>NC_050483.2:26610126-28019126 GCF_012460135.2 Molothrus ater
TGAACCCCTTAAATACATGGGAGTAATTTTGGCCACAGAACCCGAGCTTCATTCATTGCCTGTTCTAGGAATGAGCTCTGACTTTATGACAGATTCATTTTTTTATGTAGAGGTCCTTCACAGGCTGCACAAGGTAAAAGATGGCAGAGTATTAAGGAGAGAGTCAGGTGCTGCATTGGAGGCCTGAATTCTATTGCTGCCCCTACTATCCCATTCTTGTTCAATCCTAGACGTTCAGATGCTTAAGGCAAATTTTCAGTGTGTGCTTTTTTCTCATTTCCCATCCTTACACTCAGTCCACATTTATCAAATGTGAAAAACATAAACTCTCAATCAAAGACATAGTGTTAAAACAGATTGGACGTTTTAGATACTATACTCATAAGAACCAGCATTAAAAATAATTCATAGAGAAGTGCATAATTCTGTCTGTCTTACTGCTGCAAAATTCAAGCAGCACATACTGATCCAGATCTACAATCACATATGCTAGAAATATGAAACTCAAGAATTGCTGTTCTGTAACTGACCATTCTTGACCTGAAATTCTGCATGAGACCCCCTTTACACATGATTGCATAACTTAAGGACTGAATTATAGTGCATCCATTTAAGGAATATTCAGTGAATTTAGGTTTCAAAATAGTCTTGATTTCAGCCATTCCCTAATATCTCCATTGACTTTACAGGTTTAGTAGCATTCTTTTGTGATTTGGCATGAGTGTATCAAGGTTTTATATTGTAGATGGAAGGATAGAATCTTAGAGTTGTACTTCACTATTTGCTTTCCTAACAATACTATGTTAAATTTGGGCAGAAGGAAACCCTTCTAATCCTAGGTTTCCCTAATTTAATTTGCATTTTAATTAGCAGTGCCTTTAAGTTGTTTTCAGACATCAATAGTAGCAGCAATTGTGTGCTTGGTTTTGCCAGCAGCAGTTCTCAGCTCCGTGACAGGCTAAAGTCACATAAACACTACTGGGTAAGTCACTTGTCACACACAGCCTCCCAATTTGTGTACCCATCACTCTCTTGCACAGCCCATGGTAGACCCTTGACCCCAGCCGTTCAGTCTTCTTCCCCTCACTGCAAATTGACCTGGCAGCCCAGAGAAAGCTGATTCTTGACTCAAGAGTTTGTCTGAAATGTCTGTAAAAGCTGTTTTCCAGAAACTGCCAGTGCAGAAACACTGAATCTCTGAATCTCTGAAAGTGAGATAAATGCCTGACACCAAGCAGACAGGAAATTCTTTGTGTATCAGCTTTATGTATGTATCTTTATGTGTGTATGTAAAGGCTTTTAATACCATCCTGGATGACACTCTGACTTTGTCTCCTCCAATCAGATTTTATATACCAGCTTTAAGTTACAGCATCTTTCTGATGTAATGTAGCTATTTTGAAGGTAAATCCTTAGAAGCAGTGATGTATCCCTCTGGTCATGATGGGAACAACTGCTACGGTAGGTCTGTGTTCAGAAGAGAGATGGAAAAATGTTTATGGTAAAAGAGAATAGGTCAAAGATGAGAACCAGCTGTCCCTAGGCAGTACATTCAAGGGCCTGGCAGAGTGAAGCAAGGGGTACTGCTGTGAGTTTGCCTATTCTCCTGTCTTCCTGGCTGTTGGAATATCTCCACATTGAATTCTTATGCTACAGTTTAAGACCGATTTTTCCAACAGTCTGTGTCTCGATGTTTCAGGATGCAAATGTGAAACTGATCAGAGAACTGAGAGAAGAAATTGATAGGTTGAAAACTATGCTGATGAGCTTTGAACTGGTATGTAGCAACATTTCTCTACTGGAACTTTTGTGTTACTTTAAGTAGTTTACTTTCATCTCACCTGTTTATCTTTCCAAACTGTTCTCTGGGTGATTTTGTAATTATTATAAGGTTAACTGCTTTTCTGTAATTTCTTCTCTTTCTGTCACTGTACTGATGAATCTGAATTATAAGTAGTCATGTAATGATTCAAAAGGATTTCCTTGTCTGTCTTTCATAGAGTTGGATTGTTTACCTGTCCAGAAATACCATAAAATAGGATATTTTATTTTTAAGGGTATGGAAGCTTCAAGAGATTAATTGATGTTTAACACTTCCTGCATGCTCTCTCCCCACAAAGGAGTTGTGAACATCTGTGAGCCCTCACAATACAGCTGACATCCCTGGTGTTTTTCCCTGTTGGAATAATATTACTGTCTTGGTTTTCCAAGCCATGGAGAGAATGTTTTGCTGGGAGAGACAGAACTTACACTTCAGAATGTATTTACACAGAACTACCTGTCAGTTATTGCTTTTCTACCAGTTCTTTACACCAAAAAATTGCATGCAATAGCTAGAGAGATGTAGGCTAGATGCTAGAAGGCAGCATGTGTTTTGTCTTTCCTTCTCTTGACTTCATCTCCTTGAAATTCTGGAGAGTGAAAGAACATGCCTGCCAGCTGTGAATAAGAAAACTAACGTGCAGATCTTGGTGGCCGTTGTTTGTACAGAGAAATTCCAGTCCCTCTTGGAGTGATGACAAGGATGGCAATCTGACAGAGCTGGTCCTTCAGAATGAAATGAAGGTGTGTATGAGTTCATTTACTTGCTGCTGTAACTATCTCTCTCTCTAGGCATGGGGGCATTGCTGTAGTTGTGAAACTACAGTGAAAACTGTTTTGTCTTAATCGTTTCCTTTTTGCTCTGCAGATGCAGGAAACTGCTGTCCTTCATTCATGTTGAGTGTGCTCCGCCAGTTTGTGACAAAAGTCTCGTGTCCTTAATGGGACACAGTCCATTGTGCATCACTAAGCCCGCACAATCTGCCTCTTGTTTGAAAGCTGTCTCAATATGTCACAGCAATCCATTATACACAGTCTCTCCCTTCTAACGTAAACTCCAATTTAGTCAAATGAAATTATTGTACACTTATCAAAATTACTGAGAGGATTTGATCACTGCTAACCAGGAAAGGTTTTGCAGACTTTAGGTTTTGCGCAAAGACGGGCAAAATAATTTGTTAGCATGATCAAAAAGAAAAATTAGCCTGCTTAGTAATGAAACAGTTCTCTCTTCTATTCTTTAAGATTGAGCAATTGACCAAAGACTGGACAAGTAAGTGGACAGACAGAAAAGCCATCATGGAAGAATACAGTGTGGACATCAACAAAGAAAAAGCCGGAGTAACAATAGGTTCTAATTTACCTCATCTAATGGCCATGGATGATGATATCCTCAGCACGGGAGTGGTGCTATACCATCTCAGGGTGAGATATGGTCACTTGTCTTATTTTACCCTTTAATTTGAAAATATTTGTTTTCTTTGGAAATGGAGAGTGGTGTGGGTGACGTTACAACAACAGCTATCAAAATATGAACGTTGCAGATCACAAGACATAATGGAGGAGAAAAGCAGAAAATAATTGGAAATGGAGAAGGAGAAGAATTCATATATGAATATAATTTGACTCCTTATGAATGCATGTGCAAAGTATCTGAATTGTATTACAAGCAAAGCAAAATATTTAAAGTAGTCTGCAGACCATGAGGGCAGTTATATGTCCGTATATGTGGAAACATAAAGGATGGTGCCTAAAGTATTCCAGACACACTGGTCCAAATTTTATTATGCATTTGTATACTTAAGACTGGACTATTTGTATATGTATAGATAGACATAAGGTTTAAGAAACAAAAGCACACTTTGGCAATGACTATATGTTGCTTTTAACCCTATGAGCGGTCTGCCAGGCAGATACCAGACGTAGCATGAAGGTTAATTGCTTGTGATACTGCTGGAGTGGCTATTTTTGAAGATCATGTAGAAATCCTGGCTTCATAGATACTGTTGTGTTCTGTAGCTGCTAATTTAATGCAAGATTTTGCTAAAAAACTTTTATAACATTGTATGTATGTTACTGAACATTATGGCATATGATGTGCATGGCTGGGTCAGATGGTTTTAGGGGTTTTTTGGTTTTTGATACGGCCAGTGCTAGGCCAGACTTCAACATTTTTAATGTTGTTTAAATGAATGGAAATTAATGAAATATTGATGCTGCTTAATGTGAAAGGCATATTGGATGGGTGCTTCTACTGGCATGCACTCATTGCCAAAACAGATGTAAAATACAGTTAAAAATCATGTATCTGTCTACTAATAAAAAATCTTTATCTAGATTTTGTGGTAATTAACAGTTTAAGGACACAGGATTTTTTTATTCCTATTAAAAATGATAGCAAATAGTTAAAATGGAAATCTTGTTGTTCTTCTATCATGTTAAAAGAGAAACTTAACTTATTTTTCTCATGCCAACACAAAGAAATGGCACTAGGTAATTATTAGGGATGAAGTATTTTTGTCCAGTGCTGATCAACATGCAAATTCAACTACTCAACCCTACATTAGCAATAAATATTTATTGAAAGCAACTGCTATTACTTAAATATTGTTTCTTATATGTGCCATTGGGAAAAGAGCAAATACTTTCCCACACTAATTTTGGTAACACCTAATTTAAATATATTCATTTTAATGGCATAACATGGTTTGAAGGTTCACCTTCTGAAGTCATTCATAACTCTGTCACACTAACATCTTTGTCCCTTCTTTCTTTGCTTCTAGATGCTGCCTTTTCTTTTCTTTGTGCTTTACATCTTTTAGTCTCTGGTGTATGTTACCTTCATCTGAACAGCAAGAAGGTAAAATGTTAGTGGTTCCTTACAAACTAAGACTTCACCATATAACAACTATTTGCATTGTACTTCTAGAGAGAGGTCACAGCAGTATTTTCCAGATCATGCAAAATAAAACTGTGTTACTCTTTTACTCCCCTGATATTTCCTAGCATTAATTGCACTAACTGATGCTGTGCCTATGCTTAATTTCTGGCTTTCATTAATAAAGGATGTATGTTTTCCTGTGATTCAGCTGACCTTTTTTGCATAGCCTAAAACTATGCAGTTTGTTTATTGTTTCAGTAAAAGATGTACTTCACAGCCTTTTTTGAAAGTTGGAGTATTCCAGAAGTGAAGGGGCAAAGCAATCTTACTTTTTATAGTTCTGTAATGTACCTTAGGAATTCTACCACTAGTGATAGAAACTGCCAGAAGAGGTAACAATGTAAAAACACTTCAAGGAGTGTGAAGATGCACTATGGTGTGCTCAGGTCAGGTTGTGCAGTTGTTTCATCTGAAACATCCTTCCCTTTTTCAGGTGGAATACTCAATATTAAATTAAGAAAGAGTAAAAATATTACAATTATTAGCTCAATAATAGGATTTAAAAAATGAAATCAGCATGGTCCTGGGATATGGTTATTTCTTTGTTTTCTCAAGTTGAGTTGGTTTGCTTGTATCATATCTATACCCTTGGTCTCACCTGTAATTTTTAGTTGGATTTAAACTTACCCAGAGTCACTCCACTGACTGGGATACTGTTGTGAATTTCCTGAGCCAATACTGCTGTAATACACTTTTCTGAATTAAATTGTATTACCAGAGAGTTAGTTCAGCAACTTAGAAAAAGTTTCTTTTGGAATTACAATAAGTATTTCATTGCCAAAGAAGAACACAATTGATAATGAAGAAGATAATTGATAAAGAGAACTTTCAGGAGTTGGTTTACTTCTCTCTGTATAAAATACATGTTGCTAATTCACTTGATTGAGTGACATGAGACAAAGGCCATATGGACCACAAGTTTTCTAAAAGTTGCAGCCAACACAGGTGTATATTTTGAGTCTGCTGAACATTAAGCTGACATGTAACTTGGTAATTGCTTCAAAGCAGAGGCACAGTCCAGCCTTCTGCCTCTCCAGAAAATGAAGTCTCAGCAGGGCTCACGCCTGGGGCATCTGTTAGTTGGTTCAGACAGCTGAGCTCTGTGAGGAGCTTCTGATAACCATTCCCCTTCTGCCTAGTGCACAAACCTACTGTGATTTACCCATAATTACCCAGGACTGGGGCACCTTGAAGTAGTGCACAGCTTCTGTTTTCCCAGTCTTCAGGCTTCCAATTACTACTTCGTGCTTGATCTTTAAATTCAAGCTTTACAATACACTTGGAGCAGAGAGCATATTTAATTTGTTCTAATTTGAATACAAAATCACATTGTTTACTGTCCATAATTAATTTTAATAAAACTGAAATGCTTGCCACTAAAGTAATTTTAGAGTGCATTTACCAATCACTTTACCATAACCAAATACAGTGTCTCTTTAAAAATTGGGAAATTATCCTAAGGAAAAACATAGAACTGGTAATGGAAAGTAATAGACTGATGGTAAATTAATTTAATTATTTGCCTTTTTTGGCATTTTTTCCCTGTGATATTGTTTAAACTCTTTTTTATTGGTATTTGCGGGCAACCATCAAACTACAGTTTCACTTCCATCCCTGACCCATAATATAGTTCAAATCTTCCTGTTCTGGAGGCTTTGGTTTCTAGGCAGTTCTTTTTTTGAAGTTACTGAATCTTCAGGTTTGGGAATTTTCCCATATACCCTGAGCACCAGGAAGACTTCATAGATGTCATTTAAATTTCAGAAAAATTTCTTCTTTAGTAGTTAGATTGAAGAGCTCATAATCTATGAAAAAGTGCCCTTACAAATTAGGAATTCTGTTACTTTTAAATTTGAAAAGCCTGGTTAATTGAATCATCATTTTGCAGCTTCTTTCTTTCTGCATGGATATTTATTAAAATAATAATCTCATATCTGTAAACACCAAGTCTCACTGTGAAAGTGCAAAGCATCAGGATACATATTCATATCCAAAATACTTGTCTCAAGCACAGTCCAAACATCATCCTCTGAGGGTTCCTTTATCTGCTGGAGTCATAGAAGCTGACTTAGCTGCAGGATGAAGAGTAATTGCAATGCTAAGGGGGACAGTGGGCTGAAATATTACCAGTACACAGCATTCACCTCTAACAGTGCAGTCATTCAGAGGCAATTTATTTTAAGTGTTTGCTAAAATGATGTACCAAAGCTTTTTTTAAGTAGTATATCTAGTATTTTTTTCCTGTAACCAACTTTTAAATTAGTTCTTTTCTTGTTTTAGGAAGGAACAACCAAAATCGGAAGAAGTGACTCAGACCAAGATCAAGACATTGGTAAGAGAATGATATTGCAACTTTGTCATATGCTCAGGTCAGACCAAGAGGTGTACATTTGTCACGTGTAACAGCTAAGGTAGTGTTTCTTTTCGTCAGCTTTCTTCATTGAAGAAGTTAAGTAGAAGGGACTCATTATTAATGTTTGCTAAAATATGTGATTATTTTTTGTTTAAGAGGCCAAAAAGTCACTGGATTTGACCAAATTGAGATCTCTTCAGAATTTTCTTCCCACTTGTGAAATGCTACATTAGAGTTTAAAATTATCTACATCTTACATCCAAATACTCAGATGTTCTGTCCTAAACTAGGGGCACAAGTGATCACGAGACATTGAAAATGCTTTTCAACTCTACTTGCACAGAATAGTTTAGATAAAGTGCAAATTATTTAGAATATGTCTTAATTTAATTTCTGCTTTTAATTTTCTCTGTCAATCTCAGGAGCTAGATACTATGATAGAGAACTGAAACTTTCTACTGAAATTGGAAAATTTGCAGGATCCCAGCTTTGGTTAAGTTCTGCTAAGTTTGGTTATGTTTGATTATTTTCTGCCAAAAGATTAGTAAATTATAAACAACAAATGCCAAAATGGCATTAAGAAAATTCAGCCTAACAGAAGAATTTGCACATCAGCTCGCAGACCAGAAAGTGATGTGTAGTTTTCCAGTACCAGAAAGAAAGAAACAGTCTCGCTAGTTTCAATAGTGAGTTTCAATAGTAAGTTTTTTCTGTGATTTGGTATTTACTAGCAGTATTTAATCTCCTTGTTGCGCACATGATATGTTTGTCTGGGGTGTGTAGTATGCATAGTGTCAAACAGTTTGTGGTAGTCTGAGGACAGCAGGGCCATCCCAAGCCCTTCCCCAGGTGAGATGATGTCTGTGTTGCAGTTTTGCAGGGGCAGTGGATTGAAAGGAATCACTGTTTGATAGAGAACCACGGCGGCATCGTGACCCTGCGGCCGGGCCCCGGCGCGCGCTGCTCCGTCAATGGCTGCGAGGTGGCTGGGTCCTGCCGTCTGTCACAAGGCAAGATTTGTGCTTTCTGGGAAAAATGAACCCTGCATAATGGTCACCTTATCACTGCAGTTTAGATCTAGAATTTATGGATCTCGAGCAGATCAAAGAAAGATATCTCTCAGTCTGCTGCCAGCTCCACAAGTTTTGATGCATGGCTAAATAAATTAGGTACCCCATAGAAGTAAAATTAAAACATTTGTGACAATACTCTGCCTCCTTTTGTCAACAGTGGTATGTAGGTTTCTGAAAAGGGAAGACATGTAGTCAGAGACTTTATTGTGGAAAATAGTGGACACTGACTCTAAGCCAGCTGGCCACTGAAAGGGTTTTTTGGCAATTATATAATATGGTTGAAACAACCTTCAGTTTTTTCACAGTGTATTTAGGTGGAAGCTGGTAGCAACTAAGTCATAGGCTATGATGAATGAATTCAGATTAAATGGATCAGGCTTCCACACTTTCAGGTTTCTTAAAGTAACAGTCTGGCTCCTGGGAACTTGCAATGCTCTTAAAGATATAGTGTAAAAACAAGTTTTCAGCAGTGGGTTGGTTATGGGTTTGGCATGAAGACATGCTGGCTTTTAATATGAAAGGGGAATTTACAGGTATGTTTACTCTGCAGAGATCTCCAAGATTAGTTTGCTTGGGTGCTGTCATTACAGATTGATAACTCTGCCATTCCATAGTGACAAATTTTAAAAATAGTTCTCTGTACTGTGATTTACAGAAAGCACTTGGTCAGATTTTTTTTAACCTACTATTCTATAGTAGTTTGATGAATTATGTCTCTGTAAATGTCTAATTATCTTGTTTTCACAGGGGCCCTTGTTGTCCTTGGCAAATCTCATAAGTTTAGATTCAATCACCCAGCAGAAGCTGCTATCTTAAGACTAAGAAGATCAGTAAGTTCTAAAACTGTTTTTCTCGACTATATTTTTTCTCTTTTTTTTCCTATTTTTTTTCTTATTAAAAGCCAGCCTGATAAAGATAATATTTCATCTCATCATCATATTCACTTGCTTCATTTCCTCCATCTAATGGCCTTTAATGACACTAAACCTCTTGTGGGGGGACACCAGCACTTCCTTCAGATGTGCTTAGCAAAAGATGATGCAGATCCCTTGAATAATTTAGTGTTTCCTATTTCTAGTCACGACTACAGTAGGATTGAAACAAAAAGGCAGAATGCTGCAGTGAAAAGACCAGTTAAGAATCTTTCCACATTTGATAAATTTCTGAGTTATCTTCCTTCTTTGTCATTTCACTGTCTTAAATGAAGTATACTAGAAGAAATGGAAAATTTATGGGATTAAGTATTTAAGGGTTGTTGACTCTGGAAGCAGTTAATTGTTACATACATCAGGAATAGACAATATATTTCTTGGTATGTTAAACTCAGGAAAAAAATTACTGTAAGTTATTATTTGGTTTGCTAGTTCAATAATGTTTAAGAAATGAGGTAATTCTTAAAATGACTGACAAATGTAACCAAAAACCTAACTTAAAAAATATAAGTTTTTTCATTTAGGAATTAACCATATTATCAACTGCTATTGGCAAGAGTCTACCTTTTTAAATGGATTTTCATTTATTAATATTTTCTACTTTCCACTCTCCCATCCTTCTGTACTCACTTCGAGATAAGGAGCTTAACTTCTGTTTGTTTTCATTCTTAATTTCTTGATTAATGAAACATGCTGCACATTCAAATAGAGCTGCAAAAAGAGACGTACTCAGTAACAAACACTTAGCAATTTTGCTAATTATCAAAGACTAAGCAGAAGTGTGAGATTATAAACTCACATGGGAGGTACTACGCAGCCTTGTACACAATAGTTAACAATGACAGTACTAATGATACCTTGGAACTTCCTGGGTTGCTGTGATTTTTTTTTTTAATTCCTGTCCTATGTGGTGTGCTTTCTGTAGATTAATGAAACCCCACCCACTATGAATTATGGAGCTTTGGACTGGCTCAATTTGGATGGAAGTTGCATCAATTCTCCACACTATATCCTTTCTTCTATCTACAAGTAAGTTTAAAACTGAGAAAAAAGCAACTGAACAAGCAATTTCTCTTTTGGGATGATGTCTGAAATAAGGGACTTGGTTCAGACAAAAGAAAGCTGTATACAGAGTAAGTCCTACTACGTTTTTAAGTAAGTAGTCAAAAAGAATTGTCAGAGAAAATACACTGGCCAGCCGACTAATATAGAGCATTAAGGTATACAAGCAACAAACCTGCAAAATCATTTATTGATGCTCAATTAAGAAAGTACCTCAGATGAGACTGTCAGCCTTAATTTAGTTCACTTGGACATCTGCTTTACAGCTAATCTATAATTTTCACAATATTATTACTTCAGTGCACAGAATGGCCTTTTCAGGATATGATTTAGCCAAGGCAATTATTACCTATTGACTTTCACTGCTAATTTGTTGAGGAAATCAGAAGGTTTGTTCATAAATTCCCTTTAGTTCAAGTCCTCATTGAGCCCTTTATCTCAGAAAGCCAATGCTATTCCTTGCTTGTTGTTTTTTAACTGAGCAGTAAATAAGGCATATACTGCTTTCAAAGTGTTGAAGAGCTGCTCATCCTCAGTGTTTAGTGTATGCTTTTGTAGCAGAGACTTTATGAAATGGAAAGAATTGGTGTGATGAAGACAGTGATTAATACATATCAGGAAAATGAATTATGCTTTGTGTTTCAGTTCATAACACTGAAAATAGAATATTACTAAATTAAATATAACTGGGGTCTTTTTCTTTTTTAATTCCTCTCAGTCTAGCCCATTCAATTAACCTCTTAAAGGCAAGAAACAGCCATCTTCTCATTCATATCTGCTGGTGGTTCTGCTTCTTGCTAGAGTGGTTTTGGTGTGGTAACATACTGGGAATCTTTTATCTCTTTCTAGAGAAAGTATTTAATCTCATTTTTATGAGCATAAAATGTTATCTCTGTTTTAAATATTCTTCATTCTTCTAATCAAGTGGCCTGCTTTCCACCTTAGATAGTGTGTTTTTATATGTTCTCTTTAAGATATCTAATCTCTGCATTTGCTTTTCATTTGCTGCAGTGATACCTGCCTATACAAAGCACTACTTAATTTTGTTTCTTTACTGAAGAACATTTTACACATCATTGCTACTCTTTTCTTAGGAAAAATTAGAAATAATTTCAAAATTAATGGTTTGTTTAATGATCCTTCAAATGTACACACCAAGGTGCTCTTTATGTTGCTAAAAACATTAGTTGTGGAGCTCTTGTCACAAGTTTTTTTGATGAATCTAGAAAAAACTGAAGAAATCCAGAAGCATTATGAAAAGTTTATCACAAATTTATCCTTGGTTTTCCCTTTTTAGCCTGACAAAACTGCAGAACATTTCTGATTGATTTTTTTTTTCCCCACCCATGTTCAGATAGAAGACTTGTTTGTGTCGAGCAATTTTTCAATCCCTTGAACAGGATATTACAAGCATATTACATTGCTTAAAGTTACCCTCATGCTTACCTAGAGGATTTCAGATGGTTACTTCAGTAAAGATGAAAAATATTATGGTATTGATTTTCTTAGGTTTTATCAATGTCCATCTCTTATAGGACTGATCTGTAAACTATGTCTTATAATAGCTGATTTTTCACCTTAAGTAATCCAGTGTTCCTGCTGTCCTTTTGAATAGTTATTTGGCATAGGTAAACTGAATTGATCTACTCAGCCTTGTTCTGCAGTAACCTGTGAGCCTGTGTTTCTATACAGACAAGAAGTTTTTCTTATGGAGGGGGTTATGGTTGAGACATCTAGCCTAAGATTGATATAAGAATAAATGTCAAGTACTAAAAGGTGTGTGTGAGGTACTTTGCGAACCATAATACAGGACTAAGTGGACTACAGGGAGTGTGTATTTGATCACCAGTAGAGAAGTCCACCCTAATGCAGGGTCTTGTCTCTGTCAGTAAGAGATGCTTAGAGGAAAGTAGAAGACCAGGTAAAGCTGTGTGTGTGTCTTGTTCTCTGTCCCATTCTCACTTGAAAGTTCTTGGTGCTCTCCCAGCTGCTAGAAATCTGCATCTTCCTCTGCTGAAAATGACAGTAACATTGTGTGTAATAGGCTTCAGTGAAGTTTTCTTGCCTTTTTTCCCCAAATATTTATGATTTTCTATTTTAATTTTTGCAGTCAAAAGTGTAGAAACTGTGAAGAAAACAAATGTTCTCTTGAACCAAGGTAAGACTATTAATGTGTCTAAATCATGCTGAAATTTTTGGCACCTTTAACTTTGCCTTTCTCCTGTGCTACACTGATTTCCCCCAGAAGGGATGGAAGCTAACACTTAAAGCTTTAATTCAAACTATTTTATCATATTGGAACAAGAATCTGTACATGAAGCTGAATTACAGGCAAGGGTCTGCAGCCATGTTCTTTATTCATGTGAGATCTTGTGCAAATGGTGTGCATCTTTGTTGCATGTGTAGAATGCATTTAAAAACCATTAATAGAGTGAGGCTTACTCTGAAGTTGCCACCAATTTCCAGCATATAAGAACCCTAAATGTATTAGATTTTGTGCCAATAGTAGGTACTGGGAATACTCATTAGGATTTTGAAAATTGCTTGGATAAACTGGGTTCTCTTCTGGTGAGAATAAAATCGCTTTAGGGAAAAGTAAAAAAAGAGAAACAATTCCTGGCATAAAATGTGATTCACTCATGCAAGGGAGTAATTCAGAAATTGTTGAGTTTCCATGGGTTTAAGTACCTTTTTCATCAGGACCTGATGGTACTTTGCTTTCTTCTGGATTTTTTATTTCAGATCATGTCAATATATGTATTACAGTAATGATAGGAGTCTTATCTCCCATGCTGTCTGTTTGGTGACATTTTTCTCATCTGCCTTTTATGAATTACCAGTTCAACCTTTAATTGTACGTTAAATATTTTGAGGAATGAGAGGAAAAACTATTTTCTACCACTGCACACAAATATTAAAACTTCAGGCATTGTGAGTCATTATATCATTATACTCTAATTTGGTTGCTTTTTCATACACTCTACTCATAATAGCCCCAGCACTGCAAAT
Source organism: Molothrus ater (assembly GCF_012460135.2). Classification (NCBI taxonomy): domain Eukaryota; kingdom Metazoa; phylum Chordata; class Aves; order Passeriformes; family Icteridae; genus Molothrus; species Molothrus ater. The sequence goes on from NC_050483.2 coordinate 26,623,318, forward strand.
TTCTGATGTTTGCTGTCAGCCAACAAACACAGAAAGCTTGTGAATGGCATCAGTCATATTACAGCATCACCACAAATAAGTAGATAATAAAGGTCTTTCTCCTGCCATTGCTTTAATGCCATACAGCATACAAAGAAAAACTCTGATTTTATTGTCTTGCTGGTTTCAGAAAAAAACCCATAGGAGTTTTTCCATTAGAGTTCAGTGGTATAGCACATTGAATTATTTAGGTACTTGGAACATGCTTAAACTTTCTTTCCTTGAAAATACCAACTTTGTTAAACTGGGGGGGGAGGAGTTTGATACAGCATAACAAACATATTTATTATTCTAATGTGGCATAGTTACCTTGTCCAACTACTATCTGTAAAATATTCTGAGTTCTCACTAATAGCTTTCATTTGAAAATTTCAAAATGGTCTACCAAAAAAACCAAAAAGGTTAAAGAAAACTTTTTCATCTCTTAAAAGATACCTCAAATATTCTGTTTCACAGAGAAATGTACTGTGTCAGTTACAGCAATTCTATGATTTACAGCAGAATTGTGTGAAGGGGATTAGCAGGGTAGCTAACTAATTCGATATAAAACTGACAATGTGAAGTTAGCTGAACTAGAGTTTAAAGAGGCAACATTGGCCTTTATTGGAGAATGTGCTGTGTCTTGTGCCTGTGACTCTTGGCCAAAAAGAGATCTGGTTTAGAGATATATTTAAAGGGGTGCCTTAAATAAGTCATTGCTTTACTTTTATTTTGGGGGCTTTGGCAAAGAAGAAGAGGTTTTGCATAGAAAGGCTAAAAAAAACACATATGAAACAGAACAGTGTGATTATTCTCTAAGAAAACCAGTTAATCAGAAATCTAAATGATACTCATTTGATGGTAACTTCTGTGAAGGGGATTACTATGTGTGTAGGTTTCCAAAGATCCCTTGTTTCTAAAGGTTTCTGACTCTGCTGGCCATTTTGACTGATTTCTGGCTCCCATCTCCTGCCCACCACTCCCCAAATTTTGGGTTGAATTCTCTGAGTGGCATTCCTTCGGGAGGCTGAAGGAGATGACAACACAAGGTCTTTGTATCTCCTTTGTTGCTCTTCCCTTTGCTTTAGGGAACAGGAGGGAGAGGTTTGGCCCCTGTGTGAGGCAGCAGCAGATGTAGATCCTGTGCCTGTGCTTGGTGCCTGCTGCTGCTGGTGCTGCTGCTGCTGCTGCTGCTGCTGCTCTGAGCCCCTGCGGGAAGGGATTGGACACGGCATGAGGGGGAGGATAGAGCTGGAGAAGGTGGGAGCAGTGGTGGAGATGTGCATTAGTGGATAGGCTTGTAGCTCTAACTTGTGACTGCTCTCAGTGTGGGGTTTGCAAGGGCACAAAATGCTTTGCCAACATCTTTTTTTCTGCTTTATTTTTAACTCCTTTTCCCTTGGGAAAAATAATTTGTAAAAGGCAAATAGGACTTGAACCCTAGGCAGTCGAAAAGATGGGGATGCTAACTTGACTGATGTTTTCTTTCAGAAAACTGGCAAATTTCAGCTTTTACCACAAGTAATTATTTTTCACTGTAGTTTCTCTATTTGAGCCTTAGGATTTTGTTGCAGCAGGTATTCAGAGCTATTGCTGCCATAGTTACTGGAAGCTGCATTATGCTGTAGCAGCCGCCAGCCTCTGCATCAGCAGCAGAAGTGTTTGGGGAAGAGGGGAGGAGAATTGCACAATAGGATCCCAGAGAGCTCACAACAAAACCGGCTGGAAAAATATGTGGATTAACAGAGGGTTCGTTTAGCATGCATCGTGCAAACTTTGGAGAGAAAAATGAGATGGAAAAGCAACACAGCAGAATCGGTATCATATTAATGTTTTCTCAGTAATTTGTGATTATCTTTAGTTTAGGGTTGGGTGTCTTTTTGTTGTCATTTTACTTGCAGCTTTTAATGGTTTACTTGGAGGAGGGGGTAACTGTTGACACTTCTTGCTGCATTTGATACACCCAGACATCTGCATGCTTTTATGAAATTCTCTGCAGAATTGCTTTTTTCAGTATGCTGTATGCTAGAGAATGCTGGTCTCTGAAACCAAGACTTCATGTATGTCTTGATACCTACAGAAATGAAGCTGTTTCTCTTATGTTTCTCCTGAGGCTATTTTAATTCCTGCTAGAATTGTACTGAGTGCAGATTGCTTGTGTGGAAAAGCAGGCACATGAGCAATAGCATGCTGGGCTTTTTTCCTGTATCTCATAGCATTCCAGTGTTTCCTGTCTAAATTTAACAGTATATATGATTTAAGATGTTTTAGATAAAAAAAATAGTGATCTCTCCTACTTATTACAAAATCTAGCTAAATTCCTATGTTAACTGGATTAATACTTGGTTTAGTTTAGTCATTTCAACCTATATGACACAAATTGACTGTTCTTTGAATTACTAATTAGATTATTTAGCTATGAAGTGTGTGTGAATCTCTGATTTTCTTTCTGGGCCATTGTCATGTCATTTTTTAGTTTAGTTTATAATGTTATTTCCACAAACCAGAAGTGTGCTGACATGACATAGCATGTTCAAAGGTAGAAAGGGAGCATTCTGACTTCAGGTTCTTGGTTTCAGCAGTTTCTGTGAGAGACAGATCTGTATCCCAAACTAGCCAGTAATTCTGCTCTCACAGCCAGTATTTCACAGCCAGAGGGAAAACATCCTCTTGCATTTGTGTATTATGTAAGTGGCTCTGCATGGATTTTCATTATCTTTTTGTTCCACTCCAGAAAGCTGTCTGTAAGAAGTAGCTTCATAAAAAGCTGTTTAATGTTCAGTCTCTGTATTCAGACCTGGCTTTACTGCTCTGCCTGATTTTTGCTTTGTACTGCTAGAAATTAGGAAATGAAGCAGAGACACTGAAATAACAGCAGAACTGCAACTTGTATATGTACCTGGAACAACAGTATTTTGTTACAGGGACTTTAACCTTACAGAGGGAGAGTTGTACCAACTAGCTACATCACCTGAACAATAGCAGAAAGAATGCTGCAGTGGTTGCTGTGCTGTGTTAGTTTTTCCAAGGGTTAAAGTGGAGTATGTCTGTTCCTCTGGACTCTGCCTTTCTGGGGTGTAGTCACAATATGGAGCTGTGATTATTACCATCAGTTTGGCCTGCCTCATGTTCTGCTCTGAGTGCAAACACACAGGGCTGTTGGAAAGGATCTCACAATTTCATGTTGGTTCAGCAAAAAGCCATTACTACACACGTGAGGGAATATGCTAGTGCTGCTGAGAGCAAACAGCTCTCTGCCACGTGCATTGTTTGTATTGCTAATTCTCTGTTCCTTTATGATGTGGGGGTGGGGTTTCAGCAAGGTTGGGAAGTACAGGAAAAGCTTGTGACCCTCTCACAACTGTAAGCAGATGTTACCTAACCACCCCTGTGGGCATTGTTAGGTCTTTCGATTGAAACACAGCTCTGAGTTGTATCATTTACTTGAATGTTCTGGGTTTCAGTTTGTAAGCAGTTTGAAATCTAATAAGTCAATTTTATGGGAAGATTGACTGAGAGCTAAAAGTCATGGTGAGGAAGAATGAGAGACATTTTATCAGAGGAATTTTATCTAGTTTTGGTAAACAGTTGCAGAACAAAAATTCTTTCACTACTGTTTTAGTATCATGCTTCTTTTCAGCCTGCTGGCAATGACTTACTCCATTTGATCAGATTCATGCAGAATGATGCTAACAAAGATAAATTAATAGAAATCAGCTCTTCTGATATTTGATTTTCTGATGTTTGATAATGCTAATGGATCCCCATCACTTCTCTTGGATGAATCTACTTTGCTTCTTTCATGGTGTCTCAAACTAAACAACTTGCCCAAGGTCATGTGATAACTGCTCCAAAATCAGAAGTGTTTTGTCCCAGATCAGTACTTTAACCTCCAGGTTACATGGTTGCTCCATTAGAAAATATGGAAGGCAACCTCAAAGCTGTGCTTAGGGCAAGCCTTCCTGAGAGTTACCACTGAAACCTTGGGAACTTTGCCTAACAAGAAACTTCAGATTCAATACTGTGTTTGGAAAGTGGTTTTTCTTTAGTGAACCAGTCTCTCTTTAACCTCTGAGTTTGTCTCCCCATGGCTGGTGGTGTTACAAACACCTGAACACTGGAGGTTTGTAATCGCCATAGGAGCGTTTTGGTGCTGCAGGGAGGTGTCAATTCAAACCTACTTCAGCTGAAGGGGAAATGAGGCATCCCACTTCTATTTCCTGGGGATCAATTAAAGTTTATCTGAGAGCAAAAAAATTATAAATCACAGGGTACTGGCATCTTTGGAGACGAGCCAAGGACAAAGAGATCTTGGACCTGCATATTCTTACAATTTGTTTGTATGGATGACAAATAGACACAAACCACTTAGCAGATGGTAGTAGCAAAGTTTGTGCTGTTTGCACCATGACAGATGACTGAACAGAAGATATTCTCTCTCAGTTACTCTCAGCATTACATTTACATAAACATTAAAACAGAATTCTGTTTTTCTCGTGTGAGCAAGATTCATAGTAATATTATAAATTATTGAAAATCTTAAAGCTTTTTTGTACTGAGACCTTCCTACTACTTCTTATGAAGTGCAGTGTGTGTACCATGTAAAGGTACTCCAGGAGATTTATAGATTTTCACTGCTCAATTATTTCATCTGTTCTTTCTGCTAAACAATCACACAGAAATCAAGTTTTTGCTGTAGAAATGGTTGCTTTGAACATATGCTTACAGTTCTAAATTGAGATGTTAAATTATTCCTGTGTAGCAAAGGTCAAACACTCTTTTCATGCAGATGACCCTGTATTGGTAGTGGTTTTACAAACTACAGGATATTTCCAAAGATATCCTTTGAAATTATATTTTTTGAAGGTTTTTAACCTTTAGGGACTCTTTAGAATTTTGGGGTCTTTTATTGCTTTAGAAGTATAATGAATACATTATTTAATTTTTTATTAAAATGTAATTAAAACATTTTTTCAAGACTCAAAGGTTTAATTTTCTGAGTTTATATATATTAATGCAGTGTTTAGCAGGCAAAGATCATATACCACCTTTAGATATAATCTAACTTGAATGTTAATAATTTCTTGATGGTAGCATGTGGAGAAGCAGAATATATATTCCTTTCAGAGGGCTAAGATATCTTGAGTATTATAATCCTTATGATAAGAAGAGATACTTCTGATTGTTGTTCTGTTGTTGTTCTGATACTTCTGAGATACTTTTGATTGTTGTTCTGTGTGTGTAAAATTTTGGCACACAGTCAGAAGCAAGACATCTTAGAGAAGATTATAAAGCAGTTTTTCACAGGCTATTCACTTTTCTGATCCCAATTCTGCTCCAAATACAGAAGCAGTAACCTGATATAGTTCTTGCACCCAGCAGAGATTTGGGTGATCAAGGTCTTTTGTTGGCACTGCCAGAGACTGTGGGCGTAATCTTGACAATGCCTGTAAATATTTCTAGGTTGGAGTTTTTGGTCTGAAAACAAAGAACGTTGGTCATTTCTGTAAAGCGCGTTGAAGTACTTAGATGACAAGTATCTTATATAGTGGTAATAAAATTTTATCATTTGAAAATAACCCCCTCCCCAGTTTCATCTATGGAAGAATACAGCAGAATAAAAAATGACAATACTTTTAAAAATACTTTTTGCTGTTATCTTTCTGGCAATGGAATTACCTGCTTCATTGCCGAGCTTTCATGTTTTCTGGCATTTTTGACACTTACACAGCCTGCTGTGACTTGCATATGCACAACTATGAGTTTTTGTCATAATGCCCCCTTATTGAACTAAACAACACCTTGAATGTTGTCTGTCTTTCTTTAGTAAGATGATTGGTTTTATTACAAATAATATTTTTTTCTGGTTTAAATTCACTGACAACATTTCTAACAGCAGAGAAATAAATGCTGTGCATGAAGAGTACAAGCAGAAACTGAGAGACCAGGAAGCTTTCCACAGAAAACAAATTCAACGACAGCAGCTCTATGTTGAGGATTTAAAGCAGCAGATTCTGAGAGGACAGATCAAAGCAGAGCGGGAACTAGAAAATGACCAAGCACTCATCAACCAGCAAATCCAAGAAAGTGAGTACCTGCCTCTTCCCCTGCTTCAACTCCCTTCCATTACTGCATACTTTCATCCTCAATATTTTTTGTGCTAGTGATGCTTTTTTTAATGAGTGGAACTTTTATTATGGCTAATTACTGGATTTCTCCTCCAATTGCCTTTCCCTTGAGAACAGTTACTGAGCTTTGATTAACAGAGCTATAGGGCCTCCTCACAGTGCTCCAGCAGCACTGTTTAATTAGCACTGCAGGTCATTAGCACTGTTGGGAGGGACAGCACCAGCTACTCCCCTGTGGCTCTGAGCCTCCTCTCTCAGCCTGATCCCAATCCTGCCTCCCTACAGCCGTGGTTCTGATGTTCTCTAGCTTGTCTTCTAATCTACTTCATCTAGGTTTCTTGATAAGCAAAGGGTGCCTATACAAAGGTGTCATTCCCACCTGGCAAAATCTGCTGTTTGAGCCTGGAAGAAGAAAACTTCCGTGAATTTTTGGCAAGGTCTCAGACCAAAACTTATGCAGCCAGCTAACTTTTAATTTTGCCAGCCACAATGAAGAGATTAAAAGGAAATTGTTTTAATGGGATATAGCAGAAGAATATGTAGATAGTACAGAAAATCTGGAGTTTCCCCAAAATATCTTTATTTTGTGGCTCTGTAGACTTGTTCTCTGCCTCCCTCTAGTTCTGCTGTTTTCACTGTGTTCATGCAGATCTTAGCCAGGCAGGTAGTTTTTGCCAGCCAAATACAATTCTTTACTTGGCAATCCACCAAAGTTCTTCACCTTTTCTGTGCCCTCTGTGGCTGAGCTCCTGACAGAGGCAAGTTTTTGAGCAGAGATTAATTAGCATCTTAAGCTTGCAGCTCTCTTGCAGGGAAACTGATCTGCCTAATATTCTGCTTGCTAAAATCATGCTAAAGAGAACACGTCCAGAAGCAAAGCTGAGAGAAAAAGCTTTGTATGTCAAAACTAAAAATGTTATTAAGAAAAATTAATTAACATAATGACAAAAATGCTTCCCTTTTATCTACGAAGTTACCATAGAGTTAGAATCCCTACCTCTGCGCATGTGCTTTTTGCAGAGCTGCCAATATAAGCCGGACAGGAGACTTATTGTGGTGGGGATCACTAATGAAGTGTGTTTAACAAGATCAGTATTCATCAAGCAAGTGATACCTGCCATGTCTCTGCACTAATGGTCTCTTGAACTAGGGAAAATTCCAGAGCCCCAAATTCCTATCTTGCAGCTCAGCTGTGCAGAGCTGCAGGAAGCCCTCATTCATCACATCAAACTTAAATACCTCTTAATTCCGACATCTCTGAATAAGCAATGAAACATTGCTTATTTAGTAAAGGACTGCACATTGAAAGTAAGCTCAGCCAAAAAAAATTGCTGCTAGTAAGAGAGCAGTGCTTTGGGAAACTTTGGTTCTTTGAGAGTGCTCCACTTGTAAAGGAACCTGGCCTGAAATTTTTATGTTGCTTGTTCAGCAATGGAGATTTTTTTTTGTTTGCTTTGAGCACTGAATATGTATATTTTTATGGCAGCTTAAAGGATCTGATTCATTAAGAGAACAGGTTCAAGCCATCACATACAACATGGTCACGGTGATCTCAATAATGTCTTGTTTTGTTACAGTTCATCATAGTTCAGACTGAAGCTGGTGTGCTCTGAAAAACCTCTAGCCACATCCATCTCTTGCATGGAATAAAAGTATTCTTGCATCTAGGGTTTAAAACAAATCAGCCTGGTTCTGTTATCTACTGTGTCCTCACTGACTGCAAAGATCAGGCTCTGAATATGTAGAGAAGACTTAGTGTGTAAGCAGAGGTACCATATTTTGTTATCAAATTAGGTTAATCACTTGTTGTGTGAACATATTTGGCATTTATGAACTGCAGGGGTCATTAACAGAAGCAGAGAATCTAATTCTTTTTGCGGAGTAGAGTGGTAATTCTGTGAAAAATACACATTGACTGGTGGTATGAGCTTGTGTTTTTTGAACTGTTTGTCATAATAGCTAAAGGTTGTGTTGGCTTCACCTGCATCTTTGCCATGACAGTATTTGTTTTATTTGGTGAACATTTAACCAGTTCATCTTAAAGGTCCCTTCCAGCCCAAGCCATTTAATGATTCTTTAATTTTATGATTACAAGCTTATATTCTGAAGTTGCTACCTGAGTCCTTAACCCAATGAAGAGGCTTTGAAGTAGAGCAACAGTACATTTTTCTTTAAATAGTTTGTTGAGTATCCACTCTACATGCATAGAAATTCTGTTCTCAAATGACCTCTAAAGGCTGATTAAATTAAGAAACAAGACAGTAACAAGTAATGGTTTTCCTATGATTTTTACTTTCTCTCAATCATTGTTTTGTTTACAGACCAGCAGTGGCTTATAAATGAGAATAAACGTCTGGCTGATCTTCAGCAGCAGCAGAGGGAGTTTGCAGTGCAAACAGAGCCAGTGCTGTGTGCAGAGGCTGAGGTACAGAGCACCACTGGGCTGGAAACCTGCCTTTCCCTGCTGCAGCAGAACAAGAAGAGACTGGTGCAGCTGGAGCTCTTGCAAAGGTACTCCTTAAAAAAGGCTGAAAGAAACATAAGGCGGAAGAAGGTCAAGTTCCGGCTGGAAAGGATAGTCAAGAAGCAGAAGCTGTTGGAAGCCAAGCAAAACCTGGAGCAGCTGGAAGCTAGCTGCTGGCTCAGTGAAGAGTGTGTGAAACAATCCCAAGCCCTAAGTGATAATATTGCTGTACAGTCCTCTTTGGATCACCACTTGCGAAAGAGACAGAAATTGTTGGGTTTGTTCTGTGACTCGTACCTGCCCCAGGTACCCAGGTAAGCTGACATCTGCCAAATCCTCTGCACTTTCAAAAGTAACATAAATTCAAGATTTTTCAGGCCACCTATCCTGAATACCTTTCAATGTATTGAAGAAAATCCCCAAATCTGCAATATCAGTGAGCCCACTATATTGTACATCACGCTGGAGCTGTTTGTCCTTTTCCTTTGGGTCTGTACAGTATATTCCCTACTTACCTGTCTGACGTGGTCTTTCTCACTTTTTTACATTTCTCTCTCAAGCTTTTCTGCACTTTTTACCTCTTTGAGAAGGCTTTTTAGAAGTGGCTTAGCTTTTGTTGCTGCCTTGTTCAGACTGTTGGTAAATACTAATTACTGCACAATTTTATCTCGATTATCATCAAACTCTTCTTCAGAATATTGGTATCTTTAGGGTGATTATGGAAAGGACTTTTATACTGGTCAGCCTTTCTCAAGCTGAATAAACATCTCCATGCAAAGCTAAAATGTTGGGATGCTACAGGGTCTATCACAGCATGGTCCTTAGCTATTTCCACAGCAGGAAATAGCTAAACTCTGCTAAGTGGATTTGTGTGACTTAGAACAATCTTTTATTTTTAATTAACATTTAGAGCTACTTGAGTATACAGAGATTCAATATGAAGCTGTACCTCATAACATTAAGCTATTTTTTTGTGTGCAGGGCATCTTTCCAGATAGCAAGAGTATTTTATAATTAGTCACAGAATTTTATTTTTTATTCCCTGCTAGAATTGAATTTTGAGAGGCATTAAGGTTGTTGCTTCATGAATTGTTATTCTTATTTGCAAGACATTACTGTGGTGAAAATGTCAACTACATTATTCAAGCAAGGATTGAACTTAATTTCTTCTTTATTTCCACAGCTGTTTTTCGAAGAGGGAGTTTCTCTCCAAGTTATCTACCTCACCAAATATTGATCAATACTGTAAAGGTAGTACAACAGAGAGGTTGTCACCTGTAGAATACCTTTACAAAAGTGGTAAAGACATTTCTGGGCGTGATGACCTTAATGATGAAAAGGGGATCTCCTTTTCAGTCCAGAGGCAGCTAACTGAAAAACAAAAACCATCTTCAAGTGAAAATAAAAAAGGAGGAGAGAAGTACTCTAATGATTCAGCTATCATGGCTTATATCGATAAAAATTATAAAAAAATGGAAAAGTTGGATGACAGTCCAGAGCAAGCTGGATCTCAAAACCAGACCTCTAAAGGTTCCTCTTCTGATCTTTTTAAGGAGAAAGATGAGCCTAAAACCTTTATTACAGGGAGAAGAATGACAAAATCAAAGGTGCTAGGAGATTTAAGTCAGCCTGCCAGCAGCAATGTAGCACAAAATAAAGCTCAGGTATCCAATAAAAAGATTAGAATGGATATCAATGGAAAAGGCCATAGGTCTTCTCTGGAAAACTTTCCTAAACAAATGAAGAAAACAGTGTATGGAAACCCACTATCAGTGCATCTAAACCAAACAGTCAAGAACTGGAGGAGAGAGGCAAATTCAGCCTTGCCAAGTCATGAGAAATCATCAGCAGACAAGAAAGAATTTCTGATGGCAGCAACATCAGTAGGAAATCTCACTAAGATGAACTCACAGACACCACTCTCTTATGTTGAAAAAAAGTGGCACAGTGCTGAGATGCTAAGTGCTGGAATGCCCAAGACAGCCACAGATATGCTGGAGAACTGGCAAGAGGATGATGAAAATGAGATTTCTGATACTGACAGTTCCTATTCTGTCGATTCACTCTCCTGTGCTTATGCAAAAGCTGTCCCAGAGAAACTGAAACTGGAAGATTTTGACAGAAATAAATGTCTTGCCAACCCAGAAGATTCTGAGAGTGATGACAGTCAAATGTCACAAGACTCTCTGATAGAAAAGGAAAATAAAGCCAAAAAGGAAAATACAAGCCAATTTCATAAGTTAAAGGCCCATCATGAGCCTGCTAAGCTTTACAAAAGCAGAACTGAGAACCATATTTCATCTTTGGTGACATCATATGCATCTCGTAGGAGACTGGGAAAGGCTGAAAGAAGCTTTTCTCTGGATAGCTTAGCTGATGGAGAAGAGATGCCAGCAGAAGATCTGGTAGAAGAATCCAAATCTGACTCATCTGATGAAATGCCAGCAGAGATTTTCTGGAAGTTACAAACTCCTAAATTACCAGCTATACAGATTGAGGAAAACCATGAATCCAAGACCTGCAACAGAAATACAGAAGGGACAAATTATGATCTGAAGCTGAGCAGTTCCTTTTATTTGAACACCAAGCCACAGACTGCTTCCAGTAATGCTTGCAAGCAGTTGCTGAAGGGAACAAAAGTCTCCTTTGTAGAGAAAGAAAGGTCTCCTGAAAGAAGACTGTATTATGCAAGTGGTAATCCTTTGCTTACTAATGATGCCTTGTCTTCCTGTGACTCAAAGGTTGACATCAGCAGCCCCAGAATAACAGCATTGTCTTCCCATGAAAACTTGGAATTTCAAGATGCTCGTCGGTGCTCTTCGAGCAAACCAGAACTTTGGCTAAAGAAAGATGATCTAAAGCAGTCAGCTGCTGAGGTTTCTTTTGTTTCTGGCTCTAAGCAGATTCACAGCATTACTCACAGTCCACATCATGTAATCCAAATAAATTCAGTTTTCTCTTCTGACACATTGGAAGTACCTTTACCTGAAACAACAACTGCAAGCAGGACTTCTGAGAGTGGATCATTAAATAAGTTTTTAAAGGATTGGACAAGCTCTAATGAAAATTCTTCCTTAGAATCTGCAAATGTAAAGTCCTCATTTGCTAGCTCAGTAGGACCAAGTTCCTCTTTTGTTCCTACTTCAGCAGAGCATGATTATTATGAACATTCAAGGTCACACCATCCTGAACAAGAACAACTGGGTGAATTGTCTACTTACAGGTCTGCTACTGAATGTGCACAAACATTCAGCTGTTTGGAAAGCACCTCCACTGCAGACTGCTTGTCACTGGTATCTAAGAAAGGGGAGAATTCTGTCACCGTGTTGCCTGTGCAAATTGTGGAGCAGAGGAGTGGCTGTGTAGATACAGGTTTAGAAGATGGCTTATTCCAAACTTTTTCAAAAGATGAGCTTGACAATGACTACAATAACTTGATGTCAGAGTCAGGTGTGGCAGATTCAGGCAGTGGAAATGCACCTGTCAGTGAACCTGCTGCTGAGTGTTCTATGGGACTTGCTCATAATATGACCTCAACACGGACATCTGCAGTAAAACACATTCAATCTGGAAACTGTGGGCATCTTTTTCCAGTACAAAAAATACCAACATGTTGTGATGAAAGTTTCTTCCTCAGTGACTTAACAAACAAGAGCTGCTCTCTAGTGAGTAGTTACAAGCTTCAGATGCTGGCTGGACAAGGAGCAGAGTCAGCTGACACAGAAGAAGCCCCCAGGTCTGGGGAGAGTAAACTGGCAACAATGCAAGAAACAGATCATGAGCAAATACCTGCAGAAATAACTGCAGAGCCAGATTTTTCCTCACAGAAGATAACATATCAATGTCACCCTTCAGTTGTTGCTGCCAGCACAAGCTATGACCAGTCTGCAACACCAATAGAGATGTCTCAAAAAGAGACAATCTGTATGGAAATAAGCACAGATAGCTTGACAGACATTGTGCCAGAGGTGCCATCATTCAGAGATCATGACAACTACATATCAAAGGATGAAGACTTGTCTTCACTAAATCATTATGAATTCAAACATAAACCTGATTCAAAGGATTATTCCTCTGAATGTGTCCTAGCAGACAGTCAGGTGAGTTGCTTATCCCAGCAAATTTCACAAAATTCTACATTATGCACTGATAACATAAGAGAAGAAAGCAGTGAAAGCAAAGAACACAATGTATTGAATTCTCAGGCTGTAGTTCAGAAAGAATTTTCATCCAAATATGAAAACCTAGTGGTAAATGAAAGAAGTTATTTCCTACTGAATGTAAATGGGAAAAACACCAAGTCCTTTCCTGCTGCTATTTGTGAGAATGCAAATTATTTTCTCCCAGAATCTAATTCAAGCCTATTTTACAAAGTTCCAACAAAAGCCAATCTTTTTCAAAGTGCATGTGAGACCAAAAATTATGATAAACTATTGGAGCATGTCACAATCGTGAACGGAAATTGTGATGCTACATCTAATCTTACTGTGGAAGTTGGTGTCACAAAAAGTTGTTCTGATGTACATTCTGGCTGCCTCTGCCCAACATGCTCTTCAAAGTCAACAGGACAGAAAAACACTACGCACGAGACAACTGACATTTCTGCAGAAATTGGTGCCTCTGTTCTCTTGAAAACAGGAACACAGAACAAATCTTTACTTGAATCTAGAGGAGAGGAAGAAGCATTTTTTGAAAGTGATTGCCCAGTGGACTTTCATGCTGAATACAATGCAAAGTCAGAGTTGGGAAAGGTTTTTGAATGCAACACAAATGCATCAGCTGCCATTTCTCAAGAGGAGAGTTCTTGCAGAAATAAAGAATACAAAATTTTCAGAGACATAGCAATGGATACAGAAGAAGCCATGGCTCCTTATCAGAATACAAGGACAGCCACAGATGAGGAAATAACAAAATCAATTAATAATGCAAGCAACTTGGAAAAAAGTGCATTGGAAATTAAATCCAGACACACTGAAAGTTTACCTGACAGACCAGCAGCCCAAGTCCAAAGTATAACTGAAGACAGTAAAAAGGATTTTAAAGACATTGGTCTAACTAACCCAAAGAAATCTACTGATATCACAGCTTGTGAAGTTCACTGTGAGTTTAATACAAATCTGTGCCTGACACAAGAAGAGGTGCACAAAGATGAACTGCAGGAAGCCAGCACAGGGGCAGAACATATTCAGGAATCAAAAGCGCTTGTGCATTCTGGCAGCCAACCTGAAACAAGCAGATTTTGCCAAAAAGAAATAAGTGAGAAAACAGAAATAGGTATTTATTCAACAGAGCTTTCTGTTGCTCCCAAAACCACTCCTTCATCTGTGTGTTCCCACACAACAGATGTTATTCAGAATACTTTGGGATTCCTTGATACTTGCAAAGGCCTTTTACAGATGAATGGAACAACAGAGAATGTAGCTGAAGCAGTACTAATCCCAAGGAGGCAAGGAAATATTTCAGCAAAACTTGAAAATGAAGGACAAATAAATTCTAACAATATAATTGAGCATTATGTACCAAACTGTTTGCCCCAGGAAGACAAGGTTAATGAATGTGAAGTAACTAGGAGTGAAGAACAAATTACCATGACAAACACTGAGGAGCTGGTTACTATGGGGCAAAAAGAGTTATGCACAGATGAAAATGTTTACTTTAATGAACAGTCTCCAGCTCTGCGTCGAGTGTGTTGTGACAGAGGTGACAAAGAAGAAATTTTAGATCAATTTAAGATCCCTGAAAGGTACCTGACGGCTTCTGAAGTAGAATCAAATATACTGTTAGGGGATGATTCAAGATACCAAGACCCTACTGAAATGAGTGAGGATGGTGATTCAGTGGACTCTGCTACAGAGATAGGAAATGTAGTTGATGCATATGAATATTCAGTTGAAGATAGTGCTGATATTGACCAATACAGAACTGAACAAAAATTTACAAGTCTCGACAGACATACGTGTATGAGTTTCTCTGTGGGATCTCCTGACCATGGCACTTCAGAAAACTTGAATGAAGATATTGTTAGAAAAAGTTTTGACATTTGTGAATTGGATCAAGTAGGCTCCAGAGCTGAGGAAGAGACAGTGCAGTTGATGAAGCTAGTCGAAATGGCCAAAGCCGACAGAAAAAAGCAGATATATGTAGCAAACACAGAGGAGGTAGAACTGATCTTTTTACAAAACCTGGATGAACTCTTCCCTGAAAACAATGGCAGTTACCAAATGACATATGATGACAGCAGATTAAATGAAATATTAAGAGAAAGCCAGTGGGTGTCTACCAGCTTTTCTGGAAATAATGAAGACATTAGCAAGCAACAAAATCCACCAGCATCACAGGAGTGTACAGAAAAAAAACAAGAGCTTCAAGACTCCCCATGCCAGTCTGTAAATCAGCCTTTATATCTTGGAGGAAGTGATGATTCCCATCTTGTTCAAGATGTTCCCACTGCATTGAAAGGATGTACAAAACCATCTAACAGCAGTCTTGGAACTGGAGCTGTTCTGCCTTACTACAAAACATTAATGGAGAGTGAGATCAGTGTTGGTACATCTGTTGCAGCCAACAAAATGGGAGAAGACAAACATCTTCCACCATCTAAAACACCAAGTAAGAGTGTAGCTCTTCTGCAAACCAGGACCGTGCAGCAGAGGCAGGAGGAAGAATCCTTTGTATTTAAAAATGGACCTGATTATGCCATATCTGCACAACCTGCCAATGAGAACAGCTCTTTCACTCACTACAGTGCAGGTGGCCTTGAGTCTGGAACTGTTATACTTCAGCAAAGGGCCAAAGGAAACTCATTTTTCTTGGAAAAATTAGATTCTTCTCAAGATATCATACAGGATCTTAATAATGTTTG
This sequence comes from Molothrus ater, assembly GCF_012460135.2. NCBI lineage: Eukaryota > Metazoa > Chordata > Aves > Passeriformes > Icteridae > Molothrus > Molothrus ater. The sequence goes on from NC_050483.2 coordinate 26,638,790, forward strand.
TGAAGAACACAGTATGGATTTAATGGTTAATGAATTATTAAAAGACTGTCTTAATTCTATAGAAGATACAGCTCAAGAGGTAAATAATACCATTGTGCCTGATTCACTAATGTTGGATACTTCAAATCTGCTGTCTTCCTCAGAGAAAGAAGTGATGGAAGATGTAGGGGTGGGAAAAACCCACTCTTTACTAGGAAGTTCCACTCAAAAAGTATTTCAGAATATTGATACAACTCAGAAAGTACCTCACTTGGGGGCTTCATCAGGGAATGATGAGAAGACGTTTTTAAGTGCAAGCTATCCAACAGCAAACAGTAAATGTGAAAATGCCGAGTTTCCTGGTGTAGCTGGTTATCAGCATGAGCCCACAGAAAACCAGGAACATGAAGCTTCTGAAGAGTGTTGTGTAGACCAATCAGGCAATGCTGTTTCTGAGAAGTCTTCAGCCCTTTCAGAAGGCCTGAACAAGTCTCCAAAGGAACATCCACATTATAGTAAAGACTTTCTAAATTATAATAGGAACTTGGACACTTCTGAATGTTCTCCTGGTCTTCTGAATTGTCCAGCATCATCTGCAGATTGTTTAATTGTCAGCAGTGGAGACAAAGGTATAAATAATACTGTTCTCTCTGAAGAAACAAAGTACTTTGAAAGTGAATCAACAGATTTGAGTGTATCTGTAACTTTTCCTGGTGTTTCTCAAAAAGGAGACGAAAAGGAAAATAATTCTGCAGTTGCAGAGACCACATATGCTCAGAGTAATAAACTCCCTGAAAAAGTTGTGGAAACAGAGCAAAAGGAAGAAATTGTTCAAGGTTATTTCCAGAACTGTGGTGACATAAAAGAAGATAAAATTCATGAGTTCTCAGAACACTGCAGTAACACTAATAGAGTGACTGTACCAGAATCGGGTCTGCTCACTTTCCAGAGCAAAGGGCAGACTGGCTGTAATGAATCAAAGTCTCTGCCATCACACTCTGCAGAAGAAACTCCCCCTGAGACACCATTTCAAAGCTCCAAGAACTTCAGTGCTTTTACCACATCTTCTTTACTTGGGGACTCAAAATCTCTAGTATTTAATCAGCTTGAGGACTCATTTCAGGACAGCTGCTTGACTGAGAAAGTGTCCTGCAATTCTGCAGATGTGTGCTCTGTAAAAGGAGATCTTTCCCTATCATTAGCAAGAGTCAATTACCCAGCCTTAACAGCATTTTCAGAATTTCCTTCAACTGCAGATATAGGTCATGGTGAAACTAGCACATATGATACTTCACATTCAAATATATTGAAACAGTCTCCATTTGGTGTTTTGCAAATACAAGACACACAGTCAGATAATGCTGTGGTATTTGATGAGCCAATATGTGCTTCGGGAAGTATTTTACTTTCTCTTGCAAAAGAAAACAGGCATTTTCCAGTCTCAGACACAGACTGTACTTCATATGAAAATTCTGCTGTAGATGGGGAACCTGCATACAGATGTAATAATAAAAAACCTGACAATGATACAGAAATTGATCAGCATCATTGGGATAAAGTTCCACCACAAGAAGCTTGCAACAAACACAAAGAGAAAATATCAAGTGATAATTCTCTTTTACTACCATCATTACCTCTTTGGGATGCTAGCAGGGCAATTCTTATTAAAGAGGGACAAATGAGAAATACACTCAACAGAAGTAAGGAAGAACTGCATTCAAATATTGAGGCTGAACATTTTGCAGTAAAGACAGAGCAGAGAAAAACGTTAAGTAGAGAACCTGCTGGAAAGCAAACTAGTGTATCCTCAAATTCTCCAAATGAATTAACAGGCTCAGAAGTTACAGTGTTGGAAAATCGGTATCCAAGAGATGTTCAAGTGGATCCTGAATACACCTGCAATTCATTTGGTCAAGCATATCCCACATACAGAAGCCCTGTTCCCAGGCAACCATATCACACTGTCTTGGGTTTTGAAAGAAACCCTGCAGATCTGCAAGATAACTGTCAGTATGTGCCTGCACGTGAACAGATACAACAGGTGCCAGATAGAACAAATGCAGATGGTAGAAAAGAGATTTTAGTTTGCAAAAATAATACATGTTCAAGCATTGATAGCACTGATGCTGATGCTGAGGCAAAGACTTGTTCAACAATGGGAGACACTACAATGAGGAATAATACCCTGAAATTAGAAAGACTCAATTTTTCTGTAAAAAATAATGAAACAACCTCCATAAATTTTTTGCCAGAAAACCATGATTTAACTCTTCAAGAATCCAAATCGGTGCAATTCAGGAGCAAAAGATCATATTCTACCACACGGAGTACAAAGGGCTGTAAACAGAATGAACTGAGACCTTATTTACGAAGTCACAGAGTATCAGCTCCAGCTATTGCGGTTTTCTCTGACACAGAATGTACTTTGGAAGCTTCATCTAAGGCAGATCCTCTGTTGCATTCTGCATCTAAATCACTGCAAGATTTGAATATGAGTGTAGAGCCTCCGTCACCAACTGAAGATGATCTTTATGGAATTGAAAGATTTTCAAAGCAGGAATCGAAGAACTTATTACAAGTTAAATCTAAACCAAGATTTCAGCCAAAAATGGCACAAATGAAAAAGTTTGCAAACTGTGATTCCAAAAACTTACAAAATTTAGCAGCAAGAAGCCAAAGTAGCCAGTCTTTGAAAGATTGTACTAGTCAATCTCCATCATCCTTACTGCCCACAGCTCGCAGTTCTGTGTGTGCAGAAGCAAATGTCCATTCAAAGAGCAATTCTGTAGCTCAGTGTAGCGAAGGGGAAGGAGAAGAAGCTGGATACCAGCCAGAAACTGATTTATTTTTGCAAGATAATAAAGATGCAATGCATTTTAGATCAAGTGATATCAACCCATACATTCACCCATGGCAACAAGATGGAGCCTGCAAGATTGGCTGGAAACAGTATGCTTTTGGAAGTGCAAGTGATGTCTCTTGCAATCAAATTCCTTTGAGTATGGAAAATCGTAAAGTTATGAGATGTTCCAGTGTAGACAATGGATTGAACTCTCAAAATTCTCCTTTTCATTCTCATCTAAGTTCATATGCTACAGCAAAAGTTTTGTCAAGCACTTTGAGTAGCATTGAAGGTCTTCAAGAATGGGACAGTGTCAGACAAGACTTTGAATCAGCATACTCAAGTGACAGTACCAAACAGTACAGCAACATGTCCACTGAAACATTGGAGACTAACTCAGAAAACAACACTGCTGAACTTGAGAATCCTTCCACACAACCTGGTAACTCTTCAATGCAGGTTGATGAAATTGTACTATTGTATCCTTCAGAGTCTGAAAAACCTGCCAATAAACCTCCAGGGATTACATGTGAGCAAGGAACACAAACTGCAACTACAGGAAGGTATAAAAGGCAGAGAAGACATCAGAGAAGCTATACAGATGTTTCTGCAAAAAAGGAGGCAACAAACAGAGATTTATTTTATCAACCTTCTTCTTGGACAAGCATGCAAAACCTGTCCATGCATCTGTCACAGTTACTTCAGAACACTTCTGAGTTACTGGGAAACCTTTCCCAACAGAGTATTATAGACAGTGAGCAGAATGCCAAAATCAACCAAAAAAGAACTGAAGGTGCTGTTAGGTCAGATAGCTGTACTCAGACTACAGCAGATGTAGGCACTCAGACTGAGATTTTGGAAAAACCTCAAAGCAAACATGAAGAAAAACAAGTGGAGGCAAAAATGGGAAAGGAATTGAGGGCAGCTCAGGCAGTAAATGTTGATTGGAAAAAAAATGGTGCAGATACAGTGGGAGAGATTCCCAAAAGGAAAGAGGAAACGCGCACTCTTGAAGAAAGTACACAAGAGCAAACAGGGATGAAACGCCTGGGCAATTCTGACTTCCATGACAGTCTTGACAGCATTTTGGAAGACTCCTTTATGCATCTGCCTTCTTTACCCAAAACTTCCAGCCCTATCTTACATTTTCAAAAAACATCACTAAATGCACAGCAGAATGTTGCTTTTGCTAGCACCAGAGTTTCACCTCTCACACCATCTTTGCCAAGTTCAGGGCAAGATGGTTCTTCATGCACTGTAGTTAGCAGCCCTACTAATAGCACCTCTCAATCTCCAATGTCTTACACTCAGGATAAAAAAAGTGTCAATGAAACAGAGACGCCAGCTGAAAGAAAATTTTGGCACAAAAATACCCTGCTAGTCGACAGGGCCTCCTCCCCTATTCTTACTCTTAGTGCTAGTCCCAGCAGCCAGACTGCTGTTAGCAAGTCTGTCTGCCCTACTAAGGAACCTCTTGGATATTCCAGTGTTGCTTCAAGTCCCCTTCACACCAAGAGAAAGCTGAGGGCAGGTCCACAGTTCAGCACGCAACATCATGTGGACAATTTTTCACAGACAGAAACAGACAGTGAATCAAGCGTCTCTAGAGAACACAAGAGCATAAGAAAGAAATCTGGAATTTTCTCAGATAAGAAAGCAGGCAAAGACCTTTTAAGGCAGGATGGTTCAAAAGACTTGGAACAGCAACATAGACTGAGGGTTGACACCCACACTACCATTTGTGCAAAGCGGCTGTATCACTCCAGCAGTATGCTGGAGGTGTCAGGCCACAGTGAAGTGGTAACAGGTGATGTCAGAGACCAGGGCTCAGTGGCACATTCCCTTCATTGTATGTATGTTACAAGGGGTGGAAGAGCTCCTTCAGGTGGAATTGGGCACGAAAAGTACTCTGGGAATTCTGATAGTGCTTTGATTCATAACTACCCTTCTCCAAATGCTGACTTACTTTTTAATCAAAAAATTAGTGCCACTTGTTCAAGTAAGACAAATGCTGGCACAGCCTCAGAACCTCTGGTAGAAGCATCTTCTGTACAATTTCATGATTTCTTCTGGAAGAATGAGGAAAGCTGCCCTCCCCCACTTTCGGATGTGAGCGACGTGCAGACGTCCTTCCAAGATGACAGTACAGAATCTGTCACTGGGAGTGAATGTGACACTGAAATCCCTCTCAGCAAGAAGTCTGCTTTTGCCAAGCCCTGCAGGCCTCGGAGCTACAGCCTCCGTGACTTACCCATACACAACAAATTCAGCAACTGGTGTGGTGTAAAGAGCAGTACTCCTCCTTTGCTCCTTGGCTTGAGTGGCAGCGTGACCGATTTAAGGGGTAAGGCAGACAAGAAGCCTGGAAGCACACAATCAACAGAAGTGGAAGGGAATTACCAGTCTTGTGACAGCAGGAGCAGAGAGATCAAGAGACTTCAGAGAGAGCGTGCCCAGATCATGTCTAGCATTCACCTGGATCTGCATCAGCATCCCCTCACAGTGGAATTGACTGAAGCAAAGCTCAATTATGGCATTGGGGAAACAGATGCCCTGCTGAGGGTCCTTCAGAGAGGAGCTGCAGATGAGCCAGGGGCAATTCCAGTGAAGCAGCAACTTTATGAAAGGTAAATTACTTAATGTACTGTTGTTTAAAGTATTTGTAAATCACTTCATGTAGCTTGAATAGCATTTAATAATGAGCCAATCACTTAGTCACACTGAATGTGAAGAGATAAACTATCAGGCTTATTTTAAAAACTATTAAGCAATGCATTTAGGACAGCATCTTGGGGTTACTCCAAGAACACAAGGAAAAGTGATTTGGTGCAATTCAAATCTAGTGTTACCTCACTCTTAAAATTTCTAGCAGCCACAAGAGTTATCCTGTATACCTGGTGATGTGGGAATATATTTAATTGATTTATTGCAATGTAAAAATGATTGATGTATCCTATTTATGGAAATATCCCATTGATGCTTCTGTGAACAAATGCTGCTGTATGAATAAACAAAAATAATTTTAACCCCCCATAAATATACAAAATAATTCTTTAAAAAAACAAGATACTTGATTCTTGTGATTGTAGAACATTTGGGAGAATGTTGCAACAAAAATTTTGAAGCAGCTACATCAGTCTTCATTCACAATTTTCCTCTCAGTTGTTACCAGCAGTAATCACAACGCTCTCTTACATTTCCTGCTGTCAGAAAAGCAGTGGCATTTTAGAATTTCTACATCATCTCTCAGCATGTAGACAAAAAGGTATTAGAGGGTATTAGATTCCTATAAAAATCTACCTAATACTTAAGTGCTTTAAAAAATCAGAAAATGTAACTTTGCAGGGTGATTTGTCACTCTAATCACATTTCCCTAACAGACACATGAGAACTATTGAAACTCTGAGGAAGGAAAGAGTAAAAAGGCTCCAAAGATACCAAAGAAGCCGAAGCCTGAGCCCCCTGAAGCATTTGAGTCTGTCCCAGACTCTGGATGCAAGTCAGAAGGATCCAGATCTCCCCAGCAGACGCCGAGAATATCTGCAACAGCTGAGAAGAGATGTGGTGGAAAACACCAGGTGGGGCATTGGAAACCTCTCTTTAGTCCTGCTGCTCATGAACAGTGTTCACAATGGGTGCACGTTAATGGTTCTTGCTGACATCTGAGACTTCAGGGGCAGAATTCTTCTCAGTGTGGCTGCATTCACCTTTGGGCTAGAAAATGCCTTCAGGAAAAACACATGCCTGATTTTAGAAAACATTCATTAAAATCTTGGATCCAGTTTTATTTCAGTCCATAACAAGTGTCTAATTTATTATATGTGTATGATGGATGCGGACAGCCAAATATTCTCTCTCGACTGATTAGAGACCAATCTTGCTGTGATTTAGTACTAAACTGGTATTCTCCAATTTAGTACTTCTGCTAAAATCAGTGCTGCTTCCCCTTCCCCTCCAACTGGAGGTAGGAAAGGTAAAGATCATGGGTTGAGATAAGAACAATTTACTGGAAACACCAATGAGATAAGAAAAAGAGCAGTAACAGCAACAGCATTAATAACAAAATATGTCAGAAAAGAAATTATTCAAACTGAAAGCCCCCTGACAATAGACAATATGGGATGGCTCCCTCTGCCACATCTCAGCTGAACCCCTTCTGCCAGAAGAGTGCCTTTCCCCTACCACAGCAATGCTGTGAGGCTGTACAGAATAACCTCTGCGTCCTGGCCGTGCCCCCTCCCAGCAAAATTAGCCCTGGCAGGAACCAGAACACTCCTTCACTAACTTAGAAGCCACAGATTTCAGTTTAATTTTAAATATCAGAAAAACTCTGCAACACTTCACTTGTTAAAATTTCGGTTTCTCGTTTCCCACGATATTCCCTAAATGTTTTGCTTCCTTTGTGGTCAGGAGACAGTTATTTTCCCAACACAATAATCTTGCATGTGATATGCCAAAGCCATAACCTTATATCATATGGAGACCTGGTTAGGAAACCACTGTAGTAATCTCAGTAGTAATTGGATTGCAATCTGAGTAATTTTCCAAGGCTTATGTCTACTTAGCCTTTAGTGAGCAAAGAAAAGCTTTTTGGAGGCTAATGTGGTGGGGTTTAATTGCTTTTCTGGCAGGTTTTCCTGTTCTGAATTGAAATATGATTTTCTCAAGGTATTTCAAGTAATTATGTGTGTTTCCCATTACTTGTCCATCCTTACAGAGTTCAAGAACCAAAAAGAAAAGGCATTCAGCACCCTTCAGACATTGAACTGCTGCTCCGAGACTACCAAAGGGCACGAGAGGAAACCAAAACTGAAATTGCAAGAGCTAGGGACAAACTGAGGGAAAGAGCAGAGCAAGAAAAAAGGCGGATACGGGAACAAATATTTTCTCAGTTACAGAAGGTGAGCGTTATATTGAAAGTATACATAGTCTTGAAGTTCTCGGGATTTTCTTTGTATGTAATTTTTACTTGGTCTTCTAGCATTGAGTAGTTGCACTGGTAAAGTAAAATCTTCAGTCTTTCACAACTGTATTTGATCAGCAAGTTAAGTCAGGGGCTTGAGAAGTAGACAAAGAGCAACAAATGGGACTGAAAAGATATCTTTCTATAAACCTTCTTCCTCTTAAAAGCATCCTAGCATTAGTTTGATAGTCTGAACTCTCATATGCAAAGAAAACAGCAAAAGCTGCATTTTCCCAGACTGCCAAGTTCTAAGGGTCATTTACTCTATGGTTTATATGATCCTAGGCTTTCAAACAAACCTGCTTATTTAATGCTTTCTGTATGGCAAGTTTGTGTCAACACTTCTTGGAAGAAACTGGATTTCTTTAGATTCCTCTTTCAGCTTTCAGTGCTGGGGTTTTTTGGTGTTGTTTTGTTTCGTTTGCAATACTGTGATTCCTATTACAGGAAGAAGCAAGACTGAAGACTCTTGCAAGTACGAGCACTTTATGTACAGACTCCAGCCTCAGCCTGTCCTCTGGCCCAACATCTGGTTACAACAGCAGTAATACTGCCACATACACCACAAGTAACTTCAGCAGCCAGGAAGGGCAGGTGAGAAACCACTGCTGGGTGAGACTGATGTCTCCTGGTGCTTCAAGCACAGAGGTATAGTGTAGGAACAGAGATGGTTTTTGAGATTATTTGAATTCTGTCACAGCTATGAAGCAGGACAAGTTTGCAGTACCAGTACATAGAGGGGTGACATGGGGTGAGGGAGCACTTTGTAATGTAATTGCAAAGGTCAGTGACGCTTATTTTTGGGGAGTTTTTTTTGTAATTCATGGATGAAAAATCATATAGTTACTGCTGCCTATGTAACTATCAGAGATCTGTCAAATGTTTTAGAAATAGCAGGCCTTTTCTTGTGATAAATCTGATAGCATCTGATAGTCTGAATGACTCCCTCAGTGATACATGCATTGACTTGAGTTTCCATGTGTGAAAATGGACTTTCCTGAAGTCACTTCTGCAGTATGCACCCATGCTAGTTCCTTACACTTGTTTTGCTAAATTTCCCAAGTTAAAGTATCATTTCATAACTAGGGGAAAGGCAAAGGGGTTGCCTTATGATAAAGAGAAGCTTCCAGCCTTGTAAGGCAGATTTGCTACTAATATTCCACTGCCTATGTAACACAAATTATTTTTCCCACTTCAAATGAACACTCCCACTTCTGCACTTTCTTAAATCAGGTTTCTTCTGGAAATACTTTGGTTACAAGGGATACACGAGGTCGCTCAGCTGTTAGAAATAGTCAGCTTTATACATTACAGCAATTGCATACGGATTCAACATTTGGTAAGTAAAACATACATTTGCTTCTTTTGAGTTGCATCCCAGAGCCTAATGAAATTTGTCATTTATGCAAATCAGTTTGAATCTGGATATTGCAAGGACATCCCTACCTTTACATGAATTCAGAAAAATATCACCAACCACTAGCCAGAGCTTGCTTAGAATTTTTTAAAATATTAAATGGTGATTTGCTTCCTCTGAAGCCGGTCTTTTGATGTGGTAACATCAAAGTACAGCTTTTTCAGATAATATGAGGATAATATTTTGAATGAAGGAAGGAAGCAAGGGGTGTAGGGGCCAAATCTGTAATGAGTATAGAATTGTAAAAGCAAATTCTTATTTTTAGCCTCAAGAGTTAAGCTATTTTTCCTTTATGTGGCAATAACTGTTAAAACTGACAGATATAACTGTAGTGTAATTACCAACACACAGAATGTCTAGGCAAAGGATGTTATAACTCCTTCATTAGGATCAGATGGATTGGGGGTTCCAGCGGAGAGTTTAAGTCCCTACAATTTAAGAAGAGTGTTGGGGTTACATTTTAATTTTTTTATTACCTCTCTGGCTTTTTTATTTCCTGCAGAAGCCAGCAGAATTCAGCCACCTCTTCCTTCAAATGGCACCAGCTGTAGGTTCACTCATGGATTAACTATTTCTGTCAACTCCTCTTCAACAAAAGGATACCAAGATTTATCCAAACATATCTTGGCTAATGCTACCACTGAGGTAAGTAAAAACAGAGCTTTCACTTATTCCTTCTGGAAGTTGTAGCAAAAATGGGTGGGACAAGTCTTGTCCTACATCACAAACAGTTACCTATTTGTCAGGTACAGACACACACTGAACAATTTTGAAGGATGGGTGAAAGTAAGCCAGGCTGCAGCCATGGGGTGCAGAAGAGTGTGGGGTGTTAGCTGGAATGTTTGAGTGAAGCTGGTGTCATTTGTCATTGTTTTCTAAGGTAATGGCAGCATGCTCTCAGAACCTGAGGAACCTCTACAAGTGCCAAGCAGCAGCTGGGTGGAAGTAAGTTTATGGCAGGTCTGTGTCAGGGGAGGCCTTTCTCTGCACCTGGCCCTCTTGAGGGCAAATACCTTTTGTTTGCCTTTGACAGATATCAGTGTACAGAAAAAGAGGTGCAGGTGTACTACAAAGTCTTCCCTTCAGCAACAAGGCATGGATTTCTGGGAGCAGGAGTGATAGAAAGGCCTCTTCCCTTTGTGTGGGGACTGGTGAGAGATCCTGGCAAGAGGCATCTCTACGACAGCTCTATCAATACAGCTCGAATACACAAGAAGGTAACCAGCCACATCCACCTGGGTGAGTATCCTCACACATAGCACATGACAATCACCAGCACCATCCTGGCTGGATGTAGGCAGCCAGGAAGAAAGTTAAAGGCTTCTTGTTCCATTTCTTCAGGTGTAAATAAACAATTTCATTATTTAATATGGGAGCTTCAGCTTTGCAAGACTTTTCCAAAGCTGATATTAAACACATCTTGCTGTGAAGTGCAGCTAGAGACAGTGGTTTGAAAGTAAAGATAAACCTGAAGTAGCTTGAAAAAGCATTTTAAATATGTATTATAGCATATGAGCTAGAGCTATGCTCCCAGGCAGCAAGTCAAAATAAAATATGTATCTCCATGTAAGGTGTGGGGAAAATTGTGACAAGTTGAAGTCATCAAAGTCTAATTCCCCTTCCTTATTTTTTTTTCCCCAGTATATTTAGTGACTGATACCTCCCTATGTTACCTAAAGCAGCCCCGGGATTTCTGCTGCATTACTGCAGAAGCCAAAGAGGTAAAGTGAACATTCTGTCTGCAACACAGAGGAGTTGTTCTGATATCCTGGTTCAAGGAAAAAGGAAAGAAAGAAGTCAATCTCCATATCTGCAGGGGTGCCAGTGTAGCAGGAAGGAAAGACATGCCAGTATCACACAAGTGAATTATGTGTAAAACCCTCTTGTGAATGACAATTGCCAACCAAGGCCCATCAGAGAGTAACACAAGTGTCACACAGTATACTCTGGTTGCAAACACACAGGATTTTGACAAAAACATTTAATAGATAAGAGAGTAGTAATTTTTCATGTTAAGTAAGCAATGTGAGAAATATGCCTCGAGGCAAACAAAGAAAACATTGCTCTATTTTTCAAATTGTCATCTTTACACCTTGTCATGTGCAGGAGAACTTGTCTGTCCTGGCTATTCAGTCTGTCTATGATGCATCCATGCCTCAGCCTTGTAAAGAAGCAGTGAGAGGGGAGATTTTGCCAAGTGCTTGGATACTGGAACCTGACATAGTGAACGGAAGAGAGATCACCAGAGTTATTTACATGGCACAGGTAAGGATTTTTCTTTATGTCCAACTTTGAATGCAAAAAGCTCTTACACAGCAGAACACTTAAGAGCTGGTAAGCAACAAAAAACACAATCTTTATGTTATGGTCCATGCACCTTATGAAGTGACCACAAAGTCACCTCTTTCACACTTCTCAATGCAGAGACTCTTACTAGGATTGTGTTTCAGAACACATTCCCAAGCTTTTACGGCGTTCAATGCTGCTTCCTTGGATATCAAGGTCTTCTGTAAAGCTTTATTAGCAATTTTAGTATATGCTGTGCTCATGTGGAGAGCCAATATGGGGAGTCTTGTTTGCATTTGCACCTTGCTGTGGACACAGGAAGTCCACCTTGGGTTATACTATTTTCAAAATCCCTGAAAATATTTGGTGCATTTTTCTAACCAAAGTCTTTAATTCTTCACACTTAATAGATACAAAAGAGAAGTCAAGATTAGGATTCCAGTTAAGAATAAGAAAATTACAATCTTATAATCTATTTTTTAGACTTATTTGAAAAGTAGGCTCACTTCGAGGCAGGGGTACTAAGTATTTAAAAATGTCCAGAAGAGCATGTTTTAATGTATAAAATTTATTTAAATGCTTATGTAGCGATAAATTCCATTAGTCCTTTAAACTCACCTATTTAAAACTTAAGAAACATTTTTTAAAATATCATTAATTAGCACATGGATTTTACAATGCATAGGTGAAATGTATATATGCGTTTTAAAATTTTATATGCATTTTATATTGCCCTTTAGTGTATGCATATACATTTTCAGTAACACTTTGTGTCTCAAACTAGTAAACTTTAATCCAAGCTCAAACTCAAAAGCAATGTGGGTCATACCTGCTAGAAGCAACATCAAATAGCAAAGTTTTGAAAGTCTGTGGAGTGTCGGGAAGAAAAAGATACAAACCACACAGTAATGATGGCATTTGGCTGTTAACTACTTTTGTGCCCAGATCAGAGCTGTTCCAGACTGGAGAAATGTTCTGTTTAAGGCAGGTACAGACTCCAAGCTTCAGCCTTTCCTCTACTCCCTGCAGGTGGACCTTGGTGCCCCGGCCATCCCCGCCAGGCTCCTGAGCTCCGTGGCGAAGCGGCAGCCCCTGGTGATCGCTCAGCTGGCTCATCTGCTCACTGCTTAGTGCTGCTGCACCTGCGGGCACTGAAGAGCCCCTGAGAGCTCACAGGGACACACCACTGTCAGAAAGTGCCATGGAAAATGCTGCCTCCTGAGGCAGCCACCACCAGGCCTCATTTCAGGAGCCTGGCTGCTACTGCTGGACTATATGGAAGTGCAGTTAGAGAAAAGGATCATTTGCTTTAGCCAACACCACTTATAAGAAATGCAGCAAGTTTAGTGGGGAACCTCTCCTCCTGGAAACAGCAGTGGAAAACCTCCATGGAAGAGAAGAAAGGTGTACTGGCTCTATAAAGAGCAGAGGAAGAGACCTTACTTTACAATAGCCAGAATCATAGAGTATATTACTTAACTCCTGTTTCCAAGCAGCTTCAGAGATCAACTTCTTTCTTTAAGTAAGTTTAGGCTGGAAGCGGTATCTGTATGGCTTGAGACCTTTTACAAGCTCTTAAGCAGAGCTGCAAAGCCACATTCTAATGATGGATAAGAACCAAATGTAGAATTCCTGACTGTGTAGATAAATCATTTATCTTAGCTGGCTGCCTGCTCCCTTCCCCTTGAAGAGGGAAGTCAAAGCAGTGCAATATTCACTAGTCATCTACACCCTGGATAGATTTTTTCATGAATTTGCTGACTGCTTGCAGCCAGTGTAAGGTGTTTCAGATTGCCACTACACTATGCAGCATCAGTGGGCACCACCATACCTCAGGACACAGTTTTACTGTACTGCAGAATCAGGTGCTTTGAAACAAAGAAACCAAACCACTCTACACAGTGACACTGTCACAGATAGGTTAGTACTCAGTAATCAGCTTGTTCCTAGAATTTAAGTCCTGCAAGTAAGAGTAGCTCCCACACTTTTCCATAATGGCTTTGCCCATCAGCCCTTCTACACTTGCACCCAAATGCATTAGGATCTGAAAATATAGCCTGGTCATAGTCTTACCACACTTCTTTGTTCATAATGTGACCAGCTGTCTCACTGTAGCAAATACAGACTCTTCCCATTCAATTACCTCATGGGACTTCTGTGGCACTTAGTCCAACAGTGCTGCTGTCAGGCTTTACACGTTTGTTCAACACAATCCCTAGCTGGGTCACATGTTCCTAAATTTAAGCAAAACCACAACCACCTCAAATATCCAAATACCTTCATTTAATTCTTCAGCACAACAGTACAGAATCACTTTAGATATATCTAAGCAATAAAAGCTGCTGTGTTATGCTTTCATTAGCTAAAAAAAGCCCACACTGTTCAGGAAGCTCTTGCACTTTGAATTTGTCAAGTGAGACGTGTACTCAAGCATCCACCCCACTGCAGCCAGTGCCTGCTATTTTAACAGTTACTTTCAATACACAGTGCATTTTCCCAGCACATGGTGAAGTTAGCTGCACTTCCCACCTTTGAGTTCAAGAGCCAAGATCTACTTTTACTCTATTTTTTGACAGGTGTAATTTTGGCTCTCAGCTTCTATGTTACTTCCTGTTACTAATATAGTGAGTTTTAAATGAAAAGACAATAGCTATTTTGAATTGATACTTAAAAATATAGCAGTTTTCATACATACCTGCCCAAGGCTTCCTCCTTTAACTAGATCAGGGAGGGTAACAAAACCTTTCACTTACAAATTTGCTTTGTTTCATCTTTGGCTAGTCATGGCTACAATCTTAACACCAATAGATTAGTGGGGTTTTTTTGGTGAGGTGCAGCATTTTGCTAAAAGCCTGAGTCACAGCATGGTTCACTTTGAGCATCACACATCTTACACAGCCCCTCAAGGAAGAATGGGTAAGCTGTCACAGTTTTCTGCAATTGAGCAAAATGACAGCTTTCCAGATGTGTCAATGTCCTCCCTCCAGTGGAAACCCAGAAGGAAGAGCAGACAAGGCAGTACAGTAAAGCCCCCGGAAAAATGAGCAGAACCAGCAGCCTGGGATATTGGCTCTGTCCCCAGTGCTGCTCCTGTAGCTTTCCAGAGGAGATTAGGGGAGGTCTTCATACAACCTACTACAGATTTGCTCAGCGCTTTGCTTTTTTTCCCTTTTATTTTGGACACGGCACTAGTGATAAAACAGGTTTTGTAGGAAAAACATCTTGGGGGACTCCTGTTGATCAATGATGCCAGTGCCTATGAAGGATAGTGTCTTATTGTACAGTGCATCAGATGTTTATTTTTATATATACTTAATTTTTTTTCTACGTTTACAAATTAAGTTATTTATATATGCTTGGTTTGAAGCGTTTTTATATGCTATCAAAGCTAAGTTTTATTTTTATCGGTATTGAATTAATGTAACTTTTTTTTAATACAGTCTTCAATTGATACTAAAAAGCCTATTTATATGAATGTTTTCTTTTGCAAATACAACATTTTTTGGTACTTGCTAATGTATGGCATCGGTTTGTTTGGAAGGAAGAAACAAAGGCCCAGCAGATATCAAATTTGTTTCTCTACAACAGGCAAAAACCAATTTCCTTTAAGTTACTGCTGAGCAGCAGATGATCAAACCAATTATATTGTACCACCTAGGGTTGCATCTCTGCTCCTAAATCAAGGTTGCTATTTTCATATCCACAATAAATGGTATTTTCTACACAAGAAAATGTGCCCCACCTTATTTTGCTCCAGCTGAGATACCCATCTATGGAACTATGCTGGATAGAAAATCAACACAAAGGCAAGTTTGTGATAACAGACGTAGGTCTCCTACTTACCTGCTGAGGACTGAGCATGGAATATGAACTTTTGCCACAGGAATCAAGAAGCTAGTCACTGTTTAAATTGGGGTTCTGTGACAGTGCTTTCTCCAAGCAAAGGGGGTTTTGTTTGGTTATTAAAAAAAAAAAAAGTTGGGTGAAGCTTCTTCCCGAGTCCTGTTACACAACTCCCCAGATCAGCACATTCAGAAGGATGTTAATGTAACACCATTTGTCCTAATTCTCTTTGAGACCTTTGAGTTTGCAATAGGAAAGACTGGCAGAAGAAAGGCCACACCCTCAGAGCTGGCTTTCAGTGAGCTCCTGCTCTCCTGCCTGCAGCACCTCTGGCACCAGCAGCAGTGCCCAGAACAGAGGGACAGTCCCTGAGGGACTCACACTGAGAGAAAGCCGCCAGCCCAGGGGCTGCAGGGCCGTGTCCTCACACATGGTCCCACAGCCAGGTGTCCACAGGCAGAAAAGCTGTGCTGCACACCTGCCCCTGGGCCTTGGATACAGAGTGGGGTATCTGGTTTTACACAGCAAATGTGCCTGGCACTGTGGATGCCCAAGAACCAGCATCACTGCATTAAGTCATAAGAACACAGGAACAGGGGTGTTTCTTACCTGCTGGGTCCCACCGCAGAAGTGTCTCCAGCCCCATAGGGCACAACTGTGTTCTCTGGTCATGGGAAAGTGCTCCTGGGGCTTGGTCACCTTTTAAATAAAGAGAAGGATAATTCCAGTATGCTGAGTTCATGAAGATGGCTGTGGCCATAGTAGCTATGCAAACAGTTTTATAACACCCAAATAAAATCCACGCCAGAACCAAAAGCACTTTTTTTTAAACTCTTATGGATTCCAGCTTCTCCCCCTTTCACCACCCTGCCCTCCCTTACATAGCAAAGTAGATTTCTATTTCAGCAGAAGTTCAACAGGCCAGACGGGAGGTCTGTGCTGCACTTTGTCTGCCCCATGCTTTGTGGCAAGGTTCCCATTTTGTTCTTCAGCCTAATACCAAGACATTCTCTACTGACACCTTGAACACAAGACAAGACACTTAATCATGTTTATTATGGCAACAATTTCAAATGAAATCTGCAGCAAAACATCACATAATACTCAGCCTCAGGGAGCAGGTATGGCATGATATGGTGTACTTGCTCTTCAATTTGTATTGAATTGCTCCATTTGTATTTGTATTGCAGCACGCCTACTTTTGGGGACTCTTTCATTCACATCAGAAAGCCCCTAAAAAGAGGAATGCAGGTGGAACTTGCCAAATCTTTCAATACAGTGCTTAGTGAACAAGACAAGAAAAATTACAATATAGGTCAGACACTAATGTGCCTCTGTGATTTCTCTTTCTGTATCACATATTTTAACAGAAGCCACAATTCTACGCAATCAGTCCTGTCTGTAGTTTTGCTTCAATCACTAACTCCAAGATGTTACCTTTTCTCACCTTGTACAGGGAAGAGGTTAGTTAATTAGCAAGCTAAACAGCCCTGGGCTTCACCTTGTCCAGAGGCTGTTCTTAAGTAACACAGAACTTGCTTTCTGGAAAAAGCTACAGAAATAGGACACTCCCAGACAAAAGGAAATAATGTCTTCACTGCTTTGGGGCAGGGGGAGGCAATCCCATGAGACAGCTGATGAGCACCTAAACATATTCTGCTACTCACCAGCAATCCCTGTCCCAAACCTCAGTTCAAGGAAATACTTGGGAAGAAGGAAATGAACAGGAGGTCACACTCTTGGTGTGACCATCTGTCTGTAAGGGCAGAAAATGCCCACTGTCCTCCAAGAAATGGGCCCCTTTCAAAACCGACTCTCCAGAGAACATCACAGTGCTTCTTCACTTTGTCTGCTTTTCCAGGCTGTTGCTCTCTTGCTGCAGCACTTCCTGACTGATAAAACCCAAACTCAAGGCAAGAAAAATTATAAAAAAACAGTGAGTAGTGGCCAGATTTTATGTTCACAACTATAAAAGTGTCTAAAAAATACTGTCTTCAGTAAAAAATATAAACAGATATTTTATTCCTTATTTCTATGAAAAACCCTGGGAATTGCAAGTTCTGTTTCCAGTAAGAGATGGAAAAACACTTAAGCATCCTTTAGGAATAATGCCATCAATGGTCATGGGGATTTATTTAATATGGTTTAACTTCTAAAATCAGTCTTAAAAAATTAAAATCAAACCTTCAACACTGAGCTTACAATGAAAAATAAATATAGGCACATCTCTGTGTCATATAGGTTCACCTCTTCCTTCCTCTGACTGTAGAGGCTTTGTTAAAAGACAACATGAGAAGTCACACTGAGTTAAGAGACAGCCCCCAAGAAACCATCTCTCTAATCACAAAGTAACTTGAGTTGATTCCTGGGTTTGGTCACAGCTGTTGCTGCACAAATACAAAAAGTGTCTCTGAGTCCAAAGAACAGCTGCTCTGAGATACAATCAAGGTGCTTAAAAGACTTTTGACTTGGAGATCCATTTGCTGATGTGAATCCTTCAGCAGAGTCACCATGGCAAAATGTCCATGACAGAAAGCCCAATGCAGGTTTTGCACAAAGTGCCCTCTTAGCTTCAGTATGCTCCCAGCAAAGAGCTCCCAATCCTTTCAGAAACACTGAAAATTCCATTTGCATCTTCACTAGTAATTTTTGTCCACAGAGTCCACCTCTGCTAACTTTGTGTGGTCATAGTAGCTAGAGATTGTCTGGTCAGCTCACAAGGGTTAGTCCTGTGCTCCTCCATCTGATGTTCTGATACAAATACTCGGGACAGCTTTTTCAGGTCTTTTACAAAATCCTGCAACAACCAGACACAAACCAGAGAACCCTTAGTAATGCAAACAAAAGAGACTGACTTAATTTTTCAATAAAGAAAAATTTATGTTCAACAAGGCCAAAGATGTTGATGGTTTTCCAGTGCAAAAACCTAGAGGAACTACAGAACTGATTGCAATGATGAATGCCTGCAGACATTCCCAGTCTCCCCTCTGATGCCCACACCCCTTCTCAGACAAGATCAGTGCTACAATTTAAATGGTTAAAACTGCTCCAACCTGCAAGTGCTCAGCCTTGGAATACTGTCCATTTTTAGCAAGGCATTTGGGTGGATTCCTACATTTTGATTATGGCCAGAATAGTGAGGTTCCTCTAGAACATTCCAAATGCTCTCACACACTGGTGGTAGGAGGCACAGGGATTTAAGTGCAAGACTGCTCAGTTAAGGCACTTCCCAACATGTCATTCTCAGCTGGAAAGCAGCAAGCACACTCAGGCTAGAACTGAGAACCTGGTAACTGAGCCAGCTGGTCTCCAAACTGGTTTACAATTTTCTTGGAAATGTTTCCACTGCATGGGCAATGGTGGATTCACACAAGTACAGCTTTCAGCCAAACACTAGCAACAGAGACAAGCTTGTTGGAAACCAGTCCTTCCTTAGCATTAAGCAGGAACAACAGATGGGAAGATTATGGGCCTTAGCCATATTAAATAGAAATACAAGGATTTTCTGTTTACATAGCTTTACCTTTTATTTTATTTATTGTCTGTGCATATCTAATACTTACTGAGGGCCAAGGGAGCTCTTCGAGGATATGCAGGCAACTCTGGATTTCTCTAGTTCTCATTAGTTCATGTTCTATAAGACCATGAAGAAGGAAAAGGAACAAATCCCACTGCACAAGAGAAGAAAATACCAACAACTCAAAAAGAAATGGATTGTGTGCTTGTTTCTTTATCCATGTATAATTCACACTTTTCTTTTTGCATCAGAACATGGGAAAAAGGAGCAAGCACGTTATCTATCTGTGTGTGACAATGAGGGCAAGAGTAATGTCCAGAATGAATGAACACAATTCCTTCAGTTCATACATTGATTTTCTTCTACCATAAAATAAGTATATGGTATTATAAATTCTCCATCTATAAACACACCAAGAATTTAATTCCTGCCTGATCAAGAACAGTGTGAAAAATTATTTAATTCCTGAAATAAGCTGGGTTTAGCCTGCAATTAAATAGGGTGATTTTCAGTTTTTGTTGGGGTGCTTGTAACACCAACACACATGCAGAAATGCAAGCTGATAAAAGGCACAGTGATGCAACCAATGACAGTCACATGTCCAGCCCTTGCAATATCCCAGGCCAAATGGGCCATTTTGCCATTGGCTCCTAACCAAAACTGTGCCTTCCTGAGAGCCCCCCAAGGCAGGCACCAACCCCTGACAAGCTGTACACATCCCTCTCTTTCACTGCCCCACAGAAACAAGGCCGATCCACTGCCCAAACCCTGCTGCCTCAGTCACACAAGCCCCAGTGAGCACTGTGGGCTGGCACAATTCCTACACCAATCCCAGCCTGCCCCACACATCAGAATGAGCTTTACCTCCCGCTGCTTGGCTTCTGCAAGATAACCCATGTTCTTCTTGCTGAAGATCAGCTGCACAGGCACAGATGTCCCAAAGTCCTCCTTCCAGATGGCGAACAGCAGCTTTAGGAGGCCATAGGTGGGATTGTTCTTTACAGGCAGCCTCTCAGGGCTCTTCTCTGGGGATTTGATCCCAAGACTCAGAGGAACACGATCTGAAACTAAGAGGAGGAGGAAAAATGAACTCCTATAGCTGCATTATTTCCTTTTCTAGTCATCATCTTGGTTCAGCAGCACAATTAGGGAGAAGAAACCAGTGAACCTAAGAGGAATGGAGTTTGGAAATATTAGCTCAATATTTCAAAATTATGACCTTTGAAACTATACAGACAGAATGACATAGGAAGAGATTTCTATTCCTCAGACAAAGAACACCAATTGGTTGGAATATAGCCCCAAGTCCTGAAAGTCAGCCTAATATTTAGTCAAAGAGAACCTAAGTGTTACTGCAAAGGAGAGAAGAGTAGCACAGTTAAACATTTAAGTCTATAGACAGACTGAACAGTTGTCCATAGTTTAGACTATAGGCAGAGTTACATGACTTCACACAAGTGAAAGCAAAACTGAACAGTGTTTAATTGCAAATGAACATAAACAGAAGGAAGATACCAGTTCTTCCTTGGTACAGTCTAATGGAATGGGACAGGTTGACACTGCTGCTCCCAGAATAAATTTCACAATATTCGGATGTGAACTGCCTTCTGGAAGACAAATTATGTATAAAACTTCTAAAGATGATTCTAAACCCACAAAATTAGAAGGCTGCCCATGAAGAACACACCTGTGTTGAGATCACAAGCTCCTGCTCAGAGAAAAACTGTGTTTACACATCAGAGCAAGAGAAAAAAACAGACTGAAAATGTTCACAGGAGTCATAATACAAAAAAAAAAAAAAATACTTCCATTCCTTCCCTAAAAAAAGTCATAAAAACATAATTTAATGGAAAAGGCCCTTACTTTTAGTGAAAAAAGCCCAAACTCTACCACAATTTTTCAGAGGCAGAAATACTGGAAAACATATCCCATATTTAACTGAAGGTGTCAATAAATAAAAAACAACAGATGTGAAACAGATCACAGGGATGGTTAGTCACTGAACAACTCTGTTATGCAGATTGTAAATGGGAATAAGAGTAACCACCCAAACTTACAGAAAAAAATCTTCAGACTCAGTGGCACTAAAGAGAATTAAATATCCATGAGCTCTTAACACTTATATCTCTGACCTCAAGGATCTAAGCGAACTCTAATAACAGATTTCAGTCTGAAATAGCTTATCATAACTTACCCAGCAAAGATGCCAACTCAACCGTGCACTTGGCCAGCTGCTGTTCCGATGTGGGACATACGAACTGGAAAACACAAAAAAAAGTTATCTTTTTTTCCCCATAAAGCTGACTGGACAAAACAGGGCTTCACAAGGGATAAAAAATATCCAAGAAGAGCAGGCAATTTACATCAAGAAGCACAGAGCTGTAATGAGGAGGCCACTAAAGACTGAAAGACAAAATGGTCATATATGAAAAGGGGATTCACAAACTGAAGTAACAAGCAGATCTACACAGTCTAAAAAAATGCAGTGCAACATTGCCACATTTGAGCTCAAATAAAAACCTCTCAACTGAACTCAACTATGAGGCAAAGAAATTAAATTTTTACAGGTATCAAGACAGCCCAAAGTGATTCAAAGGGAGTTTATGCTGCTTTTTTACATCTTTTACCTTTCTGCATCGAAGTGTCTGACTCAACCTTCCCAGCAAGCACTCCAGCCACACGCAGTCAACCACTTCACCCTCCTCCCGTGGGCCCACAGCAACACAGAGAACATCCTTGATGAGAAAGACAACAGTAACACACACATTAGTATCCTGCTCTTCCACAAACAGATCCTTAGACCTGTGACAGAGCAGTTCATAAACAGTTCTTGGGTCCTCATTAAAACCAGAACCTAAATTAGTATAGATACATTTCATAAGACAGAGTAAAGCTGATTTTCCACAGCCTTACCAAGATCTCATTTTCTAGCACAGTTCTCACTAATGTTACGAAGTAAAACTCAATGCTGGCAACAAATTCATATTTCTTAAAAGTACTAGCACTGAAAGCTCTAAATAAATTTCACAGCACAGCAAACAGTGCAGGGTAGAAGTGCTACAGAAATCCAGACCCCTCTTACATTGTCAGGGAAGCTGCAGTGCCAACCCAGAGGTTTCCTCATACAAATTACCTTCCTTTTTTTAGCACAAGAAAGCATTAAAGGATGTGAACTCATTTTCACACAACTGCTGGGAAAGCAATGACAGTGATAACCAGCATTACTTGTCTGTCAAGCAGACAAACAGCTGCAAAAAATACAGTCAGAACACGCAACAGTAAAAGGAGAGGAGTTCAGAATTCTTTTCCTTATGGGGTGCATATGTTAAATGATTGTGAAATTGCACACAATACCATGGGGTCTGCACTGTGGTTCCATCCTACTCATATCAAAAAGGCCACACTGCCATGCTACCAGAAATCCTGTATTTGAGACAGCACTCCTAGCAGGGAACTCTGATCTAGACACAGCAAGCAGGGGTTGGAAAAAACCTGAGAACTTTTTATGATGCTTCCCAAGCACTCCCCACAGCCACCTTCTCAGAACCAGAACATTCTCTTAAAAAAACCACCAAACAATCAAAGAAAACCCCACAAAACAGCAACAAAAACAAACCACAAAAGCACCAATGTGAACAACAGAAAGGCAAGCCAGGAAGTGAATACCATGTACCTTAATCTCATTGATGATCTGGGAGGGAAATGGAGCACAGTGCTGACAGCCTGGAGGACAGTCCCTTCTCAACTCAAGAGCATCCTCGCCTGGCAATGGAAATCCTGGGACTTTCAGCATTCTGTTGAAGGTTGCCTTCACTTCCCTTTTGATGAGTGCTATAGAGAACAGAACAAATCCTGTCTGCTTCAGTTTTTGTCTCCACTGAAGCAGAGAATCATTTCCAAACACTCTTAGCCTTTCATTCCAAGGGCCACAGTGTACATTTTCAACCCACTCTCTCTGACCTCCTACTATATTTAATGTGCAGAGGCAAATCTGGAGAGGATGTACTAATCCACAGCTGTAGAAGACAGCCACCCATCACTACCAGGTACAACTGGCAACTCATCTCACTTCCCATAAAAATATTTCCATGGGTTTAACAAACACAGTAGCTAAGACAGAAGGCAATGCCAAAGTAGAAAGCTGATTCAGTGTGATCATGCTAGTTCAACCACTGTGCCCATAAAAACCATATGTCTTCTACCAAAATACATTTTGATCAGCATCCAAAACACTAAACTCCTGTGGCTGCAAATGGTACTTGGACATTCCTCCCTAGGCTTTTGGCCCAACCTCTTGAAAAAATGGGTTTTCAGAGATTCTGAAGAGTTGCCAGTGCAGTATTACAGAATAAAAAGACTACATTTGCCTTCAGCCTGCAGAAAATGCACCCAGTCCAAGAAGTGTTTGTTTTACAGGAGATTTCAGAAGCACTCTGTAGATGTGACCATAAGATGGTTTGAGAGAGCAGTTGTCTGTACACATTGGAAGTGCTAAGACAACTTCAGCCTAGATGACATTTCCAGAAGCATTTCCACAGCATTTACTCTCATCATCCTACAAGACTCCATAACTAAAAATGACTACCATGGGCCAAGCCCAAAAGATCCCCAAAGAAGGTTCTTAGAGCTAGAAATAATTTCTATTCTTCCTAAACAAGGAGGAACAGAGCAACTGCATACTTTCCACTAAAAAAAAAACCTAAAAAATGAATAGGACCAAGTACTTTATAACACTGTCTGTCCCTTGATCTCCGAAAAAAAGAGCACAATGCACAGGTTAGAAGCTCCAGCTCAAGGTAAAAGCACTCACCTGCAATGTTGGCAGAGAGCCAGCCACAGGCTCTCTCGGTAGCCAGCTCCACCGCAATGTTTTCTGCACTACTTAAAACCTTTACAGGGAGGATAACAAATCATTGCAGATTTACTATCAGCCACAGCACTGCAGTCAGTGAAAATTCAGAAGGAAGTCTAGAGGAAAAAGCTTAATTTTGGCATGCAACAATTAAACTGAACACCACCACCTCTATGGAAACAGCTGGTTTGAGCAATACAACTGAGCCATTTTGATTTTCCGAAAGCCTCATCAACTTCTACAAGAAGTTGATGCTAAAACAAATGCATTATCATTGCAAAATAAATGCAATTTCTATAACATTCTAGCCTCATTAGTCAGCTCTGAGCTGGAGTATCACTTTACCCACAATATGCAAGGCAGCCCAGTAGAAGTGACTCTTCTTAGCTATAACTCAGTCCTCCCATGAGGGCATCAATAGATTTTCTTTACCTGATCTATTAAGGGATAAGTGAAGTAGCAATGGAAAAATGGTAATGATCCAGACTTAAGGTCAAGGCTTTTAATGAGTTTTAGGGAAAATACATACTGCTGCAGATGTCTCTTCTGGCAACAACACTCTTACTGCCTCAGGACCTTTTGTTTTGCAAAATCTACAAGAAAAGGAAGAAAGTGTGCCACGGGGTTAGTCTAGGTTCTTGGACAACACTCAGAGGTTTATTAAGTAGCAATGCAATAAATCAGACTAAAAGAACAAGACAAGGAAAGGGTAATTACAAGCAACTAAGCTGCAATATCAATTTTCCAAAGAGGAGAAATACAACAGCTGCAGCGGATGTCTGTTTGGAGCAGAAGGACACACAGCACCTTTATTCCTTTCTACAAACACAGTATTAACTGGCTGGAGCACAGCAGACACTCACCATAAGAAGAGCAAAGGGTTTATAATTACCAGAACCTGAGCATGAGGTCAAGCTAAATTAGGCTTATAGATTCTGCAGTAAGAAGAGATAGGATGTTTATGTTTAAATATAACATGTTTAAATAACTTTTCCTCCTTACTCTCTGCCTTTGATGAGTGCCTGGGCCCCTTCCTCATACAGATGAGTGCACACCTCTTCAAGCAGTTTGTCATTATTAACATCCTCATCCTTCACTTTATCTTGCAACATGGCTTCAGCCCTTTGAACTAGCTCTGCTACCAGTGTTGCCCTGCAACAAAACAAAGAACAATCAGGCAGATTGAAATCAATACAAGAAACAGTGCACACTAAGTGCACCCATCTCTTCTCCCCAGGTTAGGGGCATACCCATCTCATATGCAATAAGTCACTCTGCTAAAAACAAATCAATCATGCTGTATCATCTATATCATCTCCTTGTTTTGTTTGTATGGAAGACAACAGCAATGAAGACACCAAAACAGTACTAAGATTCAAGAGTCAAAAGCCTTTAGGTTTTACCAAAAACTTTTTTGGTTACAGGTCTCCTTTCTGGCAGCATTACCCTTGTACGCTCAATTGATAGTGCTCAGAAGTTCAAAGATGTCAGCAGCAGCCCACTGCAACCACCATTCCTTGGGGCTGATAACATTTAATGCCTTCAGCAAGCTTGACAACAGATCAGTGCAAACTGAGCAAGCTCATGAGCTGGAGGGTAGGGCCACCACACAGGAGGGCTGTGAAAAGAGGGAGAAATGGGGCTGACTGTGCATCTGTACAGGCTGGGGTCTACTGGCTACAGAGCAGCTCTGCAGAAAGGACCTGGGGTTCCCACAACAAGGGAAGGGAGTTAGGAGTGTCCAAAGAAAGCCAACCTTATACTGGGTTGACAATAGCAATAGTGCAGCCAGCAAGTCAAGGGAAGTTACTGCTTCCCTCATCACTGTGAAGCTGCAGCTGGAGTATTGTGTCACCTTTGGGATCTCAGGACAAGAAAGCCATTGAGAATTTGAGTAACTGCAGGAGAAAAGAAAAAAATTATTAAAATAGCTGGGATGCTAGAGCCCATACCTACAAGGAGGAGTCAGTTTCACCTAGCCTGGAGACAAGAAATAGCTGAAGGGAGAAGGAAATTTACAGAAGACAGACCAAGACTTCCAGGAAGAGCACTGCTAAAGATTGACAGGAATATCCACAAGCTGGAACAATGGATAGATATTATGACAGGATACAGGAAACATTATTCACAAAGCCTGGGAAAATTGAGCATTGGAACATGGTAGAAAGAGGTGGCTGAATCCTCATCCTTTAGAGATGGAAACTTTTCCAACTGGAAAAGGTGCCAATAAACCTGACCTAACTTGAAAGCTGGGCCTGCTTTGAGCAGGAGTTTGGATCAAGTGACCTCCAGAGGTCATTTCTGATATGAGATTTTCCTATCATTAGCAAGAATGCTCTGAAGAGGCTAAAAAGTCTCAATGCTGCACTGCATTCACATACAAAGCGTCCCACAGATATATCCCCGTCCTCTCTACATTCCTTCACAAATTCCCCTCTACAACAGCAGATGTTGCTGGTCAGTCCTGCACAGCCTTGGTGGTCTGCTACACAGCACACCCCCAGGGAAGCTTCTTTCCCCCATACACACAAGTTTAAAGGATCAACTCTTTGTTTAATTATAATGTAAAGTTACTTCTTAAGTCACAGAACAGGTGACCAGCACTTACTTGATGTGCTTCACACAGTTGGATCCCACCCTCTCTGCCACAAATTCCACTGTCCTCCGTAGGGAAGGAGGCTGGTTGTGGAAGAAAGCCTGTTCCAAATCTACCTGTTCAAGAGAAAGCACTACAATTTATTACAGCACTCCACCCTCCTCTCACCAGCACAGGAATGGACAGAACAACCTTCTGGAGATCTACTAAAGACAGTTTGCCTCCACTAGAACTTTCTGCTACTGTAGCATTCATCATCCCAGAATAGTACTCCCTATTCCCTTCTAATCACATAAAGCTTATTATCAGGGTTTCTGAAGCTACAAAAGACCTGTAAAGGGGAATGGGAGAGCTCTGACAGTGTCTACTAGTAGTGAGCCACCACACAGAGCTTGTTTTGGGAAGAACAAGCCCTTTTAATTAGAGGCTGATAATCCTCTAGGCTCCTACACATGTCCTTCTTTCAGTGGAAAGCATGGCTACCCTCTAACCAAAACAAAGTATGAGAAACATACCAACATTTTATGTTAAAGAAGAGGGAAGCAGATAAATAAGACTAGTTGTTTCAACTGCAAGAATGTTTACTGACGTTATCTGGATCTCAGCACCCACACCATACCCCAGCCACATGACTGTAACAGAAAAACAGGGAGTGAAGATACCTCACTGTTAAACACAATGTTGCCTGGCATTAAGAGACCACTGTATAACCCCGCACTCACACAAGCAAATTTCTCCTGGCCCTTTCCCCCTTGTGACTCCCTAATCTCATTACCTGCAGCTTCCGCTGTGTGACAGAAGCCTTGGGTGCTAAGGACTCTGCAGCTGTGGGAGTGATTTTCCTCATAAAACCACCATTCTTCCCTCCACTACCAGCCACAAAAGAGGCAAGTAGTTTACGCAGTTCACCTGTACAGGAACACATGCAAAAGCAATCATCAACCCCATAAGAAGGGAAAAAAAACTAACTCCAAAACTCAAGAAAGAGACTTTCACTTCTCCAGTCCTGTTCCCAGAGCAGATTCTCTCAGCTTCTGCAAAAGCAGAAGCTTCATTGAAGCAGAGGGGGCATCCCACACATATAACTGGCAGGGCACAGCAAGGCTCTGAAGAGGAAGCTTCTGAAAAGCCCCCTAGCAGATGGGACTTGTTCAGAAGGATGAGGGAACAGTTATTTTTGTGCGTTCCTTTTTAGCGTGGCAAGCAAGAACTGTAAAGTCTACAAGGACAACAAGAGGAGCAGTTAAACAAAATTCCAAGAGACAGGAGCAAATCCTGGGGGAAAACCTGGACAACTTATTCGCCCCTAGAAGATTTTGTGAGACAAGTTTAACATATAGTTTGTGAGACAGGTTTAACATACAGTTTTCCTACTAAGCCTCAGGAAGAAGAGCACCATCTCCCCATCTGGGACTCTATTGCCTATAGAGAGGAATTTTACCATTGGCAGACAGATCCCATGAAAAAGCTATCTCAAACAAACTGACAAAACACCAGGGCACAAAAGGATTTTTCCCCTCTGCCTGGCAGCAGATAGTGCTCAAGGATCAAGACATTTCTTGCAGCACAAACACCTCTTCCTATACCTAGGATAGAAAAGCTGTGTTGTTGTAATGCTTCCTTACAGCTTGTGAGGGGTGGCTTCCCCTGTCCCTCTGGATTCAGGCTCTGTGGATCAACTATCCTGACTAAAGAACCTCCCTCCCTCCCTCAGCTTTAGCAGATACTATCCACAGCTGCAGGAGCTTCTGCAATACAGCTTCTTATCAAGGTTCTCACATATACAACTGGGACCTTACGTTGTGAAGAGCAGTAAGAAAGGTGATTCAAGGACTCAGTACCAAACAACAAATATAAACGACTGACTAAAAGAAAGTAAATACATACTAATATATTTTATGTATATAAAAAAATAAGTATATATATGTATATATAATATATATATTTTATATATATATAATATAATATATATAGTATATATATATATAATAAGTATGTTTATGTATATAGTAAAAATAAGCAAAATAAGTAAAATAAGTAAAATACTCACCAAGATAGGGACAGCAGGTATAAAGTAACTGCTGATCCACCAAGGGTACAAAGTCCTGGTGAGAAAATGAAGGAAATGCTGAAAGGATACAGCACAAAATAAACAGTCTTCAAGTCAGAAATCCCATAAATGCAGTCACAGGCAGGTTTCAGGGCTACCCTTCCATGAAAACAATAGCTGGATTCCAAACACACAATAAAATAATGAACTTTGCAGCCCAAGTGTTCAGTCCCTGTAACACAGAATGAGCTGCTCTTCATTTATTAGAGTAGCTCAGCCTTTGCCCCTGATCACTATCAAAGCCCAGCTGAAAGCTGCATTAAAGAAGGGAACCAGGACTGCTGCCACTGCCTCTACTGATAAGGGAGAAACCTTTCCATAGAGGAAAATAAATGAGGCACATCTGCTATGCATTACACCTCCACAAGTGCCTTCACCCATGGAACACCATGCCAGGGAGAAATGTCACTTCAGTATTAACAAAGCACATGCAGGGCCACGGGAGGAACAGGAATTTCAGATCCCATCCACCAAGGAAATGTATCTTAGCATCCACACCACTTTTCCATGGAATACTATATATCCTCTTGCATGTCTAGGAACTATGTGAAACATCACACATTCCCTACCCTCACCTCCTTTCCTGCTTGCTCATACCATTTTCAGTTCAGTCACCCTTTATCATGACACTGGAAAACAGGTGATCTCACAAACAGCAACCTTGCTCTACAGTCCCATCATTCTATTTCTGTTCACCATTACTTTTGCTTATTTCTGGGAAGAGCTACAGTTTTGTCAGCTCAGCTTGCAGGAAAACAGCATCTGATCCTCCAGCATAACTTGGCACCTGTTCTGCAAATTATTGCAGCAGGTGAGATGGCTCCTGCCTGACAGAAAACCCAGAGCTGCAACACAGAGTTCACAACCCATAACACAGATGCAATTGAGGCACTTGGCCAAGCTGGGAACCACATCCATTGGTCTTCATATGCTCAGTGCAGCTGCCCTGAAGGCAAGTTCCTGATCAAATCTTACAGCTCCTGAGGAAGTGGTAGGTCCATCTTCCCTCACTGATTCAGAAGACACGCTGTTGCACTAACTCACCAGAGCCTGAGCAGATGTCACAGCGTCCATCACAAATCTCTCCTGCCTGTCGTCAGCAGTAAAAAACAATTCTTCAGGAACTGATGGAACCTGAAACAGAAAACCCAGCAGCTGCAACCCAAAATGCAGACAGTAACTTTCACCATTTCTGATAAGAGGACAGTAAAATCTCACCAACCTGCCACCCACAAAAAATGACCCCTAGCACTAAAAATCCTCTTGCCCTGAGGAGAACTTTCCATAAAATACTTATTCTATTCACAGTAACAAAAGCCACCTTTCTTATCCTCCCCATACAGCATCTTCCACATTTCCAACTGGTTCCTGCTAAGTAATTACCTTGCTTCCAACTGGAGGCACAAAAGAATTTTACAAGTTCATCATACACCATCCCTCTATCCAATAAATTCCTCAGTAATTCAAGGCTGACAGCTAGCACACCGTCTTTGTGACAAGAGCTTCCAGGTCTAACAGCAATCAGCTGTCAATTTTCTTGCAAGGTTGCAGATTAGTAAATACAGAATGTATTTCAGATGCAATTACAATTCCTATTGGAAAAAAAATTGTTGCTTCACACAATTCCACTAAAGGAAAATAATTCTCCACTAAAATACACTTATTCTTTAAACCCCACAACAGGGTAAAAAACCCATGATAAAACAACAAACTACTGTATTGAATTGTTTTAATTCATGTCAGTATTATTTTGTATTGAGTTCTGTGCCCTGCTTTTTCTTCAGAGAAGAGTTACATGCACAGAGGAGACTCTACCTGAAAAAGCCAACCCAGAACTGCAAGGATCAGCAGCTTGTTCAGGAAACTCATCTCCTTATCTTCAGAAAGGACCATTAACCTGCCATACAGCAGAAGTAGCAAGACAGAGTGTCAGTTGTCAGCAGCCGAATTTTCATTAAGGAAAACATTCCCAAACCATTCACTTACCAATTACACTATCTATATACCATGAACACATTCCTTGCATGTCTGCCTTTTTTGTATGTACCTGCATATCATCCTAAGTTTACACTAGACAAGCCATTCTCTAGAATGTGCTTCAAATTTTCCTCATGTATATAGGAAAGAAAACTAGAAAATTATTTGGGCATTGGAAACCTTGTAGGTTTAAGGTCAAAATTCAAGCTGCAGCTTGAAGGTCAATCACAGCTGCAGATGTAGAGTGATCAAGTGGGATTTAAAGATTTTGTTAATAAAAACCACAAATTGAATCAAGTATTAATCCCCAAGTTTAGGCTGAGTTTTCTTTGAAGCTTTATGTAAGATAAAAAGTATGCACCACAAAAAAAAAAAAAAAAGAAAAATCAAACATTCACTGAAAAGTTCTTTACAGATATATTTTCCCAAGCTCTTACCTGTATACCTGCAGCAAGAGACTAAACACTTTCCTGTAATAATCAAGGAAAGGAGCAACATGATCCACAAGGGAAAGGTACTCCACAATCCAAGGAATAGTGAGGATAGAACGTTGATCCCGAATAGATTGTCTCAGAAGCTTTAATATATCCAGTACAGGCAGGGTCTTAAAGGACAAGAGAAGTTAAACCAGCAGCTTGAAGTTATCTTCTGCTACTTATAGAAAAACTTTTGTCTATATCTTGACTTTTCTTTCTAGGATTTCATCTTCTGTACTGGTGACTTCTGGCTAATGAAAACACTTCTTTGCACATGACCAGAGGTAAAAACCAAACTGTGACTGCAACCAAAGGTCCCACTGGAAATTTCAAAAGCGAGGCTAAAAGCCTGACTATGTACAAAATGGAGTCAAGGTCTATTGCTTCCGTTCGGTGGCACACTGCTGGGAGATGGGTGCAAAACTAACACAACCAGTCCTGGTAGCTGGATTTTACACTATCAATACAAGTTGTCTTAGCTACGTGAAAGTTTTGGTATGAAAGACCCAGATTAGCAGAAATAACAGAAGACTGACTACCTTACCACTGGTGCATTGCATCCCTCTTTTCGAGATTACACAAATTCTTTTTTCCTTTGTTCCCAACCCCAGAATATGCAGCAGGGACACAGGACCACACAACATCATCCCAGGAACACTGGCTCGCTTTGAAAGAGCATGACTACCCACAATGCGCCCTGAGCTAGAAGAAGTGCCTGTCCAGCAAAAGGCAGTGCTCTTCCTCACTTGGTTTCTCAGTGCCAGCGCGGAATCTTGCAGGTCTCTGGTTGGCTGCTCCACAGTGCGATAGGGCAGGAAAACAAGGAACCCCAGGAACTTGGCGAGGAGTCGGAGACTCAACAGGGCCACGCTGAAACGCTTCTTTTCATCCTAAAATGAAGAAAAGTGAGCTGAAGCTATGCTAGCCCACACTGGCAAAGCAAATGTCTATGCTAAACCTCCAGTCCCTTCATCTAAAAGGTCCATGTGGCTTCATCTCTGCTTTTAATAAAGGTAAGTTTCCAAAATACATATTTATCAAGTATTTTAAATTGCTTCTGTCTCTATTGCTTCACCTCTTCACAAGAGGGAATTATTCAAGAGCTTTCTAAAACAAGCAGCTGCTCAATCGTATCTTTGCATTAAGAACTTTGGAGTCAATGAGAGGCAGAGCTGATCTCACATTGCCTCCTTTATAGCACTACTACTCTGCAAGTCTCCATCAACCTTTGGCTGCTACTTTGCTAAAAGACTATAAGCTGTGACACCTCTGATATGCAGACCTGAGTGAAGAAACACCTGTACACCTATTAACAGGTATATCTACAAATTCAGTGTAACTAAAATCTTTCTATATGGAAAAGTAACAAGGAACTTATTGCAATGGCATGCCACAACTGGATGTGGTTATTTCATTGATCTAACACAGGTTATAACAACCTAAAGAGGAGGCTTTCACTTTCACACTATTTGCACTTATGACAATTCTATGAAGCACCCTGAAGCATGCAGGTAAGGGGTTCAGACAAATAAGCAAATTGCAGAGTTATGACAAAAACAAACGACAAAGCTCTTGTCCTGTAAAAACTGTGGTGGAAGCTCCAAGCAATTCATAATCAAGCCAGTAATTGTTTGACTACTGGAACAGCTCAGAGAAATTCCTGACAGATGTGTTTGCACAAAGCAAACCTACCTGTTCCTCTATATCTGCTTCCCCATCACTGTGCTCGTGCTCCACCAGAGTAAGACCATTCAGTTCAAGTATCTTCAGGCACAGACTATCCATCAGGTGCTGATTGAACTGGTAACTTCAGCAAAAGATGATGATGAGTCAGACTGAGCTGAAAACAGCAGTAAAACCTCAACTAACACACTGCAGAATTTTGAGCTTGTCTTGTGAGTTGTAACAATCAGCAATCAGCAGACATACAACATAACACAATGATAGACAAGAAAGCAAGAGAGAAGACTTAGGACTGGCTGACCACCTTCATTTCCACTCTTTTTTTTGTACTTTTTCAGAGATGCTATGTAACAAGTCTCAGCATAAGGATAATAAAATCAATCTGCCAAAGGAGGAATCTATAAAATAACTGAATTTAAGATTAAAATCTCACATAAATTATAATTCCCCCGTGCTGTGAATTGTGAAAAACTTATTAAACAAAACAATTAACCTGGCTTTGTTCTGTACACCTTTAGCTTCATGCACTATCACACAAGAAGCATTTGTCCAGTCCAGTGTCCTTGCTAGGTAGCACTGCATGCCTTGGCACTGGGAAATGCTGACAGCTCCAAAAAAATACTGTGGGTTTATAGAAGAAAAATTATTACCATATCATCTAGTCCCAAACTTTCTGGATAACTCCCTGCTGCAAGAGACACATGCTGGTGCTTCCACTGCCCACACATTTCAGAGGGAACAGCAAGCCCAGGCCACTCACCTTCCAGCACTGAGGATGAAGTCCCTGAAGAATTGTTGGCACCCTGGGAATGAAGGGGGTGGACAAGGCCCTCTGATGCTCTGAGAAACAATGAATCTCTCCTGCAGCCTCTTCAGACGGCTCAGATTATCAGAGCCCAGCATATTAAGGACATCCTGGTCTGGGGTGTCTCCCCAGCTTGCACCACCGCCGATAGGACCTTTGCACATCTTTAGGAGACAGAAAGAATAGTAAGGTGGAATATTTGTAACAAGGCATCATTTCACTCCATCTCTCACCCAGCATTTTATCCTTTCCTCACAAGACTGCTTTTGGAGTAATCCACGCATGGTCTTTCCTGTTGCCCAGGAAGATACAGAACAACTCTTCCCCATGCCAAAACATGCTACCCACCTTGGCCATACACAGCCTAGAGGTCTTGTGAGATGGCATTCCAATCTTACACATCTAACTAGGGCATACCTAGCAGACTACACGTGGATATGTGGAGAGAATGCCTATCACTCTCACAATCTTCATGAACCACCCTTAGTAGGATCTTTAGCTCAGTCTCCAAGGCCCATGATGCTGCACTACATGTTCCCAGAGCAGGTTTTCCTGAACTTCCACAGAGTTAAATAACATTTAAAAATTAATGCCCCACTGCCTCAAACACACAGATACAATTCAAGACTCAAAAAATTACAGAACTGCAGAACTGTTAAGAAGGGGTCTCTTGGATCATCTAATCCAACCCTCTTGTTCAGTCAAGGTCACCTCCTGACCTGTCAGTGAATACTACTGAGAAAAATTTCACTCTCTCTTCTTCATTCCCTCCCAGCAGGTATTTATAACAGCACTAAGGCAACCTGGAGCCTTCTCTTCTCCAGGCTGAATATTCCCAGGTCTCAGCATTTTTTCTCATACAAAAAAAGCTTGGTGCCTTAATCATTTACAAAGCCCTCAGTTGGACTTGCTCTAGTAAGTCTGTATCTTTCTTTCCTTGTGCCGGTGAGCCCAAGACTGGACACAGCATTTCAGACTAGCAAACCTAGCAGACCTAGCAAATACCAAACAATGGGAAAAGTTGACTGCATATCCCTACATCTAAGTTGACTGCATATCCCCACATCTAAGTCGTGATAGTTTTAATGAGAGAGAACATAATAAAAGGAAGCAACATTTAAGAATGTCTATCAAGTGAGCAAGTACTAGGTCCATTTATTCCAAACAGAGCCCATGTTCTGAGGGCACCTCCCCAAGGGAACATCTTGCTACACTTCTCTACCTTTAAATTATCAGGCCTTGACACAAGTCCTCAGTCTCGGTTCATTTCTGCAAGAGCATCATAATCCACACAAGAGCCTGCAAACCACTTTCCAGACAGACCCATTGGATCCATTGAAGACAACAGATCCATTTAGATTTTTGGCTACCCTTGTGAAATCTTGCAGTCTTCATTAAGAAGGCACAGATACAAAGGAGAAATACAGCACCTATGACTAATTAAACCCTACTCATGCAACAAGGTTAAATCTTACCTCTTTCCCACAATTTCCATGAACACACCCACATACAATCAGATAGGTCACTGATGCAAACTCAGACTTGACACTAAAGGAATTTACAACATTCCAACAGCTTGCAACTTCCTGGCAATGTGTGTGAGCTAACAGTCAAGGTGAGGCTCTCTGGCTGTTTCGCTCTCCAAAAGGAGCCCAGCAATAAGCCACACGTCTACAGACAATACAGCAAATCTTCTTCATTTATCTACTTACAATGAAGTCAGATGATGCTTGAAATTGGCCAACCCCCCCCCCCCGCCCAGTTACAACAGCAATACTGTACCAAAAACCGGCCTGTTGACTGTTACACAGATTTTTTGCACTCATACTGCTAACAAACATAACTGGGAACCTCTGCACTTGACAAATGCCAAAACACATCCCTAAAATTTCCAGAAACTATAACTCTACTAAAATTAGAAGGACAAAGTAATTAACCATGAAGAATGAATGCTTACAACTCATCATGTTCTCAGTGTGCCTTATTCCTCATTTAAAGAGACTTCATTGGTAATTTATCACTGATTATTTCTGAAGAAGGAAAGAAATTCCCATCCTGAAAAGTTGTCTCTCCCCAAAAAAGTTTCAATAGGAAAATCTCAAAGAAGTTCACAAGACATGGCTTTTTTTTCTCAGGCCAAGGAAGGATCAAATCCACTTTGATGTATACAGTCATTAAACAAGGAATTTACCTGGATAAGCTGTTTCTGAAAGAGTCTGGCAAAATGGCTGTGGTTGCAGGTTGCAGATAGGTGAGCCATCATGGCCCTGTGAAGGAAAACATGATCAAATTATGACTGGGACTTTGTGGTACAAAAAACAGCGTTCTAACCTCAAACTATACCAAAAGCATAAAAAACCCTACTTTTAAGAAAGCAATCTCCAAAGGTCATTGAAAAAAAGCAATATTTTTATAACCCAGTTTCCCAGGCACTGAGCCCCACACCTGCTGCTGACATGGAAACAAAAATTCTCCCTGAGCACCTGCAGAGCAAACACAGCTCTAGAGATAAAAAGAATCTCTTCCTTTTCTTCAATAAGGTTGTTATTTAGAAAAAAGAATAAACTCATTCAGCTCCCACTCTTCCCTGCCCAGAACAGTAAGTTGAGATTTCACATATATGAATTAAGGAAACGGCAATAGTGCTAATTCTGATGCCCCAAAATTTCTCAGTTTAAGCCTCAGCCTTGTTTTGCTCTTGTGGTGAAATGCCACCTACATACACGTTACTTAAGTAGGCTGGTGGTTGAGATTAACACAGAAACCCACAAGGCAACTGCTTTCAATGCTATAACAGTTTATTTATATATACTGTATTTTGATAAAGCAATAAATGAATAAAACAGTCTGCTTTCCACAGAAAGACACACAGTTGTCTTGTTTTCAGAGTCAATGCACTAGACCCCCTGAAATAATTAGAAGAGTGAACAGCTTCTGAACACATAAAACACTTCTCCTCACTTAGAGGAGCCTGACATGGAAAACATGACATGCACACCCAAGTGTATATAATAACAATGTTCAGACAATACACTGGTTTTGAGAGTAGCTCTTTTTGTGATTATGAAAGGGAAAGATCAACATCAGGATTGAACAAATTAGGCCTCTGTCACTTATGGCTTGTTTCTTTAAGGTAAATGTTGATGCTTTTCAATTCAGAAGCAAGTGTACATGGGCAGCTTCCTCCAAGCAGCACACAGCACCCTGCAGAGTAGTGCAGTAGATCAGGCAGGACATGGAACTAAGGATGCCAAGTGCAGCATGATTCACCAGCAATTCAGCTACATTAAAGAGCTAGCTGAAGTTGCTTAAGACTCCTACCTGATCTTGTTGCCCAGAACTCTTTCAAAGTCCCAGCCAGTTTTCTCATTGTTATCCTCCCATTCACGCAGAAGTTCATAAAATATATCCCTGTGAACCAAGATATTTAAGGGGATGAATTCCCACTCTTCAAAATTTGAAGCAACAACAGAGCATTAATTGTTCCAAAGCTTCCCAGCAAGAATCTACCTCAGATTAAGTAACTCCAGCCTCCAATCATTCAGATACCTTTGAAAAACTCATAAATGTTAGCAGTACTTCAGTGAGTTTCCATTTTCCATGTCTTTGACAGCAAGTGCTTAAGCTTGTTATGCCCAATCTATGATGGAATGACCAAAACAGCCATTACCAGACAGACATAGTGAAGACTGAGAGGCAGCAAAGAATAAGCCACATGAAGTAATACCTATGAGAAAAAGAAAAGGACCAAGACAACTTGTCATTCTGCCCTCACCCTGTCGCTGCAAGCATGGAGGGAGGCAGCAGGAAGAATAAAAGCATACCAGATATATATGCAGAAGCAATCCAGTAGGGTGACACACTGTACTGGCATTATCAGAAGTCTCAATAACTCCTGAAGAATTAGGCTGTTCTTCTCTAAACATTAACCATTTAGTTCCTGCAGTCAATATGGACAAAGACTTTTTTTCATTTAATTAGAGCAAAAAATTCAATATTTTTTTCTACAGCATGTAGCATACATGAGACATTCTTAATATCTTTTAGTCACAATCATGCAAAGGTTATACCCTTGAGCATTCAGGAACAGTAGAAGAAACTTACCTTTGTTTCTTAAATATGTGAAACGCTCTGTCACTGGGAAAGTTAGAGCGATTATCAGTTTCTGGCTGAAAAGAAACAGACTGTACAGAGCATGGCAGCAGGAGAGACACCTGTTAAAAATATAAAGGCAGTCATTAAGCTAATGGAAGTCTCTAAACAATCTGAGACCAAGAAAAAAAGCAGGGAAGAGGCAGGTTAGGAAACAAGTATCACTAGCTGAGTTGTTACTTCTGTTACTACACGTTACTTCCCAATTGCTAACTACTAGCTAACACCAACTTCTACAATCTACATTAGACTACAGAGGCAGAATCACTCGACATTAAGAGAAAAAGTATCTGGTCCCCTTAAATCTCTGCTGACCAGATTGCAACCAGTATTGATAGAGTGTGGAAAGACCCACAAACAGTTGAAACATACCTTCAATATAGGGCTTGAGAAAATCTAGGATCCTGGCTGGCAATTTCTGTTACCTTACTCTTTCTCCTTACTGTTCTTCAAGTAACAAGACCTTTATTTACAACTTTAACAACTCTAAAGCTCAGCTACTGACAAGTCCCAATCTCAGTACACTGTCCTTTCTTTGATAAGAGTAATTTCCATTTTTAAAAGATGGATGAAATGAGATACAAAATACATTTCTACCATGCAATTCCTACCAACCAAACTGGTTCCCTAACCCAGTTGATTACACAAGGAAACCATTTTTCCCAGTCTAGATTGTCTCCTGTGAAATGTTGTTTGCCTAAAAAGAGTCCATATGTATCAAAGAAATCCAAATCTTTGAAACTACCTTCTGATATTGCACCTAACTAATCATTCTCCTGGGATTCATGTTTATTAGGTGAGAATTTCAAAAGCAAAATTTGACCCTGTCAAAGTCTCTGGCTGAGGTCAGGGCGTGGAGCACAACATAAGGCTAGCCAGCAGCAATTCACAGCCAACAATCACTGGACCCAGCAACTCACCCACCCACTGACAAGGAAAAAAGTATTTTTAGGCAGTTTCTAAAGACAACACAAGAAGATGAAATAGAAAGAATGAGATTTAACGTCAAAGCCATTACAAATAAAGGAACAACAACACAAAGGCTTGAAGCCATGTCACTTGGGGTCTGCCAAATTTTACCTTAGCTGTGCTGCTTTCATAAGCCTGCCTGAGCCTCTTGTGCAAGGTGGGAGAAAACGATGCAATCCGCTCATTTTCGGCCAAAAGCTTCAGCATCCCCTTTTCTAAATGGGAAATAATTCTGCCAAGATAATGGGGATAAAGCTCAGAGAGACAGACAGACATAAACAACACATGAGCAGTTCTAAAGAAATGCTTATGTTTACATTTTATGATGCTGCCAAGAAAAGAGTTCTAAAGGACATGTACCAGCAGGAAATCCTACTGGTATCTGTATTTGTTATCATTCTCATCTCACGACTTTCCAGTTCTTGCACAATTACAACAAAGTTCAGTGGACACATCAGTGCAAGGATACCCACAGCCATCCAAATTCAGGTCAAGCTGTATGTTTTGAAGAAAAATTAACAACTCTGTGCCTTTAACTGGTAAAGTTCTACAACCCAAGCACATTTGCTTAATCCCACACACAACTGCAGACACAAGCAGATGAAAAAAGAATTCAACTCACTCATATTGATAATCCAAGACTTGAACAGCAAAATAAACACAGTTGTGCACACTTTCAAAATGCTGTCTCCCTGACGCATCTGAGAGGAAAAAAGAAACATGAGACAACAGTACCTTTTACCATTTATAAATTAAAGGACCAACAATTAGCTTTTAAGTAACGTATGAACTGACATATCCAAAAATAATCTCCCAGACTCCTATTCAATTTTCAGAAGTTCCCATTCCCTATCCTTCCTATACTAAGGGCAACTGAAGTGTTTAATGCTGTATGGGAAAGAAAATACTCTTTCTCAATGTTCTGAACAACAATAAGGAGATACAGGACAAAAAAAGTAGAACAACTAAAAACAATCAGAAAATGGTGTTCCCATAGCTGAAGATTTCATGTTCCTAATCTCAGGCCCTAAGAATCAAAGAGTAGCAAAACAAAGGTCAATCAAATTGAGGCATGTGGGGTGGAGGAGGGTGTGGTAGGTCTTATCCTAAAGCCACTCTTTTGGTTGTACTATCCAGATCAAAGTACTAATTGCATCAAGCTTAAGGCTGAATTTGCCAAAAACCAAATGCAACAAGACAGCTGGATCCTATGCACTCAGATCCAAACCTGAAGCTTAATAAACGCATAGCAGGTCAACAGCACACTTGAGTTGTAGGATCAATGGAGAAGCAACTCAAGCACATCTGTCCTTCCCTCTAAAAGTCAGTGATAGAAGTAGCTACAGCAAATCTCGCACAATAGCAGAAAACTAGATTCAAACTAACTAGCAACCACACTCTATCATACTGTGGAAGCACTTCCCATACATGCATGACTTTTGTCAGCATCTCAGATGAGTGAGTCCCGCAGTGGTAATAAGGCATTTTTATGTAATTTAAGAATAACTGTCCAAGCTACTCTACAACACTTTCTCATTCTATGGAAGCAAGATTCTTTCCCTTCGTTACTACTGCTTACCTCTATTTCTTTCGCCGATTTCAGGGTCACTATCCCCATCTTCTGCAGTAGAAGTGCCTTTAGATGTCAACAGTTGCAGAACGAAAAACAGTTCCAGAAAAATATTTGGTACCAGGTTTTCTGGGAGAGAGTAATTGAGATGTTAAAGGTGGATTACTCAATACTGTGCCTGCTTTAATACACAAAGGTAAAAAGGTAGATTCCTGCTCTGTGGTAGTCAGCAAAGAATTGTCTCCCCACAACATGACACTGTGATAAAGTGTAGATCAGCACGGGAAAGATGTGTTAGGGAACAGTCTGGTTTCATATGGGACATACAACTTCAGTCTACTGCAGCTCAGAGTACTGCATCAGGCTCATCTCCTTCCCTACACTTTTGCCAAGTATTCATTTATTTAAATAACAGTATTGGCTTACTTTCTTTTTCCAGATGTCATTTGTTTGTACACTATAACTATCCCACAGCTTCCACTTCCCATCTATCTCCCTCTCACAACACACATGTAAGTTCAAAGCTCAAAGAAAGATCAGTTTCACATCTTCTGTGTCCTCACCTGCTATACAGGATGAATAGAGCTGTGCCAGACACTCCAACTGTTTCTTGCAGGAAACCTTAGCAGGATTTGCACAGGTCACCAAATGGCTTTCAGCAGGAAGGCTGGCACTGCGAGTGTAGCTAGGCTTAGTTGGAGTACAAGGATCAAAAGATATCCCTGCAGGAGAAGATGCCTGGTGCAGCAATTTGCATCTGAAATTCAAGAGCAGCAACATAACCATGTGACTGAGGATGATCCAGAGCAGCCATGCAGCCAGAAGAGGTCTTTCTCTCCAGTGTAGCATGAAGGAAATCCTGCAATAACTAAACCATCTCATTTACACTGTCTAAAGCAGCTTTTAGCATGACAGTAATTTAAGTCATCTTTATCTAACAGAGAATAGATCTTGGGGTTAGCAAGCAAAAGACCAAAGAATCCCATTCAAATTGCAACTCTGTTAAAATAGTGTAGCACTTTGACCAAATTAACCAACTAACATATGTTATTACTTCTCTCATCTGAACTGCTACCTGTTAAGGACGGGGAATCTGTTAGAGACCAGGTCCTAAAATCTTCCTTTCATGTACAGTTTCTGACAGGTAGATATTTTAAAACATCTATGAAAATAAGGCTCACATCCATCCTTTGGTATAGATGTAAAGTAATGACACTCTGAGAAGATCCAATACCAATAAGTGGAAAGGCAATGCAACAGCTGATGAAATCCCAGACTGGCAAGGTAAACAACAGAAGGAACAAACTACTTTGACTGCTGGATTCTAAATCAACAATGATCACTTAGTTAAATACACAGACATTGTACAAAACTATATCTAGAGAGGTCATCCAAAATGCAACACCAGAGTAGCATACGTAACACACTTGAGAAACAGGACACGAGGCAGTAACAGCAATATCAAATGATTGTCAAAGATTCCAGGGGAACAGTTTCCGCTTGGAACATCACACTACCTCTTGCCACACTGTATCAAAAGTGAAAGATTTAAGTCGCTTTAAGGGCTCTGGGAAGTCAGAAACATTTTCACCTGCAACAAAGAACCTTTTCAATGGGCCTATTTCTAGCAGAACTGCTGTGATGAAGAACACTGGTCCCAAAATGGAAGTAGAAAGATTACCAGCAGCTTCCTTGCAATGAACATAATCAACTAACTGAAGAAAATGATTGAGTAATAGATAGAACTGAAGAAAATTATTCATTAAGTACTTTGTGATGGCACCCAAGGGATGAGCCCACTATTAAGTACTTTGTGACCTTACCTATGGCAAGTTTCCAATAATGCAGTTAGACTGTGCTTCACTTCTGCCCAGTGCTGTCATCTACCTCAGGATGAAATTCACCTTTTGCCCCTGCTTAAAGGGATCTAGCTGGCTGGAGACAGCCTTACTTCTGTACTTCACCACAACTGAGGACACAGCAGCAACTCCCAGCTTTCAAGTATGATGGGTCAGATGAGAATATCACTGCATGGGCAAGATCCAACCAACCACATACTGCTATTTCACTGACTTCAGTTGATACACATTACTGGGACATTTCAGGTAGAATTCAGGCTGGAATAGGTGCTAGACTTAAGTGCAGAGTGGCAGGTTTGAATCCTGAGCATTTCTGCTGCAGGTTCAGTACAAGCAGTAATTCATTAGACTCTACTGGATATGTTTCAGCCAGTTCTGGTCCCACTGAAGTGAACTGCAAAACTTAGCAGGAAAAGAATTACACCCATGTGTCCTGAGGAGTTTCCCCAAGAACAAAATCTACAAAGAACAGCAACAGTTCTCTCAGCAATTATAAACAATAAACAACAGTGCAAACTACTGCAGTTTGGTTTTTTCTAAGTATCAATCTTCACAGACTACCAGTGATACCACTTTACAAGCAATGAAAGTCACACACTAACCAAACAGCAGAGATGAAATTAGAAAATTCACTTCATCTGACAGCAATTTTCAACAGATAACTGCAGTAGTAATCTTTAAAACAGAATCTCAAGTGCCCATATTCTGTTTTCTCTGACTGCAAGCTTCTGTTAGTCTACCTACCTTGCAAGACCATTAACACTTTCCACACATTTGCTTCACTAACTCATTTTTTCCAAACCAATGTGTTTTGGTGCAATCTTCAAACACAGTCTAATTACACCCAATTGCTTTGCCTGTGCAATCTAAGGAAAGATGCATAGGAGATAGCCCCACATTCATTTCCATGAAGAGAAAAATCTCATAAAAACAGTGAGAACTGACTACACTTTTGAAGTGAGGGTCATTGTTCCAGAGTCAGCACATCTCTAAAATGGCAAACATAAGCTAGGTGCATTAATATCCTAGTCTGATACCACAGACACATTTGGCTTTAGGCAAATTATAATTTAAGGTCACCAATATTTGGTTTGGATATTCTTCTGTCATTTTCACTGTGTCCTGGCCATGCAGTCTCCTGGCTACTGAAGAATGAACCCTGTCCTGGCTGGAACCAGGACACAAGGGAATAAAGAATCAGCCCCCTGCTCAGACTGTACCGTTCTTTCTTCAGCATCTCCCTCTCCTCTTGAAGGCTGTTGCTCATCACAGATGAGAGGTGTCCTTCCTGGACAGCAGCAAAGGCCTCGAGGCTTGAGGCTGGAGACCGGCTGACAGGTGTAGAAGTGAAACAGGTCTTTGGTTTCGAGAGGGGCCGCTCAGCACTCACAGGAGTTGGGTTGATTCGCCTCGATGGTTTACTTTTGCTGAAAAGAAGAGAAGCAATTCCACTAAAATCAAGCTAAACAATAACAAAAAATTTCGGTCTCAAGACAGATGTGCAATTAACTCTTCCAGAGGAATCTAATGCTAAAACAAAATGCATGTCGAGCTGGGATATTGAATTTCTAAACTGTAGCTGTAGTTATTAATTTTATTCTATCACTGAAAAAAAAAGTCACGGAGCTATAGACTGCTACAAGCAACCTGCTGAACCTGCAGCAAAATTAATTATCAAATAGCAAGCCATCTAACAGGTACCACAGGGCCACATAACCCTTCCAAATGTTTCTAATTTGCAGGATGGGATATGCCCCATTTTAGTAAGAAACTGCTGGTGAATTAATTTCTGACATGATCAGGAGAAAAAAAACCCACCAAAATCAATCAAGTTGCCATTGTCTATCAGTGGGAGTCCAGGCTGTTTAAGTTCAGGGAAACTCATCCTTCCTGCATAAAATACTTGGATTTGTCCTTCAGGAATAGGCTTGGTAAAGTAGCAAAAAAAGCACTAAAAAAATGGAAATGGATACAGAAACATAAAGCACCACAGAAATGCTGGTTGCTACATATTAACAGCTAAGGTATTCTCAAAATCGCTGTAACATTGATTTCCAAAGACTTGTGATCTCTTTCCTACTTCTTTTTCCTAGCTGAGCATTAATGCAATTGAGGAAGAGAGACTTGCTGGCTGTGCTGGAAACACATCTTATCTCCCTTGGCCAAAGTAGCGTCGAGAGCAGGACCCAAACCCTGCATTTGGATTTGCTGTACAGACTCACTCATTTTATAATTTTTAGCTGGAATTTTGCATGTCCAACTAGAAAGTCCCACTTTCAGAGACCAGTGACTGATATACAG
Source organism: Molothrus ater (assembly GCF_012460135.2). Taxonomy (NCBI): domain Eukaryota; kingdom Metazoa; phylum Chordata; class Aves; order Passeriformes; family Icteridae; genus Molothrus; species Molothrus ater. The sequence goes on from NC_050483.2 coordinate 26,682,987, forward strand.
AGCAAACAGGCTGACACAAAGGCTTTCTATTTGGTAATGAGGATTTTAAAGAACGCAAAGACAAAGATTAAAGGACTGAGGCAACCACAACACAAACAGCTGCCCCAAAGCTCAGCTGGTCACCAAGGAGACCAGGGCTTGCTGCAGACCAAGAACACAGCCTGCTATTTTGTCCACAATTACACAGGACAAACGAAGCTTCAGGCTAACATCTGCTACCAGAAGCCACAGAAGATCAATCCAAAAGCTTTTTTGCTAGCATCAGTAAAGCTGAAGAGCCTTCCAGGATAGCTCTTCCTTACCAATTGATATTCTGTTAAATGCGAAACGTGAGGAGCCAAGATAACGCTGACTCGTTAGAACACACAAGGACAAAGATGAGCTCAGCTTTGTATCAGCTGGGCCGTGCACTGGCCAGCTGCAGGTAGCAACACAAGCAAGAGGCAAAAGAGGTAGGTGTCTTGGGTGAGTCCACGGAGAGGAAACCTGACTCCCTGTCAAGGCAATACTCCCCTCCCTACACGGTGACCAGAACAAAGCAGTTCTGACCGTGTTTCCCAGAAGCCAGGTATTGTGTATTACAGCCTCTTCTGCATCTGGACACCCACAACTGCTGGTCAAGGAGCTGCAACCTGTAGCAATCCCAGTGACACAATGAGGCAGACTTGCTCTTACTTCGTCCAGCCAGAGGCAGCACCCATGGGTGGAAACTCCTCCAGGTTGTTAAGGTTTAGCTGGCTGGGTGGGGATCTGGCAGAAACAAGAGGCACTTCACTCCGCTTCCTTCTCCCTCCACTCCATGATCCACCATCACTCTTTCCATCCTCCTCTTCAGCAAGGGAACGCCCCAGATCGCGAGCCACCTGCCGGCCAGAGGCACCGGCCGAGCTGCTGCCTTTCCTGCGGCCCCGTCTCACGGGCAGGGCCTCAGGCGTGGCCGTCAGGAAGCTCCCCAGGCTGGCCTTCTGAGAGGAACGCCTCTCACCGTGGTGGAGCACAGGGCTGTGCCCAAAGCTCGGGCTGCTGCTGGAGACCACGCTGGGGAAATCACCATAAGGGCTAGACAGGTTCGACCCAGAAAAGGAAGAGGAACCACTGGATGTTGCATCAGGAGTAAAGCTGGTATCTGTGGTGCAGGTAGTCACTGAAGTCCTTTGAGAAAAGAGCTGCACTCGGCTGCTGGTTGCATGGCCTGCCCTCCTTTCTGATCCTGTCCTTTGGTTCCCATGAGCCTTGGAATTAGGAGTTTTAGCAGGAGTAGGAGGTCCATTAGTCAGGATCTGGCTGGTCTGCTCCCTTAAAAAATTCAGCAGAAAAGGCACAAAATCTTTCTGAAGCAAGCTAAGAGATACCAGCTTGTCATGGATGTGGTTCTCCTACAAGAGAAGTAGACAAAAAATTAATATAAAGATGCTACCTGATTCTTTCCGTCCAAGTACCAAGACACATTTAAGTAGTAACTATGGGATTTCAATACACAATAAAAACCAACATGACTTGTCAAAGTACATCACTGAAATTCAATAGTGCTGGTCACAGACCTGAAAATCAGCCTACACACGAGCCATTTTGGCACAAGTTTTCAGATGGAGTCATTAACTTTGGTCTCTGATTGGAAAATAATGGAACTGTTCCATGAAAACATCAGTAATACTCTCTGCAGCTATGGCCAGGGAGGACTTGGAGCGACTGACACCCCCAAGCTCAACATTTTGAAAACATCAATACTGAAAGCATCTAATTCTAACAGAAAAATCTACAGTCTGCAAGGTCTCTGTGCCCTGTTTTTCTGTGAATGCTGCCTGCTCCCACAGAGGGGTGCTGTAACAACAACCGCTGAAGCACCTGGAGTCCTGCAGCGCCAAATACAAGACCAAAGCTGCTCTTCCATTTCAATTAAATAATTTTGCTCGAGAACTCACAGAAGTTCTCTCTCTAAACAGAGACTGTGCAACTTTAAGGTATGTGAAGCTTATACTTAAGAAACTTAAACAAAAACCCCACCACCGACTCAACACATTTGAAATCCAAACAGGTGGCATTGATCTTACAAAGGTAAATCTAGACAAAAATGACTTCGTGCTATATATGCAGTTTGAAGTTTTGTACCCTGGGTAAAAATTCTTTTGTTCCTAACACTCCATCACGTTTCTGTTTCCTCTCAATGGGATTCAGCAACATTTGCAACAACAGAAGTTCTCAAAACCTTTTCCTTACTAATACTGAAAGCATTGCATACGTACTCCAGTTAAGTTGTATTCACAACCCTAACGAGATGAAAAGTCAAGAAAGCAAACACTATTTCTGAAGGTGGTTTCTGCATGAAAGAAAGAAGTGAAAGCAAAATTAACACGCCTGTAACCGGACTCACACAATCTTCAACACCTATACTAAAACTCATATTTTAAAGTGTGAGACCAATTCAGCTCCTTGGAGAAGTGTGAAATTCTGACACAGCCCAGATAACAAGCCAAGCAGCCAACAATCAGTGAAAAAGCACAGCTCAGAATACAACCCCCATGAGGTGTCAGAAGACCATGTCCAGCCCAAAACTGCCATGAGAGCTAGAGCAAGAGATGGCCTAGCATGTCCTTCCCCTGGAATTAGCATAGGGGCACAAAGATGATTACAGTCTATGCTATGCATACGGTTGGGCAGTTTCTCCAACTTTTCAGAGCACAACCTATTTTCACTCATCTTTCTCTGTCCAAGTTAACAGAGGTTTGGTTCCTCCACAACTGGGTAACAGCAAACTGTCAACAGCTGCCAGCTGCAAACCTCCCACTTGCTTTCTCATGCTGAAGTAACTGCACTGCTCTCAACAGCAAAAGGCAGCAAGAAATTCCCTTGCAAAGGCAAACTTTTTGACCTCCCCACCCCTTACCCACAGTGCTAATTGAGCTGCCAGGATCTCAGACTTCATAATGTCCACAGGTTTGCTTCTGCAAGTCACAGCTGAAAGAATACCACACAACATAAAAGTGCTGGTCCATTCTTCCCACACATTTAGGATGATGGCAACACCCAACTAACTCATGGGGGTGACACCAGTGAGTTTTGATTTTAATGCTAGGTAGCACTATGCAAGGGGATCAGGTAGAAGATGCTTTAAATACTAATTGTGTCTCTGTGTCATTCTCTATGGGAAATATAAGCGCTCCTAGTCTATCTACAGTTAGAAAAGTTTTTATTTCTACAAGAACCCAAATCATTCGTTACAAAACTCAGCCAATAAACACACTCTCCCAGCCCGCAAAGATCCTCCCCAAGGTCTAGGCGGGAGGAACATCCAGCCGGGAGGCGCGCTGGCGCCTGCAGAGAGCCACCACCAAGCCCTGGGTGCTGACAGCCTCGTCCTGCTTTCACCGCTGCCTTCCCCTACAAAGATGCAGGAAGTGTGACCGCGTTCCCTTAGGACACCAGCTGTGCTGTGCTGTGCCGTGCTGCGCTGCCCAACGCCGGTCCCGCTGGTTCTGCGCTAGCACACGGCGCCCCGGGCTCCCGGCGCTTCCCGAGCCCGCGGGGCCTCCCCGCTCCCGCCCCGGAGCCGCGCGGCGCCACCGCCCGCCCGAGACCGCCCGGCGCCGGCGGCGCTGAGCTCCGGCGGGCTCAGCCCCGCGCATTCCAGCGGGTTTCACACGCCCGCCAGGCAGCTCCCGGCGCAGCTCCCGCCGACGGCCTCGCCTTCCCGCCGCCGTGCCCGGAGCCCGCCCGCGCCGGGGGCGGTGCCGCCGGCGGACCGACAGACGCTCCGCCGCGGACCGGCACCTGACGGGGCCCCGGGCTGACCCACGCGGGCTTCACCCCTCACAGCAGCGCGGGGCGGACAAACTTTCCCGCACGGCCCCGGCCCGCGGCAGCGGAGGGTGCTGGGGGAGTGGCACGGCTGCGGGCCCGGCCCCGCCGGAGCCAGGGTGCTACGGGCGGACGACCTAGCGCGCGTTACCTCAGCCGTGCGGTGGCCGGGGCCGTGCCGGAGCCACCGCACCACGGCGCTGACCGGCACCTCCTCCTGCAGCAGCAGCTCCAAAACCGCCGCCATTCCCGGCCCCGCTCCCGCCGAGCACGCGCACAACCCGCGCCGGGGGTGGGCCCGCCGTGTTCCCCCTTCCCGCGGGGGCGGCGCCGAGAGGGGATTCCCGCCGGGGAGGCGGGCGGGGGCCGCGCCCCCTCCCCATGTCAACACGCGGGGCACGGGGCGCCTGCGCCGGTCCGTGCGCGTCTTTTCCTCTCATGCGCGGTATTTCCTTCCCCAGCAGGGCTCGGGGCCCGGCCTAGCGGCGGCGGCACCCGCGGGTCGGGGCGCAGGGAAGGGCAGTGGCGTCCCCCCCTCCCCGCGGCTCCTCGCCCACCCGCCCGCCGACACCCCCGGCGGAGGATGGCCGAGGACTCGCCCAAACGGCGCAAGGCGAACTTCAACGAGGCGGAGACGGAGGTGCTGATCGAGCAGGTGCTGAAGCACGAGCAGCTGCTGTTCGCGGCGGGACCCGGCCGCGCCTCCGCGGGCCAGAAGCGGAAGGTGTGGGAGCTGATCCGGCACAAGGTGAACCCGGTGGCCGCCTGCCCCCGCGACGTGGAGGACCTGAAGAAGCGCTGGCGGGACCTGAAGCGCCGCGACCGCAGCAAGCTGTGCCGCCTGTCGCAGGGCTGCGGGCCGCCGGCGCCCCCCGCCCTCGGCCTCCTCCTGGCCCCCGAGGAGCTGCCGCCCGCCGCCGCGCCGCCCGCCCGCCGCCAGCGCCGCCCCTACGGCTCCCTGCTGCCCGCCGAGGCCGTGCCCATCGTGGGCGGTATCGACACGCTGGAGCTGCCCGGCGCCGTCGTGGGGGACATGGGTGAGTGCGGGAGCGACCCCCGCGGCTCTGCCACGGACCCTCCGCCCGCCCGGCGTCCCCCAGCGCAGCCGCGGGAGCTCCGGTGCGCGGGGAGCGGCGCTGCCCGCCCGCTGCGGGCGCGCAGGGGCCGCGGGGACCGGCCCCGCAGGAAAGCGCTGGTTCGGATCCTTGGAAAGGCAAAACCTATACGCACGCACACAGAACTGTGAGGCTTCGTGCTCTAGGTCACAGAAGTGCCTAAGAACAGCACCAAGAGTAAAAACAGCGTTACGTAGGAGATGCTGCCCATCCACGAGGCGTTTAGACCCAGCCACCGATCTTCACTATTGCCGTTATTATTCTTGCAAATGCAAAAAGCCATGGCAGCACGCAGGTCCAGCCAGTACAAAGTGCTGTGAGTGCATAACTTCATACATGCCAGCGATATTGTCCTAGCATGCTGGAATATCAAGGGATTCTTACAATCCAGTGTTTCAGCAATGCTCTTACCGTTTACTGCGTGCACGATAGAGCATGAAATGAGCTTGCGATGAACTTTGCCTCTGGGATTCTAGAGCTTGGCTTCTGTGGTGATAAGGGAGCTGTAGTATGCAGATACATGGTTAACTGGTGAATGTGTATTTGTGGTTTTTTACCACCTGTCAAAGTAATTTGTATTCTAAAACCATCAATGATAACATATTTTGAGAGTCTTCTTTCAAGGACTGATGTTAGTGCTTAGTGGATGAGAAAATATGTCACCACTGAGGTTATGAAGTTTCTCATGGGCTTTCCTTTGCTTTTCTTCCCTCCACCTCTTTTAGGGTTTAATGGCAGTCCTGGCCCATCTCATCAATCAAGTCTTGAGCAGATGAACCTCAAAGAAGAAATAGTAGTGAAGGTGGTGGAGCCAGAAGAAAGCTCTGGGGACATGGTAGTGGTTCCACCTAGTCAAGAACAACTGCCTTTTCTGGGGACATCAGGTGGTGGTTCCTCTGGGAAAGTAAAAGCCAAAACAAAAGGCAGGTGCCAGGCAGACCAAAATGAAATGACTGAAGAGGACCTACTGCAGATTCAGCAGACCCAAATACAGGTGATCCAGTCTGGCTTTGACAGTGTCAACCACAATCTTCGGCTGCTGCAGCAAGGCATGCAAGATCTGAATAACAGCATCAGCATCATGGCACATACGCTTGTCGCTATCAAGAACATCTATGTGAAAAACAACACTGGCCCAACCACACATGCAACTGCATCTACTCAGACCACAGCTGGGTACCTGAGCCCAGGATCCCCCCAGCTCTCCCCTGCTAAGGACAGAGCTAGAGCACAGGTGGCTGGAAGCAGCAGCAGAAGCAGCAGCTGCAGCTCCAGCTCCATGTCACAAGAGCCAGGTCCTTCTGAGTTTCCTAGGCCTCCCCTGAGAACCATTAAGAAAGAACATCCAAATGGCTGCTACTACTTCTGCTTTGCAGATGTGTAAAAACTTGAATAGATGTAAAATGACTGTGTTGTTGGGTGCTGATGTATGTTCTGCTCCGGCCTTTGACTTCAAAGGAGCGAAGTGGACTTGCCTCCCATGTTTTTCCCAGTGGGAAACATTTTACTATAGGTGGCATTAAACACTAATTACCAGCCTCCAGTTAACTCTGTTGCAGTTGGCTAATAAATTTCTTCTCTTTTCTTTATCCTCTTATTCTCTTAAAAAACCCCATTTATTTTTAGTAAGACTTTTGTCTGTATCATCCTTTGTTTAATGTCACCTTGTGAAAAATAAAAGGCACGAGAGTGGGGTGGAAAAGTAACATTATGGTTACTACCACCAGGAGCTAACTTACAGAAGTTACTTGGTTCTTGGATTAAACAAGCCTCAGAAGCAGTTGGCTTTTTAAGTACTTCCCTTTTCTAATAGTTATGTTGGGGGTGTTTGCTTGGTTGTTGTTCTTGAGGTTTTATAAGTCTGAGCTGTGCAAGGCATCGCAGGAGGAGTTTAAGATACCTGCTTATTCTAGGAATGGTTTAGCACTGAGCATTCATTAGTGTCCTCCTCAGAAGTCATACAGCATTGTTCCACTTGGCTGTTGTTCATTCCTGGCTTGTCAAATGCACCCTCTCTTCAGAGACATTGTGTTTTACTGCACTAGCAGGGTAGTCTCTTTTTTAACCAGTCACATGGTTAAAATAGAGAAATACAGAAAAATGAGGAATGGATGAGTGATGCCTGTTTCTATAGGTTATATGTAGGCTGTATCTTCATCTGATTTTGTAAGAAATTGAATCAATACCACAGTGTTTGAAATACAGAGAACAAAAAGATTTGTATTGTTTTACACAAAATGGAAGTCAGATTTGCTGTTAAATTACAGGAGGCAGGGGCTTACTTCATTCCAGACAAATGTTCCTGCATAGTTTAGAAAGCTTGGATCATCATTTCCTTTCTCATAACTAAGTAGCCAAGGAAGAAGAAAGATGAGGACGAGCTGGAGCAAAATGTAACTTGGTGTCAACCTGAAACAAGCAAAAATCATTTTATCTTCATGCCAAAAAGAAAAATTGCCATTTCATATTTAGATAGGGAAAACTGTTGTCACTGGCACTGTTTTGTGTTTCAGGCTTACATATTCGAGCCACTCTACTTTGCACAATTCAGAAGTAGCAGAGGTGCAATGTTCTTGTATCAGGCATCTGTACCAGAGGTCAAACAAAAACACTCACCTGAAATTTTGTCCAATGACTTGAAAAATCATACAGGTGCTCTTAAGCATTTATCACCAACATTTAAAAAGGTTCTGCAGATAAATTTGGCCTATAGCAATGACTAGCTGCTTGTAGTGTTACAGTCAGTTTGCACAAGCATTCCTGCTACAGAAATTTAGCAAATACAAATAACATAGAGAATCACAATGAAACTGCCCCTTTCCTGAGAAGCATAAGAATATGTAATCATAGCATAAGGTACGCCGCTTTTGCAGTCAGCTTTGACTGAACACCACCCTATGAAAATGTTCTTCATGTCCACCATTTTAGTGTACTGAATTAACTCATCTGCACTTCAGAAACCAGCCACTGCTGCCTACTAAAATGTGGAAACAGGGTAATCAGTTAGCAAGTGTTTCCCTTCAGAATCACAGATGGAGTAAAATGTGAAAAAATCTCATAAAAATAAAATGTATATGTGTACAGCACAATGTTCATTGGGATTAATACCTTGAAGAAGAGAAAGTTCTTTTTTCCAGGTTTACCTTAACAAAAGAAGATCGTATGGGTGACAGCTATTAAGAAATTGCTGAATTTAAGAATGGCAAAGAATCCTTCTATGGATTTTTGTTTTTATGTTGTTAAAAGCTTTCCAAATTAACTTGTTGGAAGCATTATTTCTCCTGCATCAGTACAGATGGGCTCTTTTGATCAGGATTTTCTGTATTTTGTTTTCATGATCACAGAAGGTAATTCATGCTACCACAGTATTCCAGGTAGATTTGGAAATGTGATCTACCTGGTCCTTCTGGGCAGCAGTTTGAGCTTGTCCAGGTTGCAACTGGCAGTTCTAACCTGTCTTTCTCTTGATGTTTCAATTCTTTTTGCAACTGTTAATTCTTGAATTTCACGTACTTCTTGGGAGAGGTGACTTGTGTGTCCGCTTTCTCGTGTTCCAGTACTGATTTACGTGAGAAGCAGCTACAATGCAAGTAGAGAAGTGCAGCAAGATCCTGTGAGCAGAAGGGGTAGATTGGATCTCCTGTATGAAGGAAGACAAGCCAGGCAATGCTAAAAGACACTGTGATGGTCAGAGAACAACCAGACCTCACATCAGTGTACCACAGCATGTTTGTTCTGATCTTGCTTCTTTCCCTGTGTTTCAGTTGTACTGCTAAAATATACTGGAGCCAGATCAAAGTAACTCTTCCACTTCTGAGACATTCTAGATTTACATCTTTTAAATAGAGAAGGAAACTGAGCTACCTCTCATCACTACAGAGTGGGCAAAATTGTCATTCTCATCTTCAAATTAATACAGTTGGTTGCTATTTCTTTACACACCCTTTCTGTGATCACATGCACCATCCAGAAGCCATGCCATTAAGTTTCTGACTGCTCTTAACAGAAGGTGAAACAATTTTCTTGGACTGTTACTGAGTAAATGAATTCCCAGTTTGTTTCCTGTGAAGCTATCCAGGCTATTTGTGTAAATGACAAGAGCTAATGACCTGGTCATGAAGCTTAAATGAAAATACTGCCAATTATTTGAACAAAGGCAGAGCTGGCTTTAAATTTCCCCAAATGCATGGCATAACAGTGGTAATAATGAGAAAGAGATCCAGGAAATTTTCTCAAATTCTTCTGGACTTCCCTAAAAAGCTTGTCCTGCTGTGCAAAGTGCAGACTATTTTCTGGTAGCATAGGACTAAGACATTCAGGCACAAACCACAAATATAAATTGTGATGATTTTACACTCTACTTATGCTTAGTGTTACTGAGAAGATAAATAAAAGGGTCTTGGAGGAAACTAGAGCAACTGGTAGCTTAACACTGCATTTCCCCCATAGCACTCAGATTCAGTAACAACTTCTATTCATTCATTTCTCTGCTATCTGCTGCTTAAGTTTATTGTACAGAGGGAGACAAGTCCCCTCAAGAGACTGTAAAAGCCTAGTGACTACATCCAGACAGCTGATTATCCCCAAAAGAGGTCAATTATAATGACCTCTGACTAAATAAAAAAATACAATTTTGAAGGGAAAAATGCCATCAGCAGCTGGCTTTTCAGGACCAACCTATTGTTACTAAAATTGACCTGATCTGGCTGTGCCAATCAGTTATTGTTTAGATGAACACAGACAGAAGGGATAAGAACAAATAGAAAGTCAGGTTTCTGAGGTGGCCTATTTGGATTTTTCTGTAGTTATTAATATACAGCACATGAACTTACTAAATCAGTTAAACTTCCATTGATACAATCATTTAAATTTGCAATATGAACATTTGATTCATGCTGTAGTAGTACCAACACACACTTGTTTTTACTTTTTTGAAACAGAGAAAAAAAAAATCACTACTGAAGCACTTTATCAATTTAAATTACAGGGTTACAGTAGTAAAAAACACTGAAAAATACTTCAGCTAAAGCTTTCTAAGTTAATGAATCATTATACAAACACAATCAAGAATTGAAGTTTTGCATGCTGAATGAATATTTTATTTAGAACCAGTTTATAAAAATAAAATACAAAATAATTTGAAAACAAAACTTAAACATTGTACAAAGCCTTGATATGGTACAAATGAGAAAATAAATAATTACAACTTTATGTACAAATGACCATGACAAGGGCATTAACTCTTTATGCTCTTGGGTGCCTGAGCAAACTTAAGAATGGCTTAGAGGATTTCCAAGGAGGGGAAGAGAATTGCAATTACTGAGTAAGAGAATTTGAAGGACTCAACGTTTGTCTTCCTCAATGGTAAAAAACAATCTCAGAACTACTTTCCACTTAATTTAATCACACTGTAGACTTTACTATTGAGTACTTGATTTTTTATGGGGTTTACAACATTGTATTTTTAATTAATACAAAGATTTAATTTTTTGTGGTATTGCCCAGGGATTTTAGATTAGCAGCCATTGGTTGGCCACTTCAAAAAGTCAGTACTTGTCTGAAGGCATTGCTGGTGATTTCCTTAATTTACTAGTTTGGATGTTCATAGGAAAGCATTTGAAAATTGGCATCTGTTAACACAAGCACTGCAACTTGAGTCTGGGCTGACTCTATAGAAAAGAAAGTTAAAAGCTGGGGAAGAATTTCCGATCTTGCTTCCTAGCCAATGAAAGTAAAGAGGACGCAGAGAAGGCTGCTTGGCCACAAATCCAGATCTCCAGCCAGAAGAAAAATATGTGAAATTGTCAAAAAAATCCTACTTCACTTTGCATCAAAGCTTTATGACCATGCCTGCCATGCAGCAGATACTGGTTTAAAAGGATTTGAAGCCAGGCAGACCAAGTTAATTACATTGCATCTTTTGGAGCAAGTTGTTCTGCTGTTACCATAGGCCCTTTACATAAAAGGTCAAAGATCAAGTGATCTCAAAACAAACATCAAATTAATTCCAGCTGAATTCCCACAGACATTTGTGGATGATGGGGGCCTCACATGAGCCACTTTGGATACTGTTTTAGAAGAAACCACATTGTACTCTTGGCCAAAGCTGGCTCTCAACAGTAATTCTGACAGAAAAGGAGAGATCCAGAAGCATGTCATGTAATAATAATAATAACAACAATAAGAAAATTAGTATTTTCCAATTTAAAATACAGCAACAGCAAATTTGATATTCATAGAGTGAGTTTATCTTTTCGGTTCCTAATCAGGGGAAAGAGCCTCAACAAAACAGGACCCTATACTGATTTTAATGAAGCTGCACCTGCACAAGAACAGCAAGAACTCCCACGGGTCCAACCTCTTCATGTAGAAGAGAAACAGGAGCATAGCATTTGGGTTTGTCATTATCATTGTTGAGAGAGAATGTGTTATCATCAATGGAGACTAAAATCAGCCCAACCTGTTCAAACCTGGATGGCAAGAGTCATTGCAAAGTTAATACATCAGTCTTTGAAACAATGGACTCCTGTACATTTTTCCTTAAAAAACCCAACCAAACAAAACCCCTCCTTAAAGATATTTAAAAAGCCTGGTTATTTAAACCATATGAAAATGAGTGATAAAAGCTTTTTGGTATTTGACAATATCATAAGATAATTCCTGATAATTATTATATAATCCAAGCTGATTTTATATAATTTCTCTTTCACGAATATTATGTGTAGGGAAAAGGAACACTGGCTTCAAGCAGACAGGTGAGGTATTCTTATGTGATGTGCATGTTTATGCAATTTGATTAGCTAAAAAATGTATGACCTATGCCTGTGTATTGCATATAGCCAAAACACTGAACCTCACTTCCTTTTACCAGCATTTCTGGTAACCAAAAATGCTACTAAATTACAACCAAAGACATTTGAGCCAAAAGCAAAACAGCAAACAAACCCAATCAGTTCACTGCTTACTTGATTAGCTAAAAGAAGTTGAATAAAAATATTATGTCCTGTTCTATAAATTTCAGAAAGAGGAATCATAGAACCATCAAGGTTGGAAAACACTGCCAAGATCGAAGTTCAACTGCTAACCTAGCACTGCCATGTTCACCATCCAACAAGCAGCCAAAGCTTTCACCAGCTGAAGAGAGGACTCATGGATAAAAGTCAAGGCCTTTTTCCAGCCAAGAGTTCTCTGACCATTCCTAAAAGTGGAAAAGCATACAGAGAATGCACCACAGGAATCTTGGTGTTAACCTAAGCAGACCCTGACTCACTGAGAATGACAAGACAGACATGGCTCTTGTTCCCTCACAGCATCAGTCCTGCATGAAAAAAATTCATGTATTATAGGCCTGTCATGAGAAAGAGTTTGACTTTGACTCTCTTTTATTCTCCTATTCATTTCCAGAAGACTAATATCTAATTTAAGATATATATAAAAATTGGAGGCACATATAATTTATTTTCCATTAGACCCTTTTAAGAAATTGGAATAATTACATTCTTCTTACCAGAATTTGTGCCTCTAAGTGTTCCATAAAAATGTTCAATTCACTACAGAAAAAATCTGTTTACAGGAAAAAGACTGTACTGTAAATCTGGCTTTATCTACATTCTCATCAAAGAGAAAAAGAAAAAAAATTTAGAAGCATTACAGTCAACCATTGCATAAGTATTACTGCAATAAGAAGGACTTACAGGAGTTTTGCCCAAGTAGGACTATAGGCTGAGACCTTGTAATATGAAAAAGACACAAAATCAGAATTAGGGCATAGGGACATTGCAGTAGATGAAAAGGAGACCAGAGTAAATCAAAGCAAAACAGGCCTTGGCTCACTCCAGCAAATGAATTCCAGTGAACAGGATGGAATAGCTGAGACTCTTCCTATCTATATGTATATACACACATATGTATGTATGTATATATATTTCTATATAATATACAGTATCTATATAAGTGTATATGAAGATACACTTAGGTACAAATGTGTATTTTATATATGTGTATATATATATATATATATATATATATAAAATCAAAATTGTGTGTTTTCCCAGCAATAGTTATTACCTTAATACTACAAATTGTAGATGATAGAGCTCCAGCAAGTCTTTTTCAGATGAAAAATATTTCAAGCTATTTTTAAATATACAGGATCAAATCCTTTCTTATACATAAGACTGTTTAGTGAGGTATGCAAGAAAGCTTGATCTCAAACATGCAGACTTCAAAGTAAGAATATGTCCAGATTTCCCAAGACAGGATGTGGCTGGTGGCTGTAATGAATGCCTTGTGTCACTCTGCAGAGCTTTGCCTCCTGTATAATTACATATAACTAGCAGTTAAGACCTCATCTTGCTCCTGGCTTTGAGCAGTGGCATTTTCTACGCTTATTGATCCTGCTCAAGCAGTAGATAGGGCTTAGCATCATACAACTTGCCAATGTTGCTCTACCATATCACACTTTCTATTATTCTAGCAGGGTTTTACCTAAGTAGTAATTGGCATTTGTAATTAATAAAGAGGTTAACTAATATTGATTTTTGAGATTGTAACTTAGATTGATTTTACCATGCAATATTGTAGCACAAAAGTCTGTGTGAAGTGTTTGGTGATTTCAAGTTCTATTTTAGTTTAAAGGCTTCATGCCTCAGTTTCTCTAAAAAATGCTCCAAAGTGCTGGCCACAACACAGAATCCACCATAAAGAGGAAATGAGCATGCAGCATCTGCACCTGCTACATGTCATGGCTCCATTGCACTGCTCACCAAAGAAAGGGAGAAGACAAAGCAACAGCTCCTTGAATTTTATTATTTCCCAGCTAATATTCCTATATAAACTGCTGTGTGCTATGCAGAGTAATGGCAGCCATTTTGTACAATGGAGAAAAATCTTCCCCGTCCCTGAAAATGTCTTGCAGATAACCTGCCATAAACTATTCACACACACTCTGCACAAGGGTCACACACATGTACATTGGTGGTTTTCTGCAGAGCCATATCCACATTCAAATACTGAGGCTTACAGAGTCCTTAATGATTATATAGGCCCTCTAGAAATATAAAGCTAACATTTATGTATGAGTTGATCAATTGACCATTACTTAATAGCATTAACTGATTGCTATGTTAGACTACAGTAAGCATTTCTGTAAACTTTTGGGAGAAGGGTATCAAGCAACAAAAAATTCAAGAAGAGCAGGTAGTTCAAGATAAGTTATTCACAATTGCTCCTCCATTCACATCTTCATTATTTTCTCCTTAGATCCTGTTAAATCTACAGCAAAAAAGCAACTGGGAGTATACAGTCCTTCTACCTTTTCCTCACCAAAAGAAGCCTGTGTCACCAATAATGACTGATTTCTCTTTTTCTTTTTGGCATAGTTTACTATTTTTATATTAGCAAGTAGTTCAAGTACGAGTGAATTTCTACAGCATTGGTTTATTTTACATAGTAATGTCAAACAATGGACAAGCCTGTACTTTGAAGACAACATAACAGAGGTGTTATGTGCTTTCTCACCTGTAGAGCAGTTACCATTTCTGGATGCTGTTACACTAGAGAAAAAATATAAACACCTCAACTTCAGCATTTTCAGGCAAGGATGCAAAAAGTTAGTACTTATGAAAATTGACAATGTAACAGAGGAATAAACTTACATGATGATAATAAATGCTTTTCAGAAATAAGGAAAAATAATCATATGCTGCCACACCACCTTAACAAATAATTCCAGCAAGTGCCCAGGACAAAAACATCACAATGTGACCAAATTCTTTTTTATGGTATACCATAAGGAAACGTAGAAAACAGGAAGGAAAAAATGGAATTTGTTGTTGTCACATTCAACCATTAGGTATTCATAGACTGTCACTGTTCCTATATGACAAGTATTCACAATTTAGAACTCACATAATGAAATAAAAATGAGCAAGACCTATTTGTAATAAAAAACAAAAATACCTTTTGAGTCTTTGTTCTTGTTCCATATGCAAATGTGCACATGAAATTAGAAATAAATAAAAAAACCCAAGCTGCAACACAAAACATTGGCTGGTTGAGAAATCAGCAGTCCTTCAATTTTGTACCAAGGTATAAAGGCTATTAGAATTTGTGCATTCCAGATTTTTTTGGCAGGGGTGCAGGGGAGAATAGAAGAGGTAAGTATACAGGAGCTAACAGAAAGGGAACTGTACTATTTGTAGTCCATAAATTACAAATGAAAAATGAGAAAGAATGAGTTTATATAAGCATATACATATATGTATATATAAATATTTATATTATATAATTTACCATGAGGACATGCAATTATTGGTATAGCACCTATTATACATTATAATACAAAGGAATAGGACTTTGCAATGGTACAGTTTCTTCAGAAAAAGCAGGTATACCCTACCTATTGCATTCATCTGTAGTGCTTGAAACCTGAATGAAATTAAGGTTCCACACTGTGCTACATTACATATGGGAAACAATATACATAATAAGAAAAGGAAAAAATTAACATAGTCTGACAAAGCAAGTGAAATTCAGTGCAGCTCTAGGGCAGCTTTAATGCAGCATTAGAATGTGTTAGCTCAGAGACAAAATATTCCCTTTTAAATCCAAAAATATTCATTTGGCAGAGGTTAAATAAAAAAACACAGATGCTGGCTGGAGAGGCATATGACTACAGCAAGCAGATCAGTAATTGACAAGTCTCCTATGCTTCCAGAGTCCCCACAACAGGAATCATTGGGGAGGAGAGCTGGCTGCATCTTTCTCAGGCTTGTGTTCTTGTCTGTCCCTATTCTGACCCACTATGCTTTTATGAACATAGCAAAAGGAGCCACACCTTTCATTCCCAACAGGGTTCCTGCAGAGCACAAAATGTTACTGAGTAACTACCTAATAAAACTGGAGGAATTAAACACCATGGACTTTACTGAGAGTCCACAAAGCTTCTCTATCAAAAACACATTTGGGAAACTGAATTACAATAATCCGATATGAAAATATCTCAGGCTTCTTTCTGTATATTTTGCTTTGATGATTAATATTCTTACCCAGATTTTGTAAGGGTGTTAAGTGTATTTCCATCACCCCTAACCTATCACGTTCCTAAAGTAGACAATTTCCTCATCTCTGTTTCATCTTTCATAATTTTAGAAAACAAATTACCAAAAAACCAAAACTTGATTGGTGATCATCCCTGCATTGCAAGATCCGTGGTTTAAGTGATCCATAAATAATGGGGAAAAAAAAAGTCAGCAATAACAAAGGCTCTTTTTTCATTTGAATTAAGGGGGTAAAGAAAGGTTCTTAATTTCTAACTTATATTGCATTTTACTGTAAATCTACAATATCCAGTGAAGGGCATATATCTACTCCTTTCTCTTATTTCCTAGGAGGAAAGGTTTTTCCAAATCCTATCAAATGTGGTTTGAAAAACCCCACTATGACTCCCAAAAAACTGAAAACCAGCTTCTTGGATCCTAATTACTGCTAAGCAAATCTCTAAATAATATTGGTACAAAAACATCTTGTCAAATATTGATTTTTTAAATTTCATCAGTGTCAAGAAGAGGTAAGGTCTATGATACTTAGGTAAGAAATCTGTGCCATAATAGGGGACAAAATAAGCACTCAGTGACTCAGAGGTGAGTGCAGCTCAAAATGGAAGAAATTTATAAGGCAGAAATATCATCTTCTAAAGTGTGTGCTTTTTTAAAACTGCAAAGAAATGCTTGAGCAGTACTTATCTCCCAAGTAGTGACATCATTTTGGGAATGACTGTTTCAGGCTTTCTTACATACTCCTCGAGTACGCAAGGCCTTAAATAATTAGGCCCAATCTTCTAACTAGGGAAACTAAACAGATGGAGATTAATACCATTTTAAAACACTCACCTTCAAGATACTTTTTCACTCTAAATACATTGCACCTCTTTGACTACCCAGCCATTCTTACCCTGGCCTCTACTTCCCATTTCGTGGATCTGCTTGCTGCCTGCTCTAAGGCAAAGCCTGGCCATTTATTTACACAGAATGCTTTCTCATGAATAGTTTACAATGGCTACTTTCTTTAAAATGTGCAGATTCAACACCTTTTTTTAATATACTTTTTTTTGATTATTTTTTTAAATACACAGTACACAGACACAACATGCATCAGACTTAGGAGGAGATTTTATACCTGTCAAGACCCAGTTCCTATCTGCTAAGCTTAGTAGTTGATTTGCTCTTTCCTGTGGAAGTCTTAGTGTTAGGGGAATGGTGGAAAGAACTGCCAGATCCTTTCAGACCATTCTTGCTCGTTTTGTTGCAGCAGTGCTCTTGTTGGCAGGACCTCCTAGAAGATGAAGAGCCTGAATGGCTAGGAGGTGATTTACTCCTCCCAAAATGTGGGGATGAACTCCTCTGATCATGATGGGATCTCCCAGCCCGGGACGGAGAAGAACTGGCAGTACGGGGTAAAGAAGAGCTCCTAGGGGAGGCACTGGGACTGCGGCGGGGGATGACAGGGCTCTTGGGTGGCGTTTTTGGACTGTGAGGAGATCCTGGACTCTTACACTGGGTAGAACTCCTTGGTCTTTGAGATCCATTCTGCAGGATTTGAGCCAGACGAGAGATAAGATCTGAGTCCGAGCTGCTACTGCCTAGGACTCTGTATCTGCGCAACCTTAAGAAGAAATGAAGAAAGATTATTTCTATTTCCATCTATTCACTAAAATTCAAATAGAAACTCCATATCACTAGAAACTAAGGAGGCGGTTGCATTGCTGAACAGATATGTGGAGCTCAACTTTCCTGTTAGGCAGAGGTGTTTGGATCTAGGCTTTGGCTTCTGTGTTGTTCAGTTCAACACAGTATTTATATTTATATAAACTCACTCCCACAAATAGCCTCATTGTTTACAGGATAACGGGAATTTCCTGGTGGTGTTTGAAGAAGTGCACTGAAGAGCAGTGCTTATTGCCATTTCAGAGGGGTACATCCATTCCTGCACACCATCAGTGCACTCCCATACACAATTTTAAGGGATGACAAGGCCCAGTGCAGCTTCCTTCAAAGGATTTTGCACTACTGTATCAAAATTATCCTTATCTTGGGAATGTAGACAGAAAAAACTAGAATGTGGTTGTCTGCATATAGACGTGGCAAACGAGAGGCCTTCTAAAATTCACTCTGCCCTACTTTAATTAGTTGGTTTACTTAGACATGATCTGACCATAGCTAATTGACTTAATGGTGATGCTGGAATCTCCAAATATTTACAATATCTACATTAAGAACAGATGAATTTTCAAGGGAGCTGAATACAGCAGCTCCTAAAAATTTCTGTGGGTTTGTAAATAACCAGCAGTTCTGGAAAAGTAACCCCACTTTAACAAAATGTGTAAAAATTTAGTTATAGATTGTCACGTTTCAAAATATTGAATGCACATCTATTGATGTATTAGTTTTAACAGTGAACCAGGCTCATTTTGTGTATCAGCTTCTCCTCATTCATTCTTCAACAGTGTAAGCTTTCTCAGAGAACTGAAGCCTAGCATTTTTTTTTAATTAGTTAGAGAGTGGAACTTCTACAGGATTACATCCTGCACAGTAACTGCAGTCTAGCTCCTGAAAATCTATTTCAACCTGAAAATCTATTTCTATTTTCTCTGCATTACCTAGCTTCTACCCCAGGTCTAGTAGGCGGTTTTCCTGGTGGTGGCCGAGGAAAGAACTGAGCTGAACTTGAACTGGTAACTTGATCAGAGGTTGCCCAAGACACTGGTCTTGGAATCTTGCTTTTTCTGGACTGAGGGCTGCTTGGAGATAAAGAGCTATCTTCATTCTGCTTGCTGAAATGAGAGTCCAATGTCAATTTAGAAAACGAAGCTAAGACATCATCCTCAGAAAACGGTACTGGAGCAGCAGCCATTTTTTCCTCCAGTGACTTATCAGAGGCACTTGAGAGGTCACCAAGGAAAGATTTGAGCTGTCTCTTTTCCATAAGTAATTTGACCAAGTCTGTCTGATGGGCCTTTTTTAGAAGAAGCTTTTCCTTTGCAGAAACAGAAGAGGAATCTGACATTGAGTCTATCTCTTGTGCTAAAACTGGGATTCGACTCTGCCTGAATACAAAAGAAGATTTAACGGAGTCCTTCTTAGATCGATAAGAATTCTCATTTTCTGAAATGCAATGGAATAACTCTCCATTTCTGGGAGCATTTTTCTCTTTTTTATTCTCCTGATGCAAAATAGTAGTAAGGGCCACTTGGTGGCATTTCAGGTCTTGGCTATGGACTTCCTCCTTATCAGAATGAAAACCATTTTCCTGAATGGTTGCTATTTTGCTTCCCTGTCTATTAACATGTGCATTATTAAGTCTTGAGGGAGACAATTCTGATGTTTTAGGTGCTATTGACTTCAGAACCTCATCTTGATTTGGCACCAAACAGACAAGCCTTGACTTTGATTCTTGAGCTGCTTCAGTATTTGTTAGAGGTTCTTCCTCTGCAGATTTTGAGTTTCCTGGCAAAGAAGAATTCTGTTCTTTGCTTAGCATTTCAATGCCATCCTCAGAAACCAGTGGGAGCCCTTCTTCCTCAGCCTCCTCCACAGGAATATTTCCAAGCTCTTTCTCTTCCTGTATCCCATTGTGTTCAGGTAGGTCCTTTTGGACACAATCCAGGACAGATTCTTTGACAAGTCCTCCCCTGTCAAGCACCTCTTGGCTAATATTAAGTACCAAATCTGGTCTGTTCGCACTAGCTGGAAGTGCATCCTCTGTCCCAACCAAACCTGGCACACTTTCCTTTGGAGAGGAAAGTTCCACGGTATGTTCCACAGACTGACCATCCTGCTCTCTTCTCTCCAGCTGGTGGCCATAGTGAAAGCTCTCTGAAGCAGACTGTGTGGATGCCACTGAAGGTCTGAGTATTGTTATCTGCATTGGAAAATTAAAGAAAAAGGTGAGAAACTCGGGAATGTTATACAAGTAATATCCTTTAAATAGCAGCTTTGGTTCCACGTCTTCAACATACATTATATAATGATTCCTATGAATCACAATGTTCAAATAATACCTAACTTCATAGTGTTCGTGTAGATAATCAGGAAAAAAATAATCTGTTCTCTCAAGACAGAAATACGTATCAGGTAAAAAAACCATGTCAGTGAAAGATGTTGCAGTTAGCAAGTATAACCCCCTGGGAATGAGATCCTAACGGGCAGTTTTTGGTTTGGTTTTTTTTAATTTTAGTTTGAATACTCCTAGAATAAGTTGTATATAAATGTAAAATTTTTAACAAGTACACAGCAATGTTTTTAGACAAATGCAGAAGACAAAGAACACAGTGACATTTAGATTCAGAAATTCCATGCTCTTAATGTATTTTTGTCTGGAAAAAGAACTTTTCTGTGTACCCTGTATTAGTTATTGATTTTCCTACTGAAGCTTATGCCCCATTTTAAGTAGGTAACCTGGTTAGGAGATCTCCTTACCTATGGTGATTAAGACATTCAAAAAGTAAATACTTACATATCTAAATCCCCTACCAGGTCTGATCCAATAGATACACATAAAGCACTCCTAAAACCTGTATATATCATTAAGTCAGATACTCTTTGAAAAACAGTTGGTTATGATGAGGGCTGTCTTTGGCACACAGCATAATTGTTAGAGTATGTGTCTAGGAAATGGGAAACCTGCATTCATATCTCTCCCTACTTGATGGGCATAGACCCACTTCCTCTAGTTCCCATCAAAAAGGGAAAAAACCCAAATGGAGTTGTTTATCACCTTCCCCATTGAAGACAGGCAACTATACAGACAAAAATGCAAGAATCATGAGGTGAGAGGGTGAGAGAACACATACACAAGAGAGAGCACATACACAAGTTTTGTCTCTGGAGACATGGGAGGAATGCACTCTCACATGAAGAGGAGTCCAACATTCTGGCTTATAGATATTGGTTGGAGTAAGTTGGTCTAAACAGCAAAAAAAAATTAAAAATCAAGGGGATACCATTACATCTTTTTCTACATGGACAGAGTTCAGCTCTGTGTCTCTTTCTATTCTACAGCTTCATGAATCTGACACAATCTGTACTCAACAGCAAGTGGAAACTGGAGTCTGAGTTTGGCTAAAAACACTTTCTTGAGTCACTACTGGTAGAAGAGACAAGTGGAGCGTTGCTAGGATTCTGCTGTGTTATAATACAGATTTTACTTGATTTTGTTAGAGAAATTATACACAGTGCTGAGCTTACTAGGCTTGTGCAAGAAGCCTAGTAAGCCTAGTACATTGGTACTACTGGCAGTAGAAACCAAACCAAACAAAAAAAAAAATCACACAGAGACCTGCAGTAAGAGTCTACTTTTTGTTTCCTTTATAATTTGTTTTCAAGTTTGGGCCAATACAGTCCTTCATGTTTGCTAAATTAAAATGGTACATTGAGCAAAAATCTGAGGTTACTTAGTTTGGGCAAAACAGTCCTACTCATCTCCTCTTACTCTCAGTCCAGGTTGTTTCATCTGAAAGAAACACTATTTCCCTTTTGAGTTAGTGAAATGTTTCTTAGTGCAAAAGACTTCTTCTGAGAGAATCCAAGAACATCAGTTCAGAAAGAACAGAGGAAATAGAATTGTCTTTAAAGGCACCTTTCCATGATTAGATAATTTAGTGCCTAAATCTTGAGTAGTAAAAAACAGTTTAGAGAGAACTCTGCACAGAAAAGAAAAAATACAAAACCGGAGGAAAAAAAAAATAAAAACAAAAAGATCTATGAAACAGGGGAGCTGTCCCATAGGTTTCCACACAGACATAGGAATTTGCCCAAAGACAACACTGCTCAAGGCAGCCTACATTGAAGGACTTGCTTTCATACAACAGAGGGACTTATTTTGGCCTGTCAGACAAAAATCATCAGCTTGCTTAAAAATTTTGATCTACAATCTGGGTAACAGTGAGTTCAGGAAATTTTAATGCAATATTATCCTTGGAAGAGGAGGTTCAAATTTTAGAGACCTCACATGGGCATTTGATGTCCACTGAGCTCTGTCTTGTTTCAATAGTTTGTTTCAGTACCTTGTTCTCCAAGGCTGCAGATGCATCTCAAAAATAAGGATGTGTAAATATTTCCTTTTTCAAACTTTTCACTGGGTGAGCTAATCTAGTTGCCAATCCAAATAACTCAGGATTAAAATACCAGAGTTATCTTCAACATATCTGAAGGATGACTTCCCTCAGAACAGAATGATCGGGGTGTCCTCTAAACTTACAGAGATGAGACAACCTTAGGCATTTGCTTTCAGAAGGGTATTTATTTGATATATTTCCAGAAGAACTGCAACTGCATTTAAATCCTCCTTTGCTCAAATACATTTACATTAAAACTCTCTTTTCCTTGTGACACCTCTTTCATATGTCAATTCTTTCTAGAAGAAAGCAGCTCTGATATGAAGTTAATTTACATTTTTCAATAGACTTCATATCCTTTGCCACATCTGGAGAGAGAATTTTCTAGTCTTTCCACCACATCTCGGCCATAGAGATTTAACCCTTACATTCAAGAAAGAGGAGATTAGGCTTGTTGAACCACCTACAATCAAATAGGCAGGAGCTCTTTGTGAAAAAGAAACATTGAACAAATGGAGAAAAGAAAAGGATACTGGATGACTAAGTATCAATTAAAGATCTGGTACTACTAAATAATTCAAACTTTCAGAAAAGGCTTTTTGCACACATATATCACTTTCTTGATTTTTATTCACTAACAAACAAAAATTTGTTTTCTCACATGGTCAATAAACCTCTTATTGGTCTTCTCAAAGTACAAGAACTAGATTATACCCCTGTTGGACTTGACACTTCACCTATGTGTTCAAGAAATTTAAATGGGTAGTCATAAATAATCCTCATATTTTTATTTCTTGTGCTGCTAAATACACTCTTATCCTATGAGATCTTTATGATTAATTATGCCAATTATGTAAAACACTGAACCTGAGGAACAAAGATTACAATTCATCTAAGTAAAATATGGGGAATACAACTTAAAATCCTACCTTTCAGCTCAACATGATAACTAGCTTATAACACTGATTTTGCAATTCCCACACTTCAACAGGAGTTATGTGACACAACAGATAACTAAAAATGGCTGAGATAATATATGGAACAATTAATTCAAGGTTCTCCTTTAACTCCAAAATATTTCAATTAAATTACTGCCACCATAGTCTTGAATCTTTTGGCCTTCCCTAAATAATTTCTTAATTCCTTTCTGTTTCCTCAAATTCAGACTTGAACCAAGATGAGAAATTATCCTGCCTTTCTTCAGGGAATTTTACAAGAGTGAGTGGGATGTCAAGAAGGAGTAAGAACAAAACAACAACATAAACATCCTCTATGGCATCTGATAAACTTTCCTCCTTTTAAACCTTTGACAGGCTGCAATAGTAAGCGATACGCTTGCATGAATGCCTCTGTGTACATATACAGCTAATTGTAGAGGAATAAAATAGTGAGTTTAGCTCTGCAAAACTGCTAAATGAAAGACATAAAGGTGTGAATATGGATTATTTTATAGTATCAGCAAAAGCTTCTTCATTCCACTCACGTTGTCTGATACTTCTGCATGTAAAGGGCTGTCAGGACTTTGGGCCTCTTAGAGACATGGTGTGTACTCTGTTTCCTGCTAAACCTTCCATTATTTGGAATTTTTCATATTATTACATCATCATCATTATATTACTGGACATTCTGAAGACACTTCACCTAATCAGTTTACTCTTCAGAACATCTTTGCTACCTTTGTAAACCTTGAAGCTTTTGCATCCAGGAGAATAAACCCCCCACATCTTTTCTATTTTTCACCTATGGTTCCTACAGCCAGTAGGAACAAAACCAATATTAGTACAAGTCTGGAAGTGCAACTCTGATTTGCAAGACCAAAAAATCTCCCTAAATCTTTCCAGTTCACCAGCTTCCTCTTACTTCATGAGCTTTTCTTTACTTATATTACTTTCTATTTCTTCACACAATATTATGCCTCTGTGAAGAAATTTGAACTGCAGATTGTATGAAAAAGCCAAAGGTATATAATGCACTGTTCTGTAATTTACTGCCAGTGCCATTCTCACACAAGTAAACCACTGCTACACCTCACATCTTGGGAGACAGCTCACAGCTTCCTGTTCAGAACAGACCCACCTCTCCAAATCCTCCCTACCTACTACTATCACTCCTACTGACTTTCTAGAATGGAATCCTTTGTATCCCTTACATTCCATTCCCAGATTAAGCTCACAGCAGGGAAGTTAAAGATAATTATTTATATGTTTACTAAAGTATATTGGCTGTTTCTACAAATAGACTAATATGGGGATAAATAGGAGAAACATATGGCTGTAATTCACTGTGTTATGGAACACTAGACTAAATATTGATACTGAATCATTATCAATAGTCTCGTATATATAGTACTGCAAGCATTGCCAGCATTTGTAGGAACTGCTGGGCCTCAGGACACCACCATTTTTTAGTAAAAACTCACATGTGGCAGGCCCTAATCCTGACTAAAGAGAAGTAACATATTAAGAGGCACATGTTGCTCTCCACAGCTCTTCAGATATATTATTTCTTCTATGATGTTAATTTTGGCATTGATTTACATGGTGGTTGTGAGAAAGGGGAAGAGGATGGAATAAAATGCAGAGCTATAAACAGACAATTTTGGACTGTGGACAAAATTGGACTGTGTTTCCAAATTGTCTAATGTGATAGGTAGCTTTTGAGGATAAAGAACATAGGGATCTGTGTGTACAGTCTTTCTCTAAGGCTTATTAGCCATGGTTTAACTTTTGAATTCTTTAAAGAGCTTCACTTTTCAGTTATTCCTACACCACTTACCAGACAAAATTAGACTTTTCTTTTTGTTGTTCTAACATAAAGCTATATCCTATACAGGGCAAATACTGATTGCTATAAAAATAGTAATTTGATTAGAGAATGGCTGTGACTGTTAAAGAGTGACTAATTAATTTGGTAACATGACTAAAACAGGTACTCATTCAATTTGAAACTACTTCTATATGTTGCATAAACCAAGAAGAACATTCTTGAAATTTACTGCTGAAACAGAAAGCAAAAGCACTTATAGACTATTATTTCATAACACTCACATAATACTCCTGTGATACTGCTATTAAAATGATCAGTATTTTAGTATTTTTCTTGAGTTCCAAAGAAATGGTTCTTTTTAAAGAAAGCATTGATTTACCTCAATGCACAGTTCAGAGGTGTGATTTTTTTTTCCCTGTAATTACAGTTGCACTAGAATCGTATCTGATTTTAATAATAGAATACAATTATTTTAAGAAATAAATACATCTAAATTAAAGATTATCTTCGAATGATACTGTAGACAGTATATAGACTTATCTACAGGCACAATGTTAACTACATTAATTAGATCAATTATAACTTAATTACAGGAGAAACAATCATGAGTCATGATGTCCTGAACTGTAACCACCTATTTATTTCAAGATGATTATAGTATGAAGTGTCATCATGGAAACAATTGTTGACCCCACAGTTAATCAGCTCTCCATGGGAAACCCCACAGACCACTTAGCTTTCCTGAAACATCTTTACTTATTTTATGCTAATGAAATTATGATGTTAGAAAAATGTAATAAATCAGACATGTTTTGGATAGGATTGGTATTTTAAAAGAATAATTTAAAAAAAAAAAGATAACTTCAAGGACAGACAAAACTAACTGCAAGTTGTGATTACAAATTTTGGGAATCATAAAAGCATTGCTGATGCCAGAAACACAAACATGTTAAACAATTATAACTTTTTGTATTTTGGGGTTTTTTTGACTCAATGTATGCAGATGCTATTACCACTGCTCAGTCCAGACCTTCATCACTTTTCAGTTGCTTCTAGTAGAGAAACCTGCAGAAGCAGAATGGCCAAAATGGTTCTGTCACTACAAATGGAAAGCTTCTCTACAGCAACACACTATTCAGGAAAAATTAAGTCATTCATGCTGACTGCTTGTCCTCAACTCTTAATTACTTAATTTACAATGTGGAAAGTTTCCATTGGAAGAATTTAACATGCTGTACTTTTAGTTCTTCCTTACACCAAAGGTAGATGAGAAAAAAGTATGCCTGAAGAATTTCCTTAAAACAAAAGAATGCTCTGAAAAGGCAGCATTTAGATTTCTATGTATCAAGCAATTTCCTCTGACACTTGGATAAAAGTAAAAAATAAAAATTTTTACTTGTTTGCATTAGAAAGAGTGTGTAGAAGAAAATTCTTCTAGAAACATCATAATCAATATAAAATCCAGTTGCTTAAAAGAATGTGAGTAAGCCAGGGTAAAATTTATTGAAAAATCAACAGTTATTAACAATTACCCCATCATGAATGAGATGGTAAACATCTGCACATTTTCCCTACTTAACAAAATGAAATCTACTGTGTATCAAACAGTTCTCATACCTACAAGCTGGACTAACTCCTTACATTTCTGCCTTGAATGAAACAGGGAAGAACCTAACTTAAACCTCATGCTGACTCCATATATTTTCCATCAGGATAGGTAACAAGAGGCATAACAATTCTGTGAAATCTGAAATTGGAACCTTTTTTCTACAGACAAACTTAACTTTTCAACTCAGATCAGTATATTATTTCTCATCTTGGATATGAATATGAAAGTGATGGTTTGCATTTCCATAGCTTCTTGTGTGGGAAGATTTCAGAGTATTTTGTAACTAATTATATACTATATAATTACAAAATATTTTTTAAATGTTCCAGTAAGGTAGAAATTTGAGAATTTTAAGAGAGAAAATATTTGTATAAGTGCCAACTAACTCTAATTGCTTAACCTGAGAGACACAGATTAGCCTTCCCTAACACAATGAATAACCATAAAATGATAAGATTTGAACTAGCCTCCCTGCACATACCTGATTAAGCACACTGAAAAAAGAAACATCTGAATGACAGACAAAACTGGAATCCACCTTTTTTAAGGCCTGTATCATATAGAGCAGACAATTTAGAAGTATTCTAGATTGCTGCTGTGGCTAAAAGAGGTGTTCACTATCTTATTGGAGAATTAGAGAAACCAGAGATAAAAATCTGCACCCACTGATTTTGATTGTTTCTTAAGACACAGCTGCACATTTAGCACTATAACTACTTAAGCAGTATCTTCACACACAGCCCTGGCCAGTAGTTGCTGCACTCACATCACCTTTACCATTGACCTCACACAACACCCAATGCAGCTCTCTAAATGAGCAGACAACTCATCAGCTTGGAAAAGAAAGAAAGAAAAATGTTAGGTTTCAAGAGGATTTGCTGTTCAATTTGACCATGCTGTAGATGAGAAGGATACTAATAGCACTCCAGACACACTTTTCAGACCCAAGTACAAAGAATTCATCTGTTTTTTTTGAGAGCTATAATGCTGCCACACTCTTTTCTTTATGCTGCAAGTTGAATAACTAAGGAGAGCTGAAGCAAAACACTCCAATTCTCTTTCATAATTTATGTATGGCAAGACAGGAGTCCTCTATTGAGCAAATATAGACCAACCTACATCTGCACTAGTGTGCAGAGAATATACAGAGATTTCATGACCTCCTCTATCTGATACCGAAGTACAGGAAGATAGGTTAGAGCTCCTGAACCCTCATTCATCAAAAATCTGGAAAGAAAGTCACTTTGCTTGATTTCAGAAACAAATGTATAATTTCTTATTTTTTAATACATGAAACTAAATTCAACAGTACAGATCCCTGACCCCTGCAATTCATTAGTTATGAATGCTGAACCAAATTGCAGACAGCAGGAAAGACATGAAAATATATTCAGTACCAAATATTTGTAGAGATTAGCATGAATGACATGAAAAATCTTTTAAATATTTAAAATATGTCAAAAAGAGAAGGACTTGCAAAAGTTTTTGAATTCTTCAGTAAGCCATAAAGCACATGAGGCTTTCATTGTTGGAACGAAGTAAACAATCACGTGCTTGTATTTTCCATAGAAAGTGAAAAACTGATCATTCTTAACACAGTTATGACTTTCAAATCACAGCTCAAAAAGCAACACAGCAGTCAAGCACTTACCAGGTAAAAGGAAAGAGGAAGCTTAATGTTCACTCCACTGAGCAGCAGCACCTGGCACAATGCCAGGTCTTCTTCACATGACAAAGTACATCACTTTGCAGCCCTTATTAATATTGCAGCTGTATTTATTTTTTGGGTACTAAGGAAGCCAGAGAAGATCCTCTGTGCCAACTTGCTTTTTCTGAGCATTGTGGACATTTTACTAAGTTTGCTAATTACATCTGCAATAGATTCTGATTGAAAAACTTAAATTGTAGCTATAGGGACCAAAAAAAAACCCCAAAAAAACCCCAACAACCCGAAATTAAGGTCATCTTGCACCCTAGGATATAAACCAATGCCAAAAAATACTCAAGCTTAACTCCTAATGAGTTATTTTCTCCTAGGTCCCTTTCCCTAATCAGTATGTCAGCAATCATGAAGATGTGGTATTTTGGTATCCCATCAAGTTCACAATCATGAACATCGGGGAGCTACTGTTTGTTTTTATACATCAAACACAGAATTTTTTTTATATTCAGCCAAAAAACAGTCAGGATTTTGCCTTGTTATCACATACCAATGGTCCTACAAAATTTTGAAAGTAACTAAGCTAAATGAATTACTTTTAATATCAATACTCCTGTTCATTCTTCCCTGAGAAAAGAAAAACTGTAATATAGAACTTTTTGTACTGAAAAATACATTGGAAATGAAAGGCAACACAAAGTATAATCCAAATGAAACATTAATGGTAAAATGATGATGATATGTTAGTCTTATGCATTAATGCTATGTCATACTGCTTTATGCAACAATGCAAACTCACACTACTTAGCAGATCTCAATATTTTTGTAATACAAAAATTACTTTTGTAATACAAAAATTACACTTAACTTCAATAATGACTGCAAGCCTTCATCTTTCATATTGAAATGAAACTGGAAATACAAAACTACAAAAAGTCCCCTTTCTTTAGTGGCATTTTCATTACCCTGATAATTGCCATCTTTATTTTATATACTGTAAGCAGGGGAAAATTTTATTATTTGCTAATTTCCAAAGAAATAATCTGACTATTTCTAGATCCCTTTTTGTCACATCAAAATCATTTAGAACAGTCAAAATTTTAATATGTGTTCCCAGTTTGAAATTCAGCTACTACTGTGATTATAGGAATCCATTATTCTTAGTTTTAAATTAAGCAAAAAAATTTTTTTCTAGATTTTATAATCCTATCTTTTTTCAAGAGAAAATCTCTGAGGAAGTGAATCTGTCTTTCAGAACATCCAAAGATGCTTTGTGCTCCAGATCTTAACCTGAATAACAGCTCCTTAAATATTCCCCTCTTCTAAGTGGGACAGTATTATCTTCGTCACAGAGTATTCCCAACTCTATTCCTGGAAAAGATCCATTCTTACTCCCCAACTTGATTTTTCAAAACATTTTTAGGATGCTGTGTATAGCAGTATGACTAGCATATGCCTACCACCAGACTGTGCAGAACAACTGAAAACATTAAACCTTACAGATGACTGCTACAACACAGTCATTTCTATGAAGACAAGGCTTATTCACCTGCTCAGGTTGTGCTTTTGAGATGCGAATGACAGGGGGGAGCTTGCTGCCACAGGGAATGACAGGAAGCTGCCTACGGCCAGTTGAGCAGGAGGAAGAGGAGTGGCTCTCAGCTGACTGACTCCTGGGTAAAGCAGCTTCCCTCAGAGGGTTCAAGTGGATGGACAGATAGGCTATAGGGCTCATGGTGCGGAGGATGGGACTTGAAATTCTTGGAGTGGAGAAATGCAGCATATGACATGAGTTGAGCTGTGAGAACAACATGGCGGGGAAGAAAATAAGGTTGAGTATATTTTAATAATTCTTGTTTATGTTTCACCTATATGCATTCCCTCAAAAACCATATTCACAACTCCCTAAGAGGCTGAAAGGTCGTAATTTAAGAGGTGTCTTAAGTTTAATCTTCACATTTTCCATCATCTATTTTCAAAAATCCAGTATCAAACTCAAGAGTAATTATCATTTCTCTAGCTGGACTCTTCATTCACTCAGTCTTAGAATCATAGAATCATTTAGGTTGGAAAATAAAATCAGATTCTTTAAGTCCAACCTCTGCAACCATAATAATTGGTCAGTAACAACCTAGGGCTTGTAGGGCTTTAAATTTAATAAACTAACAGAGTCTGTTTCAAGGACATTGTGTACATCAGTTGATAACTGGCTCATTGATCATTGATTGATCCTTTCAAAGACTTAGCACATCTGCACAACATCATATCTGTGTTTCTGAGATTACTACATTGATAGCATATACACCCTTTGGAGGCTTTACAGCTGTGCCAGTAGCAGCATACATTAAGAACTGCCCCTGACAGAATTAATCAGTAAGGTTAATACTAAACAATTCTGATGAAATTTCCCAAATATGGGACCAAACTAGAAGGCTACACTGGCCTGGAGAATCAAGGAACAATTGCTTCATCTTGAACTACATTAATTAAAGCATTTAGATAAGAGGTAAGAAAAAAGAATAGGAACTGTAAACTCTTCCAAACTATTAATTTTAGACAAAGTACATTTTTAAATTGCTTATTGATGATTCTAATAAACCTATAGCTTTGATATACAAAGCTAAAATCCACTGGTTTTTTCCAAGACTTTTTCCAGTACTGAATAAATATCTGATGGTGACGCACTTAAATACCTGTAAACGAGATTGCTATACAAAGTTTGCAACTCTTTGTTCCAATTAGTTAGAGAAAACCATGAAGAGTAGAGATAAGGAAATTTTCTGAGAGCTTCATGCTTAATGAAGGTGACATTTTGTTTTATACCATTGCAATTCTAAACTATATCCTTTGGAAAGCAAGAGCATCTAGCAAGCATTTCCATTTCTAAGGAAAAGGTATCTTTTAATTGTGTCAATACTAAAGCTTCAGCTCCCACAATGCATCGCTGACTTGCAACTGGAAAAATAAAGTATTTCCAGTGCCTCATAAAAGCAGCAAATGAGAAGACAAGGTACATGAAAATTTAATTACTTACAACTCAGAAATAAATTGATATTTAAGAGCAAGCTTTTGATAAAACATAACCATGACATACAAAACTTCCATTTCAGCAATATTTCTAAATAACAAAAATAAATAGATTCACACAGTAAATCCTCTTCTATAACACACACACACACACACACACACACACATACATCTACATGAATTTGTGTTGTCAGCCAAGTGAGATCAAAGCAAACTGTTGTTTAATTTAAACTGAAAATGAAGATGGAAAGACCTGTTACATGCTTAATTACTTCAAATCCATTATTTCTTATTTACTGAAATATCTGCTTGATAAATATATGTTGCAAGGATTTGTGCAAGCACTGTATGGAGTTCTTTGCAATTCAATACAAACACGGAAAATTAATGAGGCTGTGGGTCCATAACACACAAAGTCCAGCTCTAGCCTGTTAGTACCAGATGTAGGAAAAGAAAACTAGAGCTGTATGATGCAAAGTGCTGCTCCAGTATAAATTCACTATTAGTGTAGATCAGCTCAAATTCTTTTGACAAATTACCTTCATATCAGTAGATACTACAGCAAATCCCACACTGTCTGTCCTGCAGCCGAAGCCAACATAAAGCTATTATTAAAGCATAAAGTCAGCACATATACCCTTAGCATACTCTGAGTATTCAACATATATGTGACCATGTGCCTGTAACTAAGCCAGATTAAACTGGTCTTTGCTGGTAGCACATAGAATTTGTATTGCAACTGGAAAACCAAGACTGATAACATGAAAAATGCTTCTCTTACCTGCAGGCCTTTTTTTTCATAATAGACAGCATAATTTGATGTAATTTTTTTATGCCTGAGACTTTCTCATCCCCAAGCCAATAACTTACACATTTTTTCTCTTATTTTTAGAGTTCAAGTTTCCTTTCTTAACTGGTGCAACTCTACATTTTTAATAGAATGCTGATGCTGTGTATAACAGGTGAGAAGTGATATTATCAACAATTACAGGAAGTCCACATACACAAACAATTTCACGAAGAATATTTATCTACAAATGGAAAGACTGTAGACCAGAAATTTCTTTCCTTCAAAAGAAAATAAAATTATGAGTGAGTGTATGAAATATTAGTTTCTCATACAGAAACATCCATGCTAGTAGTTCATAAAATAGTGAACAATAAAGCTCTGAAAGAAATTAAGAACAAAGAAGAATCACCAAAGCAAAAAGGAAATATTCAAAAAAATACTTGACTTATGATAGGAAAACTATTTTATGTATTCACCACTGAAGTAATTGCTTGCATATTTAACAAACCTATCACAATAAGCCCAAAAAGCAAAACCGTACTTTGTTCTATGTGACAGTGAAGCAGGTCAGTAGAATATATATACCCATATGGGAGGTTTATTCATAAGCATGATGATCATGGCTGGCATGATGACATATCCTAGAGTTTCAAGCTGTATGAAATGAGTGAACTATTTCAGTAATTATAAGTTTCTAAACTACTGCAATTTCAACATCTATTTTAACCCCTTTTAGTAACATACGTTTAATTTATAGTCCTAAAATTAACATTCTTGGATCCAAGCCTGCTCTTAGTAACTGGCGGAATATAATTAAATCAGCAGAAAAGTAAAGTATGACCTTTGCCTATTATTTTTATTGCCAGGAAGGTGCTACCTAAAAAAAAATACTAAAGAACAAGAACATCTTATGCACAATCAAGGATCACATTGAAAAAACAGTTTCAGGGTAAGTTCTCTGAGGAAGAAAGAAAAGGACTCTACCAAACAGCTCTCTGAGGTCACCAGGACATTGGAACAGAGAGAATGGCGGGAATAAGAGGCATACACACACACGCTTCCTCCCAGTGAAGTGACAAGAACACTCACCTATAAGAACTAGGTTCTAGTACCCTTCATAGGGAATATTTAAGTATCCTTTATGAAGTGGAATACATCAACGAAGGCCAAAAAGAAAAACTCACCCTGAAATAGCCTCTTAGGCTTCATGTGGCTTTTAAGGGCTAATGAGGTAGATGGAACACTACCCCAAATTGCCATTACAGTTGGAGGAGACACACTGTATAGGCACACTCTGTTCCCAGCTACTAAACTGGCTAAGTAATTTCCATTTTTTTATTCTCAGGTCAATTTATATTTTCTATTGTACATCATTCACCTTTGAAACACCAAGTTCCTTCCTGCCATTCATCTTGCACTCACAACACTACTTGCCCTTCCAGCATAACATAAACTATATTAATTTCCCCCTTTTTTGAGGTAATGACAAATGCTACTTATCTCCCTGCAAAGCCAGAGTAAAATATAATTTCACTCCAGTTTCTACTTCAGCCAGTATTTCTTCCAATGCATTTTATAGTAATTAACTTTGTTTGCAACCATTTCTGCTCCCATGTTTTGAAGCTTCTTCCTTTTAAGACAAAGATATTGTCCATTTTTTGCACAGTAGTACGTAATATTTGTACCACCTCTACTTTTAGTTTAAAGTAAAACAGCTATTTCCTCCAAAAGAGCCACATTTGCATAAAGTGTACAGTTGTATAGTGGATTTTATTAGAAAATTACAAGCTGTTTTTAAGGGCTCTTGAAATAAAGACACTTGATAATTAGTATTTTTTACAGGACCAAGTGCCGCTTTTTCTTGTTTGTTTTACTAAAACTGACCTTAAAATACAAAAACCGAACAACTTAAAAATTTAAAATAATTTTCACCTTTAAAGGTTTCTAACCATCAAAAATTCTTTCATGCATCTAATTTTTCAGACTAAATCTCAAAAATCTGTTGTTTAACACAGTTCTATATTTTCTATTATACAAAACAAATCTTGTATAAATTACATAATTTAAAGTATGATGTCCATATATAATGTCTTATGAAAGATATGAATATCTTTCATATTATATCTTTCATATTATGAAAGATGCCTTTTCCATGAGAATCTAGGCATAGTTGAAATTTTACTGTGCTGCTATAGTTAATTACATTGAGTAGCTCATTTTCACTATAAAGGATATTCCACACCTGATAATAAATGACTAGTCGGTGACAAGTTTATTTTTCTAATGAGCTGGCAGTAACTTTCACAAAAAGTGGTGTTACAAGAAGAAAAAATATAGCCAGGTTTCTTGGCTCAAGGGAACTTCACAGAATTGACCTTCAGATCATAGATGCCACAGTATCTACTTTAAAAAGGGGAGAAATAAAACCATGAGGTAATTCCCAATCACTTAACCACTAACCTCACTTACTCCTTAAGTAAAGGCAAAGAAGTCTCTGTTTAGAAACAGTGACAGGAGAAAAAAATAAATGTTCAAAAACTGTGCAACAGAGAATTCTTCAGAAGAGATGGAAAAACAAGGATATACAACGAAAGCAAAGCAATCTGTTTTGGCAAAAAATATAAGAGTAAAGTAGGAGTTGCAAAAGTATTTAAGAAGTGAAAAGCATCAACACTTTATGAAAGGCAACAAGTTGTTTGTATAGGGACTATTAGAAATTTCTGAAGTAACAGGAAGAAACAAAGTAAAATCCAGAAGCAAACACTGCAGGAATAATAGTGAGACGTGAGAGCAAGTAACTGTTTCTTTAATTTCAGCCACTTAGATTTTTCCTGGAGCACAGGAAACACTGTAGCACAGTATTTTACATATTCAATTGCAATTTTATGTTTATGTACTGCAAACATAATAAATATGTGTTTGCATGTGTGTCTCTCACTGATTAGGAATCACTGCACAAGGAGCTTCTTTAGATAGACAGATATATAGATAGATAACTCTTTGTAAAATGTGGCCAGTTTTGTGGATCACACCTGCAGAACAATTAGCACTTCCATGGGCGACTGTAAACAGCTGTGTAACAGAATATGGAAGATCAGTCTTCAAGAATCAAGTCCCATACCTGATGAAACTAGAAATTTCTGCTACACCACCTTTACCATTTCCTCTTACAATTCTGAATGAAGAAGAGGCTTTCTTACCGGAGTGAGTGCTCCTTCTGCTTGAGCTTCCATAGGACTTGTGGGGGTGGCTGCAAGAAGCTGTCCTGCAGCTCCAGACAGAAGTTCCAATTTATCTGTAAGCTGTTCAGATGCAGCAGGATGACATTCCATGTCGAGAACAAACTCCACACCTGAAGTTTGGTTCTTGGCATGGACATTGTTTCCTGCCCAACCACCCTCTTTGGACTGCTCTTCTGGAAGGGACTCCTCTAGAACTTGTAGTACCTCTGGTTCTTCATCTGAGGGACTTCCAGTCATTTTGTGCCCTAAAGCCTCATTTGTCCTGAAGTCCTGCAAGTCCCGTTCTTTATCTATTATCACCCATTCCTTAGAATCAACCTCCTGCCTGCAGGAGCTTAGGTTAACAGCTACAAATCCATTGCTCATAACACCATCAGCATGGTCAGGAGAATTAGCTGACACAGGCTTTGAAGCATCTGGAAGATACTCCTCATCATAGTGCCAAACATGGTCCGTGCGGGCAGTCGCAAGAGCAGGAAGAGATGTTTTCTGAGAAAGAGGAGGAACAGCAGCAACAGGAGTCTCTGCCACTTTCAAGTCTTTCTGCTTCTTCTCCAAACTTAGAGAAAAGAAGTTAATATGTGAATTAGTTAAGAATTAATTAAATCATTTAAGTTACATTTGAGTGTTTTCAGAAGAAGAAAATTAGATTTATACAAAAATTTGTTGTCATATTCTAGAACAGCCTACAATGGTTCAAAGATCCACAATTTGAGACAAATAAGTATGATGTCAAGTAAATATGGATGGTCTTAGAAATGTACACATTTTTAATTTTAGTTGTAATGCAGGACATTGTACTGTAAATATAATTACCAGAAAGGAGAATTGTGAGAGAAAAAAACTCAGACGTGAGGTAACCACAGATGTCCAGGGTACTTAATTTGTTACAAAGCAGAGACTCAAAGAGGAAGAGAAGAAACAGATGTCTCCTGCAGCAGTTATTATAAGCTTTCAAGAAGAATGTTATTTATTGCTTTGATTGATTCCTTACTTATGCTTTGCATAATTTGTTTTATCAGACAAATTCAAATTCCTAGCTCCCCTATGAAGTATTCAGAAAGATTTTGCCACTTTCATCGCCCCAGCTCTCTTCTACTGTCCCCACTCAGCCTCTGCCTTTCAGTCACTGTGTCCCTCTCCCCTTATTCTTTCTACACACAGGCAAACTGAATCCATTTTCATACATCTGTCTCTTCTCTACCTTCAAATTATATTTTAAGTTCTCTGTCTTCCACCAAGATTTTTTAATGTTGGTGTAAAACCTTTGGACATAACTAAGCCTGCTGCATGCAGGTGGGTTTCTAACCTCTTCACTCCACTTCCGGTAAAATTCCCTTCTCATGTCATATAGCTTAATCTCACGCTACCTCTATTGAGCATATGATGTCAACTTTCTTATTCAGGATCATTTGTACTGACTGTCAAGAGTATGCCATCGAAGAAAAACTTAATAAATACTAGGGTTACAACCACTAAGTCTTGAAATAAAAAATTCCCAGGTGAGGGAGTCCAACTTCAACCATATTTAAGCAGTAATCATTTTCTAAAACAGTTAAAAAGTAGTGGAATCCATTAATTGAGCAATATTATGAAAAATATTTTGCAGTAACTTGCATAAGCATACTCAACAGCACCATTTCTGTTCTTCACACAGCATAGATAACAGTATCCTAACCACATATCCTTAAAAAATCCTAGCAAAATGATAACATAATTTCTTTACCAGGTCTCAAGAAACTTATCAGTGTCGGGCTTAGACTCCAAGGTCATACGCTTCTCCAGTTCAAAGCTGTGAATGGAGCGCAACTTTCGCACCAGTGGAACATCTCTGTCTAACTGGGTGGTCTCTGAGCGAACTCGAATTGGAGAACCAAGACTTGGGGCATTTAGCACTCCATTCCCTGGTCCATGGCTGTTTTCTTCCTCTGTGGCAGCCTGTGCAAAATGTAAAGTAAAAGTGTAATTCACTAGGAGTGGCAAAACAAGAGGAAGACAAGGTACTACATGGTAAATACCCCCCAAGTTTTTAGAATGTGAAAAGCCAATTTGTGTTTGGAATGGTCCTTAAGTTCATGCCATAGTTAAGTTATGAGTTTAGATATACTCTTCTGCACACATCTACAGCAGACAAAATACTGGCAATATATTGGTTCTGGGTAAGTCTGAGAACAGGAGTATCAAAGACATAGTAATACAGTTACATTTACTCTGATACTTCAAACCCAGCTCTGAAATTTTCTTCAGTAATAGTCTGAAACCTAGCATTTGGTAGCATCTTTGGTCTGCTTTACAGTCAAGTGTTCTTATTAAAGAGAAGCTAGCTTCCATGCTGTCTTTTTGATTATCTGGAGCATATAACACTGTTATACACTAATTCTACTAAATATTTCTGTGACTTTAACCTATATTTTAACCCAGCTGCATTCCATCTTAATAATGACTGAACATGATTTAGAATAATAACTGAATATGATTTAGAGCTGGGAAATCATGATCATCCTTGGTTTCTACAGGTGTAACAGAAAGTACCTTTGTTTGAACTAGAACAATCTCCTTTCTCTCTCTTTGGTAAAAAAAACAAACAAACAAGCACATTTGAAAGCAGGCATCATGCCTTGGTCTTTCCCACAATACATTAGTTTTCCTAGCAAATAATGAGTAACAGCTTCAAAACTATACAGCCCTCCTAGATAAAGAACATTTTAGTACCAGATCTGTTTTCATGTTCAAAACACTATTATATTAAGAAAGAGGCAACATGTGTCCAAGTATGAAACACAGTGATTGCGAGTAAGGAAGACAGGAACCAATTCTCAGCAATCACTTTTGAAAATAAAGCAGTATTCTCTTCTAAAGGCCAGCCAATGAACCTCTGAATCAATACAAAGGTATCACATCTTATGGAGACAAAACCACCAAGTGAATTAAATGGATACTGCCATTCACACTGATGATTTG
This sequence comes from Molothrus ater, assembly GCF_012460135.2. Lineage (NCBI taxonomy): Eukaryota > Metazoa > Chordata > Aves > Passeriformes > Icteridae > Molothrus > Molothrus ater. Next base: position 26,721,065 of record NC_050483.2, read on the forward strand.
TTGACTGGAGAACATTAAAATTTTCTTTTGCACATTTAGAATCTAGCTTCTACACATGGCAAGATGCATGAAAATTGCTTTGATTTCACTCAGCAGGAATGAAGATCATGTCTGAAGAAAACAAATAGGAGTAAACTACAAAGAGTCTCAAATTATCAGCAAGCTATTAATCATAAAGACCTGATAAAGTGACACAAGGCTCAAAAAGCTGTCTGCTTTTTTTCAGTACATAAAATGTGTTATCTCTACCATAAATAATTTTCTTAGGTCATTCTGGCTAATCAGTATCAGTACAGCTGCCTTATTAATTACATCTTATGTGCACTACAAGAACACGAAGCTGTTCAAAGATGGTCTTCACAATGCAGATTTGAAAGTACCTTACAGATCCCCAGTTTTATTTTGTTTCTGTTTGCATCCATTTCTTCCCAAACATCTTTTTCCTGAGGACGCTGATGTCCAGGGGATCCAGGTATTTTCTCTGGTGATACACCAACAGGAATAACATTCTCTCCATCACTGAGCTGTTCATCAGGGAATACTTCATCTGTATTTTCCCGCAGCAAATCTCCTGGGATAGGAGTGGCATTGGCAATTCTACAAAAGTAGTTTAAAAAAAAAATCAGAAAACTAAAAATTTTTATACCCTCCTGTGTTTACAGAAATTATTTTCTATTTTAAAAGAAAGAAACAAGCAAAAACTTACAAAGAAAATCACATTTCTGCAGAAAAATAAAACTTGGAAATTATTTAATATAACACCTCCAACTTCCTGGCTTTCACAATTTATTTAATTTAGGTACATAACAAAATATGTAAATAAAAAAATACTATCACATAAAAGTTGCTTATTCAAATGTTTGTGAAGCCACTTCTGAGAAAATTTGCTACAGATCATGTCCAGGCTTAACTTTTCTCCTGATTCTTCTCTATGCATTCTTCTATTCAAAAAAATTATTAGCACCCATAAACACTTCTTACGTTCATCCATGATGAACACCTCTTATATTCTTCAGTCCCCTGAGATGAGTATGGGTATTAATGAACCAACTTGTCCAACTTACTTCATTACAGAATGTCTCATACAACATATTAAATATTATTTCCAACACAACCAAAATCTACTTCAAAATTTCTTATAAAGATCCAGTAATTTTTCAAACTTATAAAGGAAATTGCAGCTAGAATTTTATTTCAAGATTACAGAAAACAATGGGTTTATTTCCAGGCAGTTACATTTCCAGGCACTTAAACTCAGGACACATTATTTAGTTTCACAAAATACAATTTAGCAAAGGATGGATGAGGAAATTTACATGCAATTTCCTGGAGTACTATTTTTATTGCTGTAATTTTAGGACTGCAGTGCTGATCTTTCAGGATAGTATAAGCTGGAACCCTAAAAAGGGAAATACTTCAAATGCTCCCAAACCTCCTTTCCTCTATGCATTCAAACTCCTGCAGCAAAAACCTGAATTATGGAGATAATTTCCCTTTGGTAGGAAGCCCCTCTGAGGCTGCCACTGAAGAGACCACACGGTGCATACCCAATTGCAGCCGGCGTAAGACGAGTGTGCAACTGAGGGGTGGTTGAAGTTGTTGTTGTTGTCAGAGAGCCATCAGTTCCACTCTTCTCCCAGTCAAAAGGGTCACTTTCAATAACCCCAAACGTTTTCATGCTGTTGTCAAACACAGACATGAGAAGCTGAAAATAAAGAAAAAGGTTAATAAGCTTGATTTTTGTCTAAGAGACCAAGTAATTAGGAAATATCCTGATATTTATTATCAGAATATTTATTCATTTATCCTGAATATAATACTGAAAACAACATTAAAGAGTTTTTCATATTAAACACTTCTCATTTTTTCAAGATTTTGAGGCCAAAATATAGAAAATTACATTTTATTGAAACAGAAGAAAAAAAAAATCCACCAACATCTGGGTTTTTAAGAGGCATGAGGCAAAGATACACCATAGGCTTTAACAGAAAGACAAAAATACACACAGAGAAGCATAAGTACATTGCTGCAGAATACCATACAATGGCTCTCTAGCAGAGGAAGAGAAAATACTACATTTGGTAACACCATGAAACCTAGGAAATGAATGAGATGTAGGAAGGGATACTGATCTGCTAATTCATAATACCTTTCTGTATTAAGAACCATATATCATTTACTTCATATAATGCTGACATTTATACTATATAAATGTCTATGTGTCCAACCCCATTTTATGCTATGGAAAAGCCTTTAGTAAATTCGTGTCCATGACAGAGAAAAAAATGGCATCACTTTACTCTCTCTGTGAAACAAACTTTGTCTCATTCTAATAGCTGATGGGAAGGCTGTGTCCGTATCATCCTCTTACTCTGTAGCATTTCTAAGGTTTTTTTCCCCTAGAAGCTAAAAATCTGGTGTTTCTTCCAATACAGGATGCTGAAAATTCTTCCACACTCTCCTTTGCCATACCCTTTGGCAACTTAAAATAGATGGAAAGTTTGGATCATTTCTCTTGTATAGAGTGGTCTCACCCATGTAATTTTTACTTTCAAGAACCTTCTGTTTGCCACCTGTCGCAGTCATTTTTGTAATCCTACTGAAGAGCACAAAGCCATAGTTCACTCTGTCCCTTATGTACTGTGTTTAATTCTTCTCCTCCTCTAAACATTAAGTAGTGTCTCTTAAGTAATTTTTAAAGCCATTCTCTTTTAAATTTTTTCAACAATTTCTGCTATAAGCCAAATGCAAACTCAAATGCTTATTGATATCAGGAGGCTGAGGCACTGTACGCACAAATGCTTGAAAAAAATAAACATCTGATATTGCCAAATCAAACATGGCTTCTTGACCTTGGTGATGAATGTTTTGGACTACAAACTCTTCAAAGCAGGGATATACATACATTCTTGTCAGTGCCCACCCAGAAATACAAGGAATATAGTAGGTAGGAAAAACACCACCACAAACACAAGTAAAGAGAGACCAGAATTCAAAAGAGCATTCTCACTGTTCTAAATAAAACCACCCTGTTCTGGTCTAAAGCACATGAGCAAGACTGTGTTGTAAGGTTCAGGCTGCAGCTACACAACTGCAAATGTTCCATGAATAGCCACAGGATTGTAAATTACTGGGCTTTCTCTATCATGGAAAAACTCTCTCTTGGTATCTTGTTAATTGCTGAGTGCATGCACTGTGTTAGATACAAACAGACCACAGAAAAGGATTTGCAAAAATATGACTGTATATATGCTTTATCATTCAGATTCTGCAACGTAAAATGTTTTAACCACTCTACAATCAAATTTTTCTTTGCAACATCAAAATTTCTGCAATAGTACTTTTTACCATAGGAAAAAAAATCTGATACATCTTTATAACTAGGCACACAAAACATTGAAAACTTTTTCGTCACTTAATTGTAAACTATAGGATAAATTTCATGGAAATTTGTAATGGAGAAGAGGAAAAAACATCAAAGTATTTGTTCTTCAGCAAAACTGAATATCTGTTGTATTGGAAATAAGTTTTTTTTAACATTCACATTTTCTCACAAAAAAATTTATTTACTTGTTTTGCAAATGTGCAGAATCATATACCAGTAGATTTAGAGAAATCCACTTACAACAGGAAATCAGTTATTCCTTGAGATTTTCACCTCTTATTTCAATTCTTATATATCATGATTTCTTTGTTCTACCAAGCAAAGTAGAGAAGTTGCTCTCATTAAAGTTACAATTCCAGAATTAGTCAGATTTATTTATTCAGTTGAACCAATTACACTTGAACACCAACAAAAACTCATTCCTTCTGATTTCACTGATTTAGGGAGTTGAACACAGGCACAGAGGTAGATAGGTCCTGCAAGTGGGAAGCAGGAATGCATGTTTCTGGGAGCCAGAAGGAAGGCACACAGGGACAGCTTGCCATGGTGTGCAGTTTGATCAGTACAACTTCTCACAGTGTGTGAGGCTGAAAAAACTGTCAAGTCTTTCCCTCCCTGCTTTTCCTGAGCACTCCTCTGCTGCTTTCCACAAACTGGGAAAAAGTTCTACATTTACTTATTCTTTAATCATAGGTCAACACTGAGTGAGTTAAGACACATTCTACAGCATATGCTCTCAGCACATACCACCTTACCACTGAGCAGAGGCTGCGCATTTCAGCAGGCAACACTCCCTTAAACAAAGAAAAATGACTGGTCTTCTGCGATCTCTATACACAATACCTCAGTTTTGAAAACACACCATGAGTGTATGTTGTGCTCTAGCTGTAGGTGCTGAGTTGCAGACTTTGGAAAACTGCCAGAATGACAATCCTTGAAAGAACAATCTGATCAATTAACTTACAGAGCAAGTACTAGAGGCTGTGATAGTAGGATAGCTCCCAACCCTAACAGAATACTGACTGAAAAACAGGAGTCAATTGTTCTTAGAAACTTTAAGGGAAGCCTTACACTTCCCAAATGGAAAAAAATAACATGTTTGAACCACAGAGTTTCTGTGGCACTAAATGGTCACTAAATTAACTTTGTGGTGCACAAACCATAATAACTATCAAGATTACACAATGAAATCAAAATAAATTGAAGATGAAACAGCATAAAATTCTCTTCTTTATAAAACAGAAGACACAATAGTACAAGTGTTTACCTGGTAATCAGGCTTTGTGAAGTAATCCAAATTAGAAATGTGATCCAGAAAAACGTTGAATTCTTGAGGAAGATGTTTCAACATAAGTCTGTGTTCGTACCTTTCTTTAATGGAGCCCACTTGCTCCTAGGAGTGAGTAACACAACAAACATTGGCACATCTTCCTTCTCTGTTACAACATACTCACGTTCTCTGTTACAGCCATTAAATATACTACTAGCCAGAGAGACAGGTCACTACATTACATTGAATGGTAGTGAGAATGGCCATTCTACACCTGATACCAAGACAGGAGATTCTATAGGTTTTGGCCTCAGAAGTATACCTTGCAAAATATTGTACAAACTTCAAATTCAATATGAAAAGCCATTTAGTTTTCTACTGTGTTTGTGTTGTCTGTGTTTGAATGCTGACTGATACGAAGAACTGTCACTAAACACTCCAACCCTTTCTAATAGTATGTTTTAAAGGTTTAAATGTCTTGTTGCATCATGTCAAGCTCAGTCACTTTTTAGTGTATATTCAGTCACGTAAGATGCACAAATCCAAACCAAAAAGGAGATGCTACCTATACACCACACTGTTATCTACCAATACATAAACCACATCAGAGAGTAACCTGGTTTCAGTATGATTTCAAAAGAAGTTGCAAGAAGCAATAACAGGTTGATTAGATATTGTTTCTTTGCATACTTCACCTATGACATATGATTAAAGCACTACTGCATATTACCCAATCCACTTTCGTTCACCAGCAAATAAGAAATACCTATTTCACAAACAATCAAAACAGGTTAGACATTTTAAGTGTGTGATAGCTGAAATAAAGTACTCAAGTGGTGACAGGAATAATGAAGTAAGTGGCAAATATAAACTTAGTTCTGCCCTTTACAATAATTTCAATCTAGAAGTATAACCTCCTTTCTTCCTAGAACACTTACTAATTTGACTGCTTTTTATACCATTACACTAGTCACAAGAACTAACACTAGAAAACACTGGAAGATGTAATGTTAAAATTATTTAATGATTCTAAGAGGAATCTTCATCACAGCATTTCTCTGGAATCCAGAAGTAAACCTTCCTTTTGCTCTGGTTTTACCTTCAGCTTTACCTTATCTTTTATTTTTCTCCAAGGCAGCTGCCCAACCACAAATTCCACCAACATGTAGAAGAGAGACCAGAGGTCATCATGCCGACCCATTTCCTGTAAAAGGAAGTATTATTTTAAAGCATATTACAAATACCTAAACAAATGGGAAGATAAGTTCTTTACTGCTCGAAACCTAAATTATTATATAAAATTTAATATAACCTATGCTGCAAAACAAGTTAATTAAATCCAGTGGCTATTTTAAGGAGAAACATACAAGTAAATTTCCACAGAAGACAGAGAGAAATACAATAAAAGTTGAAGTGTGTTAAAATAACATGACAAATCTCTGTTTATTCAGATTTCTTTAGAGTATGATGCTAAGACAATATACTGGGCATTATGTACCTCATAAAACTCAGTAGCTTCACTTTTTTAACTTATTAACTTGCAATACAATTGAATAACGAAGATAAGTATTAGAATCACTATTATTTGTACAAGAACTTTTTTATCCTCAACTACTGTAAATTGCATTATCCTTTCACAAAATTTATAGCTGTTAATTTCCACATAATAAAAGCACAGATAAGAATACAAAAAAGGAAATTAATAGTAACTGTGTTACTGACTGCTTCCCGCTGCATGAGACGGTTTTGGTCCAGATTGTGATACTCACTCTGTTTCTATGTGCGTTGATTGATGCGTATCGTACCGTTCCTCGAAAACCAGCAACAGCTCGTGGCTGCCAGAGAACAGGAAAGAGACTCATTGTCAGAAATAAACCCTCTGACTACTGAACTTGGCATCTACAAAGTGAGTACAGAGCCACAACATATCTTGTTTGAGATTTTATTTCGGTTTACTGTGCTGCTACAAGTTCTCAGTGGAAATTCAAGTGGGCACCAACTGGCTGACCAATAAATAGCAAGGGCTGCATTAGAGACACCAATTTAAAATATTTATTTCTTTCAGTTTCTGAAAACCAGCATTTCTTTCCTGATACTCTAGAGATCTCGTGATCTTAAGTCAATTGATGTTTTATAACCAGAGAATGTATTTTCCCATCCTTGTTTTATTCAAATAAACATATTACAGAAGGAATTATATAATTTATGATAGTCACGATTAGTTGATATTTAATTTTTTTTTCAATCAAACTGTGATATTATTACTTTGCCTAAGAGAGATATCTAATCCATGCTACCCCCTTAATTAATCATTATATATAGACAAAACTTCCAGGACTATTAAATGGGCTTTCTTTTATGCAGTCTTATCTTCTCAATAAATAGTTTTTTTTGTTTCCTCTAATAATGAACATAAGAAGCTTGAATTATCTACCTCACCTCTGACTTGTAGTTAGATAGGTATTGGTGATTTGTCTGGTCTCCCAAGACTCACAACAATTCTTAAGATTTTTTAAAAAAAATTGCACAATACATTGAAAAGTCTGGTTTGATATACACACAAAGACAACCACAATATATAATCGATACCTTATTAAGATAAAACATTTCCACCTCTCTCTACCTATATATATATATATATATATGTATATTTTTTTCTTATCTACCAAAAAATGCCATACAGAGGTATCATTTAAATAAATCAAGGGCTGCCATTACCATCAATAAAGCTAATGATTGAATCCAGCAGGATTACACAGCAACATCTTTGTTGCTTAAAAAAGGATTCAACAGCCCATATAATCAATATCTGCTAGAGTAGTACAATGAGAGCTGAACCAGTGTTAGTTAAGGCAGAAAATATTTTATAGGATGTTCTTAACAAGAAGAGGAACTCAGATGATATTCCATAGATCTTAGACTTTGCACGTCATCACACAATTTAAATGGTGCTCAGAACACGTTTCCTGCTCAAGCAGGACAGACTCAACTGTCTGTCTGCCTTATTTTTAATTCTACATCATATTCCACACTGAACACTACCCCTGAAACATTACAGTGTAGTTGCAGAAATTTCACAGTACCATGCAATTAGAAAAAGAATAGCTCAAAATGCTTTGGAACTGCTAAATTTCAGCAGAAACATTTTTGTTAAAGCACCTAAATCTCCTTAGTAGTTCTGCAGGTTGGTAAATCATCCAACTAAAGGTAATATAGCATCACTGCCAAGACAATGAAAATACAGATAAATTTCAAAAAATATGTAGTTTAATGAATAGTATTTTCTCAGGAGGGCACTGAGAGCTTAACTTTAAAATAGTTGCAAATACAAATTCCATAAATCTCAAGAGCATATAGTTTCAGAAGTGAAACCAAATGTTTGCTATCTTTTGCCTCTGGCATGAATGTTAAAAAGGAAGGACTATATTCAGTTTTACTTACTTAAATATTTCTGTTCTTCTGAGAATAATGGAAATTATGAAACCGAGGATGAAATGCCAGTTTCATTTCTAGCATCACAACTTCAATTTTTACTTGATAACTAAGACAAAAATGCTTCAGTTGCTGGACAAATCAAGAAAAAAAGACTAAGAAATTTCATATGATAACGAAATTATCCCACTCAGTTTACAAAAATTAAAAATCTGACCTATTCCACTTCTGTCCTGGGGAAGAAATGTCCATATGAGGAAATTTATTGTGTACCAATTCAAATGTTTTTGAATGTTAAAGTCACAGCCATCCTTATATGCCCTAACATGATTTCAATTATCTGAGAATCACCTGGATGGGAAGGAAAAAAAAAAAAAAAAGAATACTGTTTCTATCTATGAGCTTATCATGAAGTAAATTCTGAATTCTTTATTCCAGCAAGGGCATCTAAAACCTTTCACTGTCTCTTGCCTTAAAGTATCATTTCTATAATCAGAAGTAAAAGCATATGTCACTCTGTTCTATTTCAAGATGCAATAAAATACCTTTAGTAATGCAGCTGGTCACTATTCAATAGCAGTATTACAATGCCACACAACAATAATAAAATAATTCTATCATGTCTTTCTTGACATGAGTGATGTTCTGTAGGTCAAATCAAGTTTGCTCAATTCAGAACAGAACTTACAGACTTCTGAGCGTTTGCATAACTTCTGAAACTGTTTCAGAAATTTTCATGCATCTCACAACATCTCATGTTGCCAAAGAAAAATACTAAATCCTTCAAATTGAAGTTAAAAAAATATTTTGAAGATACATGCAGATGATCCAGAGACTACAATGTATTTTTCTACTTATAAAGGTACTTTTTAAATGTAACATCAGTTTTCTTTGGAGCTGTCGCTGCCCTGGAAACACTTGGCAATGTCTCACATAATCTGCATGCAGGAAATTAGCAGTTCCTAGCAAAGTGAACTATTTCCACTAAGCACACAGATTTCAGACTCCTGGGAGACAGTATGCTTACAAACCTATGAATGTTGCTTTTTTGGAGTGGCTGTGGAGGAGGAAAATCACTCTCCTTAGCTCAGTTCAGTGTCTCTAGATAAATGCTCTGGGTTTATTGCTCGAGGCAATATTGGAAAGGTTACACGGAACAAAAAAGTTAATTTATTACTGCAGTCACAGAAACCAGAAAATCAACATGAGAAAAAAAAAATCAATACTGGTTCTTTACATTATATCTGAGACACATCATGATTCTCCCAAATCAATCAGGCCATGACTGAGTATTCCCAAGTGTCTAGGTTTTGCACTGAGAAGTCAGCAGTGCTGCCTCTAGAGTACGGTTCAAGAGCCATAGGGGATGGGTAGAGAAGCAGCCACCTACATTACCCCTATTTTCCTTTGCTAAAGGTAGAATTCTCCTTTTTTATCTTTTCCCTCGAAAAAGATAATTTCTTAGTTCAAATTCCACCAGAAATCCATTTCCATGATCGGAACTACATACAGTTTCAATTCTTTGAAACCTTTTTTCATAGCTTCAACAATTCATATTCCAAGCCTCCCCTTTTTGAACATACAGACTTTGCAGTCTAATGTAATGCCTAGCTCATGTTAGCACCAGTTTAGAACAAGTGAACATTTCAGGGATCACTTGAGTAAGGAAAGATCAAGCAGCTGAAATACAATTGCCATTACAATATATTATAGTTCTCAATTGATTTTCACTGCATATAAGCTCTTCAAACCCACACTTTCAGCTCTATCTTGAAATCCACATCAGACAGTAATAACTGAGTATATGGACTTAGACCTTTTCATCAACCCATCTCCTGCTAGTTGTTGGTATGACACTTGGCCTCAGATATACCTAAACAAATGTTGTGATTTCCAAAAACTCACTGCAGCTGTCTGATCCAACGCTATCTAGTTCCAGCAGAAGCTGAGTATCAAGGTAAGTTAACAACTAACAATACAATTAAATTTCACTATTGTGAGTTCTAATAGATATGTGACAAATGAAAATTTATCTCCTACTGCATATGCAATAAAGAGCAACACCACCTTTGAGACAGCAGTATTTGATACACAAAACATCTCCTGAGCTACTCAGTTTTCAGTCTGGAGTACTCAGCCAAAATGATGCATGAGCTAAAGACTACAGTCACTCCACAGCTGATTTATGAGCAGACAAAAAATCTGGTGGGCTGAAGAGGGTAACAACCTACTAATGTGTGTCACAAACCTAAACTTACTGCAGTGAAAAATCACAGGATAAGTCTGCCACATGTATGTTTGCTTTGCTCCCTGGAATCTTTCTTCTTACTCTTATTCCAGGAGCTGAAGCAGAGATTACTGTAAGAAGAAGACTATCTATATAAACCAGCTATGCACTGGCAAATAATTTCCCCACAGAGCAGAATATTGTTTTATTTATCTCTGTAAGTAAAAATTTTACAGTTGTTCTGCACTTAGCAGATTGGAGAATGGAGACCTTAATTTTTTTTATGTTTTGTAGTTATTTTTTATGTTTTGTACATATCTAATTTATTATTTATAATGATAATATCATATATTAAAGAGTTGCATAAATCCAGAAGTAGATTGTTTAAGTACTAGGCTTATTTCAGCTATGGATGGAAAGCAAAAAGGCTCAAGGAAGCTAATGTACATACATGTACCTTCTTTCCAATTCTCTTCCCTATCCCACAGGGGCAGGAAGGGGGTGGGAGAAATGAGCAAGAAGCTTTGTGGTACTTGGTAGCCAGCTGAGATTAAACCATAACAATAAAATAACACATTTTCTTCCTTTTAAATGATTCAAAGTATTTTTTTGTAACTCAGCAGAGAATTTAGCCCATAACTCAGAAAGAACTGGAAACCAGTGTTTCTGGTTTGATTTTCATTTGCTTTTATTTTCACCAGAAAACAAATTTTACTGGACCAAACCATCTGTCTTTCCACCACAATAGCTTTTAATTTCAAACAAATAGGACAGCTCTCAAAGACTTCCAGTTCCTGCAAATTTAATGAAAATTGGTGATTAAAGACAGAACCCAAATTAGTACACTGACACAGAGACAGACAGTTAAAATTCAATTAAAATGGCTCACATCCATCTTAAGAGACACCAATCAGCTGGTCAATCAGCATTAGTTTTAGATGGCATGTAAATAAAAGCCTAGTCCCAAAGGTGCAACTAGGTACTAATCAGAAAGGTAAGCTCTAGTATGAAGCTGAAAATACTAAGAAATTTGGAGGGCATAAGGGAAGCAGTGCACAAAAGAATAGAAAAACTGTAAGTTTCATCATTCATAGAATAATTTCTCTCAGAACTAAGATCAAATATCACTAGAAAAATTATTTCTTTTCTTTGTTTTTTTATAAGGCTGTTACAGCCCATTCCCCTGAGCATCTATTAGCTATACAGAAAATAAAGGAACTGCTGAATCAGGATATAGAACAGCTATAAGCACTTTCAAAGTGTCAAATTAAAATTTCTATAATTAAATTGTTTAATGATTGTTTGGATATGATACCAGTGTTCTGCATACAACAGAAAAGGAGGAAAAAAAATAAACAATATACCCTGACAAATATTCTCTCATCATAATTTTTCATATCTCAGCTATTAATCAAACTGTTTCTTCAGGCAGGATATCACGTATTTAGTTTTATTTTTCACCCCAAAACCCCAAACTACAGGTCATAAAGAATCTTCCTCTCAAATATAACCACACTTGTTTTCCTTAAGTTTTTTGTTTAACTATTTAATTCCAAGATTATTCCACTGAGGTGTTACAAAACAATGTCACATGACATGAAATTCATATATCCATTCAGCTTTTGTCACCAAGTCGATTGATAATGCTCTTTTTTTCATCTTTTGCATTATTTCACCACCTGCATTTTTCACCTTGTATTACCACACACAAGACACCAGCTGTCTTCTCAGTAACACTGATTTACTTCATTACACTTTGTCAGTAACACAACCAAACTTGCAAGGATCATGTTCAGTAGATGCTGAAAATGCTACTTATGTACACTACTATATATACACTGTATATACATATATAGCTACTATATATACACTATAAGCTTGTGCCCTTACTAATCTCCTTCTATGTCCTTGAATAAGGTTTTAGCACACAATAATTAATGTTACACTGGCAGGTGTAACACTGCTGTATCATTATAGCTGTACAGGCCTGTCACTGGTAGGTGTTATTACAGCTATGCATTACTTTAAAAACCTTTGAAACCCAACAGTCTAACCATTACTTTAATCTCTCTACTGAAAATAATGTCTCCACCAACCTCACCAAACTAACTCCTATCTCTTCCCTATAAAAGCATTATTAATTCATAAATGGAACCTCAAATGACTGTCATAATTCTTTCAACTCATTCATACCACTTATAAATCAACATTATTCAAATAAATACAAAGATGTACACATTAAAATTATTTAGGTTTTTTTTGTTTATGATTTCTTGCTCATTCTATGCCTTTCTGCTGATTTATAGAGAGTTCAGTACAAATGTACTACGTATTTTTAATGCTTTACAATCCCAGCTGTTGCATCTTCACATGAAGTGCTGAAGAGAAGTAGAAAGGCTATTAAGAAGGCTGCTCTCAAAATACATGGTTAAGATACCTGTCCTATGTCTGCAGAAAGTTGGCAACAATGAAAAATTGGACATAGTTTTGCTTTGTTAGGAAGAAATTCTTTTCTCAGAGGGTGGTGAAGCACTGGAACTGGTTGTCCAGAGAGGCTGTAGATGCCCCACCACTGGAAGTGCTCAAGGCCAGGTTGGGTACGCCTTAAGTAACCTGGTCTAGGCAAGGGAGTGGGAACCAGGTGATCGTTAAGGTCCCTTCCAACCCAAACCATTGTACAATTCTATGTGTTCACTCCTTCTTCTCATTACTTTATGCCTTTGTTAAACAAACAATGAAGAAACTAATTTAAAAAAATTATTTTGGGATTGCCCAGTTACAGACATTTGATCCTGGGAACGTCTAATGTCAAATTTCAGCACACACAGGTCTTTGTTTTGTAAGCATTGGTGCAGAGGTGTCCAATACATCACGCATAGCTTCCATGCAGTTGAGGAGGAAAGGTAACTATTTGTCACTCTCTTGTTCCAAACAATTATGTTGCAAGCTAATGGTGTATTCACTTTAAGAGACAACTTATAAAAAGTCCTCTTTGAAGTATATCAATGTGTAAAAGCCTCAGTGAACTATTACACAGAAACTTATTAACACATGTTTTTTAGAAAGCTCTGAGGAAAATGAAAAATATTTCAAGAGGAAAAATAAATACTCTGTTCCTTGTTTAGGTGTACACATATAATCCTCAGCTAATCATATCCCTCTGTAATGTACTGTTCAGCACTGAGAGAGGCCATTACTGAGAAGAGATAACATAAGGTAAATGCCAGCAACAAAATGCTTCTCAACAGGATGAAAGAGCGACTGAACAGTGCATTTAACAAAATGACATGCACCATTACCCTGCAGCACAGCACTTTCAACCGTTTTGGTCAGGTATGGAAGAGAGGCCTGTTTAGAACAGTGGACATATTTGAGCAAATTATTTTTTATAGTCATGATACGGTGCCCTAATATATCAAACAGCTCCCTGGAACTTTCCTGTACTATTTAATTATTTTCCATGAAATCTGCTGCCATTTAATACTGTACTCATAAACATATCCTGGGTGTCCTTGGACTTTGCTTTAACCTGTGTCACTCAAAACAGAGGTGTGTCAAGGAACTGCTGAAGAAAGTCTACACCTACTACTACATCTTAGTGTTCTTTAACTAACACCAAAACCAGATCAATTTCACAATTTTCTGCAGATTATTGAGGCGCTGCCAATCATTTAAATTTAATGGGTGGTCTCATTTTATTCCAAATTTTATTAGGAATGCCATCAGTAGCTATTCTTGAACAACTTCCAGTATACAGATTTTTATTTATAATAAATTCACACAGTCAAGGGATTATTCAGTAGTTACCAGCATAAATTCTAAATCATTAAGAGCACTGGGGCAAACAAAAAAACCTGCACCAGTTTTAGTCAACACTATCTGTGGACCACTTCTGAGTCTTATTACTTAAAGTTGTATCAATGTTTGCTATAACAGCATTTACTTAAAAAGGAGATTGAGAACTTTAAGCTGTCCATGGGTCCAAACAGTTTTCAAAGAAGACAAAGGACTTGCAGTGACCATTTTGTTTACAATAGTGTAGCTTCACCATTGGCTCCTTTAGTTCTCAAAACTATCCCACTCCTTTTCCCTCATCATAAAAAGCATTTAATGGATATAGCTTCCACTATTTCAGCATCATAAAAACAATGTTCTCTTCCAAATACAGAAAAAAACAATCTGCAATTCTTCTGCCAAGATGAGAGGAGATGGGGCAGAACAACATGGAGGTATTCTCTAGACTTCCTCAGAAATCAAGATAATCCAGAATCTTACTAGAAGAAGCATCCACGCAATTCAAATGCATAACCATTCCCAAATTTTCACAAGTAAAAAACCAAATGAAAATTCCAGTATACACGAAATTTATACCTTCTGTCCCTGTATGTAATTGAAGTACAGTAGACTTCCTAAGCTTTCAAAATGGATATAACACTCTGCTTTTTTATCTACCAATACATTTATTGTGAAATATTCTGTGCAGGATTGTTTTGGGTTGCTTATTTGGTTTGGGTTTTTCTTTTTGGGGGGGGGGGGGTTGGGAGTGTTCCATCATTTTATTGGTTTTGTGTTTTGGTTTTGTGTTTGTGGGTTTTTTTAAAGTATTCAGCTTCTTATACTACATTTCTAGGACACCACCTGTACGTTAAAGTGAAACTTGAAAACTTGAAGATAAAACCCCATGTGCTGGAAAATCCTCAGAACCTGAGGGCACTGATGAAAGGCAAGCAGCATTTAGCTGATTTGTACAGAAACACCTGATATGCAATAACGTGCATTGTTTGATGTGAACAGCTTTGTAACTGCTTCCCTAGACAATAAAAAATCTAGACATTTGCATTCACAACTGCTTTCACAGCATTTTTTAAGGGTCAGACTGTACAGCAGCTGGTGCATCTCCTGCTTTAGCAGAAGTCAAAGACAATTTTTGTCACTGACAGGTCACCAGTAAAGAGCATGTGTAGTGCCTCAGAAAATTTTGGTGGATACTCTGTTGCCTTTGGATTTGAATATTTCTGTTAATGTTCAGAGTAAGTAAGTACAGTAAAATACTTTAAATCTCCTTAATGTTAAAAATAATGTAATTTTGATTTTTTACTTGTTTTCAAATAAATATAGGAAAATTTAGACACTTGAAATTAAGGTCATGCTGTATATATGACAATGGGATCTCTGATGAAGCTCTTAATTTTATTTAAGTAACCACTGAAGAATGACCTAAAATGTAGTCACAGGGAAGTGTAGGAGATAGGTGGGGAGATGGGGGGATGCAGTCATAGGGTAGCTCTCCCCTTGACCTAAAAAGTCTTATTTATCAAAAATACAACAATTTCACAAAAAACTATTCTCTTCTGAATACATTTCAACCCACTAGTCACAATAGTCTCAGTAAAGGAATCCCACATTCCAAACGAAATACCAAATTGGGCAAAAGGGAAATTTCTCCTTCAAATCTCTTTGCTGAGTCCAAATCATAAGATTCAGGGGACTGGCTGTTAATCTGAACAATTCTTTAGGCTGCCAGTCAGTAAGACTGGTATACCGAGTAGAAAACCACTCGTGTTTTAGATGAAAAGGTTTTCTCAAAATGCCACCTTCTTATGGATAGGGTTTTAATTCAATTACTCCCTAGCTTTTTCACCTCAGCTTGCATATATGTTATACCATCTTATTTGTAAAAAAAATAAAATTCACCTATTTATAATTTGCAATCTACATAAATAAAAGACCACAAAACTCAGGAGTTTGATAATATATGATGGCTGAAATTATGGATTTTTAAAGAACTATGACCTAAAATTCTTTTTTAAAGGTTAATCTTTTTAACAGCAAAGACTAATGGCTTATTCTTTTATTTTATTTTGCTTTCTTTGTATTAAATTTAGTAGTACCTCAGAAAACAGTTGTGGTCAAGGTTCCCTTTAAAACAGGAGTGATGACAACTGCCTAAGAGCTGGCTGCAGTACTGATCATGTTAAGAATGCAAATGTCCTTCGCATTTTGTCCCTCAAGGTTTTCTATTTCTGTACCACAGCTGACACCCTCACTTTCCATTTTCAGCATGTAAACAGAGACATGGAAATTGATGGCTGTATGAAGTTAGGTTTACATGCAAAAAGAATCATTTATTCTTTGCCTCCACTAAAAAAACAAAAATATGCTAGTATTTACTTTGGCTATCTCTAAGACAATAGCAAACAATAACAAAAATCTTAGGTACTACACCCTCAAAAAGCAATAAACAGCAGACTATGAATCTCATAAATATAGAAAATTTGCATCCTGCTAAATGCATTTGCTTGATGATTAGAGTATCCCTACAATTAAATTCTAATTACCCTGCTTTGCAGTAATCAATTCTTATCTACATCATTAATTCATTTATTGGCTTCCTCTCTCCAACAATTTATTTGCTTGCCTGTGCCTCATCCTTCCTTCTTTTAACAGCATACATCATCCCCAGCAGTTTTTGTTCCTACCACACTCAATTTTCTCTCTTCTGATCCTTTCTGTTCCCAGAGAAGGCTCCTCCCACCAATTAGTAGTTCCTTATCAACCTCCATTTTATAATTTAATTCTATATGTACCCCAAATACCTGCATCCCAGTATTGTCTCCACCATATAGAATTTAGTATCAGAAGCTGTTACCTTTCATTCATCTTTCACAAACATACAAAATGCAATAAATGTTTGTTTCTGATTTTTAAGTTTTAGCCAGGTAATAGCATCAGATCATACTACTTAATAAACTGCAACTCTTCACTACTCTCTTCGAGTTATTTGTAAAGTGAATAAACATGTTATTACTGAATACAACAGACATATCCCTCTCTCCTTGAAGTCAGCTCCTCACAAGCATAGTCATTTAGACAGCTGGAAGACAGGGCAGCTTTGGTAAAACGAATCTGTCAAAATTAGCAGTTAAAAATGTTTTATTTTACAGTAGTAATTCTGAGAGAGAACTATCTGTAGCATGAAAAAGTGTGCAAAGCCTTGTTTTTGCTTCATGCTTTACATTTTTCTTTCAGTTTTGAAGATTCACATAGACCACTACAGTAAAATGATACTACAAGAAGAAAACTGCAACTATGACAAATTAATTTTAAGGCTAATATCTGGAACAAGTGGGAAACTGTCTCTGCTAACTGAATAACCCAAGAGAATGTAAAATCCCTGGATCCTTCAGATGAACAATAAAGGCATTTGCTTTTGACAGTATGCTCAGACACTGGGGCAGACTAATAAAGCTTGAACATATTTTCATTATGTAAAATTGTCCCTCAAAATACTCCTTCCTGTAATTTCCTGCAATGACCTCTTACCCCTCTTTCTTAAGAGGGACAATATTTTCCTGTAAGGAAAAAGTTAAATTTGAAATTACAGTCCCAATAATGATGTGTCCTATCACTGTTTTAGTTATTCAGACTTTCTCTTTCAGATTATATGTATTCAGTTTAGTATCTGATTTTACATTTTCTCCTCGTTTTTTTTTTGTTTGGTTTTTTTTGTTTTGTTTTGTTTTGGTTTTTTTTTGTTGTTGTTGTTGGGTTTTGGGGTTTTTTTTAGAATATAAATATATGCAGTATAAAACAGCAAGTGAAATTCAGCTCTGGTATATTTTTCTGATATTTAATGAAGACCTATTTATCATTTGATTTTCCAAATTAAATTACAAATTATCCCAAAGTATCTTAGAGGTACACCTCTGTCTCAAGCCAAAAACCAGAAACCTGACTCATTCCCTACAGCGAATCTTTAAACATAATTAATAAATCACATGGTATTTCTGACTGGGGATGGTGTTTGTCAAGCTTACAACAGTTACCAGTTCGATGCAACTCCAACACTTCTCCAGAAGAAAAGACAGCATACTACCACATTCAAGAATTTGAGTTTCAACTGTGAAAAAAATCTTACTGGTCTGACATCCCCACATGAGTTGGTAAATTGCCGTGCTAAGCCGAAATCCAGCATAAAACACTTCCTACAGGTGCTTGGAAAACGTCCCATTGCGAAGTTTGACTAGGAAGAAAAAGAAATACAGACAGATAATAGATGAATACACACAGGTTTCAATATGTTCACATATTAATGCAATAACACAACCAGAAAATTCATATTCTATTTCTTTATCCTTCCATGTTTTAACTTCTACTGAACTCCAAATGAATTTGAAGAAAATGTTGTTAAGAGAAACAGGCATCCAACTTCGCAAATCTGAACAGTGGCCTAAATTGTCCAAAGAGCTTGTCATCTTACTTTATCATGTAGAATATATTAATTTTTATCAAGATTTTTCCAATCATGTCACCTACTCACAGAATTTCAGTGTTGCCTAATTGGTCTCAAGGAAAACAAACAATCAAGAATTTCAAGATCTGAGTTCAGCACAGAGCACAGTTAGCTCCAGCTAATTTTTTCTCACCAATTTCACTTGACATTCACTGCCTCTATACTCTTTTCCTATTAAATGAAGGCTTAAATGGGGATGGGTCAGGGGGAATACAAGTTTTATAAGAAGTTACCAGGAAGAAGTGATGGAAATGAAATTTTCCTAATGTACAGAAACTTGCTGGAAGTTTTATGTAAGCATCATTCAGCTGACAGGAAACTTAGCAATATATGTCAGATATAACAAACTGTCATTGTCATATTTTCTGGGAAAATCTCTTTGCCCAGGATTTTGCTCCTGGGAAGCTGAGAAGCCTCAGAGAAAAAAGAAAACAATAATTATTTGATTTGCTTCTCCTGTGTTTTGCTGCTTTGGAATGTGTTTGGACATTGTTTACCAACAGGTGATTGTTCCATTGGTTTCATGTGAATTGTTTTGACTTAATGGCCAATCATGGCCAAGCTGTGTCAGGGCTCTGGAAGGAGTCATGAGTTTTCATTATTATCTTGTTAGCCTTCTGTAAGTATCTTTCCTCTATTCTTTAGTATAGTTTAGTTTAGTATTCTTTAATATAATATAGTATCTTAAAATAATAAATTAGCCTTCTGAGAACATGAAGTCAGATTCATCATTCCTTCCTCCCTTTGTCTGGGAACCCCTCAAATACAATAACAAACTATATTTGCATCTATTGAAAACACAAAGATTTGCTTACTTTTCCTCATTTACAAATTCTGGCACTTCAGAGTTCTAATGATATTTGTCATACAGAGCAATATCGAAAATAGGTGACTGAATTTCAGGAATAAATTCAAAGAAAAATAGAAAATAGTAAGAACAAAAGCATGATACTACCAGGAAGGCAGTCTCCTCATACTAACCTATTAACAATAGATCAAATAAGAATTTCACAATAAAAAAAAAAAATTTCCTCACACAGTCTGTCTTTCACATTCTTGTTTGTTGAAAAAATATTAAATACCTAAAATCTGCTATTGAAGGACTTATAAATACACTCTACAGTTAGTATCTATTCTTTTAGATTTATTATATGACAATATTAATTGCCATTAGTCAAGCACATTATGTCATATCTCATGGCAAATACTCTTGGTTACATAATTCTAAAGATAAGGGTTGGAAGTTTTAACTACAGCAAATTGCAAGGAGGGCTAAACTGGAGACAAAGACTGAAAAATACCAAAGTTACTCTTGTCGCAATCCAACATTAATTAATAGAAAAAAATCTGCCCTATCTGATGATTAAACATTCAATTTTCCATCCTTTCTCATTTTTGCATTTTAGCAGCTAGTATAGAAGCTATTCTTACTTATGCAGCCATCTAATGACCACATCTTACTTGCCTGTTTTGATTTAATGGGCAGACTTACTGGTTTTATGTCCCTGTGCAGGAATCCCACAGAATGAATACTTTCAATAGATTCCAAAATCTGCTTCCCAAGCCGCAGAGTGGTACTAATGGTGAACGTCCCTCGAGATTGGCTACGACGCAGGTCTGCCAAGTTCCGACCCTGATAAAATTAAAAGGACATTTTAAAAAAATACTAATCCCAAGATTCACAGATGCTGTAAAGTCTTCCTACTTCTTCTTTAGTGGTTCATTATTAACCATGAAATACTCTCAATACCTATTTTCACACTCACAGGTAACACATCACACCTAAATGTAATGACTGTATGTCCACAAGTATCTCCAACACTAAATTTAGAATTTGCTTTTGAAAATGCAAACTTAGTACCTGCCTATTCCTAAAAACATGGAACAAACTAATCTCTATTAGAAGACCAGTACAACCACAATTACTTAAAGTTGTGTTTTTGTCACACCCAAAAAAGGCCACTGAGAAAATGTTCATGAAGACTTCTTCACACTCACTTCTTTAAGGAAAAGTCCATAATTTAATTACACATTATATCAAACAGATGAAAAATATATTATGTAGGAAATGCAACCCCATGACAGCATAGAACTGCTGTTCTTCTACAATAACAGATGAACAACAGTAGGAACTAGAACACACGTTGTTCAGTATTCATATTCACCAGGATGACAAAGGACATTAACCCCATAACTCTAAGTACTAAGCACCTATTTTATCCCTTTTTAATGAACAAGTCTTTTAGTAAAATGTTTTCTTTTACTTGCATAGGATAATTTTTCATTTTTATAAAAAAGCCAACAAAACACAGAGACTCATATAATACATTTTAGGCTATCTTCAAGACTAAAAAGGAAGGTAAAATATCTCAGAAGACATCACAGTTCCCTCTTCCAACAGTCTGGTCTTTGTCAGGATGCAAGCTTTCTCCCTTTTGAGAGAATTATGGAAAGGATATAAAAGGAAAAAGATATACGGATATGCTCAATTTACATTCACTTACTACAATGCATTTGTGATCTTTGGGGTTTCTTTTGTTTGCTCGTTTAGCATCCTCTAAAATCTCACTGGTATATTCATATACACTTGGCTAATAAACCTAAAGACACAAGCAAACATTGAACACTTTGATACACTAACCTGCAACTGCATGACCACATAGTTAAATCTGTCATTCCGTCCACATCCTATGAATCTACAGACATGATCTTTTCCTAAGAGAAAAAGAAGCAAATTAGCCAATAATAATGATACTTTGTGGTTTATTCCTGTAAATAGGTAGGAAATTACTGGAAAATATGTAAAATAATAAATTAAGCCCCACGCAGTTCAACAGCAATAAAACCAAAGTTAGTTCTACCTGCAATTAAAGAGAAGCTTTCTCCCATAACCATAGCTCTCACTCTTCCATAAGAAAATATGCATGACATCATGCCTAAATGTCCACAAATTGGAGACATTTCAGAATGTCTGGAAAAGGTTATTTTCTTACAAATCTAATGGTTTGTAATAGACAATATTCCTAGCCAATATTCCTCTTTTCTGTAAGCTGCGGATGCCATGATGAAAGAAAACTGTAGTACTACCTGTGAGTTATGTTTTGTATTAAAAAATTGTAGAAAATGTAATTCAACTAATCTAACTTATTAATATCTTTCTCTAGAATGCAATCATTGCTCTTTAGCTACAAAAGATAAATTCAGCCCAGGTATACTGAAAAAGGGGGGAAAAAAAATCAGAGTTTGGTTTAAGCCGACTTTCTTTAAAGCCTTCTCCTGTCCTAGGAGCAAACTGCAGAGAAGACAGGTCAAAAATAATCTCCGTGCTATCCCTGCAGTTGAAAATCAAAGCAGAAGATTCCCCAGGTAAATACAGATAAAAAGGCAAACCAAAGGCTGCAGCTGGAAACAGAATGGGAATGCAAACCTCTTGTCATTTTGGTACCAGTGTTCATTGACTTGGAGAAAAGCTGTGACCCCTTATGATCCCAATCTGCCCCACTCTATGACAGAACAGGGAACTGTAGGATTAAAGCTCCTCAGGCCATTTACCTTCCTTTCTCACACCAATGGAAGCTGCAGCCAACAGAAAGCTGATGATCTCAAGTGGTTGCTAAAGATGTGTAAAATTTGTCACCTATTATTTCTATCATTAATATCTTTACCCTTAGGATTACAAGAATGCCATAACCAGGGAATCCCCACCCCACTCATTACTGTTTACAAAACACCCTAATGTCTAGCTATAGATCTGATGGGACTTTTTGCTACTGCTGTACCTGTAGCTCCATCAAAACCCTAAAACTTGACTCTACAGCTTCTAAATGTTTTCAATTCAATTTCATACTGGACAGAAAAGTGGTTGCCTGTTTCTTGCTTTCTCAGGAAGCTGCCTGCCACATCCAATTAAAACAGGCTGGTAGGCTCTCTTAAACAATGAAAACCTAACAGGATTCATCAAAATAATTTATTTAAAAAGATATCTCTACATTTCTGCCAATACGTAAGTGCTAAACTTCAAGCATCACCGTTTTTTCTCCACTTTTTCCTTCCACCCATTTGTTCAAGTAAGACAGGCAATATTACAGACAATAAAATTTTATGAGGAAAAAGGATTAGTAGCAAATTTATCAAGTTGAAATTTTGTATATTCATTGCTGTAGTTTCCATTAATGAAGTCTCATCTTAAATATTTATGATTAATTTTACAGCCACTTGTGGGTATTGTGAAGGAACATCTTCAGAGAAACATACATTAGTCAGATTTTATCTGACTAATTCAGTAAATGTCTAAAACTCAGTTTAGTCAGAGAAATCCCATTTTGACAGGAGCACCAACTCAATTTGTGTGGAAAATTTCCTAGAAACTTTTACATAAAATTGAGGAAAGAGGAAGGACAGAAGTAGAACGTAAATATCTTATTCAAATAGAATGATCCTCCACCACTCAAGTGGGGCTATGTACACCTACTACAGCCTTTTCCTCAACAGGAAAACAGTATTTTCTTACACCTGTGAGCTACACTGCTGAGCTGCAGAGTGAGAAGATGATGTTAATAGGCTGCAGGGAACAACTCTGCCCTTGAAAAATCTCCTAGGGAGGGTGCTAAGCCTGTGTGCCATTCCTCAGGCTGCTGCAATGTAGCACTACAGCAGCTTTACAGCTTACACCAGACAGAGCCCATCACTAAATTACACTCCAGAGCTGTAAATGAGTGAGGGAGAAGTCTGTAAGGTTGTGTGAGACAGAAACCAACTGAGTGAGTCTTACTCTCACTGAGTGAGATGTGATAAATCTGTCTTCTCCCATCTGACTGTGGGAACAGATGGCCTAACAACATGGTTAAACAAAACAACCATCTGTTGCAGCAGATTTCTTTTTTTTAAAAAAAAAAAAGGCAAAAATAAGAAACTTAAAGAGTTAAACAATATTCTGCAACAATAATTAGGAGACAGCAGGGAGAAGAAAAATTAAGATGTAATTGATGACTAAGCTGTAATAAATGGCCGTATCAGTGAGCCTAGTCCTCCTTCACAATTAAGAGAGAAGTCATACAATTGCTCACATATTCCAGCATGCTTTGCTAGCTCAAGAGTCTTAAAAAGAACTTATTTGAAGATTTTCATTAGTCACTGTACCATATACAAAGATACTACTTTTATATACTTCATTATACCACATAGTTATTACTCATTTTACCCCTGCAATAATGACCACACTGTTTTAATTTCAAAAGTTTCTGAAAGTAAAGAATGGTAAGAAATAGTGCATCCCTACACTTCTGCCAACATCTATTCTTATATCAGTTTCACTGTTTCTGTGAAGTAAGATTCTAGTACAGATACATTCAAAAGAATGTTTATAACCCTAAAAATGTCCCTAGGACTACTATAGACTAGAAGAACACACCTGTTGATTTATTCTCTTCTAAAAGCCTGTTTTTTCATAATATTCCACAAACTGTGCAATATTTTTTAAAACTCAGATCTACACATCAAGAAAATCTTCACCAACAACTGCAAGCTCATTGTCTCTTATTACAGAGGAAACATTTCAAAATTTGAAATAAAAAGCACTTTCATGACAATTCTATTCCTTCCTCTCTATGTCTGATGTAACTACAACACCTTGCAAGAAGAGAACCTAAACCCATTGAGAAAAGGAGAGTAATTATATATATACTCATACATACACACACCAAAAAGGGATAGAAGAACAAGATAAAAGTTGGTCTTAGAGGACGTATGATAATACAAAGTTGTTACAAAAATATTACAAAAAGAACTGTTTACAATTTCACTTGGTCTGAATCTTCATGAAAAGAAAAAAATTGTCAAAAATAAGACTAATTTCTACATTATAAATACAGCATTTAGGAATAATAATAAAAAAATCTTTAACAAGTAATTATAAAGTTGTTTTCTATTCCCCATTCTCATCCACTTTTCTTCAGTTTCCCTATGCTTCAAATTTTTAGCTCTTCCATAATGAAACTTGTGACGGTAAAGAAATGAATGCAAATGGCTCCTAGGAGAAAAGATTTCCTATAAAACATAAAATGGTCCCTACTATAACCTTATTTAATAAAAAACCTTCCAAGTATGGATAAAAAAAGCTGCATGTAAAACTAAAGTACTGTATCTATGCAAATTATAAATCACAATATATGCAAATATTCATTGACACATCTCTTCGCTAAGTTTTCTTTACTGATCACTGACAATATTCACTGTCTAAAACCAGAGCAGTAAGAGTGTTAGGTGTAAACTTCCCCAACAATGACTGGAGGTCACCTCTAGTGTTACTATCACCACCAACTTCTTTTTTTTTTTTGGTGCAAGAGAGCAACAAGTTATAAAAGGTAAGGAATAATATATTTAGATTGTTTTCTCATAAGAAAGATTTTCAAAAGTGTTATTTTTAAAGATCTCGTATAAAATCTGATTTTCAGTTATACAAAAGCTTCCATTTATTATTTGCTCAGAGAAATAATACAGAGAAAATAAATAACATAAATATTTATTTGGATTACATATTTTGTGGATTATTTGTCTCAGTGGATCTGTTGGTCGTATGTTTCCTTGTTCTGTTCTTTTTATCTAGATGTTTCCCATTATTCAATAGAACCAAAGACTCTTCTGTAGGAAGACTTGGACTGTTTGGAATTATTGTTTCCTAATTATTCCTCTGAGAGAATAACTTCTGTAAAGCCCTATGGCAATTTTTCAAACATAAATATTTTATTGTTTCATCAACTTTTTTCCACATGTATTTCAAAAGATAAAAAACTTTTGACTAAGAAAAAAATCCCTTTTCTAATATCCTAACTGAAATTCCACCATACTGTAATTAACAGTGGAAAGTTAAAATGCACTCCAGTTACACAGTCCTGTATAAGGTCATGATTTATAAATACATTGGCATTGTAGTGCTACCAAATTGCAGTGTTTTCTTGCAGCTCTACTAATTTCCTTATCATTTAGTTGTTTCATCTATACCATTTTAAGGCCTCTGGGTTTTGTAAAATAGAATCAAGCTCATGTGTACAGAAAAAGACCCACAAACTCTTGGAAAAAAATAATTCTGAGCATTTAAAAACCCCAGGAGTTACAGAGTATTTTGTTCTTCAAAACTCATTGTCTTCAGCATAATTTCTTTCAAGAATCCTGACAAATGTTTTCCAAACTTTTCAACTGGCAATATTGAAATTTCCTATTCATCTCTGGACTAGAAACTTTAAAATTCTAAGAAAATATCCCTGCTCAGCTATATAATAGTAGATGTTTTAGTGAAATCCTTGAAACAGACAAAAGCATAGGAACAGTTTGTTACCATCATAACATGTGACATGCTTGCCCTCTTAAATCTATAGAGGCTGTCAATTCCTGCTGCAGTGTGACCTTTACAGCACATTAGGCAGCACCATATGTCATGCAGACTCTGTTTTATTCAAAGTAAGAGTTTGGAAAAATTGGGCTGCTGACAGGAATGCATGTATTATTCAAAATCTTCCTGATTAAAAATAGTAATTTTTAAAGAAAAAGTAATTGTTTGTATTGATAACTTCATTAAAGTATCTAAAGATACAGAAAGTGTGACTATCCAAACTCTGGTTCAAGGAATTGAACCCTGGGAAGTATTTCAGGATTTTATATGCCAGTAGTTTTCTCATACAAGTTACAGTATTTTAAAGCTGGGGATTTTGCTTATGGGGATTTTTTAAGTAAGTTTCCTATTTCAATTTTAGAAATCTCAGCAATACCTGCAAAGCAAAGAAAACAAACATTCTTAACGCATATGCTATGTGAAGGACCCTCAAATATTCAATGCTACATAGTACAGAAAAAAAAAATCTTAGAAGAAAAAATAAAAACAAGAATAACAAAGTCTAGAGCAAAAAACAAAGAGAAGATATGGATTCAGAATAAACTAAATCTGAACCCAGATTTTTGCAGCAATTGAATTATTGTTCGTTTTATTTTCATTTCATCCCATTTTAAACAAAAGCTTCACTGCAGCAAAACTTTCAGCATCTGAAAGAGCTTCTATTCCACCTTTAATAATTTACTAAGAACGTGCAGAATATAGGAAATATTTACTAAAATATTATTATAATTACAATTCTTTTTTAAAGAAGACACACTGACATTCTACTTCTCACATATCCAAGGTATAGCCCTACCTTGCAGCTTCTTCAACACAGCTACTTCCATTTTCAGCACTTGCTTTGGCTGCTGAGCTGATTCGACCTTCAGTGCAACATTTTCCCGAGTAAGCAAGTCCAGTGCATCGTAAATTTCTCCAAATCCTCCACCTCCTATTTTCCTCAACTATATTGGGGAAAAAGAAAGAAAAAAAACATATTTTAAAGAGGGAAGAAGAAAGAAAATAAAACAGCAACACTTCTTTGTTCTGCCTGTCATACTGCAAACCCTGTTTTATTGCAAATAGATTTAAAAATAATAATTATATCCTTCACTACATAAAAGAGCTACTGAATAATTGACCAAGGTATGGCTAACCACAGTTTGGAAGAGAACACACCTGATCCCCATCTGCACTACTGTATATAGCATAATAGAAGAGTGCAGTAGTATTCCCAGCATGAATCTGGGCAAAGTCAGCATGCTGAATAAAGTCGTTCCTCAAATAGTCACACAGAGCCCAGAGATCTTTAAATACAAATGCACAGTGACATTTTTAAAATATACCATCTTTTTGTCCTTTCAGAAATATGCACACTGAATAATAACGGTATAAAGTCATACCAGTTTTTGGACTTCCTGAAAAGAGGCAGTATTATCTGTTATGTGGAGAGACTTACATACAGCAGCTAAATCATAAATTACGAGAAATGGCTAAGATTATCTTTGAATATACATCTCAAATGTTACTCACATTCACTTAAAATTCACCAATATCATTCTTATTAACAGACAGACTCAAGAAACTTGCAGCACTGAAAGTTTCATCTGTGCAAGAAAGAGGTAAAAAGAATGCTCATAGCATACTAATTAGTTTGCACTACCTTCAGAGCAAATATTAAAAGGTGTTTCTTTCACTCTGCTTTAAGTGGTCACGGGGAACAGGCACCTCTTTGGTTTTCAATATCAAAAATGTCAATGCTGTTTCACAAAATGCCTCCCCTGGCTAACATTCTAAAGCTGATAAAAGAGAAAAGGAGACAAAAAAGAACTTACCCTAATATAGTTTTCTAAATGTCATCTGAAAGCATACAGTTGCTAACATTA
This sequence comes from Molothrus ater, assembly GCF_012460135.2. NCBI lineage: Eukaryota > Metazoa > Chordata > Aves > Passeriformes > Icteridae > Molothrus > Molothrus ater. The sequence continues at coordinate 26,748,924 of NC_050483.2, forward strand.
TATGACTACACTGTATAAAAAGTCATTTAACTGTCCAGGGGTCTAGAGAGCAGCAGTATGCTGACCTATCTTCAGATTCTGAAAAGTAATCTAATGTCTCCTAATTAACACCATCAGACATTTGACTGAGCAGGAAAAACATTTTTTAAAATAGCCTAGGCTTTATGAATATAGAAGATAACAGATAACACATGAATTTTCAGCATAATACAAGCACACCAGTGAGAATACACGGTGAAAAAGGTGAGAGGAAAAGGAAAGAGGTGACACAGCCATCCTCACCCCTTACAAATGTAGGCACATTTATCATCTAACTTCATTTACCAGCTTTGAGAAATGGCCAGACCATGAAAGACTGCCTCTGAAAGCATTGTTTCTCTACATATGTGCTTAAAATAAATTTAAAATAAACAAAACCATCATTACAGTAACAAAATAAACAGATCAATTTATATCTTCAGCTAAAGTACAGAAGAATCATTAACATACACCCAATAATCACACCACTCAGTAGTCCCAGGCACAAATTAACCTCTCTTTGATTACAGAAAAAAATACTTTCCATGTCCTTTGTCACCGAGTCACACACATTCAACAACAAGTCCATGTTTTCTTTTTTTTTTTGCTGCCAGCATCCCTATAGAAGCTTTTCTTGTTGCTTTTCACATCCTTCACCAGTCACAACTGCTAGCTGAGCTTTGGCTTTCCCATATTTCATCACACTGAGGCAACATCTCCAGGGTAATCTTGGGCAGCCCATCCCTGCTCCCATCTTCTGTTCATTTGCATTTTGCCTTCCAGTTCACACAGGTGGTGGCCACTCAACCATACTGGTCTCCTGCCACACCTGCTCAACATCTTTTACCTTGATGAGGACCACATTGTCCTTGTTTACACCTGCATTACAATTCCCCACTTTGTTCATTAGTTTCAGCCTTCTCTTTTTGCATTTAGCATCTCACACCCCAAACTCTTTCTCTCCATTCTCTCTTTGACTTCTGTGCCTTTATATGCTTCCAGGCTAAAGCATTCAATTTCCAGCAAGGTTTATCTTTTTGCTTACACTACATATTGAATGGCATTCTTAAACATATCTAAAATCAATTATCATTACAAGCAAGTCTCCAAGTAGGGATTGTAATAAATGTTTCAAAAGCAAAAGAAGCATGAGGAAAGGCATCAACAAAGAATAAAAGCAAATGCTAACAGACAACACTAGAGAAGGGGGTTGTCGCTGGGGAAAAAATATTTTATAATTTTTTTATGCTTACTTTTCAAAATAGTATCACCCTAAATAATGTCTAGGTTAAAATTAAACTAAATTGAACATGTTTCTTTAAAATGTTCATGTTCAAAAATTTTAGATATGGTTTTCACAACTGCAATGAACAAGGTCCTCAACAGCAAAAAAATCCAAAAACCACATCTCAGTTTCTTCTGCTGGGAGCCACTCCTATGAAATCCTGAATTCAGGAAGTCTATTGCCTTAGATGCCATAAGGAAATCCTTAATGTTTGCTACAGAATATAAGAAATTGAAGAGCTACCCACAGGAAATTCTTTGCACTCATCTACCTGTAATACTGTATCTGGAAAACATATAAGTGAAAATGTATAATTTCATGAAATGAACTTCAGCATACTTGCAAAATTTTCCAGAAGACACTTATGTCATCAGCAGTCTTCATTACATAGGAAAGAAAATAAACTTGAAGAAAACACAGCCACTGTTGCATAAATCAGACAACTAAGTGGTTTTGTGGCTAGTGATATATATGCTATTATCTATAATATTTTGTACATTATTGTATTTTAAATGGTATTTTATACTATTTGATCTGATTCAAGACTACGCTTTCTGTTTTTACTTCACTGCTGTATTGAGATTAAATATAAGCAGGTATTTTACAAATACTTATACTCCAGAGATAGCTATTTAGGTTCTATTTACCTGAAAGGAAATATAAGGATTTCCTACATCAGTTAATATCAGCTTCCTGCATATTTAAGTGAAAAATAGGGTACAAGACAGTTGAAATCATTTTCTCTTATGAATTTAAAATTAATGATGAATTTGTATCTTCTATGTTCAGTCTTACAGTTCTAAAAAACTTAAAATAGGGGAGTAATATAAAGTGAGCAATTCAAAATCCCTTCACAGCCTACTACACACACACAGATACTCTGAATGTTGTATTGTGAACTGGTCTTTTTTTGCCCTTTTTCAAAATTCTAAGTTAAATAAACCAAAGTGATCAAGAGGAATGGAGAAGGAGCTACAAGAACTCAGCCTGCAAAATTTTCTCCCAGCAAAAATAGCTTCAACTGGACACTATTTCCCTCAAGATGCAAATCAAGGATATGAACAGCAAAAGGGAACAGAGCTATTTATGGCAAAGCCAATGCTGGCACACAATCAAATGAATACAAATCAGCTGAGAATAAATCTATGCCATAAAATCCAACAAACAAAAGGAAGAGCAGCAAGGCCCTGAAAAATCTTCCTATAAGGAGTAACATATCTCACAAACCTACTGGTTTCAGGGGAGGGCATCTGACTGATCTCCAAAATGGACTGATAGAATCACTGGCTCATTGGGTTCAATATACTAACAGTACTCTTCCAGTTGTGCTTAGATCAGGCATGACATTGGGATTTAAGAGCTCTCCTAGGAACTTATCAGGAAAAAAAAAATAACCCACTTTAAAGCCTCATCACTTTTCTTTAAAGTAGGGTAAGAGAAACAAGTAGTTTTAAAGCTCATTCACGATTAATTTAATTACTAAGCAAAATATATCTTACAAGAATTTTCAAACTAATTTCAAAGCACAAACCACTTCTTTCTAAAAAGAAAAGAAGACACAGAATTGCAGGAAGGCATACTCACCACCTTCCATCTTTCTTTGACCAATATTCCCACACTGAGGATGTCAGGCTGATCCCCTCCTCCACTCATTGCAACCTCCTGAGGTGATGGAGCTGCTACGCAAAGTCTGCGTCAGTAGAAACCATCCAGATCCCAGGAATGGCTTCCATTTAACCAGTCACTGCAGAAACAGAGCAGAACTCAGTGATTAACAGAATAACAAGATATACAGCAAAAGTTTTGTTTCTCATCCAGCATCTTAACTAGTTTTTGTATCCCACAGTGACTAACATTGAAATTTTAGTCAAACGGTTTCCAGTACAGAAAAAAATTCAAGGATAGGCTTCCTTAATTTTCCAACTTGCTCTCTCCCACATCTCCAATATCAATCTCAATACAGAACTAGTAAACTTAAACATTTTTAGCGGTATATTCCACAAGCAGTTTCAAATTGCTGCAAGGTATAATTATATTTAAACCTAATTTCAATAATACCTTTTAAAATTAGTAGCTAATTAAATAATCTAATTAATAACTTATTGAATAATTGTTTAATTAATTTATAGTAATATATAACAACATTAAAATAATATTAAGCAAAAATTACTATGTTAGAAATAAATACTTAAGTTTCAGTTGCACTGCATACAGACTACTTCACATTTTACAATGTGTTTCACATAGCTAGAATTATTTCTGATTAAATACATCTTAAGTACAATTATCTCAGGCTATAAACAACTGGTTTTGGTAAGGGAAAAAACCCTGTCTCTGGTAATTTTGACAGTTCATTATTTTTATTTTCTGGTTTTAGCAATCATTTTAATGGATTATAGATAGTATTATAAAAATTGTACTTTGGAGATTAACATATCCATAATGGCTCCCATCAGCAACTGCTACAACCAATTAAAAGCTTATTTCAGTTCTTTGAGCTTTTCTAGAACTGGGCTTATTGTTACACTAGTGCAATTATACAAATGTAACTGTTTGTATAAGCCCTCTTATCCAAAGACAATACTCTTTGAAAAGTATGTTTGCTTTAGGTTATTTCCATGGCTTTCAAAATAGCATACCTGCAAGTGAACAATGCTTCTCTCCCTGAATCAACACACAAATGATATGCAAAATGGGTAAAATAATTCTGATTTAAATCAGCAGTATGGCCTTCCATGTGGCTAACTGCCAATCTTACTACTGGGACTAAAAGATGTGTTTTTAGTAAACACTCCACTGCTTGAGCAACCTGGCTTTTTAAGACAAACATTTTGTTTGACACGACAGAAACTGTGGCTGTTTTCCATGTTTTTTGATATTTCTTTTTCATGTTGTATTTACGCCTTTTTGCTTAAATTGGACATTATGACAGTTGAACCAACTCCAGATAAAAGAAACCCCTCTGGAGAAACATTAATCTGGATTGGTTAAGGATCTAAATTTACACCCAATGAGAGTGCATTACGTGCCCGTAAAGGAGTGTTCATTCAGAATACATAGCCTAAATTGATTTAATTCAAACAAATGAAGGGAAACCAAATTAATATTGTGTATTACGAGTAACAGCATCCATCCTGCAATTTAATCAGGTTGAACTAAACCAATTCAAATTCTACTGGTGATAGTAAATTCTCCCCTGCAGATAAGGTCAAAATTCTAAAAAGAACTAGAGCCATTTATGTGAACCCCTTAACATTACTAACCACTGACCACACTCACTGTCTTTTCGAACAGAATTATCATAACACACTCAGGAACCAAGACGAAACAAAAACCCACTAATGAAGGGGAAAAGATCTATTTCCAAAATTACATACTTAAAGCACATACAGTGGCTTTTCCCCATTTTAACTCAAATGTTTGCTTTTCTTTCTACCACCTGCCAGTTACATCAAAGCATGGGTTGGTCTTGACAAATTGTTCACTTCTATACTGGAATTCCAAGAGGGTTTATTTTTTCCTGATATTGCTTAAAAGAAGTAATGGTGAAACTATTCATCTTACCAGAGAAAAATCTAAAATTGCAAGTAAGATTTTTGCTGAACCTTTCAAACATAAACAAAATTCATCACCTGTAGGAAAAGTGCTTTATTAAATCAAAGATATGACAGTTCAGAGTTTTTTGTTAATTCTTCTATCAGCCTTGATTCCTGATTTGATACTTAATTTTTTCTTTTTTTAATACATTTAAATTTACAATTTATAGTCACAACTCTGACAAGTATTTCTGGCAGCTGTGCATTTGTGAATTCTTGAGCAGACTAAGAGAGCATCAGCAACTGGCCCAGAATGCAAAGGTCCAACACATACGTTCAAAGAACCACCCTGTATTCTAAGAACTGTTGTAGAAATATTCTATTGCTGTATGTAATATCTGCATGGCCAGGGTAACAAAATCTTCATTTGTACAGAATTCCTCACTCCTATTCAAATACACTAATTCCTTGTTAAATCTCTTGTCATCCTAGATCGTTACAAAGCAACTGTATGTATTCTATATCATCAAAACCAGGTATTCAACGCCATAAAACACCAGGATCCATTGAACTGTCCTGCACGGGAGGCAGAAGTTCACTCATGAGCCCCTGAAGACAAGGTGCTAAGCTCCTCCTGAAGCTAAATAATCAACTGCAAGCATTACAAACATATTGATGTCAAATCAAAGAATCCTATTTTTTTCAAGACTTCAAGTAAAGCAGAAGAAGGATTCAGTGACAAATTTCAAGGCCAGAAGGTTTGAAATTGGCCCAAACCTTTACCTGATCAGGCCGCTTCATAGCTTCAACCCGTTTCAGTGAATTAGCACACACTAATATGTAAGACTCCAAATGTTCTTCACTGCTAACATGTTCCAGTATGTTTCTTTCCTCACAATAAACATAACTTGCTTTGTTTCAAGGTTTAATGCATTTAATTTTAACTTTTTACCACAGGTTACAGTTTTGGTAACCAAATTCCATTTCCAGTAATTTTACTTCATTTAAACACCTAAAAATTCTTTTTTAACTTCCTGTATATTAATACATTTAGCTTTAAGCCTTCCTTCACAGCCATGGGGTCTTTTATATAGTCCTCCTTCAAAACCCCTCTCTTTGCTCCACATTTTTCTTGTGGTGTGGACATTGAGTTAGACATCCACACTGAATTAGACTCTATCATACCAATTCCTAATATGGAGAAAAGTTTTTCTTATTACTTCTTCATGATAGAAGTCTTATTTCCCTAATTTAAGCCTGAAAATGCTTTATACTTTTGCTAAACCACAACACTATCAGACACTTTTACACTTATACAGTTATACCCTATAACACTTATACACCTCCATCCTTACACTCAGGCATATTCTTGCTACAAGAATATGGTTTTTAAAGACCTTATTCACAGTCTGACCTAGGCAGAGTTTCATTGCTCTGATGTGTTCTCTAATGGTCTTAACACTGTATAAACTGCAAATCTGTTAATTATTGATGTACTGCAGTAGATAAATATCTTTATATTCCTTACCTAGTAACAGATAGCATGTACTCTAGTAGGCGAAATTTAGACTACAATCACCTTCCCCAAATTTATACAGAAGAAAAGGACATTACTAGAGATGACTACATGTAAAGGACTTTTGGACAGATATAAATATGCATTCTTTGGAGGTGGTTCACAGGTCAAGATTGAAACTGAAATTTCTCTGAATTTGGAAGGATTTGAATTCAGACTGACTGGCTCATTCCAAATTTCACAGATGAATTAAAGACTCATAAAAGTAAATACAGTTGCATTTGTATTACTGAAATACATTGTTTTCAGCACAGCTCTTTAAACAGGCTATAATACTGTTAACAATTTAAGAAAGCTCCAGCATGTTCTGTATTCTACTGAAGCAGATGAATAATTAATGACACACATGTAAGGTGCAAGCTTTGCCTTACTCATTCAGCAGATTAATCCGTTAGCAGTGCAGTTTTTTAGGTGGCAGTAAGGCTATTTTCAGCAAACAAACATGTCTTTACCATTCTCCTAAAAAAGTAACAGTCACTCTAATTGCAATATATATAATTAAATTCTGTATTCATGAACTCATCAGTTTGTCACTTCAGAGGCACTTTCCAAGATAACACAACTACAATGAAAGACAATTAGCCCTCTGTCAAATTTATTTCCAGGTGAGAGGTCATGGAGTAACTAGGACAAGAGAATGAGGATAGACTGTTCCATAATATAAGCCTTTGCTGGGAAATGATTACAGTATAAAACAAGAACAGGTAAAGGAGCATTAGAGCTAATATCCAGAATGCTGTACAGACATCCATTATTTAAAACCTTTCTATTCACTTTAACTGATTTTAACTACACATTAATTAGCCTTGCAAAAGATGAATTTACCCCATCCAAGTACACTAAGAGATAATTTGAAAATAACAGTGCAAAATTTCCAGAAAAAAGGGAAATCCTTTAATGTAATGTGTGTATGTATATAATTCCCTTAGAGATAGCCTAAACTGAAGCCAACCTCTGCTTACCAGCCTTTATAGATGCTTAAATTCAGATCTAAAGTTGAAAAAGTAGCACAGACAATTGTGGCTTAATGTTGGTACTGTAAGTTCCAGGACAAAGCAAGGGAGCACAGGAGATTACTTCTGTTCCATAGAAAGGAACATATGTCGTGTTGCCGCCACTGTGGAATAGTATTGACCTTTTGCTATTAGGAACTCTCTGAGCATACTAGGAGCTCTACCTGCCTGCCTTCAACTCATTCAAAAAATTAGTAAACCAACTGAAATCTGCCTAAGATGTTTTCCATTTCTGTATTTTCTATTTTTAAGAAGAACTTGAACAAAGAACATTTTAAAAGGCCAGCATAAAGAGAAAATCAGGGCAGGAAATGTTCAAAGGTCCTAATTTCACCACATTTACAGCAAAGCCCACTGTCTTAGAAAGGCTAAGAACATGTTCAAATTGTAAATTCTAGGGCTAGAAATTATTTAAATGCGTCTACATGAACATCCAAACTAGAAAGTCATCCTACACTTAAACCTGAATATTTTCTAAATACATCCATTAAAAGCTGGTGTTTTGAAAAATCATCATTCATCACATCAATGAGAAAACTGAATTTAAAATCTTGACTTAAATTTCCAACTGTACTGGTTGTGAAGAAAATCTTTTTAAAAATTCAACACAGAACCAATGTAATTTTAGGTTTTCCTTTCTCAAATGTTTGGGTGCCAAAAATACTCATCACCATTTGCAGATTCCAGGTGTGAAAAGCTCCCAATCGCCTTGTGTGCTATTGTCAAAGAGTCTGTATTTCCTTCTGACAACTTCTGCAGTTGTTATTACAAAGGTGGTGAAATTTTCTCTGTTGGAAGATGGAGTTAAAAATATAACATTTAGTTTCCAGTTTTATTTTAAAAATATATATGTTTCAAGCTACCACGCTATTTTCAGTTTGCAAGAGAATTCTGTACCAAAATATTATGAAAACCCAAGTAAGGCAATGTTTATCAAAGGAGTGTATTATCTCTCACTAAACCAACTAATTCATGTAGCAAAACCATACAAGTTTTAGGCTCACAAAACCCTCTTCAAGTCCAAAATAGAATTTACAACTTGAAAATTAAATTGGACTTAAAAGCATTTGCATTGAAGTAAACTTCAGTGTTTCTTGATCAGACCAACTAAAATAAGGGTACTCTATATCTTGCCATAGAGAAAGAAAAGCATCTGCATGCACATGACAGGGGGAGATTATATGGTTGTGACACCTATCAGAGAAACAGAATGTAATTTATCACCTTTAGAAAAACAGAAAAAATTCAGTCAGGGGAGAATTAGAATGAGTTATATATCAAAAACTCTATTTAATCCATGATATTTTTACCATGGCATTTTTCAGATGCTTGAGTTAATTTCCTATTTGATCTGTCCCACTAGAGCACAAAGGCTTATGTCAGAAAAAGAATAGAAGTTAGCTGTAGGGAACAGGGAAAGGCTGGACAACTGTGTTGCTTTCAACTGAAACCAGTTGTTGAACTTCAACCTCTGGTGCAAAGCCTTTAATACTATTGTGGGAACCTAACCCTTGGGGAAGTGAAATTCACTCTCAATTTTTTTCCACAACTCCGAGTGAGTTCCAAATCAAAAAGCGGATTGTGAAACCTCATTAATTACTCAAAAATTAATTTTAAAACCCTAAAAGTGTCACCTGTTTAAAAAAGAAACATCTGTATTTCTGCGTCTTAGATTCACTAGGACTGTTGTGGTATTGACAACAAACCTAAATAGAACTAGAACCATGGACTTTTGCAATAAAAATTTGTTTTACTTCTCAAGCCTTCTTCAAAGAAACTTGAAAATGGAAAGTCAGTTCACCTTAATTATACAAGGTTTTACAATAATAATTTTTTAAGATCCTAAGAAAATTTTCATTGTAGGAAAGTGGTAGTGAAGTGTGGTTTTGAACAAAGACAGCTTGAAGTCAAACAATTAAGATATTTTAAACAGTGGCGCAGTGTTATAATATCAAACTAATTATAGTCTGGATTTATCAGCAAAATTAAAATCTTTGCTTCCAGTTTTTTGAAATGTTGGAATAGCAAGTCATTCTTTTAGGATAAACTCAGAATATTAATATTTCACCATTTATATTCCAAGAAATAATATAAATTGATCTTTTAAGATGCTCCAAACTATTGACCTTTTGACTAGTACTATATATTATTTCATAAATCCATTTTCTCAGAAAAGAAAAATATAAATGCCCAGCACATGCATACAACACACAACTAGAGGAGACAAGAAGGCAAGCAATACACTGCTCTGAAGAACTTCTGCCAAAGCCTATGAAACTTTTCAGAGTAGATACACAGCAATTTACAGAGAAGAGCTGCTGCTAAGGACTGTGTGAGAATGATGCAAGGGAATATACACAGCTAAATACTTAATCCAAACAACTAAAGTTCAGGGCAAACTCTAATTATAAATGGAAATAACACTTAACTTTTTGGAAAATACAAGAAAATTTGCAGAGAAACTTTGATGAGACATTCAGATAGACAGCATGTGAATCGCAAAATGTTATCTGCACAGACAGCATTCAAGTGATCAAGAGGGCTGCCAGTGGCACAGAAGCAGCACAGCTGGCAGCCACAACTGCTCTCACAGCATTGTGCTCAGCCTGCAGCACCAGCCATGAAGTGACCTGGACTCACGAACAAAACCTGAGCATTCTCTTGATATATCAGTGTATAAAGCACATCACAAAGACATGGTGAGTGAAGCCTGACAGCTTGCTAAGCAGAACAGGAAAAAGAACAGAGGAAAAGATCTTTTTTCAGTCTGTAATGTCTGATCTCTTAGCATCCTTATCTTTAGGGCACATAACTAAATCTGCTGCAGTATTGTGATAAAGAGAAGACACAGGCTGTGAGTAGATAGGTGTGCCATCTCCTTAAATACAGCTCTTAAATAAAGCTCTGCTTTTTGCTAATGTGTGAAATGAGGACAGCAACTACTACACCAAGCAGGATGACTCCAAAAGAGCCTAGCTGACAGGAGGAACATGAGGGAGTCCACACAGTGCAGGACATCTACCAAACTCTGACAGGACTCCTCAGTGAGGGGAACATACACCCACCCTGCCACACAACACAGCAATCCCTGACAAAGTTAAGGAGGAAGACACAGCATCATGTTACAGTTTATGCAGTAACACCTCAGTTGTTCAAGGAGCATTGTGCTTTTCAGCAGCAGATCAAGACCACTAAAAAAGTCAGGCACAAAGATGAAAAACCACAGTGACACTCTTGCCAAGACCAATTCAACACTGCTGTCAACACCCCTAACACCAGGGAGTAGGATACAGCCACATAAGTGGGTCCTTATGCACTGCCAAATGACAGGAGCGGTGGAAAATGGCTTAGTGCCTGGCTCTGGTGAAGGAAGGAGGCACTAAGGCAGGTGAATAAACATATGATATATTGCCAGCAGAGCAGCACAAGTAGCTACTTTATCTTCAGTTTGGCATGGCTGTACAGAGAGGTTCTGTACAGTGCCAGGAAGCCTCTCTTGTTCACAGAATATTACACAATCATCACACGGGCTCAGGCAACATCAAATCTACAAGTACAATACACAAGAACAAAGGAGATGGCTGTATCTCATCTAAGACTGCCTAACCAGTTTGTCCCTAAAAAATATTGGTGCTGGAAACTACAAAGGTACAGGAGCTTCAGTCAGCAATGTGGTTTGGTCAGAGTATGCGCTTGTTTTATAGCCGCAGTTGAAGGTGGCTTCAAGCAACAGTGACTGAAACTTGAGCTCCTAATCCAAGGTCCTTCAAGGTTTGAAATGGAAGACAGGTATTAAAGAACCAAAATGGAACTTTGGCAAAGGTATTTAAAGTTGGGACAAATCCAAAAATATCAACTTAATTTGCAGCAGAAAAAAAATTGGGTCAGACAGGAGAAAAGCAGATAGCATGGACAGCTAATCAGAAGAGGAGACAGGCTGCATCAGACCAAAGATCCACCTAGTCCAATCTTCTGTCCCTGACTATTGCCAGCAGCTGATGTCTAAGGAAAAATACAAAGACACACAAAGGATGTGATTATCCTTGCCAGAATATTTTCTGGGGATATAGCAAGCTGGGACACAAAACACAAAGTGCCAAGGATGGTATTTAACTTTTTTTGTCTCCAAGTTCATCAGAACTTTTCTGAACCATGAAAACGTTACCACCCATAATGCTCATAAAGCAAATTGTAACCTAACTCCATGCTTCCATGCTGTGGGAAGCACATCTTTGTTTCCAGTTTGTCTTTCGCTAGTTACATTTGAGATTCATTAACCCTTGTACAGGAAGGCAGTGTATGGTTGCTCCCTGTTCACCTTTCAGTCCTATACAGGGAATACACCCCTACCATATGCCCCCTCATTTACCTCTTCAACTATTTGGTCATTCACAGATTTTGATCATCATCTGTGTGCTTTTTCCAGTTCTACTACATCCCCTCTGAGATCCGGAGACCAGCATTGTTAGTAAGCACTAACCTATTATTTTCACAGAACCTGCAAAACCACATTCAAAAGAATGAAGTTCACCACTGAACATTTTTAAATTATTTATCCTATGTGAACTGCTTTATGATTATTTTCATTCATCATTACCTCAGAGTAGCAAGGTCTTTCTCCAGTTCTCCATCTTCATATTTGCTAATTTTAATACCCTTGTATCACCAGACTATGTAATTTCAGTATTTGCATCTTGTCAAGATCATCTGTAAATATACAGTACAGCACAGAGAGCTACCCTTTTTAGGCTGATGAGTTATCATTTATTAAGATCAATATTTTCACTCAGGTTCCATTAAAAAATATTTATCCACAAAGTGTTCACATATAGAAAACCTGACTCACCATCTTCCATCTGGATCATTAACAGCTCTGCTTTCAAATTTGGAATGGATTCCTTGGGTACCTAAACACAATGCTCCCTCAAAATAAGGAGACGGACAGGATGGGGCCTTGAACAACCTGGCAACCATGGCGGGGCTGGATCTAGATGATCATTAAAGTTCCAATCCAAACTATTAAAGGGACAATTGAGACAAACTGCTGGGTGACTTCATGGTACTGTATGACCAGGAGATAAAAAGCAAATGAGGTTCTATGCGTGTACATATAAAATTATGTATATCAGAAAAATAATAACTAACTGTTATTATTAAACACATGAACATATCTTAAGTGTTCACTAAACACATGAGAAACTATTAGCAATCAAGGATAAGATCTTGTTATTATGATATAAGAAATATTGTAACTAAATATTCAGAAAGAAAAGATGGCAACTCAATGCTAAATAGCAGTCCAAAAAAATCAAATCTTAGGAATTCAGACAAAGCAGACGACAACATGAAGATCATGTGTATATCCATGGTTCACTAATATATTGAGTATTGTATACAATAGCCCTTCCTATCTCAAAAAAAAAAAAAAAAGAAAATAGAACAAGACAATCAGGGATACAGACTAGTTTCCACACGAAGTAATGACATAACTTTTTTCAAAGGATGATGGGAAGTGGAGAGAGGTACTTGACAGAGGTCTACAAAATTATTAGGGAGATATAGAGTTTAGCTAGGAATCAGCTATTTATGATGTCATTTAATAAAGCAAGAAAAAACCAAAACAAAATAGGTCAGCAGGAGCCAGACTCAGAGAAAACTAATCTGTGAAACTTCTTGCAAAAGGATATTGTGAGTACTAAAAGTTTACAATGGTTCAAGTGAACAACAGTCAACTACATGAAAAAGAAAACTACTGTGGGTTACTGAAAATACATATTAAGTATATTTAGTGCAGGCAGTCCCTTACTAAAAAAACGGGAAAGAACTAGAGGGAACTATAATTTATATTATCTGTGGTCTTGTACTTTTCCTTAGGCATCCATGTATGACTACTGCTGAATACACATCTTGACTCTACTCTAGAATTTTACATTCATACATTATGTTTGGGAAGATGGAGAGAGGACAGAGAAATTATGCTCCCTGTACAACATAAATTTAAATTATTTGAACTAATGAGATGCAACTCAAAATATTGTGCATAATTTTCTGTCAGTTACTTGAAAGAAGCTTCCACCCTAAAAGTGTTGACTAGCTAGCTGTTATGGGAATGGCATCATAAAGCAAAACAATTCAACTCAAGTAAACTCTTCTTCTTTGGCACTTATGTGAAGTTATTTTGAAAAAAATATATTATAAACACTCAGAAACTCCAAATATCATTTGTTCTATCACTTCAACTTCTATTTTACACATGTTCTCCCTTCCACTTTGTGTTGGGTTTTGCGCTGTCTCAGTGTTTCCATACAGATTTTCTTGCCTCTGCCTCACTTCAGAAAATACTTGGAAATGCCTCTAATCTTTATACTCAAATAATTTGATAGCTTGAATGCAGAGAACTAATATATTAGTCCACATTTCCTAACCTCAAGACTATCTGTATCTTAATAAAGTTGGTGCAGACATCCAGGGTCAGATTTTTGACAATGAAAATTCACAGAATATATTTTAAATCACTGACAGTCAGATACAGCAATGTTACAGTTTGAATAGAAAGAAAAAGTTAATGTAAAAACTGATTGTTACTTCTGGCAGTTGCAAAACATATGACAGTAATTTTTATATAGGTAACAGGACAAAAATTTTAGACTGCTAAATGCCTGAGCTTCCAGAGAAACAAACATATTAAAAACCACAACAAATGTGATTTTTCTATCTACTTTGTTACTTCAAGGAACTCTCAATACTTTAATTTACCAAAAAAAAAAAAAAAATTAAATCTCTTATGAATAGCCATAAACAATTGCTGTAAAAGAACTGCAAAGACTTATGATTCTCTTTCCACAAATAAGTTACTATGTAAAACTGATGAAAAAAAGGACAATAATTTCCAAAATCTTGTTGCCACTTGATACAATATTCACATCTCTTAATATTCTTTTCACTTTTCTAAATGGTTTTGGTAGGATATTCCTCAACATTTATCTAAATTCTAGTATTTTCTACCTTTCCCATAGAAAACACATTACAGGCAAATCCTGACTACATCCAATACCGTGGAAGCTTGCTTTGTTTTGGATTAAGGCATTTTTTCCCTCATTTCATTCAGCACATATACACCTATTTATGACATGGCACTACTTGCATAAAAGAAAGAAGTCTACAAAGATTTCTACGTTGTTTGCTAGAGAAGTGATCACACACTTTTAGTGACACAGAACTTCCTTCCCCAAGGAGATTAGGCTTTTACCACATCATGAAATATTTAAAACCATACAAGACCCTACAGCACGCAGCAAAAAACAGGGCAAAAGTATCCTTTTTAATTCATTTGTTGGTCACTATCAGTTGTCAAGGCTGATAAAAGGACAATCTGTTCCTGGACATTTTGTTGAGCTGGTAGCTGGTGATGGGAACAAGAGAAGAGATTCAAGTTTCACGTGCGTTTTCAGAAGTTTTATTAAAGTGTTGATGGCTGCAGTATTGAATTGCAAAAAGTGATTTTAATTTGCTTCCATCTGGCAGCTAGTAAATAAGATTTCAATAACCACTAACAATTGTTCAGTAATAATTTTAAAGCTGAAAATTAAAAAAAAAAAAGCATGAGAGAGGCTTACATTTACTTCTAAGAGAAAAAGCACTCATGGATAGAGCAATAGTCATATCCTCAAAATATTAAAATAGTTCAATCAACTAGCTAGAGATTTCTTTCTTTGTGTGTGTGTGAACTTAAATTGCCATGCATATGGTGATGCAGAAAAAATTAGGCATATTTATCAAAACATGCCACAGATTAAAAAAAAAAAAAAAAAAGGAAATTGCTTCCCATCACCATGTTTAGACTATAACATACAATTTACATACATGAAGCCTAAATAAATAAACAAATCCTCTGGGTTTGCCTTTAATACATAACAGCTGCCTCCTTCAGGTTCCCTTACATTTCAGATCCAACACTCTGCTCTAGCCTTTGCCTTCACACTACACAGAACAGCAGCCATGTCAAGAAATCCCAGCTCTTGCTTGAGAGCCAAGCAGCACAGCAGAAGGGCATCCAAACCTCTCACCAGAAAGGGCCTGAGGAAAAGGAATTAAATGGGAAAAGGAGTGAGAAGGAGGATGGTGCTACATGTTCTAACTAACACCTTCATGCTTCTCTCACATTTCTAGTTTCTACTTCCTCATAATTGCTGAGGTGACCATCAAAGAGCTTCTTCTCTGTTCAAGATTCTCAGGTATAACTGCATCAAAGCAAAAATTAGTTCAGGAAATCAGAAACATAGATTATTTATAATACTGCTATGCTAACATACTTTTTTATAAAGAATATGACACATTTTTTGATACATATCTATATATATAAATTACATGCATGTGGTTTTTTATGATATACACATATATGTTTACATTATTTACATATTTATTCCATGTACACTACTATTTTTTTTACAGAAATACAGAACTTTGTAACTCTATCAATGAGGACTTATGTCTTCAACCACAACTACTTACAAACAATGGCAGCAAATTTGGCAATGTAGCTACATATAGATTCAAATGAATATGCCCTAACACTTACCAAATGGGTATGATATTTTTAAAAGTGAATTACTAAAGTAATGGGAGAGGGGTATGTTTAATAACAATAATTTAAACCAGTGCTATCACTGATCATCTTTACAATATTAAAAAAAAAAAGTGGTGCAGACAAAAAGGCAGAACTTTGTGGGTCATGGAGGAAAGACTTAAACTAATATCTGCAATAATACTAAAGTTGTTTATAGATGTTTAGTGCTACTTTCCAGATTCATCTTTGGAGGCTGCTCTATAGGATTCTCTTGAGACGCTTGGTGAAAGTTGTTAAGCTACAGGCAGAATAATGGTTTTTGCCTTTTATACACTGTCTGAAAATTCACCATAATGCACAGTGAATGCTAATGCACTTACAAAAGTGCCGTGCTTGTGGGTGGTATAGGTGCATTTCGTATAATTTGGACAGCAAAGAATCTGGTCCCAATGATGAATTTATCATGACTGGAGATGTTAAAAAGCCAGCAGCTGTGGCTCAGGGAAAACTTTCACAGTAGAGTTTTTTTCTGATATAAGCAGCAAAGGCATATAGGCTATCTGTGCAAGTCCCAGGATGCAGTGATAGGAGATGAGACACTCCTGTCAGCGGCAGCCCCCTGTCAGTAGCGAAGCCATCAGGGGCTTGCCAGCGGCTCAGCACCCTGGCCAGCTCCGGCAGCTCCGGGCGGGCAGCGAGCGGGGCCAGGCCGGCACGGCGCCCCGAGCCCCGCCGCTGCCTTCCAGTGGACCACAGATATTAATGAGATGCTACCAGGTCAGACAGAATGTTCAGAAGGACGCATGTGAATAATTTGTATCTTAATAGGAATTTTCAAGGAGATCTCTGATTTAAAGGTTCCTGAAACATAGAACACTCCACAAGATAACTGATGTTAAAGTTTGGAAAGGATAAATTAAACTACTTTGTTAACTATGGGCCACCAGCTCAACATCAATTCCAGACAAACAAGGGGACTTGACTAATAAAGAACTAAAGGAAGACACTATAGCTATGGCCATTTAATTAAGTTCCCTGTCCTACCAAACTAACTTTTTACTATGGCATTACAAGTTTGGTCTGTAAGGAAAATAGTTATTATGGAACTTCTACTTCTGTAAGACATCTAAGTTTATATCACACTGTAGTGTCTTTCAGCCAGAAAATCAATAGATCATACACAAAATAATAGGTCCCAAAATATAAGTGAACTGAACAAATATCTCTCTAATTAGGAATCCATAGGAATCCATTTCCTACTTAATACTGAAACATTTTTTACTCAGGAAAAATTATGAAGTTTGTAGTTGATACTGAGATCAGGAAGTGATAAAGGGCAAATGGCATCAAGAGGTTGCACAGACAGCAACCAAACTACACACGTGCCAGCTTAGATAAAACAAGATTTTATCCATCAAGGACCAAAGAATAAATGGAAACATTGCCTAACACAAAGGAGTAATCCATTATTGCTGATATATGTATTTGCTGGATTACTAAAGTTATGACAATTATGGATGAATAGGCAAATAAATACTAAGAGAGATCATAATACCTCTCTATCCTCATTGAAAGATTGCTGCTACAATATTATATCCCATTCTGGTGTCCAGAATTATGAAGCTCAGTTCCTTCAGTTTATCTAATAGAAATTGCTTTAGTCAAGGAAATTGCAAAAGATCTTAATTCTGACACACAAATCATACAAGTTAAAGGTCAAATCTTTAGATTCCTTAAATGCATACAAATATCTCCAAGATCTTTAGTTTTCATTAATAAAAATACTCTACTAATAGAATATCTCATTCACTCTTTCAATGGATTCCTCATGACTGACAATTCTTAAAAGACAGCACAATGATTTTCTACACTATATACCCTTATTCAACTACTGCTAGCACACATAATTCAGAGAAGCCCTAGGGAAGCTGGTTTTACACATAAAGTTAGCCTCAATAATCACAACAATTCCTTTGGTCTTCACACAGTCAGACTGAGTACAGTGATGAGGCTTTTGTCTTTGGAAGTTAATTATATGAGCATATTTCATTATGCAAATACAATTATCCTAGGCATATTTCATTTGCTGGGACTGTCTTAAGTTCAGAAAAAACATTCCAGGGATCAGTTGAAAAAAAAAAAACATGGCAGAACGATGAGGCACGAAAATCAGTAAGCTTATGTATTACAAAAATGGGGGTCAAGAGGCTCTCAAAAATTATAACTTCCTACACATCAGAAGAGTGCAAGATCAGATTTTAAGTATCTTCCAAACCAATGTACAATTATTCCTAAAAACAAAAGAGCAAAATTTCTCAGAAACTTTTACAGGCTTTCAGTTTATCCCTTACTTAAATAATAAAAAGTATTGAATAACAGCGTTACACGTTTTAGGAAATATGGGCTGTATGTAAATAAAGACATTGAATTCCAAATCCCTCCAAATTAAAGCCAGGCTACAAAAATAATCCTGATTGTATTGCTGACCTATAACCCACCATATTTGTATATTTTAAATGTTTGAACACTTGATCTATACAAATAATTGTCTAACACTGGAAATTTTACTTCAGATTGACTGAGAGGAGATTTAACTTTGTAGATATGGAAACAGTTACACATGACATCATTATGGCAAAGTGTAATAACCCTACACTGATAACAGTATTCTAGAAGTTCTTGAATTTACATAAAGGAAATACAGTTCTATGGTGGTTTTTTAAAAAGTCATTACATTTGCTTGAAGCATATTCAGCTTTAAACTGTGGTGAGATACTTCTGCATTTTAAAATTATCATTTAAACAACAACTAATTTCAACTCTATAAGAGCATAATGTAGACACACAATCATATGGCAAGCAGGGTTATGAGATTTCTGTTGAGGAAGAGGACACATTCAATGATATGGGTGAAATCTATGTACAGTCAGTGGGTTTTTTTGTAATACCAGAAGCGAGAATATAAATAATACAGTTAAGAGTAGTAATATCTACATTCTTATTTATTAAGACCACGACTGAGCTTTTATGTGTTTCAGAGTAAGAAATATAAAAGCACTTCATAATATGCCAACACCAAATATGACCAACATCTACTGCATGGCTACTCGTATGTCGGTCACAGTCCTGATTCAGACCATAAATCAATTCCGCCCAAACCTTTACTCCAGGAAAAAGAAATATTTCAGTGAGCAGGGCCTTACAATAGAATTGAAGTATTAACTGCCAGTTCCAACAAGCCAGACAAAGTACAGCTGCTCCCTGATTACAAGAGGAAAATGGACTGATCAAGGAAAGATACATACAGAAGCACTGCCACATGACTGAGGTATCCTGGGCTCAAAATTAATGAAATATATCAGAACAACAGGAAGAAATGTCCAGCCTGAAATTAGCATGCTGTCCATATTTCCTTCAAATTAACAGAGAAGAAAATGCACCATCACCTCAAAGCAGCCTTTCACATAAAATGTTCCTCTTTCTCTTGTGTCCTCCCTGAACTGACAATAGGCAGGAAAACCTGTCAGCTGAGCACGCAGGCTACAGTAAACGAAAGGATCTGGTTATGACTATCTCAGCTATGCATTCAGGGTGAAGTTGCACATAACAGCATGACCTAGCAAGAGTTACAAACAGATATCAGCCAAAAAACAATACAAACAACTCCATTTTTACAATCATTCTCTGCCAAGTTAGTGAGTTGACTCAGTGTAGCTCAGAGATCAAAAGAAAAGGCTCAGGCAGAGAACATAATTTTCCATTTAAAAGCAGTAGCCAACTGTTTGGTTTAACAATAATGCACATTTTGATCTGCAGGAGCTAATGTGTGGAAAATATTCTTATATCTATGTACATCCATAAAAAAATAACAAGTATTACCAGACAGTCAATAACAGAGCTTCTTTCCTGCACACATCTCCTTCACTGTAAGAGGAGTAACCCTTTACTGGGGTTTGCTCCTCAGCTTCAGCATCAATTTCTTAGTTCTTGGCTGGTCAAGACAAGACCTGACTGGCTTAGCTAGCACGTTGCTCCACAAGACCAGTCAATCCTTTCTTCATACTTATCTATCCTGTGATTCTTTCAAGATTTTTCTCTAACCAGATTAATTATTCAACAGGCTTTCTCACTGGATACACTGTCTTGCTCAAAACTGTAGAACTGTAATTTCACCCAAAACTATCACGATTATTAGAATAATCTCTGGATCTTAATGAAAAAGCACAAAACGTCACACAGAAAAAGAACAGTGATCCAATGTCAATTCCTTTTCTTTAACTCTCAGAGTGTAACATGACAGTTTGTTCTAGGCTGACTTGACTCAGGGAATTATACTTTGATTTTATTTATAGACTACTGCAGATGGAAAATCAAAGCATTACATATGAACAGGGCATTTAATTCAATCAAACTCAAGGAATACAGAGTCATTCTTCATCTGACACATTTTCTATCAGTTTATAATGCCCATTCTAGATCTATTAAGCTCAAGATGCTGATAAATGAAAGACAAGAAAATAATTATTTCAAGGCAGCATATAACTCAAGAATACAAATACATCCTAAAAAGTCACCAGTTTGATGCTGAAAAGTATATTCTATTTACAGATCACTGCCTCCCTTTTTTTTAATTCTTCAACACTGCAAAGCTAGAGTCATACTTCATATGCTCAAAGTCACACTGCTTGCCACGAGTGGCATTTGAAGCATTACTATGGTGACAAGTAAATTGACAGCTACGAGACACATCCTGCTGATACACCACGTAACCGAGCAATCTAATTCTTACTATGTTGAACAACATTGTATCAAATAAGTGCTGTTAAAACCCTCACAAAACGTTAGTACTCTGAGACAGAGCATGACAAAAGCAACAAATAGTATCTAAGAAAAATCTGGGAAGTGACAGAAAGCAGAACTAACCCCCTCTCAGAATCAATAGACAGCTGTTGACTAAAGACAATTCCCAACTACTAAAAAGACTCAAGCTCTCTCAAGATCTCTCCTAACTGTGGATGACTCTAGTGGAACAAATTTTGTGTAACTTCAGTTGTGAGAGAAGTGTATAAAAAACATAAAATTATTTCTGTATAAAGAGACCAGGATGACACAAAATCTGGTTTTTTACATTTTTCTGCATGCAAACTCCACATTAGTAACCTGTCCCTGCAACAAGTAACAAGTCCCTTTGTAACACCCTGATAGAAAAATATGGCTACATATTAAAGAAACTTGACATCCTCTACAAGCTCTCAAAGCAAGTTCAGCATATTTTATTCTTCCTTTATGCATCAGACAGCTTTGTACAGGAAAGAAAATTACTGTCCTCATCAGTACCATCAGTGATCTGGCAAACTTCATCCCTGAAAGAGGCCTTCATCTCTTCCAACTACTCCTGGCACTTAAATGCAAGGCTAAGCTACATACACACAGTTCTCCAAAAGAAAGAATTAGTGGATACAGTTCCTCATCAGTGCAATTCTTAATCATTGAATAATCTCTTCAGACAATAAGCAACAGCACAAAATAACATTTAAATGATGCAATTCTGTGATGAAAAATTCTCAAATACACGGGACAAGAACCACAGAAAAACATGCCTGAACATAACAATAAAAATATTTTTAACTTTTTAACAAAATAGTTTCATTAAAAACACCCAAGACTTCTTGAGTTTCTCAATCTGCCCTCCTTTCCTCACTCCTCTCAGGTTAAATCTTTCCCTTCTCCCCAGAAATCTTCTCAAGTTTTCCAGGATTCATCTCCATTAATTGAAAAAGAATTTTGAATAATAACTGTTCAAAAGTTATGACTTGTACAACATCTCAAAAATGGGAAAAAGAATTCTCAACCAGATCAAGAGGTGAAGTATCAGAAGGCCAGATTTTATTGCTTGAATTTTCCACTACTTAGGTTTCAAGACTAGTGACCTATAAGCTCCTACAGAGAATGATAGACTATAAATTTAAATGGCTAAGAATGGCATCTCAATTTCACAAGCAGCTTAAAAAAAATCCAAGTTACTAGATTCTGTCAAAAGAACACTACTAAACACCTAGCCCTGAAGCAAGGAGAGGGGAATATTCTGACTCTAAAATGTAAATAAATAATTAAAGTTTTAAAGGATAAGTAAAGACAAAGAAGTTATTATGAAAGAACATACAAGATATAGTCACTAAAATCCAGATGAGATAGTACCCAATATTTCTAACAAAAAGAGGGAAGCCAACTTCCTTCTTTCATTCTGCCACTGCATGACAGAGAATACAGTACAAGCATTAGAGCATTCTACTTGAGCATGGAAAGCAGAAAAATGAAACTACTCCATTTAGCTGTACTCTCTTATCCAACTGAAATAGCTCTTATCTCCACTTCTAAAAATTAACACGTTTAATTACCACTTAACTACCCTAGATACTATACTCTTAAACAGAAAAAAAGTCAAGTAAAAGATTTGAGAAAGTTTCTTTCACCCTAATCCTGAACAAGAAGTCAAGTTCAGAACAAGAAAATTTTAAACACACATGACCCATAGCTCTTAAAGTCCTTAAGATAAACCTTGTATTTTGGCAATTTTGCATGTTTTAATTCTTGCCCACCAATGCTTTAACAATCGGCCCTTCAGACTGATCTGCTAGATCCATGGCACAACTCGCTGCTCTGACAGATCAGTCAAAGGAAGCTCTCCCTTGAGGTGAGAGTGTTTTTGCAGAATGAGGGAGGAAGGACAGTGGCTGGTCCATGTACCACAACGCATCCCTGGGAGACCACAACTAATCCTGGGGTCTCCTACTGAAAAGGCAGCTGTTTCTCCTCCCCTCCAGCCTAACACAAAGGCTTTGTGTAGTGCTTCCCCAGAGAAAAAGAAACAGACAAGGCAAGACACAGGAACACACAGAAACTGTCAATCTCCTTTGTGAAGTACCAATTCACTCCCATTAGATAAACAAGCCCTTACTAAAACAGAAAACACAGTAGTACATTAACATACCATACACTGCAACTTCACACACTAAACAAATGCTTAACCTTCTGTACACAAATATCTAGCACTGGTAGAAACTGATCGTTTAGAAACCAGTTTTGAACAAGGAAAACCCCACTCATATCTCTCATCTGTCATACTCAAAAATCTTCTTGATATAATCAGCCAGATTGAGAAAAGCCTCTCTGGGATTTGTGATGTTAGAAGTATCAGAGCCTGCAGTATGCAGCAGCACTACAGTGACCCCACTAAACATAAGTGACGTCACGATATTCCAGTCGCTCAATTTGTTCTTCTCATTCTAACTTCATCCTTCCCAAACAGGAAGTTTAAAAAGATGCTGAGTTTCAAGTAAATAATGGTACATCAGGAATATATTAGAGAAGAACAAAGTATTTTTTAGGGATAATTGGTTCCATCTCCACATTTTTTAAACTGCATCTTGATGCACTGTTTTCAAAGTAACTTTTGACAAATGACTACTCATACTATTGCAGTCAAACTTTCCTATATATAATTTCATTGAAAGGCCAAAAAAATGTTAACAAGTATACCTCTGGCTTAATAAGTTAAGAAAGTTTGTTAAACATAATTCACTCTGAAAGCAAATGAATTATCATCAAAAAAGTATTCAGGACAATATTAACACAAAATAAAAATGCTGGGTATCTTTTTATCATGAATTCATACAATAAAGACTTCAAAAAACATGATGAAAATCAAACAAGAGTAGTAAAATACATCCTAACCTTTTGTTTTCTCAACCCTTCTGTTCTTAAAATGAACTTACATACCTACAAGCATAGCTAGCATGTGTTCAACAGAGGCATGGCATGAACTACACAGAATCCATTTTAAAATCTACTCATTTTTTCCAGAACCATAACACAAAAACTAACCACACACTTTAAGGCTAACAAGATACTTAAATGAATAGAGTATGATTTATTTTTAGGCTGTCAACATTCCTGCAATATAGTTTATTAATTCAGAACATTTAAGCTGAAATTACACTGGTTCTGCACATAAAGTCTAACTAAGAAAGCCACTACAGGGTATTTTACAACTAATTTTCTATAGCCATTTCCAGCTTAATTATAAATACAGTAGAAGGTTCTCAAAATGCTGTGGTATGCTCCAGGGTCCTTCCTTTGTGTCCATCTCTCTCCGCCCCCACGACAATACATCAATATTATCATCATTTGCACTCCCACTTACACTAGCAGTTGTTTCCAACTGCTCTGGCTCACAGCAGAGGTTACAAACCTCGTAGCAAGCTTTGTCCTCTCATTGCTTTTGCTCTAGAGTGACAACAGAAGCCTAAGGATGCCGCTGCAGCTCCAGAGATCATCTGTAGACTTGGGAACCAGGTGCTTTCCCACTTCCTCTTTGTAAAGCTAAAAGTACGCGCAATAACGTCTTTTTAACGCCGTTACACACGCAGTTCGTGTTCCCCGGAGCGCCGTGGTGCGCTCACCCGCGGCCTAGCCAGGAATATCTGTATGCACGGATCGATGCAAGTGCCGCTAATGGCTCCAGTACTCAGAGCGCCAGGCGACAGACAGCCCGCTTCCCATCCAGCCGTGCCCACACAGCAGCCGTCACACGCATGCCACAACCCAGAGCTGGAAATATAGACGCAGCTATTTTAAAACAGAGATCTTTCGCCGTCAGAACACGTACATTTCTGTACCATTTGCCTTCTTGCACCAAGTGGGAGGGACAAAAAAAAAATAAAAAAAATCTCGTGCCTTTAAATCTGAGTTCTCAGATTTAGAGGCCGGGGCAGCGGTGACTGCTGCTGGAGCCCGCCAAACCTGCCGACCTTAACTCCACGGAGGGGATCGCCCCGTCCTGCCCCGCTGGAATAAGCTCTTCCCGGGGCGGGCCGTGGTCCCCGGAGCTCCCGCGCCCGGCAAACTCTCTCTCCCGCGGGGACAGGAACCGCGACGCGGCTCCCACGCACCAGCCGCTGGGGCTGGGCCGGCGGCTGCCGGAGCGCGCGGGCCGCGGGCCGCGCCCCGCCGAGGCGGCCAGAGCGCCCGCGGGGACGGGGCGCGGGGTAACGGCGGCGGCCGCGGCGCAGCACCGCGAATCCTCACCTGGAACGGGGCCGAGGCGGCGGCTCTTCGAGGCGGGGCGGCGAGTCCCGGCGGCGCCCCCGGCCCCACAGGAGATGGTGTGCGCGGCGCGGGGCGGGGGCTACAGCAGCGCCCCCCGGCCCAGCCTCCGCCCCATGGCGTGCGGCGCGGTCTCTATGGCGACTGCAGAGCCGGGTCGGCCCGCGGGGAGGGGTAACGGCAGCGCGCAGGCGGAGGGCGCTCAGCGGGTCACGGGGCGGCTCGCAGCGCTCCCCATGGGGGTTGAGCCCCTCGCTGCGGCCGCCGCCATCCCTGCGGCAGTGCCGGCCGGAGCCCGGCCGCGCTCACCCCGCGCCGCCGCCCCCGCGCTCGCCCTTCCTCCGCCGCGGCGCCACCGAGCCCGCTGTCCCCCGGGGCACCGCCCACATCCCGTTTCCGGAGCGGTGATTGGGCAGCTGGCGAGATTCCTCACGGGCGATTGGATCTCAGCTCGGTCAATCCGGGCGCCGAGGGCGGGCGCACCTGGACGCGGCGCTGTGCAGTGCGGGGTTGGCTGAGCCGGCGAGTGCCGGTACAACCGCGGCCGCCCCCGCGCAGCCCCAGGACCGAGCTGCGGGATGGGCACCGGAGTCCCCGTTTCCGACGAGCTTCCGAAGGGCAGCGCCCGTGCGGGGGTCGGCGCTGGCCCTGGGCGCTCGCCGCCCCAGGGCCGCTGCCGGCGGGCAGCTGGGTCCTCGTTGCGCTGCCGCCTCCGCCTCAGCAGCCGGGGCTCGGCCGCTTTCCGCACCTGGGCGGGCTGCCCGGGGCCCCATGGGCGCAGGCCGCTGCCCGGCCGCGGATGGGGCTGAGGAAGGAGAGGCCGGGGCGGGGCAGGAGGGTGACCGCGCGTCTCCGGGAGGAGCTCTGTCCCCTTCGGGACACTGCAGACGGCTGTGTTCAGGCTCAGCTCAAATTTGCCCTTGAACATAAATGCCATTCACCATTTGGCTGTACACCTAGGTTTTATTTATCTGAGTTCTGATGGTGCAGCTCATTGTTTCAGAGGAGTTAAAACACCACCTGAAAAGTCATGTGCATCTCCGTTGCTCCGTTGTGCATGTCTTATGGTTGTCAAAGTAACCACCCCAGGACTCCTGGCACCAGACTTCATCTCAATAAGTGCAAATCAATGGATGAGATTCTCTTCTCCCAGCAGCTCTGAAGCTGCATGAGAATTTGCCTTTGTCTCCCCACAGTGCTCTGGCAGTTTCTCTGGCTGAGAGCCATCCTAGAGATGAGGCTTTAAATAGTGATCTCAAGGTACAAAAAAGCCTTCAAAGCACAGTGGTAAACCTGTCTCTAACTTACCTAAAGTCTGGAGTGAGGGCTAAAAGTTATGAGAAAAAGATGGTAGCCTTTGATTCAGATGAACACTCTTTTTCTTCATGTACCAAAACTCTGCAAAAGTGTTTATGTTTACAGCCTTAAATAAAAAAAATTATTAATTGCACATTTGTAATGGATTTGTAATGAATTCAGTCATTAAATATCCTCAAGATGTTGATTGAGTTCTCTGGTCATGGGAATGACAGAACATTGTGCTTATGGCTCTGGGGTCACCTGTCAGGGCTACAGGCTGTCACTCAGACTGAGGGTCAAAGTGCCCGTGCTACCAGCTTGTTCCCAAACTGAATTTGTCCAGAAAGTATCCAGAAGTGCTTTATTTTCATGAAGAGGAAAGTAAAGCTTTCGATGTCATTGGGGATGCTTATAGGAAATAACAGAGCATGCTGGAAGAAGGTTACTTGAATGCTAAGGGGAGAAAATAGGACAGGATAATGAAGAAGACACATGGTAGGAAGAGAAGTAAAACTGTGATGCACAGCTGAAATGGATTTCTAAAATAGGGATTGTTAACCTGGGGGGTGGGAATGAAAGAACTATAATAAATGTCACACTGGAGAGGAATGGTTGTTATAGTAGAGGAAATGTATTTGAATATGTGTATAGAGGCTTTGCCCCAGAGGTCCCGGTTGCCCTTGATGGGCTGCAGCTGTGATGTCCTTAATTGGGCTGCAACTGTAACCAATGAAGATGACTGGATAAAAGGGGGTGGGTTAGGCAGTCAGGGAGAGCCTTAGTGGAGCCCTCACCTGGGAGTGGGCAGCATGCAGCAGAAGGAGTCAGTGAAGATCTGCAGCCATGAGAATATGCCAAAGAGGTATGGACTTTTGAAATCTGATAACAGCAATATGGGACTCTAGAGAAATAATAGAAGAACAACAATTGGTGACCCCTACATGATAGTTAACAGAAAATAAGACAGCCGAGAGCTGTGGCGGCCAAGATCTGCAACAGAACAGCCAAGAGCTGTGGTGATGGTTGAAGATAAGCCAGCTGAGAGCTGTGGTGGCCAAGAGCTGCAACAGAACATAGCCTTTGGGTCAAGGAGCTGTGAAAGAGTATGGCCTTTGAGCGAGGAGCTATGTGTGTTGAACATGGCCTGTGAGTCATGGAGAAATATAAGTGTTGAACATGGCATATGAGTCATGGAGAAATATATGTATTATACTTGAACATCTGTACAACTGTTAACTTATATAAAAGAAAAGGGGGAAATGTAGTTGAAGGAATGTATTTGAATATGTGTATAGAGGCTTTGCCCCAGAGGTCCCGGTTGCTCTTGATGGGCTGCAGCTGCGATGTCCTTAATTGGGCTGCAGCTGTAACCAATGAAGATGACGGGGATAAAAGGGGGTGGGATAGCCAGTCAGGGAGGGCCTTGAAGGAGCCCTGACCTGAGAGAGAACAGCATGCAGCAGAAGGAGTTAGTGAAGATCTGCAGCCATGAGAATACACCAAAGAGGTATGGACTTCAGAAATCTAATAACAACAACAGGTTGTGGACAACTGGAAAATCAAGAACAGGGAATTTGTGGTAAAAAAATGGAATGGCCTGCACTGTCACAGGACTGCATGGTGTTTCAGTTTGTGAGGGGAAATGCTTAGGTAACTCAGAGGGGAGGAATGGGAGTCCTGGCATCATCTGTAGGGCAGGGAATCAACATTTTGGGGGTAAAATTGAGGAGTTTTATAGCCAATTGATAGTGGGAATTACTGCCACACATATAGCATACATTTCTGGTGGGAAAATCTAAAAGGATCTCTAGGGGGAATAGTTGGTTTTGGGAAAAGGTGGGAAAAATCTGAGGTAACTTGGGAAGGATGGACAGAGAAAATTTTGTTTGAGGTAACTAGGAAGGATGGGCAGAGAAAATTTGACAAAACCTGAGGTAATTTTTAAAGGGCAGAAAGAAAATTTTAACGGTAAAACCTCAGGTAATCAGGGGAGTAAATTAATATTTTTAAAGGCAAAATCTGAGATAATTTTTACAGGACAAATAAGGAACATTTGTGAGGGCAAATCTGAGGCTATAATCATGAGGGGGAAAAAATATTGGACATATTGGAGAAAAAATATTAGATGTATAGGACATAGTGCAGATAAAACCCAAGATAACCATTAGGTGGCATTTTGGTGCTTAAATCAGAGGAAGTATATAGATGTAGATGAAGATATTATGAAGGGAAAATCTGAGGTAATCTCAATGAAATAGAACATTTTGGAATGAAAAATCTGAGGTAATCTTTAAGGACCAGAATGAATACTGAGGGAGAGGTTGGTGACACTAGTGATGATGAGGAGGTGTGAGGGTTACTGAGAGTGTGTGAGGATCTCTGAGGGCAGGTGGATAAGGGCTGTGTTGCTGAGGGGCACCGCAGGGGGTTTTTCCTACCCGGGACGGTGCCCGCGCCACTCAGCACTGAGGGCGGTTACTGGAAGCTGCTGTGGCTGCCGCTAGTGGGCAGCCTCGGCCCTCAGGTCCCCTCAGCCCCGAGGGCGGGACTGCGAAGCCACTGTGGCTGCTGCGAGGGGGCACCCTGGCCCCTTAGAACCCCTCAGCCCTGAGGGCGGTTACTTGAAGCAGCTGTGGTCGCTAGGGGGTGCCCTTGCCCCTCAGATCGCCTCAGCCCTGAGGGCGGTTACTCGAAGCTGCTGTGGCCGCTAGGGGGGCGCCCTTGCCCCTCAGATCGCCTCAGCCCTGACGGCGGTAACTCAAAGCCGCTGTGGCCGCTAGGGGGCGCCCTCACCGCTCAGATCGCCTCAGCCCTGAGGGCGGTTACTCGAAGCCGCTGTGGCCGCTAGGGGGCGCCCTCACCCCTCAGGTCCCCTCAGCCCTGAGGGCGGTTACTCGAAGCCGCTGTGGCCGCTAGGGGGCGCCCTCGCCCCTCAGATCCCCTCAGCCCTGAGGGCAGTTACTCGAAGCTGCTGTGGCTGCTAGGGGGCGCCCTCACCCCTCAGATCCCCTCAGCCCTGAGGGCGGTTACTCGAAGCCGCTGTGGCCGCTAGGGGGCGCCCTCGCCCCTCAGATCCCCTCAGCCCTGAGGGCGGTTACTCGAAGCCGCTGTGGCCGCTAGTGGGCAGCCTCGCCCTCAGATCCCCTCAGCCCTGAGGGCAGTTACTCGAAGCCGCTGTGGCTGCTAGGGGGCGCCCTCACCCCTCAGATCCCCTCAGCGCTGAGGGCGGGAACTTGAAGCCACTGTGGCTGCCGCTCTCGGCGAGGCGTCAGGCGGGGAGCCACCCGCGGGCCGGAAGGTGCCCTCAGGCAGCCCCTGGGGTGAGGCAGAGGAGGAATGGACGGCCCTCACGTGTCTGCACGGTGTTTCGGTTTGCGGGAGGAAGAGATGAGGTAAGCCAGAGGGGAGAAAAAGAACTTCATGGAGGAGGAATGCTGGAATTCTCTGGCATCACCTGGAGAGCACAGAATGAACATTTTGGGGTAAAATTGAGGAGTGTGGGAACAAAAGCTGCAGTAATCTGTGGCAATTGTGTAATGGACATTTTTTGGAAGAAAAACCTATCTCTAGGGGAGAAAATTAGTTTTGGGGAAAGGTCTGAGGTAATTTGGAGAGGTTGGGCAGAGAAAATTTTGTGGTAACACCTGAGGTCATTTTTAATGGCCAGAATGACTATTTTGGGGGTTAAAATGTAAGGTAATCTGCAAGGGACTGACAGAGTACTTGGAAAGAAATCCTGAGGTAATCTGTAAGGACCACAGTGAGCAATGAGGGAGACGTTGCTTTCCAGGTGATGCTGAGGGGATGTGAGAGTCACTGAGGGAATATGAGTGTCAATGACAGAAGATATGTCCCTGAGGGAGTGCCAGGTGTCCCATGTGTCACTGAGGGAGTAACAGGTCACTGAAGGACCGTCTGATTCCCTGGGTGCTGCTGAGGGACCATGAGTGTTCCTGAGGGGAGGTAGATGTGAAGCCTAAAGCTGGGTAAGAAAACAAAGCTCTCCATTCAGAGGGCTACAGAGCAGGTGTTTGTTTATTCAGCTGGGAGTGAGGTGAATCTCTCTTCCAAACCTCACTTGATGTTGTTTTGCCTTCTGTATGATTCTAAAATGTAAAGTCACAGTTACAAGGTATCATTAGGATACTCATATTTGTGTAAAGCTGCGTCATGGTTCTATGAGAGTTTGTTGATTTCACACCTGCATCAGTTTCTTTGTGATCCTCAGTCTTCTGGTGGTCTTTTGATGAAGACTTCTTTAGTCTTCCTTATGTTTGAACTTTTTTACCTCTGTCTTCAGGACATGTCTGGTGCGTCTTGGGTTTTTTCAGTCTATTATGTTTTTAGCTACTTTTGCAGTTTGCAAGATTTATTACGATTTGCTGTTTTGGTCTTGATGGTGCTTGCTATGTCATTGGCTTTGGTGTCTTGCTTGTTTCTCTTGCACATCTTGGTACAATATTACTTGTTACCATTGCTTGATACAATATAACGTGTAGCCTTTTGTTACATACGGCTTAGGATTCAGATGCTGCTTGTGTTCCTCTACGGGGGAATATGAGAGTCATTTGAGGGGAGGCAGGTGCCCCGTGTTCCTCTGAGGGGTCATGAGAGTCACTGAAGGGATGGCAAATGCCCTGCGTGTTGCTGAGAGGGAGGCAGGTGCCTCGGGTGTGGCTGAGGGACCTGTGACAGAGGCATGCGGTGTACCCTGCATGTAACTGAGGTGTTGGCAGATGCCAAGCGTGCCACTGAGGGTGTGTGAGGATCTCTGAGGGGGGATGCGGGTTGCCGGCTGTGCCTGCGGGCACCACAGGGTCCCTGATGGGGATCCGGTTACGCCGTAAAAACGTCCCTCCCTGAGGGTCGGGGGGTGGGCGCGTTCCCTCGTGCGGCCGCCGCCTCCCGAGTGGCACCGCAGGGCGCGATTCCTGCACATGCGCGATGGCCCTGCCCCGCCGCTTCTGTCAGCCACAGAGGCGGGAATTCAAACCTGGTGTGTCTGGCCGGAGCAGCGGCCTCGCACCACGGGCCCCTCAGCGCTGAGGGCGGGTCGCTGGGCGGGGTTACATGCGCGGGCCAGAAGGCGCCCTCGAGCTGCCCTCGGGTGAGACAGAGGAGAAATGGAGGGCCCGCCTGCACGGTGTTTCTGTTTGCCAGGGGTAGAGAGGAGGAAACTCACAGGGGCAGCAAGAACTGCAGAGGGGACCAATGCTGGAATTTCCTGGCTTCACCTGTGGGGCAAGGAGTGAATATTCTTGTGTAAAATTTGGTAGTGTGGGAACAAAAGCTGCGGTAATTTATTGAGGTCATAGAGCAGATATTTTTTTTGCAAGAAAATTACAGGGGATAACTACGGAAGAAAATGGTTTCTGGGGCAAAGTCTGAGGTATTTTGGGGAGGGGGGCAGAGAAAATTTTGTGATAAAACCTGAGGTAATTTAAACAGCTAGGAGGAACATTTTTTATTTGAAATCTCAGTTAATCTGCAATGAAATAAATCAAAGTAAAAAAGGAGTTTCTATGGTAGAGAACTTTAGAGGAGCAAAACCTGTGTTAATCTGTAGGAGATATTTTGGAGGGAAAATCTGAACGAGTGTATGGGGAAGAGAACATTTTTGGGATAAAATCTTAGGTGACGTATAGGACATGGCTAGGGGACGATTTGGGGGGGAAATCAGGGTTTTCTTTTGGGGGGTGCCCAAGTGACTTTCTCTTCAGAAAACCTGAGGTAATCTAGCTAAAACAGCTGGCTAAAAAATTAACGCTTTCTGGACGGGTGAATTTGGGGTATTTTAGAAAGGAAAAATGACCACATTTTAGGGAGAATCTGTTACAACACAGCAG
This sequence comes from Molothrus ater, assembly GCF_012460135.2. NCBI lineage: Eukaryota > Metazoa > Chordata > Aves > Passeriformes > Icteridae > Molothrus > Molothrus ater. Next base: position 26,781,168 of record NC_050483.2, read on the forward strand.
TAGAAGGCAGTATCTCTGATAGACAATCTGGGATGGTTTAAAAGGGAAAGAGGTGATATTTTTAGCTGAAAGCCTCCAAGTTTTTAGAAGGGTATTGTCTTGGGCATAGTGGGAGCTGCAGAAAAAATCTCTTAGAAACTCCTTCTTGATGAATCCTGAGGTGCAGAATACTGCCTCATTGCTTTCTAAACTCCTCAGAGAGGAACTTGGGTAAGGGTAATAGAATCCCACCGTCTACCTTTATCACAGGTTTATGCCTAAGAGGTTTGAAAGATGTAAGTGAATCTTTTTAAAGATTCTTACTCAGAATCAAGCATTGCAAACCACAGTGATTCAGGTAAACTGATGTAATTTATTAAGGTAAAAACAACTCAAAAGTATCGCAATGAAAAGTAATCCCTCTACCATAAAGACGCAATAAAAACTAGCATAGTAAAATGCCCTATCCGAAAGCAGCCCGGATTATATTAAACCTACAGAAAAAAACTAACCAATGAATCCTTATGAAAAACAACCGTACCAAAAAGGGACCAAAAATCTCATTACTAATGTATGAGAGGGAACTGAGGGGTGTCTACACTCAGGGAGGGATCAATCCACACAGCAACCCAAAGAAAATTCTCTTCAAAAAAAAAGGGCAACGAATTCTGGCTGCCTTGCTTAGAGTTCAGCTAGTGAGGCTGTTGGGTGGCAGTTCCCTGCAGGCACAGGGTCTGGAGCTTCTCGGGCCTGAGTGTGTCATCGTGTGTTGGTAGAAGCCGTGGGAGGACGAGGCGAGAGCGGCAGCGTCTTCGAGCTCAAGAGTGGAACGGCGAGGCAAGAGCGAGCCTGGAGCTGAAGAGGGACGCGAGGGGCCCTCTGGGCAAAGGGCTTTTCCAGGCCAGGGCGCCTTCAGGGTGCCGCGGCTGGCTTTGCGCTGGGCGACCTCCCTCTGTGTGCAGGGCTGGTCCTTGCTGTGCTTGGGCCTTTTGCCCTTGTGCTCCTTTGGCTGCCCGGAGAGAGGGGCAAGCCTGTAAAGGAGGCTGAGTGCCCCTGTCTCCGCACCGCAGGGGGGAAACAGAGCTCTCCCGGCCCCCAGCCCAGCTACCCTGTAAGCAGGGCAGGGCTTTACCCCAGGCCTGGCAGCTTTCTGCCTGCTGCTGGCCCCTGGCCAGCGTGACCCCCTGTACTCGGGGCGTGTCACAGCTCGTGTCCCTGGTGCCGGTCCTGAAGCGCTTCAGCGCGTCGGGGCCCCTGTGGCCTTCTCTCAGTGCAAGGGCAGGTCTGATGCTTTCCTCTCCCGCTCAGCATTAGGAATGGCTCCCTAGAGTAGGTTGGCTGCACAGAACTTGCTCCCTCTTCTGGGACTGCCTCCCCCTCCCCTGCCTCCCCCTCCCCTGTCTTCCCCTTAGTTGGTGTGAGTGAGTGAGGAAGTGTGTTTGTGCTTTAGAAACAGAGCAGTGTAGCCTAGACTTCCCAGGAGGGAAAGAGGAGCTCTGTGCAGCCACAGGCGGGTGCCCAAAATGCACGGGTGGGGAAAGCATCCGGCCTCGCCCCTGCTTTCTGAGGACGGCGCGAAGCCGCTTAGCGGCAGCGTGGGCAGCGTGAGCCGCCTGTAGCCAGGGCCAGGGCGTGCGCCCACGCTGCCGGTCGTGCTGGTGAGCTGCCAGCGTGCGGGCCCTGTACTCGGGGCACGTGTCAGGACCTTGGCGGCACCCTTTGTCCCCAGGAGCAGCCCCGCCCAGGTCCCTGTAAGCAGGGCTGGGGAGGCTCCTTTAGCCAGGCAACAGGAAGGAGCGCTCCCAGGCCTTTGCCAGGGGGCAGCTTGCCGAAGTGCTGTGCCGCAGGGCACGCTCCCGCCTTTGGCACTGCTTCGGGCTGGCGCCACAGGGCTGGCGGCCTCGTAGAGGAGGCTCCCGGGGCTTGCAGACGGCTGTGTGGCCGTGCTGCGCTGCGGCCGGGCTCCGGCCTGTCCCTAAGTGGGGCGCAGGCCGGCGCCTGTGCTCCGTAAGCTTGTTGGGGGGTGCCGGGCAGCAGGGGGCGGCCCCGTAAGTGGGGTTCTGTGCGTCCCCTGGCCTCGGCGGGCGGTTGGAGGGACCCCCTGTAATCAGGCGGGTGTCCCTGGCCCCGGTCTTTCAGAGGCGTGGGGCCAGGAGTCATGGGGCCGGGCGTGTGCCCTCCCTGTCCTCAGGGCTGGGCTGGCAGCCCCTCGGGCCCCTCGGCTTTAGGCTGTGAGCTCGACTGCCTGACTCTAGAGTCAGGTTCCTGTTGCCTTGGGGGAAGGCCGAGCTTTGTGGCTCCCTGGGTGTGGACCGGCCTGTAAGCAGGCTGCGGGTCTGGGAGCCTTTGTGCTCCCTTCAGCTGGCAGCCTGTGTGGGGCGCCCGCCCCGTTAGTGGGGAGCGCCCCGCAACTGGAGAGAAGGAGCCTCCATAGGCCCTGGGGACCAGAGCCGCCCTGTAAGTGGGGGCCAGTGCTCTGGAGTCCCGGGCACTTTGCGGTCCAGGCAGCGGCTTGAGCCCCCTGTAAGCAGGGGTGCAGCCTCTTGGCCGCTGCCTTGCGTGCCCAGCTTCATTTGCCCAGAGGGCCCGGCTCCCAGCACGGCGTGGGACGGCGCCGGACGTCGCGACGGTGAGTCAAGCTGAAGTTGGAGGCTTTTGGGCAGCTGGGGGGCTGCGTGGGCGGTGGCCCGAGGGTCAGGCTGTGGGGCTGTTGGGTGGCGGTTCCCTTTGGCAGCTGGTGCTCCTCAGGCCTGATTGTGTCCGGGTCGACGTTTGCAGAAGCCACGGGACAGCGAGGCAAGAGCGAGCCGCAGGAGCGGCCTCTTCGAGCTCAAGAGCGGAACGGCGAGGCAAGAGCAAGCTTCAGCTTTGGCGTCTTTGAGCTCAGGCGTGCAGCAGCCAGGTAAGAGCAGCCGCTTGGAGCTGATGTGTGAGGCTTTTGGGCGGCCGACCAGGACCTGTGGGTGGCTGGTTGGGGGTGTCCCTATGGGGCTGTTGGGTGGCGGTTCCCTGCAGGCACAGGGTCTGGAGCTTCCCGGGCCTGAGTGTGTCGTCGTGCGTTGGCAGAAGCCGTGGGAGGACGAGGCGAGAGCGGCAGCGTCTTCGAGCTCAAGAGTGGAACGGCGAGGCAAGAGCGAGCCTGGAGCTGAAGAGGGACGCGAGGGGCCCTCTGGGCAAAGGGCTTTTCCAGGCCAGGGCGCCTTCAGGGTGCCGCGGCTGGCTTTGCGCTGGGCGACCTCCCTCTGTGTGCAGGGCTGGTCCTTGCTGTGCTTGGGCCTTTTGCCCTTGTGCTCCTTTGGCTGCCCGGAGAGAGGGGCAAGCCTGTAAAGGAGGCTGAGTGCCCCTGTCTCCGCACCGCAGGGGGGAAACAGAGCTCTCCCGGCCCCCAGCCCAGCTACCCTGTAAGCAGGGCAGGGCTTTACCCCAGGCCTGGCAGCTTTCTGCCTGCTGCTGGCCCCTGGCCAGCGTGACCCCCTGTACTCGGGGCGTGTCACAGCTCGTGTCCCTGGTGCCGGTCCTGAAGCGCTTCAGCGCGTCGGGGCCCCTGTGGCCTTCTCTCAGTGCAAGGGCAGGTCTGATGCTTTCCTCTCCCGCTCAGCATTAGGAATGGCTCCCTAGAGTAGGTTGGCTGCACAGAACTTGCTCCCTCTTCTGGGCCTGTCTCCCCCTCCCCTGCCTCCCCCTCCCCTGTCTTCCCCTTAGTTGGTGTGAGTGAGTGAGGAAGTGTGTTTGTGCTTTAGAAACAGAGCAGTGTAGCCTAGACTTCCCAGGAGGGAAAGAGGAGCTCTGTGCAGCCACAGGCGGGTGCCCAAAATGCACGGGTGGGGAAAGCATCCGGCCTCGCCCCTGCTTTCTGAGGACGGCGCGAAGCCGCTTAGCGGCAGCGTGGGCAGCGTGAGCCGCCTGTAGCCAGGGCCAGGGCGTGCGCCCACGCTGCCGGTCGTGCTGGTGAGCTGCCAGCGTGCGGGCCCTGTACTCGGGGCACGTGTCAGGACCTTGGCGGCACCCTTTGTCCCCAGGAGCAGCCCCGCCCAGGTCCCTGTAAGCAGGGCTGGGGAGGCTCCTTTAGCCAGGCAACAGGAAGGAGCGCTCCCAGGCCTTTGCCAGGGGGCAGCTTGCCGAAGTGCTGTGCCGCAGGGCACGCTCCCGCCTTTGGCACTGCTTCGGGCTGGCGCCACAGGGCTGGCGGCCTCGTAGAGGAGGCTCCCGGGGCTTGCAGACGGCTGTGTGGCCGTGCTGCGCTGCGGCCGGGCTCCGGCCTGTCCCTAAGTGGGGCGCAGGCCGGCGCCTGTGCTCCGTAAGCTTGTTGGGGGGTGCCGGGCAGCAGGGGGCGGCCCCGTAAGTGGGGTTCTGTGCGTCCCCTGGCCTCGGCGGGCGGTTGGAGGGACCCCCTGTAATCAGGCGGGTGTCCCTGGCCCCGGTCTTTCAGAGGCGTGGGGCCAGGAGTCATGGGGCCGGGCGTGTGCCCTCCCTGTCCTCAGGGCTGGGCTGGCAGCCCCTCGGGCCCCTCGGCTTTAGGCTGTGAGCTCGACTGCCTGACTCTAGAGTCAGGTTCCTGTTGCCTTGGGGGAAGGCCGAGCTTTGTGGCTCCCTGGGTGTGGACCGGCCTGTAAGCAGGCTGCGGGTCTGGGAGCCTTTGTGCTCCCTTCAGCTGGCAGCCTGTGTGGGGCGCCCGCCCCGTTAGTGGGGAGCGCCCCGCAACTGGAGAGAAGGAGCCTCCATAGGCCCTGGGGACCAGAGCCGCCCTGTAAGTGGGGGCCAGTGCTCTGGAGTCCCGGGCACTTTGCGGTCCAGGCAGCGGCTTGAGCCCCCTGTAAGCAGGGGTGCAGCCTCTTGGCCGCTGCCTTGCGTGCCCAGCTTCATTTGCCCAGAGGGCCCGGCTCCCAGCACGGCGTGGGACGGCGCCGGACGTCGCGACGGTGAGTCAAGCTGAAGTTGGAGGCTTTTGGGCAGCTGGGGGGCTGCGTGGGCGGTGGCCCGAGGGTCAGGCTGTGGGGCTGTTGGGTGGCGGTTCCCTTTGGCAGCTGGTGCTCCTCAGGCCTGATTGTGTCCGGGTCGACGTTTGCAGAAGCCACGGGACAGCGAGGCAAGAGCGAGCCGCAGGAGCGGCCTCTTCGAGCTCAAGAGCGGAACGGCGAGGCAAGAGCAAGCTTCAGCTTTGGCGTCTTTGAGCTCAGGCGTGCAGCAGCCAGGTAAGAGCAGCCGCTTGGAGCTGATGTGTGAGGCTTTTGGGCGGCCGACCAGGACCTGTGGGTGGCTGGTTGGGGGTGTCCCTATGGGGCTGTTGGGTGGCGGTTCCCTGCAGGCACAGGGTCTGGAGCTTCCCGGGCCTGAGTGTGTCGTCGTGCGTTGGCAGAAGCCGTGGGAGGACGAGGCGAGAGCGGCAGCGTCTTCGAGCTCAAGAGTGGAACGGCGAGGCAAGAGCGAGCCTGGAGCTGAAGAGGGACGCGAGGGGCCCTCTGGGCAAAGGGCTTTTCCAGGCCAGGGCGCCTTCAGGGTGCCGCGGCTGGCTTTGCGCTGGGCGACCTCCCTCTGTGTGCAGGGCTGGTCCTTGCTGTGCTTGGGCCTTTTGCCCTTGTGCTCCTTTGGCTGCCCGGAGAGAGGGGCAAGCCTGTAAAGGAGGCTGAGTGCCCCTGTCTCCGCACCGCAGGGGGGAAACAGAGCTCTCCCGGCCCCCAGCCCAGCTACCCTGTAAGCAGGGCAGGGCTTTACCCCAGGCCTGGCAGCTTTCTGCCTGCTGCTGGCCCCTGGCCAGCGTGACCCCCTGTACTCGGGGCGTGTCACAGCTCGTGTCCCTGGTGCCGGTCCTGAAGCGCTTCAGCGCGTCGGGGCCCCTGTGGCCTTCTCTCAGTGCAAGGGCAGGTCTGATGCTTTCCTCTCCCGCTCAGCATTAGGAATGGCTCCCTAGAGTAGGTTGGCTGCACAGAACTTGCTCCCTCTTCTGGGCCTGTCTCCCCCTCCCCTGCCTCCCCCTCCCCTGTCTTCCCCTTAGTTGGTGTGAGTGAGTGAGGAAGTGTGTTTGTGCTTTAGAAACAGAGCAGTGTAGCCTAGACTTCCCAGGAGGGAAAGAGGAGCTCTGTGCAGCCACAGGCGGGTGCCCAAAATGCACGGGTGGGGAAAGCATCCGGCCTCGCCCCTGCTTTCTGAGGACGGCGCGAAGCCGCTTAGGGGCAGCGTGAGCCGCCTGTAGCCAGGGCCAGGGCGTGCGCCCACGCTGCCGGTCGTGCTGGTGAGCTGCCAGCGTGCGGGCCCTGTACTCGGGGCACGTGTCAGGACCTTGGCGGCACCCTTTGTCCCCAGGAGCAGCCCCGCCCAGGTCCCTGTAAGCAGGGCTGGGGAGGCTCCTTTAGCCAGGCAACAGGAAGGAGCGCTCCCAGGCCTTTGCCAGGGGGCAGCTTGCCGAAGTGCTGTGCCGCAGGGCACGCTCCCGCCTTTGGCACTGCTTCGGGCTGGCGCCACAGGGCTGGCGGCCTCGTAGAGGAGGCTCCCGGGGCTTGCAGACGGCTGTGTGGCCGTGCTGCGCTGCGGCCGGGCTCCGGCCTGTCCCTAAGTGGGGCGCAGGCCGGCGCCTGTGCTCCGTAAGCTTGTTGGGGGGTGCCGGGCAGCAGGGGGCGGCCCCGTAAGTGGGGTTCTGTGCGTCCCCTGGCCTCGGCGGGCGGTTGGAGGGACCCCCTGTAATCAGGCGGGTGTCCCTGGCCCCGGTCTTTCAGAGGCGTGGGGCCAGGAGTCATGGGGCCGGGCGTGTGCCCTCCCTGTCCTCAGGGCTGGGCTGGCAGCCCCTCGGGCCCCTCGGCTTTAGGCTGTGAGCTCGACTGCCTGACTCTAGAGTCAGGTTCCTGTTGCCTTGGGGGAAGGCCGAGCTTTGTGGCTCCCTGGGTGTGGACCGGCCTGTAAGCAGGCTGCGGGTCTGGGAGCCTTTGTGCTCCCTTCAGCTGGCAGCCTGTGTGGGGCGCCCGCCCCGTTAGTGGGGAGCGCCCCGCAACTGGAGAGAAGGAGCCTCCATAGGCCCTGGGGACCAGAGCCGCCCTGTAAGTGGGGGCCAGTGCTCTGGAGTCCCGGGCACTTTGCGGTCCAGGCAGCGGCTTGAGCCCCCTGTAAGCAGGGGTGCAGCCTCTTGGCCGCTGCCTTGCGTGCCCAGCTTCATTTGCCCAGAGGGCCCGGCTCCCAGCACGGCGTGGGACGGCGCCGGACGTCGCGACGGTGAGTCAAGCTGAAGTTGGAGGCTTTTGGGCAGCTGGGGGGCTGCGTGGGCGGTGGCCCGAGGGTCAGGCTGTGGGGCTGTTGGGTGGCGGTTCCCTTTGGCAGCTGGTGCTCCTCAGGCCTGATTGTGTCCGGGTCGACGTTTGCAGAAGCCACGGGACAGCGAGGCAAGAGCGAGCCGCAGGAGCGGCCTCTTCGAGCTCAAGAGCGGAACGGCGAGGCAAGAGCAAGCTTCAGCTTTGGCGTCTTTGAGCTCAGGCGTGCAGCAGCCAGGTAAGAGCAGCCGCTTGGAGCTGATGTGTGAGGCTTTTGGGTGGCCGACCAGGACCTGTGGGTGGCTGGTTGGGGGTGTCCCTATGGGGCTGTTGGGTGGCGGTTCCCTGCAGGCACAGGGTCTGGAGCTTCCCGGGCCTGAGTGTGTCGTCGTGCGTTGGCAGAAGCCGTGGGAGGACGAGGCGAGAGCGGCAGCGTCTTCGAGCTCAAGAGTGGAACGGCGAGGCAAGAGCGAGCCTGGAGCTGAAGAGGGACGCGAGGGGCCCTCTGGGCAAAGGGCTTTTCCAGGCCAGGGCGCCTTCAGGGTGCCGCGGCTGGCTTTGCGCTGGGCGACCTCCCTCTGTGTGCAGGGCTGGTCCTTGCTGTGCTTGGGCCTTTTGCCCTTGTGCTCCTTTGGCTGCCCGGAGAGAGGGGCAAGCCTGTAAAGGAGGCTGAGTGCCCCTGTCTCCGCACCGCAGGGGGGAAACAGAGCTCTCCCGGCCCCCAGCCCAGCTACCCTGTAAGCAGGGCAGGGCTTTACCCCAGGCCTGGCAGCTTTCTGCCTGCTGCTGGCCCCTGGCCAGCGTGACCCCCTGTACTCGGGGCGTGTCCCAGCTCGTGTCCCTGGTGCCGGTCCTGAAGCGCTTCAGCGCGTCGGGGCCCCTGTGGCCTTCTCTCAGTGCAAGGGCAGGTCTGATGCTTTCCTCTCCCGCTCAGCATTAGGAATGGCTCCCTAGAGTAGGTTGGCTGCACAGAACTTGCTCCCTCTTCTGGGCCTGTCTCCCCCTCCCCTGCCTCCCCCTCCCCTGTCTTCCCCTTAGTTGGTGTGAGTGAGTGAGGAAGTGTGTTTGTGCTTTAGAAACAGAGCAGTGTAGCCTAGACTTCCCAGGAGGGAAAGAGGAGCTCTGTGCAGCCACAGGCGGGTGCCCAAAATGCACGGGTGGGGAAAGCATCCGGCCTCGCCCCTGCTTTCTGAGGACGGCGCGAAGCCGCTTAGCGGCAGCGTGGGCAGCGTGAGCCGCCTGTAGCCAGGGCCAGGGCGTGCGCCCACGCTGCCGGTCGTGCTGGTGAGCTGCCAGCGTGCGGGCCCTGTACTCGGGGCACGTGTCAGGACCTTGGCGGCACCCTTTGTCCCCAGGAGCAGCCCCGCCCAGGTCCCTGTAAGCAGGGCTGGGGAGGCTCCTTTAGCCAGGCAACAGGAAGGAGCGCTCCCAGGCCTTTGCCAGGGGGCAGCTTGCCGAAGTGCTGTGCCGCAGGGCACGCTCCCGCCTTTGGCACTGCTTCGGGCTGGCGCCACAGGGCTGGCGGCCTCGTAGAGGAGGCTCCCGGGGCTTGCAGACGGCTGTGTGGCCGTGCTGCGCTGCGGCCGGGCTCCGGCCTGTCCCTAAGTGGGGCGCAGGCCGGCGCCTGTGCTCCGTAAGCTTGTTGGGGGGTGCCGGGCAGCAGGGGGCGGCCCCGTAAGTGGGGTTCTGTGCGTCCCCTGGCCTCGGCGGGCGGTTGGAGGGACCCCCTGTAATCAGGCGGGTGTCCCTGGCCCCGGTCTTTCAGAGGCGTGGGGCCAGGAGTCATGGGGCCGGGCGTGTGCCCTCCCTGTCCTCAGGGCTGGGCTGGCAGCCCCTCGGGCCCCTCGGCTTTAGGCTGTGAGCTCGACTGCCTGACTCTAGAGTCAGGTTCCTGTTGCCTTGGGGGAAGGCCGAGCTTTGTGGCTCCCTGGGTGTGGACCGGCCTGTAAGCAGGCTGCGGGTCTGGGAGCCTTTGTGCTCCCTTCAGCTGGCAGCCTGTGTGGGGCGCCCGCCCCGTTAGCGGGGAGCGCCCCGCAACTGGAGAGAAGGAGCCTCCATAGGCCCTGGGGACCAGAGCCGCCCTGTAAGTGGGGGCCAGTGCTCTGGAGTCCCGGGCACTTTGCGGTCCAGGCAGCGGCTTGAGCCCCCTGTAAGCAGGGGTGCAGCCTCTTGGCCGCTGCCTTGCGTGCCCAGCTTCATTTGCCCAGAGGGCCCGGCTCCCAGCACGGCGTGGGACGGCGCCGGACGTCGCGACGGTGAGTCAAGCTGAAGTTGGAGGCTTTTGGGCAGCTGGGGGGCTGCGTGGGCGGTGGCCCGAGGGTCAGGCTGTGGGGCTGTTGGGTGGCGGTTCCCTTTGGCAGCTGGTGCTCCTCAGGCCTGATTGCGTCCGGGTCGACGTTTGCAGAAGCCACGGGACAGCGAGGCAAGAGCGAGCCGCAGGAGCGGCCTCTTCGAGCTCAAGAGCGGAACGGCGAGGCAAGAGCAAGCTTCAGCTTTGGCGTCTTTGAGCTCAGGCGTGCAGCAGCCAGGTAAGAGCAGCCGCTTGGAGCTGATGTGTGAGGCTTTTGGGCGGCCGACCAGGACCTGTGGGTGGCTGGTTGGGGGTGTCCCTATGGGGCTGTTGGGTGGCGGTTCCCTGCAGGCACAGGGTCTGGAGCTTCCCGGGCCTGAGTGTGTCGTCGTGCGTTGGCAGAAGCCGTGGGAGGACGAGGCGAGAGCGTCAGGGTCTTCGAGCTCAAGAGTGGAACGGCGAGGCAAGAGCGAGCCTGGAGCTGAAGAGGGACGCGAGGGGCCCTCTGGGCAAAGGGCTTTTCCAGGCCAGGGCGCCTTCAGGGTGCCGTGGCTGGCTTTGCGCTGGGCGACCTCCCTCTGTGTGCAGGGCTGGTCCTTGCTGTGCTTGGGCCTTTTGCCCTTGTGCTCCTTTGGCTGCCCGGAGAGAGGGGCAAGCCTGTAAAGGAGGCTGAGCGCCCCTGTCTCCGCACCGCAGGGGGGAAACAGAGCTCTCCCGGCCCCCAGCCCAGCTACCCTGTAAGCAGGGCAGGGCTTTACCCCAGGCCTGGCAGCTTTCTGCCTGCTGCTGGCCCCTGGCCAGCGTGACCCCCTGTACTCGGGGCGTGTCACAGCTCGTGTCCCTGGTGCCGGTCCTGAAGCGCTTCAGCGCGTCGGGGCCCCTGTGGCCTTCTCTCAGTGCAAGGGCAGGTCTGATGCTTTCCTCTCCCGCTCAGCATTAGGAATGGCTCCCTAGAGTAGGTTGGCTGCACAGAACTTGCTCCCTCTTCTGGGCCTGTCTCCCCCTCCCCTGCCTCCCCCTCCCCTGTCTTCCCCTTAGTTGGTGTGAGTGAGTGAGGAAGTGTGTTTGTGCTTTAGAAACAGAGCAGTGTAGCCTAGACTTCCCAGGAGGGAAAGAGGAGCTCTGTGCAGCCACAGGCGGGTGCCCAAAATGCACGGGTGGGGAAAGCATCCGGCCTCGCCCCTGCTTTCTGAGGACGGCGCGAAGCCGCTTAGCGGCAGCGTGGGCAGCGTGAGCCGCCTGTAGCCAGGGCCAGGGCGTGCGCCCACGCTGCCGGTCGTGCTGGTGAGCTGCCAGCGTGCGGGCCCTGTACTCGGGGCACGTGTCAGGACCTTGGCGGCACCCTTTGTCCCCAGGAGCAGCCCCGCCCAGGTCCCTGTAAGCAGGGCTGGGGAGGCTCCTTTAGCCAGGCAACAGGAAGGAGCGCTCCCAGGCCTTTGCCAGGGGGCAGCTTGCCGAAGTGCTGTGCCGCAGGGCACGCTCCCGCCTTTGGCACTGCTTCGGGCTGGCGCCACAGGGCTGGCGGCCTCGTAGAGGAGGCTCCCGGGGCTTGCAGACGGCTGTGTGGCCGTGCTGCGCTGCGGCCGGGCTCCGGCCTGTCCCTAAGTGGGGCGCAGGCCGGCGCCTGTGCTCCGTAAGCTTGTTGGGGGGTGCCGGGCAGCAGGGGGCGGCCCCGTAAGTGGGGTTCTGTGCGTCCCCTGGCCTCGGCGGGCGGTTGGAGGGACCCCCTGTAATCAGGCGGGTGTCCCTGGCCCCGGTCTTTCAGAGGCGTGGGGCCAGGAGTCATGGGGCCGGGCGTGTGCCCTCCCTGTCCTCAGGGCTGGGCTGGCAGCCCCTCGGGCCCCTCGGCTTTAGGCTGTGAGCTCGACTGCCTGACTCTAGAGTCAGGTTCCTGTTGCCTTGGGGGAAGGCCGAGCTTTGTGGCTCCCTGGGTGTGGACCGGCCTGTAAGCAGGCTGCGGGTCTGGGAGCCTTTGTGCTCCCTTCAGCTGGCAGCCTGTGTGGGGCGCCCGCCCCGTTAGCGGGGAGCGCCTCGCAACTGGAGAGAAGGAGTCTCCATAGGCCCTGGGGACCAGAGCCGCCCTGTAAGTGGGGGCCAGTGCTCTGGAGTCCCGGGCACTTTGCGGTCCAGGCAGCGGCTTGAGCCCCCTGTAAGCAGGGGTGCAGCCTCTTGGCCGCTGCCTTGCGTGCCCAGCTTCATTTGCCCAGAGGGCCCGGCTCCCAGCACGGCGTGGGACGGCGCCGGACGTCGCGACGGTGAGTCAAGCTGAAGTTGGAGGCTTTTGGGCAGCTGGGGGGCTGCGTGGGCGGTGGCCCGAGGGTCAGGCTGTGGGGCTGTTGGGTGGCGGTTCCCTTTGGCAGCTGGTGCTCCTCAGGCCTGATTGTGTCCGGGTCGACGTTTGCAGAAGCCACGGGACAGCGAGGCAAGAGCGAGCCGCAGGAGCGGCCTCTTCGAGCTCAAGAGCGGAACGGCGAGGCAAGAGCAAGCTTCAGCTTTGGCGTCTTTGAGCTCAGGCGTGCAGCAGCCAGGTAAGAGCAGCCGCTTGGAGCTGATGTGTGAGGCTTTTGGGCGGCCGACCAGGACCTGTGGGTGGCTGGTTGGGGGTGTCCCTATGGGGCTGTTGGGTGGCGGTTCCCTGCAGGCACAGGGTCTGGAGCTTCCCGGGCCTGAGTGTGTCGTCGTGCGTTGGCAGAAGCCGTGGGAGGACGAGGCGAGAGCGGCAGCGTCTTCGAGCTCAAGAGTGGAACGGCGAGGCAAGAGCGAGCCTGGAGCTGAAGAGGGACGCGAGGGGCCCTCTGGGCAAAGGGCTTTTCCAGGCCAGGGCGCCTTCAGGGTGCCGCGGCTGGCTTTGCGCTGGGCGACCTCCCTCTGTGTGCAGGGCTGGTCCTTGCTGTGCTTGGGCCTTTTGCCCTTGTGCTCCTTTGGCTGCCCGGAGAGAGGGGCAAGCCTGTAAAGGAGGCTGAGTGCCCCTGTCTCCGCACCGCAGGGGGGAAACAGAGCTCTCCCGTCCCCCAGCCCAGCTACCCTGTAAGCAGGGCAGGGCTTTACCCCAGGCCTGGCAGCTTTCTGCCTGCTGCTGGCCCCTGGCCAGCGTGACCCCCTGTACTCGGGGCGTGTCACAGCTCGTGTCCCTGGTGCCGGTCCTGAAGCGCTTCAGCGCGTTGGGGCCCCTGTGGCCTTCTCTCAGTGCAAGGGCAGGTCTGATGCTTTCCTCTCCCGCTCAGCATTAGGAATGGCTCCCTAGAGTAGGTTGGCTGCACAGAACTTGCTCCCTCTTCTGGGACTGCCTCCCCCTCCCCTGCCTCCCCCTCCCCTGTCTTCCCCTTAGTTGGTGTGAGTGAGTGAGGAAGTGTGTTTGTGCTTTAGAAACAGAGCAGTGTAGCCTAGACTTCCCAGGAGGGAAAGAGGAGCTCTGTGCAGCCACAGGCGGGTGCCCAAAATGCACGGGTGGGGAAAGCATCCGGCCTCGCCCCTGCTTTCTGAGGACGGCGCGAAGCCGCTTAGCGGCAGCGTGGGCAGCGTGAGCCGCCTGTAGCCAGGGCCAGGGCGTGCGCCCACGCTGCCGGTCGTGCTGGTGAGCTGCCAGCGTGCGGGCCCTGTACTCGGGGCACGTGTCAGGACCTTGGCGGCACCCTTTGTCCCCAGGAGCAGCCCCGCCCAGGTCCCTGTAAGCAGGGCTGGGGAGGCTCCTTTAGCCAGGCAACAGGAAGGAGCGCTCCCAGGCCTTTGCCAGGGGGCAGCTTGCCGAAGTGCTGTGCCGCAGGGCACGCTCCCGCCTTTGGCACTGCTTCGGGCTGGCGCCACAGGGCTGGCGGCCTCGTAGAGGAGGCTCCCGGGGCTTGCAGACGGCTGTGTGGCCGTGCTGCGCTGCGGCCGGGCTCCGGCCTGTCCCTAAGTGGGGCGCAGGCCGGCGCCTGTGCTCCGTAAGCTTGTTGGGGGGTGCCGGGCAGCAGGGGGCGGCCCCGTAAGTGGGGTTCTGTGCGTCCCCTGGCCTCGGCGGGCGGTTGGAGGGACCCCCTGTAATCAGGCGGGTGTCCCTGGCCCCGGTCTTTCAGAGGCGTGGGGCCAGGAGTCATGGGGCCGGGCGTGTGCCCTCCCTGTCCTCAGGGCTGGGCTGGCAGCCCCTCGGGCCCCTCGGCTTTAGGCTGTGAGCTCGACTGCCTGACTCTAGAGTCAGGTTCCTGTTGCCTTGGGGGAAGGCCGAGCTTTGTGGCTCCCTGGGTGTGGACCGGCCTGTAAGCAGGCTGCGGGTCTGGGAGCCTTTGTGCTCCCTTCAGCTGGCAGCCTGTGTGGGGCGCCCGCCCCGTTAGCGGGGAGCGCCCCGCAACTGGAGAGAAGGAGCCTCCATAGGCCCTGGGGACCAGAGCCGCCCTGTAAGTGGGGGCCAGTGCTCTGGAGTCCCGGGCACTTTGCGGTCCAGGCAGCGGCTTGAGCCCCCTGTAAGCAGGGGTGCAGCCTCTTGGCCGCTGCCTTGCGTGCCCAGCTTCATTTGCCCAGAGGGCCCGGCTCCCAGCACGGCGTGGGACGGCGCCGGACGTCGCGACGGTGAGTCAAGCTGAAGTTGGAGGCTTTTGGGCAGCTGGGGGGCTGCGTGGGCGGTGGCCCGAGGGTCAGGCTGTGGGGCTGTTGGGTGGCGGTTCCCTTTGGCAGCTGGTGCTCCTCAGGCCTGATTGTGTCCGGGTCGACGTTTGCAGAAGCCACGGGACAGCGAGGCAAGAGCGAGCCGCAGGAGCGGCCTCTTCGAGCTCAAGAGCGGAACGGCGAGGCAAGAGCAAGCTTCAGCTTTGGCGTCTTTGAGCTCAGGCGTGCAGCAGCCAGGTAAGAGCAGCCGCTTGGAGCTGATGTGTGAGGCTTTTGGGCGGCCGACCAGGACCTGTGGGTGGCTGGTTGGGGGTGTCCCTATGGGGCTGTTGGGTGGCGGTTCCCTGCAGGCACAGGGTCTGGAGCTTCCCGGGCCTGAGTGTGTCGTCGTGCGTTGGCAGAAGCCGTGGGAGGACGAGGCGAGAGCGGCAGCGTCTTCGAGCTCAAGAGTGGAACGGCGAGGCAAGAGCGAGCCTGGAGCTGAAGAGGGACGCGAGGGGCCCTCTGGGCAAAGGGCTTTTCCAGGCCAGGGCGCCTTCAGGGTGCCGCGGCTGGCTTTGCGCTGGGCGACCTCCCTCTGTGTGCAGGGCTGGTCCTTGCTGTGCTTGGGCCTTTTGCCCTTGTGCTCCTTTGGCTGCCCGGAGAGAGGGGCAAGCCTGTAAAGGAGGCTGAGTGCCCCTGTCTCCGCACCGCAGGGGGGAAACAGAGCTCTCCCGGCCCCCAGCCCAGCTACCCTGTAAGCAGGGCAGGGCTTTACCCCAGGCCTGGCAGCTTTCTGCCTGCTGCTGGCCCCTGGCCAGCGTGACCCCCTGTACTCGGGGCGTGTCACAGCTCGTGTCCCTGGTGCCGGTCCTGAAGCGCTTCAGCGCGTCGGGGCCCCTGTGGCCTTCTCTCAGTGCAAGGGCAGGTCTGATGCTTTCCTCTCCCGCTCAGCATTAGGAATGGCTCCCTAGAGTAGGTTGGCTGCACAGAACTTGCTCCCTCTTCTGGGACTGTCTCCCCCTCCCCTGCCTCCCCCTCCCCTGTCTTCCCCTTAGTTGGTGTGAGTGAGTGAGGAAGTGTGTTTGTGCTTTAGAAACAGAGCAGTGTAGCCTAGACTTCCCAGGAGGGAAAGAGGAGCTCTGTGCAGCCACAGGCGGGTGCCCAAAATGCACGGGTGGGGAAAGCATCCGGCCTCGCCCCTGCTTTCTGAGGACGGCGCGAAGCCGCTTAGCGGCAGCGTGGGCAGCGTGAGCCGCCTGTAGCCAGGGCCAGGGCGTGCGCCCACGCTGCCGGTCGTGCTGGTGAGCTGCCAGCGTGCGGGCCCTGTACTCGGGGCACGTGTCAGGACCTTGGCGGCACCCTTTGTCCCCAGGAGCAGCCCCGCCCAGGTCCCTGTAAGCAGGGCTGGGGAGGCTCCTTTAGCCAGGCAACAGGAAGGAGCGCTCCCAGGCCTTTGCCAGGGGGCAGCTTGCCGAAGTGCTGTGCCGCAGGGCACGCTCCCGCCTTTGGCACTGCTTCGGGCTGGCGCCACAGGGCTGGCGGCCTCGTAGAGGAGGCTCCCGGGGCTTGCAGACGGCTGTGTGGCCGTGCTGCACTGCGGCCGGGCTCCGGCCTGTCCCTAAGTGGGGCGCAGGCCGGCGCCTGTGCTCCGTAAGCTTGTTCGGGGGTGCCGGGCAGCAGGGGGCGGCCCCGTAAGTGGGGTTCTGTGCGTCCCCTGGCCTCGGCGGGCGGTTGGAGGGACCCCCTGTAATCAGGCGGGTGTCCCTGGCCCCGGTCTTTCAGAGGCGTGGGGCCAGGAGTCATGGGGCCGGGCGTGTGCCCTCCCTGTCCTCAGGGCTGGGCTGGCAGCCCCTCGGGCCCCTCGGCTTTAGGCTGTGAGCTCGACTGCCTGACTCTAGAGTCAGGTTCCTGTTGCCTTGGGGGAAGGCCGAGCTTTGTGGCTCCCTGGGTGTGGACCGGCCTGTAAGCAGGCTGCGGGTCTGGGAGCCTTTGTGCTCCCTTCAGCTGGCAGCCTGTGTGGGGCGCCCGCCCCGTTAGCGGGGAGCGCCCCGCAACTGGAGAGAAGGAGCCTCCATAGGCCCTGGGGACCAGAGCCGCCCTGTAAGTGGGGGCCAGTGCTCTGGAGTCCCGGGCACTTTGCGGTCCAGGCAGCGGCTTGAGCCCCCTGTAAGCAGGGGTGCAGCCTCTTGGCCGCTGCCTTGCGTGCCCAGCTTCATTTGCCCAGAGGGCCCGGCTCCCAGCACGGCGTGGGACGGCGCCGGACGTCGCGACGGTGAGTCAAGCTGAAGTTGGAGGCTTTTGGGCAGCTGGGGGGCTGCGTGGGCGGTGGCCCGAGGGTCAGGCTGTGGGGCTGTTGGGTGGCGGTTCCCTTTGGCAGCTGGTGCTCCTCAGGCCTGATTGCGTCCGGGTCGACGTTTGCAGAAGCCACGGGACAGCGAGGCAAGAGCGAGCCGCAGGAGCGGCCTCTTCGAGCTCAAGAGCGGAACGGCGAGGCAAGAGCAAGCTTCAGCTTTGGCGTCTTTGAGCTCAGGCGTGCAGCAGCCAGGTAAGAGCAGCCGCTTGGAGCTGATGTGTGAGGCTTTTGGGCGGCCGACCAGGACCTGTGGGTGGCTGGTTGGGGGTGTCCCTATGGGGCTGTTGGGTGGCGGTTCCCTGCAGGCACAGGGTCTGGAGCTTCCCGGGCCTGAGTGTGTCGTCGTGCGTTGGCAGAAGCCGTGGGAGGACGAGGCGAGAGCGGCAGCGTCTTCGAGCTCAAGAGTGGAACGGCGAGGCAAGAGCGAGCCTGGAGCTGAAGAGGGACGCGAGGGGCCCTCTGGGCAAAGGGCTTTTCCAGGCCAGGGCGCCTTCAGGGTGCCGCGGCTGGCTTTGCGCTGGGCGACCTCCCTCTGTGTGCAGGGCTGGTCCTTGCTGTGCTTGGGCCTTTTGCCCTTGTGCTCCTTTGGCTGCCCGGAGAGAGGGGCAAGCCTGTAAAGGAGGCTGAGTGCCCCTGTCTCCGCACCGCAGGGGGGAAACAGAGCTCTCCCGGCCCCCAGCCCAGCTACCCTGTAAGCAGGGCAGGGCTTTACCCCAGGCCTGGCAGCTTTCTGCCTGCTGCTGGCCCCTGGCCAGCGTGACCCCCTGTACTCGGGGCGTGTCACAGCTCGTGTCCCTGGTGCCGGTCCTGAAGCGCTTCAGCGCGTCGGGGCCCCTGTGGCCTTCTCTCAGTGCAAGGGCAGGTCTGATGCTTTCCTCTCCCGCTCAGCATTAGGAATGGCTCCCTAGAGTAGGTTGGCTGCACAGAACTTGCTCCCTCTTCTGGGCCTGTCTCCCCCTCCCCTGCCTCCCCCTCCCCTGTCTTCCCCTTAGTTGGTGTGAGTGAGTGAGGAAGTGTGTTTGTGCTTTAGAAACAGAGCAGTGTAGCCTAGACTTCCCAGGAGGGAAAGAGGAGCTCTGTGCAGCCACAGGCGGGTGCCCAAAATGCACGGGTGGGGAAAGCATCCGGCCTCGCCCCTGCTTTCTGAGGACGGCGCGAAGCCGCTTAGCGGCAGCGTGGGCAGCGTGAGCCGCCTGTAGCCAGGGCCAGGGCGTGCGCCCACGCTGCCGGTCGTGCTGGTGAGCTGCCAGCGTGCGGGCCCTGTACTCGGGGCACGTGTCAGGACCTTGGCGGCACCCTTTGTCCCCAGGAGCAGCCCCGCCCAGGTCCCTGTAAGCAGGGCTGGGGAGGCTCCTTTAGCCAGGCAACAGGAAGGAGCGCTCCCAGGCCTTTGCCAGGGGGCAGCTTGCCGAAGTGCTGTGCCGCAGGGCACGCTCCCGCCTTTGGCACTGCTTCGGGCTGGCGCCACAGGGCTGGCGGCCTCGTAGAGGAGGCTCCCGGGGCTTGCAGACGGCTGTGTGGCCGTGCTGCGCTGCGGCCGGGCTCCGGCCTGTCCCTAAGTGGGGCGCAGGCCGGCGCCTGTGCTCCGTAAGCTTGTTGGGGGGTGCCGGGCAGCAGGGGGCGGCCCCGTAAGTGGGGTTCTGTGCGTCCCCTGGCCTCGGCGGGGGGTTGGAGGGACCCCCTGTAATCCGGTGGGTGTCTCTGGCCCCAGTCTTTCACAGGCCTGGGGCTGGTACAACTGCGGCCCCCTTTGCGCAGCCAATTGGCCAAGCTTTGGGATTGGCACTGGAGTCCCTGTTTTCTACAAGCTTCTGAGGGTCCGATCCCATGCAGGGTCCGCACTGGCCCTGGGCGCTTGCTTCCTCAGGGCCGCTGCCTGCGGCAGGTGGGTCCTCGTTGTGGTGCTACCTCCACTTCACCAGCCGGCGCTCGGCTCCTGTCCCCACCCTGGCGGGCTGCATGGGGCGCCACGGTCTGCCTTGCCACGGTTGGGGCTGAGGAAGGAGAGTTCGGGGCAGGCCGGGCGGGTGTGTGCCTCTTTGGGGCATAGCAGTGCTGTCACCCTTGGGCTCAGCGACAGTAGGAAATGGTGGATGTCATGTGTTCCATGCCTGGGTGAGTACGGCATTCGAAACAGAGTCTCACTGCAGGCATGACTATCGAGGCTTCTGTGGGCACGCAGCGGGCCCTCCTCGGTGGGTGCCATCATTGCAGAGCAGCCCATAGGACGCATTTGCAGGCCACAGTGCCAACCCAGTGGCTGAGTCCTCCTGGCAGACCGGCACCTTATGTCTATATGTCTATACATAGACTGAAATCTGTGTATACAATAGAACAATATAAGTTTAATAATTAATGTGAAAGTTTTATAACAATAGAACATAAAAACATGTTCATCTCGGATGTATGGTCAGAGTCAGATTTGGGTTGAATACCCTTGACACCCAGAGCTCTTTAATAAAAGCACCGACATGTGATCATTTTCGGGGCTATATGTGTCCGAACACTGTGACGTGATTAACAATGTGGAAGAACTTCTGAACTGTACTGTTATTTTCTTCAAATCAACATGTATGGCAATAGATGACCCATCCTGCAAAGTCCAGACTCATTGGTTTCAAACGCTTCCATTGGAACCTCCTTGCATGGACTTTGGGGTCTTGGTGGTACTTATTTATTTCTGTATGAGTCAGAAGTTCTGAATAATGTTTCTGCTTAGTTGACTACGGAAGACAAAGCTCCAAAAAAATTTCTGGGGATTCACATGTCAGGAAAAAGAAGGGAGAGACAGAAAGAAAAAATAAAAGGAGGATATGGATAGCAGGATGACCAGACCTTAGAAATGGAAAATTCACAGGTTTGGTTAGTCAGTGAATTGACGTACACCGTATCCTAGAATTGAAAAACCGTTGAAAATTTTAACTAAAATTAGTACATAAATGGAGGCAGAAACAATGCTTTCACGGAAGAGTAGAAAGGTAAAAACATTTCATAAGCTCACATTTCTGGCAAAAGTCAAGGAGCAATGGAAGTATCAGACAAAGATAAGAAAGCTCTTACCAAGTTTTGTAGATGTTTAAACAAGTATCTAGTTAATAGCAAATGACAAATCACAGACCTTGAGACATTTAGCCCCTTTTCCAACTGTCTCTACAACACTCCTGGCCAGTGTTAATCAACCTGTTGTAAAAGTACTTGGATGATGCAAATCAAGGAGTTTCTTAGGGGCTGTTTTGCTATTCTCACTCAAAGAATTATTTCACCCATTATTCTCCTCATATCCTATCACCTAAAGGAATTTATTCCTTTCTTCTGTACAACTACCTATAAAATTATTTGTACACTATTTTCATCTCTCACTGATCTTCTCTACACTAAGGCTCCTGAGTTCCTTCAGTCTTTTTCCACGAATTGGGATTTCTCGACACAGTGTCAATAAGCATGAAGTCACCACTCAAGGGACAGAGGGATTTTGGAAAAGTTGTAGGAGCACTGTGTCTGCGTTCTGGCTTCTGTCTATTTGACAGCTGCAGAAACTCCCATGAGTTTCTTTTTTTTTTCCCCTTGGTAACTGTCTTTTTTTTCCAAAAGAATCTCAAATTCCCTACAATATGAGGAAGAAATATTGTTCAGTTCAAATTATGTCTGTAGTGTGAAAAATAGCATCAACATCAGGTTTATAGTAAGCTGAGAATAGGTACTGATTAATTTAGGAGGTCTTTTGAGGGGAAATATGACAGTGTATGTCTGCCTACTTTGCTAGGAGAAGAAGGGTCAGTTGGTAGTACAGTGCACCAAAGTATCGATGCTATGAGATATGGAATTTAAAAAGGAAAATTTTACCTCATTATATAAAGAGAATTCTGCTGCCAGGCCTCTTAATATATGTGTAATTCCATTCTGCAAAAAGCTTCCTGATACCTGGCTTGTGAGGATAAGATCCATAGTGAATAAGGTACAAAAGTGAAAAGCAAGATTGGTGCATGGTCTCATTATTATTAAGTTGTAAAAATGGATTCTAGTCTTCAGAAAGAAGTTACAGCCAAAATGGAAGTTTTAGGTTACCAGGCAATACAAAATACATGTTCACTTCCAGCTGTACTATAGGCTGCTGGTCTGATTTTAAGGTGAATACACTATTTCTGTGCCTTGGTTTTCCATTTGTAATGACTCATTGTGAGTCATGAGTGGATGACTCAGAGATTGTGGACAGTACAGCTCCTATGGATTGAAATCAGAGCCAGCCTGAAAGGTACTGACATGGATTTTCCTGCAATGCACAGGACCCTGAATGACAAGCCATACACACGCAGTGCAGTTCATGCAGGTTTGCTATAATTTCCTTTTCTGCCTGAGAATGATTTTCAGCATCCTTATTGTTATAACCTTTACACATCTGAAAAATGTAGTACTTCTTTTTCTGATTTGGTTCATCTGTGGTGTTCTTCAGGCAATTAGATGAGCCACAGTTATAGCATTCACATTTTTTATCGAACATAGTACAGCAGATCTTCTGGTACAACTGTAGTACAGTGTAGAGCTGTAGTTGTAAAAAATATAAATTACTTCATTTTCAATAAGCTTTGTGGCATTTTAATGTACAAACTGGGTCATTTTAAATTATTGACTAGTGCCATTACCTCTTGCCTTTAAATTTTGACATTCCCTATGCCAACTTTGCAATTCCATAAGAATTTCAGATGTTGTGACTTAACTTATGTATCTTTATCTAATATGACAACCATAATCATCTAAATACCACTATACTTCCTTCCTAAAAGGTCAAAAATGTAATGGAGGAATTAATGTTCTTTAAAGACTCAATTACTTCTATTTGTTTAGTAACTTAATTCTCTAAGTGTCTACCATGTGGTTCACAACTTTACAAAAGCTAAAAGGAGAAAATTGTTGTTCATGTCCTCTCTCCATTATCACGTATCAGTGAGAATCTCCTCCTGAGTATGGACTTGCCCCAGCTCAGAAGGAAAGGTTGTTTAGCTCTTGCTTCCATCAGACTCATCAAGTGCCTTCAGTTTTAATGGAGTACTCCAAAATCTCATATCATTAGTTGTCATGTACATTAAATACAAGGTGAAATGAAAAGCCATCCAAATATAAAAATAAAATATTAAGTTTTGGAAACAAGATGTAAAATTAAATGTTGCATCATCCCAACTAGTTATTTCGTTAAACTGCTTCTTAACACATCTGTCCTTGCCTGGGGACTTATATATGAATGGTACTAAATAGGCAAGTAATTGGGCAAACATTTGTTAAATTTACCGGTTTCAGATGCACAGCAATCTCCACTGCTAGCAGGAAAGCGTGTGATCTCTTTCTATACCTCTGGGTGACAGATGCAATCCCCGATGTACTCCTGCAAGTTACAAAATGCTATTCTGTGCTCATGATGTCCAGGAGTCCCCACGGTCTGCAAAAAAGTGCATCATGGTTAATTATAAACTGCCATGACACAGAACTAATTTCTGAATAATTCAACTTTTGATATTACATTTGCAGCTGAAGCCAGTTTCCAAATATGAGATGGAACAGAAAATACAGGTAGCACTGGCCTCTAACTGCATTACAATTGGATTTAAGTAACTTCTTACAATGGGGCATTCTTGAGTTTCCATTAGCTGCGTGAATGACCTCTAATCTCTAACGCAAACTGAAAAAAAAAAAAAAGCTTCTTGCTCTGTATTGTAGAAAAAGCCTTCATACAGCAGCACTGCCATCTCCTGCTTGTTTGCTTCCATGCATGCCACTACGAGGTTTGTGCTACAAAGCAGCCACAGGGAAGGTGCAGTTTTCTGCTACTAGGTAACTGAGGAAGTAACATTTTCTAACACTCAGGGATAACACATTTGTAGTTCTGCAAATGGGTAGAATTTTCACAAGTGAACCTTTTTTTAGCATAGGAAAGTACTACAGCAATTTGTCCAGGATTTCTAATATATCACATTCCAGCTGAAAAATAGCTCAAAATGTGTACATTTGTGTGCTTGTGCTATACCCAAGGAATACGTTATACCTTTGAATATGCTTCTGTGGAGTTAATCTGTACACAAGCCAACACATTTGAACAGATCTAAAACATTCCCTGTGGTCTGCATGACTGCTGCAAATCCAAAGCATGAATGACTCGTGCACAGGATTAATTCAATGCTATTGCGGTGTATTTGATCATATACAAGCATTTGTGTGGCCCATATGCAGTTGGTCCAACAGGTCTCAGATGTATCACTGATGCTCTGAATCATTAGGACACAGGTAGGATAAAGCCAGTGTACTGCCAGAACACAGAGTTAAAATCACAGTCCTATCAGGCTACTGGTTCATTGCTTATCATAAGCTAGGAGATGACAGTTTATGCTTCTGAGAATATTTCTACACATTTACAGTGCCTGGTGCAGGGTCTCTTGCAGTTAGTCATGTGCTCACTGAACTCTCTCTGCTGTGCTAAGCTCAAGCCTACAACTCAAACCTGGTCCTGCTTAGGGATTCAGTTCTGGTACTGACATCACCTCTAACTTGACCAAGCCCTGCTGCAGACTCAGCTTGTTGCCACCACTGTTGCCAGTTCAAAACAGCCAAGTCTGTCCCACAGATTGCTATGTGCTGTGCTCAGAAATGCCAGAGGACATGACACTTCCGCTTTTGCTTCTGGTTTGGAATAGAGCTAGGTAAGAGACAAGGACAGAGGTTTCTACTAGATTGTTCTTGCACCTGGAAATCTTCCCAAACCACAATCTACCATGAATCATACAGATGATCCAATTGCTCTTGGATACTTGAATTCTTTTCTAGGACAATCACATTCAATACACAGAGAACAGAAAATTGCATCCAAAGCAACAAAGTATGGAATGATGGATAAGGAGCATAATAATGGATATTCATGATAGTTGCCTAAGATAGATTTTTCCCTTCCCACAGAATCACAAAGTTTCATTATTCTCGTTCTTCCCTCCTTTGAAGGCATATTTATTGTTAAAAAAAAAGTTAAGAGCTATTGAAGACATTGGCAGGTACTGAAAAACAGTTCTGTTGCTTACTAGCCCAAATCTCCAGCAGGGTAAAAAGGTAGAAGAAAGTCCTATAAACCATTTTGTTGGTGAGATCTCAGTTCACACTCAGTTAATTGGCCTGTTTTGTAGGCTTTAATCTGGTGGCATAAGAACCTTGAAATAAATCTCTTAGCTATGATTAGAGATGAAGGAGAGATTACCACAGGCAGGAGAGTTGAAGTGGTTTTCTCCATCTCCATTGGTGAGTCAGTGTGAAGACAGAGCAACTACCGAAACATCAGGAAATCAGTATTTCAGTCATCCTCAGGATGTCCAATTCAGATATTTTCTCTATTGAATTCAACAAGTTACCAGTTTCAAGATCCTGTTCAGTCCTCTGAAGCAGGTTAGTGGTTTCTTTTACAATGTCACAAATAGCAATGTATGTTTAGCTAAAATAGCAGATTTTAGCAAAATCAGTAAGATAAGATGTGGCTTGTTTATGACAAAATTGCAAAATTTCTCTGAACAATTTGTATCTAATAAGTAAATATTATTAAAAATAGCTGTGCTATGTCTTGTTCAATATAGTTAGGGGAATTTGATAGCAAAGGAACAGCTAGGTGACATCTTGGAAGCAAATTGTATGGTGATGGAAGCTGTGTTTAAAGTTAAATCAATTTTAATTAGACAAAGAAAGCTTGAGAACAGTATTGATAGTATGGGAGAGATTTCCACATTTGTCTTCTTTTGTTGAAAGAAATATTTCTCCCTGTATAGAATAAAATCCAGGTCTGTCCCATAGCTGGGGAAAGTACGTCTGTGTGTATATGATTCATAACTCTGAAGTGGCTCACACGCAAAAGTTTTTAAGAACTGTGACAGAGGCGTTAGTTCCACTGAAATGCTGGGAGCATTTGTGGCTTTACAGTAACCCACTGCCAACTATGACTTGGAGAAGAACAGACACATGTTGCAGAGCAAGACTGACATTTTTAGCTCATAACTGCAGTTCAGCTCTTTCAGCTGGAAAAACTTTCTTCATGGTGCTCAAAAAATTATACTATGCAGCTGTGCATGTGTTAGAATAGATCTTACACTAATAAATGTATTCAATACTTTGTTAAACAGGGAAAGAATAATGTTATGATGCATTTATAAAATTCTTCCTGATGTGAAGAGAGTCTTATTATCAGAAATAAATCCAGTAAACTGTTAGCACAGGTGAAAATCTTAACATAAGTATCATGTAGAAGGCTAGGAACAAGGAATGGAATAGATCACTTGCTCTTCTGTCCCAGACTCAATGTACTCAAGGTTTCATGAGAAGTACAATGTCTCCCAAAGATCAATCCCAAACATATCAATGACAGCCAGGGTCAGTCAACAAGTGGCCTTTGAACTACAACCACCAGTCATTTCACCCCTTTATCTGGCACTAGGACTCCATGAAATCACAGATCTTTTGCTGCTGGTGTGTGTAGCACTGTAAGATAAATATCAATATTCGGTGAAATCTGATCCTACAACAATACTAAAAATTCACAAAGGAAGTTAAAAACCTCCGTGCAAGAAAAATTCTCCTAGTAATTCCTTGTCGCCAGAAATTCTCATGAGGTATTCTTAACTTTTTTAAAACATCAGCCATCTGGAAATTGGGGATGGAATAGCTCCATGAGATTGAATGTATCCCCGCTGGTGGAACTCAACTTCAAATTTCTTTACGGCTAGAATATGACAAAGTCTCAAATCTGTATCTTCCAAAATCAACAATGTCTCTAGAGCAGATTAATTTTAAGTAGAGTAGAACTATTTACAACTTTTGTCCAAATGGTAAAACTAAATATGTTTAGCAAGTAGGGTGTTTTCAGTGACACTGTAACTAAATGTGTGCTGAACAATTTGAGGCATTGTTCAAATATATGCATGTGTTTCACAGAAATGAACAGTGAGTGATGCATTCATCTGTGCTGGCCATTGAACATGAGCTGTGTATCAGCAATCAGTACATTTCACAACAGATTCTCGCTGTTGTGAGCTCTGAGGCCTGGGCATCAGGGGCAAATAGATCTATTAGCAGCCATCATTTACAGTTATTTAAGGTCAAGCCACGAACTGCTTAACTGGTGAAGCAATCAAAGATACTGGCTCCAGGCTTAGCAGGCTTATTCAGGCTGTCAGGTGAACTCATAGGGAGGCTTAATTCTGTACAACCAGAGCATGATCCCTTCAAATGAGGTCTGAACAGTACTGGAGAAAAATGGTGTTAAGCAAGTGGTGTAATTTTATAAATGACTATTGTCTGGACGTTTCTGTAAGGTGTCTATCATTTATATGATTATCACAATATGATCACAATAAATATTCAGCCATAATTAATAATCAACCTTAAAAATCATTAAAATTAGGACCCTATTTCTGAACTTTAAAATTCAGAAAGCTGCTGGCCTCAACACCTCTGGAAATAGACTGATAAGGAAGAATACTGTGCATTTTGCACACTATTCTCTGTATTGTACAAAAGATACACAGAACTGAATAGCTTTGAGAAGAATTCGTTTTCTCTGTAAATGCAGGAGTAAATAAATGAAACTTGAATTAATTAGATATCACCGGCCTTAAAATCTTAGTGTATGGAGATATTTAACCATATCCTAATATGAATCACACAACCTATTCCTTGCCTGTACAAACTGAACTGATTCCTTCCGACGTAAACACATGAAGATGCTGGGATTCTGCTGCCTTTTTCAACTGCAGTCTGCAACAATCTGCTTATCCAATGCTAAGCTTCACTGCAGCTGGGGACCCTCTACTGGGTCAGTGCAGCCCTACTTCTGTCCAGCTTGTCTGTCCCCAGGTGTTTTTCATGGTATTTTCGCTGATACAAGTTTTATTCAGTAATAGCATCCACTAACATACAAAATATCATGCTGCTTATATATCTCTCTTTCCCCAGATTTACAGGATTACACTTTACTGTTTATAAATGCCATTGTATTACTGGAATTAAATTACCGTATAATTGTATAATGCAGAGTTTTACAATATAAAATCACTCTAATGAGAGTTCCCAAAGGAACAAGACAAGCAAGATTTCTGGAAAGAAAAAAAGAAGGCTGTATCTATGTTTATTCAACTTTTGAACACAAGCCTGACAATAACACAGGAATCTAATAATAATAAATACCTGTAATTGTTAAAAAAAATACAGGCAACAAGTAGAAGGGAAAATGCTGGGAATGTTCTGAAGGGAAAGACAGCAGAGCAGTTCACTTTTAGATATCAGGTCAGCACAGAAAATTGGTGTTGACAAAAATTCCTAGGAATCCAAAGTCTCTGTTCGTACTATTCGCTTATTTTTAATTGCTCTAGTTGGTCCTTAGAACTTATTTTTTTTAAGTGGTTCACATTGTTACAAAATTTAGGCAATAAATTTCACTGGGGCACTCCCTTGGCAGGACTCAGAGTGCGTGAGGCTGTACAGCAAGTTCTTTTGTAGGCTCTATAAATACCTGGTCAAACAGACAGTAATCTCTCTCCCTCTTCTTCAGATTTCCACTGCACGCCTTGGATCCATGCTCCTAATCAGCTTATGAACTTCCCTTGACCTACGCTTCTTTTCCTAGTGCATGTCTGACTATGGCTGTCCTCAAAGTCAAATTCACCAAAACCAAGAGGGACAAATTGGCTCAGATCTTATGGATCCTCAACTGGGTTTCTGTAGTGAGTGGGATCATTCTCTTCAGTCTTGGCC
Source organism: Molothrus ater (assembly GCF_012460135.2). NCBI lineage: Eukaryota > Metazoa > Chordata > Aves > Passeriformes > Icteridae > Molothrus > Molothrus ater. Next base: position 26,808,355 of record NC_050483.2, read on the forward strand.
TCTTTCTGAAAATAGAGATCAAGAAGCGCAATGAAGTGATGGCAAAAGGGGACATTAACTCTGTCCCCAACATGCTGATCTCTGTAGGTGTCATAGCATGTATCATCAACTTTCTGGGTGGCAAAATCTGCTATGACTGCTCAGATGCAAACAAGTTCTCTCGCTGGAAACTAGTAATGCTGCCATACATCGTATGTACCTTCTGTTTTACCTTCTGCATCCTGGTGGGTGCTCTCATGTGCTATACCATGAGGAACGAGCTGGAAGAGTCTCTCTATCTGGGACTGAGGGATGCCATTAAGTTCTATAAAGACACAGACATACCTGGGCGATGTTTCTTAAAGAAAACAGTGGATTTGTTACAAATTGGATTCCGTTGCTGTGGAAACAATGGCTTTAGAGACTGGTTTGAAATTCAGTGGGTATCTCCTCGGTATCTGAATATGGCTTCCAAGGAGGTTCTGGAGTAAGTATTTATCAGTCACAGCAAAAAATTCTAGAAGAAAAACTCTTTTGGGACTGGAAAGCCCTTTTTTCTGGACCTTTGTATCTTAATTTTAAAAAATGTAGAATGACCAGGTTACTCACAAAATATGCTAAATACATGCACAATCAAAAGCTGCCTTTTGCTAAGCCTTTAGGGATGCTAAACAAAGCAAAGATGTATTTCCTTTTTCAGTGTGGTGAATTAGCTACCTCAAATTTTGAATTTCATTTATAGTGAGCTGATAACAGTAAGAAAAAAAGGACTGTACTATCAGTACCTTGCACAGTCAATTCTAAGCACTGAAAGACTCCTCTTCTTCAAGGTATTAGACTTTGCAATCCCAAGTTCAAATCTGTATGTTCACATGTGAGAAACTGCCAAACACCACATACACTGCATAAAAAGCAGAAATCCCCCATTTCTTTCTGCTGGTGGTGCTTCACATGATGTAGCAACTATGAAATTATATGCACAAAAAGAAGAGTGGTAATACTTACAGAAAAGGTACAAATTTAAAACGTACAAAAGTAGACAATCCAGTCTGTAATAGTTCTAAAGCTGAAAAAGGTCTTCACTGACAAGAGAGTAGTAGCTTCGTATTCCCAGGAAAGACAAATGGAAAGAGCTTGACTGGCATTTGTAAATGCTGCATTGTCTTGAACTCAAAAATCAGTTACAATAAAGCCAGAGAAAGGGAGGCCAAAGGTCTTAATTTTACAGAATTTGCAATTTGAAACTGCCATCATAGCAAAGCATATATAGAGACCTGCAAAGATACCAGAGGGCAGGACCTAGGAGAATACAAACAAGAGGGCATCAGCATACAGAAGACACTTGTCTGTGGAAATAAAGCAGTTCAGGCATTCTCAAGAGAGAAGTTAGAAAGTGTCGCACAGAACAGACTGACCAGAGCTGTTTCAAGTCTTGGGTCTATGCTGAAAAGTGACATGACAACAAAGACCATCCCCAGGAATTTAGGAGTAGTAGCTTCGTGTGAGGTCAAAAGTAAAATATACTTCCTTTTATGTCTGTGAGAGAGGCAGAAACAGTAATGTTCTACCCAGGGTTTTAATTAAGTTCTCTTTTATTCTGCAGGCTCCTCTGTGCTCTGCCATTGTTTTGAGAATACACTGTCAGTTAGCTTTTGCCCCATTTAGGCAGAAGGTGGCAGTGAAATGTGTGTGAGGGAAGTAATTTGTAAATGTCTTTTGCTGTGGATAGATTGCTTAATTTTATCTTGACTGGCAGAATCCCAGTTGGTGCTGTATAACAAAACTATACCATGACTTCCAAAAATCTAGTAGTGAAACATTTGATATGAAATCCTTGGAAGCAAAGCCCAGCTGGAAATGTTCTGAAAGGATGGAGAAGGAATCAAGTCTTTCTTGGTTTCAACTTGTACTCTCTGTCAGTAGTTTGTACATCAAGAGGCAAAGCAGGTGAGATCTGACCTACTGTGAATTCACAGTCATGTAAGCTTTCCAAAACTGAACTTTTCACCTTCCTACAAAACCCTCTTCTACAGATCTTTTGCCAACACCACAATTTAACAAGGCATGGAAACAGTCAGTGGGAATGGTAGGAACATGAGGCTACAGCAGGACAATGCTACCATTGCTTTGGATGGGTAAAAATCATCTTTGCTCAAAAGCAAAGATTTGCTTTACAATACCATAACTGCTTTGAATTGCAACAGCAAATAGCAGTGAATGTGTTGCTCCACCAATTCTTTTACTGAAGTCTTCCCTTCTAACAGTACCAAGACACAAATGAAATAATTTTTAAATTTTTTAATTTGCCATTAGCAGAGAAAACACAGTGGCAGAAGGATATAACCCAAATCTGAAAACTGCTACTGTTGGCAGTAGAAAGGATTCCTCTTTATACCTCTCCCAGAACAAAAGAAAGTGTTTTAATTGATGCTTGGAATCAAAAGAGTTTAAGAGATTGTATTTCAACCATCTTAAATGCTGTACTATATTGGGGTCATTAAATATATATAATACCTTGAAACATGGAGGGCATTTTGCCATCCCAGGTAACATCTTCCCTCTCCCAGTGTGCCAGTCTTTCTCCTCTGTGAGCTTTCTCTTCTCCTCCCACATTGGAGCCCTCTGCTTTGTGCCTCTCTGGCTCCCTTCCCTTCCACTGCTTTTGCCTATGCCCACAACATGGCTCACACACTTCAGTCAGGGATATGGTGCTAACAAAATGAAAAGCTAGACTTGAAAACGGAGAAAAATTCATGCCTATCCCACTCCTTATGGGAGCAGGAAATGGCAGGTGAACTTCCTGGTTTACCTGAAAGATCTTTGAGGAAAATGTTTTTGAGAGAATTTTAAGTAAAACAAAAAAACCACTACAACCCAAATTAGAGGAAGAAAAGAACAAGGAACAAAAAAGGAGGTTGTATTTAGTGGGCTCACAGCAATAAAACAAAAGCAATTTTTCTGCCATCGTAGCACTGACACAAATACTGAGCTTCCTAGCAGCTTGGGTTACATTTGAAGGTTACATTTATTAATTTGTAGGTCCCAGATTCCAGGTCAAGACTGGACCACAGTGTTTCTGCTCTGTTTACCTAATGAGCTTCTTTTAATGATTTCCTTCCCTCTCATTTAGATCAGCTGTACTGGAACAGAAAAATATTATTTGCAAACATATTAATAAATGAGTACGTTTTGGAAAATACTAGAAAATTTACTATTGGCAAATAGTGAATGCTGTATATTTTAGTGGAATTATCTATCCTGTATTCCGGTCCCTTTACAAAGGGTAAATGGCCTGGACTTGATAAACCAGAACATGGTTCTCACCCATGGGGCTGTCTCAGGAAATCAGCCTTTTCCACCAAGCATAAGAATAGATACATGCTTAGAGGCTGCTTCCCCAAGGTGTGAGAGTGTCTCTCAGCATCTTAGATACTGTCCAGTTTCTGGAAAATCTCTTTCTCAGAAGAAAACAGATGCAAAGGATTCATTTATCTTCCAGAAAATCTTGGTTAATTTGAGACTGTGTTCTTTTCCCATCCGATGATTTTTTTCCTATTCCCCTTTATCTTTCTTCTTTCACCACTTGTTTTCCACCTGATCTTATAGAGGAGGGAAATGATTATTTTTAGCAACAAATACATTTCTTAAAGTTACAGAAAGTGGAGTTACAAGAAGTAGAAATTCCCTTGTGAATTAGTCTCAAAATATGTGCTGGACCAGCCCTTGCAATGGGTACAGTGGCAAAAGGCCAGCAGATGATTTCCAGTGCTTCCTGTGGCATACAAAGTTGTTCTTGTATTAGGATCCCTCTCATGAAATGATTAGGCTGCAAAATTAATCCAGAAGTAGTAAAACACGGGATTTCCAGGGATATAACTTCCATTAGAATTCCACCAAGATAAACAAGTCCAAAAATTGTCTTTAATATTCAGCACAAAGATACCTAAAAAGGCAACATCTCCTACACCACACTTAAATACAGCAAATCCAATATTCAGTTCCTGCAGTAAACAACTTTTCCAGTTGAAAGTATATCCTTATTTTCCTTTTGTTATGTTGGAGAGGCCTACATTGCAGCAGAGTTGTGTTATTCTAAAATCACAGGCATTGCCTGCTGCTGCCGCCAAGTTTGTAATGCCCAGACTTTGTCCGGTTGCAGTCGTCTGAAGAGCAACGTCGATGGGAAGTTCTTGGTGGATGGAGTCCCCTTCAGCTGCTGCAATCCCAGCTCCCCACGGCCCTGCATCCAGTACCAGCTGACAAACAACAGTGCTCACTACAACTACGATTTCCTCACAGAGGAGCTCAATATCTGGATGAAGGGGTGCAGACAGGCCCTGCTGGATTACTACACTGGTATCATGAGATCCATTGGCATTACAGCATTGCTTATTTGGTTGTTCGAGGTAAGTCTCACAAAAATGGTCTTTATGGCATTAATGAGTCTTCTGTCTCTCCAAGATGGAAAACAATGACAGTGTAACACATGAGAAGTTCCTCGACATCCAGTATAAAGGCCACAAGCACTTCAGGAATGTTGAAGGATTTCTTTTAGCAAAGACAACTTTTCCAAAGTCCACAGAGTAGAAGGAAATCTTGTTGAGGATGAGAACTATCAGAAACCACGTATACAATTTATAAAGCTTTTTCAATAGAATATAGCATATTCTCTTCCCTGCTGCATTTATGGGATCAGATACAGGATGATAAATGAAGTGACACAACTCCAAGGAAATTTGGTGAGAAGGTCTGAGTGTTGTTTTAAGTCAGTTTTAAGAAATATATAAAATATGAGTAGGTCTTTGGCTCAATGCATTAATTTTCTTTATAATTAAAATTGAGCATTTTATTAATATCTCAAAGCCTCCTTTTTATATTACCTAGTTTCACGATATAGACAGTACTTGTAGTCATGGCATATCCTTTTAGAAGTAGATTGGGCTGCTGGTTATGCAATCAAAATAAGCACATCACAGGCAAGCTACACAGCTGCAAAGCTGCACTGTTCCTGCTGACCTCTATAAAGAAGAGCTCTCTGGATGTTGTCATCTGCAAGTAAAGGACGCTCCAATGGCACAGGCTCCAATACAGTTTTCTTACCTTTTTAGTATGTTTTAGTTTTCTGACTATGGCTCTATTTATTACATAAACATTAACATTGTAATTTAAGTAGTTCAAAACAGTCCTCAGGCAGTTCTAGGAGGGGTTGTGGTGCCAGAAATAACCTGAAGCATGTGAAAAGCTGTGAGGCAGCTCTCTGTGTTCCCTTAAATATTGACAAGCTGATCCTGATTCCAACAGAACAATGAAAGTGGAGCTTTTTCTTAAGCTTAGACTTCAGCCTCTGCCATCCTTCCTAAATTTCATGCCTTGGCATGCTTGACACATATGGGTTACAAGGGAATGATTAAACCTCCTCGGAAGAAATATGGATTTAAAGTCAGTGGAAAAAAAATCCACTGAAATTAACATACTACAATTTTTTCTTTCCCAGTGACTGATGGATCCATTAGTTGATCATCCATTTGACATCAGTTAGTTGCAGTCTCTGAGGCTACAAGGTTCACGAGTAATTCTATGTGTTTATATGCAAGGAGGATTGCTACCTGAAGAATGAAGCGAGAATCAGTCAATTTCTCCCCACTATCTTTTTTTTAAAATGTAATTACTGTATAACCACTTTTCCAGTTATTGTTAGGATAAAGAATCTGTCTGCTTTACACACTTAGGAGGCCTGTAAATACACAAGTCAGAAAACTGAGTGATAGGACTGAGGCTGCAATTTCAGCTCTTTAATCATGAACTGTTTCTTACAGCTCTCTGTACTCATTGGTGTCCGGTACCTACAGACAGCCATGAAGAATGTCCTTCTGCTAGGAGATCTGGAGGGTGAATCAGATGGTTGGTTACTAGAAAATAGTTTTGTGGAAACCGCCAAATACAACATCAACATCATTAAGAATCTCGGCAAAGCCAACCAGATCTCCACTGTCTCAGGCATGAACGACCCCAACATTAATGTTCAAAACACAGACTGTGACAAAACTAATATTACAACAAAATCTATCCCTGCAGCTAGGTAGGCAAATCTTCCAAGAAATGACATTACAAGTGTAGCTTTGCTCTATTACAGTCCTACAGTCACCAGATTTTATCTGGTGGGGGAAAAAAAGTAGAATAACTAGTAAAACAACTGAACAAACCTGGTGTCACCAGACTGGTGACAGCTCCAAAAATGCTGATACTTCTTTGGATGGATGTGTTTTTACTTGTAAAATTCCTGATTCTCAACACTGCAAGAAACTTCTGCAATTTCCCCCACTTTCTCTCCTTTACTTAGAGACTTCTATCATGGTCCTAATGCATCACAATAATCATTATGCACAAGCAAATATTTTAGACAAGGTGGGTCTACATGTACAAACATACAGATTAGTTGAATAGGTACCAAAGATGTCATTACACCTATAAAATCTCAGGAGCAGGGAAATCCCAAAAGAAATTATTACACTGGATAAAAAGCTTATTTATAAAAAGAAGACAAAACCTGAAATGAAGATTCTGCTGGTGCAAGTTAGGAAAGGGGAAATTTTAAGAAAAATATACACATATGACAGCCTACAAGAATCCACCATGTATGTGAAATTCAGGTGAAGACAATAAAAGTTACCACAAAAGTATTTCACTTGTTTTTCCCAAAGTGTCTGAAGTACCTTTTCACTTTCCCCTCCAATAGTTTAGACAATGCTAGTTGCCCCACTTCCCTGAAAGTCAGAGTACAACTGAGAGGGGTTCTCTGCTTAAGAAAACTGCTGCCTTGTGCAGCGATATTTAAACTTCCAACTAGCATGTGATAGCACAAGTTTAAAAACAAGTAGATACTTTCTATGAAACAAACACTGATGATCTTAGATGCTTGAAAGCTCCTAGTTCCAAAGTACTTAGCACACTCATCCAGGCGTGGGAAGGTAAGACGTTTGTAATCAATGAAGGCAGACAGACTGACAGCTTGCACATCACGCCCCTGCTACAGTGCTCAGGAGCTTTGTCAATGCATGGAGTGAAAGCCTTCAATGCACCAAACACCTCAAGTTACAGGATGCCCTAGGACTGTAACTGATCATTAATAGTCAGCAGGAGAAAAGTACCAATAAAAAACAGAGGTGGAAAGACCAAATAAATATTTTACATGTTACTGCTGTGAGTGCATTCTTTGGATAATCAAGTAAACGAAATTTTATCACTGAAATATTTTAAATAAAACCATTCGTGCTTTTGAAAATGTGCAAAATAACAGTAAAAATTTCTCTACCTAAATACTATTGTATCCCATGAGAAAAAGCAAAAATTATACTATAAGGATATATTGTAAATAAATTGTGCAATGTAGTAATCTGTAGTCTAATTCCAGCAGGCTATGTGCATGACCATAATTTCAACTGGAATTCCTTCACTGCCTAACATGATAGGCCTACACTTAAGTATGTTAAAACCCCTTCAAAGAACTAGATTTATAAGCTGAGACTTTTTTCTACAAGAACTGTTAATTCTCCCCTTTGCACTGCACTTACCTGTATGCCTACTTCTTGTCTTCATTGCAATCACTTTGCCCAGTGGGTGATTAAAACTTAACTGTGTCTAATTCCTTCAGCCATTTCTGGGAGCCAGAAGTACTTACCAGCAGCTCTATAATTAGCTGATGATACAGGCTGGAAAAGAATGAATGCAGAAAGTTGTAGTTCCTTGAGAGATCAGGGAAAATACACTCCTTGTATTGCTAACTAATCAGATTTTGCATGTTTTTCTTTAAATGCAGTGTAATTTTTTTCAGATAAGTATGCCAAGTGTCATCTGTGTCAGTCACTAGCAGTCACTTCCTCAGGACAATTTTATTCTATTTTTGGTACAACAGTCCTAGACCTCAATAACTAAAGCTTGTAGAATTATAAGAACTGTGAACTTACTCATCTGATAGCTTTCTAGTTAATGGCTTTGTCAAGAGTCTGCTCTGAAAAAACAGATTTGGAAGGAAGAGTGAACTGATGATCCAGCCTCAGCATCTCTGTCAAGACAAAAAAATGCCATCCAGCAGCAGCTGTAACACATTACCACAAAGAGCAGAGGTGTAAGTATCCAGCTATACAATTTTCTCTGGCCCCCACACAGCTCATTTACTTGCATATGAACAAAACACATTTTACCATAAAAGACTAAGCGGCATTTAGCATTACATTTAGCATTACATTAAACTTTGTCTCTCAGCTAACTGCCCCGAACTGCAGCAGTGGAATGTGATTGGTTTTGAAATTAGCTTACTTTCAGCATACATCTCACAGGCAACAGTCCTTGTCTGACCTATTACCAGTAATCACTTAGTCATTAGACTGCTAATTTCTATCCTGTCTAGGCATTCAGAGTCTCCACCGATAGGGATACATTACAAAAAGATAATAGCTCACTTCACAGTATCAGGATAAAATTTACTTTTGTCAATAAATGCTTTCTTCTTTGCTTTGTGTTTACTGATTTCCTCAGAACGTGGAATTGCTACACCCTACATATCCAGCTTCCTTTATAGCACCTCTCATGACCGTTTGGGTTTCCTGTAGTATTTAACACCAGAGGCACTGGATCAAGGAAACAAACTCAGGCAGCAGCACAGACTTCATCTTTAACTCTCCGTAATTCATAAAGACAGATGGCATTAGTGAGCCAAGCCTTTAAGCCAGGGCATCTGCTCAGATACAGAAATAAATACGATTCAGGGGACACTTGTTATCCTATTTGTTACTAATGCCTAATCCAGCCGAAATTTATAACAATACAGAAAATTCCAGAGTAAGGAACTTACCTATGCATAAAACTGTCTTCTTTATCAAGTTATTAATTTTAAAAATAAAATAAACACTGTAATGTTGAGTTTCTGATGAAGGCACAATGAGAGTTTCTTTAGAAATTGCATGTATGATGCTCTTCCTTAAAAGCTTGCGCATTGCCACTGAAAATACCTGCTCCATATGTTGATCACAGAGAAAAAACAGTAAGAAATATAAACATGCAGCACATCTAGGATTTTGTTAAAATGATCGTAGTTCAAGCAGATCTTCATCACCTTGGGATGAACATCTCAAATTCTTGTACCCAAAGAGGCCAATATTAAATTTCAGGCACAATTAAGGAGGACATGTAAGGTTCTGAGGTCTTCTGAGAAAGGCTAACCCCACATCTTCACAAATACAGCAAGGACTTGAAATGATCATGAAATCCACAGTCCCCACTTTGTGCTTCACAACATTTTGCTGCAGCTCATTCACTCAAGCATAAAGCCTAGAAATCTAAACTTAAGTCTGATGGACTCTAAGTTGTTTGACAACCTGTACTTATACAGCACAAACTATACTCCTTTTTTGACACTGATCTCATGAGCAGCAAAAATAAAAGTCAGGTCCCATTTCAATGTCTCATGTTTAACCTGGTCTCTTACTCATGGTTACACAAAACCACGTATGTATCACCTCTTGGAATTTCAGCTTGCTCTCCTTCAATGCAAATTTCCTTTACATAACTTCACTTTTGTGAATGATTTTGACTGTACTGAATGCAACTTCAGAGAAACGTAGCTAGGATTAGAAATAACTAGATCAGAGACACATGTAAGGAAGTGGATTTTCATTATTAGCCATTTTTTCCTGTATGAACCTTCCAATTTAGCCTACCTGGAAAACACTGATAAAAACAAAGAGAAGAGATTGTGCCACAGAAATGAAACTACTTCTATTTTTGATAACATCTTTGAACACCTTGTCAAGTAATAGCTTAGAAGAATCTAAGTAACAGCATAGATGCTGTATTATGAATCTGAATAGTTTACATTGGAGATTATTCATCATTGTTGTCTAGAAAATAAACAGATTTCAACCATAATGCAGAGCATATAATAGTGAAAATACTCCTCTACATAACTTTGTACACTGAGATTTTTTATTACACAAGAAATACTGCTGTGTCTTCTTTTCTTTTTTCCCTTAATTAACAGGATTCTTCTTCTAATTTTCTTCAGAACATTTCTGTTAGTAGACTTCAACCTATCTACCTCTACCTTTCACCTTTCAGGAATCAGTTCTTAAAAACCATTTACCGAGAATAAGCATAAAGAGCAATATCATTAACACCCAAATGGTGCCCAAAGCTTCAACAAAGCAGTGAGAACATGATGACAACCAGCAGCCTGTAACATTAAGAGCAAGAAGTACCGGCCATATCTATGTAAAAGATGTCTTGACTCCTTGCTTAGGTCTATAATAAACCACTTTTTTTTTTTAAAGTATGTATCACACAGCACATGAGACCAACAACATAAAGTTTCCCTTTCTAGAGGCTAAGTATCTGCCAAACAGTACAGCCAGTTCTTCAAGAAGATACAAAACTAGATGCACTCAACTAGATCAGTTTCAGGGCATATAAATATTAAATTCTGTACTATTAACTTTTTAGAAATTTATGTAGACAGTGTAGGAATTTGCATCTGTAAAATACTAGGACAGGTTTCACATGGAGCATATCTTTACATAAGAAAAGGCACCCTACCACTCCTTACAGTATGACCAAGATACAGCCTACATGGATAACTGATAGTTTACCAACCATTTTCCAGCTCTTCTCCTTTCCCATACTGACAGACACCACTATAACACTCTTGGTAAAATGAACTGTGAGGTGCCAAAGTGCCTACAAATAAAAACTGAATAATCTACGAGAAGTTACTTTATTTCCTTTTTTTTTAAATATACATATACAAGATATTTTATTTCAAAAGCACAAGAACATTATACAAGTTTCAAATTTACATTTTTGCAATTTAAGATACCAGTATGTGCATTATCAAATAACTTCTGTCAGCTTGGATGGAACAGAACTAAGTGGCATAAGCATCTTGCAGTCACTAAATACAGATTATACTCACAGTGAACAAAACTGCATAGTAATTTATGAAATGAAAGATGACCACGCTAGTCAGTGAATTATAGGGGAGCCCATTTGCTAAATTAGTATGCGCAAATGTAGACTCAACTTTCCTCTCCCACTTCTTTAGCTACAAAGAGATTTCCAGAGCTTTAAAGAAGCTCACTTTTACCAAATCCTTGTATACTACAGTTCAGACAGAAAACAAAATAAAGTGATCTCACTGTATATTGGAAAATGGAAATTTTGTATCAGTGAAGTGCAAGATAACTGAAAGGTCTTGAAAACTGAATATGTAAATATCAGAGGTAAACAGTAAGAGAATACAGGTTTGGTACCAATGAGGCATTTGCCAGTCTTAATTCAGTATTTTTGTTTGTAAGCAGTGTTTTGATCATATAAAAATCACCAGCGCATGCAAGTTTTCATGACAATTGTTCTAAATTCAGTATGTGTTTCAAACATGTTTTAGAGAAGACTAACAGCATTAACATTTGTCTTCTAAGAGTTTAATATTCAGGTTTAAAATCTGACAGAATCAAAATAAGGAGAATGGTCTTAATTTCAAGAAAGAGAATACCTGGAAAACATATCAAAACCAACTTTTTATATCATTGGGGAAGGATTACAGCACAAGTTTTTAAAAAGTGTTTGAAACCACAACAATGTTTGAGATCATTGGTATTCCATATTTAGATTAGTTATGGTGCTGTTCAGTGCACTCATACATACAAACTCAAAAAACATTTTTAAGAAACCCAGAAGAATGGTATTTAAATCTAAATAATTAATTGTGATTCTACTATCTCTCACGTAATTGTGGGAAAAGAAAACAAAACAAAAAAGAAATCAGAAATCACACAAAAACACTCCGACATTAATTTGAAAAAGTCCCCTTGAAAGCCTGATTAAAATGGCACCAAAGAATCTACAAATAGCAAAGAGGCAAGGAAATGGAGGGTCGTGACAACTTCAAACTTTCTCAGGAGATGCCATTTCCATGTGAAAGAGTTTTTATCCACCACATTACAAATTCTCTCATGTATATTATGGCTGAAATTCAGAAAACAGAACAACAAACATTTAGAACTGAAGCACAATCACATATCATTGAGAGAGAGTTCAATCACAATGTGCTATTAACTACTGAAGGGCAAAGAGACAGATTTAGCCCCCTTTTCTTCCCTTTTCTGCTCTACCTGGCATCGAACCACTGAACATGCCTCCCAAAACACACAATTTCATTTATGCAGACTTCAAAACATGCTCAAACAACAGTGACAGAGGATAATGAGTGGAAAAACCCCTTGGATAAGGGCAAACTTATTTCTGATTCTAAAACTTGCTGGTTTTGGGCCTTGATTTAAGTCCAGTGACAGCTTTGAAGGCTGTTTACTTCACTGAGGTCTCTGGCTTGGTAGCTTACAGAGCTACACCACAACTACATATCTGCAGTATTTTCACTTTTGATTCTTGGGGAAGGTCTCCGAAGACAAACTGTAAAAGAAGTAAAACTAACCACAACCTAGGCAAATGGTGAAGCCCCAGACCTCCTATGATATACATTAATGGAGGACAATTTCATTAGATAAAGTGCAGTTCTGGCAATGCAAAAAGCACAGACTTAATTTTTTGGTGCAACAAGCAAGATGGTAATCCGTCCGTGCACCTTCTATTCCACACTTCTCATTTAAAGAATTCATCAATGAAAACTCTTCATTAAATCCCAAGGTATATCTGAATGCAAGCTTTTTCTGTAAAACTTATTTTTTATTTTACCTGTTGCTGCAGGTGACTAAAGACCTTGCACCTTCCACTCCAATATGATCTCAATCTATTTAAAGCTTCACTAGCTTGGGAAAAGAACCCAGGAAGAAAGTAAAGGAGGCTTTTCCTTGGCAACACCATTTAGATATGTTCTCAAGGCATGGAAGAGACAAATGTGGTGTGTGCTCTGAAAAACAGCATTTGGGAACTGTCCTCATGAAAACACATAAAACAATCTGAACTTCTGAAAAAATTGAAATATTTCTGGTTCAGTAATAATTACAGAATGTGATTTTCCTTTTTTTGGAAAGGAAAAAAGAGGAAAATGTATGATACGAGTTTCTGTTTCAATGCATCAGTGATACATCCAACCTAGAGAATCCATCAATTAATTGTCTGAACTACAGAAACCACTTGAGTAGATTTTTTACTGCCACCTTCCTTTCCTTTTCCAAAGTACTGCCACAGGTCAGAGTTTTCGCTAAAATCAAGAGACTCAGAGCAGCTGCCAGTTGAATCCAAAGAAGATCTGATTTGTTTCTTGGCTCCTGGCAATCTCCTCTATGATGCAGTGCTGCTGCCACAGCAGATGGAGCTTCCGGTAACGCTCCTGACATAAGTGCAGGGGATTCCCTCTTCTTCAGAGGAAAAGAGAACAACCAGTTAGCATATCAGAATAGCAACTGATAAACTGTCCAATTAATAGGCTAACATTAACTCTAGACTAATTGAATACTAATTAAATTCCAAACAAGTCTATCAGAAATGAAAAAATATCTCTACTTGTGACAAGCAATGACTGCCATTTCTATGATGATATTTCAGCAATGGCAGTTCTCATGTTTCTGATGAAATGCATACAAAGCATTCTTGAGACAAGTAAGAAAGTTTAACAGTACTAAAAAAGTGTATTTTCTCATTATAAACTACCCACTTCTGACTGGAAACTGCCATCAGTTCCCCAGGCCAGAAGAATGTTGTTGTCCAATGAGTATAAGAAGGAAAGAAAGATAAAAATGGAGAGGTCGGAAGTCAGGCATTTACTTACTTTAGACCTGGATCTGTTTCTCCATATTCATCCAAATAGGGTGCAGGATATAAGCAGCCCCTGGTTTTACCTTCAATGAGGACAACTTTGCATTCCCTGATTCTTAAAGAAAAGAATAGCTACATTTAAAATACAACTCCAATCAGGATCTTCCCTTTCTGGTGAGCTATAATTTATGTCAAAGTGTTGTTTCTTTATCTCAGACAAAAAGAATCAAACGCTTTGACAATGTTGTGAATTCTGGCTACTTACTTGAGAAACATGCAGACTCCAGCTCCACATTGAAGAGCATGAGAAGTACAGGCTCCCAGCTCCTCCCCATTCACCAGCTCCTGACAGCAAGTGTTCTGGGAACATAGCATTGCCCCACAGAATAAACACAATACCGGGTGCTTTTGTTCATCATCAGAAGACCGTGGGCATCTAAAAGAAGCATAACCAGCATGTCACAGCAGAAAACAAAACTTTAAAAGAAATTTTAACTAAAGGTTAATGTTCCTTAAGAAAACCCCCAAAAGACCTATCCAACCAATTAAAAACCCCAAATCACAATCAAACAAAAGCCTATGATATATCACAATCAAATAACATATCTGCCTCCTTATGTTGTATTTTCACACTGTTTAAAATTAATTATCTGCAAGATATCTCCTTTGAGTAGGAGGTTGAACTAGATGATCAACAGAAGTCCCTTCTGACCTCAATTATCCTATGATTCACACTTCTTGGCAAAAAACAGTGCCATCATCTGAGCTTGTTGTGTCCAGTGCAAAAATAATTTTCAGGCCTATGGCCAAACCAAATGCACATTCCGCAGGAGAAAAGTGACCAGCAGACTAAGCTATAAAAATTTTATATGCTGTCTTATCAAACACAAGTGACTTCATTTAGCAAGCTGTTGTGCTTCACATTTAAAATGAACAAGTACTAGTGTAGGTCAGTATAACCATAACAATGCCTTCTATACAAAATAATTGCTGTATTCTTTCAATACCAGTTACAGTAACTGCAAGAATATAAAATTCACTAAAAGTGACAAAACACCTAAGAAAACAACTAAATATGCCACATCTTACCTAAACTGAGAGGCTTGATTCAGAAGGCAACTGTAGTCTTCAGGAAGCTCTATTAAATGATTTCTTTTCCTAGGATACCTGGGTAAGTGGAATAGAAGTATTGTGAGAATAATAAAGATCAAAGCAAAAAATGGACTAAATAACCACAAACTCCTGCTAAGCTTTTGGTCATTTCTGCAGAGGTCCACAATTCTAGAGCAATTCTTCAGTCCCAGAATCTCAAATGAGATGCTCCACACGGGAGCTTCAACATTTCTATATTCCAGCAAAGGTGCTGACCTTAAATTTCACATATAACCTACATGTATGAAGACATTTCCTATTTCAGTTAGCTTTTGGTCTTTCCTAGAGCAGGACAGATTACTTGTCTAACAATGTTGTACAATCTCAATAAAGAGTCAATGTATGAGGAACAATACATTGGAAAGAGATTTAAAGAGAAATGTACTTCTAGCAGTAGGGCAGAAGGAATAAAACATGACGTCTCTGACTTGCTCACAATAAGCATTTCATTCTTTCAAGTGTTTAAGTCAAAACCAGAAGAAAACAACAACAACAAGCTTACCTTATTGCAATGCTTTTCCCTTTCAAACAACTTAACACCACTGGATCAGTACACCACCTGTTTCAAACAAACATTTGCAGATTACAGTACTTGATAAAAATATATGTTTAGGTTCATTAAATTAAATTAGTAAGTGATAAGCAAACACAAAACACTGATAAAAAGCACTGACAGTTCTACCTAAAACTTTGCAAGAAAAAAAACAGGGGTGTTTTATAATAGTTTTCATCAGGAGAATGTTTTGCATACAGGAGGAAAAACCTATGTGAAAAAAGACTTAAAAATACCAAAAAAGACTTAAAAATACCATCATGCACATAAAGCCACTAGATTTACACAGAGTTAAACAATGCAAGTAGTCTTCAGACATACTCAGTTCCTCAACGTGGGATACAAAACACAGCACCTTTTGAAATACATATGCTAGAAGATACAGCAGAAATAAATATGGTGCATTCTAATAGAAAAATATTTGTTGCTTTTATTAAATAACCATCACCTAAAGGCTATTTTACAATGGTTTATTACATAATTGCTTAGAATGGCCAAATGTGTCCATCAAAAAAATGGCAGGTAGTGGCCAGCTACAGAAGAGAGGAGCTGGTATATTTAAGATGTCTTTTAAGTTATTTCTACAAAAAAAAAGGAGAAGGGAGAAAGAACTGCAGCAGATGGTCAATCTAGTATGCTTCATTTAACACATTTCTCAACAATCATCGAATTCAGTCTTCTGAAATAAAAATCTGTGAAAAAACATATGGGAACCTGCATGATGATTTGGCAACTGTTACTATTATGTTAAATATGCAGCCTCCTACTTGAAACCTCTTTTTCTGTAGCACAGTAACTATTTGTTAATCCTGCTTCTAGTGATCTTTCCCTATGTTCACAAGCATCATATTGGTATTCTCTTAGAAACATTTGTATGTCTTTAAGCAAATATGTAAGAACAAGTAAGAAAAATTCATTTAATAGTTTACTTGTAAAAACGAATCTATTAATTTATATGTAATAATATACACTACAAATGGAATTGATAATAATAAAACTGTATGTAGGGAACTGTTTAGGTCAGCTACATGGACTATTGGAAATCAACAGTTCAAAATGTAATGTCCCTAAATTGAAGAAATCTAGACCACAAAGATTAAAACAACTAGAGGTTAAAAAACCCAACCAAACAACAATGAAGTAAAAGCTAATGTGAGTCAGAGAATTCCGCCAAGAACCAGGAATAATCATTATTGCCATCAGGTGCTCAAATGGTCATGTTAAATACACATTCTCCAACACAATATAGCTGCTCTAGTCTTAACTGGGGATGAGGTATGGTGTGTCCATTCATTTAATTTGAGGTTTTGAATGCAGAATTTAACCAATTCTTTCTTTACTGCTAAAGAAAATGTTTTCTTTACTGCTACTTTCACAAACTGAAAGAAGCGAAATTTAGGTTAGAAATTAGGAAGAAATTCTTTCCTCTGAGGATGGTAAGATACTGGAACAGGTTGCCCAGAGAAGTTTTGGATGCCCCAACCCTGGAAGTGTTCAAGTCCAGGTTGAATAAGTCTTGGAGCAGCCTGCTTTAGTGGAAGGTGTCCCTGCCCATGGCAGGGTGCTGAGAATCCAGATGGTCTTTAAGGTTCCTCCCAACCCTTAACATTCTATGATTCCATGACTGCAGATGGCAAGGCACATAATGCTCAAATTGTACCTTTTAACCATTAAGCCAATTTCAACATCCACGAGTCTATTTTGCAAATATTGAGAAGAAATAAAACAAAGCCTCATCCTGCTAGCTACATGATTTTCCACATTCTCATTTTATAGCTCCTCTAATCAGCACTTTTGCTGAGGACAGATGAAAAATAGGTAAATGAGCACTGAGTGCCATATCAAACATGCAATGGTTTAAAATAACTTCTGTCTGTATGGTTTCATATAGGTCTGCAAGCACTAGTCCCTTAAACTATAATTAGTTAATACTGGAATTATCATAAAATAGAGAGTGCTGTATGTTTCTGAAGTGCTTTAAGAGATTTAGTGTACCTGTACAAAATGTTTAGAACTTCAGTATGAGTTTGAGCTTAGTCATTCATTAACAATTTTGGTCTAGAATTCCCACAGGGCCACCATAATAGAAGAACATGGCCTGTCCAGTCCCAGTTAGTACCTTTGAAGCAGTGGATTTACTGTGTCCCAATATTCATGGAAGAGCACGAACAAATTTGTAGGTAGAGAGAGGTAACTACAAAGTGCCTTGAATTGCCCTTCTTCAGAAACTGCAAAAGAAAACACGAATGAGTGCTTAAGTGTTTCAGCACTGCTGAATAATTCACTCAAAACTAGAAATGTCCTGATCCCTTTTCCATTGAATAGCCTGTATCCTACAGCTTCATCATAGCGTCTACATCGTACAACTGGATATTATTCTGCCAACTTAATTAGAGCTATCATTTGGATTAGCAGAGGATCTGTTTAAACAAATTTTACATATATAATTAAGTATTTTTTAATGCATAAGTTACTTATTTTAATGCATAATACCAAAATTATTTTAATGCATAATACCAAAATTCCTTGCTTAAATTACTGCATAATTTGTCACACAAGTGCAGAAGATTTCTGTACTTGCATTTTATTTTTTCACTACCCTTACGATAGTCCTCAGTGATATTAAATTTTGCTGTAATCAAGTCAGTGCTAACCATACATAAAATTGGGCTAATTTTATAGTTTGCTGGGTGGTCATTGATTGTCTCTGCTACAGAAAATTACATTGTTGGTTCACCAGAAAGATTCCTCCCTACAGAATCAAAGATCCAGACCCCTGGTAAGGATAACAGCATATCCCAGTGTGCAGAGAATTTTGACTTGCATATCCTAATAAAATTCTAATTTAATTCACAGTTTATATAAATCAATTTTTCATTTTTGTTGTTATATATGGGTTATATTTTGTCTCAGTTATTCATAAAAATTACTGCTCTTCTTTCCAAATAGTTGATGATTCTGTGTTTCGCTGCATTTTGACACATAACAAAATATTTATTTTTGGGGTTAGTAACAGTAATGTATTAGGATCCTTCAAGGAAGAGGCTTAAGTTTTATATTGTGCTTTGTACCTGTTTGGCTTTGTTGGCTCAATCCTGGTATCTTTAGCATTTACCAACATTAGCACTACAAAAAACACTGGGCTTTCAAAATACATTTCAGGCAATTTCTCAGGTGATGTAACTTAAATTCCTGAAATTATCTTTAAACTGCTGAATATTTATCAACAAGTACTCACTATCAATACATCACTGACAATTCAGATATTTGCATCTTCTATGCAGGTCAGGACAACTCAGCCTCAAGTGCCTGTCCCTTCCTCTACGAATTAGTAATTCCTTTACCTTCCAAGTCTTACTTTCATGTATTGACTATTGTTAAATTATTGTGAATATTTAAAAGTTCTTTCAAGACAAAGAAGGTCATACATTTGTTTTCTCCTATGTACCTTGTAGTAGCTCCTCAGGTGGAGAAACTCCCAGCAAATAATGAAAAAATAAAGCAGCACAACGAAGGTAAGGCATGATGCCTTTTTTAACACAATCCCACACAAGCCAGCCTGGAATATCCTGACTGAAGCAACTGTAAAACAGAGATGAGAAAAAGCTGCAATAGTTCATAGTGCAAATCATTCTAGCACTATCATATTTTGGCTAGCATTGGTAGAATGGCAGCTGTGTAGAAGCAACCCTCGTGTGCCCCAAATTCTGTGAAACACAGCCACCAGCACTTGACTTCCAACTTTCCCTTTTTACAAGAAGTGAGTACAGAGTTTATGAACCGCACTTGTAATAAATCTTCAAATTAGACAGCTGTACCTATCAGAAAAGTCTGAAAAATGGGCACTAACACTCAAATAAGCCATAATATTCAGCTTTACACTTATCCCCCTTTTGTAGTAGGACCATTTCCTTCTTTCTCGTTTCCATTTGTAACACAAGAGATCTAAACCAAAATAATCAAAGCAAAGAAAAAATAAATACTGCAGTTAGATGCATTTCTCTCTACAATGGATACAGGTATTTTTTCATCCTCAGGATAATGATTCACTCTGCTGTCCACAAAAAGCAGCCACTTTAACAAAAAGCATTTCTTTCACCACTTGCAGTGTTGAGGAGACATGGGAAGAAAGCACAAGGCACTGTGCTAATTCTCCATATAAAATGAGTAATTTTTTCCTGTCTTCTATGTTGTCCTGGTCAATCCTGTGGATTGCTGTCTTTCCAAGAAAATTTAACACTACAATTGAACTGTTACTTACCCACTGGTGTATTGGCAAACCTCTCTACAGAAAGACTGTGCAGATTGTGCCTCCTCACTATTGTCAGATGTGTGAGCAGTAGGGGATTCTGCACACAAAAAGAAGAGTCCACTGTAAATGCACGACATCCTGACACACTTCTCTTTTACAAATACTAAACCTTTTTTTTTAATTCAATTGCATTACAGAATTAATTCCACTTTAGTTTGCTTAATTCTTTTCTATTTGCTGTTTTCTGTCTTAAAAATGTTCTCCCAAGACTTAATGCTGTAAGGAAGAATCAGGATTACATTCTCATTGATCATCCTCAGTAAAGAACTGCTTCCTTCCCTTGAACTTCTGAAGTTGTTCTACATAGCTTAAACTACAGAAATTTTTTTAAATGTCTAGATTTTTTAAAAAGTCCTATCATATTGAAGAAAAAACAAAGTACTAGCTAGAAAGTCCACAGGCAATTTTTAACTATGTTATGAAGTAGAGAGAAAAATTTAATTCTCTCCTATCAGTTTACAGGATTCTGTATTTCAGATCTGGGTATTTACTAAGTTGAAGAGCAAAGAAAATTTTATTTCCCAAATCCATATGGATTATCATTGTGCAGCTCAGTGATGCTGGCAGAACTTTGATTCTCTTACAAGGAGTGAATAAGGGAAAGTTACCCCTCTAAAATGACTGACTGGAGCAAGTACTGATATATCAACAACTATTTTGTTTTCTTAGCCTAAGCACACAGAAGTGATATAATAAAATGCTCTGAACTTGATGTAATGCTACTTCATTTTTACCAGAAAACAGTTATTACTACCTTGGCCTAAGTGTCACCTCTTATGAGGACATTTATACCTGGAAGACACTAATGGTATCAAGGCATTATTTTTAAGAAACTGTGCAAAAATGCCAGAAAAATGCAACACAAATACATATCTACCTGTTGCTGAAGAGATGACTATTTGCATTATGTGTGCCAGTGTTGTCAGATGGAAGAGGTAGAGGTGGTTATAGGCTGAACTAACTGATGAAGGTTGCAAGTCTACAGCATCTTCCCAGTATAAAGATGGAAAGGATAATACAGCTCCCACCTACAGTGAAGAGGAATAGGCAAATATTAAAGTGACAAAAATTTGGTAAGAGATACAAGAGTAGCAACTATACTCTCACTACACATTTGTATTTTATTTCTGTATTCTGAGTATGTTAATCTATCTTGCTAGTTTTAATGCAAAGTGTAGCAAAAACTCACTGGAAAATATTAACCATTTGAGTACTAGGGCATGTAGGAAACTCAGAGAGAGTTGAATGGTAATTGTCACTTTAGAGATATACCATACTCAGTTCCTAAAAAGCTTAATTTCTGTTCTTTTGTTCAAGACAAAGCACATTGAAAAAAGTGGAAAGTGAGACCAAGCATTAGATAGAAGGACACCCAGGGCAAGACAGATTTTATTTGGTGAGTCTGGTTTTATTGGCTGTTTTGGAATCCATGCTTTGGATTTTTTGAATGGCAGAAAAATCTGTAATACAGATTTGCATTAAGAACAGAAGGAAGAGGCTAAGAAAAATACAGAAGCTAATGAGAGTCAATGTAAAGAAATCAGAGTATGAGATACTGATTGAGACAAAGGGAAAGTGAGGGAAAGAAACTGAGTGTGTTTCTTAAGTTGTTTTTTTTAATCCTTAATAACAATGGAAGTGGTAAAAAGAAGATTGAGATTGCAAGAAGGAAATTTAATAAGAACAAGACAGCAAAGATTTGAAAGTTAGCAGAACTAAAAGTAAACACAGCAGTCATATGCAATCATTTGATTGTTACTCATATATAATCATTTGACTCATGCAAGTGAACAGATACTATTTACAGAGTACAGTAGACAAAAACTTGTGCTCAAAAGAAAGTATTAATATGAAGAATAAAATGAACCTGCTTACCAAAATGTGGAACATATCTACTTCTAAGAGTGATGGCGTGTCCTCCCCTTTATAGTTCGGTAGGAGAACTACAAAATAAAGGTATCAGTTAAATATTTAGCACGTATTTTCTTCTTTTGAATTGAACTGTAGTATCAGAATCTGATTTTAGAGCCTCTATCATTTCTGTGTTTTCATCAAACAAAGGTCCAGATCCCTAAGTAAGGGTCTGTTTAATTAACTGCTTACCACTGGTTTGATTGTGCGTGTTAAGCTATTTCCACATGCACTAACAGTTAACAATTTTAATTAATATATCTTCAAAATTCTGAGACATAAATATTTATTTCTCCACCTCTAATTAATTAATCACACATAGTGTTAAAGGTGAAGGTCCTTAGGCACCTCAACACTAGATGCCTCACAACCATGCCCAATACAAAAGCCTAAGAACCCCACATAAGACTCTTAGACTAACACAATCAATAAGAAACTAGGGGGAAACTAGTTTCCCCCTACATGCCTCAAACTAGCTCTCCCTGGGACTGAAATATCTTAAGCTAGGCTTCAAGCAGACTTTTTAAAGTACTGAAAGTCACAGAATTATAGAATGGTTTGCATTGAAAGGGAGCTTAAAGATGATCCAGTTCCATCTCCCCTGCCAAAGGCAGGAATGTGACTCACTTCATCAGGTTGCCCAGAGCTCCCTCCAATCTGACCTTTAACACTTCCAGGGATGGGGCAACCACTTCTTTGAGCAGCCTGTTTCAGTGCCCCACCACCCCCACAGTACAGAATTTCTGTCTAATAGTTAACCAAAACCTATTTTTTTTCAGTTTAAAACCATTCCACTTACGTCCTGCCCCTATCTACCTCTCTAATAAGTCCCTTTCCCTCCTTTTTATAAGCCCTCATAGGATACTGGAAGGCTGCGATGAAGCCTCCCAGAGCCTGCTCTCCTCCATGCTAAGAAGGTGAGGTCCCACAATTAAGACCTATTTTGTGTTTTTATTCACCTGTTTAGAAGAGAATTTGAGTAATTCTGCACATTGCGAGAAACAGTTGTTACCCATGTGTTCCAGACTTGACTATCTGTAGGTCTGGGTAACCTGGGGTGAGTTCCATCTACACACCATGATTTCAGGCAACTGAAGTTGCACTGCTGTCAAGTACTCTGGCCCTGGCTTCTGTGCTGTGCTAACCTGTGTGTCACTTTGGAACAGAAACTTCCACAACACAAAAGGCAGTAAATAAAAGGACTACAGTACCTCCTAGAAGACGAATCAGGTGTTTCTGTATCAGAAGCTGTGGGGATGTTGTTCTCTGAGCAGCTGCAAACTGCACTAATGCTTTAAGGCCGCTGTGCTAGAGCGCAAGAGAAAAGGGTTGAATGGGGAAAAAAGGCTAAATATAAGAGTGATCTAGAACTGTAAAAACATATCTACTTCTACATAAACATAAAAGACATTTACAAATTAATTTAATATGAACATCCATATATAAGCAGATATTATTCTTTCAAAGTGCTCTTTATGCTATGAATCCACACATTGAGAGACATCCCTCAACAGAGAATGATCTTGATGTTAGCAGTTTTGACAGGTTTATAGATGCATGTATATTATAAATATTTTTTTGTTTAAAATATATTGCATATCTTACTCATCCATACCTGTCTATTTTGTAGGGATCCAAATAAAGGCTTGCCCTCTGTTTCCAAGAGGTTTTCTTAAAATTAAACACAGAAAAAATTAAGTTGTTTTTTTTCTACACAACCTAATATTAATTTATTCTTATTATATACACTCCTTTTTAAAGCTCACCTAAATTGTTGTAACAGAATTCTCTTGAAAAAAACCAAATCTGTCTTAAATGGCACTGATAATTTCCAAGATAAATTATTGCAATAAGCAATTTTAAAATTTTCAGTTTTCAGACTTTGCAAACAAAGGATTTAAAGGAATGTTGCTTCACGTGAATGATGATAAAGCATTCATTCTATGGATTCAGATTTATTTTCAGTTACCCTTATGCAATGCTCAAGTGACATTTACAGAGATGCTATGCAGCCATCTTACCCTCATATTTATCATAGAATGTTAAGGGGCTGAAACGGACTCTTGAAGTTCATCTAATTCCCACTCCCCTGCCATGGGCAGGGACACCCTCACTAGATAGACCACATTGCTGAAGGCCTCATCCAACCTGGCCTTGAACACTGCCAGGGCTGGGGCAGCCACAATTTGCCTCAGGCAACCTGGCAAAATTTGCACTACTGCATTTGACTGCAGTTCAACAGAAATACTTTGAAAACAAAACTCCCAAGCTGGAATACAGCTCATCTTTCCTCCCTGAGTGCTTTGGTTCTGAAGGAATAATCAGGAAAAAATAAGCCAATAAAAAATAAGAAATCAAATTAACTCAATTGAGTAAAAAGGTATCAGTTCAAATGGTTTTGTACTTCAGTCACTTTCCAGAGATGAAACAGTACACCTGGAATTTTTAAAATTTTATTTCATTGGGAGATTTTGGTTTGGAGGCTTTTTGTTGTGGGGTTTTGGTTCTGGCAGGTTTTGAGTTTGTTTCTTTTTTCAGGAGTCTGGCTTTTAGCAATGATACCAATTCACTTCCCTTAGGTCAATGATGTTTTGAACCTCCTCTAGAGGTTCCTCTGAAGTTCCTTGTCTAGGCAGCTTGGCTATATGCCCATTAAATGGTTTCAATAATACACTATACCTAGACCCTAGACCAGCATACTGAAGCTATGCAGGCAGTTTTGCTTTACAATTCCACAAAAGTCTGCTCCATTTGCAAACAAAAATGATTCCAAGGAAGTGGTGTGGCCAAGTCAAACTGTCACAGTGATCGCTCTGGCTTTATACTCTTCTCCTCAAGAGTACCTGAATTTTCTTCTACTAATACAGGCCTTCAGTATCAGACCTGTGACAACGGTTATTGGAATACAGTTGGACATTTATGCACTTACTGGCTAACTCCTCCTTGACAGCCACCAATATCCTTTTTCATATATCAAACAAAACCAATCTGCACAGTATTAAGTACAGCAATGTTAATAAAGTGGGTGACCTATTTCAACCTATTTGAAAATATAGACTCCATCACTAAAGATGCAGTCAGTTCTATTTCTGTTTTATCAGAATATTCCCAATCCACCTAAAAACCTTCTGAACTCCTGATACTCCATTAGAGATTCAAGGTAGACTAAACTTGTACTTCTACATTTTCATCAAGAAATACTTGGTGTAGTTGACAAATCACATGTATGGACATGTACAATTATGATCTCAATCCCTTCATCATGCATTTTAGACCTAGATCTTGCCTTTTTCCCTATCTGGAAGCATCTACAGATTTATCTACAGCTTCATGTTCATTACACAAACTTAATTGTATATGTAGTACAGAAACGAAATAAAATAGGTACATTATCCCACACAATGAATTTTTTCTGCTAGTCTTTTTGCCTTGAGAGATTCATGGCAGAGAATGTTTGGTAGTTTTTTTGGTGGTTTTTGTTTCTTTTTCTACCAGGTATCTACTTAGCAGTTTCAGAATACAAGAGACTTTCTACTACAAATCCCATGAAAATTTTTTAAAGAATACAGATAAAACCAAATAAGGAGACAGAGTACTATTTCACAGCTATTAGACATTTAGTGTAGGAGATGCCTGCAGGTCAATGATCTTTGGCAACCTGAAAATATTAATTGAACATGCTTAGTGTTGCAATTAGTAATGTGGAACATGATCTCTATGGGGTTTACTACAATCACTAAGTGCTGTCTCAAATTAAATTCAATGTTGGCATTTCATACCATATTTCATGAGCTACTATGTAAGAACAACATCCTACTATTTATATTGGTTTATAGATAATAATTCTATTATACATGTAATTACATATAATTTAATTTGCTATACTATTACATATGGCTTGTACTTATGTAGAACTATTATTTGTAAAATCACATTGTATAAAATTAAACAATCAAGCAACTGTAACATTTTCAATTAATGAGAAGGAATAAACTGACATGATACTTTACCTATACACTGGATGGTAAAAGCACAAGTGCTCCAGGTCATCATAGGAATCCGGGAATCAGCTTCATTTGGAGCAACTTTGAGCCCAACTCTGTAAATGGTGGTGGCAAAGAGAATAAGCATCTCTTTGATACTGCTTGAGTACTTGGCTCTGCAAAACCAACATGAGAAAATTTCAGTCTCAATTATTAATAGTGATAATTACTTACTGGCTAATCAATCACTATCAAAGTCTAAGTCCAAACCAGGACAGTTATTTATGAAAGAAATATTGAGAACAAAGACCCTTTGTCTGGACAGAGATGAAAAAAAAATCCCTAGTTTTCAGTAGTAAACTGAGGACTTTGGCAAAAAAGGCTTTACAAATTGAGAGATTAAGAGCTGCCAGGCTGGAAGATATTATTTCTGTGTATGACATTATAATTCACATTAGAAAAATGCAAACATTTTAAAGCAAAATACAATGAAAAGAAACATTGTTTACTTGTAACAGTAATTTTAAGTCCTGAAGTGAAAATAGTAAGGTGCTAAAAATGGAAGACATTTTTCAAGTGTGTTTTTAAACACATTTTTTAGTACTTAAGCTCCTTCCTAATTACATCAGGTTAGTTTATGTAAATGTAGTTTTATGTAAACAAGTGTTTAGCAGTTTTGATGGCTTGTGGGTTTTTTTCCCAAGTCATACATAGGATTTTCTAGTAGAAATATATGACATTCATATTAATTCTCTGTATCTCTATGGACAAAACAATTGTACCCAAAAATCTGGGGTTTAGCCAGGTTCACACTTAAACAACACTGTTTAACTTTAAACTACAGAATCTTTCCCATGAAGATCAGTTATCAAGAAAAAAATTGATTCAGGTTTCTGACAACAGAACATTTTTTTATTTTTGTACAAATAAAAGATATACATGAGTATTTTGCATAACTTTGATGTCAGTCTGAAGTAGCAGAGTACTTACAGTATGATTTAAAAAGAGATAAGGGACAGCTGAGCTCACTTGATAAGCATCTACCATTCATTCTGTTTTAATGGGCAAATGCTTTTGCCCACTGGAATTGAACATGCTTAGTGTTACAATTAGTAATGTGGAACATGATCACCAATTGCTGTCTCAAATAAACTCAATGTTGGCATTGAGTTTAATTTAGAATAGAAGAGAAACAGAACAAGACAAGAGCCCTATCCCTCTAAGTGATCCCCATCCCATTATTGTGTCCAAAACCACCTGAAATCCATGCCCAAAACAGATGCATGGCAGAAAAATTAAGGCAGACAAACAATAAATAACATGCCTAGAGGCACAGCAAGTAACCCAAATCACAGGAATTGTAGATTAGAAGATTCCAGGCTTCTAGCTTTGTACCAAAAACATAAGAAGTACCAGACTGGATTTGACCGAAAGGTCCACCTAGCTCCTCACAGATTCAATATTCAGTGAATGCTTATGGAAAACAATAAGTAAGCCCCTAGTCAGACCAAAAAAATCATGTCTTTCCTTCAATACACATTCTGAAGTATACCTGGGATATTGAAGGGAAAATTAATATAATGCAGAGAACACTGCTAGTAACACTTACGAGGACTGAACTCCAAAACTAAGGATGGAATGGAATTCCAAAGTTGAGTTCCCTGTTCCCTTGTTGGTGAAAGGTGGAAGACTTTGTTTCTCTCCTAACAGGAAAGAAAAACAAACCATCTGCATTAAAAAGCTGCTACAGTTTTTTAAGCAGTTGAATAAAAGGGAGTAGTGTTTTTATTTGAAACTGATTTGAAAATAATTGCAAACACACCTCACAAGCTAGATGATATTCCATGATTCCTCCTTTAGGTAACTTTTGCCTCTATTCCCCAAAACACTAGACTCTCTGTGCCTCCTGTTTTCTAAATACTCATACGTACTTTCATTTTGTCCTTTATAATTTAGTTGTTCTCTTTTTTACTACCTCACAGTCCATACAAAAGTTTATTAACCATAAGCATTAGTCTGTTGGCATCCTCTCCAAGTGCGCCTAACTTTTTTCCAAAGCAAAGATGGAAAATAATTAACAAAAGCCAGAAAATTGGTGAGGGGACTGAAATCAAGATATCAACTCAGAAAGGGCAAAGCTTTTATCCCCAGCTTTATTTGATAATGTCTTGATTGAGAGCAAAACTCAATTCTTTATTTGAAGTTTTCTACTGGTACTAGTTAAGACATGCACTGATGTCTATCCCACAGAATAGCTTAAAAATTAGGATAACAAACCTTTAGCATTTTTCACACTGTAGCCTGATATCCTGACTGTGACAATCTCCAGCCACCTAGCTAGGGACAGGATTTGAGCTACTGCCTCTGCATCCTCGCTGAAAAAAAAAAGAAAGCAAGTTTTACTTTAACATTTAAAGACTCACCTTAACTTAAAAAGCGGAGGACACAATTAGATCTAAACACATCCAAACAGTATTTGCTCAGTTTTACTGGCTTCAGAAATTTTGAGCAAACAGTACAAAATGAAGCGTAAGGCTAAATACTAGGTCTAGGTACTATCTCATTTGATTTCAGCTCCAAAAAATAGGCAACCCAAAAATGTTTTATAAAAAATAAAGTATTTACTGCCAAAATAAGTATATTTGGCTAAGCAATCAATAAGAATATATGCAGTATTTTATACAGATGAGTTTTTTTGAAGTTTTTCTTCCAAAACTTTGAAAAGCTCATCAGCCCTAAAGTAGTATTTCCTTTTTGTTTTTTTTTAAGTAGAGGTGAATCAATCTGGTATTTCACCTGTTTATTTTTTGAGCCTGCAGTGGAACAATAGGAATCACAGTATTGCACAGAGATTTGCAAAGGGGACAAAGATATTCTCCATTCTCCAAGTCAAATATCTGTTCAACATGCAGACGTTGTCGGAAGTTCAGCTGCATTGCTTCAAAGTACCTACAACATTAAAAAGGAAAGGAGAACGTGCAATGGCTCAAAAGCAACATGAACACAAAGGTTCAAGCATAATTGTACAGCAAACACTTATCCAAGGCAACAAAGGAGTCTTTTCCTTTGATTTGTAACTCTTCTACATGCTTGGATGGGAAAATAATAAAACCTTTGAGCACACAGATGAATTCATGCAAAAGTGCACGGTGTATCACTATTGGGAAAATGATGGCAAGTTTCCCTCACTTATATTACCCTTACAAATTTCATTAAGCTTTTGCAGACAAGCAGTCCTTACATTTTTCTACTCTTCCCTCTTCTCTTCAACAAAATTAAATACTGCATCTAATAACTCTCATATACAACTTACTATAGGAAATTTGAAACAGGTATTGAACATATGGTTATTAAATTTTAGGAAACACTACTGATAACATTTCACGAATGATTAATCAGCTATTCATTGCAATTACTGGGTATCATGACTAGATAGTGGAACTGTAGCCTTCTTTTAACAGGACGAGAGAATAATATATATTAGAATATAGTATTTCAACTATTTTAAACAAAAAGGAAGTAAGAAACAACTATGATCTTTTTACAGGCTTCATTATAATTTTTGCCCCCTGAGTGGATGCAAGTAAGCTTTCAAATGTCGTTATTGTCTCACTGGTATTTATAGGAACAAAAAGATCAAACCTTTAAATCTTCTTCTCTGGATACAAATTCAGTCTTAATGTTCAGATCAAGTAAGTAGGATCTTAGAGAGAAATATGAAATTTTCTAACTTCCACACCAAGGTAATAACTAGATTTTTTTTTTTTTTGTTTAAACCATGTATCTTAAATAAAAAAAATTCCATTTATGTGAGAAGAGAAAGTGTATGTGCACCAGCATCTGCAGAAATTCTAATGAATATAGAATATCTGGAAGTATTTTGTTATAAATGAAAACCCATACATTGATTTTCCCCACATTCACACAACTATGTTTTTGCAAGCAACTCCTCTTCCTCATACATGGCAACTACAAGGATATTCCACTCATTTTGACTTACTCTGTTTTAGAGGATTTCCAGCACTTGTAGGCTGCACATAGAAAGGTATGGCAGGCATAGTTTGGAGGAATATTAGTAAGTTAGAATGTCTGTGATGTAATAAATACAAGACTATACTCAAACCTTCTGTGCCATACTGTATGTGAAGAGCCTGTTGTTCATTTTAATCCCATTAACCCATACAGCAAGTCATCTTTTCTTAAAAAGAGCAAAGGAACTGAGCTCCAATGTTGCACAACTTAGATCTATGTAGATGTAGATGGATCTGCCAAGAGCAGATGTATTATACTCAAGGAACATACCTGGGTTTCATTTTAAGTGTGTGCACCTACTTATTCTGAACTGATGTTTTATTGTAAAAAACAGCAGTATACACACAAATAGAATGTAAAAAGTGAATGGTAAACACTAGAAGTTTAGTAAGATTTATTTTTTGAAGTAAAATGGTGCAAGTACAAACAACAAACCTCAAGAGAGTGTTTATAACATATGTCATATGTATAAAGAGACAATTGCAAGATTAGCTTGTGATTGCATGACCCACCTCTTATCTGTTGATAATACTTCAGTGGGATTATTTCTATTATTACCTCACACTGCTTACATAGTTTAGACTTGCCAGACCTATGTGGAGTGAAACGTAGGATGATTGTATCCCACAAGCCAGGAACCTTGGTCTTTTAATGTCCAGGTTCCATTCAAATCCAAAACACTTGGTCTGAATTGTGGGTCCCCCAAACAACAGAAATCCAATCAAGTCTACAGCAGTTCCATCAATTCTTCACCCTTACTTTTCATTAAGAGTTTCTTCACTGATATGGGAGGAGTCACAAGATTTAACCACTCATATTCCTCATATTCTGTTCTTGATGCTAGAATCTCTTCTAAACACTCACTGGAATAGATCAGTTTCACCCTTGAAGTATTGACCTGGAGAGAGACTTGCAGAGTATTGTTGCTAAAAGTAAACCTACTCAATAGGGTTTCTTATTCTTGACCAATTTTACTCCATTGTTTATATTTGCATAAATTAATAAGTCCCTTAGAAATTCTTCTCTGCATCATAAAAGGCCCTAAAACTTTTGATAATGATTATCTTCATCAAGTCAAAACATCTCTTGTTCCATATTTCATTTTTAGATGAGTACAAATTATTTTGATCCCTTAATTAAATATCCACTTATTGTACCTGGTTTTCAGTGTACTCTTAAGGTGATTTGGAAAATAGATTAATTAAAAACCATTAAAAGGCAGCAAAGACACATCCTTACTTCTGCCAGCAGGCTGCATGCATTACATGACCACAGCTCCCTGTGTGGGTCCCACAAGGTAAGTCAGGGTGCATGAAGAGAGGATCAAGTGTATCTAGAAACACACAGCAGAAAAATTATGGAATGAACAGTCATGTAACTTCCCATCAGTATGAACAGAAATCAACAACAATATATACAGAACATGAACCTTCAGATCTTATTTTCCTACAGTTTGCA
This sequence comes from Molothrus ater, assembly GCF_012460135.2. NCBI lineage: Eukaryota > Metazoa > Chordata > Aves > Passeriformes > Icteridae > Molothrus > Molothrus ater. The sequence continues at coordinate 26,839,499 of NC_050483.2, forward strand.
CAGTCACATTAAAGCTTCTCTTGGCTAACTTTTCCAGACCAATCATGCAGCAGAGCAATGACAAGAAATACCCATTTAAACTACTGAAGGTTCTCCATATAAAAGAAAAAGATGCCAACATTCAAATTGGTTAGGAAGAAAAAAGGGTGCTTCTGTACTGGAACAGATCTCTGGTTGGATTCACTATCACTGAAGCTTTTACTTTATTTTTAAATGAGAATGAAACTACTAAGGACAACTAGAATGAATAATTTATCCAACTAATCCCACATATTTTCAAAACACTAACACAAAAAGCACTGCTGAATAACAAAAATCAAGTCTGTCTTTTACTAATCTTGCACAATTCTAAACAATAGAAATATTATGAGAATATACTGATGTCTTTGTGTTGTATGTGCACCCAAAGTGGGATCCCACTTTCACTTTAAAGGTATCTAAATAATACTGAACAACAGCTGTCCTCCATGCCTCATCTGGGGGACTGTTCATGATTTTGAAAAAACACACTTGTATCTAACAAACTGAAAGAAAAAAAGAACCTAACTTGCACTGAAAATAAAAGAACCTAACTTGCATTGTCTGTTTGGCAGCAGCTGAAGCTGCCCTAAGTTAAATGGAGACTGAAATAAGAAAGCGAAGCTTGGCATAACACTGAATTGCACTTCTGCACTTCTGCTGGGGGAACAAGCATTTTTACATTTATTTAGATCTTGAAAGAAAAAAGCTCTTACAGGACTCCTGGTAACTGATGAGCAGCAGAGGACTGTGCATTATAAGTACTATAAACAGCGCCCAAAAACAGCCTCAGAAAAAGGAACTCCATTCCCTTCTTTTTTTCAATTATTTCAATAGCTCAACATGCCACTACAGAAAATATACAAGTGTATCTGACCACAACAGCATAGGATTTAATCTGTATTTCAGAGTACCACAGAAAAAAAAACTGTAATTAGTATATAAAAATAGTATCTAGATAAAAATTCTATACAACTGTCTCAAAAATGCCATTACCAGTAGTTTGCTGATAAAGAAAAATGGATCAAGCAGGATTCTGAAGGAGTTTGTCCTAGGCGTAGGACAATTCAGTACTTTTTAATGACCCAGAGGAGAAAACAAAATATGTTATTAGTGAAACAGCTTGGAAAAGGTTTATAAGCATGATAAAAAATAGGGTAATATCATGGAGAAATATGAAAAAATGATGAACTTTCCTCTGGTAACAATCAAGAGTTTGCTTCTGAACTAAAGCAGGAATAATGCACAAACATAATTTAAAGCTATTTTCTACATATAAGTGTCAATAAAAAAAAAATGGGACATAGCATTCATTTTGATCTATAAGCTGACCACAGACCACAACAAAGCACCCCCACATCTGAAAATAAGAAGGAATTTACAAGTTGTGACAGCATCTTTCTTGAAGTATTACTAACTTCCTTTTTCAAAAAGAGAACAAAAATGTAAGTGAATTCCTAGGTTCTCCCATATCCTTGTATTTATCTTCTTCTTTCCCTTAAGTAACAGACCAAACTTTCCATCATGTTTAGTCAGCTGCTACTTACAAAAGAAATTCTGCTGGGCTTTGTGTTCCCTGCTACCAATATGCTATTAGACAAATGTAACTCTTGTGATTGCATAACTTTCTTGTATTCAATTTTTTGTTCACTCATCAGATGATATCATGTGATCCTTGCTAAGATTTTTTTTTCATTCTTTATATTGTTGTTTTTATCATTTCCTGGACATATAAGGGAAAAAATACCCAAACCAAACCAAACCAACCAACCAAACACCCTAACCCTTTTCAGGTTGGCATATTGGCCTCTGATAACATTCATTTATTTCCTCCATATGGGGAAAATTTGCACTTGTACTTGAATAAACAGAACTGTAAACAGTCTTAGCTTTTCTCAAAACTAACTACTCCCACTAAATCTACATGTTTTATTAAGTCTTGTGAGATCAAAGCATCTTCTGATTTCCCTCACCAACAAACCTAAATCTTCATACACTTCTCATTTAAGTTTGACATGAATTTTAAAGCAATTTAGAAGTTTGCATCCATTTTTCTTAAGTACAGTAAGCCAATTAGCAACCTGATCAAAGAAAAGAGTTTAGCTGGTTGAAGGACTTTGAGCTCCAGGTACAGAAGTGCTTGTACTATAAGAGAAGAAAAATCTCATACCTCCTGAGAGTTCAAGAATTCTGCTCCTATTCTGAGTTAAGGCAGTTGACTTCTGCACACAGGCAGATAATACCATGGCAGCACTTTCAAACTTTACTTCCTGTTCTTCCTGACAAAGAATACAGGTCAAAACTTCCTTCTCAATGACAGATGGACCTCGTTTGGGACCCAAAGCAATTCTGGAGTAATCAATTGCTGAAGAGGTGCTGTAAGACCAGAAGTGACACAGATATAAAATAACCAGCTGGATTTTCTAAATGAACTGAGTTCTTCCTGACATCTAACAAGGTCATAGACTACAAGTATGTCTGTTTTCTCTTACCTTTCTTCTTCCATAATAGCATCATCTTTCCCCTGGGCCTCCAGTGTGTTTTCATACAGGAGCTTGTGGGTTTCAATGAAATTCCTCTGCAGGGCAGACATCTGGGCCATTATCTTCTGACGGTGCAACCTCGCTGCTTCCGCCTTCCTCTTCCGCTCAGCTTTCTCTTTATCCTGAGTGCTCTGTGTCTTACAGTAAGAGAATAAAGAAATCACAGGCAACTAAGAACACCAAAAAATGAGAAGACTCTTTCCCCAGTACAGGCATTCTAACCACTGACATCAAATTCCCTTAACTGACAACACTTTAATGAGGGAAAAAAGTTAACAGCTATCTGAAACAGAAATTAACAGAACTCAAATCTTTACTGAACAGACTTTTATGGTCTAGAAAAGGTCACTACTACAATCTCTAGTCCAAAGATAAGATCAAAAATCCCTGAGTCATTTCAATTAGGTACTTGTCTGTTCTTAAGAAATTTTAGTGAGGTGTACATCGAAGTTTTCTCCAGACTTCTGTTATTCTCACCATAAGTGAAACCCTACTGAGTATTCAGTATCTCCCTTACAGAAATCGAAGAAAATTTTATTTTGAACTGCCTATCCATGGCACAACAAAATGCGTCAGCATTTTATACATCTGTGTATTGTATTTTCATTATTCTTTATGGTACACTGCAAAGCTATTGTTCTTCCAACATTTACTCTTGTATCATATTTTCAGAAACCATATAAAAAGAATTTCTATGCTTTAGAAATCCAGAATTCAAAAAACACAGATAGACTTTATTAAAACATATAGAACCTAACTCTTCCTATCCAATTACTTAAGGGACAAATGTAACATTATACACAAGGTTTCCATTCACAGTACCATGACTTTTCCAGGAAATCAAACAACTTGCTCCACAAGTAGAACTGAAAGAGATTAATTTCTTATGGACTTCTGTATTTTGTTTGATATCTTACCAAATCTCATATGACACCTGCCTGAAAAAAGAAACATGGCATATGCTGTGTGATAAGTTTAGAACTAGGCATGCAATGACCAGCCAAGAGATTGCTTGGCAGCAAGCCAAGGCCAAACAAAACGTCTAAGAGCAAACTGGTCTGTCTTCACCTTCTGCCTAAGGGTAATTAGATTCTTCTTTTTTGTTCGAATGCCAATAGAAAACAGCCACTCCTTAGGACTGAAGTCATCTTTGAAATCTCCATTTCATTGTATCATTTGACCACTAGCTAAATCCTAGCTGTAGACAATATATCACAAAGATCAGTTTTTTGAAAAATTATCATTTTAGGCAACAATAAATTTAGACACATCACTGAAAATAGCTATTCAAAACATTTAAATACAAGGCTTCTACTGAAGCTTTATTTTTATCATTACCTCATCACCTTTTGTAGCTTCTGAGCCTGATGTAGCTCCTACTGTTACCAAACTAGACTTTTCTCTCAATCTCTTCACCAGGTCAAACATCTAAAAACAGAGACTCAGATGTTAAAAATAAAACACAATTTGGCTCTTATAACAATGTAAATTAATACATTTCCAATGTTACAATATATAAGTACTGCAACAGGCTGCCCAGAGAATTTGTGGATGCTGGAAGTGTTCAAGTCCAGCTGGGACTTGTAGGCAATCTGGTCTATTGGAAGGTGTCCCTACCCATGGCAGGGGCTTTGAGCTACATCACTTTTAAGGTCCCTTCCAACTCAATCCATTCTATGACAGACAGGATTAAAACTCTTGTTATTTTGTTTCACGTTATTTTCAGATTTTCAAATGGAGTCAACCACTCAAAACTCCTAAATAACAGAAACACCCAAGACTCTATGTGTACTCCCAGAACACTGCCCTACTCATTATCTGCTGTTATTGTGCAACAGATATATGAGGAATGTGTGTAAAAATGTCATTACTGGAATGAGTTACCTAAGCAAAAATTAATCCAATACTTCATGGTACAAGTAGCAATTACAACGCTGCAACAGATTAAACTTCTCAAGAAATCACTGCAGCTGTAAATGGATTATATGTAGGAACTGTATGTAGGAATCATAACATCTTTCATATTAACTTTCTACACAACTGAAATCAGATTGTACTTATCTCTCCTTTGTGTACCTGCAGTATCCAATTGACTGTGTCCTTCTGTGCCTCTAACTGGGGAACTCTCTTCAATTTCTCCAGAAGCATTAACACATTCACAGCATTCAAGGCTGAGCTTCCCATTCCTTTACAAAGTGAAAAATAGAAAAGGGCCTTCAGGGAAAAAAAAGCCTAACATTTTAATGTACTTACATCCATGGACATGCCTTTAAATATTACTGACTATACAATATACATACATGAACACAAACTGTGTAGTTAGATTTTGGTTACAGTTTCATCTGTTTATTCCAGTTATATATAGTATAATTTATCCCCTTGTAGATCCATTATTTCTGCTTTAGAAAATCTTTGCATAATGTCTGCTTAAAAAGAATCGCCTTTCACTTCAGGAGGAAGCAGTAAAGCTCTTTAGAGCTTACCTATGTTTGCTAACAGCTTAGTGTGTACACGTCTACTTCTAATCACAAAAGCTATTGTAATTACAGTAATTTTCTTCCTCACAACTTGGTGAGAGTCCATAGTATTCTAGGCTCTTCTCTAACAAAAGAATGCTTTAAAATGGAGACCATTCTGTTCAATGATATTTCTTTTGCAGCACTTACCATACAGAATTCATTTTAAATTTTTAGTAGGGAGACAAATACATTGCTAAAGAAACTGTCTTTCAATGAATTGTGTCTCAATAACAGCTTTGTTACGAAAATACTGATTATTTTTGCATCCCTTTCATGTAAATTGGGCTTTGATTTTTCTGGTTATGCAAAACTAAAGCTAGCAAAGCATTCTCTAGCATCTCAGTTATAATTATTACTTCTATTGTATTCCTATAGTTGACATGAAGCTTCTTAACACTTTCAGTATGATGATGCTTCTTTTCAACACTGGGAGCGCTTTTCAAACACAAAATTTTTAAAGAACTAAATAAAGGGACTTCGGTAGTTTTATGTATTTATTCTTGTAGAAGGTATTTGAAAGATACATAGATATGATGTTTAGGAACAAGGTTTAGTGGTGCACTTGGCAGTGCTGACTTAACATTTGGACTCAATGATCTTAGAGGTCTTTTCCAATTCTATGATTCTATGATTTCACTTCACAACTCTTATCTCTGTTGCATCTCACAAATGACAGTTATGTTTAGCTTGATAATGGATTTTTTAAATTTATTTTTACACACTGAAGCAGAAACTCTAGAGAAGATGGAAGATTATTTAGAAAATGCAGATTCCAACTCCCACAGAGTAGTCCTGTATGTAATATTAAGAAATGTTCAATAGAGAGAAAAGGGTACAATCCAGAGCCATTATGTTCTGTTACTATTTTCATTACCATAGTAAAAGACTAACTTCCAGGCAAATCACTAATTGTACAGCTTGAGAGAACCAAAGATGGACACAGTTCACTTAAATCCACTGCCATTTTTCAAAGAGTTCTTAGTTTCCATTTCAATGCAGTTCTTGTGAAGGAAAAACCACTTGCAATTATGTAACACTAGAACTACTTTTCATTTCTTTCCCAGGAAGAGAAGCACATATCACTAGAAGTACTTTTCATTTCTTTCCCAGGAAGAGAAGCACATATCCTCTTCAACCCACCTGACAACTGGGAACAGAGGAAGCGAGTCCAAACCTGGTTTCTTAATTATTAAAAAAGTTAAATTACCAGGTTTTAATTACATAGCATAAAATAAAACTTTTCTGACTAAATCACTGAATAATTTCTTCTAGTTTATTTGAGTCCTTACAAGATCAAGTTAGTCTAATTTACTCTGTGGTTTAAAGAAAATGAAACATACGTGTTGCTTTGTGATAAAAATCAAAGGTTACTTCTTCCTCAGGAGACTTCTGTAACTGCTGCTTCTCTTCTAGTAATCCTAAAGAAAGAAGATGAAGAACCTGAAAAAAGAGAAAAATAGTAAGTCTCATTCAATGTTTAAGATACGGAAAACTGGCACAAAAGATTAGGATGTTTAATACGGTTCTGTGTTATATTATGATAAAACACATGAAAATACAGAGATCATACATGGAAAGTGAAATAAAAAAAGCACAATGCAAATTTACTGCATATTAGTTGCACTAAAATTCATCAGCTTACACATGCTTTTATATTAGTAATATGTGAAATCTTGTCCTTCTGCTGATACAAAATCTGTACTTGGCTAATTCCATAATCCAAAGATTAGCAGGACTGGCAAGGCAATTAAACAATCTATACATTCTAACAAAACTGATTAATTCAGACTGTCTATAATTTCATGTCCTAATTCTATAAATATTAAATAAACAACCCTGCTAAAATAAACGAACAAAAAAACGCCTCCAAAAACATCTCAACGTTTTAAAAGACTCAAGCCACTGCAGTAAAATTAAATGTTTAAATACTTACAAAAATTTTATTATTTCATGACTGAGGCCCCAAAGACATTATGTATTTGGAGACTCTGCAGCTCAAAAAATGAAGGAATTCCAATTATCAAACAGGTACTCGTTAAGTTTCAGTAAAAATATGAGGCAGGGAGGATTACATATTGAAACAGCTTCAGCAATGAGGCAACACAGGGAGGAAAGTAAAATAGAAAACTTTAATACTGTTACGTATAATGTTTCTATTTTACAGCAGAGCTAGATAATTAATAATAAAAATATTTTCTTTGCCAGTAAGATTTATAAAAACAGGTTTGGGGACAAAATCATTCCAAGTTAATCTTTACATATTTTGGTCTTATAAGCAGGCAGCGCAGGAAGGACCATGGGAAGATGACCAAGGCTAACCCTACCATTTGGATCATTGCCTCAGTCCACAAGTGGGTTTCCAGCTCCACTGCCCTCTGCAGGAGGGTGCGCAGGATGTGCATCATGACATCACAGTTCAGAATCCTCACCACATTGCTGAATGCAGGACTGAAGTCTGGAGGAGGAGGTGGTGGCAATGCTAGGAAACAGGTGTGCAAACATATCAATGAACTGACATCCCACCCAGAAGCAGAGAGCACAAACATACTAATTTCAGTGAAAGAAAAACTGGACCTTTAAATGAGTAAAACCATGCTCAAACACAATTGTGTGCCTAAGTCACCTTTAATCTTTGGCAAAACTAGAGTACTTTTAGTAAGTCCTTACACAAAAAACATGTACAAGCTAAGTTAATCAATCACAAGTATTAGTTACATCTGTAAATGCAAATTTTTAACACTCTGAACTGCCTGATTTATGTCTCACTATTAAATATACAGTTTGTGCTTTGCATCAGATAAAAGGTTTTCAAGTAATTAAACAAAACTGAGGAGTGGAGTTTCCATACTGTAGTGTCCCACACCCCAATATCACATGCGTGGAGCTCTAAATTTTTTCTGCTACTGGCATTCCAGTCATTTCTGGTTATGTACATTTGCTGAGTTAATACTGGAACTCTGATGTGGAATCTCGGCATCTCCTGATAGCACCTCATTTAACACCACAGCCTTTCCCTACCAGGAACCACTGACTCCAGTCTTCTTTAGGTACCTGGAGGCCTATTTTCAGATTGCCTTTTTTCAGAAGACCTCTGTGAATGCAGTGTGTCTGAAACCACCATTCTTTAGACAATTCAGGCTGAATGAAGTTACTGACAAAGACAACATAGACACATAAAAGAATACACAGGAAGTACCTGCAACAATAAATGCAGCCTCAGGAGAACACAAATCAGGGTCAACAGATACCTTGGTATTTTGGAACCGTACTGTCCAATTACATGAGTCTCTGACAATTACCTCTAAATAACCACATTTTTTAAAATTTCCACAAAATAATTCCCCTGATAACATTTTAAGCTGCCAGATTGAAAGGGGAAGGAGCAAAGTTGAGTTTATTAAATTGTTCACTGCATTTATTTGTTCAGCTTATCAAGTCTTCCTCAAATCAACTCAGTTAAATGCTTGCGACTTGAATGGGTAAATGTAAACGCAAAAGGGAAATAATATCTGTGTTACAATAGAAACACAGGGGTTCATTGTTTTATGTATCCATAGCTTATAAAAATTCTTTCTAAAACCTAAGTCTCATTCTCATATTACAGAATGGATATGAGCATTATTTCCTGTGGCAACCTTCTCTACATGCCACTATTGTGTCTCAATATTGTCTAAAGAAACTGCTCACAAAAAACACTACAACTTTTGCCTCTTAGTTACTCCACCATAAAATCTCTGAGTTCATGGGTTTGTCAACAGGTACAGTGCCATGTTTATTTCCCTAAATGTAAACTAAAAATTTCAGAATTCCTGTCCATGATAAAGAAAAAAACCAAAAGAATTGCCACGTGCTAATTAATGACAATTACTACAAATCACAACAAATTTAATATGAACTCACCTATCCACTCTGAAGTCACAAGACATCTCCCAAAGCTCAGTATATATATACAACTACATATACTACCAATTAGCACATTTGTTGAATCATTAATTTTAGAATTTTACCTTCATCCCTGTTTTCTTGTTTTCTTCTTTTCTTTTGTGTATGTTCAGCCTACAGAAAAAGGAGTGTTGTTGTATCAGCACCTCTATAGAAGTACACAATAATGAGATTAATGAAATTATGAGAAACCCTACACTAGAAATGTGATGAGATACATAGAGATACCAGTAAATTCCTGGTTGTGAACTAGAATTTTGTCTGAAACATGTTTAAAATTCCGTTTTGAATTTAAATTTCTAGTAAAGATAAATAATTGGACATATTTGCTTCCTCAGTAAGAGTTATAAAAACAAAATTTGGGGGTTCCGAGTCCAAAGGTAATTCTTATCATATTTTGATCTCAGCATAGAGAATTAACAGAGTAAATACACAAGGTGCCAAAAAGGAAACACAAATGTAAACCACACCATCTAGATTTGTATTGAAAACTTTAATTTCATGGAACATTTCGTTTCAAAGGTAGCTGCAGACACTCTTTACTGAACCAATTTCTTTAGATTGCATTAATTCAGCAAAATTCTTTAAATATTGGTAAGTATGTACTATTTTTTTAACCTTTTAGAGTGAATCTTACATTGCTTACCTTGCTGTGCTGGGTCTTAGTGTAGTGATAAAAGAACATATTGAATTCCTTCAAACATTCATCTTTTAGTTCATAAACTCCATGACCAGAGACACCCGGTTTCCTTACAGAGAAATATTTCACAATATACAGATTATTAATATACATTCAGCACATCTTTGAAGGCAAACACAATTTGTTTTCTAAAGAAGCAGGAATTATAATGGCTACTCACTAGTTTATTAAAAGCAGAGAGTGAGTACAGTTAGGACTCTTAAATTTTCAATACAGGATTTACAGGAGTAAACAATTCAGCAGCAAAATATTTCTAATCTATACCATCTAAAGCACACCGAATAGCCTCTGAAAATTCTTTTTAACTGTGTGGCTTAGAATTTCAGACATTGGATATTGCTGCATAAAATTCAATCCTTTCTTTAACCAAAGTATAAAACAAGTAATACTTGCTGCTTTCCAGCCAGTGAGATTTTTTTGAACTGTTCATATAATTCCCCAAGTAAGATTCCTAGGTACACTTACAGTTGCTCTTAATTGAACATGAACAAGCAAACCACATGAAATTTAAAATAAGGTATACTAAAATAAGACATTTTTCTTACAAAAATAGCAGACATTTGCACTGGTTTTGTTCAACTACAATCTATTGTTCTATACTTGCATACACACAAACATATATATTTATATATTAAATGAATTTCCAGAAAAAAGGGTAAGTTGCAGAAAATTAGCAACTAAGTAACATAACAGTTACTAGATAGTGATTGTCAAAGGTACAATGACTTCTTAACTTTCCATCTTAGGAAAAAAAATGAACTTTCAAAGATTCTCCCACTTGGACTTGAGATTACTGAACTCCCAAGACTCCTCAACCCGAATTTGAAGAAAGAGGGTGGCAAAGGGAAAGAAACAGCAGCAGTGTAGGATATTCACACACTGTTCTTTCCTAAGCATATTTGCAAATATATTTACTTCAAGATAGCAAAATATAAGCTGAACAGAGACTGTCGTTCATATTGTTTAACCCAAACATATCTAAGAAATTTTATTTCACTTTCAAGCTATTTATAAATCAACATTAAGAACTTACTTGAATGTAGCCACTTTATTAATTACATTCTCCAAGCCAGTTTCATTGTTCTCCTGGTAAAAAATTTAGTTTGGGATAAACATATAATGATTCAAATATCTTCAGTATTATGCTATGTGTAACAAAAATAGACAAATTTAGATAATTCCCTAATTCATGAACTATTATCTTTTGCCCGCTGTTAATCAGAAAGCAGATATTCATAACTGGCATTTTCCAAGGAAGTATCAAAGATACATAATACTTTCACTTAATAATGTAGAACTTCATTAATAACAGAGCTGATCTCTAGAAACAGGTCAATGCTTACCCTACCTTAACAAAAGGAATAAAAGAGGTTTAGATATTTTAAACAGTGACTGTGGATACTATGATAATACTTAAGGCTATTTCATTTACAACAAAAATGTAGGGTTTTTGCATTGATTGCTGGCCCTGAACACTTCCAGACTATAAAATCTAATCCACATCCCTTGCCTTTGCTTCAATCTTCCACAACTGTAAGGGAATGTCAAGGAAGTCTTTGTTTTCAAATAGACATGAACAATACTTGACTTCAAATGGATCTGCACAGGTTTGTCATCAAAATTACAAGCTTAAATTTATCACTGGTCTGCAGGCCAGAATGGAATCCAGCTCCATCACCCTACAGGGCCAAACCAGAAAATTTCACGTTTATTTTTGAACCTAGGAGAACTACAGCTGAATATTCTAGAAAAAATTCACCTCTTAAACAAAAAGCGTAATTCCCACACAAGTCTTTTCAGATCAGCCCATACTTGAATCTATGACATTTATCTTCACATCAGTAAGGTGTGTAAGCCTCTTTGGCATGCCATTTTCTAATTCTCAAACCAACATTTAAGCTTTATATTAGAAATGCTTCCATAAGATATGAAAGCTAAGAGAAGACATAAAACAAGAAAAAGTAAATCAAGGAGAAAAGTAAATAAATCAGGACTCACGTTTTCAGGCAATGACTTGGTAATTGCACTGTGAGCCATTGGTTCAATACACAACAGATGGATGATTTCTCTCATTATTACATCTTCTTTTGTCACATTACTGATTCCAGGCACATATCTTTCCCCTGTCAGAATGAACCAAAAGGAGAGGAATGGCAAATATGACAGGTTTGAAGTGAAATTGAATTTTGCACCATGATAATGGTATTGCTGGGATGTTTCATTGTATAAGCTTACATGTGTCAGAAGCCTGTCCCAAGTGTCTGAGCAAAAATGATTCTCAGCCTAGATTCCTAACAACATGGGTCAAGATGGACTCTCTTCATATTCTACTTTAACATCAATTATGAAGCTATCTAACAGCTTTTTTCACTGTCCAACTCCTATTGTTTCCATCTCACAAATACTTGTGATACTGAATCATCTATTTAAAAGAGGTACTCCTCAGTATCCTCTCTATACTATGTCTAAGAAAATTATCAAGCCTGCTCTGTCAAAGCAATCATCCATTACTACAACAACACAGAGAAATGAAACTTACCCACAATATAGATGAGAATCTGTAGCATCTCTTCTATTAAAACATTATATTGCTTAATCAAATCCTACAAGAATTAGAGAAATCAGGTTAAAAAAACAAAAACAGAAGTGCAGAAAAATCTATCCACCAAATGATACTGAGCTCAGCCTTCATATCTACTACACTGCTAAAACATTGTACTTCAGGAAGAAATTTCCATTCTAACAAGCCAGAAAAAGTGCCTGCTCTGGCAGAGGAGATATTATACAGCAAGTAAAGTGCAAGATTCACATGCAAGAAAAGAAACAGCTAAAAAAAGTATCCCAAATGAAGTGTTATATCACAGTTCAAGCCACAAGAAGAAGCATAACAACCCCAGAAACTTCCAACCAAAATAAAAGCACATAACATGGCTTAAGAGAATAGAAATGCTATAGCAAAGTCATTTACATGGATTTTGGTAGATGCCCTGTGGAGACAAGTCTCCATAAGTCCAAAATAAAGGTCCAAAATGGGGCAAAACTTACTTGCTAATTTTGAGGAAGCCTCTACAAATTCCAAAATATTTACCTAACCACAAGCTCCTGTGTTTACTGACTTCCAGTGTGGCCTTAAAAATGCAGTTATCAACATTAGCTAGTTTTTCTTATTGATGTTTCATATACTCAAAACTGACAAATTAAACAGCAGAAAAATTTGCTACTTACCTGATCTTTGGTGGGTTTGATCTTTTTGAAAGCATCAGCAAGCTCATATCTCTGCAGTATCAGCAGGAGAAACTGGTTTGGATCCATGAGAGATGCACCTATCTATCAAAAAACCCAAATTAATATGAACATCACTTGCTATTTTAAAATCAATGAAAATTAAACTGAACGTTTTAAAAACGACGAGTATGCAGTGATTCAGAACATTGTACCTGGAGCATGATGATGTCTTTATCATACATCTCTTCTCTGCATTTAACATCTTGATAATAGAATACCTAAGAAACACAAAAACAAAAGAGAGATATAAAGTAATGTACATCAGTTAATCTCTGAGGCCTTTCAAACTGTACCACATCTTTATCGAGTAAAAGAAAGTCCACATTTCTTTCAAAATAACTATGTACTTTAATGGAAGTGAAAAATGTTTTCTCACTTATCCAGAAAAAGTCTATGCCATACTTCACACTCCCATCCAAGAGGACATAACTCCAATGGCTGCTTCTGAATTAAGTCAAAACATCCTCCTTTTCCTAGCCCAGTTCTCAGAAAGACAATTCTGCAGCGGTTTACTAAGATTTACTTTGATTTCATCAAAGGGTCTTGTGCAAGGTTAGCAGAGAACTTCTGCCATTAAAGGGAATAAAAACAAACAAAAAAACCCACAAAAAACCCCAAACAAACAAAAAAAGCCCCACCCAAAACAAAACAACCAATAAAACCAAACAACAAAACCAAAACCACCCCAAAGTGAAGCCAAAGGAGGTAAATGCAAGGGTAGACTCTTCCCTTTACCTTTACTCTTGCAACAGAAGTCACAAGTATTAGAAAATGTTTGTATGTTTAGCTATAGAGTTCTCAAAAGCTTAGTGTGAGACTAATAGTTTCACTTCTGTATGTAACAATGTCCATACACCATGAGGAACTTATAACTTTTTATGCTACAAGCAAGAGTACAATAAGTACTTTGGCAGTGATTATGGGATCTGAAAGTAGCTTACAAGTAGACATCAGCAACATTATACTATTTGACAGAGTAGAAGAAAGAGTCATAGCAGAGATGAAAATACTCCTCTAAGACAAGGAGGTAAGCTATTGCTGAAGATAGAAATAAAACCATGTGACCTAAATTTCCACCTAGAAACTTTCTATTTACTGTAGGAGTGACCCCATGACCTCTCTCTGCACTGGATGAACCCCTGGCAGCATTACTGAGCAACCCTTGCAAACACTTAGAGGATCAGCACTGAACACTGCAGGGAGTACCTGGCTTATCAGGGAGAGCCCATTCCTCCTCCACATCTCTGCAGCAACCTGTGCAACCAGGACAAGACACCGCAAAGGATATTCTACTAGCAGCTCCACTTGAAATTCTTCCTAGATTTTAAAAAAGGAAAAACAAACAAAAAAACACCTCAGAATAAATCTGCCAGTGGTTTTAAAAGTGTGAGTCCTAAAGAACAGAGATATATTGACAGCTGAAAAATAACTTGTATGTGTGTCATGAAGGTTAGAGCATATAGATTGAGGCTTTTTTCTTTCCAGAGTATAAATCATAAAAGCATTTGGGGAAAAAAAAATCTTACAGGAGAAACAAACTCGTGCAATCTTGAGATGGCTCCGGTCTTGCTTAATCGTACATGAAGACCTACAAAACCAAGGAAGAAAAATCAGAAAATAAATCAAAATCAGTGAAGGTTCTCCAACCCCTTCTAAATGTCAGCTAAATCATTTACAATTTAGAGAACTCCAGAAAAAAAAGTCCAAGTTTGTTTAGGAAAGACTTCATACTTTCCTTTTTTCAATCACAACAGTTCTTACTACGCTTACAAACCATTATTTTATGAATCAATTTACACTAAATGAATGAGTGAACACCATCTGAATTGAGATGCTATATAATATACAAAAAATAAAATTTTTATTTCACATATGAATCATATATCAGTAGTAAATTAATTTCAAGACTACAAGGATTAACAGATGGTATCTTGCTTTCAAATGATGTGATAAAGAATCTACAGCTTAATAATAGCATATGATTTTATTTGTATTCTATAGAAAGCAGTGATTGTATTCTGACTGGAAGCCTGCCCTGGCATTGTGCAAAATATGTCTTTCAGGAGGAACATTTTAACCATCCTAAGATATATATGGCTGGAAACTAAATTCAAGGTAAATAATAATGGACATTATTTAAATAAAGGATATAGAAACAGAACAAGAAAGACTTCAGAGAAAACTAAGGATCTCATTAACAAGGAATTTTTTTCCTTCTTGACTGTTTTCTCTGTCTTCCATTTAAAAAGACATCCTCCAATCTCCATGGTAATGGTTGTTTTGAGAAAAACTTTCCATTAGTGGGACATATGGGGAACATGTCTTCCTGATCATGAGAATGTCACTAAGTCAGAGACCAACTCATCTGTGAAGCACTTAACTGAAATGTTTTCTGGAGTAAAGAAATAGAGATGGATGACAAGCATGGTTTAAGCAGCAATCAAAACACATCACTTACCAGCAAGAGTCCTAGACAGTGGCAAATGTATGCTGACAGGATCTGCAGACACTCTGTAAGGTCTGCTCTCCAGGGTATGGCCACACAAGTGAAATATTGTCTTCTCCCGAGAGCGGCCATTCATGCTGCACCTCATCACAGCCTTATGGCATTCTCTGTAAGACCTGAGCAGCAGCTCTTCCTAGAATTAAAAATACATGCAGAATAAAAAAAATCCTACAGTCCTTCTTTTCTCTCTTTGTCACACCCAGATTAATTCTTTCAGACCAATTTTTTTGTGGAAAACTATATTGAACAATTGTGAGCTTTTCTAAAATCTGCTATTTGAAAAGCTGTCAGGAAGATTCAAAAAAGGCATGCATGCAAGAATCACAGAAAATTTATATACTTACATCAGAGGCACACCACTCCTGGAACATCAAAAGAATGTTCTTGAGCTGCATCTGTATGGTAATAGCTGCTTCCCAGTCAGGGTCCACCTCGATGTGCTGACCAATCTGTCTTTTTATCTCCTCCATTCCCTGAAATAGAAATCCCACAAAATACTTTGTCTAAATCAGTGATCACAGGCTTAACACAACAGAAAATTCCACAGTCAAAAGATAAAACACATGTAACTAAATCTGATGAATATTACTTGTATAAACATGTCTTCTTCACCCACCCAAAACAGGGACTGAAGAATTTAACAGTGTAATTGCACGTTTACATCCATTATAATATTATGGGAAAAAGAGGAGCTGTAATCACTTTACAACAGGATATCAGAAAGAAATTATTTAAATATATTGTACCTGCATGCAAGTTAGAATCCTTAGGAAAGAAACAAATCCTTCTAAAAAACGCTCCCTCAGACGGTCTGTCCATACTGTAGGTTTGCTGACTAAGATATACCTGTCCCAAAAAAAAAAAAAAATTTCATACTTTGCTCAGACTTCTCTTATGCATGTACTTCAAGAGTTGTTGAAATTCAATTGTTTTAATACCATCAATTACATAATCAAATTTCATCACCCTCCTCATCTTAAAGTACTCAGAAAATTTTCCCAAATACTAGAACTACTAATACCTTGGTGTGACTCCATCATTGGAAATTAACAGGTTTTTTTTTTAATTCCAAGGTGTTTGGGGTGTAATAAATGGAGTGATAAACATTACTCAGTTTATTAGAGCAATTTGGTACCAGCAATAGTAGAAAACCCTATGCAGATAAGGATTATACAGCTTTCCCAGAATAGCAGTAAATGGGAGACAAATTTCCCATACTGTCTTTCAGTAGATACATTTTATTTATTAATGTAAATATTATATGCAATTAGATAACTGAAAATCAAAAATGTTTTTACAGAATGTAATTTCAGTATTTTAAAATTTTAAGGTTCCATTGAAAAGAAAAGAAAATATTAAGATATCATGTAGGTTTTTTGAGGGGTTTGGCTCTGATTTTAAAGCAGTTTTATCATCAGACTCTGTATTGAAACACCTCATCATGCTACCAGTATGTTTGAGCTGCTCTAGCTTCTCACCCTTACACTTACCTGAGGTCATATATTACTGAATATACCCGGGTCAGTTTGTCTTGACTGTAGCCTTGGAAGTTGAACTTGTCATTTTTGTCTAGGTACTCTGGAAGCACTTCTAGGAGTGTCTCTGTAATGGTGGTGATTACATTTTGCTCTTCAATTAGATGTCGGGCCTGCAAGAACAAAGTGAAATATTTTTCTTCCTGTTTTTGTTAATGTTATCATCAAAAGATTTTTTCCTTTGAATCCATCTTCCTCATTAAAAATTCTTTTAAGCATTTGCAAAGAGCACAAGATAAAAAAATCCCACAGTATTTATTGCACAGGAACACAACTGCTATCAACTACAAAGTTTGTTCAACAACTATGTATGTTTGTTCAATTCTGACAGCATCTATATAATGGATATGCCGTTTTTTTTTCTAGAAAGATCATGCAGAAAAGAATTTTTACATTAGTACTTCAGCTAAGAAACATATAACTTTTAAAAGTTATAGATATACTTCCTCCCCATATTTCACCCCCACAAGAAGACATTTAACCATTTTTTACCCCCTTGCCCTGTTTTGAAAGTCACATAGACAGGTAAATGTGAGCAGTAAATAAATACACAAAGTTAATGCAGAGTACAATGTGTCAGGAACTTATACTTATTTGCATTCCCTCTATGTTCTGTAATGAATTTTCACATCAACTCAAGCTCCTGCTTTCACATCGGCTTTCACAAATCTCAAAATCATTCATATTCAACTCAGCAATGCATAAAGTCTCCCTGCCAAATACAACAATCTGCAAAGGTGGCACTACTAGCAATTCTCCAACTTATTTTACACCTCCAGCAGAGCCAAGCTGTACATACCAGAGTAGGTACAGTGAACATCTGAACTGAGAGCGCTGTCACAGAGAGAAATCTGTCATGATCATCACTGATGTATTCCTTTTGCAATGCCTTGTAATACTAGAAAAAGAGAGTATTGGGGATATTAAACAAATGTTAGCAAAAATGTTTACTTTTTTATTCACAAGAATTACATCTCAGTGTGTCTCTCCGACCTAATTGAAACGCCAAGAAAAACAGCACAATATCCTCAATGCACCAAAGCAAGTCAGTATGGCCCCCCACTGAAGATAAGCACAAATGTAACTGATTTGTCAGATTGCAAACAGAATTATTTCTTGCAATGAACTGCATGGATAGTTGTTCAACAACTGTCTGTAAAAGACATGTGCAATGGGTAATGCAAGCCTTTGTTTGCTTTGTTTCAGTCCAGAGAAAATCAAAAAGTATCAATCATCTTTATCAGAATTAAAAAGTATCACCCTAAAACAAAACACACTTTGTTTTATGTTTTGTATATTTCTTAATTATTGTATCGAATTTTCAAAAAGAAAGACCAATTTCAGTTGCAGTTCATCTGGCATTTCAAAATATACACAGAATAATAACAATATGGCAATCAAACAAGCATATCCCTACATGGGATTAAGGAACAAACCAGTGATATGGGAATTAATTAACTGCACTCCAATAAGGGCTGAGACAGTTTTTGAGGTTCTGCTTGTTTAAATTCCCTATTTATATTGAAAGAATTTTCAGTTTGGGGGGAAATTTCATAAAGCTAGTACAAATTCATAGCATAAAAATTAAACCATTTACCTTCACAAATTCAACAGCAAAAAATTTTTTGTATTCCATTTCCATGAAAAAACTACTGAAGATAAGTTCATGAAGAACCTTCCTTGCCCCTGCGAAGAGCCAATACAATGCATGTCACATTGTTGTACTAAGATGCAGCTTTTTGTGGAAAAACAGGAACCAATTACTAAACTATAATTAAAAAATCATTGAAAGTCTTGAAATGGTTATGAAGCATATGAACAAAGTTATTAATTACTTTTGGGTTTTGACATTTATTGGTATGTATTTCAAACATCAAGTAATCAAGTCACTCAGTGTCAGGTTGCATTTTGTAAAAAGATTTTTCAAGATACATGAAGCAGGACAAATTGAGGTGGCAAATATATATCCCAAATATAAGTTAGCTCAGCTGTAAAAATTAAGGCTGTATAAAAACTGTAACAAAAAAAACAAGAACTGTAATTCTACATGCATAGCACTCATATTGATCTATGTTACACACGTGAAAAATTAATTTGACAAATCTTTAGTTTTTAGCAACATGGATAAACAAACCTTTATGAAGCCTTGCATCCCATAGCATCAACTTGCTTATAAAGCAGGGCTTTTCAGAACCAGCTTCTTCCTTGAGACATATTTGACAAAAGATCTGGCGAAAGTCACCTGTAGGGATGAAACTACTCATTTGTACAAGAATGTTTCAATAATTAAATTATATGACACAAGAAGTTTAGAACTACATAATTCTATTACTTAAAAGAAGAAAAAAAGAAGGCAGTTAAGTAAGAATTACTTTTAACATTTTTTCTCAATGGATATACTTCCATATATGCTTTGCCTCACTGATTTTTTCCTCTTATACTTGCCTACCTAATTTAATAAATCCTGTCATGCAGAAGAGCATTTTAAAATGAAAATTACTGAGACAGCTTTGCAAAGCAGATCCACAAGAAGCCTTTACTATGCCAGAATAGAAATGCTCAGGACTAGGCAAGTTTCTGTTGGTCACTGCCTCAGGCCTTGAAAGTCATTCTTTTGTAGAATTTCAGAAATTCTTTTGTATTTTCTTGCACCTATCAGTAGACACAGTACTTGAAGCAGTTTTGGAGAACAACATATCGCAGTCAACTTTGGGTTTTTAACGTTCCAAAATGAGGCCTTATGTTACTAATTTGAAAAGGAAAAGTGAAGAGTCACGAATCAAATTCCTAACAACCTGGAAATAAACATTATTAAATGTTTCTTGATCCATGTTCTACCACTTGAAACAAAGCCATGAGAAGAACAGGAACCACCAGACCACGCAAAGGTTCCAGCTGAGTATGGAACATCAGGCTCATAAAGCCTCTGTGTATATAATCCAGAAGGACAGGAATGTTTGACTTCAATCTTTGTACTTAGAGACTCTTCTAAAACATAAAAGTATCTGTTAACTGACCCGGATAAAAATCAAACTTTCACTAGAAACTTTGAAACAATCCACACTCAAAAAACTTGCACCAACTGAAAGAAATGTCTGAAGAATTCAGAACAGCAAGAAAATACTGTTGGCAAAATAAATACAAACTTGAAAAGAACAGAACACTAAAACTTGTAAAACACTGTAAAGAATTACAAAAAAAGTACAGTTCTGATCTGTGTATTTCAAGCAAGCATTCAGAAAATCTTAGAAGAAATTCACTTCATTGAAGCTTACAAAGGGGCCAAAGTAGACCACCAGATTGATCTATCAAGGAGGAGGACAAGAAGTGATTAGAGTTTAATCTATTCATATTTGTATTGTGTGGAGAAATTTTATAATGGCTTTAGTGTGGCAAGATACAGGTATGAAAAAAATAGTAACAAATCAAAAGTACATTGATTCAGAAATCTTTAAAACCATAAGCATCATCAAACACCAGCACAATGTTTGAAAGCTTCAAATAGACTTTCCAGTACTGGGAAAAAAAATTAATTAAGATTTTAATATTTGTTTTATTGACACTTTCTAATGAATCACAGCTATCAAATCTGAAGCAGAAATTGATGTAAGCAGAGGATGTATGTTTCCACTGACAGACAGAGATGCTCTGTGGGTTTCCACCAGCACTGAGGAGGGAAGCTTTTAAGTAAAGGAGTCACAGACTGAGTGTGTGTGATGCTAAAAGTGAGAATAATAAAACTTCGAGGTAGTGTTCCATCAGGGAAACAAACACATTTATTTCAACAAGAAGAAAAGTACTGCTATTCATAACCTTGCTAACGGATATCATCACCCATGCTACTGCAGTAATAATTTTCTAATTAGAAACAACATCAAAGTATTTTAATTAAGGGAATATCATATATAACACTGCTTAATTTATTCAAATACTGGTATGGCATTATTTTAACAAAACCCAGCAATGCTTACTTGAATAGCTCATGAGTTTGTTCAGCCAAGAACCAAGGCGCAAGGCAAACTTCTGATGTGCCATAACATCAGCATGCAGAACCTCCACGTGAAGAGGCCGTTGAGAAACATTTTCAGAATGCCTCTAGGAGTCAGGTAAATATTAGTGCATATAAAATAAAGTAACATTATTTAATTATTTATTTTCACTCCCCACCATCTCTCCCAAGCAAAACAAAGAAAACAGTTTGATGATTTATTTCTGAAGATATCTATCTCAAATGTGGTACTGTAAATTCAATTCCAAAAAGTTCACAGGCAAATTATAAAACCATGGAAGTACTAAGCTAAAGACTGTATGGCAGACAAAAGTGCTCAGTGTCAATACTAATTAGGCTGGTATGGGGTGTTTTTTTGGGAAAATTACTTTAGGAGGTTACCTTAATTTCTTCTTTTGCTTCCTGACAAGAGGCATAATGTCCTGCCTTAACAGCTCTACGACCCTGTTTAAGAAAATACTGAGCATGAGACCAATACAAAGCAAACCCAAAGGATCACAAGTCCGATCCTTACTATGTTTTTAATACATAGCAAAAAAACAGGGCCCAACACCACTCACAGTGCTATTAAACACCAAGAAGCAAATAAAAATTAACATCATTGTCTGTAGGAAAAACACTATCCAAATCAACAACACAACGACCAAGTAAACTCTGGATATCTTAAGGAAAATTCATGTACACATTAAAACAGATGAAAGAGATTTCTGCACAATACTTTGAACACAAACCATATCAACTTTCCTCCTGGCACAAAGTACATGAAATAGCAGAGTATAACCAGAGATACATGCTTCCTAAACAAGTTCTCCACACCTGGGGAACAAGTTTTGACTAAGAGTTGCTCAGCCATGTGCCTTTCCTTCCTCAAGCTCCAGCAACCAGAAACAAAGATTCTATAACCAAGTGACTATAGCAGTAACTCTTAATGACTAGAAGGTGACTCTCTGATATCCCAAATGCACTAACCTCTTTATCTATGGCAGTTGTATGCAACTGGGCTTCACCAAGTTCACAGCCAAGTGCCCTTTGCAGGCTGTAGATGACATGATCATAAGAATGGTGTTCATCATTGAAAAGGACACAGTAGTAGCTGTCGACCTTCTCTCTGCTGGGAAAAAGGTAACATATCATACAAATGAAAGTAAAATTGTAAATAGTGTCCTTTCAAATACAGCTTAATTGATACCTTGAGATGAATGCCAAATACAATTTAAAAAGTTATTCAAATAAATCAAGCATATTCTTCATGCTAATGACACCCCCCACCATCTGTGCCAGAAAAAGCCATAGAAATTATGTATCAAGTACAAAAGAGAAGTTTTGAAGTTATTTGATATTGTCTTATAATTTCCTTTCTCTGCTGTTTTATGAACCCATTTGTTTTTTAATGTGATACACAGCCTTCTTCCATTTTCACAGAATCACAGAATGGTTTGAGTTGGAGGGGACCTTTAAAGTTCATCTAGCCCAGCCCCCCTGCAATGAGCAGGGACATTTTCAACTAGATCAGGTTGCTCAGAGTCCCATCCGACATGACCTTGAATGTTTCCAGGGATGGTGCATCCACCAACCCTCTGGGCAACCAGTTCCAGTGTTTCACCGCCATCATTGTAAAAAATTTCTTCCTGTATTTATCCTAAATCTACCCTCCTTGAGTTTCAAACCATTAGCCATTGTCCTACTGCAACAGACCTTGCTAATAGGTTTGTCCACATCTTTCTCTCAAGCACTGTGGAAAGCATCCTTGAAAATCTGCCAGCTCAGTTCTGCTCCCCTGCCCCTTAGCACCCCATCAGCGTCTCTCAAGACAGGCCAATGGCACCTGGTGGGTCTCTCCACGCCTGACAATTCCTCCCCTGCACCAAGACCCTGCCATTTCACTGTAGATCAGGCTGGCTCAGGAGCAATTCTCTTCAGTGACTGAGGGAGGACAGTCACACACTACTTTTCCCATGAAGTATTAAAAGCTTTTCTCTTCATAACTCTAGGTCATATATGCCACAGTGCTGTTTACAGGGATTTCAGCACTAATGTCTGCATGAGTATGAGACTATTTCAGGCAACATTATAATCCAAGTTGCTAATGAATTGAAAAGAAAGTTGGAAATACTCCCTACCTAATGGTAAGCTCCTCAGGTAGTTCCTTCTCTTCCTCCCAGATAAGCATATCTACAATGTATTTTATCACAGAGGGAAACACTCTTCTAGAATGCTCCATAATTTCTTCATTCAACTGACATTCAGAATTCTGTAAAACATGAGATAATATTAACATGGCAAAGAACCTAAAAAAAATTAAATGGGGGTTGATATAGTACCTTATTAATATTATAGGAAATTATACTATAATATATACATATATACTGTAAATTTTATATATACATACGTGTACTATAATCAGGAAATAATCTTTTTCACAATTTTCAAGCACATTAACCTCACCTAATGTCTTCTTTTCAAAGTTACTTCATTGCAAGGGCTCTCAGTAGTACTCCAACAGTTTCATATACCTTTCTTTATGCATCCATGTTTTATCTAGGCCTAGAATATGAAAGGCCTCATCAAATGTGTTACTTTCTTTTCTAAAAATACTTCTTTAATTTTTTATTTTTTATAATTTTCTTAGCTTTTTTTTAATTTGCATTCAAAAAAGCTGTTAACAGCTTTCTGCATTCCCATAGATATTAAAAGTTTCCAGTGCAGACCAAGCAACAAGCTCCCCTGATAAACAAATCACTCCTTATTGCAGCTGCAACCATTTTTATCTCCAAAATCCATTAACTTTCTTCAAAAAGAAGGACAAAAAAGTGAAGGAAAACTTTGTCTCATTTTTCTGTAAGGCCAGTGCTTTTTATTCCTTTTCCATTCGACTTCTGAACTGGAACATAAATAACAGTATGTTTGCTACAAAACCATCAGGGATTTGGGGTCTGCTTACAATGACAAATGCTGAGGTTTTTTTCATCCTAAATTATCTCAGAATGAAGGACTCTGAAAAAAACCCCAAATTTTACCTGAAGCAGCTGATTTTTCTACATTGTCTTTAAGAATTCCTTGTAAGATGGCATATTTTTGTTTATATGCTCTTTTACCAGGTACAATAACCATGAGACATCCTAGCATAAAAGGTTAGTTTCAAGGCACAGAACATTATTTTTAGTCATAGTGACAGATCACACGCCAGAAGTAACTGAGCAATTCAATTGTTCAGTAATGCAGTAATGTAGAAAACAGAAAAAAATAAAATCAAACTTCTAAACATTTGCTAACTGCTGGGAAACCAATTATTTGTAAATGAGAACTAATATACTTTGCAAGAAAAAGAACAAGAGAGTGCAATTTCAATTCCAAATGAAAGACTCAAGCACACAAGACAGGTAGATGAAACTGCCTGCAAACAAAAAGCAAAAAAACCAAAGGATGTCTAATATACATGTTTGAACCCAAACACCTTGACCAAGGAAATCCTGATTCAACTTGACTGAACTTGTTACATGAGTTATACAAGACATATAGAGGAATAAGCACTTTTTAAAATAAGAAGGTAACATTTACAAAATTTTTTTGTTTCACTTAAAGCAATGTTCTTACTTCTTTTGGAGAGCTTGATGCTCCAGGCTCATGTTTAGTACACAGCGGTCCAGCCTTCCATGCCTCTGTATCCCCACAGTCACAAAATCCACCTCCAGTGGAGCTATGCATCTGGAAAAAACATGTATTTCAGTAATGAAATATGGCCATAAAAAGCAGGAGGAAAATAGGCACTGTGAATTATTTAAATAAACTACAAATATAAATATCTACCTAAAAACAGAAGAGTCTTACCACAACTTTTTTTAGATAAAAGGAAACTTTTTATCTGTTAAAAGTTTATCTTTTACCCCCCCTCAAAGGAGAAGGGCGGTAAAAGATAAATTTTTTGAGCAGAAAATAAAGAAATAAATAAATTGCTACTACAGAAAGGTATGCAAGACCTAAATAAATTTAACTTGAAAGTAAGTGAAAAAGCCTATGACTGATGAGTGTTCTTATTTATAAATGCAAAATATTTCTGGGTTTATTCACAAAATAATAGCAAAGCTATGCCTTCTTTAAAATTACTTCACCAAGTTAGAAAATAATATAAAAAAACAATGTGCACATTAAACAGACAGTTAGTAGTAGTTCTAACCAAAGAAAAGATGACACAATCAGCATCTAAATACATTTTTATAACTTTAACTTTGCAGTGCACTTTCAGAAGAGTACAAATTCTGAGCCTCCATTTTGGCAAAAAGTTCAGACAAAACTCAAGGCAAAACCAATTATCCTTAGCTTCCTCCAAATCCCCAATCTTGTAATAACTCTAAAAAAACTCTCACCCAATAAAAAGACATTCAAAAATCTGTTATTTTAAAATAAGCATTTTAAAATAAGATGATCTAATTCGACATGCTTTGAGCAGGAGGCTGGACTAGGTGACCTCCTTAGGTCCCTGCCAACATAAATTATTCTATGAATCTATAAAGGGCACATTTTGTATTCTTTAGATGAAAATGCTACAAATCTGCTCCCATCTAAACTACCTACTTCCATAGCTGATGTTCTGCCTGAAGAATTTACTGTAAAACACAGAAATGACAACAGCTTCTCAGCCCAGCTGTGGCTCCAAAGTGCTTTGTAATCATTACTGTCTGCTTTCCCTGGGTTTTCACCTTACTTATATCCCAACAAAACTGACTAGGACTTAGGACTGCCATTTTCAGTCACAGCTCTTTGCTCTGACCTACACTTCCATGAAACTGCCAAAGAGAATAATGCTGTATGCATTAATAAACACTCCTTTGTTTCTTCAATTAGCAAGTTGCTGTTCTTAGAAGAAGCTTAACATAGCTAAAAACACAAGACAGATAGATTAATTCATAAATTCCAGAATTTATTTTTTCAATAATAAAATTACTAATGGTTTATATGCAGTTCATTATAGTCTCAAAAGAACTTCTCTAAAGCTACAAGTACCACTTCTTAAACTAAGATTTTCCTACCTTGTACCGGTGGTTCTTGTGAATGCTATTCTGGAAGCAGTCAATACAGAGCACACAAGTTGGATCAACTGCACAGTCTCTGCAACAGAGATAAGTGGAAATGATAAGTGGAGAACTTTCTAAAACAAACACCTGAAATTTTAATGCACAAAAGAATATGTTGTTCAAAAAAAAAAAAAAAGAAAGAAAAATTGAGATTAACAACAGATTCAAATTATAAAAACATTGTTTTTCATCATTCTTCTGTGACATGGAATAACCAGTCTTGTTAAGTTTGAACCATGTGCTGAAATCTCTTACATCAAATTCTGTCAAAAACATGCTCAATTTCCACTTTCAAAACTTCCTTAGCAAAACTTTTTCTGGTTTTGCTAAGAATAAGCAGCTAGGAAAACCAGTGAGGACTCTGAATTAACCTTTATTATTGTTTCCAACATCAGTCAGTAGTCAGTTTGCTCATTAAACTTTTGCTATACTTCTACTAGGATTATGTTTCTAACTTTTAAAACAGAAGTTAAAGTCTGAAAAGAATTCCTCACTAAATAAGCTAGGAATGCATACTTTGAAATGTAACTTGTAAAGTTTCACTCATGCATTTCAATAACCTGAAAATAGAGAATTACACTCATGGGCAATCTAATTCCATTTTATCCTCTGTTGCACATACATACTTTTATACATTGCCTTTTTCCTTGAAACATGGACTTTTTTTTCTTTAAATGCATTTTAATTCTATACAAAATGTGGATGACAGGTGCTAAATGACAACATATCAAATTTTTTACTCTAGACCATTGTTCAACATTTAGTTCAAGCCTCATTTACAACTAAAATATCATGGTAATTCTGATTACAGAAATAGCTTCTTTCCAAACCTTCAGATTATAATAATCATTACAACAATTTAATACTTCTGTAACATTAATTTATTACCATAAATCTACTGAAAGATGAATCAAAGTAAATGGAAGGTAGAAGTGCCTGCTAGATCTGAAATTCAAGACATTCAGATTTTGGAACCGCAGAATATCTTTTGTTTTTAGTATTTTAGAAGCCTAAAGCAAACAGATACCTAGCTTCAGTTGCAGTAGTACAATACAGTACTTTGTATAAATACTACCACATTTTTGCAGGACTGCAACTCAAAAAAATAAGAAAGAGACCAACTCAGACATTTAGCTTTGTCTCTTTGCCTGCTACCATACATGAACTCTGGAGAGGTAGGAAGAGAATTATTCTTGTTCTAACAGCACTGAACTGCCTTGTCCTGCTTTTTCCTTCGTGCAGCTGTCCCACTCACTATACACTTTCTAGTATACACAGCAGGACTTCTTCAAAGACCATTCTCCTTTCATGCACAACACTAGCTGATTCCTAGAAAAGGCTGAAGAGTATGTGATTGATTAAAACTTTACAGGGAAACTCATAAACAAAGTATATAGAGAGCTTTTATTTTGACACTTCCTAAATTCTAAGGGATGGATTTTTTACTGATAGTGCTTTTCATCCTTAATAATATTCTCTTACTATTTCTAATTAAATGTTTTAAGCTTTTAAAATAAACTGAAAATTAGAATAAACTATGGCAATAACATCATATCAATGCTCATCAATTGCCAGAACTGTTGCAATCTTAACATCCACCACAAACACTGCTAGCTTTTTAATAATATATTTTATTCATGATACTAATTAATGTATTAGTATTAATAGGAATTAATAAAATTAATTCTATCAAATCAATGAGCTGCCACCTTTAATATACTGCAGGATGAGAAAAAAAGGTGAAAAATTACCATTGCTCACACAGCTATTCCCAAAGCAAAGGACTGATGATGCTCAGAAATGCTGGATTCTTTTTCAGACTTTGAAAGGGTGAGTACTGTATCCCTCAATTCAGGCACAGACTCCATATTCATACATTATCATCCAACACTTTTAACAAACAGCTTTCAGTACTTTTAGTAACTTTTCCATTTCCCTCCCCATTTCTCTGCCAAAGCCTCTTTTCATACACAATTTTCCTCGCTCTAAAGTGGTTTGAAATGGGAAACAAATGCCAACATTAGTTAAACAAAGAAGTCCCATGACACAAGCAATGTCTAGTTAGCAGCACAACTGATTTTATTAAAGCACTTTGCTCCATTATCTCATATGGGAACACTGATGACAGCACACCCTCATCCTCACCTGCAGGAGTATGTTGTCTCCCCTCCTTTGAACACCTTTCCACACAGCTGGGAGGTTCCACTCTGCTGTAGTTTCTCCAGGAACATATCTGGGTCCTCCCCAAACAAATAACATTCCAGGGGGTATAATATTGCTGCCTGGACCATTTCTTCTTGTTTCTCCACCAAGGGGTCCATTTCAGCAGAGTAAATATTTGGCACATGTTTTGCCAAGCACTGTAAAAATGTAGCTTGGAAGTCGAATCTTTCATCACACCACTGCAACAAAAAGTACACCCATGGATAAACAAACAAATAAGGAAATATAAAGAAAATAGGATTACACACTCCTACTGTGAATTCAGAATTCTTTCCTACATCAGAAGTCAGTTCTTTGAGCAATAAAATCAAAGAAACCATGGATTTCCAATGATTTCTCTGCTATTTTCCACCACCTCTGTTCCTTTGAAGTCTTCTACTAAAAACACTCTAAGGCAAGAGCTGGCAAGTGCAGTGTTACAGTGTTAGAGAAACCCATGCACTAAATAATTTTCAACTACACACTTCCCCCACAGGCCAACCAATACACAAAGTTTGATGTCTGTTCAACTGCTGACAAATGGAAAGAATTGCCACAGCTGGGAAAAGTTTGGGATTCACTCCTTTGCCTGCTGATAGTCACAAAACATGTACCAACTTAATGGTCTTCTGAAAGCCTTGTTGAACTGATCATTAGAGGTCAATAGCTGCTGAGGAAGAAAGAGCCCAAATGATCATACAAGCTTAGTGTCATTGGCAAACCAGGCTAAAATGCAATTTCTTTTTTGTAAGACAATTAATGAAAGCATTTGTATTTTGACTTGAGGTTCTTAGTCCATAACTTCACTTCCAAGTGATTTACTTCTCCAAACAGTTCTCTCCAATTGTCCTATTTCTTTCAATTCAGAATAGTACTTTTTTTCATATTATTCCCATGATTTAGAAATAACTTTTGGTTCTTCCTATTGCAAATCAGTCAAGGCTCTAAAAGAGAACATCCTTTCAAACACCACCTTGGTTAAAATCCACATATCACAGAATATGCTAAGTTGGAACAGACTCACAAGGACCTTTAAGTCCAAAACAGGACAGCCCCAAGAACCACAGTGTGTGCCTAAGAGCATTGTCCAAATGCTTCTGGAACTCTGGCAAGATTGGAGCCACAACCACTTCTCCAGGAAGCTTGTTCCAGTACCAAGCCACGCTTCGGTGGAAAAGCTTTCTCGTAATACCCAACCCAAATCTCTCCTGATCCAATCTTATGCTGTTCCCTCAGGTTCTGTCACTGGTCACCACAGAGGAGAGATGAGTGCCTGCCCCTCCTCCTGCCCTCACAAGGCAGTTGCAGACTGCAGTGAAGTCTCCCCTCAGTCTCCTCCAGGCTGAATGGACCAAGTGACCCCAGCTGCTCTTCATACAGCTCCCCTCTAGGCCCTTTGCCGTCCTTGCTGCCCTCCAATAGGTTTGCATCGTTCTTATATTGTGGGGCCCAAAACTGCACAAAAGATTGAAGATGAGTGCAAGAAAAAAAAAATACATATGTAAATTCATAAAGCTTTAAAGGGTATTTTCTCCAGGTCAGCAAGCAGGGAACGAGCAAAGCAACCACCAAAGGGTTCAGACTGAAAGAAGGGTCAAAGAAGTAGATGACATAACTTTTTATGTGAAAAGTAAAAAATCCTCAATCCTTTATTTATTTATTTGGCCATTAATCTTCCTCAGCATTACCCTTAGGTAGCCCATTACATCATTTATCATGGTGAAAATGCATGGCAGAAGCTGATGAAAAAGATAAGCCATGGATAATGTGGTCAAGCAGAACAGTGGATTTGCCCACAATCATATTAGAATATTCTTATTTTGAGAGTGCAGCAACTTGATCAGTCTAATCAGATTCCTTGAACCACAAAGCATTCAAACCTATCCATTACTATCTGAAAATGTAGACCCATCCATGAATTGAAAGGAGCCAGTTATTTTAATTCCAATGCTAACAAATAAATCTGGTTTTGTTCCAGAATTTCACCTAAGCAGTAAGCACCACTGAAATTATTGTATTGGTCATAAAAGCTGTAGCATACATACACACATAATACATATGCAATCTGTATACATATACATACATGCACTCAAATATATAGGTATGCATTTATTTTCACATTCAGATGTGAGGAACAAAAAGAAAATGAAACAAATTAAATGGGTGCCTTTTTATTTTAATAAAGTTATTCAAATTTTTCAACTACCTAGCAACATTTTTATTAAATAAAAGCGATGCTTACCCAGGGCATAAAGACATTAAATTGCAAAAAAGAACTAGAAATTAAATCCAAATTTATCAGATACTTGCATATTAACATTGAAAAAACAAAACAAAAACAAAAAAAAATCACACACAGCTGATGGTTCTGAGAAAGATATTCAATGGTAAGAGGTAGCCGAAAATGGAATTACTTGATTGTGTGTTTATTTTTTTATGCATCTGATTTAAATGAGTGGAAGTGAATTATTCTTATCATAATTAAACTTCATAATTTAGTGTTTCTGCTTAAACACTTTTCCTCCTGTAACTAGTTTTTGTTTTATCTTACCTATACTGCATCATGCCTTCTTCAAATCCCCCTCCCACTTTGGTCACTGTATTTTTTAAATGCAGGAGGGTGGGGGGATGTGGGCCCTGTGGCACACTCTGTTCACAGAGCACAAGAGAATCCCAATCTGTCCCCTTCCAGCTCAATGAACCAGGTTCCCAGGAGATGGTGCAAGTTTAGCTTTTGTGCTGTCGATCCAGAGCACGTCATAGCTTCAAGAAACACAAGGCTAAGCTTCCCTGAAAATCTGCCAGAAGTATAAAATGGGTTCTCACACAGTCAAACTTACAAGCATTTCAAGCATTCTTGTGCAAAGCTTTTAATTCTATTTAAATGTTGTTCCAAGAAGAGAGGACAGGAAGTAGGAAAGAAGAGGGAAGAAGGGAAGCAAGAGAACTTTCTCAAGCAGGCTGTCTGCCTTCTGGTAAGAACACTAAAATATATGCTCAGCCTGTACATCACCCAGGAAATATCCATTATACTCACAAGAAAAACAAGAACATTATTTTTCTTATTTCTCAAAACTGCACCAGGCTAAACTTCAGACCTATCCCATACCCTCTGTGCCTCCTATGAGAAATCATTTATTCCTTTCATCAAAATCTTTTTACTTTATTATCTTCAAAAGTATAAAATTACATACAAAACTTTTAACAATACAAAATCTGCCAAATAAAACACCCCCTAGAATTAACTTGATTCTTCAGCTTGACTCTCTTTGTCCCCTTGTGCCCACATAATGAAACTGAACAGTTTCAGAAGTCCCACTTTCCCTCTGCTCACTCACTCCCTTACCTGAGCTCACACCTGTCAAGTGCTCAATTGCTACAGATATTAAAAACAATATGAATTGATAGGCTTTTTGTTTTTATTGACAGGATGAGCTGGAAGTCTAGAAAAGCCAAATTGATGCACAAGACAGCCGCAAGCCGAGATGGGGCTCACACTGCAGCTTTCTGCCCAGCCCTGGATAGGCAGCCCCGAGAGGCTGTGAAAATGCCATCCTTTGACATATTCAAAAGCCAGCTGGGTACAGTCCCTGGAAACCTGTTCTAGGTGACCCTGCTGGAGCAAGGAGTTTGAACAGAATGACGTGCAGAGGTGCCTCAATCACTGTGTGATTCAAATGCTACATAAGGAAAAGTATTGTTTCTTCATCAATCTCTATTAATGTTCTAATTTTTGCTACTAGTAAGCTCTAGAGAAAAGTTATTTTCCAGATTTGATCCCACTCAAGAGTAAATTTGAAATACAGTACTGAAAGAGACAGAAGTCATGAAATAATACAATTAAGGAAGAAACATTAGCAGGTAACCAAAATAATACTATCAGTCAGCTCTTCACAGCCCCCCAGCACTCAGACCCTACTCACAGGGGCCCATATGCTCTAAGCTAACAGAGAAAAGCCTAGAGGAAGCTGGCTGAATACACTCTACTCCAACTGACACTATCCCACTGGAAAATATTTTCGGACTGTAAACTTAGAATTACTGATTTTAGGAAAAAGAACCACCTTCACATTTGGAGCACATTAGAGCTTCATCTAAAATCTGAATTCTGAAATTGCTAAGCTTTCAAATACTTGTATTAGTGACCTTAGTAGAATTCTTTCCATGGGTTTCTTGGTCATTTTCTCACTTTTAATTAGTTTGTCAAAGAAACAGCCATGTCACCACATGGCCCACGTGGACATACACATGGCCCTGAAATAAAACCCCGACAAACAGTGACCAGAATGAGCTAAGGGAGTTATCATTGCAGCAGCACACCACAACCTTTCCTGCAGAGGGAGAGTAACATCCACATCACGTGGTATTGGAAACAGCAGGTAAAGGTGACACTCAAGAACCTGACACTAGTGAAGAGTGTACATCAAAGATACACGTTGTCTCCTAGCTCTGCTTTTATACTTTATATTTCTAACCTGCTCCAGACCCATCTCTTTTCCTACTTCAATCACACATTCCTGTCACATTCACTATTTTAAGATTAGGATAATTCTCAAACTGCATGAAAGAAGAAGAAGGGAGGCAGGAGGAGTTTCAAAGCTGTGTTTCTCAAGTGCTAGCAGTTTTGTCAGAAGAGCAGACACACAAACCATTTTGTCTATCACATTTGATTTGTGCATTATAACAAAAGCAGTAATTTGTCATCTTTATTGAGTCTTCAGAAGAATACTGTGACACAAGCACTGCTTCACAATACCACTTGAGAGCAAACCATTAGGAAACAATTTCTTGTCCTGCATGGGAAACATATTCTCCTCTGTGGGATCAGAAACATATTCTCCTCTGTGGGATCAAACTAATATTTCTTCCCATGTGTAACCACATAGAGCTTTTCCCAAATGTCAATTTCAACCAAACATGCATATTTATCCTACATGTAAAAGGACTGTTTGTAGCTTTTTCCAAAACCTTTAAATAAGCCTCATGCCTAAAGGTCAGAGGTAGAGAAATTCTAATTGCCTACAAATACTGCTATAAAATACACAAAATATCTGTCATGGATATAGCAAATATATCCATATCCAATTTTGTCTTTCACAAACACATTCCATTTAAGAATACTACCAATAATAACAGGAACGAGAAAGAAAGAAGTGTGTAAGAAAAAAAAAAGGGGGGGGGGGGGAAGTTAACAACGCTCTCAATTCACTTTTCACCTGCTGACCAAGCATCAAATGAGATTTCTCACCCCTATGACAAAATTTCCTTATCATTGCTGAGATTTATTATGTACACTAATTCAGTAGCTGTTGCTTCCACGACAATTTCTGATCTACCTTCTAAGCACAGTTCTCTTGGAACTCTGAAGTCTTTTCCAAATAACAGCTTGCACAAGGCAATATTATAAAAAGCAGCTGTACTTTAACTGCATTGATTGACAAGCTGATCTTTTAGTGCAAAAGTGATTGCCTGAATTTCAAGACTATATTTAGATCTATACATTAATCAGTGAAAAGGAATATTAATATTTATGAACATAAAACAAGAAATTATGAAGGAACAGACACTACCAGTAGCATGAACTAAAACCTGTACCTGGTCCAGCATTCTAGTTAAAAGGAATAATAAAATCCTTTGTTATGTATAGCAAAACTCTGTCAGGCATGAGATGACAATACCAGCTGCCTGTCAAAGCAGCTAGAAAAAGCAGGCTTTTCAAAGTAAATATTTCAAATGCTGGGCGTATACTGATTTCAAGCTGGTGCCATTCAACATAAATACCAAATGCAAAAGGCAGCTTTACTTTAAGGCACAGAACACTCGTACAAGTTAAACAGTGATCAGCAGAACAGCATCTCAGAAAACTTTTATTCCGATATTACCTAACTAACTGAGGAAACATGATATTTTAAAAGGATAAATATGCACAAGTTCTTTGATAAGTAGGCAGAATACTAAAAATTTCTTTGAAAAGGAAAGTTCAAAGGATTCTTGAACTAACATTTTCATATAAGGGTTCTGCTTTCAACATTTTGGCTCCATTTTTCCTTCTTATTATTTTGGTTTAAAATTGGCAGTTTTCTAATGCACTGAAAATAAGAACCAGCTAGAGTACAGAACACCTAGGCATTATTTTTAGCAAAAATGACACGAAGACAAGGCAATCTATTTCAGCCTCAAACATATATACTCCAAAAAGAAGAGGCTTCAAAAATAAACCAGCACAGACTACTAAAGCTTTGTCTAGAGCACAACCTACCTCAATTCCAGCAGCCACCAGCGCTGAGCTGAACCAGAGCAAATGGGTGACCACCAGAGAAGGACAAGCAACCAGCAGCACCATCCGCTACTGTTTCAGCTGCTGGACAGCTAAAACTAAGGTCTTCTTCAGAGTAAACAATGCACAGACCTAAGCTGCTCAAATTCTTGGCAACTGTAGGTCACTTTTAAATCACAGGCACCTCCAAAACCCGAGAGCACAGCTGCAGCTCATGGGAGGAAGCACTTGAAAGCAATCTGCTGCCCAAGGAGACAACTGGAGTCAAATCATGGCTTGTAGCTCTCTCCTCCGTGCTGGAGGTATCTCTATTGTACCTCCCTACCAATTGGATACTCCAGCCTAAATATGCAGCAAAATTAGCAGGATACTACTACTAAGTAGGTTCAACAGGAAAAATAGCCAGGAATTCTGGAACTGGAACTAATTTTTAGTCTTTGGGACATGCAATCTAATCACCTTTTTATGTTCCAAGTTTTTTGGTGAAACCTTCATTTGATAGATAGCAAAATACAATTAACACCAGAGGAAGCAGAAATTTAGTACCACACCGTAAGCCAAAACAATGTGCAAAATATTTTGGGGGAAAAGTTATTCTCCCTATAAAAACAGCAAAATCATCTTTGCAGAGTTACTTATTTTGTGAGACTTCGAAATTGAATTTGAAGTTCTGACTACTCATTTGACATCATTTAAATTTTGTTTCTAGAGAAACAAAGGAAATACTTTTATTCTTTCTCTGATCCTTAACATCCATCCTGTGGTCTCCTACATTTGAAGGAACTTAACATCCATGAAATGTTTCAGCAAGCACCAGGTTGCACTTCAAAATACACAACTACAGTGAGTATTTACAAAGAATTAATTCATTAATGGAAGGATTGGGGGGTGCAGGGGGTAGAAAACAACACCACTGCTTTTTTTTTTTAATTCTCTGTGTAGTCACACTTATTTTCCATTTATCATCAATTTTAAGATCCACTGTACACACTAATTCTGCAGTGAAGGAATGTGCAGAAATATTCAGGTGATCTATCCATATTCAGCACTCACTCAGCATCCTCAAACACTTTCCCTTATACAAGAACCTGTTTATCCCTAACTTCTCTGCTGCTGTGATATCTAGGAGACACTGAAACAGTTACATGCTATCAGGAATATCCACTGCTTTCTCCTGAAGCCACATACCTCTCACAACTGCAATACTGTAATGGGACTAGAGCAACCGTATGTTGTGCACTTTATGTGGACTCAAGCAAAGACAACAGATACCACCCTTACAATCAGTCCACCCCTGCACTAACAAAAGTCACAAACATTACCAGGTATAAGTAGACAGGAAAGAAAAAACCACAGCACTACCAGATGCTGTAGCAAAGTGAAAGAACTTCAGTAAATATATAGGGATGCAAACAGGACCTGGGCCATGCTCCAGTTACCTGCTGCAACTTTCACAGCTCCATTCCTTGGACACTGACACAAGTGTACAGTAAACACTCTTCTGCCAATATGCTGCACTGCTCTAAATACAGCAGCCTTGACTGTGTGCATTTCAGGGCTTAGATAAAGGATATGATGACTTATCTAAAATGAAGTTTTAAACAAATTTGGCTTAGCAAAGTAAAATTATATGGAAGAGTCATCTGGTCTAAGCAGGTCAATTCAGTTTAGAAGACACTGCAACTCCAAATAAGAGGCCTGACTCAGATTTCACTAATTTCAAGAAACAACCTGCACATGAATATGAATATCCCCTCCATATTACTGCTTGATTAGGACACATCCACGGTAGCAGGACTCCTCATATACATTTTCTCAACTATGTAACAGCACTGAATGACACAAGAGATCTGAAATACATTAAAATGCACAAGTGCCTGTATCGTGCTTTACATTATGAAACTGAAATTTGAAATTTTCCTGTCTTTAAAGGAAATATCCTAATAATTAAAGCTTTTCTCTTCTAGTGCACCACTTACATCTCAGCTTTTGTTAGGAGTTCTGACTGATGGCAAAAGAAAGAACCTTTAAAAAAAAACCCTTTTCTTTGCAAATATTACTGAGAAGGTACACATACATGAACATTTGAAGATTCAGTGTAAATTTAAAATCCTTCAAATAGCTTAATATCAAGGTCCTGCTCCAGGTAGCAGACACAAAAGCAGGCAGGAGTCAAACCAGAATTTGTTTAGAATACAAATGGACAACCAACCAAGGGCAGGATCCAGCCTGCAAAGCAGCCTTTTGTCAAGCCACCAGCAATGCCTGCTAGCCAACTACTGGACAAGCCAAGTCCAGCCCATCAGCCATCTAAACTGTGGATGCTGTTGGGAAAGGAAAGAAAGTAAACCAGAGTTCGGTAGACAAGGTTTACTACTTAATTAGCATTAAATTCAGCCCACTCTCCTCCAGGGCAGCTCAGAAAGCAATACAGCCACTATGGAGAAGCAGAAGCCCAGACAGGACCTGAATTCCAACTAATGCAGTGAAACATCAAGTATTTTCACCCACAGTCACCCAACCTGAAGTGCTGGAGATAAATGCAGAGAAGACACCACTGACTTGGGCTGGGTGCAGAAGAGTTTATTACCTGAGTCATCACCATCCATTCCAGAATCAGGCTGGCTCCTGCAGAATCATTCAGGTAATCCTGCATCATGCACCCAGCACTCTGGGAAGGCTTGCAGCCAGATGTGGTGCTGCACTGCAGCCGATGGCACCCAAAGCCAGAGCTGAACAGAGGAGCCAGAGTCTGTCTGACTGCTCAGACATTCAGACAGATTTGACAAGTTCAGTGAGGCCAAAGCTCACCCTATTTAACCAGTTCTTTCCACTCCACACCACTTTCCAATTCTAGCACCACAGTGACTTTCAGAACAGTTCTGCACAGGGAAAGCACAAGTCAGGCAGGACATATTAGTTCTAGCTACTTAGTACCATCTTTAGGACAGCAATAAATTGGGGATACTGCTTCCAGATTACAGCAGTCTCCAGCACCACTATGCCCAGGTTTGCTATCTGACATCACAAATGCTGTCAGACACAATCCAAGTACATATCTCAGGCTCTTCTTCTCCCTTTTTATAACATACCCTCAGCCCCTACTCCCTGTCAAAATCCCTGCATTTTGCTTGGATGTATGGCAGGCAACACAGTCTGGATGGCCAACTACTGCCTTCATTGGAATAATGATAATTCTGGTCCAGACACTTTCAATTGGCTGAAATCACATAAAAATTAAGACAACTTAGTGCACCAGCATCACCTTTGAGCAGCTAAGGATCTCTTCAACAACTCTCTCCTAGTTTTTCCAAATACCACTATTACCAGCTGTATGGATTGCTTGGGCTAACTCAGCCTCTAATGTCCCCAATTAATGAAAGATTGATTGCATTGCTTTGCTGCTGATTGCCTCTACTACCCTCAGTACCACCGACTTTAGGCACAGCTCACAAGCTTAAGAACTCACCTGTCTTGGGCTGCAATTTTTGACACTATGCAGTCAAATCACATTTTTCCTAGTTTAAAATCAAGTTGTTCCTGATTTAAAAAAAAAATCCACACATAGGCCTGTTTCAGTTACAGAAATATCCAGCACTTAAGAATGAAGTCTGTGACTAAAGGGCCATTTCAAATGATTTGCAGATACTTAAAATTCTGAGAAGGGTACAGGGAATAATGGTTGTTGGCTTAGTGCTGCCACATGCAAGACAAGTTCCATGAGTAAACAGCTTTCTACTTTTATTAGTGGTGTGTAGCACCATGTAAAAAGTAGCTATTCTACAGGCTTGCAGCACCCAACTTTTAAACACCAGCAGTCAACAGTTTCAAAACTATACTATGTGTGCAGACTGTTACAGAAAATAAAACATAAAATGTAAAGTGCCTCATACACATCCATCTGCCTTCCTTTCTTAAGTTCTCAGCCTTTGGGTTTTAAACTCCTGATAAAGTGTTTCAAACATAGTAATCACTACACAAGTTTGTGGAGGAAACCACAGAAGGCACTTATGTGCTACCACTAGACAGGGTCAACAGCAAATTGTGTTCAATAACAAAGTAGGAAATCCATATACAATTATTTTGCAGAACGAAAAAAGAAACAATATTTCTGTTCAACAAACAATTGTTTCCTCTGTTCTTTCTAAATTATACTATTTGTTGCTCCACACAC
The DNA here is from genome assembly GCF_012460135.2 of Molothrus ater. Taxonomy (NCBI): domain Eukaryota; kingdom Metazoa; phylum Chordata; class Aves; order Passeriformes; family Icteridae; genus Molothrus; species Molothrus ater. The sequence goes on from NC_050483.2 coordinate 26,878,281, forward strand.
TCTGCAGAACAATAATTCGTTATTCAGCCTTTTTTGTTCCACAGTGGAGTCATTTTTAATTAACAAAGGTAAAGGACTATGGTTAAAATGCGCATATACACTACAACGTTTAAAGGACAGCCTCTGAAGCTTTCCAAAGTTTGATCTCATTCAATTCCGTCATTAAGTGCAACTGAAGACCCGGGACAGGGGCTGAGAGATGCAGTGGGGAACTGAGCCAAACCGCGTCCCCGTGGGCCCGTGACAGCTGGCTCCCCGCTCCCGGGGCAGAGGCGGCGAGCCCCGGAGTCGCAGCCAGCGCAGGCCGCCGGGAGCGGGTGCGCAGCCGCGACCGCCGCCGGCACGGGGACACCGGGCGGCCCGCTCCGGCCCCAAGGCCCAGGCCGCGCCCTGGCTGGAGCCGCCGCCTCCCGCTGGCTCCGGCGGTGCGGAGCGGCGCGCCCCGGCCCTCCACGGCGCCACTCGGCAGCCGCGGAGAGCCAGCCCTCGTCGGCCGAGCGGCGGGGCGGCAGCGCGGGGAGGGCACGGGCTGCTCGCAAGGGCGGGCAAAGGGAACCGCGGCGCGGCGCCGGTCTGCAGCCTCACCATAGCTGGCTCCGGGGCCTGCGCGGCGGCCCGGCCGCCCGCCGCTCCCGCCACGGGACCTCTGTCGGCTCCGTCCGCCATTTTGAGAGCGAGGGACGCGGCCGGCGGCGCCGTCACGGCCCGGAAGGAGCCGCCGCCGTCACCGGGCGCTGCGCCCGCAGCCCAGGGCCCGCCCCGCGCGCAGCCGCCGCCGCGCGAGGCCTCGGTAGCGCCTCCTGCGGGAGGCCCAGCAGAGCCTGGCCGGGGCCTCTCGGAAGGGCCGGCACGCGAAGCTCGTGTGGGTGCTGTGCGCTGAGCTTCGCGGTGGGGTTCCTGTGCAGGCACTTAAACTGTGCCGTCTGCATGTGCACTTCTCGCCCTGCATCACGGGGTCACAGAATCACAGAATCACAGAATCGATTAGGTTGGAAAACACCTCTGAGATCATCGAGTCCAAGATACGACCGAACACCACCTCATCATCCAGCCCATGTCACTGGGTGTCGCGTCCACTTTCCTTAATCATTTCCAGGGACACTGGCTCCACCTCCCTGGACAGCCCATTCCAATGTTTAATCACTGTTTCGGTGAAGAAATTCTTTGTAATGTCTAACCTAAACCTCCCGTGGTGCAGGGGACTATGTCCCCTCATCTTATTGCTAGCAAGATAATAGCACAAGTAATTTCATCTACACAGGTGCAAAGTCACACCACTTGCGTGTGGCTCCCATATGGGCTAAGCAAAGGGAAAATTTTATTAACTTGGTGTAGGAGGCAACAGTAGCTTTAGGCAAATACCTAAAGACCAAAAGATCTCCAAGATCAAAATTTTTCTTCCATGCCTCCTTCCAACAGCATATCATAACTGTTCTGGGTGCTTAGCAGATTTGGCAGATTAGGGCATTTAGGATCTTGATTGATATGTGACAAACACAGCCTATGCATTGCTGGAAGTTTTCCAGATTGTTGCAGTCCAGTTCCACAATTCCCTGTGTTTGCACCTTCCGAAGGCCGAGGAAATAGAAAAATAGCCATAGCATTGGATCTTGAGGTCCATATCGAATGCCTGATATCTTGGATATTGGGAAGACTGCCTCCTCCCACTGTAGTCTTCCTGATTCAAGCCTCCAAGCAGCTTTTCAACTTTCTTCAGTTATCATGGGATGGGATAAAGTTTACAGGTAACCTTTTTCAGGTATATTCAATAATGTTTTGCACTGCACACAGCCACAGGTACTCTCAAAGTTCTTCTCTTATATCTTCAGAACTGTAGTTCCTCTGCCATAGCTACCAGTCATCTTCATATTAAGAAGTCCTGCTAACTTTTTTATATTACTGAAGTCTGTCACTTAAAATCACCATCACCGAGACAGGTTTAAGTATGAGGTGTAAAAAATACAAAGTGAATTTTGCCATGAGACAATTAACAATTTCATCTTGTTCTGACTGTCTGTACTGCTGATCTGTACCGAATTCTTTTCAGTAGCATGGGCTGCCCGCTAACCAGAAGTGTTGTTTGCACAACAACCAAGTTTGGACTGTAATTACTGGAGTCCTCCACCTGTTTTGGCATCGACACTAGCAATTGTATAATCCAGCTTCCAAGGTAGTCAAGCAAGAGAAGCAAAGCAGAATTCCAGGACAGCAACAAACCCAGTCAGGCAGCAGGAGGGCTCCCTGCAGCCCCCCGTGCTGCAAGGCAAGCAGCTTGCCTGGCCACCTCTTTAAGCTGACTGTCAGTGTGGGTTTGCTTTACTGTGGGACTTTTAGAAGTTATGCTAATGTAAATCAACTGCTTTAATTGAACAAGACTTACTGTTAGATGTATTTTTAAAAATTATTATTAAAAAAAAGTTGGAACCTGCATGCACTGAGAGACAGCAAAGAAAGTGTCAGCAAACATCTTAAAAAAACAAATTGGCACCATTGCCCAGGCAGAAATGGGACAAAACAACAAGATCTCCATGGATACTACAGCAATAGAGGAAAGAAGAAGAACAAAACAGGAATTCAGATCAATTTTAATACAGACAAAATGCTTGACAGCCTTGCTAGAGCTAAAATAAAATGGTGGAGCTAAAATAAATGAAAGACAGTGAGCAAGCCCCAGTTCTCAAGATTACTCCTGAAGATTACCAGGATTGCTGATTGATGTTTATTTAGAAACATTTCTTCAGGGTGTTTTTTGGAGGGAAGAGTACACAAGCAAGATGAAAGGCAGCTGAAAAAAACCAAAGCAAACATACATGAAGTCCTGCAAAAGAGTAACTAAATTATGAAGAACATCTAAAAAGACATGTCTTATATTAATGCAGTCTAATTGATCTGAAAAATGTTTTTTCTTGATCAATTAAAACTAATAATTATCAATGCTAAAAATTAAATCTGTGTCCTATGACAAATTATATGAGAAAATATAATTACAACTAAACAACATTGAATTAGAAACTTCTAATACCTGAAGTTGTTTGAGAATATTATGTTAAATAACAAAGAGTGACGTGAAGAAACAGAAGCTTTTTCACCTAAACTCATACTTAAGATGGGAAGAAAAAATCTCAACAGTAAATGGGCAGCAGTTAGTAAACTGAGTTGATAGCAAAGAATAGCAATTATGAAACTGTGCACTTGCTATAGAAAGGTTTAAAATTGTGGTACATATATAAAAAAAAAAAATTCAAAATACCATAAAAAGACTTCTGTCAGGAGCAAAATAGGTCAACTGCCTAGATTTCCGAGCAGGCAGAATAATAATACCGTAAGGAGAAAAAGCGAAAGTTTTCATGCTGTATTTGTAAGGAAGCAGGATGAGACGCGGATCTCTTCGTACGCCTGGGTTTCGTTCTGCTTTAACCTAGGCATTTCCAGGCACCCCTGCGGCTGGAGGGGAACGCGGGAGCGCTCAGGGCCCAGGCAGCGGAGGGAGAGCCGGGGTCCCCCGGCCTCGCCGGACAAACCCTCCAGCACAAGGGGAGCGCCCACCCCTGGCGCCGCTGGCATCGGTCCTCCGAGCCGAGCGCGGCCGAGCGCGGGCCGGCCCGGCCGCCGGAGAGGTGGACGCGGAAGTGCTGGGGCTGGCAGGCGCGGGGCTCGCCCGGGGCGGGCGCGGTGGCGGCGCGGCGCACGATGCTGGGGCTGGCGGCGGGGCTGCTGGCGGCGGCCGCCGTGGCGCTGCTGCTGGACTGGTACGGGCCGCCGGGGGCGCCGCCGGCCCCGGGGCAGCGCCGCCGCTGGGCCCCGCAGCCCGCGCCCGGGGCGGCCGCCGCCAACCTGCTCTGGGTCGTGCAGGTGAGCGGGGCCCGGGGGAGCCAGGGGCGGCCGAGCGCGGGCACGGCGGAGGCGCGCAGCCAAGCCCAGGTTACAGGCGTTTGGGCAGGCTGCCCCGTAGGTCGCGGGCACTGAACGTATTGAAGAATATGTTCACTGCTGGCAGCTCGATGTGCAGCTGCAGGGCTGGCCTGGCTACAGGCTGAGCTCTGGGGGGCGGGAGCCCGAGACGAAAGGCCGGGACCTGCCCAACCCTTTACGCGGCGGAGGGCACAGGGCACGGGGTTCTGTGGCCCGGCCAGGACACTCAGAGACGGCAGGAGCCCATGACTCCCAGACTTGCCTGCTTTTAGACTGTGAGGGTATAAAAGCCCGGGGATTCCTTTCTTTGGGGCACCTTCTCAGAGGTACCCAAGTCAAACTGTTATTTTGTTAATTACTGCACCAAGATTAAATTATTTTAATGATCCCGAAGTCTGAGACCCTGCTATGGGAAACCTAGGGCACAGCTGGCAAGGAAACCTGGTCTAACTGTGAGTGTGAAGGGTGTAGCTGTGAAGGGGCCTCGGTCTCAGGTAGTGTGAGTGACTGCCACAGTGGCTCCTCGATGGTTGCACAGAGAAGTTTCCTTATCACACAGATGTGTGTAGTGGAAGTTGGTAATTAAAAATCACCCAATTATTACACTACCCTATATATTGCATCAGTATCTGATGCGGTATTATCTAATATCCTGGGGAGGGAGAAATGCAGGCCCTGCCTGTCCCTTTCCCCATCCAAAAACTCAGAAAAGTTGTGTGGCTAAGAAATAGTTTTACTGACTTATAGCAGTAGAAGGTACTGTGCTAGTATTCAGAAGGTTAAATATACACTGCTTTGTTTCCAGGTTAAACATAAAATCCAGTTTGACCTGGCATTGTCCTGGAAGCAAACTGTCACGTCTTAGGGTTTCTGTGGCTTCTTCTGACTCTTCTCCCCAGAGTATTCCCAAAGCACTTGGTGTAGAACTAGCCACAAAGATGTTTACGTATTCATAGTTCATCTATGGCTGAAACGTCCCAGGGATTGCTGTGCATTTCCTTCTAACAAATAGCTGCTTTTACCGTTTTGTTTTCATTCTCAATCCCAAGAACACTTTGCCTGACTTTATTAGCTGCAGGCAGTGCTCTTAGTGGACAAGCTGGCATATATTTGGTCCTTTGGTTCTCTCTAATAGGTGGTATAATTTTTTTTCCAGTAATTTTTCCTTAAGTGACTTAAGGCTTATTTTTACTGCAGAGTACAAGTATCAAGAGATATGCTTGAAATAATGTAAGGAAAGCCCCTGTCCTGAGCTGCTGTCTTGTGTGAAGAGTCAGAGCAGCATATAGCAGCTGCAGAGCTATACTGACAAGCAGCATGCACGGGCCCATGTTTCTCTTGCTGTGTTCTCTCTGGCTGTGTCACTTCAAGTGGAGTTCTCCCGAGGATAGGTCACAGCACAGCTAATTTGAGACTTGGCTTTACTTTCAAGTGGTTATGTTCTCTTTCAGATGTGCCCTTTAACAGCTGCTTTATCATTGACCTAACTTGGGAACTAATCAAGCACCAAATCCAGCATTGTGCCTGATGATGTTATGGGAACCAGGCTTCAGGCTCCCTGGTGATTCCACAGGTCTAGCCTAGGTCACTGAATAGAGCTCAAGATGTTCCCCAGCAGTTCCTGCCTTGTTTTTCTTCCCAAGCACAAGACTATCTCTTCTTAAAGGAACTAAATCACAGTCTTTCTACTTTAATCTTCTATTAATGGCTCATCCATCTTTATTGTAGCAGAATTTCCTTTCTTACCCACTGCCAAATAGACACTCTAGTTCAGCATTTGACAAGCATTTAATTATTTCTCCCATTTCTCTCAGCTGAAAGCATTCTACTGTTGCTCTAGTCCTTATAATTCTCCTTTGTTAACACCCGCCTCTCCTGAACCACATCTTTGCTAGAGATAAGGAATGTTGACAGTGATTTCTTCTCACCCCTAAATCTCTTCCAACCGATTTTAATGAAAGTAACAGCCTATGATGCAATGAGAGGCCAAGTATCCGCATCGGTCAGAGGGAGGGGAAGGAGCAGCAAATGGGCTTTCACCTACATTTTGGAAAGTAAATAAGAGCATTTCAAGCTTTTCATCTTGCCCACTTTTTATCTTTTCTTTATCCACTGGGATATCATCTGAAATGAATTCAAAATTTAAAAAAAAAAGGGAAGAAGCTCCACTTCTGAGATCTTCATATGTCATGGCTGTTAATGATGAAAGAAACTTAGTCCCAGCTCTCAGAAGTCCCGAGACACTGTAACTCTTAGAAATTACAAGTTGAACCCTTTTAAAAATCTTAAACTCCTGGGGAAGAAAAGTGGCAAGGTCACTGTAGGAAATTAGACTTCCAAACCACTCTCTGCTGTAAGGTTGGAAATTTACATTTGCTGTAGCTACTGGTAGAGCATGACTAAGGTTTTTTGTAAGACTGTTTTTTCTCAAGAATGAAAACTGTAGAAGTTTTGATTTTCTGTGTTTGATTGCTGAGATAAATTAATTGCAAATCCACAGGCTGAAAAGAAGCAAAACAAGTTGTATTGTTGTCAATGATTAAATGAGGTTTGATGTATCAAGGTAGTTTTGCTGTGCTCTTTGCCTCACACTAGTTTGAATACATCAATGAAAGTGAAGATAAAGTTATCTAAAAGTGTTTGCCTTTTTTAGCATGCAATTCTGATCTAGGCAAAAATTCCATGTAATTTGGAATGGGGAGTTTTCCTAAGCAGAATTTAAAAACTGTGTTCAGGTAATTTTTTCTTCGTATACAGATGACTGAATAAGTAGAAGTAAATCATTTTTCTCCAAGATATTTTATCTGGATTTTTCAAAAACTACAAGCTTTATGAGAACAGGTTTATTAAACTGAATGTAAAAGTTAAATGTTTTTCTTTCCAAGTGATATTGTCAGATGACCATTTGCTTACTGCTTTTTGAGCATCAAATACCATTTGTTCAAACCAAGGAGGACAATTAATTAATTGACTGAAGTAGAATGGAAAGTGGAATTGAAGCAATACATAAGGGTTTTTTTGTACAGTACCGAAAAGCCACAGATATAAAAAAATAGAAAAATCTTACATTTCTTACTCTCCCCAAATGGCTCTTTTGATGTGAGGGCTTTCACTGATTCAGAAATTAACAGCATCTTCTACAGTTACATACAAGTCATATCATCATTTCTTAGGCAATATTTGCCTTCTTGAAGGCACGTGGAATGGGATCTAAACACACTTGTTTGATCCATTAAAATGCTTGGATAGGATGTTAAAAATCCTTTCACTCAGCTACTGGAAATGTCACACCGGGTATAAAATAAATTTTCAGTACATTTCAAGTTCTAGGTAGCTTTAACCTATTGCTTTGCAGAACTGCTTTGTATTCTTACTTGCAGCAGGACCACTGTATTGCATAGAAACTGCCAGAATTTGAAAGGTAACAGGCCACTTGCAGCCATCACAATTTACTGTGGATACCTAAGTATTTCCTCATGCTTTTGTATGCTCCTAGTTTTAAGGAAATTTTCTTGATGTAAATGTGATTTTAGGGGTTAGAGTTGCAATATCATTTGCTTGTTCTGCTTTCCTTCTCCCTAGTCACCCACTTTTGTTTCTCCCTGTGTCCCTTACACTGACATGAATCACTGTGACTGCTCTTATGTTGCATTCTAATGTATACTTGGCTTTGCAGAACAGCCTGGGTAGCAATAACCCTTTTACTTGGGGCAGTGTTTCAGTCTTCTCTTTTGCAGGTGTCAGATATTCATATCAGCAAATTTCGGGATCCCAAACGAGCTCCTGACTTTGAGAAATTTTGTTCAGAAACAATTGATGTAATTCAGCCAGCACTTGTTCTAGCAACAGGTAAGCAGTTGAAAAGTGTAAATTTCCTGTTGAGTGGACTGTCAAAGGAGCAGCAAATAGGCAAAATTGTAGGATGTCAAGAGAGAACTTTAAACATATCTTAAGCAATAGAAACTGAATTGCAGCTGAAGGGAGACTGCTAGAAGCTGAAAAAAACAAACTTCTCAACAAGGGAATTATTATTATTTTATTGAGCATTCAGTTTCTTCAGTGAGTTTAGTGTGTTCTATACATAACAGACACAATCACACAAGATAGCTAATGTTTTCCCAGTAGGTGTTGCTGCATCATAGCCCTTGCTAGGAGCTATCTTCCCTCTTGCCCTGGTCATGATTCTACATTCTTTATGTTGGAAATTACAGAAGTGAGCAATGTCTGTAGTTAGCCATTAAGATACAGTTCCCCCCTCAGAACAATCGCTGTTCATTTGTATGAAATTCACCTGTGAATTAATGTAGGATTTTATTGCTGGTTTCCATTTGAACATGAGAGGTGAAATAAGCCTTGCCACTTCATTTGACAGCTTGCTATTGAAATAGATGAAGTTTTGACAAGATAATTGAGAAAACTTTAAGCCGTTACTGTATGCAAGGTTTTAGAATCTTAATGCTAGACCTGGAGTTTTGCTTCTACAGAAAGTTATTATCTAATTAGTGAAAGTGCTGCAGTGATGTGGTCAATAGATGTCTGATGAGGTTGCTGCATCTGCATTGGAAGGCATTTACGCTGATCATGTGGACCAGATACAGAAACATGCAGATTGCACCCAGGCCTGCAGCCACTTAGACTTGGAGGCAGGGATGGCATGCTTGTCTAGTTACAGTAATTGTATAAGCTATGTAGGCCTCTAGTTATATCTCACCTTTGTACACTCTCAGGTGATCTGACAGATGCTAAGACAAGAGATAAACTGGGATCTGAGCAGGTAGAAGATGAGTGGAAAACTTATCAGTCAATCCTGAAGAGATCAAGGGTCATGGAAAAAACCAAGTGGATAGACATCAAAGGGAATCATGGTAAGAAGAAAATGAAACATTTCTGTCTTTCCTGTGATTGCAGATCACAGAATATAGAGGTAAAATGTTAGTACTCACTAGTGTGTTAGTATTCATGAATTAGGAGAAGGGCTTACCATCCACGTCTACTGGGGACACACTGTTTACAAGCTCTTACTGAAGTGAGTTTTAGTACCAGAGAGGTAAGAGTCTTTTACCTGGCAAGTGGTAGAACATGACTTCAGAGGTTAGTTTCCATATCATTATTTTATATACCACATTATTTAATGGAGGGGCAAACTGTAATCTTACCATACTGAAGAAACGGTTTCAATTTACTTTTCGTAGACTTCCCCCTCACAGGTTTAAGTTTAAAGGGTGTCACATGTCCAGCAGCTAAAGGAAATTTGGTTTCTTTTGAATAGAAGGGAGTCATGGGAGTTTAGATCATCAGCTGTTGCCACACTGTAAGCATTCAAACACAAGCTGACAGTCGTGTAGGCTGTATAAACAGGCTGTACAGGAAGCTGCCCTGGGAGGGGGGAAAGTGCATGCTTTGTCATATATACTCATTTTCCTGTTAGGCTTCTGTTAGCAGCATTAATTAGGAGAAGTGGAGTTGTTGCAGTACAGACCTCCCCAAGCTGATGTCTGTTCTACACATGCTGTTCTCTAGATGAGATGCTCCTTATTTTCCATGAAAGAGTTAAGTCTTACTTACAGAGCATGCATCCAGTCCAGAAAAGCTCTTGAAAAGTTCTGTGGTCAAAATGGAGACAGGTTTAGTTTTTGGCTGCTAAATAACAATTTATATTCCCACAATGCCTTTATTTTTGAATTGAAACTTGAATGAGAAAACTATTGCCATTTAACTGCATTGAGTACATAATGTCTCCTCTGCACAGTTAGTCTGCTTGTCAATCATGCATCTTTTAAAAAGTAGCTCTTCAGCAGCTGCTGAGACTGCTTTATCTCAACATTACCTAGTTAGGTAGAGGGGCTAATGATCAATTTGAGCTGAAAATTTCCTTATTTCCTTTTTTACTCCCTTACAGATTCATTCAACATTCCACGCCTGGATAGTGTTCAGAATTATTACAGGTACTTTTATTTACCATACAGATGCAGCTATATCCAAGGTCAAATTCACTAAACAATACTCTGTTTTCAGTTATTACATATATGCTTTTTCACTGATTTTCTTCTAGCCCAGGATCATATCTACTATTCCCTCTGTCTTTTGCATTGTCAGTTATTAGAGCAGAATCTATTGAGAAAATAGAGAATTCTTTGTGCAGATTTCTTATCTCTTACCTTTCTGTGTTTTGTAATTGAGTGTGTTAAATCTGTCAATGTCTACAAAATTTTCAGTCACACTCTAGGAGAAAGAAGATGGAAGAGTGAAATGGAGTTGTTTTTTCAATATATAAAAATATAAATATATTTTAAAATATTAAAATTACAAAAATTGTTTGCAGAAATAAAAATAGAAGCTAGAAAAAACAGTTATTCAATACCACATTCTGGTGTTCATTATGCATTAAAATTAAAGAGGGCAATGGGTTGTATTGAAATACAATATTTTTACACAAAAACATAGGTTCCTATTATATGTTCACAGCATTAGCAGAGGATTAATCAACTGTTACACATACTCGAAGTGGGACTAAATGAAGAAATTTTGTTTAAGTTGATGATGTTCATAAAGATACTGCTAACTTAAAAATATTTTGAAAGGGTTTTTATAGCATAGAAGTATTGAAAACTTGTTTTTAATATATTGGCTTGTATTGTATTCAGGTCAACATTTCTGGCAATTTTATTGTTCTGATTGGTGGAGGAACAGGGACATGAACTGATTTCTGGATGGCTGTGCTCAAATTATACACATAATCTGAACTCAGGAATGTTTTTGTTTCTACAAATCATGCAGGGAGTAAAACAAAACTAAAACAACTTAAAAAACCCCAAATGCACACAAAAGGCCCACTCCTAAACCCCAAAAGAAATAAAAAAAAAAAAACCACCCAACCTAAATGTAATGAATTTTAGTGATTCTCAGATTAACTCACAATCATTTTAGTTACAGAATTGCAATTTAGGTGGTACTATTAGTTGAAATGTCATGTCTTTGCCAGTGGAAGATATGTACAATTCCCATCTAGCATAAAGTATCAAAAGCACTTCAATTTTGTTAGTCAGAAATAGTGAAATTAGCTGTTGTCAATGGAAAGAGAGAAAGCAATGCATGTTTGTCATGGGTACAAGCTTTCATAACAGCAGTATTTCCATCTTGTTTTGTTAGGAAATACTCTGCCTGGCATAAAGATGGCTCTTTCCATTACATCCACACTACCTCTTTTGGGAACTATTCATTCATCTGCGTGGATGCCACACTCAGCCCAGGCCCTAAAAGACCCTATAATTTTTTTGGGATTTTAAACATGGTATTGTATAAGTCTTTGCATTCCATTTTGCTGGCTCTTTTATTTCTGTAGTGGTTTGTTTGGAGGTTTGGGTTTTTTTAAATATAGAAAAATTGTTTGAAAGATTTGTGTTCATCTATAAGTGTGTTTACGTTTTTAAGTTATAATGTGAGACATTTATTTAGCAAAATGGATTTGTCACCTGCCTGTTTCAGAATCAAATGGCAGAGCTGTCTTTGATGGCAACAGAAAGTCTACAGAGCAACCATACTATCTGGTTTGGCCACTACCCCACCTCCACAATCGTCTCCCCATCCCCTGGAATACGAACACTAATGAGGTAAGATCTTCTTACCCTCTCTGTTTTCAGCATGAAGTACATTTCTTGTCTGTCTTCACATGCTCGTCTCTCACTTTTCAGGTTTTCTGCAGTGATATTTCCTTCCCACCCAAATAATCACAATTCTTGTTAGTTCTGCCACAGCGTATTTATGTGGACATCTCCATACAATGGGTGGGCTGATGCCAGTCTTGCACAGTCAACACCGTGGTGGCACTCTGGAACTTGAACTGGGAGACTGGATGGATAATAGGAGGTGAGAAAAGCCCATATGGGCAAATTATTATATGAAACCTACCTACTGTACTGTGATTCTCTTTTATGCTCTGTGGTGCACTTGAAAGAAGCATGAGATCAGCCTGACTGGTTATTATTATTATTAGTGCTTTTGAAAAAAAGGCCTTGTGTGTATGTTTGGGATTTTTCCCCATATCAACAGTGTGCTAATCAATTAAATATTTTTTATTAATTCTTGATATTTAAAAACTAAAAAGGGGACATCTAAATGTGTATCCAGATAGTATGTATTTAGTATTAAATGTAGACAAATATATTGTTGTAAAATTCAGCATCAGTACTTCAAAATACACATGCTCTGCAATAGCTGTTAGAATTCTTGACACAGAAATAGTCCTGAGAAATGTTACCTTACGTGCATATCCAAAAGTGTCTGATGCTATGTGGAGTGGATAGTTATTAGTATATTAGTATATTAGCTTTTATTCTGCAGTAATCCAAAGAAAGATACAGGTATGAATACAGGGGAGGAGCACACTGGGGTCGTTCTCCTGAACTAGAGTACCTACGCAGACACTATGGAAATGTACATTATATTTGAGTTCTTTAATGTAATGTTCATCTGTCTGATTCATGTGCAAAATTCCATAGATCTTCACACTTGGAACTTTGAGTACTGCTTCCATGATTTATAATAAAATTAACCTCATCAGAGGTAGGCAACTGTACAGTTAATATAGCAGAGTTGGAGAATGTAAGATCAACTACAGAAGAGAATAAATAGAAAATAAAGCCAGGTTCTTTAGAAACTTGAGGAGCGTGGAAATCAGCTGTTCACAAAGCAGTTTGTATTAACAAACTTTCTTTCCTTTCATTATAGATACAGGATCCTCGCGTTTGACCATGACCTCCTCAGCTTCGCAGATCTCAACTTTGAAGAGTGGCCTGTAGTTCTCATCACCAATCCTAAATCCTTCCTTTACAGCAGTTCTGCTCATGAACCACTAGTCAAAATTCTTTATTCCACTCACATCAGGTACCCTGTAATGTCTTGATTTCACAATATTTAATTATATGTATATACACAAAACCTTTTTTTTAATATGTGTGTCTACTGTTCTCAGAATTAATTTTTCTCTGGAAGATCATTCCAGAGAGCTTGCTTTGTATCATATCTGTGATAAAAAGTTGGGGTAGTAGTAATTCATGGGGTTTTTTTATTTATGCAGTTATTTCCCCTAAGGTCAAACGAACTTTATGTAACCAAACTTGATCGATTAATATATAATTAAAATAGATTCATATGTAATCAATATGCATAGATTGTTATGTAATCTCTGTTATTTATCTCACATGTTCACATCAACTCTGCTAATTTCAGAATTTTGTCTATGTATTTTTCTAAATGTTTTCTCTATTCACTTCAGACTTCTTAGCTTTATCTTTTCAATTCTACATCCTTTATATACTAAAACATGAGACGCATCTGCCAATTTTCATATTCATTTTAAATCTCTCCATCTTTTCATCTATTTATCTATTTAATTTTTACATTTATATTTCAGATTTTTAGGCCCTTTTCAGCATTTTATATTTGCTGTAAGACTAATCTGCTTGAAATACTGCATACACAGGGTTACAATAAAAAGAAGTTTGTCGTACTTTTCAGTTAGGGAGCAGTATCCTACTAGATGTCCTAATTACTTTCCAGTTTCCCATTCAGAACCTTATCTGAACAATCTTATGATTATATTAAATATAGGAACTGGTAGATTTATTCACCATAACTGTATGAAACACCTTCATTTGACTAAAACATGCTCTGTAATGCCATTCATATTACCAGAAATGAAAGGAATTGCACTTACAATATTTTGAGTCTGTATTAGTATCACTGTTTCTGTGAATATAAGCACTACTGCCAGGTGACAATACATTTGTTGGTATCTGAGATCTGGCATTCTACTCCATTTGTCCTAAATGCAGTAACAAACTCTGAGAGGTGATATTCTGACTAGCAAAAATAAAAGAAGGGGAAAAAAAACAAGGGAAAAACCCCCACTCCCAACAACAAAGGACTTTAGAGAGAGAGCCTGGCAATTTTTTATGAAGACATCTGCAAGTCTTTGGTTATGTGTCTATGTGTGCTGGAGGATGCATCCCACTTGTGTTAGCAAATGTTTTGAAGCAAGAGTTCTAAAATTATTTCTGTCAAGGCCTTACAACTTCTGCCACTTTTTGATCTGTTCCACATCCAGTTTTCTATCCTGCTCTTTTGTGTAGTGCCATACAGAACTACTTTGTCTTTAACTGTAGGAAAAACCTACCATGTTACCATTAGCCTACAGATATTTCACTGTTGTAATTTCTAAATCTTTTGAACTCTTTACTACAAGGCAGCTTAACCTTTAGGGACTTCTTCTTAAGGAAGTAATGACATACCTGCAAGTCCAGTAACAAATCTGTTTCTTTTGCTCTTTATTTACTCCTTAGAATTCTGGCATTCTCTCCTTCTGTCATTATCTCTGTCAAAGTCTACATAGATGGAGTTCACCTGGGGAATGCACATCAGGTGTCTGGCCCTCTCTATGTGCTGAAGTGGAGCCCACAAAACTACAGTGAAGGGTTCCATCACATAGATGTGACTGTCCAGGTAAGGTACCTGTTGGCATTCTTTGTATTGATTTTTTTTTTCTCATCATGGCTTGTCTGTCACCCTCCTGCTCACATAACTAGGAACAAAATACATGATGACAGACTTACTTTCATATTTGTCTGATTACAAAACCCAAAGGCTTTAATAAAGGAATAAACATAGACTGCTAAGCACCAAAATATTCATAAAGCCGCTGGAATAAAGAAAGAAATATTATTTTTCATAAGAAGTAGAATAAGACATGACAGAAGTGCAAACTTGAAATTAACCAGAGATGTCAAAAATTACAAGAAATGGTTCTAAAGGTGTATAAACAACAAGCAGCAACAGAAGGAAAATACTGGCCAGGTGTTAAACAGCAGAAGTGAATTAGTCACCAAAAGCTCTGACAAGGCAGAGGTTCTCAGCACTTTCTTCACCTCTGTCTTTACCAGCAGTGCTGGGCCTCAGGCTTTGCAAACAAGGATCAAGGTTGATGCAAACAGAGACCCACTGTCAATGAAAGAAGAGTTGGAGTGAGACCTGGCACAGGAGCTTGATCCTACAGATCAATGGGCGCTGACAGTTTCCACTCCAGAGTGTTGAGAGACCTGGTTGACATCCTTGTGAGGCCACTCTCCATAGTCCTGGAGAAGTTGTAGAGATCAGGGGGCATCCCAGAAGACTGGCAGAAGGCTAATGACTCTCCTGTGTATAGGAAGGCATGAAGGGAGGATCCAGGAAATTATAGGCCCCTTAGTCTTACTTCAGTCCCTGGGAAAATTAGGAAATAAATCCTTGTGGTGGGCTTTCTGAAGTCAGATGAAGCACATGACTGGGAAAACCCAATACCAATTAATCAAGGGCAAATTGTGGGCCAAGAAGAACATTATGAAGTTCATAAAAGAAAAGTGTAAGTACTTGCACCTGGGAAAACATAATCCAGGAGTGCAGCACAGGCTGTGATCTGCCTGGCTGGGGAGCAGCTCTGTGAAAAGGGACCTCAGTGTCCTGGTGGACCACAAGCTCAGTGTGAATGAACAGTGTGCTGGTGCAGCAGAGAAAATCTACTGGATGTTGGGGTGCATCCACAAGGGCATCAGCAGCCAAGACAAGTCACTATCCTGCTCTACTGAGTGCTTGCCAGGCCACATCTGGAACACTGCTCAAAGTGTTGAATAAATGACAAAAAACAATAAACAAATGTTTGTTTGTGTATATGGGTTTATGACAAAACACCAGAAATTAAGCACAACAAAATTTGAAAATATTTTAATATGGGCTATTACCTAGAATTGAACCTTCAGAAAACAATTGTGGGGAGGGGCAGTAAACAGTCACAGTCTTCCCTAAGTTGCTGACTCTCTGACAGGCTCTAATTCAATGTAGCACTTTCAGATTATGATTTTATAATCACCAATTTACTTGAAACTGCAGAATTGACTGTAATTAACCCTTTGTTGGTGGAATTTAATACAGTATGCAGAGAAGCAATCAATTTTATCTTTCTAGAAAAGCTGCAATGATAATGATGAACTTTACTTGACAGTTTTTTGTACCATTGCTATGTAATTGCTCTCATTTTATGTCAATCTAGGATGCTTCAGGAAGAACTGGCACACGGGGCCATTTATTTGGTATGGAAGAAAACCTCTCTCTTAGATTTGACTTTTGGTCATCTGTTATTCTTCTCACTGACCACTATGTTCTAGTAAGTACTTTCAGCAAAACAGCTGTTACTTCATGTTGGTTTCCCAATCTGCAGTAGGGTTTTTCATAATTCCTGAAGAACTCGTAGACTTGAATGCAGTTACTTTTTCCAGATATGATTCTGTTGGAATTCCAAAACTTCAAGTTGCACACTTCAACCACAAACGTGCAACAATGGTTTATACAAACAGTTGACATCCTGGATTTAGTCCCAATTATCCATTTTTGGGTATAAGTGTACACACATTTTGTACAAGCAAGAAATTGAAAAAGAGCTACTGGAGATAGTCGAAAAAGGAAACATTAAATTGAAGAGAAATTCACTGTGAACTGTTGTGATATGTTTTCTGGAAAAAATGCTGCAAATATTCTCATTGTCAGCTGCTGACATTATAACTAGCTGAAGTGGAGGGCAAAATCCCCATTGACTTTAGTGAGTGCCAGGTCATATCCAGATGTGTTACCGCTCAGTACATGCAAAGAAGGATGCCATGTCTTAGTAACCTAGGTGCACTTCTAGAACTACGTAACAAAGTCCACGTGATTGTAGTTCTTATCATAATTGGCTCAAAATTATTCTTAGGTTTGTTAATCAGTCAGACATTTTACACCATGTCTTGAACTGCATTTCTCTTCAGAACAGTGCTCAGACAATGTTTTGCCCTGGAAGTGTAACTACACTTTTTCAATGGATGTGTTTACAAACTCTATTTTTAAAGATTTGGGTCTATTGCTTTCAGACATTGAGCAGAATTCAAGTCAGTACAATACAAATCTTAGAAACTCTTCAGTTTCCTTTTTTACTCTTCAGTTCAGTGACACCAACAAGCTTTGAATATGTGTTCAAAGAGAATCTTTATACCATTATGTCAGTGTCCATAAGGCATGCTCCAAGGCTGCAATTATTCCAGGGCTGGCTTTTAGTCAAAACTGTCTTTTCAGGCCAGAGTGCTCTTTGGACTGACTGTGCTGATTCAGATTACCTTGCTTGTTGTTTTCCGACACCTCCAAAAGCCAGCACTCAAAGGTATCAACTAATGTTTACCTGTGGTTTTTAGTAGTTCTGTTTTCCTCTAAACTTTTTACTGTTGACCTGTGTGCTAACAATATGTAAGTAACTGTGCTGTTAATCACCATATGCATTTTACATCTGCTACTGTGGGGTTTGATTGGTTTCTCAGAAGCTGTTTCGCTTTTAAGGGAAGCTGGAAAACCTCCAATATATCAAATAAAGTAAACTAGAAACTTGAGCAGGTGTTTAAACAAAAGTTAAGTTGATTGTTTAAATAAAAGTTAAGTTGATTGAAGTCCAAGGTTTCATTTTAATTTTCTCACTGAAGAATCCAATACATAGAGACTGTTTTGTTTTGTATTAGTTCTGTATGTGTGCTTGTTTCACTACAGTTGTTACAGAATTCTCTCTTGCCTGAGTGGAGAAACAGATTTCCTTTTGTAAAGACAGT
The DNA here is from genome assembly GCF_012460135.2 of Molothrus ater. Taxonomy (NCBI): domain Eukaryota; kingdom Metazoa; phylum Chordata; class Aves; order Passeriformes; family Icteridae; genus Molothrus; species Molothrus ater. The sequence goes on from NC_050483.2 coordinate 26,895,848, forward strand.
ATTTGTTAACTTTTGCAAAGAACACTAACAGGATTGGGTCTTTCTCAAAATAATATTAAGGTCATTTCTGTCATAACTTGATACTTTCTGATACATCTAGTAAATTAAAATTATTACTATTAAGCTCATGGTATTTATCCTTTAAACAGTCATTTGAACCACACCTTACTAATGAGATTTTTCTGGAAGCCACCTCCCTTCCTATTCATGTCAGTGTTTGTACCTTCCTGTATACTCCTAATTGTGTAGCATCCTGAGGTAACTACAGCAACTGCTTACATAGAAAAGAATCAGATTTTCAGTTGCATTTATGGAACTCAGCAGCTAAATATTAAAAAAGCTGACTCTGTGGTCATCTAGGTCCATGTGGACCATGATAAATGTTTGACATCTTAGTGAACAAACTTGTTAGAGCTGTTGATTTCCAAAGGTGAAGCTTGCCTAGGGGTTAATTCTTTGTGAGAGGGCCACATAATAGATTTAAGTCTACAAGCTAACTTTTTAGGAAGGTTCTCTTGATCTGTGAATTGCCTGCTTCAGTTAGAGAGCTACTACTGCTTTTTTCTGCTAACATCACACACTTGTCAGAATAATGTCATTTTAATGCCAAGACTTAATTTTGAGCTGCTATCAGACCTCAGTAAAGTAGATTTAATCAAAGGAAATCCAACAAATCTAGTCCACGCTGACCCACCTTTCTGGGTTTGCAAAGTTACTGTTTTGATTCTCTTACTTTTAATTTAATACATACTTTCTCCATGGTTTTCATTCTAGCTAATTTCATTTTCTGGGTATAGAATGGTCGTTCAGTATTATTTACATACAGTAAGTGTATTCCTTTAGAATGACAGGTTCCTCTGCTGTTTTTGATATAGATTGTTATATTTATTGGTTGTTTACTTTCAGTTATCACAGTAATAGTAATGCATTCCTCTGCATTTTTCTGTAGACATACCAAATATTATTTTTATATTCCTTATTTAAAATAATGAGTAAATAATATGCAGATTTGTTTCAGAAAGACCAGTATTATACATACATATATATCAGGGGAAGGTGTTGCAAACTGAATTAAGTGTATTTTTCTTAAATGTTGTCTCTGTTTAGGAAAGCCAGGATTACTTACTCTGACTTCATATTCTCTTAATGTCTTCAGTAAAACAAACACCTTCTATTACTCAATTCTGGTTCTGAATTTATACACCATTCTGGGTAAGTAGCCTAGAGTACTGGAGGACATAAATTGGTATTTTGAAATTACACATTAGATCCTGATGAAAATTTAAGAATTCTAACATCTTGGAGAATAGGGAAAATCTACTGAAGTTACAAAAGCTATGCGGAATTTTAAAAGTTAATGTCCAAGAGACTAAAGGCTTATTTGTAAGAGCCTAACTTAGAAGCCCTTAATTAATTAAACACTTAGATTGTTAAATTACTCTGAAAGCAAAGTGATTATTTTTAAATTCAGTTTGGTTTTCACTTATTTTTTCATTGTTAGCATTAGAGCTAACAAACTGAGCTTATTCTCCTCTGCTAACATGTTACTGAAATAGCTATTTTCTTGCTAGTCTGTGTAGCATGTATAACACAGAGCAGCCTGCCTGTTTTAATTTCTATGCTGAGCCAGGCTGGAATTGTTTGTGACCACATTTTTCATATATCTTACTGTAATTCTGGGAAAAAGCTACCCTTTTCACCTCTCTCATAAAGAAGATATTATGTGTGGTGTTGAAAATTGTCACAGAGATGAAACTAATTCAAAAGTATTTTCATTGCATGCCACAACCCTGTCAAACTGTGGTATTTTCACACCAGACTGCTGTTTGCTGAATGAGGCTGATTACTCTGGACAAGCAATAGGGAAGTCTCAGGGTACAAAGGGCCATGTGGGAAAGGGCTGTGTCTCTGTTCTGTTTCCTGATGGTGATGTTTGGTTTCCTCTCTTGCAGGACCATGGTTTGTAGGTGAACTGATAGATGGCCAGATGGGAGCCTGTTTTTCCTTTGGAGTGTTTGTTGGTGGTTCCTTCTTACAGGGCAGTATGACATTTGTGGTTGGGATTTTACAGGTGAGTATTTATAAAATAAAGGCTAAAAACCAGCGCTTTTTCCCTCAGGGGCTTTTTACCATTTTTAAATAGATTTAAAGAAAGAGGTCTTGTAAGTAAAGAGATTATTGACCATGCCTGACTACAAGTGCTCTTTCTTACCTTTCTGCAGATTTAAAGAAAGGAAGGAGGTTGTGCATTATTTTCACAAACTTCTCTTTTTCTCTAATAAAATGATGTTGCTTTGGACTCCCTGGATATCTGGATTAGAGGCTGTCTCTACAGATTTATAACTCTAAATTTTCAATAAATTTTCTGGTTTTGCCCTTGGCTCACACAATGTAATTAAGCAAAAAACTGAGTGGCCACGGTAGCCCTTGCAGTGTTAATAACTCTTCAGATCAGTAGGTGTCACTCTCTAAGCACACATGAGTCCAGTTTTCCCAGGAGTGTTTTCCCTATTAATCTGAAAGACAAAGTGTCATTCCTTGGCATTTAAGATAGAGGATCAAAGCAGCATTGCCTCCTTCTTCATGGTGTCTCCTTTGTACCAGTGGGACACTGCAGTGGGCTGGGTCAGAGTTAAGCTGACATACAGACTGTTTGGTTTTGCCATGTTCATTTTTTGCTAAGTCTGGCTCCCTGAATCATTTCCAGGAAATGTCAGATGTGTGTTAGTGCCTCTTACTGCAAGGGAATGGCAGGAATGCTTGGCCTGGGACTCAGGCCCAGGCAGTCCCAGCTTTATCAGCTGCAGTCGTGGAGATGCATCCTGAGATTCCATCTCTGGGAATTGTACTCAGCCCTTAGAATGGGGCAGCTTTATCTGTGCATACGCTTTTAAGCCTTCATAGATGTTACCCAGAACCCTTGGCTTCCTCACTGTCTTATTTTTCTTCGCTTTTCCTTTCAGATGATGTTTTTCAACCTGCCATTGATGGCCTATCTGTGCTGGTGCCTGCTGCTGCGATGCCATGGCCACAGCTTCCGTTCCCACCTCCGTCACATCCGCCGCCTCGTGGCTGTGCCTGTTCACCTGGCAATGGTCCTGCTCCTGGCCTGGCAGGTCTATTCCTGCTATTTCCTGCAGCGGACATACGGCACCTTGGCATTCTTCCTGTCCCCAATGAGAACATGGCTGGTGCTACTGACCGCAGCTCTCATTTATAAAACCTGGACACTGAAATCATCAGAGCTCAGAACTTACATAACAGAGATAAAAAACTGTCAAAGCTCCTGAAGTACAATATAAGTACTCCAAATTCTGTCTTAAAAACCCTCAAGGTACAACCTTATCATTTTGTGATGCTGGAATTCCATACACCCCAACCGTTAAGTGGTAAGACCCAAAGCTGCACCTGCACTGCTGCAGAACTGTATTAAATAGTTAATGTACAATATGTTATACACACTTTCCTTCTATTATACAACATACTGTATAATACATGTTATATAATACAGTTATGGATTATACATCAGTACAGCCAACTTTGGAATAATCTCATCAATGAGGTTTTTTAGTGATACAGAGATAGATATATCCATATGGATCACAAATGGAAATGTTTGACTGTTACTACTGTGAATAGAAAAATAATTAATAATTGATTTTTATAATGCTGCAAAATATGAGCATAGGACCTGATGAGCTTCTGGATTTGTGATTCTTTGATTTTTATTTCAGGGCTGACATGTGTTTCTACAAGACTAGACCAGATGTCTTTATGAAGTAATAGTGATTGCAAAGGTGCTGTAGTGGCCTTCACAGCCAGAGTCCTATGCCCATACATGTTTTCAGTTCATAATGCTGTATACAAGCAGATCATAGGCTGTAAGGTGTGTGTATGTATTTGTGTTCATGTTTACCTGAGCTCTGGCCTATAGCTCTTGCCCTGGGAGTGCTGGCTAACTAACAGGCTCACTCTCTGGAAGGAAGGAGTTTCATTTTGCACTACTAAGGCTGCCAGTCCTCCCACCCATGACTGGTGAAAGGACAGTGAATTATCAGTGGTGCTGGGGTTTTCAGCTTCAAAGCAAAGAACGGAGACAATAGCCTCAGGATGGGAGAGACTGTAGGAATACTATGGTCTGATGCCTATAAAGTCTGTAATTTCTGTTTTTCTGGGTCTCAGCTGTGTTTCTGGGTCTTGGCAAAATGCACCAAAGAGTGACTTAAGAAAACTTATTTCTTTGTTTTCATTTTTTTCCTAAGTGCAAAAATTATAGAACAGTTAGTTACAATAATGAAGAATGCAATGATCCAGAGCCAGGAGAGCTGAGGTGCCTTGATCTGTAAAGAACACTGCATTGCTTCACAAAAGACCAGCTGTGAGTGGAACATTTAAAATACTTCAGGTAATTTTACAGTAACTTATTTATGGCTTCTCAAGAAAAAAGAGGGCTAATTTCTTTATGGTCCCTTTGGAAAAAACCAGCAGTGACTGTAGTAGAACACAGAAAAATAAATTGGAAGAAAATATTGACTACAAGAAGGACTTTTGTTATTTCTAACAGGCGACAGTTTTCCTGTTCCTTCATTTCTGTTCCTCAATGATATAGGAAGATGGTAATGTAATACTAATAATAATGTAATGTCTTCAATGTAATAGGGAAAAGAAAGAGCAGCCATTTACATGAGTTAAATACACTGTTAAGAGAATAAAGAATGTAATTTGTTGCTACAAAGGTTTGTTCTGCAAAGCTGTTAAAAAATCAGAGATGGTACAAAATTTATTTGTGAGATACAATACTGAAAAATTGATAATAAAATGACATTTCACAATTAAATTACTTTTATGTGATTAGAGAAAACAAGAAGTGGCAATAATATACTTCATATCTTTTGACTTGTTACCATTGTTAAATATAACGTTACCCAATACTTTTAGCCTTAGGCTGGTCTCTCCAATAGTGTCTGCACTGCACACACTTGAACCCACTGTTTGATCAACCCCCAACACTGAGCATTCATGCATGGCTTGTGTGGAGGCTGATTTTTTTAATTTTTTTTTTTAAGAAGAGAAACAAAAGTGCACTTACCAGACTAGAAAATTCTGGGGGTCCAGGAAAGCTGACACACAACCTCCTTTGGCTTCCTCTTCACTTTTGTAACAACAGCTACTATAAACTGCAGTAAGAAACATTTATGTCTGGGCTGGAAAGGTCTTTTCATGGTGTTGGTGACATTTTGCATGAAATCCTGACATGTAACTGTACAATTTAGCACTAAACACTAATAGGTGCTCTTATGAAAAACACCATGTTTTTCTCATTGTCAATGAAGAAGACAAAAAGGGGGACAAGAAACAAGATCAACTAAAAAAAAAGCAGAACTAAACCAACCCAACCAAAAAAAAAAAACCAAACCCCAAAACAACCAGGAAAGTGATGAAAATGGAAGGGAAAAAAGCAGAAGAGAAGAAAATGAAATATAGGGCAGACAACAGCAATACTTCAAGGTACAAAGGGAAATTGGATGGAAATGGAAATGTACAAGACTAATAAATAAAAAGCAGAAGATTGGCTTAACCAAAACTAAGGAAAAAAGGTGTCTCTGCCCAATACTATTTACATTTTATTATCCTTTGCAAATGCTTATTTATAAAGATTGTAGCTGAACTGCCTTACTGTGGTTCTGTGGTCACAATGTCACATGAAGATAGACATGCATAAAAGTTCACAAAAAGCCCCTAACAGCTGTAGGTCAGTTTTGAAACTATAACAATGGGGGCTGGAGTAATAGAGCAGTGAAGAGTTCTCAGGAATAGAATGCTATGTGAAGAGGCCCCAGGAACAGAGTACTATAAATCCTTATTTAGTTAACAACCAATTTTTCAAAGAGGCTCAAGCAGAAACTGTAACAGAATACGAGTTAAATAGCAACTTGTTAGCTGATAGAAGGAAAATGTAACTTAGAATTACCTTCGATGATGGTAATACTCAGAGACATCTCCCCCCCACCCCACTCCAGAAAATTTAAATTTGTCTGTGTAAATGATAATATAATGCACTGCATCCAGATTTGCACATGTGCATTAGGAATTTTGTCATAGGCATCAGTAATTAAGCATGAGGGACTATTAGTCAGTATATATATGACTCTTCCCTTGACACCTTTTTGAATAAAAGGACTGTACTTGTTTCCTAGAAATTGTGCCAGGGCTCTGTGAGTTACAGGAGCTGCTGTTCTGTACATGGAAAAACTGCTGGATTATGCCAGAAAGTCAAGATGACCTAAAGAGATCAGTAGAGGAACAAAGAAACAAGGACCCTAGCCAATAGGTTCTAAGGGGCCCATCTTAAATCAAGAAGGTAAACAAGATGGTGAACTGCTTTGGCTCAGAAATGGTGTTGTTAGAGAAAAAGTAAATCTGGAAGTGCAAGCTCGTGACCAGGAATTCAAGAAACCCACTGACTCAAAAGATGAGCAGTTATGCACACGCAGACCTTGTTAGCAAATATGATGCCAGTCAATTATGAGTAAAAATGAGTATGTATTAGAGAGAGAGGCAAATGCACGCATTCCAAGATGGCTTTGTGGAATTAATACCTAGCACCCAAACATGAAATAAACCAAATATCTTGGCTCTGGGCCGGATACTGGCTTTACACTGCAGGTACTGAATCTTGTTTGAGGAACACCACCAGCTGTGTTGATGGAGATAAGAAACAGATATAGGGGTGTGTTTTTGGGAAAAGGAGAACAGTTTGACCTAAAAAACACGGAATGCAATAGAGGGAAACTAAGACAATGAGATAAAAGGGAAGAGACTGATTATGATGGTGACATCTCAAGAGAGAGAAATAATTAACCATTTGCCCAGAGAGTTACAGGTCTTGCCTTATTGTTGTAAAATGTGAATTATGTAAAAATTCGCTTAAGAAAGGATGCTATTTGATAGTTCATATTTATATATTTTCGAGCCTAATTAACAAGAAAGAAGATACAACCAACAAAGCAGGTAGCATTAACAAGCAAGCTGTAAGCAATGCCCAGGTGTTAAAGACAAAGTACTTGTTGGCCTCCTTAAAGTTTAGGGCTTGACATGCTTGATCTCAGGCCTAGTGGGAGGTTAGCAAAGCTTGGGAAGAATGTACTACTGACAGAGGACACAAAGAATGCAGAGTTTATAGGCCATAAGGACATCTGGAAGAACTCCCATGATAAGGAAGAAACTAATAAAGACAACTCAGCAACTGTGCTGAAATTGGCTCTGACTGGTTAAAGGTAATTCTGACACAGGCAGATCACAACCACCGACTCAAGAAACCCACCAACCCAAAAGAAGTGAAAGATTGGGCATGTGCACTAATTACCATAAGAAGCAACCTCCAAAGCATACTGGATTTTTCTTACCAGTTATTTGTCACCCTTTGTTAAATTACACCTCTCACAGTATAAAATATATGATAGCTGAAGAACCACACTATTACAAATATTAAGAAATTAGGACAAGACAAAAAAAAATAGTTTTTATAACTGATGGCACTTACTTTAAAGAATCTTCTCCTTTTGGCACAAAGTAAAAGGAATGAATACTTCTATGAGAATAGTAAACACTGGGGTTATCAAGGTGAGGTTTACTTTCACTGTCCCTATCTCTCTGTCTTAAAGCCATTTTGACTAATGCTGCTAGAGCCTGTACTGCCCTCCCCAGCTTACCTAACTACCAGAATGCTACTGCAATCAAGCTGCCTTTATTATGGTAAGGCATCAGTATCTCAGCATGATCTCACTCTGAATCACCCCTCACATCACAGCTCTTAATAGACTGCTGACTTATGTGGATTACTAAGCAATTCCTATAAAAATAATACTGCTGGGAATATTATAATTTTATCTTATTTTGTTCCAGTTGTGAAAAATAACTGTCTAGAGGACAATTACTCATGGAAGGTATGTCAACTCATGGTGCCAGAGATGAGCTCACTCTCAAGTAGCTCTTCAGCAAATATTGTGATATTTACTTCCTTAAGATTTGAATCAAAATTTGCAGGTTTTTTGTTGTTAATCAGTACCTATAGCTAGGCAGTTATGATTAAGCAATTGCAAGGTGAAACTTGTGTGCATGGCTAATTCTTTGTTTTAAGGAAAAGGGAACACAATCCCAAAATAATTGGGCTGTCTGGATAAGAGCCCTTGGAGTGAAGTCAGCAGGACTGAGCAGTAACTGGGGGAAAGATAGTCCTGGCAGGGGAGATAGAAACCACCAACCCCTGTCCACCAAGTTAAAACAGATCACCAAATGGAATGGGGAGAAGAAGTGCACATGTGGAATAATTAGCATGAGAAGCAAGAGATAGAACTGGCAAATAAGGGTCTGAGTACTAATTAATGAAAAAGCTCTACAAATTGTAACCAATGAATGCTGATGGCTTTGTTTGCTAAAATGTGCAAATTGTGTAAAGTTTTGATGGTGATGATAGACTTTTGTGAGTTGCCCCCCAATTTCCTAGTTTGTACAGAATACAATAAAGAAATAGGAATTCCTCACCTTGGTGTGTCAAGTGCTGTCACACACCAACCAGGTGATGAGCCTGTGCTTGGGACAACACAGAATGTTCTTTTAAACCACACCCATTAAATATTTGCAACTGTAGGTGGCAGCTGTCAAAATGATGTCAAGAACGTATTACTCAATTTGAGTATCAATTATTGCATTGCTGTTTCCAGTTCAATTTAATTTATTAGCATCCCAAAATCTCTGCTTTCAGTACATACAGAACAACTTAATGGTTTATTTAAGAAATGGAAATTAGTATAATTAAAAACTTGCCCGCTGTTAGAGACCGAATGCAATTATTTTTCTCGAACCAATGACTTTTACTTCGAAATTGAGACGATCTGTTTTCCAATATTGCCTCCGTTCATCATGGACTGGAAAGCAGCTTCAAGAGAAATAATTAAGTAAGTTTATGCCAAGCAAAACAAGCCAAGTAGCTTCCAAAAGAGAAACTAAAAATGGTAGAAGCAAATGTATTAAGCAGCTCCCAAAAAAGGAGACATACCATTTAGGAGCTAACCATATTTATCCTTAATTATGTGTTAAATTATGAAGGAGATTAAAAAAAAGCTAGCCTGTAATAAACTGCCAAGGGCAGCTTTGTGTAACAATTTAAAAAGACTTATCTGTAAGCAACAGTTTGATGCTACATAAGACATGATTGGACAGCTCACAAATGCTGTGGGTCACATTTATGAAAGAAAAGATTTATAAATATTGTACAGTAGTGGGAGAAGCTGGTACAAAAGAATCTATCTCTGAGTAAACAAAGTATGAAAGTATGATATATGACTGATATATTTGACCAAGTTACTTCAAAATACATATGTATACCAGTAAGGAGGAACTAGCAATGACTAGAATAAATTGAAATCTAGGAGATTTAGTTATCACTTAATCCTACTAGTTTTCAATCTTGTGGGACTAATGGCTAAAGAGACTAAATCACACTCTTCCCTCTTCCTTGAAGGGGACACATTTTTAATACACATCACATGGCTTATATCACCAGACCCTCTTAATTTTTCTATTTCCTTTGTTACAGATACTTTGAACAGACTACAGAACACTGTTCTATTAAAAGAAATTAATTTTTACTTTCTTTAGTAAGATGCTTTGCCCTTTCTTCTGTATACTTTTAATTTTTTTTGTTAGCAAATCTAATAACTTCTGTTAGATATTGTGTTTTTAAAGTATAAATTCAAGGATTTTAAAAAACATTTCCTTATACACAAGTTCAAAGAAAGGGGCAGCACTTTAAACCTCTAAGATCAGGATGATTATCACCAGCTGCTAAAATAGCAGTCTAAGAATAAATTCCCCTCAGTACTAAAACAATAATAAAATCTAAATTTATATTAAATTATTTTTAAATATACAATAATTCTCTTACAGAACATTTTAATAATAAGTGAAAAATTATTTTAACAAAAATAATGTTTTTGATAAAATACAAAAATCTAAACTGACAAATGAAACAAAGTTAACCTCTGTCATTGTATATAATCATCTATTCTTCAAAAATGATGTAAATATCTTACCACCGATGTTTGCTAAGCCTTCTACCACAGTCTCTCTGACCTGTCAATGCAAACAAGAGGAGCATTTCACATTTCTTAGAAACATGCCAAGAAACTGCCATAGAAACCACCAAAATCTAAAGACTTCTCTCGCTACAATGGTCAGGGCTCTGATCGGACCAGATTCTTTGAACAAGAGAGGTGTGAATATTTTCTGAAAAAGTTGCAGGTGGGTTAATTCTTCAATCAGATCCCTGCCCCTACCAAAATTTAACGTCTTGCTATTTTTCCAGGAAAATTACTGATCACTTGAAGAACCAAAATCTAATTCAGACAAACCTCACAGGGAAGGCAAAGTTAAGCATATACTCATTACAAAGTAATAAATGGTGATTATAAAGCTTGAAGTAAAATTTCCAACAAGATCCTCAAAAGCTTTCAGGACACTTAACTTATTAGGTATTTGAAAGTACTTTTAAAAAATATTTTGAAAGTCTGCATCTTTAAGTAAAAAGGCACTTCCAGCCTATGCTGAAATAAAGAACACAGACATGAGCAGCATGTAATCAGAGAAGTCAGTCATACTACAGTCAGACCATTCTCAGCAAGTACCTTTTAAAAAACAGTGCTACCTAATAAGCTTTCAATTATACTTACACATTTTTTAAAAGGTCTGTTCAATCCTGAGGCACAGTAAGAGAGCCAGAGACAAAGAAATTAGTCCTCTTGTAGTAGGAGATAGTATCAAAGGCCATAGATTAAACCTAGCAGTTCTCACCTTCAGTTTACCTTCTTGGATCCACTGGCAGAGTTGTAATACACTAGCTTCTTGTTTGTCCATGTAGTTCAACACCAAGAATCTTTCCCTGTGAAAGAAAAGAATGAGATTTAGTTTAAGAAACTTTGATCAATGTCCTTGAAAATCTTTAAAAATCTTTTCAGAAAACAGCCTTGATGAAACTGAAGGGTTATTGAGCACAAATGATAAAGAAATGTAGATCAGGGCCTTGCTAGTTTGTTGTGACAATTTCCTGCAGTGGGAGCTTGACAGTAACATCAGTCTTAGGATGATTTCTTCAAGTATCAGACAGAAGAGTAATAAAAATCGAGTAGTAAAGTAGTATCACCAGAATAAGTAAATATCCATAAAATGTGAGCAAATTCCTATTATTTTTTACTTTTTCTTTTTCTTTTTTTTCAGTGGTAGGGAGAATAATTAGTGAACCTGCAACCAGATAGTGAGACTAACTTAACTTTCAGGTTCCCCACAATTTTGCATATCCTGCTGTCATGGCTTTCCATAGCAATTGAGAAATGGAAATTATCATCAAAAATGATAATTACTTGTAGGGACATACTGACTAAATTTTCCACTGCATTCTACTATGCATGGTGTATTTTACTAATTTTATCCATTTTTTTACAAGGGCAGACAACTGTAACAGGGACAAGGAAAGATTTCAATTAGGAGAGATCAATTGATTTGCAAAGAAATCAAGTCTCCCAAATGTCCTGCAATGCAATGACTGAAAAATCCAAGACTCTCCTCCTAATCTCTGCCTTAGCTCCATCTGAACCCTAAGAGGAAATTCAGCAATTCCCAGAGTCAGAACATAATAAAAATGTTCTACCCATATATATCTGTCACACCTACAGTTCCATTATCTAATAAACCCCCAAATATTAAAAATGTAATTTCAATAAAATCACTGCATCAGCTGCATCCTTATGCCTGAACTACAACATTTTAAGAGAAGGCACTTTGCAAAGCTTCTGAGAACAGAACTATGGCAACACCTTCCCTTGTACTAAAGAATTGTCAGGGATTAAAGGACTGAATCAAGCAACCTCAAATAAAACGTAACAAATGATATCTATGATTCTATATAAAAACATCCTTTCCCATTTTTTTATGCTGATAAAGACAAATGTAAGAGAAAGGATCTATTGATACCATGATTATATTTTCCTTTTTAGGCATGACAACATTCTGTTCCAATTACAAGTAGCTACTGCAGATTACAGACTACCATCCAAGCACCATATGAACAATCTACCTGGAACTTGGTCACAAGTTCTGGAGGAGAACTGTACCTTGTGATGTTCCTTTCTTTCTGTATTTTTTCTGTGTCAGGAGGCAGTGGAGGGGGATAAGGCACGTCTTTGTTATACTGAGAAATCTGTCCACACAGGATGATATGACTGTTCTGATTCATCTATTTGGGAGAGCATAAAGTGAGAAAAATGGCATTCCTCAGTCTCAGAAACTAAATTTTTCAGATGCACTAGATGTTATTGCAAAATTTTCACTAGCCACATTTCCTTTAAGAGTGGGAGAATTGCAGTCCCAGAGAATCTATGACAACATTAAAATAGGTAAAATTGCAAGGTAATAGTGGGTAAATAACTGCTATTCAGCCTAGTGTAATTTTAAAAGGCACAAAATAGAAGGAATATAGGAAATTATTATCTTGCTGTGGGCCCCCAGAATCAGCACCTGAAGTCGGTTACTGAAGTGGAAAGCTGTGCTGTATTACAGGCTGGACTCCAGTACAAGTTAATTGAAAGCTGGGCATGCAGACATTGGAGAATGACTAGAATAAACATGACAGCTGGAATAATCACCTGACTTATAACTGTATCACTGATGTCACCACCAACATTGTCAAAGTAAACATCCACACCACCCGGGCAGAGTTCACGTAGCTGTTTTGCCACATCCCCCTTCTTGTAATTGATAGCAGCATCAAACCCCATTTCTTGGACCAAAATGGAGCACTTTTCATCTGTGCCAGCAATCCCCACCACTCTAGAGCAGCCCTCCAGACGGCCAATCTGCAGGCACACAGTTAAAAAAAACAAACCAACCAAAAACCCAAACACAAATTAGATCATCCATCTGCATAAAAGTACCAGTGGAAGAAAGGGGGTCCTAAGGGGTGTTACAGTTATTCTTATCCCACTAAACCCCAGGCAGCAAACACTCCCAGCTCATGTGACACAACCACTTCTTGTCACTCCCTCCTCACAACTACACACAGGGCAGGTACAATCAAAATTTACCATCTTTTCAAACCCACTGAGTGCAGACTATGTTTGTGGAATCAACAATGACTGCCAGTACTGGAGAACCAAATATAGTAGAAAATGACCATCTGCCGAGTACCATAAGTAATAAAAGGAAAAAAAAATTAGACAATAATTGATTTAAATACAACCTTCATAGATTTGCTCATGCATTGCTTCTTCATAGCTTCCCTTTATTAGTAGGTCTGAAGTTTGCTTAATATCAATTTTGTTTGTGTATATATATATATATCTAGAGAGATATTTGTAGATATGCACATACACACTGCAAACAGGTTCTGCAAAGCAGAGGAGGATAAAAGGACTGTAAATCTCAAAACACAAAGGATGTCATGGAACACAGCACAAAGGGTTTACCACATTACTATTTTCTAATAGAGAAAAAAATGAAAGTCTCCAGTCAATACAGTGTTGGGATGGCAGGCTACCATATAAATGTATAATAAATACATGTACATATACACCAGCTATTTTACTTGTGCTAGCAACAAGTAATCACCACTATCTGTGTTCTCCTCTCCCTATTTCATGAAACTTGATTTTCACATGTCAAGTCTTTCACACTGAGAGCATGTGCCAAATCTGTGAAACTGGCCGTTCCCACAGGATTATATCTGCTCACGTTTACAAAGATTTTATCTGTATATTTAATAACCAGCATGTTTCAGAAGAGCAAACTTGCTAACAGAGTATGTTTGCATGCCCTAAGCCTGCACCTACCTGGCCAGCCAAAGAGCCGCAGGCACCGGCCGCTCCGCTCACCACCATGGTCTGATTTGCACCCATGGCCACGTGTCCCTTCTCCCTGATTCCCAACAGGGCCGTCAGCCCCGTGATGCCAGCTGCACCCAGAAAGTAGGAAAGGCGTCCATTTACAAGCTGTGGCTCCAGCTAGGGAACAGAAAGTAGGTAGGAGGTCATTTGTTTCTAAGGTGAGGTTCTGCTCTTAAGATTGCCTGAGGGTAGAAAACGAATTCAGGATATTTACCAGGCAAGGTAAAACTGGTAGGGATGAGCTATCTCTAGCTCTACTCTAACAACAAGTCTGTACAAAAATGTTATGTCTCTGTGGTTTTAGAAAAAGTTTTTAAGCAAAGTAACTCACAAAAACTTAAATTATGGAAGCGTTAAAAAAAGTTGGGAGATACGAAGTTTCCAACAATGGTGAACTATTCCTATGCTAGCATAAAAGGATAAAAATGCACCATTTTATCAAATATGGTGTTTGCAGATCAGTAACAGAGAGTCCTAAAGGAAGGAGTTTATTGGAAAGTATAAATTCTCAAACTACAGTAATTTTCTGTTATGAGAGAACAATCAACACAATATCCCTAATGCACTGAAACCTCTCCACTTCCAACTTAATATTGAATACTCTTGCTTATGTGAATGTAAAACCTGAGGTAAAAGCTTTTACTAACATAGGTTAAAAAAATAGATTAAATATACCTAAAGTCTTTGATGTGTTACAGTTACACTCTCATGAAGAAGTTCTATTAGAATTAAAATAATTAAGAGAATTATTTATTGGAATAGCTTCAGGGAATTTTTTTTAAAACAACAATTAAAATAATAATGGCCTTAATATATTAACCAGCAAAATTGTTATTAAAAAAATATAAATCTTGGCACCTATGAGTTGATCTGCCTTTTGAGAACTGATTGCTTCAATAAGTATGTTTCTTTTGCACAAAAAAATAGCGTCATTAGCAGCTGTTTAGGGGAAAAAAAAATAGACGTTTGGGATGGGAAAAAAAGTATTTAGGAAAAAAACAGTCACACACAACCTGGGCTTTGCATTTCTATTACCTTTTGCAGCGAGTCTCCATCAAGAATTGCTGCAGTCTGCCAGGGCCAAGTGAAGGAGGTTACAAAGTCTCCTTTAGCAAGGTTATGGTGCTGGCTCTCCTCCACCACCCCGATGCCCCCACCGTCAGCAACTTCAGACAGCTGCCAGGGCCGCAGGTAATCCGAGCCCGTGTCCTCATTCATTCGGCAGCGCTGAAAGACAAGGCTCTAATGAAAGGCTCTGGTGGAACATAGCTGGTTTACCAGTGCAAGCTGGGTGGGGGACAAAGATGGGTTCTGAGCTTCAAACACAAAGGGCTACTCAAAAATCTCTCAATAAGCCCCAAGTATTCGTAATCTTTTCTTAGATCCCTCTTTCCCCTTGTTTGCTTAGTACAAAAGGAGGATGGACCATCCTGATCTCCATCAGTGTTACCAAAGCCAACACATTCTACAGATGTTGGCTCAAAAGCACCAGCACAACTGACAATGACTGGCTTGGGTCTGATGAGAACCCTACAAATGCCATTCCTCAACTGAAGGAATCCTAGAAATGCAGGATTGAAAAAGAATGCCCACGAGTCATTTAGTCTACACCTGTGCACTGAATAGCAGTCAAATATATGCAGACTACCCCTGACAGAGATCTGTTTAATGAAACATCTTGAAATGGGACACATTTTCTTTCCAGTTTCCCATGTAGCTACAGCCAGTATTTCAAGATTCTTAAACTTTTCCTTAATTCTCAAGCTAAATGTACTTTCTTGAAATCTAGACTGGTTTTTTTTCTACTATCACGATCTATGGAGGGAATAAATCATCAGAATTCTCTTTATAGCAGACTTTAACAGACTGTATCTGTCTGGTTCTTCTTCTACCTTCACTTCCATTTCAACCCACAATTCTCTCAACCACATGATTTCTGTAATTTTGCATGACTAGAAAAAAAAGAATACAAAAAAGGCCAAGTTCAGAAGAAACTGATACAAACAAATCTGTAATGGCTTACAGTCTCTTCCTGGTCCAATGAAGTCACATTCCTATTTATATATCCCAAGCATATTAATGCCAAATTCCTTCCCAATATCACTCCATCAGAATGAATACAATTACTATGTTACACTAGATATATATTTGTTCTGTAATTGGTAACTTTGGTGTTAAACATCATGACAAGTTGAAGGTACTTAAAAGAACAATTTCTGGCTTAGCTCTGAGTCCATCACCTACCATGTAGGGGTCCACTGAGAGATAGAGAGTTTTAACACGGACTTGTCCCACTTGGACTGTATCTGCTATTGTACTTTGCTCCAGTCGGAAGTTTTCAGCCACTGGCACTCCATTCTTACCTAGAGTTATATTAGAATTTAACAAATAAATGAATCAATGTAAAACTTTCCTTAACCAACAGAGGAAGGCCTTTTTTTAAGGTAGTCCTTTTTAGAATAAATTAGGTTGTATATTTACCCAGGTGTAAAACTAGAACCAACTACTCCCACCTTTCTGCCTCTTCTGGCTCAAGTGAATCTGAGGGAATACAGACTGAAGCCACTACACATGCACATTCTGCAAGGGCATCCTTTCATAGAGACTTCCTTACATTAAAGCTTCCCAGAAACATCCATAAAATTGTGGCAAGGACCCCAGAACTGGAGGCTTCATCCTCAGGCTGGTACTACATGCAGCAGGGCAATCAGACAACTGGAACCACCAGTGCTGAGACAGCCAGACAGCCTTGCCTATTTTAGGTCAGAGTGACTGCACAGCTAGAGCAGGCTCCTGCTGCACCATTTGAAAGACTTAATTGCAGGTCACACAATAGCTCTTAACACTTAAAACTATTTTAGCATTAAGCAGCATACAATACTCCCTCCAAAACTTAATGTCTTCTACACCAGATTTATGAACTCACTACTCAAAATACTGTGCTAATCCATAACAAGGCAAATGTGTAAACAAGAGAGTAAACAAAACCTCAACAGTGTAAACTTAAACACCAAACCCTTTGAAACATGAGAGTAGCAAAAGATTCAATATTTACTACAAGGAAACAAATATTAATAGTAACCAAATATTTTAGACGCCTCTTACAATGCAAAAAAAATAAATGTGAGAACTAAAAAGTCACATCCCCTAATCTTTCTTCACTTTCAGCCTGTACACTTAGAGTTTCCTCATATATTACATGTTAACCCTTTTTTTCTCACACAACAGTTTAGAAATCTGCAGACTAAACAAATGCAGTTTGAATATATGGTACATATTCAATAGAAATGTATCTATACTAACACAATTTACATTTATTAATAAATGCAGACAAATTTATTACAAATATATGTATTTATATTAATGGAAATTGATACATTTATATATAAATAAATGCACTTTAAATAAACTTTATTGCTGCATACAATATTAAGATATATAAATGTCAGTATCTCAAATTAGTGTCTGTTTCTACCATCACCATTCTGGAGCATTAGGCAATCAGAACAAACACATTGCTTTTTAGTGGAGAGAAATACATACCAGGCCGTGAATTCAGCACTACTCTTTGTATAATCATCTCTGCTTTTGCAGCAATTTCACACTGGATTTCTACAAAAGAAAATGTTGTTTGAAGGCCTGAAATATAATTTTTTTTTGAAAAAAGAGTATGAGGCAAAGTACTCAGTAATTTGGAAACTGGGAATGAAATACAGACCTCCCCAACTTCAGGATCCATGCCCAAGGAAGATATAAAGAATCATATAAACCAACCTCAAGCATAACATAAACAAACATGTGAATAAGGAGTTTCCCTGTTTATCTTATTAAAGCTCTGATTTATAGAATGTCACAGTAAAACCTGCTGGAAAGAAGGAAAACAGTAATGCACCATGCTCCTTGTAGGACCCTCACCAGCCCCTAGCAGGCAGAAGGAGAGGTGTCTGATTAGCTTTCCCGTGCTGACTGAGAACAGCACTCTGTTCCACCTATCAGACACAGAGGCACCTTTGCACACAAAGTCAGGTGCCACTCAATAAAAGGCAGGCAGGCACACCAGAATAGCAGTCTGCAGGTGCATGATAAAAAGATATTGTTGTGTAAGATGTTTTGTAAGAAAAAGCAATTCTTTCTATTAGGAGTGCCCAAAGATGAGAAAGAATGAGATCATCACTCAATCTGTTCTACAGAAAGATTTATCCCTGAATTTCAACAGTTTTAAAAGAGGATTGCAAATCTGTGATTTTGCACCTGTAAGACCCAAAGTTAGTAAGAGGAAATTACCCTGATTTAACAGGAGGAAAAACATGATCTCACATGCTCTCAGATCTAATACAAAATAAAAATGTGACTACTATTTTCAGCCAAGAGCCATAAATAACCAACCTCCATACAAACAAAGGACATTAAAGAATGAAACATGATAGTTAACATCTTTGTCATAATGTTTATTTTGCTGACAAGAACAGCAAATTGGAGTAAATCTAAAAGATGGGCCTAGAAAGAGTACATCATCGCCACTTATCCAACATCTTTGTTCTTTGAACACTGCAAAATACAGAACCTTCTGTCTGTACTGCTACAGTGCTTACATAACAGCACTCACAAACCATCAAGAACTAGAGTCTGGAATGCTACAAAACAACTAAAAAGTTATTAGGAGAAAAGGTGCATATCCCTGGCCATCCCTCCTGTCTAAAATACACAGCTGACTCAAAACACAAGTATCTTGTTAAAGAAACAGATCAAGTAGATCAAGTTTTAACATTTTATTGTGTTTGCACTTGAAAAGCTACTTATTTGGGAAAAGTTACTAAAAAGTGAATTTCTTTCCAGTATTTCAACACCTAAGGATGCTACAAGGAATGAATCTCAAATGTGTCCTTACAGCATCACAAAATGCTGAAAAACAAGTGACCTGCAGAGCTCTTTGGACAAAACAGTGTAAAACAATAGTCCACAACAAAAGGAAAAACCTCCACACTTTGATTAAATTACTACTTACTGTTTGTAAACAAAAATGTGCATTGAAAATTAAGGACTTAACAATTGAAAAGTGAAATAGAAATCCATCTTTATACCCACACAGCTGATATAATCTCTAGAACATGAATAATCTAAAACCCTAACAGGAAGGATGGATTAAGAGAAAGTTTGGTAGGTTCAGCACTGTACTCAGCTATAGACTTCCTGTGTGATCATGGGCACATCTCTCTGTATTTATTTTACAGAATATTTTTCAGAACAAAACTCCAAATTCTTCCTGATAACATCTGCCCAAAAAAATTACATTCAAGTAGCACAACTATTATTCCCAGAGCAGCTGATTTAGCATCTGAGAATTTCTGCTAATACAAGGAGCATTTCATAAACTGTCAGATGTGCCCAGCGCAGTTTAAAAGGACAAGCCCACTCTAGTAAATGATTTGCACACATTTGCAACTCAGCTGAAGCTTGTAACCACTAATCAAACTGCTCTGTGCACAAATAATGAGTTAAGAATGCAGTAAATATAAGCCAACAGCATCTGACATGAAATCTGGGCACATCACTCCTCAATATATAGTATCCACACCCATGGCTGAGGGTTTGAGCCTCTGGTTTTAAACCACACAGAGCAGGCAGAACTGCTGTACAGCTCATGCCTTACAGAGCAGTCCACTGTCAAAACTCCATTTTTGTTAGCCTAAAACTAAATATGTGTATTATGCAAACACAAAACCCCAATCTGAACAAGAGAGGATGAAGATAATTTTTATTGTGACTAACATACTCCTGAAATATCTGCTTTCTATGATTATACAGAGGGGGGAAAACCCAGTTACATAAAGAAAAAAAAATCCAAGATATTAACATACTAAAAGGAAGACAAAGCAATACAGAGCAGCATAGATAAATGTGAGTAGAAAAATTATCCAAAGTAAGTTTAGACTACTCTGAATGCCTGACATTTTGAAGGAACAAAACCACTGTTTATTTCCCAGTTTGTTTTCACAGCTTTTGTTTGAGGAGCCTGTGTACTGATTCAATTTGAAGATCTTCCAGATACTATGAGTGGGTGGACAAAAAGTGAAACTGGCAACTGAATTGTCTCCAATTCTGTGACAGCTGCCACAGCATACAACACTGCAGATGGACATTCACTTCTAAATAGGACTGCACCTACAGTGGAAGTCAGCAGCACCATTACACAAGCAAATGGTCACAGTAACACCATAACACAATAAGAATCAAACTTTCCTCACAGTGAAAACAATACAGAAGTGGCTAAAGAAAATAAGTAGAGGCACCATCTTTTAGCACTGTATAGTGAAGAAAACTTTTGGAAAAAGAGAACAGATTTTCTATAAAAAGTGAAATAAAGGCGATGTGTATCATATACACAATTCTTTTCAACACACACATAGTGCCAGTGTGCAGGATGTTTTTCACTATTTTTTAAGAAGACAACACAATTATTATTTTTTAGCTTTTCCAGACAAAATCAATCTGAGTTGGTTTAACTCTTTAAATCAAATAGAGTAAAAATCCCAAGTTTTAACATCATTGTGCTATGCCAATCACCTGATCCACCCTATGAGTAGATCAGGAGCATTAACCAGCACAACAGCAGCATCTTCAGGGGAGTCTCATGTATGTTTTAGCCCAGTTTTACTTCTCCCTTGCCTTTCTTTCCCCACTGTTTCAGAGACACGTGACAACTCCTTTCAAAAAGTTAAATAAATTCCTCAGTGCTAAAATGCTCCAGTTTGTTTGCCCTGGGCTTGGTTCCCAGAACTTCTTGTTTTGGAGACTGCCCATAAGGCAGAGTTTTCAGTTGCCTATACTCTTGCCAAAACAAGTCACCTGCTTCCAAGTTATTACAGCCCATGCCAGATGCAGTTTAGTTAAAAAGCAAAAGGAAGAACAGGTAGTCCTGTATCAGGCCCAGGCAACAAGGAGGAAGAAGGCAGGCATCTAAACAGAGAAAAAGATTTGGAAGTCCTCTGAAACTGTGATGTCAAAATGGCTGGAGCAAGGATCCTCAAAGGAAACTCAAGGAAAGAAATTTCAAGAATGACTCTGAAGGAGGAACATGCAGGAAGAAAAGACAGGAAGAGCTGGGACTAGGAATCAGTAAGAACAGAGGAACATGACAAAAACAGCAACTTAATGGCCAGTAAAACAGAGAAGAGCGAAACAGAACGGGGAGAGAGAACTGAAGCAAGTGGGAACAATGAATGAGACAACCAAGCAAAGTGAGGTGGGAAAGACTGGTGAAAAAACAAGAAGAGACAACTGTAGCTAGCAAGGTGAGGTAAATGGAAATGGAAAAGCAAATTTAATGGATTAAGTATCAAAGTTTCCACCAGCTCCACTAAGGAGCCCTACATTTGATAAATGCTAATTAATGGCAAGCCAGAATCAATACCAACTGTCATGAATGGAGAAAAATACATGCCATAAAAAGCTAAGTACTTTTATGAATTGAACCAATAAATTTAGATTTCCTAATGTTACATGTTCCATCATTGAATTTTTTGATGAGAAGTCTCTCTCATAGTGTTTTCTTCATGTGGATTTTCTGACACTGTATAAGTGTTGAGGGCAGGCTCCAATCTTTCCTCCAAGAAGCAGATGAAAAAGAAAGACAATAGTATTAGGATCTTGATCCAGCCATCTTTTTTTATATCCCCAAGAAGCCTAATATCTTTCAGCTTTTTATCAGATTTCACTGACCTACAAACCAAAAGTTCCAGTAAGTATAGTCATTAATATCTACATACAATAGCGCTGTGTAAGCTTTGATTTTTCAGATTCAGGTGCCAAAAAAAACCTAAAAGCTTTTAGGTACTACATCTTGAAGTGGTTTTTTTTGGTTTTTTTTCACAAAGTAGTTGCACTGTGTTAGAGGTGCTGAAAACTGTTTAAAATACCATACCTGTATATGGTCTATATACAAAAGGCCTATTCCTTCTTGGCAAAATTTCATGTAAGGAATGCAGATTGCTCCAGGATGGCAGGAGCATCACCCGATGGGTTTTTTTAGAAGGCTACAATGCAGTTTGCAGGCTCCCACGTGAGAGCCCCTCAGAGAGCCTAGTGACTACCCAGGTTGTCAGGTACGCCGAAAGACCAAGTTAGAAAGCAGTGCTGCCAAAGGTGGAAGAGCCCTGGAGAGAGCCCTGCAGACGGGTCATTACCAGATTCGGAAGCCGCAGACAG
This sequence comes from Molothrus ater, assembly GCF_012460135.2. Classification (NCBI taxonomy): domain Eukaryota; kingdom Metazoa; phylum Chordata; class Aves; order Passeriformes; family Icteridae; genus Molothrus; species Molothrus ater. The sequence goes on from NC_050483.2 coordinate 26,917,987, forward strand.
AGCAGCCCAGGACAGAACCCAGAGAGGCAGCACAGGGGGCTCAGTCCTACAGGCTGGTCCGGGGCTGCGGGGAGTCCGCTCCTCTCCTCAGGAACGCCTCCACCGCCCCGGGACGCGCTTTGATCCGGGGGCTCAGTAAAGGTCGATTCCAGCTCGCGTTCCAGGGACTGGGCAATGCCAGCAGCCTCTCCCAACCTCTTCCGCACCTGTGCTCCCACCTGCCCCGCAGAGAGAAGGTGTTAATGCCTGAGGATACGACTCCTGGGAAGGGGAGTACAAGCTCTACCAAGCACCCGCCCCCCAGGCCGAACTGCGGTTCGCCCCCGGCACCGCTGCATCCCCTCAGAGCCCGCAGCCCCCGCTCACCTTGAGCCAGCCAACCCGAGCGCCCCAGAGACCGCCCGGCCCGGCCCCGCGCGCACGCGCGCCGACCTTAAACAGGGAAACGCCGGGGAGGCCCAGACTTAAAGCGGAGGCCCAGCCTTAAAGCGGCGATGGCCCGAGCCCGGCTGTGGCGGTGTGAGGGGCTGTGGTAGGATGTCCCCTGAATCGCATAATCACACAGAATCATTAAGGTTGGAAAAGGCCTCCAAGAGCATCGAGACCAACCTTTCACTGAACACCCTGTCTACTAGACAGGACACTAAGTGCCACATACGTTCATTGAACGCCTTCAGAGAATGCAAGTCCACCCTTTCCCCAGGCAGCCAGATTCCAGTTAATGCTTAATAAACCATTCAGTGAAGAAATTCTTCATAATGTCCAACCTGAACCTCTTCTGGCATAGCTTGAGGCCACCTCCTCTTGTCCTGTTTCTAGCTGCCTGGGAGAAGAGACCAATCCTCATGCAACTACAATCTCCTTCCAGGTAATTATAGAGAGCAATAAAGTTCTCCACCCACCAAGTCTGCTTTTCCTCAGGATAAACTCCCCCAGCTCCCTCAGCCACTCATCACACCTGTGCTCCAGACCCTTCACCACCTCCATTGCCCTTCTCTGGATCTGTTCCAGCATCTCAAAGTCTTTTTTGTTGTGACGAGCCCAAAACTGGGCACAGGACTCAAGGTGTGGTATTGCCAGTGCTGAGTGCAGGGGGACAATCCCTGCCCTGCTCCTGCTGGCCACACTGCTGCTGATACACACCAGGATGCCACTGGCCTTCCTGGCCAGCTGGGCACACAGTGGCTGATGTTCCTTCCACTGCCAACCAGCATCCCCAAGTCCTTTTCCTCCAGGCAGCTTTCCAGTCACTCTTCCCCAGGCCTGTAGTGCTGCATGGGGTTGCTGTAATCCAAGTGCAGGATTCGGCATTTGGACTTTGTGAAAAGTGCATATTATATGGCTCTACGCAGATATTTACTATATGTATTTTGTTGTATTGATTAGTAGTGCTGTATTAACATTTTAATAGTATGGTAAATGTAAAAGGTAACTTTTGTAGTTAAAATAGGAACTATGTAAGTAGAATATTTTTTTTAAGAAAGGAGTGAGGTACTCACACCAGATACCAGCCACAGGACACCTAAATCTTTCAGAGAAAAAGAATTTATTGTTCTCTTATCAGAAAAAACGAACTTATTCCAGCCTTGCTAAGAATCAAAGATGCCGTTAGGATTGAGAGGAAGAAGTTGACGATGACGAGACCGAACCTTTGTTTGAATGGAATTTATGCATCATGTATGAGATGTATGAATATTCAACAGGCTATTGCTTTTAAGGGTTAATCCTCTGTTAACGGGTGTCCTTTTTCAGGCTTATGCTGCCCAGAAAAAGGTACCTGGACGTCCGTAACTCTTTGCCTTTATTGTCTCATATTGTCCTAATTCAAATTGTCCAAATTATTATTACTCTAATTGTATTACTATTTTTATAACCATTTTATTACTATTAAACTTTTAAAATTTTAAAAACAAGTGATTAGTGTTTTTCACAGCCTTGTTAAACTGAGGTACTGGGAGAAGGCATTTACAGTTTATGAGGGCACAGTTTCTTCGTGTAACACTGGGAGACATTTGCTCCTCACATGTTCCAGTGGATGAGATTTTGTTCATTGCTGCGATACAGGGTTGTTTGATAGCTATTCCTAAAATTCCACTGAAGTTGCTTCTTGTGTGCAATATAACGTATTTACTATGTATGTGCTATTTCTGTGCTTGAATACAGACGAAGATGTTTTTTTCCTTAGAAAACATGTTGTAGCAAGACCCAAAGCTTTCCTGGGATGAGGCTTAGGTCGTGGTACTGCCTGACATGATTACTCTGTGTACTTGCCCTGTGTTGTAGTGATTCACTGTGCTGTAAGGACAGACAGGTCTTCAAAGTGGCCACTGAGTTGGCGGCAATTACTGTGCAGCCTGAAGTGATTGCTTCAGCCTGGAAAAACTCTTCCAGACTGATGATGCTGATGACTTTGTACTCTGCCTCTCACATAAAGGCAGGCAAAACCTTTCTGTTGTAGTTTGACCCATAGCACTGTAATATCTTATATTTGTTCCACCATAATATACAAAACTTTGCATTTCACATTAGTTGAAATAACATCATTGGAACTGGAATAGCCTAGAGAGGGAAAAACTATGTATGTTAATAAGGGGATTTATACTTCCATATGTTTTTTTCCCCAACTTGTATCATGTGACCTCATTACAGGTGCACACATTACACTGTGGGTGTAATGCACTGAAAGCAAGTCATCAGGGTTGAAATCATCTTCAGAGTTTCAAATGGGCACATCTTGTGTGTAGGAGGCCTGTGTTCAAGAAAATGAGCACTGACTTGCCTCCTACTTGTGCAAGAAAAGAGCAGCACAATTACAAAAATAATTCATTTAGAAAACATTGTCACAGGTCACTACATGAGCAAATAGGAACACATTATGTAATGGATTACTGGAGAACTTCCTGTTCATTTAGAAGTTGTGTATCTCAATGGCTAGTAATAATTAAAAGGAAAGTGGGGAAAGACAAAAATATGTTGTATATTGGTACATGTACAAATATTTTTACACCGGTATTATATAATATAATGACAATACAACTTCTGGTGTTTGATAAAAGTATGGAAAAAACCCCAAAGCCCTTAACCCAAACACACAAAATAGTACTTCAAAATCTCTGTACAACCCTGTTTTCTCTTGCTTGGCACAGGGTGGCTGTGTTTCCACTACAAACAAGGTTATCCTGGAGATAGTTGCAGCAGTCATCTGTAGTCTGCTGTTTAACCTTTATGGTCATGCACACATACACACACAGTGCACACATACACACATCCCTCATTGTCTCTTTTGTTAAGTACTTGTTAAGTGAAGGTGTTGTAAAATACACTTAGGTGTGAATTTAAAGTTCAAAAGCTATTCTGCACTGACTTGGCTTGTGGACACTTTTTCTACTCTAAAAATGCTTTTTTTGGGTTTAGCTTGATTCACCTCAGACTCAACTAAGCTGCACAAAGTCATCCCACATGTGAAATAAAACCGTCTATGCAAGCTGGCCATTGTGGAATAGTTGTTACTGAAGAGCTTTATTAACAGCTGCTACCACTTATAAACAAGTCTAAATGGACACTGATGTGATAATTTTACAGTCAGTCAGAGATGGGGCAGAGATTAAATGGAGGATGTGTTTGAGCTGGAAGATGGTTGTGGTGATGGACAACAAGTCACTGCTGCCTACTCAAATAGGGAATGTCATTCAGGGGAGCCTTACATCACTGAACAGATCCTCAAGGTATCCTCTGACCAACTTCAGGCAAATTTGAGAAAGCAAAAACATTTCTTAACCACATGGTGAGATAAAAATATTCCCATTTGATCCTTTTAAAACAAAGTGGGGGGGGGGGGGGGGGAGGGGGAAGAGGCTCATGGATAAAAAGTCATTGGCTCCCAAAATTATGTGTGAGCTTGGACAAAGTGTAAAAGTGAAACAGCTGTCTTGTTAAGAGTGGTTAAAATCATATTGCTATCAAATTCAGTGCAGCCAAAACTAATAGTTAAAATAGAGCTCAAAGTCTGGAGGCTTTCTTCTTTTTCCCCTCCTTTCAGATTAACTGACTATGTCTAACTGACTCTGAACCACCTATTTGTTCATGTTTACCTGTTCTTAATATAGAAGCAACAAACTTACATATTTTGCCTATACTGTGAGGCTTAGATATTTTTTAAGTGCAAAGTAATCTAAATTCCAGGATTTGCTGGGCTGATGGGTCATATTTATGAGTGTAAGCCATAATAATCCTACTTTTATACATTGCCATATTCATGGGTAGCTCATTCTTGGCAGATATGTGCCTTTTCTTTATGTGCCTTTTCTTTATTATTTTTAATTAATGTCACCATAATAAGTAGTTTTTAAATCTCTGTAGATGAATAACGCGGATATTGCTTATGTAACTGAAGTGCAGGTGTGTTTTGGCAGAAAAAATTCCCTGGGGTGTGCATGAGCTCAAAGTGACAGCAGATTCTTTAGCGTGTGTCTGTAGGGAGCAGAGTGGTCTATGAGATCTCTCAAGGAACATCCTTCAGGAATCTGTGAATAGAAATGCTCAGCACAATTTAAATCTTTATTTTTGATGTATTATGTTTCATATATGATAGGAAAGAAAGATGTCATCTTTGCTGGGGGGAAGCATTTTTCTAAGGATACAGAAAGTTAGAGAAACATTTTTAATCTATTCTTCAGAGAAGTGAGGTATCTTGAGAAAAGGTGTGTTTCTCCACTGATGAAGAGGCCTTGTGGAAGAGCCCCGTGTTCTTAGGTAACAAAACCAATTCACTTATCCTACAAATTCTAAAGCACTATTTCAGGCTGCAGTAATAAAAATTCCTGCAAAGTCATCTCTGGTAGATTAGATGTTTCTGGTTTTCTAAACTATTAGTTTACTAGACTTCAGTTAAGTTTCTTGCTCTTGTTACTGAGCTAGGAAACCAGAAAATGTGGAGTTTGTTTCTTTTTACAAAAGAGGACCTGCATAAGTAAAAATTGCAAAAGTAGAATCAACTCAGAAGTGTATGGCATAACCTCCCCTGTTCACTCAATGCAATGTCAGCAATGAGCACGAAGTGCTATTGAGTGTAACTTGAGCTAATCCATGTACCTTTGCATGAAATAGCTTAGGAGTTTGCAGATGATTTGTTCTGGCAGCAAAGTTGTGGATGCAGTAACTTCAGGAGAGGACAGTAACACCTTGGGTCATTACAGCTGTGTGCAGTGACTCTGAATCAGTGTAAGTGATGCAATATACGAATAGAAAAATTTTAGCTTGAGACAGCTGCCGAGGTTGAACTGAGCTATTCAGCTGATTTCATGTCAGAGTGACATTCCATGCTGTGGAGCCAGTTTAAAGGTGATTTGTGACCAGCTCAACTCCCTGTTGGCTGAAGATTTTAGAAAGGGTAGACAGCTGGGGAGAGCAAATCCAACTCAAGTTATGCCATACACTTCTGAGTTGATCCTACTTTTGCAATTTTTACTTATGCAGGTCCTCTTTTGTAAAAAGAAACGAACTCCACAATGTATCACTTATGGACTGAGCATTAGCTTGAAGCAGGGATATTTGTGGGGGAGTTTTGCAGGTGACACTAAGATGTCATATGAGATTAATGCCTTCTGATGTTAATTGCTGCCTCATCACAAAGTGGGCTTCAACTGTACAGGTAAGTATAGAGATAAGAAACAATTGCTATTTTTAATGGTAGCTCGGTTTCCTGATGTTTCATGCTTGGAAATGTCTCAACCTATCTTTCTTTGTCATCATTTCTAAACCTTCATCTGTGTTCTGACAGGCCAAAGGGCATAGCAAGGATTTGGATTTGCTCTGTCATTAACAACTTTTGTGACGGTAAGGAAGCTTTGCTCTATAAACATACTTTGCTAGTCAAAACTACTGATTTTGACACAGGTTTACACAGAAGACTGTCTGTAAGACACATCTTCAAGAATCACATTCATTTTAAGGTAAAAAAACTTCTTTAGTAAATTAAGAAAAGTATCATATGACAATAACACACATTGAGATGTGCGTTCTGTAAAGAAAACACAGGCACAAAAGTATTTCCCATGAATGTTGGGCCTGATCTTTAACCATTTGGTATTTTAGAAAAACTTCTTATACCATAAAAACTGACTACAATGTGTTATCAGTTTAATCTGATACTGATTACTACTATTTGATCATCATAAACTTTTATTCATGATTTTGGTTCCTTATCTGTCTATGCCTATTCTTCATCCTTAAGGGAAGAAACAAAATACTGAAATGCTTGCTGCAGAGAATGATCTTCCTGTTGTCTTCATTTTGATAGTTATAGTTTCTTAAATCTCTTTTGGTGTAAATACTTACTTTTTTTTTATAAATGACCCAAGCATTATGTAGATGAAAATTATCTTGTTGCTGTGAAGCATCATGTCAGAATCACATCTTTCATTTTCTACTGCAGCACACTTGGGAAAATTAAGAACTTCTATTTTAGAACCACACTGCTAGATAAGCATCCTACGTCTGTGTAGGAGATTTCTTTCTTTATTGCCTTGTGTGCCATTTCTATTTAATGATATCTCCCAGTTACACATTAAAAAAAAAAGGTTCTACTAGTACTCTTTCTGAAATCTGCAACCAGTGAATATTAATATAAGTATGGTTTCTCTGTCATACTCTAAGATGTCTGTTTCACAACAAAAAGACCTTGAATTTTCCCAATATAGTATAAAACATCACCACTGAAAAGTTAAAATTGAAATGTTGTTATTATGGCCTGTAGTTGTTGTATATACTTTGTAGTGCAAAATTGTAATTCAAACCAGGAAAGATTGAAGGGTTGTTAAATGAAGAATACTGATAAGCTTGAAAGTATTTCTTCTTACTGCTGGCTTTTCCAGTTTCTTTAAAATGTGTTGCCAAATTTGAAAAAAGATATTAAATGCAAGTTATCCCTTATTTTTATTTGTTTCACAAACTATGTGCATGGAAATTTGCAACATTTAGTGAAAAGAAAACTAAATTTGTAATTTAAAAAGAACTGAGCTTGTTATAAACTAAGCTTCATTATGTGAGATTACAACATAATAGACCATCCTGAAAAATGTGGTGAGGGAAGAAATGTGATCACGAAAGCTCAAATGAATTATTCAGAACACAAAATGATCCTTGTACAATCAAACTTGAACTGTGCTAAGATAAGTTTCTTTAGTTTCAAATTGCTGACAGCAAATGGTCAAGACAAGTGTTTCTGTCTGAATCAAGGACAGAAAACATATGAGCACCATTTGTTGAAAATGCTACTGATTGCTGCATCCGACCAAGAGGCAGCAGTGGGTGACAGTCTAGGCTGCATAGTGAAATCCTAATATTAACAGATCACTTCATAGTATTTGTATTCTTTTTCATAACTGAAATTCAAATTAATTGGAAAACTGCTCTGTATTTTTAATTAATGCACCCTAATGCTAGAAGAGCTAATGCTAATGGCTTATAGAAGCTTAAAAATAAATGGGTCTTCTAAAATCAGAAAAAAAATTGTTCATATGAGGAATGTGTGTAGGGCTGTGGGGAGTCATACACAGTATATGTAGTGTGGCTTCCTTGTAAGACTCCTTGGTATGCTAATCCTTGATCAAATAGAATTGAAAAATCCATGCTGTGGGTTTCAACCTAACTGTGGAAAAACACATTTGGGATGTAAAGATGCAAGCTGATGAAAGGAGAATAAATGTAGGTGTAAACAAGGAGGAAAATGAATGAGGAGGAAGCTGCTTCTGAAGGAACTTTTCTTGCACTAGCATCATGTTTCTGCAGTGCTATTTCTGCAAAGCAAGTACTGGTTTGTCAAAGAGAACTATGTAGATTTGCAAAGTCTCAAGATAACTGGAGCTTTGTGTAGGGCTTATTTCAGGGCTGCTGGATATTAGTAGAAAGCTTCTCATCCGTTCAGTATGTGAACATTCTGGAAATTTACAGCACTTGGTTGTTATCAGTCAATTACTATTGACTATGATATTGGTAAATCAGCTGTTGTATTCTGCTGGTCTAGGAATGAGCATTTACAGAGACATTCAGCTGTTTCCTCTCAGGAAAATACGAGGGATCAGTAAACACAACTGGCCTGAACAGAATTAATGGTGCCAGCTACTGTGTTCTAGGAGACTGTACTTGCCCTTCTTATCATGGGCGATAAAGTATTTTATTGAACATGTGAAACTTAGACAACAACTCTTCTCACTCTGCTAAACAGCTGCAGGACAACTGTGAGGGTTGTCTTTTAGGGAGTGACCAACAACTGGTAACTGGAAGGGCTGAGGCAGCTCAGCAAAACTGGCTCAGATTATCACTGTGCTCTGTGTCTTACCCAGACTAGCTGGTAGGCAGTAAGAGGCTTTCTGCCATTCCTGAATGACAGCCTCTCAAGGCATTTTGAGGATATTGTTTCTACATCTACTGAGGAAATGAGAGCTTGTTTGGATGCCTTTCTTTCTGTTTTTTGTGCAGCTTTCTGTGGTGTGCCATGCAAGATACTACTTACAGTACACACCTCTAGATCTCTTAATGGATACTGGCTTTGCGAGCACTGCAAGTCAAATTAATTTTAAATATAATCATGAATGATAATTGACAGGAATAAATAGGCTATATCTTAGTTCTGGCAAAAATGTTGAGTATTTTAATTATAGCAATACACGACTAGTTGGAGATACCAGGTCTACAAATCAAGGAGCTTGTGATAGGTGAAGTTGTCCAAGTGAACTTGTGAAATTATTTCTACAAATAGACTTTTCTCACCGTTTCAAGCACTACAATTGGGAGGCTGAAATGACCTGACAGAATTTTGTTTGGATGTCAGAGAAATGAAGTCTGGATGCTGTTCTCTGGAACAAACTGAGAGAATTGTAGCTGAGGGTCTGCTGGCAATATTTGAATGAGCTGATGAATCTAAGACTGAAGTGCATGCAGTAGGAGAGAGCTGTAATTTTTAATAACAATACTCTCCAGAAATATGCTCCTGTTTACCTCCATTACCTAATTTTTTATGTCCATGTTGATTTTTATGTGTGCTTCCTGCACAGCAAAGCTCCACTCTGCAATTAGAAAATCAGATTTCTTAATGAATTGTGGCAGTGTTTTGTTGTTATGAAGTTCTCTTTGTTGTCTTCTGTGTTGCTTTGAACTTCTGATGTCTTCTACTCCTCAGCCAATATACATCTTTTCAAGAGCTTCCACTAATCTTTCACCAAAAGGAAAAACATCCAACTGCTGTAGTTGCCTGAAATGAACAGAAGTAACATTTGTTTTCTTAGTGGTACAGATGTTAAGAATAATGATCCCATAACTTGGTAATTTTTCTCACTATTCATAGTTTCAAGATAAGAGGAGGTTTGAGGGTTGTCTGAGTGGTTTGATGTTTTGTGCGCTTTTTTGGGAATGGTTGTTTTGCTTTTTTTCTTAGTTTGGCAATTTTTTTCCTCCTGCAGTTTTTGGATGCAAATTTCCTGAACCATTTCCCATTCTTGAGAAACTCTAGAAGTTTTCTCCATCTTTTCTGTGATGTACATTGATATGTGAAGCCCAATGTCATGATTCTATGGTGATTGTTATTGCACAGTGGATTTGCTACTCCCTGCCTTGAGCACAGTGGATTTCTGCTGTTCCTTGTTAGCAGACAACAAAGACAACATATTCAGAACACTTGTTGTGGGGAAGAGATTCTGCTGAGAATAAGACAGTGATTGATTTTTTTTATTGCTTGAAGCAGTAGTGATATTGGAGGATGCTTCTCTCATACATATGAGGAAAGACTGCAGAAACTAAAAAGTACATATAAACAGACACTATGGTAAATCCAGCAGAGACAGAATACTTGAGCTTGGGATTTGAATACTTTCTCCATGGTTGCCTTCATGGATCATGTGTATTCCTAGCTCTTCTACTGTAGATCTTGGTTACATTAGTCTCCTCCAGATAATATCCTTTTCTTTCTCAGTGTACTGTGGCTTCAAGGAGCTGGAGAAATCTCTGCAGGAGCAGGGGTGGAGGGAGATGAGTGAGGAGCATGCATTTGCAAGGGAGGAAATATCCTCCTTAGTGTGTAGGAGGGAGGGTTTTGAGAGTACTTGCAAAATGTCCGAGATGCACTGATAAAAACTTCATTGCTTCCTGTTGGAATTGCTGCATTTCCTTCAGGCTGGCAGTCCCGTGGCAGCCATGAAGATCTGTATTTCTGTTGGCTAAAGAAAACATAAATAACACTCAAATGCTCTGTGGACCATGTACATAATATAACCAAATCCATATTTGGGAAGCATTCCCGCCTTGGAGTACCACGTTCTAGGTAGGGCTGTTGCTATGAAACTGTGGTTTATGCCCTATGTAAAAATGAAAAAAAATTTCTGTAGATTGTACTACAAGTACAAGCCTTTTAAGGTTCCATTGACAAGAAAAAAACCCTGTAAATTTTGTATTAAAAAAGGATAAAAGGAGGAAAAAAGAACAAACTCCATAATGAGATTTGTACTAATAAACATAAAGAGAGTAACTGAATTAATTTTCTTATAATGGAATATGCAATTTACTTTATGCAAAAAATAAGGAATATTCAGAGATCACAGAGAAAAACAGACCAGCTGGTTGGGATAGGTCACAACTTGGTATTGGAAGGAATCATGGAGGACTGCCAAAATACTACTGGATTCCAGGTATGGAAATCAGAATGATGCAACTTGGTTATGAATATGAGAAGAATAAAAACTGCACAGCAATTCACCAAAAATGCTGCAGTGTAATGGCGGTGACAGAAGAAGCTACAGCCTGGCATGCACCAATGCAAACTGGCAGCAGAGGCAAGCACAGAGTGACAGAAAAGAAGAATTAAGGAGTAGAAGGACAGATAAGGTCATCAAGGCGCGTAATTATGTGGTTGCAGATTATCCTCTGTATTTGGTACCTGCCTGTCACACATGTCTTATTTATACATGTTGGTGTCTCCCACTGTGGTTTATGTTCCCTTGCTGTTCTGTAATTTATTTATGTGATGGAATAGGGATGAATCCTCATGAGAGAGTACCATGGGCTACCAAGGGAACCTGGTATTAGCAAATGCTAACTTTCTGATTCCCCTGATGGCCCTAGATTTATGCAGCATATGTTTGAATTTAATTGCAATGGTTCTGAGTCATTGTCACCAAAACTGTTTGGGCTGAAAGTTCCTTGAATGACTGTAAGTGTCAAATGATTTGAAATGGGCTTCAAAATTGCTGCTTGTAATATATGAGCTACTGAAGCTCAGAAGGATTTCCTAGTTGATGTTCTCTGTAAAAGATGACTTTGAGGATGTTCTTCTATATATGCACATACATACATAGATATATAAATCTTGCACATATAAATAATTCATAACACAAATATTCCAGAATCCTGCAAATATTTATACACAATGCACCATTAGTTATTACCAGTTACTTGATGTCAATGAGGCAGATCTTATTTTTCTATTATTAAATAGCCTCTTGATAGAATTAAATAACTTCTGCATACTTCAATAAGAAATTGGTCTACTCAGAGTATTAAAGAAACAGCCTAGATTATTGTCTGTAATACTAATTCCTGGTAAATAACATCAATGTTATACAAAGAGAGAAAAAAAATCACATCTTATTGTTTTGAATTCCAGTCTTTATTTCTGTTATTACATTAAATTCAACCAAGTTGTGAATATTACTTTACAGTACATGCTGTCACTATGTCTTTTCTTATTCATTTGTTGTTGTTAGGACTCTGAGTGCCTCTAGAGGGTTCTCTGTGTGGGCTTGAAGCCAGCTTAAAGAAAGCACAGCTGGTTATCTTGGGGAAGGAGAGACAGAAGCAGCTTTAGTGGAAGTTACTTGCCAAAAGAGCTATGTTGCAGCTGCACTGCAGTCATTCCTGGTCCCAGCACTTGATCTTGGCCCCAAACTGTGAACTTTTCTACCCCCTTAACTTCACCCTGACTTCATACCATGAACTGATTATAGCATTTAAAAAAAAGTATTAGGATTAAAAATTTACACATGCCTAGCAGTTCTTGATATTTCTTGCCTACCATGTTTTTCAGGAGTATTTCCATTGATTTGAAGTATTCTTGATCTTGTTGAGAGCTACTAGACCATGGACTTTTCCAGGGTAGTAGCATTATTATTTATGTTATCTAAATTATGATGATAAATAGTTAAATAGAGCTAAAGAATTTATGGTGCTTTACATTTTCAGAGTTCTAATATATATATATTCATCAGTTCATTTTCTAATTGCTCCTTTCACACAGTATGTAAGACAATATAATCAATAAATATTTAAGAAAAAATCTGAGGCAGCTTTTTAAAAAGTCTTTTTTGTTGTTGTTAGGTTTTTTAAAATATTATCCTCCTTAAGGTAACTTGAACCTAATTTTCAGAAGGACTTGTGTCACTTTTCAGTCAATTGAGCAGCAAGAAGCATTTGGTGTCCTATTATTGTATGTGTAGATTGGTGACACTTTGGTGATGGAGCATGTTGAAATTTAGTACCATCTGCATATTGAGCTCCTAAAATACAGGAACAGTATAGTGTGACAGAGAGTTTACATGTGGACTTGAGCATTTGGAGCTAACCAGAGCCCAGCTATTCAACCTCCGTGTGGCCTTCAGCTCACCACTTAGCTTCTTCAAATACTGTATTTTTCTCAATTTTAGTGAACAATGTTACCACAGACTACTGTTTGTAAAACAAACAAACAAATAATGTGGCATTCTGGGAAAAGTGAGAGTAAATGCCGAAAGACTACAAAGTCTTTTTAAAGCTACACAAGCTAGCAAAATTAGGAAGAAAGGGTCAACAGTCCTGGTTTCAGCATGCCATATAATTTGGTACTTCATAGATTCCCACACTGTCTTTCCTACCATGGCATCTGAGCTTCTTTCAGTAGTGTTTAAGCAATGTGAATAACTTTGTTTTACATATGGTTTCTTCTCTAAACCACAGGGTCCCTCCCTTTCCCTCATGTAACAAGGTTTCCTCCTGGTTCTCAGGGAGCCAGGTCATGACACACTGTGTGTGTATACATATATATTTACACATGCATGCTTTATAAATACATGTATTTTCTCCCCAGGGTGATCAAAGAAGCTGAATCTTGCTAAAATCTAGCTTGAATTAAGTATTTTAATTTTAAACTCAGATATTAAGACTAAAATATAGGCACAAGGGTGTTTTTTTTTCTTTTTGAAAACTCTTTTAAATAGGCCAAACCCTTTCTTTCCAAACATTCTATCTGTCTGCATCAAATTTCCCAAGAGAAGTTGTGCCCTAGCATAATATTTCAAACTTGAGTGATTAATTCTGACAAAGATGGGAAACCTACATTGGTATTGGAGAAACTAACATTTCTCTGTAGTATAAAGTAATTAGTCTTGTATAAAAACCATTTTTATGAACATTTTCTCCCGTAATAGTGCTGGGAAATGATGACTATGAGGGAATGGCTTTATTTGTAATTAGGCTGATGCTCTTCTAAATTCACAACCTCAAAACTAAAGCCCAACAAATCTGAAACAGATACAATCTCCTATTTCCTATGAAACATTTTCAAACTATCTGACTGTCATTTAATTAAGTCTCCTTTTATGTGAGTTAAAAGGATTTGCTTCTTGAATTACAGTATCAGTCAAGTTGGAGGAGATTCTGGGAGGTCACTAGTTCAGCCTCCTGCTCAAAGTGAGGGTCAACACTGAAATCAGATGGTGCTGCTCATTGCTTCATTTTCCTCACTAGCTGGTTGAAATAACCACTGTTTCCATCAGCCTCTTCTTGCTGAGGACATCTGCTCAAGCCCCTGACCATCTTGACTTTCTACTGGCTCCAGTTTATTAACATCTTTTTTATATTGGGATCCCCAAAACTGCACATAGTGTTCCAGACACAGGCTACCAAATTATGAGTAAAGAGAAATAGTGTTTTCCCTTGAACCTAGCTCAGATTTTCTTTATACAGGCCAGGATGGTGTGAGCCTCCACTGCTGCCTGGTGTTTCTCCCCCTGTCCACCAGGACCCCCAGATCTTATTCAGTGGCACTGAGTGTCCTGCCAGCCCCAGCCTGTGCAATGGCAGGTCAGTCTGGTCAAAGTGCAGGGCTTTGCATTAGTCTGTGTTGAACTTCACATGGTCCCTGTCAGTACATTCTCTGGCTTGTCTAGAGGCAGCCCTGCCTCTGAACATTGAACATATTTATGGGATAAACACTGCAGCTATTAATTACTGGTTTATACTGAAATTAATAATTTTAAATAAAAATCACATCCTACTGAAATTTTAGAGGAAATTTCAGTGTGATTATAAGGTGGAAGCATTAGGCCTATTAGAATCTGAAACTCCTATTACAAAGGACGTAAATGCTTTTTTATTAGTCATAGTGGTTAAGACCTTCATTTTATACCTAATTTCAGGGAGAACTAATGGCTCCATAATGTCTCCCATCATACTGGAGCACAAGTTCAGTTCCTGAGAATTACAAAGAGGATGGGGCCTCGGCTCTACTCTGACGCGGGGAAAAGAGTGCCACCTACTGAGCCTATGGCTCGGTTTTGCAAACTTAAGTATGCAAAGCATAGTCTTTAATCCAAATTCTGACTCAGTGCAATCCAGAAATGATATGAGTTGATGTTGTTACACTACAAGATGTGTCTGTACAAGCCAAAGAAAACTAAGATTTTATATGCTGATAGCTAGGAGATCTTCCAATCTCCTTCAATGTATCTCCTTAAATGTAGTAACAAAATAATGACGAAACAGGGAATGCGTGTGTATTAAGTTTTGTCACGGTAAAGCTTATAGAAGTGCAGCCATCATGTAATCTCAGTATATGCTGAGAAAAGGAGAAAGAAAAACTTTTAGAAAGCATAGTAAATTCTGTTACTGAAAAGAAGAAAACTATGATGGCTGGCTCTGGAGAAGATGTAAGGACCATGTAATGTGAGGAATGGAGAAACAATTGAAGAGTGTATAACTGTAAAATCCTTGCAAAACACTTCATAGAACTTTTATTGCTCAGTAAGATAAACACTAACATACACGTCTATAAACATCATGGTGTCTTTGAAGTGTTTCTTCTATTTTAGATCTATAAACTAGTTGGTGTACCTACCTGCTTGCTTGTTTTTGTTCTCATCCCATTTGGTATGTTTAGGAAATAGAGTCATCTTTCCTATAGATTTTGCACCTTACAGTGTGTTTCAGCTTTGTCCTTGTGGTTACTATGTTGTCTTTGGCTCAGCATGATTCCTATCTGCCTGATATGTTACTTAGGAAGGAGCTATCAAACCCAACAAGTTAAAATATCTCCTAGAGCAGGGTAGAAAGCACACTCCCCGTTCTGCGCAATGTTCGCTTCTGCAGCCGGATGATGACGTTTCTGCTTGTCAGCTGTTTTTATGTGATTAAGTATTGTGAAACACAAGATGCTGCTCATCATTTAGCTCCCAGCCTCCAAACAGGTGAAGTACAACATGCATTTGTTCTGTCTGCAACAAAAAGATACGCTTTGCTGTTAGAACATGATTTAAAATCATAGGAGATTGGTTTATTTTTGGTTGGGTTTGTTCTGGCCCCAGTGAAAGCTGAAAGAAGTAATTTCAATCTCATCAATATCTGATGTGCTTCATGGGAGGCACCGATTGCCTAACATAACAGAGAGGAAATAACTCCAGTTTATTGAATCTCTCATTTCAATCTTTATTAGGGCAAATGAAACTAATGAGTTGTATGCCTTTGACTACAGCTAGTTATTATATGTTCAATAATTTATGTTTGCTTTACATATTAGGTAATTTGTGAACACCTGTGAATATTCTTTCTGTATTGATTTAAATAGTTATTGACCTATTATTCCTGTCTATCATGAATTTGGAAGAGCAAACATGTTAATGGTGCTATAGCAGAGTTTTCCTTGAAGGTCCTGTTGAGACGGTGTTGCATCAAATGATACCTCTGGTTGTGAAAGAAAAAAAAAACCTTTACCAGTAGTACCTGTGGCTACTATTTTGCTCTTCACCACCATGTGTCTCACTGTTATCCTCTGCACCATGACAGGAAAAGATTGGGTGTGGTAATTAGACTGCTGACCTGGGACTCATCAGAGTAACCTGGTTATGCATCTGTAGTCATAGGCAAGTCACTTCTCTGGGGTCCTATTTCTACACATCTTGAGCTTCCCTGGTAAAAAGTTCTGCAAGGAGCTATTGTGAAAGAAACATGAACTACAGTGAGCAGTGCAAAAATTACTTCTATATTTCACTCTATAAGGCAATGCATGCTGGAAGGGAAACTGCCCTGCTGGTTTGAATAAAAAAAAAAACAAACCCAAAATCCAGCAATGCTGCTTTGTGCACTGAATGATCTGAGCCTGGATGAAGGTAAACATGTGGCAACGTGCACATTGAAGAAAAATGTTTGGCATCTTCATGTTGCTTGACGTTTCACTGAATGTGAGTCTAATCTGTGAATGCTGTCTAAAGGTTATTTTATAATCTAGAAGTTTCATTGATTGTTAACAAACTCAAGTAGCAGAGCAGTCTACAGAGGGAGCAATGACAAAGCAGCTTCTTTATTTCCTGCCTTAGTAGGGTAGAGTGGCGTGCCTGCATTTGTCAGCACACTGTATTTTTTATTCTGGGACCAAGGCAGCAAAGGAAGCCATATTCCAGAAGAGGAGCTGGACATTTTTAGAAACCTCAGAAATATGAGTTATTGTGAAAGCAAATTTCAGGTGTTGGTAAAATAGCCAACAATATAGACATGACCTGAGGATTTGCATTGGACTCACATCCTTTCTCCCTTCCTTTTTTTTTTCCCCTCAATTTTTCTTCTGAAAAAGTGAGAAGAGGGACCGAAAGGGGGAAATGGAAAAGCATGTTTTCCTTTGATACAAAGGTTTCCTTAAAAACCAAAAGTTCTTTGTTTGCTTTTCTTTAGAGAGAAAGGACACGAAGCCTCATCTAGCTGAAGAGGCTGGCTCTGAACTCGGGACATCAAAGCGGCGCTTTCCGCCGGGTATTGGACACGGCAGTATTTTGCAGGGCTTGGCTTTCAAATCAATGCTGCAAACTCTCTGCCCGCCCCTCACTCGCTGGGGATTTCCTCTCCTTCGTTGCCAACAGCAGCGACAGCCAAGCGCAGAAGGTCAAGCCGCGATCTGTGGACAAGGGCAGGGGGCCCAGGCCCGTGGCGGGACGAGGCGCTCAGGGCCGGCGGGGAGCTGCGCCGCGGAGGGAGGAGGAGGAAGGCGGGAGGAGGAGGAGTTGAGGAGCCCAGGCCCGGGAGCCTCCCCGCTTACTGCACTAGGAAGTGACGCTTTCGCTGAGTCCCGGAGAGAAAGAAACAAAGTTTGTTTTTTTTTTTCCCCCCCTCCTTCTTCGCTCCCGCCCCCCTCTGCAAACAGCCGCTCCACGTTCCCCCCCGGCGCCCGCCGTGCCTGGCTGCGCAGGTGAGCCAGCACGTTCTCTTTTTTCCTTCTCCTGTTTTCCACGCGTTTGGTTTTTTTTTTTTTTAACTTGCACAATTTGCTTCCGTTTTCCTGCCATTTTGGAGAGGGGGTGTCTTTCCTGGGGCATTTCTTTTGGGGGTCGTGATGCGTGCTTTGTTTGTGGGTGCTGGGTGCAGGATGAGGAGCAGAAGTACCTGTGGCGGTGACGAGGGCGGCTGGCTCCGCGCCCGGGCCGCGCAGCCCCACGGGGCTGGGGCAGCGGCACTCCCGGCCCGCCTGCTGCGGGGGACCAGGCTCGGCTGCTGAGCCGTCGCCTCCTGCCGTACCCTGAGTTGTTACGAGCGCTCCGAAGGGGTTTCTTCGCGGCTGCCTGGCTGCAGCACCGCTTTCAGGATGTGTCTGTGTCCGGGTGAGCTGCCTGCGGATGGATTTTGGGGGGTTGGTTTGGGGCGCGGGGAGGTTCTCTTTGCTCGCGGCGTGTGCGGGGCCCCGGGTGCTGCGCGGGAGCCGCCGGGTCCCGGCCGCCGCCGAGCGCGCATCGTGGCGAGGGTCGGATCGCTCTGCTGGGCTTTACGCAGTGGAGGGGGGTGGGGAGGAATTTGTTAGATAATTTTTGAAAAATCCCGTGCTCCCAAGTGTACAGCTCTTTTCTGGCAGCAACTGCAAAAGACCGATTCGTTGCAGTTTAGCAGTAAAAGCTGACAATACACCTACGCGCGTATGTGAGAGTCTTATATAATACTTACGGGGTTTTTTTTAAACAGGCGTAAGCAGGATTTATTTTTGGTTTGTAAAGTCTTGTGTGGTTGCAGCTTGCAGAATTAGTAAAATATTCTATTTGCTCATCAGAGATTTATTTTACATTCTTTTTAAAACATCCAATTTTTTAATAATTACTTGATTTCGTTCCGGCTACGTGCTTTGAGCTTAGTGTAAAGGCCATCTGTACTGGAGCAAGCAGTTAAGGGAGGGGAAGAGAGAAAAAGAAATGTCCTAATGCAGAGACTATTAGGTTGTTTAGAGGGCGAGACTGCAGTTCCAGGCAGCAACAGCAGCAGCTTTATGACTGTGTGTAATTACAGAGTGATTGCATAGGACAGCATTGTTGGAACGAATACGTATACACAGGCTATTGTGCAAGATTTCTGTACCGAACAAAACCTAGTTTTGCATTGCAAATGCTAAAAAGAGAATGTGTTCTGCACTGAACTGCCACGTTCCTCTTAGACTGACTTCATAGAATTAGAAGAGGAAGGTAGGAGAAGTGGAGTGAGGCTGATCGTAGAAATCACAGATCTGAAATACTCAGCAGTAACGCCACTAGTAGTTTCTGAAATCACAGCAGACAGAAATTAAAAGCTCATTGAATCTGCGGGTTCATGTTTCTAAAGTGATTTTATACAGGTGAAATCTACTCAGGTTTGCTACAGTCCTGCACATTTAGCATAATTCTTGCTCTGGTCAATTTTTTTGTGTGCTTGTGTGGGAAAAAGACCTATGTTAAAATAAGCAATTGCAGTTTACCTAGCTGGCTTGGAAATGGAGAGAAGAGTATCGGGGAGAGTTTCTGTGTCGGGCCACAAAAACTTAGAGCTTGAACGAACTACCAGACCAGAGATTGACTCAGAGCATGCGTTTTCAACTCTATCTTAAAAGTTGCATCTGGTTCAGTGATCTTGGAGGCAGTGTTGGCTGAGGGATAGTATGAGGCACTGAGAAAATGTGCCACTGACACTGTATTAGCAAGGCTTTTAACTAAGACTTTAAAGAACATCATAATAATGCCAAAGTTATTGTGGGTGCAACTTAAGTTTCCTAAGATTTGTGTTTCAGAAATGCTGGTCACGTGTTATTTTTATCAGCTTAGTTTTGAGAGTACTTGGCATTCATGACAGATCTGAAAGATTTCAGATCTGGTGCTCAGAGAGTGGCCTTTCTAACATTACAAACAATTTTCTGGAAGTGTTATCTTCAGTTATTATAGCTGATGTCTTATAAAAGCCACAAAGGCTTGTAAAGTATTTTGAGCACTGCAATGAAAATTACTATAAAAATGGAAAGTTGCTTTAAAATTTCTCGGTGTTCAACTAAAACATATTGTAGCTGAAGACACACATATTTCCTAGTTTCCTCAGGTTGTCAAGAAAGTGGTTAAGGTAAAATATATGTGGCTTTGTTAATGAAGAATGAAGGGATCTTCTGACAATGTTTTTTGTGTTTTGTTTGTTGGTTTCTTTTTTTTTTTTTTTTTTTTTTGTCATTTGACAAACTATCCTAGTGATCCTTCTGTACGTTTACTGGAGCATTTTGTTTTAATAAAACATCAAACAAATATGGTAATGCATTCATTACTGTGATGTTCTACTTGTAGATTTTTCTTGAAATTGTAGATCATGTCTTGACTTACTTGACAATCTGCGTGTTTTAACATCAAAATTACCTCTGGAGTAGTTCTTAAAGATTTGATTTGAATCATTTGTGGTAGTGATACAAATAGTCATTCCTTATGCTAAGTCTTTTGGTTTTCACAACCTATGTGGTGGGAGAGAGTTTTTGGCTAGGATTCTTTGGGCATGTATACAAAGGAGTAGGTAACTTGCACGTCCTTGAGTTGTCCTGTGGTTCTCAGTGGAATTAGTCATAGATATATATACATTTGTGTGCACGCTAGCAAAACAAAGGTGTAGCTGTGCTAGCCTTTAACCCGTCCAGGTGTATGCGAGTAGTGGTGATATGAAGTGATGAGGGCTGTAGCACAATGCAAGCTTTTCAAAAGCCTGCATAAATGCTCCAAATGTTAGTTTACATTTTTGCATTTTCACTCTTATGGTCACCTGACAGTAGTGGCTGCGGAGCCACAGGAGATATTTTCAAACCTGTCATCCCTTTCATGATACTCTTCTGTCAAGCTGCTGATGAAGCCATTAAGTTGCCCCTGACTTGAGGACCTGCAGCCTCTTTTTGGAAATGTCCACCTTGGTGGTGCATGTGTGGAGGTGTGCCCAGGCACGTAAGGAGACAAGAGGGACTGCCATGAATCAGAGTGGAAATCTGCTAGCCTGTGGCCCTGTTTGCAAAAGTGTATATATTTTCTATATGCTTAGTTCTTGAAGGATTTCTACTCAAGAAACTTAAAGTTTTCTGTTGAGTTTAGGTAAACATTTAACAAACACTTTTTTTTAACCTACTGATCAAATTGTGGAATAAGAATGTTGGTAAGAGCTGGGGGGTTTTTTTGTACCCTGTTTTTTGGGAGGTTTTTTAGGTTTTTTTGTTTTGGTTTAGGTTTTTTTGTGGGTTTTGTGGGTTTTGTTTGCTTGTTTGTTTTTGTTTGGTTTGGGTTTTTTGTTTTGGTTTTTTTGTTTGGTTTTTTGGGGTTTTTGGGGTTGGTTTTTTTTGTTGTTGTTGTTTTTTGGGTTTTGTTTTTTTTTTTTGGTCTGGAGCGTTGCATAAAATCTTAGTACTGGTTGCAGTAGATTACAGTTTATGCTAAAATTAAATGTAGTAAATATGAATGTTGTCTCCAGTGCAATTAGTTACATTCTAAGAGACATGAAGTGAGAAGTAAACCACTTTGAGTATTCATAGTGTGAAATGGGGAGGTGAGGGAGGCAGGGGCTCTGGTGGTGAGGTTTTGCAATACATGCCCAAAAAGCTGCAGGTTCTGGCACAAGCAAACCAAGGCTTATGAGTCACATCCAAAGGGAAGAGTTGTCACTGAGCAATTTGTAAATAGGAGGGATGAACTGCTAGTTCAAGGAAATATCCTCAGGACCTTCCCTAATAATTGCAAGTGTGGCAGAGAGCTTTATGTCAGATGGGAGTTGCTTGTACTTTGAATCACACGTTCCCCGGTGTGATTTGAGCCTTCAAACTAAGAAATCCTCGTTATGCATTACAGACGTCCCTGAAAGAGGTGGCTGGTCGGTCAGTAGTAATTTGAGTTTTTCTAGCTGCATAGCAGCCCCTTGCATTCGGTGTGGAAGCTCCAGCAGCTCGCAGTGCACAAATGGCATGTGTGTGCAGCAGGAGGCTGCTCAAGGAGCGCTTCACAACGCTTTCCACAGCTTCTCTTTCTGAGCGGTCTCCAGCTGTAGCCCTTGGTGCTCTGCTGGTCGACTCCAGTGACTGAAAAAGTTATGAGGGAAAGCTCTACTCTGCACACCGGGAAAAAGTCTGAATACATGGATTTTAAATGCAGTCTGGGTATTTAGGAGCAACCATTCGAATGTGGATGCAGAGATAATCTTGGTAATTAATTCTTTGCTTTTCAGGCTCTCTTGATGCTTTTTATTGTATTTTGTGCAAGTGACAGCACCAAATAACAATGCTTAAGTTAATATAATTCATTAATCAGTATATAATATGATGTACAGATATTCTTTGAAATGTACATACCCCAAAATTAATGTTCTCTTTATGTACAAGTAAACTACTTGATTGCCCCTTGTTGAATTGATGTCTGGTGTTAATCAAGAAGTTGAGAACTGGGAAAGCTATATTGGGAGGGTGTGGCCACTCTGAGTTAAATTTTTCTTTGTTCTTAAAGACATTTTGAAAGGCTTACAGCAAAGCAGAGAAGAATGTTTTCCTTTTTACCCTTAATTAGTGAAAATTAAGGGTACAGTTTGACTTTAGCATTGGTAAGAATTAAAATAAGTTAAATGCTATTAGTACCTGAAGTAGTAAAACGAGAAACAGTTCTGATATCTTTTTTACTAAATATGTTACTGATACATAACATGTTCAGAGCTGGGATGTAAAGAGACACGAAGAAGAATAAAGTCAGTGTTCATGTTTTGTGTTTTCTTTGCTGCCTGTTATCTTCTCACATTGGTTCTCAGTTGCTTGGCTTTCCCCATCATAGCAGAGAGTACAGTACAATGATATATATTGGTACATCCTCCTGTCGTTTATTTCAGGAAGACAAATTAAATGTTTGTGCATATTTATATGTACACACACTATTTGTTATATACACGCACCTATCTCATTTTATAACTCAATTCCCCTGAGAACAAAAGTTTCTTTTCTTTGTGATGCTAGAGTAGTTTCGGAAGTTTTGTTTGGTTTGTTTTTTTTTTAAACCATGCTGAAGTTCTTCGTTTGACTGTTTGTACTATTATTTTAACCTTGAATATAATGCTGCATTTTGGAGTTTATCTTAATTTCTTGTCTTTGATAATGTTGTTTTTGTTATTTCTAGAGTAATGGTGATCAAAATATGCATGAATTGTAACTGCAAGTTTTGTTCTTGGCTATTTCTTTATTTTCTTTTTTGAGGGCTTGTAACTAATAGGACTTTTTGAAATACTGGTTTGGTTTTGCAGCCCGTTTGTGGTACGGAGTTCTGTGGTGGATTTCCAGCTATCGGAGTGGCTGCTTCCCTTCAGCATGGACAAACCAGAGCCTGTTGTTCTCTGGAGCTGCATGCTGTGGGGCAGTCAGGGCAGTCAGCCTGCTGAAATGCTTGCCACCTTGTCTGCGCTGTGCATCGTAATGAGGTCCAAAGTTGAAATAGTCCCAGAAGTCTGAATAATCTCCAAGTAGCCTTGTTATGGCATAGTCCATTGGTAAAAGTGCATTTTTGTTTGGATCCCAAGTTTCATGAGGATGTTGCAAGATTTCAAACTTGACTTAATCACATATGTTTAGGTGCGGCCTTACCTGCTATGCCGGTGTACACCTGGGATTCCTTGAGCATTTCCTTTGCAACTCCTGCATATGTCACCTGGTTATTTGTCAAGAATTGGATTCTTGTTTACAGTTTTATAATATCCTTAACAATACTTTTGGGAGTTTAAATTGTTTTGATTTCAGGCGTTTATTTCTCCCTACATAATGGATTCTTTCATGCACTTCCTGAAAGGAGAGTTTGCTGTGTTTGTGGGAAATTACTGCACTTGGGTGGAGAAGAATTTAGCAAAGTATTTTCCTATTTAAATTTGATTTTGTACCATTTGAGAACAAAATCCCAGCATTGCCAAATTCCTGGTGGTAGGAGAGAGAGCCACCGTTGTAAGACTGCTTTAGGAGATTTCAATGATGACAGCTTAGGATACCAGATACTCACATATGTGAAACTGGCAGGGAAATCTGACTACCCCTATGATTTAGTTTGATTTCATGACTTCGAAAATTCTGAGTTGAATTATTCTCTTTGAATCTTTTGTGATAAACTCTAGATGTTATCTGCATGAGACACGCTATATACTGGGGACAGATATAGTATCCATAATATTTAATTAATAAAACAGATTTTATTTGTATTTTTTCATGGAAAGCTATTGTATTTTCAAATCTTTATAAAATATAAGTATATATAAGTAAATAATGTGGACTTTCCAAACAATATTTGTTTAAATTAACATGTTTTAAGGGATGTTGAAATGCCACTGCAGAAGAAAAGGAATATATTAAAAACAAAAGCTAGACTTTTGTCATACTAGTGAAGCATTACTGTACCCTTAGGCATTCTGGTTATTAGGGGCTTAAGCTGCCCTTCTTGAATAACTAGAAAGCCTTTGCACATAAAGAGTGTGATTGTAAATAAACAATTGTGTAAAATGTTGTGTTTGATTATCAGACTGACTTTTTTCTGATTTAATTTCAGCATTGGTCTTTCGTTATCATGATTTTCTAAATACATTTAAGAGTCAAAAGGATATTTAAGACATTTCTTTCCCTTTGAAGTATGGGAATTGCTTTCCTGTTGAAGTATGGGACTCCTTGGTTTAGTCCTTTTTCTTTGGCAAAAATGAAATATTTCAGGTATGGTACTAGATGACTTATATTGCTATTGCTGCTTCCTTTCTGCAGAAAATGTACTGTAAATGTTTCTGTAGAAAAATCTGACCTGTGATAAAAAGACCTTTTAGTACCTAAGTAGATACAAAAAGAATGTGAGGCTCCTTATAAACAATGTATTTTAATTTTGAATTTGAGATGTAAAGAATAAACATTTAAATAACTGAGGAATTAAAAATCTGAGAAGTGTGATACAGCTGATACTGTACTTGGGGTTTGAACTTGTTAACAGTGAATAAGGGTCTACCCTGCAAGAAGCTTTATTGATGTCAATGATGATATTTTTCTATTAAAAGATGAACAAAGCTATCTGGGCTTTTTAAAATTTTGCAATATAAATAAACCTGGTTACCTTACCTTTAGAGAGGAAATTAAAATGCAGAGAGCTTTGTTAGCAAAAGAAATGCAGATTTGAAGCCTTGATTTGTAAAATTTTTTTCTGCAACTGGAAGAGCTTTTTAATAATAATAGTAATGACTACTGATAAAAATTTTACACTGGAAAATTCAGTTTCCTTATTCAGGGAATCTCTCATGGCATTTTAAAATGAACTAGCCTGCCTGTGCTCACATATATGCCATGATGCAGGTCTTTGTTTGTTTGTCTGAGAGTGGCATAAACATGTATTTGCTGAATTCTTAAGCACAGGAGACAGATGAAGCTGGGGTGGACTGGTCATAAAGCAAATGCATTTCTAACACAGAGGCGACAGAGCAAGGCTAGAGACCCTTCATTGTCCTCCAGATTGCACTGCTGCTTTTTAGCCACTTTATGGATTTCTTTGCTAGGCACCTCTGTCAGAGGTATCATTAGGCAAGTATGAGAGCAAGGGCAGTGGCCCAAATACTTGTCAACACCAGCAATTGCTTGACCACATATACATGGATATTTAGTTAAAGGGACAGTGTATTTGATACTTGAAGTTGATGTTAAAACATCCATGTTGGCAAGATGCTGCTGCTTCTGTGCTGACTAAAGTGATGTTGAAATGGCTTTTACTTTTTTCTTAACAGAAGTGTTTCTTTTTCCCCAGTGGTGATAAATCAATAGTCTGTTCCAATCCTGATCAGCAATATTCTATTGTTATAGTACCATAAATTTCCTGTTGATATTTGTGGAAGAATGACATTTAGATGAAAGAGAAAAACACCTTGTTTTTAAAAGACAACCCACAAACCAACATTCTTCTGCTCACACAAAATAAAAAAGTGCCAATATTTAGGTTTAGAAATGCTTAATGATTCCTTCAGAGAGATATTGGTATTTAAACTATATTTTGAATTTTGATCTCAAATTGTAAATGCTTACTTGAGCCTGTATGGTACCATAATAGCACACTCCAAGGACCATGTGACAAAAGCAAACAAGAAAACTCAGTGGTTCACATGTTACTCAGCTGAAAAGCAGAGATGGCACTAATGTTTGCAGCAACCCTTTGGTGTCAAATACAGAAAGATGGTTTTTTATGAACCAAAAATAAAATCCAGTTTCCTATATTCTCTTGAGTTTGAGGTCTGCTGAAGAGGGATTTTGAGGGATTTTAATTCAAACCTGTATAAGATGTTTTTCTTCTGCTCTTCTGTCAAGGTTTAGGAATGGTACTCCCCAGTCTAGTGCCCCCACTCTCCAAACCACACATTGGTTCTCTGTCTTTTCTCTTCCTCTCCCACTTTGATAGCCTGAAGAGGAGAATTGGAGGCATAAAAGGCAAAGATCATGGGTTGAGCTAAGAACAGTTTACTGGAAACAGCAGTGAGATAAGAAAAGGAGCAGTAGCAGCAATAAAATAGCTGATGGCTCTGCCACATTTTCTCACCTCAAGGAAATCTACAATTTGAGCAATCACCCTTTTCCCTAGAAGAATGTCCCTTTCCTCCATCTCAGCAATGACATGAGATGGGGTAGAGTAACCTTCATGACCTAGATGTGCCCCTCATGTCTGCTACAAAAAATAACCCTCTGCTGGCTGGAGCCAGGACATCTTCACATCATGAGCATTAATAAAAAAGACTGCACCTGATCTCAGGCTGCATAGAAAGTTCTACTTTCGTTTTCTGAGGCAATATGGTTTTACTGAGGGTTTGTACCACTTTAGTTTGGTTTACAAAGGTGCAGGATACACCTAGACGTTTGGAAAGCTAAGCAATCTATAGGGGTCCTTTTTGTCAAAAGTAAATTTGAGGATCTCATTTGCCAGTGGAAATTGCAATGCTGTGATAGGGTCTGTACCAGCAGTTTTTACAGAGATCTGCTTCAGGGACACAGCCTGGAAATTGAAGCTAGGGGAGCTTTCTAACATATTAATTGGGTTAAAATATTTAAGAAGTCACATCCATAGTCTTCCCAAGAAGGCAATGGCTTTGCATTGCCTTTTAAAATCTGAAGTAAAATCTTGTTCTTAATCTCTTTTAGTAGCCTGAAGTGCTTTTATTGTTTTTTCAGTGGTGTCCCACCCTTAAAGGGAAATGATGATTTATGATTTAATTGAGTCTTTTATTCATACTTAGACTCAACAAGCTGCTTATATGGAAGCTAAAATGGGCAGCAATAAGGAACAGGTGCCCTGAGCTTAGAACAAGTCATGCTCTTTGCCCTCATGCGGAAGAGATTAGGTTTTCCAGTTGTGGAGTTTCCTGTATCTAATACACGAGTCTTCACTTGCATCTACAAGCTGTTAGCTATAGGATAAGGAGGACTAAAGGCAGGCAGACCTGAAAGAGTAGACAACAAAATGCAATTCATTAAGCATTTGTTTTCTGGTGCCACGGGACATAAAACAACAAAATGTTTCCAGTCTGCTCCCTTTCTTGCAAGCTCTCAGCTTACAAGTACTTTACATCCTTTGTGCCACGTTATCATCTCGTTTAAAGGTGAGGTAATCGTCTTCAACCGAGAGGCTACGAAACCATACTCTCACCTAACACTTCGGTGGCATAACGTGAGTAGAAATGGAGATTATGCCCCACACAGAGGAGTTGATTGATGGGCCCTCCTGATAGGGGAAGGTGTGGTATGTGAGTGTGAATTTGCATCTCTATGGCCGGGTGAATGTTTTGTCAGCAGCCTTTGTAGAGGAGGCCAGACCCTCTCACACCTCCTTGAGAAG
Organism: Molothrus ater; assembly: GCF_012460135.2. Lineage (NCBI taxonomy): Eukaryota > Metazoa > Chordata > Aves > Passeriformes > Icteridae > Molothrus > Molothrus ater. Next base: position 26,945,373 of record NC_050483.2, read on the forward strand.
CAGGTGACATCGCTGTTCAGAAGTGGTTTTTGGCACCCTCTGTTTGCCTCCCGCAGATAGAGGCACTTAAGCCTTTGCTGAAATAGCAATTTTTCATCGAATTGCAGATACATTATTGCCTATATGCATCTGCTGTGAGCCTTCTTGACTGGCTTTTTCCTGGACATTGTGATTAAAAGTCTGAATTATAGTTCTCTGCTGAATCCTGTCATGTTTGTTCTGGAAATCGAAGATGTGGAATGGAGTCTTCTGGATTGCACTCTAGAAATGCGTGCGTGGAAATGAGTGCTTCAATTTCTGTGTGGAGCAGATTGAGTAGTTTCTCTAGCCAGGTTACTTACTTGGCTTTCAATCATGTCAGTGAACAAAGTTATTATCTCCCTGGTTCTGAGCACTTAGGTGATTTCAGTCTGCCTCTTATGCAGAGCTATTTCATACTTTTCTGTTTCTCAGTTGGGTAACTTTGGTAGTGTCACTGAAAAGGTCAAAGATGGAAGAAAAGAAAGTGGTGGATCAACATTCTCCCTTGAAGCATGGGTTCAGGACATTTTTTACATCTCTCAGCTGCTCTGATGTGGTTTTTTTTTTTTTTTTTTTATTGTGAAAATGAATAGAACTACTCAATTTTGCTACGTGCTATAAAGCATTTTAAAAAGACAGTTCTTTCTGAGTGACTTGTTTTATAAGAATACAGTTTGGAGGTGGAAAAATATTCTTTGTTCAGTGACAGCTCTAACAGAGTAACTCTTAAGTGACAGAATTTGCTTGGGAAAGTGCTCTAGGTTAAGTGTAGGATGCCTGGCTGTTTACAAGTAACCATCGAAGCGATATCGTTTGGATGTGTGGGGGCAATGTGAAAATCTATTGACATCTTTAGTTACTCAACTGGTTTATTTTTGGGAGCTCATGAATTGGCAGGACATCCTGACCCTGTCTGGAGGGGAAAAGCATAATGACTTTGAATGTAAGAGACTTTGTGAATATTTTGTCAAGTTACTTACTAATATTTCTTTGCAGCAACTATCATGGAGGTTTTAACCCTTTGCTTTCCCCTCTGAACATTTTTGCATATTGTTGATACATATTAATGAAAATCTACTAGTCTGTCAAGACAAAATGGCTTATTGCATCCTAATTTGCATCCTAGATTTGAAGAGTGTGAAGTTTTCTTGCATGAAGAAAGGTGAAAAATATTTAGTTATAAGATTACTTGTTTGTAACCCTTTGTAATATTAAACCTTCACTTGGACCAGCTATAGGTTGGATTCAGGATTGGTTGTTGATGCAGAAGGCCAAAGTGTAGGAAGGACAGGGCAGTCTTGCACACAGGTAGTTTTGGATTGTAAGGAAGTAAGGAGTTGAGAGAAGCTGTATTTATGTTAAAAAACACAGCTATATTTTTTGTGAAACTGATACTACTTTTGCTCTATGTGACTAGAGAGGACCAGCAGACAAAATCAAAAACTGACAGTAACAACTGCAAAGTGAACACTTTGCCCTTCCTATTATAAGGTTTCTGCTTGTGACTGATTTACACAAAACTATTACCCACTGTGCATAAGAAAATGAAAACAGGAAGGGTTTCTTGTAGTGTTCTCTTTGTAGCTACTACTTATGGTTCTGATTTGGAGAGCTGGTGCAAGGGTGCATGGAGTAAATAGGGAGTTTGTCATGGAAGAAGGTGGTTTTCTTTTGGCTTTCAATATTCAGTATTCTGACACCATCAGAAAATCTCAACTGCATTGTCAGATTAGTTGAAAACAATTTTGTTGCAGGAAATAAGTAACTTCAAAACATTTTGCTTGATGATACTTGCAGTCATCTTACTGAAAAATTAAAGTTGTGTTTGTAAGTCTTAATTATTCCATATCCCTTTATTCATTCACACAATTAACTTGAAGTCTCATACCCGCATTGCAAGATTTCTTCCAAATGCTGAATTGTGAAAGAGATGAGTTACCAATTGCTTTGAAGGGAAAGAACCACTGATTTGACTTTTCTGTGTTACACAAGCAAAATTTAAAAGAAACCCAACAGATGAAGAAATAAAATAAAGCACATGTTAACACTTGGCAAGCTGACTGGACTCACTGAGACTATTTTGTTTGAAAGGTGTCTCCTTCATCATCTCTTTTTTTTAAATAGGTAGAAGTGGTGGTGAGTTTTTTGTGTTTGTTTGGATGGGTTTTTTTGGTTTGGTGTTTTTTGGTTGGTTGGTTGGTTTTGTTTTGCTTTGGTTTTTTGGGGTTTTTTGGTGGTTTTTTTTGTTGTTGTTTTGTTTGGTTGGGGTTTTTTGTTTTTGTTTTTGTTTGTTTGTTTGTTTGTTTGTTTAATGTTTTTAAATATGAAAAGGGAGATCTGGAAAACTCATGTGTCTGGAATGATGTCAGCTTATCTGTTCAGCAACAGCCCAGTTCCTTACTATTATTAAATACAATTGCTGGAAAAATTGGCCTTGAGGCAGGAATGTTAATTTATTTTTGATGGGGTTTTTTTTCTGAAGTGTGTGTTGGGCATTAGTTTTAAACAGTTGGTTTTTTTCCCCCTCAGTTCTATCAGTGCTACTATTCACCTTACTGTAATAAATTTGTGACTTTGTTATAAAGTTATATAATGAATGATTTTGGGGCTTTCCTTGCAATGCAAAAGTTGAAAATGAAGCTGTGTATATTCATAGCTTGTAGAAATGTCAAATATATAAACAACAGAAGACGCTGTATATTTAAAAAAAAAAAAAAAAAGAAAAATCCTCATTCACGACCTAAATGAAAGGAGTGTATTGCAGAATGCCTTTCTGTGCAGGACGCAGTGCTTCGGTGCTCGTGCTGCAGGCGCCTCCAGCCTGGCCGGCCTGTGCAGGGGGGTTCCGTGTTCCGTGCCCGGCTGGCGCTGGGGCCCGCCCTTGGTGGAGGTGGGGCCGGGCTGGGCAGCAGCCGCAGGTCGGGGCCTGACGGGCGGACAGGGGCAGCTGCCGGGTGCCTCTCGGGAGGCAGCCCTGGGCTTCGTGACTTGCAGGGACGGAAAGCTCTGCTGCGGGGGGACACAGACCCTTTGAGAGATACTGTTTCTAAAGGCTATCAACTCGGGCTCTTGCTCAGCAGCTGAGGCATTTCACTGGGAAATGCAACATCAGAAAAGCATGCTTTTAGACTCCAAGTGGCTTTGGAACAGCTGTACTGAGCAGCTAAATAAATATAACCCTCTATAAGAGGAAATAACTTTTCTAACAGATATATGCACAAATGGATTATAATCATACTGAGCCCAGTGTTTGCTTGAGCAAGAGAGGAAACCTTTTAATAGTGATCTATAAATGGAAATTTGTGCTTAAACCAGCTTCTTCTAGCAGTGATTGGAGAACGCTACTCCTGCCTAGTGGAGGAGCATCTCAGGGAATTGGAAAAACTAGATGAGCTGGGGAGACACTGGCCAGGAGCTAAAACAGCAATGTACATTCAAATTTATTGGTGCTCAGATGCCAGCAGAAGTGTCCGGGCAAAAGCAGTTCTTTTACAGTAGTGTGAGTGGGCCTGGGTAACACAGAACTGAGCTACTCAGTATGCTTGGAGAGAGCAGGGGAGCATAGCACTCCTGTCAGGGGAAACCCAGCGTTTTGCTACCTCCAAAATGCAGAAAAATAAGATACTAAAACAAATTTCAAATTTGGAACATATTTAGTAATTACAGATGCACGTCCTAAAATATTTTATAATAATAAAGCAAAGCACAGAGCTGAAATCATATGCAAACAGCACTTACCAGAGTTGCTGCTTCAGGAAAAAATTAAAATTGTAAAATAGTCAATCTGGTAAAAGTTCATCCCAGGTTTGTTTTTTGGTTTTTTTTTTTATTCATGAATGAGGGAGTTCTTTAATAAATACTTTAATGAAGTACTGTCCATTTCTTAATTTTCAAATTTTAAGATATTTAATGAAGAGGGAGTTGTTACTGGTGGGATTTTGCTTTCAAACAGCAGCTCCAAACTGAAAGCAAATTGGTAGATTTAAACACCAACCTGTGTATCTTCAAATAAATTGATGGCATCTCCTGACAGACATGGTGCCAGTAATCCAGAGGAGACCCTGGGGCCATGTGATGAAGTTGCATGCTTTAAAGAATAAAACGTGACTTCAAGTTAGTGCATACATTTGTAATTGTATGCCTGTATTTTTTTCTTGGGGGGAAAAAAAAAGGGGAGGGGTTCTTAAACTTGAGTGTGGGATGGAAGAGGTGGTCAAGGATTGCTTTTAAAGACTGAGGTTTTCCAGAATGCCTGGGAAGGACATGGTGCTGCTGTTGTGGTGCACGTTTGCTGAGGTCTGTGCCGCAACAGATCTCTGGCAGGAGCTTGCTGTGCTGCACAGGCCAGTTTTCCACAAGCCTCAGCAAAGTTGGTCACTGTGGATTATTCTTTCCACATGTCGATTTTGTGCATGAAGCTGCTTGAGGGAATTGAAGCCAAAATTCAGGAGTTGGAAGGTTAATTGTTTTCCTTGCCCTTTGTTTGTCTGTGTGTGCTATTTACTTGGAGGGAGAGGGAAGAGAGTGTTAACCAATTACAAGTATACATCTTCCATTTCTTCCTGGAATGATAGTGGAAAATATTCCTAGGGTAGTTAACAGCCAAGTCACTCTCAGTAGTAGATACTGTTGTAAGTACACAGATTATTAGCAAGAAACACATCAGGACTTGGATTTTGTTGCTGAAGAATTAGTTCTCCACAAGGAACAGGAAAAAAATGTGTCGATACTCAGCTGAGGAAATTTTTACTGATGCAGCTAGGCGAGCATAGTATATTTATTGCTGTGGTCTTTATTTTAAGCCATTTTTTCAAGGACTGCCAAAAATGTCATTTTACCTACTTAAGCATAAAAAAATATAAAATTGGAACTGTGGAAGGCAATTTCCCTTTTTAACATTGGAGCTGCAGATACACTTATTTTAGAAGTTTACTAGAGAACTAGTGAAATGATACTGGGAGCTGAGGAACTGACAGGTGGGGTTTTTCCAGTTGCTGCTTTTAAAAACTTGAACTTTTAAATCTAATATCTACTGAATGCTAAGGAAGCTTAGTGTATGAACATTTTCAAATTATTTTAAACAATTTGCAATATTTGAAACTATGAGCAGTTTTCCCAGTGATACTGAGAAAACTGGCACACAACATTCTCTCCATATATAAGAAAAAGGTGCTAATTCCTCTTTACCATGCAAATATCTTTGCATAAAATGAAATTCATATTTATTAACAAGAAAAATAAGAAAAATATTTTAGAAAACCTTATATTTCTTCAAGAAAGGGAGCTAAGGACTGTAACAAAAATTATAAACAACTTCTTTTTATTGGATGCAGCTTTTTATATGTCCAAATCTATCTTATTGTTACCAGGTAGAGTATAAGTAAAAAAAAATACATTTAAGAAATTACCAGTTATTAAAATCTACCTTTCTACCTTTAAAAAAAAGGGGGGTGACACACTAAGAAGTTATTATTGTGGCTCAGTTGGATGGGTGGTTCATATCTTTTGGAACAGTTTGAACTGCCATGATGTCTTTGTGGAACTAAGTATGTTAACCTGGAAGGCATCATATTCTAGAAAATGGACAAAATCCACTGGAAATGTAGGAGCAAGAGGAAAGGCATCTGGAGGGACTGATACACTTGTGGTTTGATGAGATTTTCTTCTTTCTGCTAGTTTTTTTTTTTTTGTCATCTCACCCTTTTCTCACTTGTTAGCTTCTTGTGTGTTGCAACACAAATGAAACTGAATGGAAACCAACCATCGTGCCTGACCTCGGTTGGAAGCGTGAATTCTTCAGCCCTGGGCCTCTGAAAATGCTGCTGGGGAAATAATCCCTGTCTCTGCACTGGTGCTACTGTGAAACTTTATGCCAGCACCAGCGTCACAAGTCTTGCAGAAAGTGAGTTGAAGACAGCTGAAGGGTGTGGAAACCTTGCTTAAGCAGAGCCACTGAGTTTAGAAACGTCTGCAGTAATACAAACTTAGCCTGCTACCTGCAGGATCTGTATATGTGTAAAAGCCATTCTTTTATTTAAACTTTTTCCTCATGGTCTAAAGTACAGATAGCAACGAGTGTGAATTTCCTTCTGCTTTTTTGTTAGTTTTTGTGGCTCTGGCAGTACTTTTGTGACTGATTTGTCAGGTTCTGTCTGCAAGGGAAATTTTTGTGCAATGTTCAAGATTTTCAGTAAGACAGAGAGAACAAAACCACAAGTACAAGTGGTACAAGACTTCGGAAGAGCATTGACTTAACTATTTAACCTACTGTAATAGGTGAATGTCATCAATTATGTGCAAATCAGTACTTGCCCTTTTTTTTTTAAGTAATACTGTGACAGCATTCCTCATGCATAGCTCTCAAGGCTTAGTTCTGTTGCTGTTTCTTGTTTGTTTTTCTCCCCTGTAAATAGCTGTGACAAGTACATATCTTTTTATGTAAAGGGAAAAATGACACTGCCAATTTCATCCATACTGTTTACATTTTAAAAATTCTGGGTCCTATTTTATTTTTTTTCTGTGAAACCTGACTATATTTCACCACCAAATGTGTGATTGTTCTGACCATCCCTTCCCCCTCTCACCCCTTCAATGACAGAAATCTGACATTTGCTGCTGCAGGTTAAAACAGTAGCCAAGGACCATGGTGCTCCCTGACTTCTGGGGCCCTCAGAAGGGGCAGTGGGAGCAGTGGCAGAGCTCTTTCCGCAGTCTGCTGAAAGGACCCTTGTTCCTGTAGTCCAGCTGCTGTGAAGTGTGCTGTCCTCCTACTAAAAATCAGTACAGGTTGCTCTTGTCCAGGTGAAACAGAGCATTCAGTCAGAGGGTTCAAGGAGTGGAAGATGCAGAAGCTTGTCCCTGCACGAGTGAGCTCTGAACACATGTGATATCTTTTGAATAAATACCTATCCTTTAACACTATCTAGCCTCTGTTCTAGGTAGCCTCTCAAGGCATCACATGCAGTTCCAATTCATCCAATCCCTGTGGGCCTGAAAGCTGTTTCTTATTTGTGGCATCTCAGATGTTGCAGTTGTGGGGAAAGAACAAAAATTCTTTTTTCTTGGAGTGGTGGTTGGGAATGTGATTGTGAAGATGGGAGGAATATACATGTCATGGTAGTTGCTAAAAACACTCTTACAGGCTTTTAGAGCCCCCTTTTTTGATTCTCTGATTCCAAATTGTGCTTATGGTGCTCATAAGCATAAATGCTCATAAGCATCTGATGTAAACATATGAAAGCTTGTATCAGCGTTAATCAACTAATAGGTATAAATAAATACCTTCCCTTCTTTGTTCATATGATTTTTTAATTGCATGCAGCGAAGGAATTGGATGAGATTCTTCAGCAATTTTATCTAATTCCTAGGCAAAGTTAGTAACAATGTCATGATTGCACCTGAGTAGGTCTGCCTAGTATCCTGAATTTCTCTGTGTCCCCTGGACACCACCACAGCCAAGGCTAGCGTATGTGCACATAAGTCTTACAGATGACAACTCTAGTAAAAGCTAGCATGGTATTTTTAGATCCACAATAAACCTGCATTGACTGCTGTATGCTTATCTTGAGTTTATTAATATGCATGGCATACGGTCTCGTGGGCGGGCTGAAATAGGAAGAAATGTTTTGGAAAGGTTTCATGTGCACTTTAGCCAACCTTAGGATGGGATTTCAAACTGAGTAAGAGACTAAATATGATTGAAAGGATAGTCACTAACCTGAGACCGAGTTAGGTTATCTCATTTGTCCTAGACCTCTTCAGGCAAGTAATTTTAAAATCTCCCTCTCCCAGACTTAGCTGTCTTCAATAAAAAGGGAATAATAGTAATTTAGTCCCTTAAAGAGACATTTCCAGAGTAAGTGCATTAAGAGTGTAATCTTTATGCATTCTTTAATGCTGTTATACTGTGAATATGAGGCCATGCAGCCATGTAAAGTAGAAAATGCTGTAATTTGGGTTTTTACTATAGCACCGGGAATGAAGCCATGGACAATAAGAGCAGTACACCTGCCCAGTGTTGTCATTTTCTTTTAAAAAAAAGGAAGCCTAAAACCCCAACCACCACAGATCATGCAAGTGGAAGAGCCCTTCCCCTTAGGCTGCAGTTCCAGGCAGAGCTTGAGGAGAGTGTGAAGGCCTTATGGAACACTGCATCTGTGGAGTATCAGAGATTGCTACTATGACACTGACATGTATATTTTAATGTTAGAGCCTTTAATGTCTACAATTGAAATTTCATGTGCTTTAGAGGACTTTGTGACTTTTATATAAATTGCCTTAAAATTTACCTCTGGATGGGGAGAGTTCTACAGCATACTTAAAAAGTAGTGTTCTATAGTAGTTTCTGAATTCGGTATAACTGTTCAAATGAAGATGCTTTACCTAAAATCTTGCAAATGCAGTCTGTAGACAAAATTGAGATAAAAGAAATACAGAAGAATAACCTCATCTTGGCTGCCTTTGCTTTTTAGTGGAAAACAGACTGCTTTGTCTCTCTTTGTGTACCTGGTAGCAATACAGCATGTTGCAAGTGACACATGTTGTGAAGTTGAATGAATTGGTGTTGATATATTGCTTTAACTATTGCCAAGTATTATGTAAATGGTAAGTATTCCACTAACATGAAGTTTGTTCATGGACAAGTTCCTTCAACTACTTTCTGTAGGAGAAATTTGTCTGTGGTATAATAACTGGTAGAATGTTTTTCTGCCTTGGTGGATTCCCAAATGGGGAAGAACTGTGTAACATTTGTTACACAGTTGTCTCACAGCCTGCTGATGAGAGATTGGATGTTCATTCTTATTGTTTGGAGATGTGTTGAAAATAGTGATGTCATCAGATGCTGTGGGACGTAAGCTGGACCACTTGAATTAACCTGCTTGAAATGGAGAGAGTGCTATATACCTGGTGTGAAAAAATACTTTAGAATCCATTATCACAAAATCAGAATAGTTTGCTTTGGAAGGGACCTTAAAGATCATCTCGTTCCACCCCCCTGGGAAAGGCTGGAACACTTTGCTCTAGTCCAGGTTGCTCAGAGCCCCATCCAAACTGGCATGAAACTGGATGACTAGATGCATTATGGATTGTAAAGGAGCATCAGTCTCAGAGTTTCTTTGGTGTGAGACAATCAGGTTAATGGAATCCATATACCTGAAGACATGATTAGTTCATTAGCCCTTCATTCTGAAGTGAAAACTATATAATATAAGGGAATTTTTTTTTCCTTCATGCTTAGTGATTTCTTTTGTAGATGGTCAAGTGTTTAGTGCAGATGATCTTAACAGCTTTTCTAGTAAGTCTGATCTTCCAATTATTTGTATCCTGAGGTTTTTTTTTCACAATTTGCAAGGACTTATTGTTCCTGTTAATAGCAATTTCATAGCCTGTATCTTTAGCAAATACAGCTGTTCAAAATGTAATGTGGGATTATTGAATCAAAATGTTATGACTTCAATTAAAATATATTCGAGGACACGCAGAGTAAACTGTGCAAGTGCAGGATACTTCTGATCTCCTTAAAACGCATAGAATTCCATCTCCAGGTGGATTAATGCATAAACTTTAGTTTTTCTCATAGTATTGAACTTAATCATAGCGACCTCAACTTTGTTTTACTAACAGCTGAGTCTTTTGCTCAGTTTAAAATAGCTTTGTAAGGATTCTTGATAGAGAACGTTTTTCCTCATGCTGTTATCAAATAACTTATTTTCTTTCTAGTTATAAAGTACAGAATGAGTGGCTTGTTTGGTTTCAGGTAGGTTTGTTGAGCTGAATCTTTAGGAAATTTCTGACTTTGCTCTGAGACCATATGAACCTGATGTCACTTATGCCCCTTAGTGGAAGTGCTTTTATAATGCTAGTAAGGATACAAATAAGCCACTACAGAAATGGAAGCGCTTTGTATTTGATCCACTATTGGTGGCAGCCATCTGCTCTTTCCTTCCTCCACTGAAATCCCTGTGGCTAAAAGGAGGAAATTGAGCAGGTGTCTGTCAGGTAACTGGCAGGGAGCTCTGAATCCAGCAACCTGGAGAGTGCTTTGATTTTTTAATTAAAGGTTAAGAAATCAGACTGCTCTAAGCCCCTGGAGTCTTAAAACCTTACTGTTTTCCACTGTGTGATGATCCTGCTTGCCCGCATCTTTCAGTGTTCCTACTCCCAGTGCTGGTATGCAATTGCTTAGCTGCATTGCTGTAATGCCTGACAGCCCCAGTCATGGCCAAGAGCTTACTGTACCTTGTAACAGACCAGCACAATAAAGAGACCCTTTTATAGTCAACAGGAATTCCTAAAAGACGTAATTTTAGAAATTTGAACTGAAGCCCTGTCAGTGCTGTAAAAGACTGTGCTCAGTCAATACTGTCATCTGTTTGCTGCAAGTGTGTGGATGTGGGCAAGCCAAGGTCAGTACTGCTTCAGCTTAGGTAACTGCTGATAAACAAAGATATTTCTGGGTCAAGTGAGATAGAGGCAGGCATATGACAAAAGAGAACTATGTTATTGTGCGACTTTTTCCCTTCACTTTTTGTCTACTCCCTCTTTTTTGTTTATCACTACCCTGATTGCATCATGTCTGAAATTAGGCTTCTAAGCCCTTTGTGGAAGACTCTCCATCTAGGCAGTTAGTGGCTGTTGTTAAAGATAATACAACTTTTATGACCTCAAAATACTCCATTAATATCAACGTTTTTGGTTTCAAGTATTATTTTATGAAACAATTTGAAGTGGCTTGCTTAAGGTGCATGTCTGTAGCAGAGTTGGATGCTGATCCCAGATCCCAGGGTTCTTCCTGTATGTGTAGTCTCAGCTACTGTCCAGCCAGACTTGGGTGAGTGATGATGCTTGCTTGACGATCTTAAGAATGTCTCTGCCAGGGGCTCAGGCTGAGGAATTGAGTACCTTTATATTTCTCATGAAGAAATCTCTGGGAATGGAAAGTATCACTGTCTCTATGAACTTTCACCATTCTCTTCCCTTAGTTGTAGCCCATTACCCCTTGCAGAGCCTGAAAGGAATCTGTAAAACATTCAGACTTTTTTGTTCTGTACACTGGATGTCTGTGCAAGCCTGTTTTTTTTTTTTGCTGGAGTGCTGAAGAGGTTGAGATGGGAACAACTGAACCTGTAGCAATCTTTCTTGTTTAGCTCAGTGCGTTCAGTTGTGTTTTCTTCTCAGGGCTAAAGTGCAGAGAGATTTGGCCTGTCTCTGGGATATGCATGCAGTTCTGCAGCTGGTGTGTTTGTGGCAGGAGAGGCATTTGGAGTGAAGGATGTGTTGTGGTCCTGTCAGGCATGAGAATGCGAGGGCAGGGAAAAGCTTTTGGCTTGCTCTTTGCCATTCTGACTTTAGAGCCTGCTGTGATTCCTGCATGTTAGTCTCTGTTGCTAGCAACTGCCTTCCCAGACAGCTCCAAACAAAAAAGCTTAAAATAACTGTCTAAGGGCTTCCAGTTAGAACTGTTAACCCATTTCCAGTGGGAAGGAATGATGTTCCTGTAACTGTACAAAGCCTGAAAGCAGCATTTCATACTCCGTAATTACTGTGCTCATTCTGCTCTCTAAGACTGCCCAAACCTCTTCAGATCAGGGTTTGTTATCATGACAGATTATAATAACAATTATTCCTAACTTCAGTACAGTTTATAAACATTAACCAATATAAGAAATGTACCATGTATGTATTTTATTAAAGGATAAGCCTGGTCTGTGTTGCAAAGCATTTGTAAAGATGGGCTTTCCTGTGTTTGTGTTTACAAGTGTCTGGATTGTGGAGCTGCCTCTCTCGTGGTACATGACAAAAGACTAGTCTGCTGCAAATCATGAATAATTTGTTTTCATGTGATGAGGTTCGCATGAAATTTCGGTTATTTTGGAAACAGCACTTAAAGTTTTGGTTGAAAATAAGTGAAAATCTTACATATCCTTTCAATAGCTGGTAGAAGCAACATTGTCAGTTCCTTTAAAAAAATCTGGTTGTGGCCTTTTTTCCCTTTTGTTGTTTGTTTTATTATCTATTAAGTTTTAAAATTTTAGTCTGTCTTTTTAGTAGTCTTCCTACCTCATCCATACTGATTTTCTTCTGGTGGAGCTGTTTGTGTTAGCCAGGTTTTGTCTGGCTTGTTATAAGGATAAGACTAATCAGCACTTGATGGGCATTTTCTTTTTAGCAACTTTTGTCTCTTCCTCATCCATTAGAACAAAATTATGTGGAAAATTCTGGGTGTGTTTTGAAAAGGAAACCTCCAATAAACTTGTAACCAGGTTTACAGCTTGAACTGAGGAAGACAACCCCAGAAATTAGGTTATTTTTAAGTGTTCAGCAACAGTCTATGACTTCCCCTTATAGAACTGTTACCTGAAAACTTCCCTTTGAGGTGTATCTGAGGTGCTTCAAACCCTGTAATTCAAAACACCAAAATCCTTCTCTGTAACATCCTCCATACTAGGATGGATCTGTGTGTTTAGATTGAGTGTGGAAAAATTGTGGTGATGTGGATAAATAAAATCACATCCATGGATGTCAAAAGTAGGTCCAGATAGAATCAGAGTGCATGCTTTGGTGAATTTGAAGACCATTGGAACAGAAGTGTATCTAATTAAATAATGTTTAAAGGATTGCATTTTCACTGTTTCACATTTATTACCTCCTTTACCATAAACCAAAACTTTTTCTTGAAGTAGGATTTGTGTTTCTCCTTGGATTGATTACTTTGTGAAGTGTAGTTCATGTATTTCCATTTGGGTATGTGTATATTTTTCCCAGACAATATGGTAGTTCTACATTTTGTGTTATTTTGCTCGCTGTGGATAATTAACCTCTGATGGTGCTGAATGTCAGGAATGGTTTAGATTGGAGCAGTAGTTTGGGGTATGGGGTTGTCCAGTACAAGTGACCTGATTTTGCTGGCACGTGGTCTTTCTCAGCATGACTGCTTTCTCACATGTTTCACCTCACAGAGCTGATGGGTTTCATTTTTGAGTCTCTGGTTAGTACAGTGGTTTAATAAAGCTTTATTAACTCCCATCCTCCGAAAATGGGAAAGTGAAAGTGGCAGCACAGTAATTTTAAGCGTGTCCTCAGGGCAGAGGTGCCCCTGTAGTCAGTCATAGCATCAGTCTTGCTCTGCAATAGAAATGGGCCAATCACATGAAAATTTGGGCAGGTCATATACATACTACTTATTTAGGTATGTGTTTGCTAGCCTCAGGCAGGCACCTTCAGGAATCAGTGGAAGTTGCCAAACTTCCTGGATGCTGTGTTTTCCCTTTTGTTGTCTGCCTGTGAAGCAGCTTTCCTTTCATCTCTTTGTCTATATTACTGGCCTGCTGTAGGATTCCTTTTTTTGCTATGCAGTGTTGCACAACAAGTAAGCCTTCCCCATTTCATAGGCTCTGTTGATTCTAGGACTTTGACCTGATAAATTCTCTGGATTAGTTTCGTACTTGGAGGTGTTAGGGGAGATGATTGATACCTAATTGCATTCTTTTATAGTGGGCTTCTTTTAAACTGCAGGACTGCTCAGTTGGTTCCACACTCCTGGAAAACACACCTTTTGCTATAGAGACAGACATTCAGGATGTCTAGAAAATGCCATACCATAGGTGATAAAGTGACAGAAACATAAAACCATCATCTTTGTATTTATGTGTTTTGCTTTCTTGCACCATATTGTGTTTTGTAGTTGCTTTGAGTTTTCCCCTGCTTTCTTCAGAACATAGATTGCTGTGCTTAACTGCATAGAATTTACAAACATGGTTTATTTTCTGTGCTCTGCTGTTATCCTTCCTGTTCAAGGTGTCTGAAGGTGGTGAGTGGGAGGTTGAAAACAATCTGCAGGAATTTTGATGTAGGTAACTGTCTGGAAGAAAATGTGACAAAGTGAGCGTGCGGGAGAGGCTTTGGAAGGAGGGATTGAAGCTGTTTCCATATACAGCAGAGTAAGCATAGGTTATATGCAATAAGCTTTGCAAGTCTTCTACAAACACAAAAACTGACCCATGCTTTCAGCCTTTTCTCTGTTCTCACTCAAGACTTTTGCAAATGGTGCTAGTGGTTTCACAGAGGCAGATTTCTGCTGGCTGGAACAAGTTTGTGATGACCTGTAACTCTCCAGTCATTTTCAAAAATGCAAACCACAAAAGCCAGAAACAAAATCTACCCCATTGAGCCTCCTCTGACCTTCTATTGCACTGAAGGAATTTAAGCGTTTTTGCCCTTTCTGCACATGTGTGAATAGCATACCCACTTTCCATCTTTCACAGGTAGATTTAATTAAACCCAGGTTTTCCTTCAGGTTTGAAGGGGAACTGGTAGCTATTCTATTATATTGCTTAATTTTTGACCTTGCTTGTTGTGTGATCTTAGAAGTGAGTTGTTTTCTCTGTTATTATTAAAATATGTATTATAATTCTTTATGTGTTTCATAAATGTGGGATTTTACCATAATGAGCAAATTGGAGAAGGAAGGTTTGATTGTTCTGTCTCAGAAGGACACGGGGTAACTTGCTGCATTTGTCTTAAATGTAAGATTGTTCTTGGAATCTGTCCATCATCCTGGTTGAAAGTGATTGAGCTGCTTACTGGGGAGAACCATAATTTCACTTGCTGGCAGCAGGAGGACTTAGTGAGAAATGATTGTCATCGCCCTAATCGGACAGATTTCCTGTAAGGAACAGTGACTGCATTGTTGCAATTAAGGCTGAGAATGTACATTAGCTAGAACAGAGGAACACGTTATTTCACATGAATAAAACCCTAAAAGAGAGGAATTTTAAAGCTAAGATGGTGGACTAAAAGATGGTCTACAACTGCAACTACAACTTGTTAGTATTCTCAGCATCCTTAATTTTGCTGAAGTTTGAGGAGAAATCTGAGTTTCCTGAGTCATTTCTTGAGCATTCTGTCAGAGAGAAATGCTTGCAAATGTTCTCAAAGGAGAATGAGAAATGTGCACAATTTAAACTGGCTTATCGTGCCAAATATAGCTGATGTAGCAAATGGACTGAACAAAGCACAGGACAGCACAGCCCTCAAAAAGTGAGCTGAAGAGTAAAGTTCGAGATTACTACAATATGTGAGGTCATGAACTTGATATGTGAAACTGTACAAATACACATATGCTTAGTTAAGAGAATATTTATAGAAACAGAATAATGGTGGATAGTTACCAGTTATACAGGCAACAGTTGCCAGCTGTACAGGCAACAAGTTTTGAAGAGAGATAGAGATACTTTACATTAAATGGTTACCACTGAGCGTTTTTTATTTGTTCCCTAAATCAAATAATCTTTTAACTTTAGTTAAGGTTTTATATCAGGCTCTCTCTAGGCTAATAATAAACTGTGGCAAGACAGCTGCACTGGGTAGGGATGTCTCAATAATTCTGCTTTGAATTGGGTAAAATCTGCTGATGGGTGGTCTGGCTGGTAACTGCCTAGTGAGTGGCTCTGAGTGTCTGTGCCCTGCACCCTTCTGATATCTCCTTTGAAAGGACTTCATCATTTCAGAACAGAATCCTGCATGAAGGAAGAGACTCCATAGTCCTGTTGTATACTTTAGGAAGCCCTTCAGCATTCTTTGCCTAAATTTAGCTCATGTGGTGTTTTATATGTGTTTATGATTTTATTTAATGCATTAGTGCAGATACGCTAGAGAAGTTTTTAGCTAAAAATGCTAACTCTAACTTTTCTCAGTAAGGTGCCATGAATTACTTTCCTTAGGTATTTTTCCTTCCAGAAAATACTGCATATGTGCCCATGAGATATGTATATCTAATTTGTCATTCTTTTTAGGTGTGGAAGAGAAAGCCTTAAAATATCAAAAATCCCTTAGAAATATGAAAATATTTACAGTATTAAAGGAGGTGATGTACAATTTGTATTCATCTGGAGGAAGTTCAGGAGAAGTTCTTGAATTTCAGAAGCTCCTGGAAGTGAACATAACTGATGATGTTGCATGCCAAATCTTAGAGTTATTAAAACAAAATATACTGATGCTAGGTTCTGCTTTTTCTCTGTGCAGTGTAAAAGCAATGCTAAGTATCATAATACTTCTGTATATTTGGAGGCAAGACACAGTATCTTCTGGGAATTAGAGTATTGGAACTGGCTCTGTGCTTTATTCAGAGGTAAGGAATGGTCTTGAGTGTACTGCTCCAAAGCACTTAAGCCTGGAAGCATGTTGCCATTTTCCTGTGCTACTGCAGGTTGACTCTTGTGCTGAAATTCAAGTAAAACAAAACAAAGCAGAAAAACCCCAAAGCTGGTAATTGGCTGGGATGATGATTGTGTGAGCTCATTCCCCCAACCTCAGGGAGGGAAGCCTGTTTAGTCAGCCAACAGTGCTCATGCAGTGAAGCTGCCAAGCATGAGCTTTCCTGAAGCATAGTCATGCTGCAACTTGAACATTTATCACTGCAGCTTAAACTATGAGCTGTTATTATTAGGATGACATAGAAGATACTTTTCTGTAGATTTTCTATATAGAAAGAACTTCTAAAATGCAGATTTTGTGATACTTTCTTTTACCATCAAATACCAAATGCACCAAATCCTCCTTTATCTTGGTGATCTCTTATGTTGTTATTTTTGCATGTAACTGGGAGAACTGGGATGTTCAGTAAACATGTTTTGTTCAAATTACCTTGAATCTCTTTTCCTGGGTTTTGTGCTGAATAACAACTTCAATTGTACATATTCCTTTTCCTCATATAGGTTATCTCTGAACTTGCTCCTTTTTATACTTTGCGTCTTAATAGTTTTGTTAGATCTCTTTCCCAGATTGTTGCAGTTCTAAACTGGTCCGAGTTAGACCTTGTGATGCTGGTGTTTTCTTACCTAGTAATAGAAAAAGCAGAACCAAAGTCCACACAAGTGTTGTGCTAATGCAATGCTTTTTACTAATGTGAGAGTTCTGTTTGTAAAGGTCTCCTGGGCACTTTTCTGTGTGGTAGCTGCAAGTCTCAGCCACAGCTATTAAGAACAGCATCAGCTGGACTCTTTCTTTCTTTTTTTGGTTGATAACAAGGACCCTTCAAGTTGAAAGTTGAATGCTGTCTTTTTGACGATTATTGTTGTCTTTTTCTTCATAGTGTAAAAAGTCTAGAGCAGAATTTCAGAAAGCTGTCAGCTTAAAACTTGATCTACTGGTAATGTCTTCTAATATACAGAAGACCTTGCATTCTTTTTATCAAAATGATGTGACTGAGCATTGCAAAAGCATCTGTGGAAGGAAAATGTTGCCTAGTTTGGAGATAAAAATAGTTTGTGATGATTTCACAAAGTAAGACTGACAGAAATCACTCTTAGTAGTATTACCTCAGGTGTTGAAGTTTAGCTGTTATCTCTGATACATTTGCAGTACTGCAGAAAGCAAGGAGAGAGGATAGCATTAAGGTTTCTGAGAGGCATATAGCAGCTTATCCACCTCTACATTTTTGCTACCAGGGATTCAGTTTCCTGCTGTAAGATGTTTTTTCCTCTCCTAGTGAAATTTTGAAGTAAGAAAAACTTACTTTATGAAATCATCATTCGTGTACTAGTTGCAGTTTAGAGAGAATTTTCCATCTCACATAATTTCTCCTAGAGTTATTTTCATCCTGTTGTGATAGTCTTGGGAAATGAGCTGAGATGTTGTGCTTAGAGGAGGGAGGAATGCCCTGGCTCTGTGATGCGGGGTGGCAGAGGTCCATGGTTTGTAGCCAAAGGCGAAGGGGAGGCAGTGTGGGGGAGCAGCTATGTAACAGCCTGAGGAAGTGAGTCACTGCGCTCTGAAACACAGTCCCATGGTTCCAGTGGCACTGAAGCCAAGCTTGGCCTCTGAGGTGGAAGTTGCGTAAGTTAATTAAAACTCTTTGTCCTTTCCTCCTCGTCATGTTCCCAACCCCACCTCAGTGTTAAAACCTGTACCGTCTGAGGAAGCCCAGGTTACAGGACTGCAGTGTGCTGTATCATTTTGGTTTATTATTTTTCATTTTAGAAAGCAGAATAAATAGATTGCAGGTTTCATTGGAGGGAATGTGTGTGTTAGTCTTACCTGCTCCACTCAAGAGAAACTTGATTATGTAACAGAAGGGGTGTAATAAGAATAGTTTTTTTACAATTTGCTGTAATTTTCCTGGAATGTATTGGCTGTGGGATTTAAAGTGGAACAGAATGCACGCTGAAAAGGATAGGAATAGAGACTTACACTAGAATGTTAGTAGTGGTAATCTGATAATATAATTGAATTTAAAACTAAACATCTAAAAAGGTTTTAGGTATCCAAATAGGAATACTAGTGTATGTGTTCACACATTAGACCTTAATCCTGCAAGCTAGCCTCTTAGAGTTTGTGGATAGCTTTTCTTCATGGAAAAAGGGGGTAAGAGGGTAGAATTGTTGTAGAATGTCTGTTCTGGAAGGGCTTTCTTCTATTACATTTGTAGCTTTTCACTAACAGATATTTGCTGATGTCTGCAAGCAGCTGTTACAAGAGCAGCTGCCTGAACTACCTTTCAGTGAGTGTGACCTGAGCGGGAGCAGTTTCTTTCAGCTGAAGAAAACTTCTGAGAGAGCCACAGGTTGAGCAGGCCGTGGCCCTAGGATGGGATCCTAGGGGCTTGGATGCTGGGTGGGCAGATGTTGACTGGAAGGCATCTGTAACCATTGGTGGGGTGTGTGTGTGACTGATGGGCTGTTGCCTGACCATTTTCCTTCAGAATACTGAACTGAGCATCTTGTTGCATGTTTGGCTGCAGTCTTCATGTACATATGTGGCTTTTAAAGGTCTTTGGGAACTGTGGCCTTTTGGCAAGCCATGAGGGGTTTTTGTTTTGTGGTTTTGAGCTAAGATTAAAACCAGATTATTCTGGCTACAGAAAGATGTGGAAGTAATTGGCCAGATCAGATGTAGTAAAGAGTAAAAGTAAAACTTTCAGGGTGAACTTAAGTGATTAGTCAGAATTCTGTGTGCAGTAGCGAGTTGCATCATGCAAGTACAGTGTGATACCTATTTTGTAAAACGAAGTTGTTTTGTTTTGCATTCTTCTAGCAGGTCAGATCTGTTCTTTCTTCCATCTATTATCCTGGTCTTCATTTCCATGGGAAATGGGACAGACATACACATTGTTGCTTATCGCATGAGCATTCATAGGCCAGTTATGTCTGTTGATGATTCATTGCAATTGCTTCTCTATTTCAGGACCTGTAACTAAGTGGACCCTACTGACCTCTGAACCACAAACTATAAGAGTGAAAAGAAGTGGGAGAAGCACACAAAGAAAAAGGAAGTGAATGCACTTTCATCTGGACTTCTTTCCTGCCCTTTATTACTTAAGCTGAATGGAAAAGAAAGACTGCTGTGCCTTTCCTCCCCCAACCTCAGGGATGGGTGGATTATAAATACTGTGTATGTGGCTGGGAGAACAGACTGAACCATGAATCTTCAGGCTCAGCAGAAGTCTTCAAGCAAACGGGCTGGGAAACGAGTTGCCTATTTTAACGAGCAGGACATAGCAGTGCCGTCAAAGGAACCACAGCAGCAGCTTAAGGAGGGACAGTACTATGGTCACGGAGGGAATATACCAGTCTCTCAAACTATGGAGATTTCTCATCCAGGAGGATTAACGAATGCACCCAACAACGTTGCTTTGATGAACTCTGTTTACAATCAAGATAGGGGAGAGTCAGTGATGATGCCCCAGTCAGTAACAGCTGTCAAATGGCAGAATTCACTAATGGGAAACCGGTTACCAGAAAGGGGTGACAGCCACTGGCAGTCTCCACCTTCAATGTGGAACCACGGTATGGTTTTTGGGGGCAACCCAAAAGGACCCCACTCCAATGCTGGTGCCCCAGGCTTCTATGGCCACCCAGAAGCCCTTAAAAGAAATCAAGAGAAAGGAGTGTTTGTGTCACAGCTGGATTTGTATGGAGATGCTGTCCAGCAGATGATGTCCCAAAAGGCTCAGCTGGAACAGCAAGCCCTGGTTAGACAGCAAGCTCAAATGAATTCTTTTCATCAAATGCAGAAACAGCAGCAGCAGAATCAAACTCTGCCATTGCAGCCTTTCCAACTTGCATTTGGTCACCAAGGCCAAAAGCAGGGTCTTCCTGAGCTGTTACATGTCTTTCAAGAAGCCCCAACTTCTTCCAGTCCAGCATTTACTGCACAACAAAAACAGCAAGCTCTTCCCCAGCTACAGCTCTTTGAAAATTTCTATCCTCAGCAGCAGCAGCAACAGGCTGCCACACAAGCCTTTGGTCTGCAGCAAACGACTTCTATAGCACAGCCTCATGTGGCAGCTGCAGCACCTCAGCATCACATGATGCCACACCAATTTCAGCAAGCAGAGAGGAACCAGGAGCTATTCAAGGCATTAACAGAGCAGAACCAACAGACTGTGCTACCTCAGACGCAGATTCCCTTTCCAAGAAGGTCACGGAGACTCTCCAAAGAAGGTGGCCTGCTGACATCTGCAGGAGAAGTGTTGACTTCTAAGCAGGCAGAAGAACAACCCAGCAATTTATTTCTGCACCACTGGCAAACACATCAGCAAGAGGTCCCGATACAGCAAACACCTGAGTCGCTGGGCCACAGTAAAAGTAGCTATTTGCACCCCAAAAGATTGGATCTGGGGCAGAAGGATGTCCTGGTGAATAGTGAGCAGTGCCAGATGGAAACAGACAGGCAAGCTGCAGCCCAGAATGGTAGAGATGAGGAGAAGCAGGCAGCAGCACCTGAAGAAAACAGTCAGAGAACTAATGATTTTCAGAGTGTCAGAGGTGGTGTAATCCAGAGTACCCGACGGAGGCGACGTGTTTCTCAAGAAGCCAATTTGCTGACTTTGGCCCAGAAAGCTGTTGAGCTGGCTTCTCTTCAGAATGTAAAGGTAAGGTATAGACCCTAACCATATAGCATGTTTTACACGACAAAATAGGGCTGAAAGGAAGGGAAGTCATGTACGTATGCAGGATAGGATGGTATCTTGGAAGTGTGCAATGAGGGCAGCTCTGGTGTGGAGGCATGTAAGTTCAGCTACTGTAATTCATAGATGTGGGAGAACAGAGATGTAGTATAGTGAAACCACTAAGTGACAGTTTTATTTCACTAACACCAAACATTATTTTAGCCCATGACATGAAAATATGGAAGTTTTCAGCTTAGGTCTCAAGGTGATAAGGAATTTTGAGAGGCAGGTACAAGCAGCTTACTTGTTGTCTTTTTACCAATTTAACATTCTCTTTCTTTTCTGTTAAAAGACTTAGGCTTACCTGCCAGTTTTTCAGTTTCAGCAGTTGAAGTGTTTCTAAAATGTGCTCTCTAAAAATTACATAATGCAGTTTACATGTTCAATATTTCTCAAATATTAAAAGTCTAAGAAAGCTTCACTTACATGAAGGACCAATACCAGGCATGACAAAGGCCTGTCTCATGCAGCATCCCATTTCTAAGAATGACCTGAGGGCCTGTAGACCTCCTGTAAGACTTAATGAGGAAGAAATTTAGTGCTGACTGATTTGGTAGTTCACTACTCCTAATCTTTTGATATCCCATCAGTCTAAACTAAACAGTATATATTCCATATGGCAAGATGACAGAGTTCAAAATTAACTAGCCTATTGGGAGACAAGTGATGGGATTTTTGGAGTTGAGTGGGGGTTTTTGGAGGGATTGTTTTTGAATGTTTTTCTTACAGTTGTGGTTTGCCTAATCTTTTATTGAGTGCTTCTTAGGAGGCACACTTTTCCTTGGAAGTTCTCTTCCCAAAGGCTGATGAAATATACGTTACATGAGCTGTTTTTACCTACACTTTGATATCTGAGTTGCTATCCAGTCACACAACAAAGGGAAAGGCATTTTATTGTCCGTTTCATCATCCTTTTTATCCTAGTCTGTCTCTCACTGTTTTTTTCCATCTCTTCCTTAGGGGAATGTGCTGTTTGAGTGAAAGAACTAAACTAATAAACAATGAGCTGAATATCCATAGCCTACTCCATCTCTTGGAGAGCAGAAACCAAACAGTGACTTGACTTGGTTGATGTTGTCTTCAATCCTTTTTGCTCTAACTCCAGTTGAACCAGCAGATTTGATAAAGAACTGGTAGTTTGTAGTAGCATGGTGTATTGCTCTTTGCCAGCCATTGTGTGATTATATTGCAGAAGGCCTGCAATTCACATTGCACTTGGATCACTAACAGAGTGTCAAGAAGAAGCAAATAGAGCATTTAGGAAAGGGCCCTGAGAGATGAAGCAAGAAATTGGCTGTTTGAAGGCACGTCTGCTTGCAGTCTGATTCATAATGTAAAGACCAGAGAAGTGTTTTGACAGATGCTCTTTTGTTCTTTGCAGTTATGCAAGCATAATGGCACTAGCAGAACTCTTTATGTTTAGATCTCTTCAGGTTTTCAGGATGAGGTTTTGAAAAATGATAAAATTCTTACCAGAGGTCTGATGGATTTTACATCTTTAAGGTGTTGAATATTGTGTGAGGGAGAAAAAGAAAATATGTTTGCTGAATGAGAGTGGGCTGCTTCTCTTATGAGTGTCTTTCTGTTAAAAACAACCTAGAAGCCTTCTCTGCATAGATGATCTGAAGAGTGTGTAGAAGGCCATAGAGTTAAATTATTGATTGAAGAAGATATCATTCATAATTTGAACCAGTTTTTTGAACATCCCAGTCTAGGTATGTGTACCTTATGCAAAAATAATATTCTGGACAGTAATATCTGTCTACATGCAGTGTCACGACTGATGCTTTGGAACAGGCCTGTGGCTGCCTTTTTTTCAGGTGATGCAAGCTTGTTGCTGCCTACAGGCTGCAGTAAATTCTTAACTCCTTAATTATTTCAGTGTGACTTGTTGAATTCTGTAAGTACAGAAAACTTTTCTCAAACCTTAATGGTTTTCTACAAGGGTGTCTGAATTTAAATATTCCTTTATGGAAGGAAGACATGTTTTGCTTACCTAGCTGCTTTCCCCTGGCACAGGGCAGGGCACCAGCTGCTACAAACAAAAGGAAGAAAAAAGTTTTGTTTGCAGAATTGTAGTTCTGGTCTCGTCTCTTTCATGGACAAGCTTTGGTTTGACTGCAGACAGAAGCTGCCTCTCCTTGATGCAGATGATGCAGAATGATAGCAGAAAGCCCTATGTGGGCAGGTGTTTTTAAAAGGCTGGTGTGGTTTCTAATCAGATCACAGATGTGGCCTTGGAACAGTTCTTCCAGCTGTTGTAGTTGGGTTTTTCTGTGAATTCTAAGATTTTTAGAAACAGCTTGAGGGATAGAGAGGATCGATGCCAGGATGTCTGATGGGTTTCTGTGGATTTCCTGGAGAAAACTATGACTAGTTCATACCTCAGTATTTATGCAAGAGTCTAAATGAAAGTGCCATATGTTGCACTTGCTGAAGTTATCCAGCAGCCCTCCTGCCCCAAATTCTACAACAGGGATTCTGAGGTAGCCAAAAATCCCCTAGCAGGTCCCATCCTTTCTGCTTACCTCTGAGAATAATCAAACAGCTGAGAAACTGTTTAGAGATCTGAAGCAAAAGGCTTAATTCCAAAATTAGTCATGCCTCTTGTAAACATTAGGTATGTGTGAACTTTGTGATCAGAAAAGCTGTAGTGTGGACCAGAACATCTTTAAGGATGTCTTAACTATTTATATTAAGTCCTACTGGTGTTTTTTCTCTATCTGTGCTACTATTCAGGTCTCCTGTTCTTGTTTTGTCTTGGAGGGGTCAGCACTCCCATCTCTGAGGAGGAGTCCTTTGCTGATTGCCCCCCAGTTTTGAAAATAAAAGGAGCATGGTAAACCAATCATAAAGCCAGAGAAAAGTGACACTTTTGGGTGACTGTGGCACTTTTGAGCTGCCATAATTTCCTTCTTGTAGTCAGCAAATTAGTTCAGGTCTCTCGACCTACAGAGGTCTGTGTAGCACCCAGGAGGTACCTGAGATTTTTAGATTGGTCAGAATTGGTGCTTTTTCACACATTCACATTGTCATTATGTGTTGCTGTACCCAGAAAGTGGTGGAGGAAAGCTACAAAGATTTACAGGAACCCCTTTCTATGTAGAGTCAGTGGACTCCAGTGATGTCTGTCAGCATGATGAACATGATGAATGCCCTCCAAACCCAAAATTGGTAGTTTTATGGGAAAGTACAGCCTGTCACCAACCTGAAGTGAAGGCAGGTCCTCAGACCTCATTAATTTCTCCTGAGGCTTATTCTGGGACAGTGGATGCCACTTGTGACTTTACAAGTGCGTGTTCCATCACTGTGTGGTAGAGGTGTGCATTTGCAGTGTCTGTGAAGAAGCAGTCAGACTTGTAAACTGCAGAGTCAGGAATAAACCTTTCTGTGCAACTTAGCCCAACTCAAAGGAGGCAGTCCTGGATCTTCTTGATATAGTAGATTTTATGTGCTCAATCTTGTTATCTGGCTTATTTTGAAGGCTTAATGTTTTCCAGAGTCAGAAAAAAAATGAAGCAAAAACTAGCTCTGGGTTTAGGTTTTTTGTGTGTGAGAGATTTAATTAAGATAATACCACAGTTCAGTCTTCCCTGGAGCAGAAATCCAATATTTGAAATTAATAACCTGCAGCTTTTGATCGTTACTAAAAATGAAGAGCTGTTGTCGAAAGTTATAAAGCAGGACACAAATTCATATAGAAAATAAACTGTTAAAACATAGGTAGTGAAACAATTCTTATAAATGACCTATATAAGTGTTCTAGCAGTTGAGACTACAGGCAATCTTCAAGTAATTCTATGAAATTTTAGTAACACTGCGAAATATTCTTTTAACCTCCAGTAACACTTCCAAATCAATTTCAGCTTGCAAATTGCTTCGAGAAACTTGATATACACTGAAAGTGAGATGGTATCTCATTTATTACATAAGTAATACAGAATTTTTAGGAATCTATTTTTCTTCTCAGGAGCTGGATAATTCAGAGGAGAAGAAGAGTGTGCTAGTAACAGCTCCAGGACCTACTGGAGCTTCAAAGAGTGTTGTGGAATTCGCCAGTTCTTCACCAGCTCCCAAAAAAGCCCGGGAGGATAACAGCCTTGTGCCTCTTATCATTCCTGTGTCTGTGCCAGTGAGAAAAATTGACTTGCAGAGCCTTGAAAAGGAAAAGTCTGAGGATGGAAAGCTCCAGAAAGGCCAAACAAACGATCGAGCTCCTTGTGAACGGAAGCCTTCTGTGATAGTCACTCGGAGGCGGTCTAATCGTAATACTAACATGGAGACCTCAAGTCAGGTATGGATGCACTAAGAAACCAAAGATGAGGCACATCTGTTCGATTTAATCACACAGTTTTTAACCATGAACTTATCTATTAAAGTAGTCTGATCTCAAGGCTTGAACTTGGAATGTACATAGTCTGGGGATTTTATCATAGTGTTGCCATGTATTTGAGCATTGCTGGCTTTTCATGACCTACAGCTAATGCTAGTAAAGCCAGGCAGCGCCTCACTAAATTCATTAAACAGTGAATAAGGCCAGATGGACAGTAAGACTAGAATAGTTGTCTGTCTGTGTCAAGAGTGCTTTCTTCAGACATACATTAATACAAATAAATTCTAAGTTGTGCACATATCTCTCAATGTGAATAAAATCCAAAGTGAAGATTTATTCTCATGCAATGGAAACTTTTACTGAGTTCTGAAGGTCAGTACTTGATTGTTCCCCTGCAGCATGGTAGTGATGAGTGGGTGGGTTGATATTTTTATTTCCCTTCTCCTTTATCCAGAAGTACAACAGAATGTTCAGATATCACAGGAATGGCAGGCATCTGGGGAGGTTTCTCTGTATTTAAATGCTTGACCATCTAATAAAATACTGTTATATTGTCTTCTGTTCTCTTACCACTATTCAGTGTCACTGCGTATCTGTATGAAGGTTGTGGTGTATCTCTACCAGGATTCTGCTGTGCTTTTTTATTGTCTTTTAAAGCTACCATGAAGGTTGGACCAGATGGACATGAAGTTCTTGTAAAATATAACTTCATAATCACATGGGCTAGCGCTGCTACCTAATGGTTCCTGTGTCCAGTCCATTCCATTCCCTGTGTTCTTCCTCTCACTTTCCCCTTCTGCTAATTGTTGAGACATCCTCCAACTGTTCTATCCAGATTTTAAGCTGCCATGAAAAAATGTTATCATCTCACTGACATTTTTCAAGCAACCTGAGATTTTAAATTAAATTAACAATGCAATTTCTTTTTCTAATAGCATGAAGATGCTGTTCCAAAGGATGAAGCAGAGGGCTTTGCCCGAAAACCAAAGCAGCGGCCAAGACCCGAGCCCCTGTTCATACCACCTAAAGCTGGCACCTTTATTGCGCCGCCTGTTTATTCCAACATTACTCCATATCAGAGCCACTTACGGTCACCTGTCCGTCTGGCAGACCATCCTTCAGATAGGAACTTTGAGCTACCTCCTTACACTCCTCCCCCAATCCTTAGTCCAGTGAGAGAAGGATCTGGGCTGTATTTTAACGCTATCCTCTCTTCAAGCGGTCATTCGGTTGCACCTCCAGTGACGCCCAAAAGTGGTCACAGAACTCTGCTTAGATCAAGTAAGTTGCATTTTAACCTTCCTTTCTTGTGTAATTTATGATCGGCAACTGTGGAGCATTGGGAGGACCATGATGCCCTTAGGAGATGTATTTGTGTGAAACTGGAGCTCCTTCCTGATAGTTTGGGAAGCCAGAATACAGGAAATGCAGTATTGCTCCATCTGGGCATGGATGTTAGGATGGGTTCACAAGCAACCTGCAACACCCCCTGCTGACGTTCTTAGGAATGAAAAGTCAGTTCCTCTCCCAGGTCACTATCTTCAGCTGAGGGGAGGAAAGCTCTGGTCATCTGAAACTCCTTTATTTAGCCTGGGGGTACCTTTTTTCAGAGATGGACAGCTCTGATTAGATTTGCAAGCTGTGTGATAAGTAAATCTCAGATGTGAAGCTGAGCAGTTCTTCCTTCTTGTTGCAGATAGTTCAGAAGTTACCCCTCCGATTCTTACAGTAGTGGGGGAAGCCACCCCGGTCAGCATTGAACCGTAAGTAGGCAGCAGATTCAGAGTCTCTTAGTAAAAGTGCTTCCTTGCTTCCTCCTAAACTTTCAAGCTGCTCCCTGTGTGACTGATGTATCTCTTAGAAGCATTAAAACTATTCTTATTGGTGGCTCAAAATACAAGTTGTGTTGATTAAAAATTGCACCATATGATAAATATTGTTTGGTTGGTAAATGTAATTCTGGTGACATTAACAGCTTTCTGTTGATGCTCACCTGTCTCTGGGCTGAATTACTGTTAGTTACCTAAAGGGGAATCTGTCCTGTGTTGTTCTATACGAGCACTTCTTTGTATGCTGTGTGCTTGTTTTAGGGTGGGAAGATGATGCTCCTTTAGAGGAAGGACAGAATGTCCTTGGAAAACTGGGGTTAGCTCTCCCATGGACTGGTCTGGTTGCAGGTGTGTTTTAGCTGCAGCACAGCTGTGAACACTCCGCTCTCCCCTGGGCGAGCTCAGCCTGAAAACGCTACAGCCAGTGGCATATGGGCTGTGTGCCCTGAGCTAATCAGCCTGGTTGGTCTTTAGCTGGCTGTGTGCTGGGAAACCTGGGGACACAACAGCAGTAGGGAACACAGTCTGGAGATGTTGAAGCTGGAATTGTGAGCTTAGGCTTGGTGTCAGTCCTGCTAAACCTGAGCAGAGCTGCAAATATCTCTGCACAGCCTTTGCCAGTGCTCTGGGAGTGTTATCAGTTCAAGCTGAGTACTGCAGAACTACAGCAAGGGAGTGTAGTTTCAGTTCATTACTATACCTAATTAATTAATTCCTGCAAAATCTAATCATGGAGATGCATGGCTTGGAAGCACCCATATGGCATAAAAACACCCACATGGCTCTGCATCTGACTGTGCAGTCAGGAATCTCTGCTCAAACTCTGCAGCATATCCCATAACATTTGAGATATTTGACTCAAAACTTCCCCAGGTAAATACAACGCTTCTTTTGCTTTTATCCAAAATGGTTGTATCTTAAAAATAGACTGGTGCATTTGCTGAAATTTTTTTTCCTCGCCCTTTTCCCATTCTGCCTTCTTGTTTGAAGGTCAGGTTTTCTGCACTTGTCACAGCAGCCTGTCCTGAGCAAATGTTGCAATTGTGAATGAATGTAGATTTTTCTTGTAACCTTTGCAAACCTCCTCTAGACCAAGCCCATTCATTGAAATAAGCACATTTATTGTTGTATAAATTTATTTTGGAAGTGTCCCAATTAATCTTTTTCCTGTTAGTTCATTTAACATTAATCCAGGGGAACTTCTTGAACAGATATTTTTTGTGTCCCTCTCAGGTCTCCATCTTTGACCTCTCTGTGGTGCAGTTGTCTTGTGTCTGTTGGCTTAAATTGCTGAAGTTGTTGACATAAAGCTGGTTGTGATTTTAGTTGTATGTGAAAATTTTCATATTTTCAAATTAATATTGCCATTAATTTCAAACCATGGTATCTTAGTAGTGCAAGTTCATTTACTTTTGCCAAAAGGGATTTTTGTGCAGATAGACAGTTTGTCTAACTGTCATCTTAAGTCTTGCTGAGCAGATGCTTATGGAGGTAAATTGCTTTTAACTTTTAATGACAGCAAATTATTAACCTGGTGTCACTTCGTGTTTGGCAGCACTGGGATGGTCAGTTATGTAGACATGTCTTCCTTAAAGAAAATGTGGCAGGAAGCACTTTTTTTAGAAGAAAAAAATGTTTAATTGGCTTTGTAGTCTTGTCAGAAGTTGACTCTAACTTGTGATTACCCAGTATAGTAGTCTTAATTGCTTGCCAAGCCTTCTGTTAGTGCTTCTTAAAAGGTTATTTAATTGCAGTGATTTGAAATAGGAAGTGTGATAATGAAGCTTAATTCTTTGTGAAATGGTACAATAGGCAGCTGTTGTCACAGATCCTTGTGTCCTGCTGGTTTTGTAGTTCAGTTGCACCAAAGTCTTGGGGTCACTGCTGAAGTAGGCAGCCTTAAATATACCTGTGGTGTATCACTGTGAACTGCCTTCCCAATTCACAGCCTCAGTTCTGGATGTTGTCACACTCAGCTCCCATGGCATCCCAGGAGCACCACTGGTGCTTTCAGGCAAGAGCTCTTTATGTATTGAAGTCTAGACTTCATCAGTAGAGGAACAGAAGAATAATACAACTTGAATGGATCTCTGGAGGTTATCTGGTCCAAGCCCCTGCTCAGAGCAGACCAAATTTAAGTTACCCATGTCAACTCTTGCAGTAGAATTCTGGTTTTATTTGGGCGTTGCAGGTACGAGATGAAACTTTTTTGTTTTTTCTAGCCCAGAGATGTCATATTCCAAGTTCAGTTTCAAAATGAGAGGAAACTTTCAAGAAGGCGCACATTCTTTCCCTCCAGATCTTCCAGTTGTCTCTTTCTTTCTCAGAAGTGAGGTCAGAGGAGTCTGTGTCCTGAGACACAGCCTCTCCCAAATTTCCCAGTGCAGTCTTTACTGCAAAAACGCCTTTTTATCTGTTTCCACATGGCAGTTTTGAGCAGTCTTTTCTTCAAGGGCAGATTATAATCCATAAGCCTTTCCTCCTCTGTGAAACTGCATGCCATAACAGTAAGCAAGACTAATCACAATGAGTAGAAGACTTCACATGAACATTAATCTGCAGTCCATCTCAGTGTGCTCTACAAGGAGAGCTACTGCTGAGTGGGTGATGAAGTTGGAACAAGTGTATAGGGTAGTTAACTTCTGCATTGCTTTGTTTACACATGAGCTGTTCCCCTTAAGGACATCTGGATCTGCTATAGATGCAAAAAAAACCAGTTCGCAAAGTATCTTTTTATG
This sequence comes from Molothrus ater, assembly GCF_012460135.2. Classification (NCBI taxonomy): domain Eukaryota; kingdom Metazoa; phylum Chordata; class Aves; order Passeriformes; family Icteridae; genus Molothrus; species Molothrus ater. Next base: position 26,975,244 of record NC_050483.2, read on the forward strand.
TGTGTTAGAAGTCGGTAATTTTTTTGAACATGGGCTTTTCCAACACATGACATCTTATGATGAAAGTGTTTCATGACAATACCAAAATGAGGAATTGGGTGGAAAAGGGACTAAGGTATTTGCTTCTTCTCCTTCCATACCCATTTCCTCCTGTTTGATAACACAGTCTCTTAGGACTTCAGAACACCATATTGAAACACTTGCTGGTATCTCTGGATTTTTGTACAGGTTATGTGTTGTTTCGAGGCTTCCTCACTCCTTTTCCAAACTTCTTTTCATAATAGACGTGTGTGTCATTTCAGAGGATGAGAAAAGTCTGGAGGTTGGGATTTCTCAGAAGTTTTTGTTATTATTCCTTATTGGACTATATTATGCTCTTTCTCTGGTAATTGTGCTAGGTGTGGGGCACCAAGCCAAGACTTGAGAATTATAGCAAACCTTGTCCTGGGTGCAGGGAGTTTTACTTTTTTCTAGTGAAGCAACTCCAGAATTTTATCATCTTCTGGGCACTGCCTGATCTGCTCTCTCCAAAAAGGAGCTTTCTTTCTCTATACTTTACTATGTCAAGAGCTACCAGTGTGGTTGACTGACATCTGATTGAGGAGTATGCTCACATTAAGTACAGAGAAAAACAGTCTTTCACTTGGGGTTCTTACCCACCTCTGTGCACAAAATCACACTTGCCAATACAGAGTAGAATCTTTGTGGATGGTCACTTGACTTAAAGCAAATGTAGTGCTCTGTGCGTTGCAGGTAGTGAAAAATCTGTCTGCTAATTCAGATGTAAAAGTATGAGATTGCTGCTGGAAGGGTAGGGTTTGGGTTTGGTACAAAATGAGCAATACAGGTTTCATTGTTTTATAGTTTTGGTTTCAGTTGTTAGAAGGAGTACCTGGAAGACACCAGCTTGTGTCAAGGTCATAAAGGACTAAATTTTGATCCTGCTTTGAATGGGAAGTTGGACCAGATGGCAGTGTTTAGGTTGAAAAGGACATTTGGAGGCTCTGGTTCAGTTGTTGGCTGACAAAATGTTAATACTAAAACAGGCTTACCTGTCTTATGCCTGAGGAACAAGCTTGCCATAAGAGGACCCTATATGAGAGCCTCTCCAAAAGTGATGATTATTAGAAGCCAATAACTGTTCTTTGAGCAGCTATTAGGGGATGCTAATTTAAATACAGTTTCAACCTATGCTGATAAAAAAAAAAAGGAAGATTAAAAAATATGGAAACGGGTAATAGATGTAAAACCTCTCAACTTCTAAGTTACTTATATAACCTACAACACTGTTGGTGTTATATGCAAGAGCCTGCATTTGTATAGGCATTTGTTTCTTCATTTGGTTCTTCATTAGTGTTTCTAGCAGAGACGGAGACTTCCTGGGCCTGACTGTAACATTTTTCCTTCTCTGCAGGCGAATAAATGTAGGAACTCGCTTTCAAGCAGAAATCCCATCACTCCAAGACAGATCTCTGGCAGAAACTGATGAACATAAAGCAGAGCTGGTGTGGCAGCCATGGGGTGACTTGGAAACCAACAAAGTTACCCAAGAGAATGGTAAGAAGTTGGAGGGCTGTTAAAGAGGGGCGAGTTGTCGCAGTGGTTGTAGGGATAACCACTTATCTACTGTAGGCATAATTAAAAATCTTCTAGAGCTACCATTCAAGTGACATGTTTAAATGGTCTTGAAAACAGTTTTAGGAGCAAAACTTGTTTGTCAGATTGCATGTATGGGGCAAGGGGAGGCTGGTAGGATTGGTTCTTTTAATAGTAAAAAAACTGTGACTGCTGCTTCTGTCAGGCCAAGAGCAGCCTTTTGCTCAGTGAAGCTTCCTTGGTTTTGTTAACATTGAAAACCACACACACTCAACTCCTGTATTTTTGAGGGATGTTCTAGATGTAATAGTATTTCAAAAAAATCAAGTTGTAGACTGAAGTCAGGATGAGGAAGCAGGAGTTGTGGTAGCTAGTAGCAGACCTGGGGAGCTGACTGCTTCTGTTACACATGGGTTGTGGTCTGTATAAATCCTGAAGGGAAGAGGAAGTGGGCAAGCTTGGAAGAAATATTTTTGAATGAGAGAGAAAAAAGAGTTTTGTGAAATGGAAATTCACAATATAAGGGTGGGTTCAAAAAATGTGTGAGGTGAAGGGAGGTGGGAAGAGCAGGGAGGAGATTTGCAAGAAATTCCATGTGTAAATAGTGCTGCATGACCTTGTAGCCTAATGAGTGCTGGGGTCCAAATTTGACCCAGATAAATTTGCAAGGACATGCAGCTTCTCTGAGTTTTACTTTCTGTTATGTCTATTTCTCCTTCAAAAGAGATAATTAATCATGCCAATGCAGTAGGAAACTTCATTTTAATCTTCTTTTCTGTTTTTTTTTGGTACCCCTGTGGAAACAGTGGAAAAACTGCTAGCTGCTGCCTGTTCAAGCATTTTTCCTGGGGGTGGAACCAACCAGGAGCTGGCATTGCATTTCTTACATGAAGAAAAGGGAAGCATTCTGGTGAGTCTGTCCCCCTGTTCGCCTCAGTGTGGTCAAAGATGTTAAGGAAGGTCAGGTAACCTCTCATTCCTGAGAGGAGAGCCTTGAAAATTCCTTTCAGTGTATCTGGTTCCCATTGTTTGGTGTCCCTTGTATGTCCCTAATGTGGGTTCTGACCAATGTACAGTGCCATGTGCACTTACTTTTATATTTCCAACTTGGACATGTTTGGCTTTTTAACAAACACACTGACAGTCTATCAGGGCAAGTGAGCCAAGACTTCTAAATTAATCTTAGGTGTTGTCTTCCTGGAAAGGTTACTGTGTAGAAGGGAAAAATAAGAGGCTGGGGCCGAAAGCTGAGTCAGAGGGCAGTGTCTTGCACCTCTTTGTTTTGCTAGATCCATTTGACTTCTCTGTCTGTGTCTGTAGAACAACTGTCCTGCTAATTTTATACCAGTATTGTAAGACATGATACACTTTCATTATTGCCCTTTGACACCTCTGGGAGGTAATATCAAAGAGCAGAGCGAAGAGCAAAGCTTTGTCATCTTTTTATAGTCTATGACTGATTTAGACTGGCATAAATCTGCCCTGTGTTCAGGAGTATCCCACACTTTTGCCTTGCTGCTTGTTTCCTATCCTGTGGGACTGACACTTGTGCATGGACTTGCATCAGAGAAGAGATCAAACAGAAAGTAGTTTTTGTATGTGTGTGTGTTATGTTTCTGGCAGCCCATCGTTGTGAATGCTGCTGTTGGCATTAGAGAGGAGCAGGACTTCCTCTGACAGCAGGAACTCATTGTTCAGGTGGTTTAAACTGCCAGTGGAAGCACGATTCTGTTGTCTCCTTCCTACAGAATTTGAAAGCCTTCTGGTATAAATGAAAACTAAAAAGCATCTTGAGAGGTGGGAGTTTTGTGTGTGTCATCTTTCAGTCACGTGACTGCTGATTTATTTTGAAATAATGCTCAGTCAAGTGAGATCAAATTACAATTACTTGGATATGTAAAACAGGTGTCACTTAGGGCAGCATTTTTGGATATGTGTGTAATAGGCCTTTGGTTAATGAGAGGAAACTGATGCAAGGTCTCTATGTATGGAATTAGCTCTCTCCCAGTACCCTGGTGGTTGTGTCAATTCACAGATGTGAAGAGGTGCCAAGAATGTACCACTTGTCTCTGGTACCCAAGATTAGATGGGCAGTCAAGAATGTGGTTTTTAAAGTTGTCCCAAGTGGTAAACTGTACTCTGTTTCTTTTCTGTTAGCTTGCCACAGAAAAGAGGGGATAAAAAATTGCCTGATCTTTGTTTTTAATACCCCAAATATTAAAGTAATTATTTTACTTGTGTTTATCCAAGGGAGCTCTGACCAAACTGCTGTTGAAGAAGCCAGTGCGACCACCTACCCACCCTTTGGCAGATTATCACTACACAGGTTTGTCAACCAGAACAACTCTGTGCTACCTGCTTATATCCTTTTCTGATTTTTTGGGGTACTCTGTTACATTGCAAGAGGATTAAAAGAGCAATCCTCTCTTGTAACTCAAATGATGGCTTGCCAGAATTTTTGCTTATGCAAATTATGACCCTTTAAATGTAAGAAACACTGCATCCTTCTGAACATGTGCATGTGTATTGGGATAGGTATGAGTTCTCATTTTCTTTATGGGGAAAAGGGAAGGTAATCCCTTGCACTGAGACACAGAGAATGTAGAAAGATAGCCCGTATGTATAAGAAAGGCTGTGGTAACCTTAGAATCATAGCCTCTCTGGCATGAGTTTCCAGGGTGGAGTTAAGCAGGGGTTTTATGGGAAGTAGTTTTCAAGCTTGCTGAAGAAGCCTCAGCCAACTATGAATACCTGTCAGTGTTTATTCAAAATTCAAATGCCATAAGCTACCTTTGTCATCATGCACCTAATTAGAAAATAGTCAGCTGTGTGACACTGATTTCAGTGATCTGGAGAGACCCAAGTGACCTGAAAGATCTGATGTAAAGCGGTAGAGAGATGTCTAATAGCTGGTACCACAAAGCATAGAAAATACATTTTTGTTACTATGCATTCCTACTGTAGTTGTTGGCAAATATTAGTTGAAGAATATCTATAAGGAAGGAGGGGATTTGACAATGTTATTATTAGAGGCAAGGAATATTTGAGGAATACTGGAGATGTAGTAAATCTTCAAGTACAGGTTCCTACTGAAAGAGAAGATCCTGTTCTTCTGCCCCAACATTACCCTACTATAAAATCTTATGACTGGGTCACCACGAAGTGTGTCACTTCACCTTGCTTGGGCAACATCTTAGTTCGTCTGAGTGAGTGGTTTTTGCAAGCTGAGCTGAATTAACCTGTGGTGATGAGCACTTGATCTAGCACAAAGGAAGTGTTGGGAGGAGAGCTGGGGTGGAGCAGCAAGGGAGGAGTTACCAGCAGTCCGCAGTTTTGCTGTAGTAGGCTCAAGGAGAGACTGCACCCTCATGTGTGTGCTGGTCTTATTTAAGGCAAACATGAAGAAGAGGTATGTAGAAGAGTAAACATTTGAAATTGTATGGATTTTCATTATAACTTACTTTTACCTACAGGATCAGACAAGTGGAAGGTTGCTGAAAAAAAGCTATTCAACAAAGGCATTGCAATCTACAAGAAAGATTTTTTCTTGGTCCAAAAGCTTGTAAGTTACTTTTGTTTGTTTTCATGATACATTTTTACATGTTTGTTGAACATTTTATACAGGAAGTTCAATCTTGGTTTTTCTGAAACCTCTGTTTTAAGCATTAGGTCCCACATTCAAAAGATTTCAGAGAAATGTCAGCCTCCAGCACAGCATGAAATCTCACCAGAAAGCTAGAGCAATTATGTTTGTTTTGATTAACCCTGGTATTTAAACTGCATTACTTCCATTAGTCCATGCTACAGCTATCTCCTCTGCAGAGCACATTTATAGAGCATTGGCAGTGTTTAGCTTAAATGGCTTGCTGATAAAACTAAAAAGAAACACATCTTTGCCACTGATGGAGAGGACCAAAGAAGGATATGAAAATGATGGATCCTTTAGATCTCTCATGTTGTGACAATGATAGGAGAAATGATCACTCCCTTGTTTTGATGAGGTATGACATGTCAGCAAGGGGGAAATCACTGAAGGAGAGTGCAAAACCAGGAACTGCAAACGTATTTACTGAATAAAATCCCCAAAGGCATTTAAATTGCAAAAGCTCAGAAGTTGAAAATATATTCCAAACATTTTAAAGAAATCAGTGATGCAGAATATGTAGATGGTCACAAGTCCATGCTGATAATTGTCCACCACCATATGCCTACAAAATGCACATGGCCAAAACGGGAAGGGGCTGCAAACCTTCACTTCCATTTTTGGATTGGTATTCTGGTCTGGTCTTCTCTGAAGTGCTGCTGCAAAATAAAGCTCCTCCATAAAGCTGAGAAGCTGCTGTCATGCCTGATAGCTCAACTGGAACATTTCAGAGGCTAAGAGGTGCATTAAGCTTACAAAGTTCCAGGTTCTGTCACCTTTACATTAACCAGCTTTTCTTTGGAAAGTTTGTCCTCTAGTTCTCAGTGAATAACAGTGGCAGTAGGGGATATGCTGTGGGATGAGGCACACAGGCGAATATGACACAGAAAAAGAGGCTTGAACAGCAGCTGTGGTGGAATGGAAACTACTAAGGAAAGAAAATACAAAGTTTATTTATTGCACCCCTAGTAGTTATTTATAAATCTTTTTAAAATCATGTAATCCACTGGTGTTTTATGTTTTTTAAACAACAGATAAAAACCAAAACAGTGGCTCAATGTGTAGAATTCTACTACACATACAAGAAACAGGTGAAAATTGGTCGGAATGGGACCTTAATCTTTGGGGACATTGATGGTGCTAATGAGAGATCAATGAAAGATGAAGCTGAAGTTGACATCAAGGTAAGTAATTTCCTAAATTTCTCTCACCTCTTTTGGGCTGTGGTTTGAAGTCTTTTGTGTTGTCTCATTTACTGGTCAAATCAAAAGCACAAACAATCTGGCTTCTCCACAGGAGTCCAGACTCACAAATTTGTGTCCTGTGTCACGTAATGTCATTTACCTACCGGCATCAAAATTAACAGTTCCTTTATCTTCTGGTGAAGAGTTCCCATAGGTTTGCACGTGTTCTTCCTCTGAGAAGGGACATCTTCAGTGAGGAACGGGGGCATGTGGAGGAGGAGGAGGAAGAGGATGAAGAAGAGGAGGCAGAGGAAGGGTTGGATAACAGAAAGAGGAGCGCCGATGCTCTGAAAGATGAACAGACACTACAAGATGGTGTAATAGTAAGTGCTGCATTGTGCATGTTGTGCTTTCTATGCACCTTCACTTTGCAAATGGTTTAGAAAACATGTGGGCAGTTCCAGATGCAAAAAGTTTCCATCTCTAACTTCTTCTGGAGCAAGAGAATGGGCTGAGGTAGATCAGAGTGTTACTATCAATCAGACTGTGAGCTGTGATGGGAGAACTGGGATGTGTAAGGTGGAAAAATGCAATGTATTCTTTGTGGCTGGTGGACACAGAGGGCCGTGATGAGAAATGTCCTTAAAATAGCCTGAAGATTTTGCCATTAAATAAAACCTTTGTCTGGAATGAGTGAAACACAGGAGCTCAGCTACTGTCTTCCTTCTGATGGTGGGTTTAAGTGTCACTTTGACTCAATTCTTCTCCTCTTTGCAAAGGCCAGCAACACCAATATGAGGAGTCATGAGGCAGCTGTCATGGGCAGAATTGGGAGGAAGCCAAGGGAGACAACAGTGAAGCCTCGAAAGCCTATTACTGCTCCAGTGCAGAGGAAGAAGAGGAAACAGAAGACAAAACCAGATGCTACCAGTAAAACACAAAACACAGAAAACACATTTCCATGTAAAAAATGTGGCAGGTAAGACCAACTCTGCTTCCAGCAATAGTCACAGAATCACAGTAGGGCATCTCCTGTGGAAGCTTTTTCCCAAATGAACTTTCTGTCTTTCTGTATAGGCCATAGACATTGGCAGTAGTTCTAATGAATTACTGCCCCACTAATACTTGCAAATTAAGGCTTCTTTTTCTTCAAATGGCATGAGATACCACCTGCATTTCAGCTGTGTACAGTAGTTGGTGTTAAGCTGCACTTTCAAGCAGCTGCTATGTTGGCCCTCTGTAATGCTTACATTTTTGTAACAAGTTTCTACGTATTTGCTAGATCACATATAAAGAACATGGTATAGACTTAAGAACAGTGGTCTAGAAACACGAGACGTTAACATCATTATTGCAGCAGCTTATTAGGCCAGTAGGTACATAGTTCATCTGGTTACATTTGCAGCTGTCTTTGGTAGATGTCAAATATATTTGTATTTCCTCACACAGTTTTAGTAGTTTTTGCAGCTCTGTTGCCACCAGAATCAAACTGTCAAGAAAATTCAGCTCCCTACATAAGTTGCTTACTCTTAAAATAACAGGACAAGCAGACAAGGCTTCTTAATGATGTCTGAACTACACTTGTGGCGCTTCATGCAAAATCCAAATAGTTAATGGTGGAGGGTGGAGGAACAGATCACAGAAATGTAGAGTCAGAAGGAAAAAGCTCAAGTATTTCGAGCTCTGTGGACAAGGCTCAAGAGTGGCATTGGGCCATCATTTGCCTCGCTGCTTATGGTATTGTTGCAGCACAGGGGTATGCCTGAAAACCTGGGCTATGTTAAGCAGCACATGCATAATTCAGATACCAGCACTGCCCCTCTGAATTCAGAGCTGAATGAGAAATGGCCACAGTAAGAAATTAAGCTCAGGATCCCCTGCTAGCATTGCACCTTGCTCTCCATGTCCTGAGTGGCGTTTGCTGTAGGTGCTCTATTGCTGTGCCTGTGGGAGTTCCGGAGCTGAAGCTCGTGAACTTGAGGCCAGAGCAGCAGAAGCTCTTCCAGAAAAATGTTGAAGGAGGCCGTAGGAGAGGCCAATGCTAATGTCCCTGTGTGCTTTCCTCAGGGTGTTCTACAAGGTGAAGAGCCGCAGTGCTCACATGAAGAGCCACGCGGAACAGGAGAAGAAGGCGGCGGCACTGAAGCAGCAGGAGAAGGAGGCGGCAGCGGCGGCGGCAGCCCGCAGCCAGGCCCAGCAGGACGAGAGCAGTGACAGTGGGAGCAGCAGCAGCGGGAGCAGCAGTGCCAGCTCGGATGAAGATGGAGAAATATAGCAGCAGACCAGAAGTGGAGGGAGTAGCAAGGCTGGACCCAACCTCCTTCTCGCTGGTCTCATTTGTTTTTTGCTTGCACTTTTCTTACCTGAACCATCTGGTTTTGGTTTCAGTGCTGCCATTTCCTCATACCACATGTTCCACTTCACCTTGCCAGTACTGACCAGGCCAGAATGGTGGATAACAAGATTTGTTTCAACTTGGATTTTTTTTTTTTTTAAAGACTGATAAGATTCCTATTTATAATGATACCCGAGGTACATAATAGAACAATGTCACCTGCAGTGGAAGTAAGTTCTCTCAGGTCAGTCAGACCTTTCTTTTTGTTCTTGTCAGGAATTTTGGTAGTAGGACTCTTGGATATAAAGGTTTCTAGACTGGAGCTCTACTCTGAGCTAAGTGTATCCATTTTCTGTGACACTGGTGATTTCTAGTTTTTTCCTTTCTCAGCAAGTTCTTCTTCCTTTTATTCTTTCCTGCCTTTCTTTCTGAGCAGTTATTCAGGCAGACAACAAGTTTTGTGGAAAGATGGTGTGCACTTTTGACCTCTGTTTCACAAAAATTAAAAGTAGGATGAGAAAGACACTCTTCTTCCTTTTAAGAGGAAGTTTTATTTTTCAAACGGAAGCCTGAGGTCAGTTATCTTATGGCATTAAGAACATAGCAATGGATATGAAAATATCCTGTGTGATAAGAGTAGCCACAGGCCTTGCAGGTTGTCTCATCTTGGAAAACAAAATAGTCAGCCTTTGATTAACTTAAAGGAGTCTGGGCTTCACAAGTGCAATTTAAAATGAAAATTACTGGGTTTGAATTTACATAAATGGGAGCAAGTTTGTTTAGTGAAAATGAACCCAGATCTTCTTGTGTGCTAGGTTGTGTGCACCTCAAAAATGGGAGGAATGGAGTCTCATCTCCAGCAGGCATCCCTCTGTGAATGCTTTTATCTCTCAATATCCTCTTCTGTCTTGTAGCAGCCCTCATTTACTCCTTGAAATTGCCATCATCAAGCTTTTATGGCAGGGCCTTAGTTTCCCAGGCAGTTGCTGTCAGACAGTATGTACAGGAGAAGCTTGTCACCCACTTGCACACCAGTGGCAGGGCAGTGCTGCCTGCTGGGTTGTCCTGCTATGAGCTGTTCTCTTGCTGAAAGGCTGACTCTTCTTCAGAACTGACACAAGCTAGTAGCCCAAAAAGTCTAGCCGCCAAAATCTGCTGGTGAAAGAGAGTTAAGAAGAAGTGGCCCAGGTGACAAATGTTAAATTCGCACAGGATTGTTCTGTACATCTTTATAGCCCACATTTATCATTATTTTGTAAGGATGCAGAGAATCACTTGTGCTTCATGGCCAGCTGGTGCCATCCTGTAGCCTGGCTGCCCAGCTTCTTCCCTCCATCCAGTGCTTAGGAGCAGCAGTGATCCCCAGTTTCTCGGGTGCTGGCACTGCGTCAGACCAGACCGTAGGAGCTGATTGCTCCTGCCTTCCCCAGTAGGGATCCAAGAGATGTTGTTGTATGTGAACTGCTGAGTGTGCCTGACTGGCAGATTTTTTTTATTTAAATCTTGACCCTTCCAGCTGCTAGATAAATTCCTGGCTAACTATATAAAGAGGCTGTAACTCCAGCTTGTTGTCTGTCAGTCTTCTTGCCCTGTAGTTTTATGCAACCATGATGGCTTCACTCTTTTTTTTGGGAGGCTTTGTATTGTACAACGTTTGCTTTGACATATCTATGCCTTTGCATAGAATCCTTTTTCAGAATAGCAGAAACAGTTACTGCTCTTACAAAATCAGGAGGAACATCATTAAGGACTGCACTCTTTGTAAAGTTGACACTTTCACCTGTAAGTGTTCAATTTTCTGTCAAGACTGTATTTTTCATTCCTATCAAAACTGGGGTTCCTTTCAGCACTTAGATGACTGTTCCATGTTCCTACATTGAATGGATCTTGTTGACTAAGTAAGAAACACATGGCACATTGTGAACTGTTAAAATCATTCAAAAACTGCGAAGAACTAAAAGCTGCTTCTTTAAAAAGAAGCTTAAGCAAATCAGTCTTCCTCTTTAAGATTTCAGTGTTGATTTATATTTTTTTTTTCTTTTATAAATCGGGGGAAATTCTTGTCTGCCATTATCTTAGGGCCCTTGGAGAGAACAGAAGCTTTAGCACAGTATGTCAGGAGGAAGAGTGGGTGAACCAACTGCAAGCATTACTACAGTCTTCCAAAGGCCAGATCGTTCACTGATTCTCCCTATTTTAGGAAACTGATATAATTTTTCCTCTTGTCAAGGACAAGGTGTTGAGGTGCTGGTTAGAACAAATCAGAGATTTTCTTTACTTGCATAACAATGTTGTGTATATTATGTACTGATTCCAGTACTGGTTGTTTCTCTCCCACCCTGCTGCAGTTTAAGTAGAATGGAACAGGAAAACTGGACACAGTCTGTTACTGGAAGAAAATCAGGAAAGGGCTTTTCTGAGGATAACCTCTATAACAGCTGTGGGTTAGCAGGGCTGACCACAATCAGGTATATGTGCTAAGTGGCATCAAGTTGGAATGTTTCTGAGCATACTTCCAAGTTGCCAGTAGCCCCCAGAAGACTTCTTTTCTGGCATGGTAATAAGTAAAACAGTTCCTCGAAGTGTCATCTTAAAAGACAAACAAGCAAACCAAGCCTATTCACTGGCTTACAAAAGGAGTTTGGAATTGATCCTGCATTTGAATTAGAGCTTGCCTAGTAGCAAAAGTTGGCAGAGAATTGTTTTTAAAAAAAAGAAGAAAACCAAAACCCAAACAACCAACACCCAATTTCTGTGGACAAAGCATTTAAATGGAATTTTTCTAATCTGGAATGAGTTATGCTCCTACTTTTTGTGAGGGGGAAAATAACTTGAGTGGCTCTTTACTGCAGCACAGTGTTAATTAAAGTTTGTTATTCCAGTTAAGATTTAAAAAACCCATCCCAAACAAACAAAATGCTTCTCAGTGTTCTGTTGATATGTCTGTTTTAAAACTCCATGCTCATTATTTCCCATTGTTTAAGGGCCTATTGATCAATCCCCATTTAGTGTAAGGGTGTGCTGCTAATTTACAGAAAAAGGCAGAAGAACGTCATTAATTTGAACAAGGTGTCTCTTCACTTTGAAGAACAAATGGGAACAAATATTTATAGAATGCAATTCTGTAAATGTGTACTAATAGATTTGCCTTTTATAGTGCAGGATGAGACTTCAGGTGGTCATATACCCCACAGTCAGATGGCTGTATTTCAAATCATTACCTGCTTGAGCCTTGATGCCAGCCCTGGGCATCATGGAGATGCAGTGACAGGTCATGCTTGCCCTGATCACATACTTCTGCCTGTGCTTCTGCCTGCCCTTTACAGATAGATTCAGTCTTTCAGGTCTGTGATCTGCATGGAATAGCATCTGAGTTTTGTAAGACTATGTGTGTATGTAATTACTAGATAGATGCATGCACTTGTGATGCAAATCTGATATAGCTGCAGGTGTTTTGCAGTCTAGCTGCAAGAACCACTCTGCATTTTAATTTACTTGATGTTTGTTCTTTTACTGATACAGGTGATGGTATCAGAGAGAACTTGGCTCTGTAAGTTGAAAGCCTACAGAATTTCACTCAGCTGTGCAGGACCATGGCATTTTGCTGGCTAGAAAAGAGGTAGGGATGTAGCTGCTTAAAGGCAGGACAAAGATAGAAATTCAAAAGCTTCAAAATTCATCTGTTAAACCCATTGTAGATAAAGTCCAATTTAACTAAAAATACTCTGATTTATCAAACTGAGGCTTTTGGTCATTTTTATCACTGCAACAAGCTTAGATTAAAATCAACACTTTTCAGAAAAAGTCTTTCTTAAATCACAAACATGAGCTTTCTCACTCTGCAGTTACACACTTCTTAATTCTCTTTCAGGCAGTGGACTAGAGGGTTCCTGCAGATACATACTGTATTTTAAAGAAATGGGAGTAGGAAGGACTATAACCATAGGAGTCTTGCTTTCATACAATGGCACATTTAGTCCAATGCTTACCAGAAACCTTATTCTAATACACATTTTCCCACACAAACTTTCTCCCTGCTTTATCTTCTGATGTATGTCTCGAAGTTTATGAAGCTTTAAAGAGACAGAGAAGTGAGTCTACAAATCATGTTTGATTTCTGGGGGGGCTTGAGTTTCTAAGTAAATTCGTCACTTGGGTTCAGCTGCTTTACTTTCCCACCTTCTCTACTGTGTCGTATGTTAGGAAGACACAAACTTTAAATCCCAAGCTGTCTAAGGATCTTTCTTTCCAAGACTAAGATTCTACTGACAGCTGAGCCTGAAAAAACCCTTAACTTCTCCAGATTAGAAGACAACATATATTTTTATAGAAATATAATTGTGTATTTTAAAAAAGTTTCCTGCAGCTTCTCCACCTGTATTTTTTCTCTTGTAGCTCAGATTTGATATAAACTTTTTTGTGTTCATTCTTTTTATGTTCTGTTTTTAAATTTGTAGTCAAAGCTTTGGTGTACTGTACAGGAGCAGTCAGCCTTTGTAATTACTGTATAAATGCTTTATAATAAAGTATATTACTTTTATTTTAACAAATGAGCAGACACTTCCTTTTGTGTGTCTGCTGCCTAGTGCACCTTTTAAAAGACTGTTACATGTTTAAAATGTACATATATAAATATATTTACCTGTTGCTGTACAGTTGTGATAGACTGGACTGAATTTATTTTTTGTGTGCTTTTTTATAAAATATTAATACACTAAAGGAAATCTTTGTGGATGTGATTGTAATGTACTATGTAACTTATTTACTTAATATCCTCTATATATCTAAAAAACCTTTTATTAAATGAGGTTAAAAAAATAGTCTCTTAGCTGAGTTTCTCAATGGTATGAGGGAGTGGCCGGGGGCTTGTGCAGGCTGTGATGCACAGGAGGCTGTCCTGAGTCCTTCTGGCTGGTCTTCTCTCTCTTCGTACTCACCTGTGTTTCCCACACAGCCCTAGAGGCTGTTTCTCACCTTCCCCCAAGACACAAGCCTGCAGTGTGTTTTATGTCCTACATCCAAGAACGTAACTGGCACCTGCCAGGAGCCCAGAGAAATCTGCAGCTCCACCGTTTTACAGAAGTGTTGATGGGATGTGTGTTCCCCTCCAAGCTGAGCACCCTCGCAGAAAGACAGAAACAACCTTGACAGTGTGCTAGGAATTCCTGGGGAATAGGTCTGCTGTGCTCTGAGTAAGGCCAGTGGGATTCTGACACTACCTCAAACAACTACAAAGACCATGGGCAAGGCAAAGACATCGTGGAGTAACTTAGTACCTGATGAGCCTGCATCAGGTGAGAATTCTGCAATGGCTTCAGTTATAGATCACATTGTATCACACTTTCAGTGATAAAGTTTGAAAAAACTTTTAGTAAATACTGTCTTAAAGGCACTTATCTGTTACCTGAATCTGAGGGGGGGATTTAACAGGTTTTGTTACACAGCATGTATTTTGTTTCTTCTGGCAGCAGTTGGATCTCTTGTCATATTTATGAGGATAGATGGAAGCATATCTAAAATTCAAGATACGGATTTTAAATATGCTTCCATCTATCCTCGAAACATCTTCCTTCTGTTTTGGTACTTTGCCTTCTAGTTAACTTGGCTACACAGGTTTTCTCACACCCTGTGGGCATGATGTCTTTAAAAGCTACAAATGCTACATAAAGCAGATGGCAGAAGTGCGTACCGGTGCCCGACTGGTCTCCTGTGAGATTGCACTTACGATCTACGGCAGCACACCTGTTAATTTATGCTGACCTTTTCATTTCAATATTTTTGGCAAAGCTGGCAGGAGAAAGACTCAGCCCAAGACATGAAAACACTAATTTTTTCAGCTCAGTGTAGAAGTCCTTGCTTTAGTTTATTCCTGTGCCTATGGTGGTTGGATCAGCAATAGCATTGGGAGAAAAAAGTATTTTGCTTGGTGTGTGAAGAGACAGGGAACACTTAAGCCTTCACTTGAGATAACAGACCAGGACTTAAAGGCTTTAAATCATGCATTTGCCTCCCTGTCAGAGCCAGCTGACAAAAGTGCTGAAGTCTTTGCACTAAATCTGAGGCTGTGCAAACAAACCTTGGACGATCAAAAAACCCACACATTTTGAGCAATTTGGGTTCTATCTTTTTTGAACTGCTGGATCTAAGCCCAAGCTTCTGGAAGTTATTTCAGCTACTGAAAGAAACCTTATAAAGCATTTTAGTGACTAGTAAGCTTTGAGTTAGTGGAACTGTGAGGAGTTCTGCAGTAACTCCTATATGCTTTACAACCATCACTGTAGGATGCTGCTCTTGTCATTATTGAGACTAACTGCTCTGGACTGTGGGGTAGGAAGAGTTTTCTTTATATCAGAATTTTGAAATTACATTTCAGTGACATGGTCTACTGAAGGCTGAAGTTTCTATTAGAGAAGGCTTTGAATCAGTTAGCCTTCCCCTGTCTGGGTTTAATGGAACTGATTGTTTATTACTGTTAATAGAATTTAAATTCAAAGTGAATTAGTAATTTTCTACTGAAGAAAGACCAACCATTTCTCTACTTACCTGGATATTTTTCTACATATACCAGTAGTAGATTTTCTCTTAGGACCTAAGAACAAATTCTGACAACCAACGTCTTAAAAGATTGAAAAATATTTATGTATCAGATGACAACAATCACAATATATCAGCATTTTTAAAGCCTTAAGTTATTTTCTATTCTAAAATATAGAGGCAATAAGGAATAGCATTTACATGCTATCATACTCTAAATACATTGCTTCCTGAGCAGCCAGGAAAGTTTAATGAGAACAAAATTTAGTTTCCAAATACTCTTCACAAGCTGAACTATTTCATTACACATCAGCCAAAGACATTTGTATAAAATAAGGTTATATTATTTTTGAACAAGTTTCACAGAATAACATTTATAAACATAGGCCTAAATAATTTAAACACAGCAAATTTAACAGCTTTTCATTCCACAAAATTACTGTATAAAAAAGATTGCCAAAGAGGATGTTAAAAGTGCTCTCTTACTTGGAAGTTTTTCTAGATGAGCCTACTTCTAGTGTAACCCGAGTCATCTGCTGGTTCTCAGGTCTCTTATGTCATTTTTCCATCAGTTCTCAATAATCACTGCATACATCAATCAGCTCTTTGAAGACAGGTGAGTGTGCCAACAAGCAAGCAAAAAAACCTAGCTAGTTCGTACCACTAATTTAATTTTAGGATATTTCTCTAAGGAATAAAGTGGATGCTAGTCCTCTGTAACTTCACTGGGAAAAGCAGAATTCCACATGGCTTGCACGTTTTATATGGGTGCCCTTTTCATTCATGAATAATAGTGTACTTACTACTTCACTGGATGTGGTGTGATAGGGAACAGCAGAGTGCACAAGTGAAAGCCAGACCTTCCAGCATGTCACTTTAGTGTCCCTGTGGGCACACAGGCCAAGGTGTCACTGTCACCTTATACATAATATCGTGTAGCCTACCAATATACAAACCAGCTGTTTTAATTCTACCACCTCTCTATGTCTTCCATCACATCCAGTGCCTAATTTTAAAGTGCAAATTTAAAAATTTAGGGAAACTGCTTTGGGGAAAAAGTTTGGGGAGGTTGTTTTGTTCTTGAGAGTAATCATGACTCATTAGGCAAAGCAAGATAAAGTGAAGATACCAGCTTTGAGACAAAACATCTCCTGAGAGAAGCCACAGCCAATTATTTTCTTACTGAATTGTTTCAATGAGACTGACACATAGTTTTTATCAGAAGGGTTTTAAATTATGCTCTAAGACTAGATGCTCCCTTCCTTCAATAATGATTTTTTTCTCCTTTTTTTTCTTCCTTTTTTGTTGGTATTTATAATGCAGCCTTCAAAAAGAGCTAGAGAATTTGCGCCATTTCATCTGTGGAAAGCACCAATGCCAGTGGGCCACACAATCCCCCCAGCTCTACCACCACCTACAATAGTTTTGGACTGATCCCTGTAGGTGTAGCCTCTATTGATCACTTACAAGAGTCAGGAACTGCTCTTATCCCTCACCACTTGTCAATGGATTTGTGTTTCACTTCAATCATTACAACATAGTCAGAACACTAAGTTTCTATTCTGCTCTCAGAATGCCCCAATATAGCCAAAGTGTAGAGTATTTGCTGTATCTAATGTAACCTTCAGAAATGTACAGACTTAGGCCATATTTAAAGAATCAGCCAGCAGGATTACTTGGCATTGGACTGTGCTCATCACTCCCTTTTCCTCTTGTCACAATCATGTGTGGAGCTAACCCAGCCATACACACCACTTGCAGCTGTGCTGGAAGAGACTGGTCCATAGCTTCAACCACTTTTCTTCGTGGACAAGCACTAGGAGAAGAGCACCATGTGGTCTATTCTGAAAATATCTCCAAACACAGAGATGAATTTGGCATTTCTGCTTGTTGGGAAGATTCAGAAGGCAAGTTTTGAGTCAGTCAAGCTCTGGCTCACATGAGCCACACTTTGACTACAGTGGTGAAGGGCACAGCCAATCCCCTGTGGGCACCCCCAGCAGATGGGGCTAACAGGGGCTAAGTGTGCCATGGGCTCTGTACTGCCCAAGCACACAGTTCCACCTTGCCAAGAGTGGTTGGCTGCAAATGAACAGAGTGGCTTGGCTTCCAAAGATGTGTGAAATGACTGCTGACTGTAGACACTCCTCCATGGTGCTTCTTGGTCAATGCTGCCTTTACTCATAATAAAGCTAGGAGAATACTTCTAAAGAAATAACAAACAAAAGTGAACTAGCTAACTAAGAAAGTAGTTTCTGGTAAAGAGAACAGCTGCCTGGAAATAGTTTGTACTGGGTGAAGAATGTCCAGAGTTTTTGCCATTGTGCTCTTGACTTACTCTTAGTAACGGATCCAAATCAAACTCTTCAGCAAATGCAAACTTAAATCAGAATGCTTTAGAATTCCTCCAATAATCACAGTTCAAACAGCAATATATTGAAATTAAACTGTGATTGTCTTATAAGCATTTACTTCACAGTGTTCAGTTAGAAACTGATTAGAGAATTGCCTACTACAATTATACTTGGAGCTTGAGATCTGTACCACTGTTACCTGGGCCAATTCTACCATTCATCTCTGAACTTGGCTTCCAAGATTTCAACTCGTGCCACACCTTCACGAACAAAATAACTAAGACTGTCACTCTGACCCCATCCCTTCCATGCCTGGGCTGGAACCAGCAGATACACTTGTCACTTCACTTTAAAAAAAAAAGATGGTACCACAAATTGGAGGAAAAGCTTGTTAAAAAACCAAAAAGGAACTGCAGAAAAATCTACTCAGGTGACTCCATCTATTGTTCAAAGAGAAGAAGAAAAACTGCACTTTTGGCATCCCACAGTGCAATCAGGTATGTCTTCATCGTTGTTTAATGCTTTTCACTAGAAATAGCCACATAAGAGTGCTTTACTAAAACTGGTTACCCTGCAATATAGCACACTCGGTACCTCTTCAATACTATTTTTACCAATGCCCTCATCATCTCATCTCATTCATCTCATTCATCTCATTCATCTCATCTCATCTCATCTCATCTCATCTCATCTCATCTCATCTCATCTCATCTCATCTCATCATCCCACTGTCCCCACTAACTACATATACTTTCTCTCACTGCTTATACCTGTGCTTTCACAAAAAATTAGTATCCCCAAAATCAAAATTTTCTGTCCTCAAGCCCAGGTTTTCTGTTTGCTGTTAGTTTCTCTGTTACTATCAGCCTCCTTAGTTACAGGAAGATTCCAGAGCTAAGAAGGGTTATGTCCACCAGTGACCCAATCCAAAGCCAGAAACCAGCTGTAGGCTAATAGGCAACATATTCCAAAGTAATGTCTTAGTAAGAGACAAAACCCAAAGTTACCAGGTATTTTAGTCTTACAGAAACCATGCAATGAATTTCCATTGCCTCTTAAAAATAAATAAATATATAAGTTATACATGGCCTTCTAAGCAATGCAGTTGAGTTCCAATGTGAGAAGCCCATTTCATGACTTAAGGCCAGGAACAAATGCTCATCAGACCAATACCTTTTTTGTGCGTATGCAACTACTGGGCCTGTTTGGCATAACACTTCAAGGAATGAAAAGGCAAACTCACATATTAAAACTATTGAGAAAGTCCCATGACAAAATTAAACACAACAAAGCTCATCAGGTGTCTCTAAACTACAACATTATTCTTCTGGCCTCAGAGTTTCCAATTCAGTGTTGGCCAGCAGCACCAAATAAGCTAAACCAGTTCTTTTATAACCCAAGTGAACAACAAGCACCACTAATCAGGAATGAAAAATAGCTATGTATTAATTTAAATAAAGATCTCTTGCTAGCCAAACAGCAGGTAAACTCAGCTCCACTAGTCTCTACAGAAGGTCTCATAAGCTTGACAACAAACCAGTGTGAGCAATTTTTGGTAACTAACTCTTTGGGTGAGAGATTGTGGAGATAAGATGGTCTTTTAAAAACTGCCCAAAGATTTTCTTCAAAACAAATACTTTTATAAAAGTTTATGTGCAAAGCTATCTGGAGTTATTTTAATAATTTAATACCCAATAAGAAAGTGTCATCAGTTTCCTCCTTCTGCTCCTTCTGCTCCTTCCGCTCCTTCTTCCTCTTCTCCTTTAACAACTAAAGTACCTAGGAGAAAAAAAATAGGAAAAGAAGAAGAGGAAGACATAGTTAATTATGATCTACCTGAAATTATGAACTTATCTGAATTATGAATTATGATCTTATCTGTCCTGTTGGAAAGAGTCAAGAGTTGTATTTCCTGCCTGTTTCTAACCAACATAAACTTCTGCATACCTCAACTGGTCTTAACTAGAAAAGCCTTTGACTTATGAGCTCCTCTGCTGTGGGATGTTTTTCTTGGGTAACTTCTTGGGTAACAGGGAACAAAAAGATACTAAAGTATGGTCTGCAAAGATCAGCCCCTCTTGGTCTCTGGGAGATGCACCAAGTCAGTTCAATTGCTAACAACATACCCTTCTCTTGTGGGGCCCCTACTTTGTGCTGCCTTTTCCAGGACATATATGCACAAGCTTTAGTGTGGTTTGTAATACTACCAAGGACACTTTTTGCCCACAGATATGTGCCCCATTCCTTTTTTTTTTGTTTTACATTCTAAACTTTTCCTGTTACAACAGCAGATGGACCACTGCAGGCCATCCTTCCTAGCAGTGCAATTCTCTCATCACGCTTCCACTTTCTAAGATTTTTTTTTACTGCAGTTGATCTGGTTTTAGATAGAGTCTGGTAATAGGCTTGCCATCCACTGCTCCCTGTAGTGAAGCTGTCTCTTCTTGTTGACATGCCTCCACCCTTCCCTTCCCTTCCCTTCCCTTCCCTTCCCTTCCCTTCCCTTCCCTTCCCTTCCCTTCCCTTCCCTTCCCTTCCCTTCCCTTCCCTTCCCTTCCCTTCCCTTCCCTTCCCTTCCCTTCCCTTCCCTTCCCTTCCCTTCCCTTCCCTTCCCTTCCCTTCCCTGCTGTTATTCTGACTCTGTGTTAGTGTTACCACTCCTGCTCTCCCCTTCATTGCTTTAGTACACAGGGGATAATAGTGAACAGCTAACATCTCCATTGACGGGAATTAACATATTTTAAAAGAGATTTCAAAATTAACTAATTTGTAGTCACTAAGCAGTTGAATATCTTTTCATAGCAGTGTCTTAAATAGGAGAGGACAGCTCACAAATTGAGGCTTACTGCAGTAATGGAGGGGGATATTCAAGCATTTAGGAAATTTGCATGCAGATTTGAAAATTTGCCCTTGCATCAAAAGCAAACCAGAACATATTCCTGTCTATCTCCATTATCTCATGTCACCTCTTTTGTTGGGAAAATTGTAATTCAGCTTGGCAGATGAAAGCCATGTTAATTTATTTAATGCTAAATCTTTCCATTCCCTATTAGGTATTTGATAAAACTACTTGGGTAACTACAGAATAATGCCCAACTATAGGTTGCAAGACCACTTGGATTTAGCACTCCAAAATCCATCAAACACTGTGGCCAGGATCTCAGTAACTACTTCTGAATAACTCTGAAGAGGAGGGAGGAATATTAATTTCATGGGCACACAAATGAATCTCTGAGGTTATGTTTAATTTCCCTGTGGTTGTCGTTATATTAAGCTTTTAACTCACCCCAATTACCTCTCGCCCCAAACTCACCATCCAGCTTTTTCAGCTTGGGTACCCGTTTGGTTGCTTCTTCAATCCAACTGTTCTGATCAGCAGCAAATTTCTCTTGTAGTGGATTGCCTACAAACACCAGCTCCTCTAGTACTGGCACTTCTGCCAGCCTCACAAACTCTGCTGCAACCACAAAGATGAAAATAACAACCAGATTGTTGAACATGGAAAGAACATCTGCACCACACATTCCTTTCACACTCAGTGCAAACATAAAGAGCATGGGATACAACAGGAGAGGGACTGCTTGGATTCTAACTGGTGTCAGGTTAAAGAACAGGGATGTGCTTTAAGAGAGGTTAGAGAAAGATGATTCAAAGCATGAACTTGATTTGACTAAGAAGTTAAATTCAATATTCTAACTATTTTTACTCTCTTGCATGAGTGGATGTTTAGGGATTTTGCACATGTCTGCAGGCTTGTCAGTTACAATCAAAGCTCCATGAGATACAGCACTATATTTCACTTGGTGACTTAACTCATGCATTCACCACACTATACAGAAATCTCTACAGAGTAGAGATGCATGGCTTACCCCAATCTTTCACCAAATTATTTGACATATAAAGAACCTTCAGTTTCTTCATTACACGGATACCCCTCAGTTTCTCAATTAAGTTGTATGAGATCCACAGCTCCTCTAAAGTTTCAGCAACTGCCTCCTGGAAAATGACAGGACTACTCAGATAAGCAGAAGTACATCTTCCTTATTATTCATACTCTTTCTTCACCTTCTACAGGTAACATCATGTGAGAAAATAGTAAGGTATATTAGTCCTCATTTCCTTTTAAGCAGGTCCCTAATTATTAGGCATGGCAAATGCTCATGGGAATTTAAAGGCAAAGTTAAATATGCAAATATATGTAAGGAGGACAGAAATCGCTATAATTAGAATAAAACAAGATGTTTTATAAAACAAGATGCAGAATTTACTGGCTGCAGTAGCTCTTAAGGCATAAGGGGCAGAGGAGACAAATCTGCCTACTTGTGCACTGCAAGCATGTGTGAAGAGAATTCAATTCAACAACTGCTTTGGAAAGGATGTTACACAGTGTGAGAGCATTTTTCATTCTGGTATTTTCTTATATGTTTGTATCTGCTGGCCAGAAATCACATTCCTAATTCTCTCAAAAGAGAGGTCATTACACATTAACTCTGCCTTTCACACTTAAGAGATTTGGCATCTCTGAAGGTGAGAACAGCTTTGAGGTGAAACAGTATCTCTTGAGAAAGAATTTATATAATCATTTAAAAAATGCTGATCAAAAAAAGTATTCTTCTGACCTGAATTCAAATGTAACAAAATTGATCCAATTTTTTCCTCAGCTAATTTTCCCCTGCTAGGTAGATTCAGTCCTGCCACCATCAACTCTAAAGCCATACTGTGTCAGGTGCCAGTTACATAAAAGGGACTGACTCTAAGGAAGCGTGTTTTTACAGGACTGCCAATATTTGTATTAAAGAAGCACAGCCTAAGTATCTTCAGGTAGAAAATTCTGCATGCAAAATGTCTGCAGGAATTATATTCATGTAAAGCCAGCAGAAGTTAAATGGCTTTACAGATAGACAGCAATTTTCAAATAGAACTTCTGATTTTCTTTATTAAAGACAATAAAATCTCTTTCCTAAAATTTTTCAGTGTAGTAAATTAAGGTAGATAAATTTCCAAACATTAAGAGAATTTGAACCAAAAAAAGTGAACAACTATCTGAAAATTGAGAAGCAATGTGAAAGAGTGTGAAGAGATGATAGCAAAAGGAGAATATAAAAGGTTAGTGCCTAACCTTTTATTCACTTAATTTTATTGAATTCAGAAAAGACTTGTATGAACATGGAGAAATTACCCCATATTCTATTTTATTAGTGAACTATTGATACTAAAAAGCACATACCAATCCATTCAGGTTCTTTATGTTATTTCTTCCCAAAGACAGAATCCTCAAATTTTCTGCAATAAATTTTAAAAAATCTCATAAATGGGGTTTCTTTAAAATAAAAAGGTGCTGTAAGTCAGGTAAAATGCCATATTCTGCTTACAAACTGCACTCTGAACAGGCTACCTTAAGAAAGAATGACCTAACAGAAACAAACCCTCCTGACCTAAACAGATCAGCAGGAATTGATGCAGGGGAAAGCTCAGAAATATACTCATGAATACAAAGCTGCTCATGTATAGGTTACCTAGTTGAAAATCAGTTTTGATAAATACTGAACAAAAATTATTATTTCACCTTGCACTTGAACTCTAACTGCTGACTTGCTTCTTTTGATCTTACATAATTCATGTCCCTTCTTCTCCAGACAAAAGTGGTGCTGATCTTATTTTAAGGCAGTAGATTTGGTTTCTATACTACAGGCAGCATATAAAGCTGCCTTACAGATGCCTGACGAGAGACATTCAACTTAGTTCTAGTTTGTCTGGCTTTAGTATCAAATACTTGGTATAGACTGGATGTTTTGAATCTACATTAATATAAATATTTAAGATGCTTTAACAGCTTTTAATGTTTTATACCACTAAAAAATTTCATTGGTTTCACTTCTATGTACAATTGCCTAATTAATTTTTGTCATGATAGTTACAGAATTAAAGTATTAAAGAACAATTATTTGGAAAGACTATTGGAATATATTTCCCTGACTAGTATTCCCAAATCTTTTGAAGTCTGAGCTTATTATGCAAAGAAATAAGTTTATCAAGCTCTTTGGCAGATCTCTTGATGTGCAGTTGGAAAGGATGAGATTCCAGGTTCCTTATCTATCCAGCTGGCATTTTAATAGGAACAGAAAAGCCTGGAAGCTCCACTTCAAAACCTGCACTTCTTTGTCAGCCTCATGCCACAGTCAAAATCTTGAAGACAGACCATTAAGACTTCTGTTCCAAAGTCAGTAACCCAAGAGTTTCAAAGACAGGTGTCCAAGAAACAAAAACTCTACTTCTAGACAGATGGCACATCCATGTATAAAGTATGAACAAAATGAAACCAAGTATACCCAATTCTCTGCAAAGTGGAATGACATTTTCTCCATCCAGGTCTACAACACTCCAACCTCACTGCAACCAATAATGCATTTGTAGAGTTGTTGAACTGCAGACTGTCTCCATCAGGAGCATGGAAAATAGTCATGACATCACTCTAGAACTGATTAGGTGTTGAATAGCACAGCAAGGCTCATGGGAAGGTTCTGAAGTGCTTACTGAATGGAATTTTTTGAATGTTGCACTGTGAGACAACTGTCAAGGCTAGTGCAAGGATACCTGCTGCAATACACCACTGCTGCTCAGCATGCATTCTCCAGTAAGACTGGTCATTTTAAAGGTCACTTGTAATGTTCTATGAGGAGGGAATAAAAAAGGATAATAACAGATATAAATAAAGCTGGACACATGTAACAAATGATGGCATATCTCCTAGCCAGGCAACTAGAAAACAAACACAATGGACAGCTGGCTTGTCACTTACTTAGGTTGTTCAAGTTGGCGATTCTATCAATGCAGTTTGTAGATAGTGATAGTTTCCTTTAAAAGAAAGAATAATCAATTCACAGTATATAAGGATCACTACACTGGAAGAGTTCCATGCCCCAACACCACTGCATTAGAAATAATTATATGTTCTTGTCTCATTAGATGGTAAACTAACTGGATGTGTAACAGACTCAAAATATCCTCAAACCATTAAGCTTTATTTAGTTTCTGGGAAAGTACCATGACTTACTTACATTAAATACTGGATTATCTTTTGATGCCTAGCCTTATGAAGTGCATGGATGTTTATTTCTGAAATTACTGTAATCTCTTTCTGGAAGTCCTGCTCAAATTGCCTCTTTTTTTCCATGAATTTTGGAGTGGATCATAAACATGACTTTTAGCTGATAGACTCCAAACACAAATCTATAATTATATACTGATAAACCGTATATAATTTTTCTGGGGACAAATATTAATGCAGAATCTACCCTAACACCTTCTGAGTTAAGTTACAGGGGTCTTTGAATTAAAAAGGGCAATTGTGTGCAGAAAGAGAAGCTCAGTTAAGAAAGAAAGAAGAGTTGCTGCTTTGAAGGCCACACTTAAACAGAGTAAATACATATCTGCAGTGGACAGCAGAAAAACTGAAAGGAAGAGAGGATATTTTGTTTCCAGCATGTTTTTAATTGAACTTACTCGCAGTTAACAAGAGCAGAGAGGGCACCATCCATTTTTTCCACAGGAGGAATCTGCCCATACAGTTTCACTTCCTTTGCCTCTGAAGCCTTCTGGCCACTTTTCTCTTCCTAAAGAAAAGAGAAGGTGAGGAAGAGTCTCACTGCTACATGCAATTACCAAAAACTACTACACTAAAATAATTACTCTAAAAATGAATACTATAGAAGGAATTCACATATACTACTGGAAGGAGAAAGCATTTTCAGTACTGTTATCAGGATTCCTGCTAGTGTAGCATAAAAAGGGTAAAGCTAGCTCATTTTCAAGGTATCAAAATAACTTATACATTATATATGTTGGGTTTTAAAAGTTGTGTAACACTTGAGCAATTTAGTAAAGGAGTCATCTGCCACAAGGAATGGAGAATAGATTGAAGGCTAAAATTCTAGATTAAGATATTACCATGGAGACTGACATACAGAAACCTCAGCTAGGGCCAGTTTATAGCAGAAGCAGATTTAAAAGTTCTGACAGAAAAGTCTCCTCACTTCACCCAGAAATCTCAGAACTCATGCCCAGCTCACGACACAAACTGAATACAGGGGAGTGTGTTTTGGGGGAGAACTTCAACAGATTCACAGCATTAAGAATCTAAAAAAAAAATATTCTAATTAGCCATTAAGAAAGAGTGGGGGAAGATGTCACACTTAAGAGAATACAGCAAAAGACAGATTTCCTATTGACAACCTAGGCTGATAATTCAGAGTCTTGAAAAAATGGACATAACTTCGGCATTTAGGTTTATTAAAAAATATCATCAATTAAAGCTTTTAAAATTCTGAAGTGATGGCAATTATTGACTAAACGCTTGGAACAAGTATCTGTTTAGAGAGTAGCAGCAGTTTTGACAGCTGCCTCCCTGAGAGCACAAAGGGAGCATTTTCTCCGTTCACTCAGTGTTCAGTGCAAGCACTGGAGGTCCATTAACAAAGGAGAAATCTTGGCACTTTCAAAACAAGGACTCCTGTTTTCTCCTCCATTTCATGCATCTACTGAAAAGAGAGATAGCTGAGTGTGCCCCAGTTTATATGGCTACTTTGTAATTAAATTAATCACATCCCATAAGTCTTTCAGTATCCCACAGCAGAACATCAAGTTTTGATAACATTATTTTTCCTCTTATGCACCCAAAATACTTCAGAAAACTTAATTTAATTTTAAAAGATCATGTTGTCTTGCACACTTATTTATATTCCAGTTTCTGTCCAAATTCAGTGTAACAGTATTTTTACTCAAAATTAATGATTTAGCAAATAAGCACATCAGATGTTTTGCTGGAATATGGTGATACATGTTCAAACAAAGAAACTATATCAATGTGAAACTTCCATTTTCTTTTCTAAGAACACTACTGTATCTGTTTGAATTTACACTCAGTTTCTAATCTATGAGCTCATACCAACAAATAAAAATACATTTTTCCTTAAAAACATGAAAGGGAGAGAGCTTCCAACATGGACTGGGCCAGCAGTGAGCTCACAGCAGTGAGCACCTTCAGGAAGAAAATTCATCCAGATTGCCAAGGACTTCTGGAAGCAGCTGCACAGCCACAATATGCCACAGAGAAAATATAGGTAGAACAGACATGTTTTTATAAGAACAGGTTACATGTTTGCCAAGTTGAAGCTGCTTTGATTTCAAATTGCTTTGATTTAACTATGTCACCCTGACTGCAGGGCATAGGTAAACCCATATACCAAAAGGGAAGAAAAACATTTGGAATGCAACACAACAGCAAATGCAATTGTACAAGTCACATGGATCCAGATTAGGAAGAGTAAAAGGAAGATTTAGACCCACCCCTAATAACTTGAACAGAAAAGCAAATTCAGCACTTTATGCCTAATGTTAATGGAAACTCACTGACACAGGCTGATTCTGTCTAAGAAACATGTGACAGAGCAGCAAATGAAAAATAAATCTGTTAATAGGAAACATGGAGCTGAAGTTCTGGAGGGCAGAAAGAGTGAGGGAGGAAAAGCAAACTATTTTTATACACAGTTCATACCTCTACTAATGCTTATGTCTGCAAGTTGTTGCATTCTAGTTCTTACTAGCAGAGCAGCAATGAAGTTTGTGGGATATACCAACATAACTGGAAAATCCCTGAAATACTGAAGGTACTAAACAATGATAAAACTCAAAATGGAAGTAATCTTCAGTTACAGGCTAGTACCTTGAGCTTCTGGCTTTCAAGTGTACCTACCCATGCTATCACATCCAGATCTTCCAGAGGCCAAAACATTTATAAATCATTGCTTTAGCAGCTGGCCAGAATTAGCAGGAAAGCATATGTACACCAAACAGCACATCTGTGCCTTCATCTAAAATTCAGAGACTGGGGAAAGATTCTCATTGGTTTTGCTGCACAGTGAACCTGACCCTTGAGCATCCTACATCATCATTTGGCATTACATCCCCATCTTTGCCAATACATAGCTTTTTGGAAGACCAGGTTAGCCACAACCAAATGAGCTTCTGTATGAAGAGAGTATTTAAGAAGAAAAAAAACCCAAGAAACTCATTCTGAGTTAAGATTTGCACAATATGAGGGACTATATGTCAAAAGACATGTAGAAGATTCACTGAATTCAGTACAGTGAGAATTTCATACTTGTTTATTCCGTTTATTCCCATACTGTTTATTCTGGGAAAGACTGCACTTGGGTAAAGTGAACAGAGCATAATTAAAACATAATACATCCCCTACTTTGGATCTCTTTTGTGACTTCAGGCCCATGCATATCCAGCAGAACAAGGCAGGAGGGCAAAACAGACTAATCTTTACCAGTTGTATCAATTTAACAGGAACATACAGAAAGTCCAACAGAATGTACTATAGAACAACAACAACAACAGTAACCATCATTTTACTTTGTGAAACTTCTTAAAGCAGATGTTTCATGCAAACATATTTCTTACAATATTTGACAAACAAAATTAGCTGAATACAGTCAAACCTCATGCCACTAGACATTGTTCTAGTTCTTACCCATTTGGCTAGAGCTTCTTTGATGGTCGTTGCTTTTGCCTAAAAGTGAAACAAACTTAAGTGAATATTCATTGAATTTTTTAAGTGGCTTGTTCACTGCAAATCTTTCCTTTTCCTTCCCTCTCCCTATCCTGCTTGTTTGCCCCCCTTCCACCACTTTCCTGTAGTATCTTGGGTCAGCCAAGTCAAAGAAGTTGGAACCCCCCAGTGTCCTGTAGTTTTGTTTCTGGGGTACTTTGCTGCATTTTCAGAAGCAAACAATGAGCTTAATGTCAGGACATTATCTTCCTGATCTTACTCTCTGTCCCATGGCACACTGCTTATTAGCTTTTATGGTGAAATTCAACTTAAAGGCATAAGAAGTTACTGCAATGAAAATTGTGGTCTAATGCTCTTAAATCCTCACACTTCCTATTGTGCATTAGCAGTTTCCTGCCTGAAAGCAAGTCTGCGACCAGAAAATTATACAGCCTCCTAAAATTCACTGAAGAAAATAAGGTACAGCTTGCCAAAACTCAAGAGCAATCTGGATTATATATATTTGGGGTTTCTTACCAATGGTTTCACACTGAGCTACACCATGTGATGTGAAAACATGTATGTGGTATTATTATTCAGTTTGGAAAAACCTGAGAGCTGCTTTTTAAGGACTGACCCACTGACCAACTTTCTGTTGTCACTAACTCTACTTTTCCACCTCACATCAGAGTCTCAGTGAAACCACATAAAGATATCCAAAACAGTAGTATATAAACAACATGCCTAATGCTTCTCTAAACATTAAACATAATCCAAGATGTCTTGGATTAAAAAGGTTTTAGAGATCAATCTTTTACAAACAGTGATCAACAGCCTTCTCTCTACAAATATAGGAAGACTCAAGTTTTGGCATCTCTGTTGCTCCTAAGTGTAGCAGGGCGTGGATAAAAGCAGCCTTTCGGGTAATCAGATATATAACCCCTCCTTACTGTAGAAGTTAAAAACAACAAACTAACTTCCCCAAAAAATCTTACAGGCAGCCACCTCAGTCACAGAGCTTTAGTATTGGGTACTTTACTCTGGACCACAGGAAACTCTGGTCCCAGCAATAAAAGGCAACAGCTGAGGCAGCTTTATATAAGAAAAGGCCACGGCCACCGAACACCCAGCAACAGCCTAAGAGCCAGCAACACCAGGGAGCCCGAGCATGCATCTCAAACATCAACACGCACCTCCATTTAGACATCCTCAGATGTTCCAGCTCTTTCTGCCCACTGACAGGCACTCATTTCAATCTGGTCCATACCAAGTGATAGCTAGCTCTTAGTCCTATTGGAGATGACCTGCAAACTTGAGCCCCAGCAGTAGCTCCCCAGTGTCTGCCAGAGATACACATCTGCATGACCTCCTCTGGTTCAGAAGATCACATCCCTAAGCTCCCACTACAACAGCCTCGTTCAAGCCAATTAACAGCTACCAGTGTGGGGGCAAAAACAGCTGGCTTCCAGTTAATTGGGGATTTTTGAGCAGAAACTTCATTGCCTTTTTCATAATTATGGCAGCCAGTCACCAAAGCATTTGGGTACATGATCTCAGTCACTCATGTTGAAGGGAGAAATGCATTTATAAGATCAGTGTCTGCTGCTGTTTTGAAGTCATGCTAAAAACAGTTTGGACTTTAAAGCTACTGATCCATGTGAGCACAAGGAGCAGCTTCTTCCCTGACCTCTGTACACTTATCTCTGTTGATTTTATGAAAACATGGATATCAGCACAGCAGGTTATCTCTCTCTCTCTGGAGAGCACATATCAGGGATTTAATTTTCTTTGAGATGCACTTGAAATTTCTCTAGGTAAATTGGAGTATCTTCTGCCACAGGAGGTTACTCAAGGGAAACTTCCTCCAAGAAGCTTATCTGCAGGGTTCTTCTACCTGCTTATTGAACAATTTTCTACAGGTATTTAGACTAAAGAAAGTCATAATACTTTATTTTAAAATATTCAAAGTGCCAAGTGATCAGTGGGCATCCCTGAAGAGTCACCATCAACATGGCAGAAACAAGAAACAGAATCTCTGAAGGGGAAAAATAACCACACCTGTACTAGTAATAGTTGTAACAAAAGATTTATTCCCCTCCCAAAAAACACAGCAGTCGGACACATAGTATCTACAAAATGTAGACCCCCAGGAAAAAGCAAAACAGCAACATTTCGCCTTTATTTGCAGACATTTATTTGTATTTAAAATAGATGAAATCAGAATTGCACAGCAACAGATACCAAGCTAATCGCTTGGTGATCATCGATACCGCCGCCTTAAAACCACGTACTAGCGGAGGTTTGGGAGTTCGTGACTCCCCTCTTTCCTCGCTTCTCCCCGAAATCCCCCTTTCCCAAGGCACAGCAGCAGGCCACCGGCCCCCGCCTCAGCCGCCGCCCCGAGCCCCGCGCTGCCTCCCGGACGGCTCTCGCCGAGACCGGGCTGCTCGGCGGGGCCCGGCCCCGGAGGGCTCCGCGCCGCCACCGCCGGCCCGGGGGCCGCTCCGACCCCCGCCGCCGGGCCCTGGCGCCGCCCCGGCCGCAGGACTCACCATGGTGCCGTGGATACCGCGAACGCTCCGGTTGCTACGGGCGCGGGGAACGCCCCGCCCGGAACTCGCGTAGCGGACCGCGGCGCCTTGTGGGACGGGCGGCGCCGGCCGGGGCCTGGCCCGGCCCGGGGCTCACGGCCCGGCCGCGGCGCTGGGGAGCCCTTGGGCAGCTGCGAGGGCCCCCAGCTGTGGCCGGTGCAGCTCATCCAGCCCCCGACCACTCGTCTTAATGGAATGGGATGGGCGTTTGGCCTGGCAAAGAATTACTGTGGCGGGTTCCAGGCTCCTGAGTACAAGAGCAGCTACTGGAGAGGGGCCAGTGGAGAGCCACAAAGATGATGGATGAGGGTCTGGAGTCCCTCTCTGGTGAGGAGAGACTGCAGGACCTTGGCCTGTTTCGTCTGCAGCAGAGGAGAGCTCACCAATAGATACAAATTTCTCAAAGGTGGGTGCCAAGAGGACGGTGCCAGACTTTTCAAGGGTTCAGAAGATCACAATATGAGGGACTTGTCCTGCCCAATGACAGGACGAGGAGAAACGGCCTTAAGCTGAAACACGAGAAGTTCCACCTCAAGGTGAAGAAGAACCTCTTTACACTGTTCCAGCAGAGCCCTGGAACAGGCTGCCCAAGGAGGCCATGGAGTCTCCCTCTGGAGACAGTCCAAATCCACCTGGACACATTCCTCTGTAACTTGTTCTAGATGACCCTGCCTTAGCAGGAGAATTGGACTAGGTGGTCTCCAGAGGTCTCTTCAAACCCTAACAAATGTAAACCAATATAAGTAACATGGCTGCAACAAGGCCATAATCAGGCACTCAGTTTAGTACACACTTCAGGAAATAGCTACACATTCTGCAGAGTGTCTGCAATGCCTCTTGGGTCCCCAGGTAGCATTGTAAATATACAAAATGCTAGTAAATATACAAAATGCCTGGTTTTCAACAGGTCCTTCTATTATTTTGTCCAGGAAACCCTGATTGACAAAAAGGCTCTTTGCAGTAAAATTACATTGTTTTTAATTTTTCCTCCATTTAAAATAAAGTATCACTTTTCCAAACAAATACTTAACATCAAATTCTTACACATGGTTGCTTTTTAATAAAGGAAGTGTTTTGTGTTTTATTTCTCTTTCAAATTGCATGTATCTGACAAAATCTAACACTGAATTATTTTAAAAGCTTGTGCTTTAGAAATTAAGTCTGAGACCTCTTAATCTACCTGTTTTCTTGTTGTTTTTTTTTATTTATTTTTTATTTACAATTTAACATTTACTTCCTGAACCTCCAGATTGCAATCTTGCATTGCGGTGCATATGCTGAGGTAGGACTGCAGTGTGGAGACACAGGTATTGGCACTGGGAGAGTGACAGAACAGGAATAGGGGAGGTGCTGCTCTTGCGCAATTGATAACAGGTCCAGCTACTGAAGAGACACAGGATGAGGCAGGAACCTTCACACAACAGACAACCCTTTCTCCTACAGTTCCTACTTGAAATGAGTTTGGAAAAGAAGGCAGTCTGACAGGTATGGGTGATACCAAGGAGCACATTGCAGCAGGCTCTGGTCCTGGACTTCTGGAGCTGCTTGTGTTAGCAGAGGTTCAGGCACCAGATAGGACTTGACAAAAGCCTATTCAGCTGATGAGGGAGTTTAGAGACCAGGCGTGAAGAGATCTTTTGTGGAGTTCACAGAATGGAGCTTCTCTTGTAAAGAGTGGATGAATAAATTGTTCAGTTGGCATTGATTGTGTGTGAAAAACATGTGACTTTAATCAAATGATAAGGAATAATAAGAGTTGCAGAAAGCTATTGAATCTGAGCAGCAGCATAATGACAGTTAACTGGAGAGAGATCCCTGAGAGCAAAGCAAAACTGAGTACACTAATGAAAGATTTTTATCTTCCTGGGCTCTCAACTTTCTAGGCAGCTCTCAAACTGGTCTGACAAAAATGACTTTGGAAGGAGAAATTTTGTTGATAGAGGCCCTCCTTCAACAGGCCTTCAGCACTGGCACTATTTCAGCAAGACCCTCTTGAGAGATCAACACATTTGGGAAGAAATTTCTTTCTACCTGAATGGTGAGGGAAAAAAAGGCACTAGCCAAAAATGAATTTGGATTAAAAAAAATAATCTTGGGCAGTCGTGGAAAAGCTATCATAGATTTGGCTTTGGTTGCTTTTTTTGGAGGGCATTGTTAATTTGGTATGATTCTGAGTTAATCACCACCATAAGGTGAAAGCTTTTTACAGTCAGTTTAAATCTAGAGGCTAGGTTTTCTGTCTCCCAATTCTGCTTCCTCCCTAAGAATAGCTGTCAGCATCTGTTGACATCACTACTAAAGAGTTCTACAACTAATTAATCCCTAACTTAATTGCTGTATTTAGACATGCTCTAACTTATCCAACAGAATCTTAATACCCTGAGTGTCAAACAGCAATCCAAGACATTACAGGAACAGACAGGTACATCCCAAATACAAGACAGTGCTAGTACTGCCATTCTTCTTGGATGACAAGGAAAAGTACTCTTCATTTTTCCATTCAGCACATAGTTCTTTTTTGGAAAGAAACAGACTGTCACCAGAAGACCACAATGCTTAGTATATGAGCCTCATTTCAAGTAGCTTCAAATTTCTAGTAGGTTTCTCGAGCTTCATGTAAATGGAAAACGTTTCTGAAGTGTGTATGGCTGTAAATATGAGAATTCTGGGGTAAGGTAGCTTAGGACTCAAAGTCAGAGTCATCATTATTTGGATGTCTACGTTTATCATCTGTCATTGCCAAGGTGTGATCCTCTCTTTCACTGCTGAGGGTGCAGGCTGCTTGTTAACATTCTGTGAGGTGTAAATACTGCAAGCAAGGAAGTATCTACTACTCTCTTCAGGTACTTGTTTCTTCATATCATGACCACTTTGAGCTGTCAAATTTGTACCATAATGCAACTTGCTTGTTGTTTCACATCTCCTCTGTTTACCTAGTTAAATTAACTTAGAGTGCTCCAAATAAATCCCTTTCTTTTTAGATTTATACTTGTAATTAAGCAGTCATTTGGTTATTTGCATATTTCAAGGCTTGTCTCAGTCAATCCCTTCAATTCACCAGTCATCACCAGTCATTTTGGTGGCTCAAGTTCAATCCTTGCAGATCTGCAACTGCTTGCATGTGTTTAAGTGTTCATCCCAAATGCAAGTGCAGAAACTCCTGAATCTTTCCCCAGGAGTGTTCCTGTGCGTGGGCATGTGCTTTGCTCTCTCCACCCCCCAGAACAGGCACCCCCAAAACACGATCCATAGCTACCTGACAAAATGGAGTAGAAGGAGGATCAATTCGGTGACCTGCTCCTGGATAACTAAGGAGTTCAAAGTTCTCCTTCCCATGCTGGCGTAGACGCCTGATTGCCAGCTCAGCATATAAGGAGCTCTTCCACATCCGATCATCTTCCCCTACCACTAAGAGAAAGTGACCTTCTGCTTTTTCAATGGGGATCACGCTAGAAGAATTAGCAGGATTCGTTGGGTCATCCAGAGCTTCAAAAACATCAAACACACCAGACTCAGAGATAGTGACTTTCTCCATATCAAAATGCAGCCCAGGCAGAGTCGTCTCACCATAATGGAGGTCTGCAACTGTGTTTGAACTACAGCCAGAGATTGAGACAGCAGCCACTACTTCTGGCAGGAAGGTGATCATGGAGAGCGCTAATTCCGCCCCTTTCCCAGTCCCAATCACTCCAACTCCTGGTCCTTTCACCTTCAGATAAGATAGGGGGTGGAAAAGAGAGGAAGAAAGGAATAAAGAAAGCATACATTATAATGGGATTAGCCATTAATTGACTTTGGAGTGGTTTTATTAAAAAAAGGTTAGGTTAATTATTGATGTAACCTGTTGCAAAGTGACAGTCTGGACTCACGCTCCTCCTTCTGTTTTTTTTGGTCTTATTTTTCAGAGACACCAAGAGAGATCACACCCCACAAAAAATGCCAACAGGCACAAGGCATATTATCACTCAGTCTTTACCTGGTCCCTACTGCATATGTTAATACAAGTTTTTTCTCATTTTCCTAAAACAGGTAACAGGAAATTCAAGTCTCAGGAAAATAAAGTAACCTCACAAACTACATTTGAAGGCTTAGATAAGTAGCATTTGTCTTGTCTTATTCTAGCCTGGAAAGTAAAACTGAAAGCAACATTCCACATCATCAAAATCATTCTTTCAGCTACTATGAGCAGTGTCATATCATCCTCTATTAAAACTAATTGCTTCCATGTAAGAAAAAACCCCAAACAAGCCCAACATTTTATCACCACTGGTCCTGTTTGGAGGATACTCCAGCATTCACTATCCTACTGATCAGCAATCTTCTAGCTCCAGCATGAATTTAACGGATACTTTGTGCTGGAAGAAATTCACTCTCCCCAATCATATGTGTAAGCCACAATTGGGCCTAAGCTTGCCCAGCAGAAACTGATACTCAAATATAAAAAAAAAATCACCACCACCACTTAGGCATAACTGCTAAATCCTCCCTAGTCCCAAGAGATTTCCCACTGCACTCACCTTTGGGTGACGCTGTAGGAACCTTGCTGCCTCCTCAAAGTACTCAAGTTTTAAGTCTTTCAAGATCCTAGGAAGATCTTCAAAGTCAAAATATGGCAGAGAAAGAGCAGCAAAACCATGAGTAGCCAGGAGACTGGATCTAAATTCAATCAAGCCTCCTTCATCACCATACATGTCAATCACTCCTGGAAAGGGACCATCCCCTATATTAAAGAGAAGAGTTACAGAGGAAAAGTTATCAAACAGGACACAAAAAACTATCTGGTGAAGAGTAAACAACAAAATGCTTAAGACATTTGCTATTAATAGTCATATAAGACATTAGCTATTAATAGTCATTATTTTTCCATTTGCACAGCAGAGATTTAAGAGAACCAGTGCTATGTCCCTCTCCAGCTATTTCAAACTAAGAATAGGTCCAAGTCCTTACATTCCTGTAAAAATATATGAAGTTACAGGTTTCACTTTTTAAAACAAAAAATAAAAAAATCAACCAACAAAAACCCCCAAACAAACAAACAAACACAACAAAAAATAATTAACAGTTCTAAATGTATTTTTCCATGGTCTTAACCTCCTGCCCTCAGACCAATCATACACCAAGTCAGCTATTTTCCCACAAAGTCACTTCTTAATTAGCAAAGTGCAAGCTCATGAGTAATGAGGCAAGAGCACTGAGCCCTTGAAGTAAATTCTACAAAACTTTCATAAACTCTGAAATAAACTGCATTGAGCAAAGCGCAACAAAGATAACCCATTGTTAAAACCAACTGGACTTACTTGCTCTCTCTCAAGCTCAGCACTGTAAACCTTGGCAGGAGAGCTGCTCCTGCAGACATGACGAGACAGAAGGCCGAACTGAGAGCTGTGGGTGCGGCTGTGTATGCAGGATGATGTACAGATAAACGTGCACATACATGTGCACAGTCTGTCCCACCAAACTACACAAATAGTCAGAACCACAATTTTAAACAGCTGTGCTTTTGCAGCCAAGGTCATGTAAAATACCTGTATGCCAAGCCAGGAGATCTTAGGTTAAAAGGCTAAAGATGCTACTTAATGGAGCTTTAAAGACCCCAAGCAAGCTAATTTTTTTGGTTTTTTTTCCTCTGGCCACCAGATGTCACGTCTTATGTGTCCTGATCCAGCTCGCTACCACCATCTCAGTACAAAGAGGACACACTTGTTGCAAGAGTGTGTTAATTCTCTGACACTACTTGTATGTGCTAAAGAAAAGGTCTCTGGCATTTCAACACACTGGAGAAAAGGAAGTTTTCTTCCTTTTCCTTTTAGCATGTCCTTCCTAGACATGTTAAATGGTGGAAACCTCCCAAATTAAAGCATTAAGAAGTCAGAAAGGGACTGAAACTTGCTTCTGGGTTCTTACTCGTTCAGTTCTGATCTTTTTTTTTATTGAAGTTCAATATTCTACTTGAGAGAAAACAAGTTGGAATAAATTTATTATAATGCTATGGTCAGCAGTAACCTTTATTTAGCAGCAATCAGCCTATATGGCAAGAAAATACGTATTTAATCATCACTCCTACCTGGAAAGCTTTCTAGCAAGAGCATGTAATCAGAACATAGTCATAGATGAATGTGTTTCTCTCTCATGAAGACACCCTTTAACTTGCACAAGGATCCTGGACTGCTTCTTTGAGTGCCTACACATGCCCAAGTATATGGGTCCTGCAGAGCTCACTAAAAAGCAGGATAAAATGGGCTAGACAACTTTACCAACATTTAAAAACAAACAAACCTCCACATCTTTAACTCTTATTCCTAAATTGAGAAATTGCTTTCATATCAAAATTACATCATAAGCCCATTCGTCCTCTCACTTTTAATAAGAATGATAAGACTGGTTCACATTTAAGATTCCTATCTTTAAAATATTAACTTTTTTTTGTCCCTGGAGCAAAGAAGGGTATGGTCATAATGCTGTAACTGGATCCTCAATCATGAGGGATGGCAATATAATTTAAGCAATGATTCCAGACTTTTCAACACTGTTACAATGCCAGAGTTTCTAAAGGGGAAATTGCAGTTTCATCTTGCAGATGTCTGGATTCCCACTGAGCTCAGCAGAAATCAAACTCATCCTCTAAGGCAGGATAGATCAAAACAATGTCTCAGAGATGGAAAATCCAGCATGCTGACTAAACATCTGAAATTCAAAGTTCAATCTCTGTTGTTTTTTTCCTCAGTGGACTTTGGATCCGTATCTAAATGGATGAAAAAAATCATTGGTTTGGAATGAAAATACTTAAATACTTAATAACTATAGTGATACTTACAGGAGTTGCTGAACCAAGTAGTTTTAAATTATAGGTAATGTGGAGGGCAGCTCCAGTACCCACAACACTCGGGGAACTACAAGTTTAACTCATAGCTCAAGCATACAAACACAATCACTGGTGTAAGGTTTCATTTTCCAGCACCACTCACAGACCATCAGAATATCACACCTCATAAAGCACAACCATCTCATAAGCAGAATAGGCAGAACTTGATCATAAATCCATTTTGGTTTTATACCACAAAAGACCCAACTACTAACTGTAGTAACTCTGTAGGAACAGAGGTGAGATACATATATTTTTTAGAATTTCATCTGCCGCTCTGCTTCCTGGCTTGTGTTTCAAAGCGAAGAAGAATACCTTTTAAATTCAGTCCTACTTAGGGTAAAATTCTTGGGACATTCAGCACAGGCTCACACAATGAAGCGCATCAACTTTTCTGGATGTTAGATTCTGGTACTCCAGAGCAAACATAAAACCTACTGAAAAACCACAGGCTGAGCACAGCAACGAAGTAAACTCTACATCCCCTGTTCTCCTTTAGCTCCGGCCCGTCCCGCAAGAGCCGCCTCCCCGCGCCCGCCCTGCTCGGTGCCGCCGAGAAGAAGCAGGCGGGGCGGCCGCGCGAAAGCCGGGCCCTGTCGCGACAAGCACTTGGGATATCTTAAGAGTTCAGGGCCACCTGTCTGCAGGGCAGCGTTCGGCTGTTGGGGAATGAGGATTCCCCGGGTGACAGCCTCTGCAAGGGTTTATTTTACGAGATTTTCCTTGCTCTGGTCCGAGAAGGCGGGGGCTTCCCGCCGGCCTCGGAGCGAAGGTCTCGGGCCGGGGCACTCACCCGGCGGCAGGAAAAGAGAGCCCCTTACGACTCCTTCCTTCAGCCGGATCCTTCGCACGCCGGGGGCTGTGAACAACCTCTGCACCTCGGCCTTGGCCATCACAGGCCCGGGCATGGAGCCGGGCAGGCTGTGGCCCTGGTGGACCAACACCTCCACCTTCATCGGGGCGCTGGTGTTGCGGGGAACGAGCCGCTGGTACGGCCTCTCCATGCCGGCGGGGGCCAGGCTCCAAAAGAGCCCCATGGGCTCCACGCCGGTGTAGTCCCCGCCGTGGGAGGCGTCCGTGCCCAGGTGCAGCTCCCCGCGACTGTCCGCCCGGTAGTGCGCGCACGACTGGAAGAGGCAGCCGCGCTCATCGGCCGCCACCGCCCGCAGGGTCACCGGCTGCCCCGGGCTCAGCCCCGCCACCCGCGTCTCTACCCGCTCGTCCGCCGGCCCGGCGGCGGGGGACACGGCCAGGCTGGCAGCCCGTCGGGCCGGCGGGGTGCGCAGCAGGGCCCGCGCCGGGGCGGCGGCGGCAGCCAGCGCTCTCCACATGGCGGCGGCAGTGGCGGGTGCGCGGTGTGGCCGCGCCGCCCGCAATATCGGTACCGCGGCCGCCGCCCCTTCCAGGCGTCCCCAATAGAGAGCAGATCCCCTCCCCGCCCCCCAGCCCCGCAAGGCCGCCAGCCCCGGGCCGCTCCCGCCTCCCCCAAACCATCCAACTGACTGGAACAGCGAGCCGTGGGCATCGGTTAAAGTTTCACTTTAATCCATTACAAGTACAGTGGATACCAAACACACAAACGGGCCTGGCGCACAGACAACAGCAGAGGCCGCATGCGGGCTGCAGGCACCGCCGGGTACAACATGTTCGGCGACACAGTGCAACTGCCCCGGCAACTCCCGGCGTCTTCTCCTTCAACCCCACGCTCGGCTGCACAAAGTTACTGCCGATCCCGGCGGGGCTGGGCGCTCACCCGGCTGCGCAGAGAGCAGCGGGCGTGCAGTCGGAGCCCCGCTCCGCCACAGCGGGCCGGCCGCCTCAGGCCCCCTCCAGGCCGCCTCACGGAGCCGCCGCCGGGCTGTTCTCAGCAGCCCTTAGGAGCAGGCAGCTGAGACGGCATTTGGGGAATCTACAGGCAGGGAGCTCCGACAGTGCTGCGGATCTCCACAGCGACACCCAGCCGTGCTGAGGAGACAGCCGGAAGCGACTCCAGGATGACAACTAACAGGACCTGTTCTGTTGTTTCTTCACGCTTATGAACTCCCAATGACTATTTAAATGTCTCATTTCTACTGCATGCTTTCAAAACATCACATCAAGCTATGGGCTGGTTTGTTGCCTATAAATGTGAAGTGTTACCTGAGGGTGCTGGCACAGTAGTACTGCTTTTGATAAGTGAAATATTAGATATTTTTAAGGCATTTTATTTTTAAGGCATTTTATTTTTAAGGCTTTTTTGTGGTTTGAGAGAAGGGCAAGGAGCAACAAAGGAGGGAGAAGTGCACAGGGAGAACAGAAACATTACTGAAGGCAGATTACTGCCTCCAGAAAAACTGGAATACTGGAACTAGAACACAAAGCTGGGCATCGGCATACATCTCATCTGACAAGGCCAAGGCATGTTTTCATGCTGGTTCTCAGCTTGGATGAGTTACCTACCACTTCAATTCACACTCAAAGCACACAGCCTTACCACCGTTTGTTTTCCCCAGTTTATAACCCTGTGCTACATAAAACAGGAGGCCAAGGCCTCTAACCAAGATTAGAGGAGTGTATAAAAAGGAAGCTGCTTTCTTGCTTTCACCAACCATCACCCTCCAAGAAACCTAATAGCTTATTCTCTGATGTTCCTTGTTCTCATTCTGAGCCATTTAACAAAACAGTTAAACAGAACATTTAACAAAACCAGCATCTTCATCTGTAAAGTAACCTAATTCATATCAGAGCTTACTGGATGTTCCAGATGGCTCGCCTGTGAGGTGTTTACGAAAGAAAGCTTGGATCTGCTGCCAAGCATCTATCTGTGCCTCACAGTGTGCCTTGGGCTCCCCTCCCCACATCACAGGCTTGCCAAATAGCAGGTGCATTGAGGCTGCACACATCGGGAAAAAGGGAGGTTCAATGTAGTGTCCTGCTCCAGGATAACAGACTATCTCAGGCTTTTCCTTCCCATGAGCTTGCAAACGTTTGCTCCCCTCAACTGCAAAGAATTCACTTTTCCAGTTGTGATCATCCTGGCCAACAATGAACAGGAAGCAACACTGAGCCTTCTCCAAAGGGATAAAGCTTTGCTGGTCAGGCCCTTCTAGTGGGCTGTTCAATACATCAATAATATCAGCAATCCCGGACTTGCTGACCTTGATGCGTTTTGGATTGATCCCAAGGGGTGGAATGGTGATGTCCTTGTAGCGGAGCACCGCACCCACGTTTGCCACTGAGCCGTTGATAAGGGCAGTGGCTGTGATGCCCTTTAGGAAGGAGGCCATGGAGACACACAGGTCACCCCCCTTTGAGTGTCCAAGCAAACCAATTCCTGGACCTTTGACCTGCAGGTGAGAGAAGAGAAACCATAAGCAATGAACCATGGCATGCTACTTCTTTAATATATTGCCATGTTTGCAGCTGTGTCTGTCCTAAATTTGGACCCCACCTACAGGCATCTGAGGTTCGGTGTACAGGGCCCATGTCTGAAGGATCCTAGGCACTGTTCTGTGCTTGGTTTATGATCCTAAGCCCTACTGAGACTCCAGCATCATCCTAACAAAACGACAAGGTTCAGTGCTGAAGCAGAGTACAGCTGTGTTTGCAAATGTGCAGTCCCAGATTCCCTTTATTTATTATGCAGTTAATAGAAGAAGAGGGCAAGTGCAGGGGAGGCCTCCTCTGCAGTTGCTTTCTTTCAGTGCAAAATGCTCAAAGCCAGCAATGATTATGATATTGTCATCACGTATGTTAATGTATTTCTTATATTCAAGGTTCCCCTATTAAGAAGCTGACGTGGGGTAGCAGGCTCCACATGAGCTGCTCTCCTGCTTCTCTAGAATGTTTGGTATCTAACTCACAGGAAGTAGTCTGAGGTAGCTTATTCATTAAAATTCATCTTAAAAATATAACCTATTGAAACCATTTTTCTAGGGGAATTGTACACTCCCCTGGAGTCAGTCTAGACTAGGTTACCTTTATTTTCTTTTACACAAGGCAAATTAACTAGAATAGGAAAGTTAAATGACCTTACTGGGTGCTGAAATCCTGTAAGGATACTGGAAGAGGGTTAGCTAATACCACAACTCTTCAATATCCAAAGACTCTCAGGGGCAAATAGGCTCTGAGACAGCATCAGAATCTAATACCTTCTGTGTCTTATAACCAGTGTAACAGGCTTCAAACCCACTAACTTTGAAATATGGGAAGGAAGAAATTAGAAAATATGGCCGAAACTTTGCAACATATTAAAAACACGGTGAGAATAGCAGTGGAGGTGTTAATGAGTGGCAATGGTACTGTACTGCTCTCAAGGGAAAAAAAATGCAGGGTGAAGCAATTTTCAGATTTTTTTTAGGCAGAAAAGTGCCATGAGCAGTTAAGGTTAAGATAACTAAAAAGCAGACAAGACCTTTAAGAACTACTCATCTTTCTGAGGTTGAGGAAGGTATTTATTTTCATTCTCCAGAGAAACCAAGTGTTGGTTTGTGCAATTCTAGCTACTTTCACTCATAGCTACTTATAAGGAGATGCAGAATTGAGCAGGGCTGTCTTCCAAGAGGTGCTGAATTAGAAGGAGCCCTAAGTGCATAACTAGCTATTAAAACCCATACTTATGATATACCAACATTTGGAGTGATTTTAAGAGTTTATAAAATACAGAGGATCAAATATGTATTGGTGG
This sequence comes from Molothrus ater, assembly GCF_012460135.2. Taxonomy (NCBI): domain Eukaryota; kingdom Metazoa; phylum Chordata; class Aves; order Passeriformes; family Icteridae; genus Molothrus; species Molothrus ater. The sequence continues at coordinate 27,017,564 of NC_050483.2, forward strand.
ACTTCCTTGAGTTTCCTTGGTTTCCCTGAGATCTGGATCACAGAAGGCTATCATGTGCTCCACAGCTGAAAAGGACATTTAGTTCTGAAGGACATTCTACAGAGCTTAAATCTGAAATCCCCACTGCAAGTCCAGTAAGCCTCCAGGAAACTAGCACCCTAGTTATGACACTGGGTTGAATGGAGTAGAAATTACCAGTATGTGACCAATGTGTCATTGTTTCACTTGGGCAGCTCAAAAGGAAGAGATGGAATAATCTGCCAGAGAGCCATTTTAATGGGAGTTAAAGATATAAAACAATAACAGCCAACTCAACAGCAATGCTATTTTAAGTACAGCAGCTCTGCCCCATCTGTAGTCTGACAGGACCTAACTGATGAGAGTTTGCTGTAGTGAGAGTCAATGAACAAACTAACCTGGGTGTGGTGTAACATATAGTTTACAGCTTCTTCAAAATATTCCAGGTGGAATTCCTTCATCCCTTTGGGGAGATCTTCATAGCTGTAGAAAGCCAGAGCCAGCACAGCAAAGCCGTGGTTGGCCAGCAGGCATGCCCTGTATTCAGGGAGTCCTCCTCCAGTTCCATACAAGTCAATAATTCCTGGAAAGGGGCCACTTCCTGAGAGAGACCACATAACAGGACACATTAACCCACAATTTTTAATTTATATTCCAAATTCATAGGCCTTGGAATGTGTCCTTAAAAAAAAAAAAAAGAAGAAAAAATACAGCAGCAGAATGGTATTGAGGGTCCTAAATTACTGTGACAGTTTTAATGAAGTGGCTACATTGCTTCAAGATTAAACAAACTAGCACAAATTAGCAGGTCTGCTAATGTTTTAGATAACATCAGGAAACAGGCAGCTGGAAGAGAAGGGATCTTTTTACAGTCACAATTAGTTCTCTGTATCATGTAAATTCACTGCAAATGTATTAAGCTCTACTTCAAAAAAAACCCAGCACGCTTCTCCTTAGTGTGTTTCTCAGAAGGCTGATTCAAAAAAATCGCATCTTCTGATGGTTCCAGCTTCTCAGTTTTAGTGTAAATGCACCTCAGTCATTTATTCTCGGATTAAGAGAAGAAAGTATTTTAAACCAGCCTTGCTCACCTCGTAAAGGAAGCATTACATTAGGTTCATCATGGGACAGGGACTGAAGTCCAGAGCTGAGAAGGATTGCTGCAAAGTACTAACCAAGTATGGAAAGGAGGTGGCCAAGAGGGAGACTTCCATTCCTGCTTAGGAAGGAGGGTGAGGCTTCCCTCAGGTGTCTGCAGACTATCATCAAACGTATGTAACAAGCAAGAACTTGAAATTCACCTCCGGCTTCAAGGAGACAGATGAAGTCAGAGCCTAAGGCACTGGCTGGCACAGCACATATGATTTTAGAACTGTCATGAAAGAGTTATCTGGGACAGACAGGAAGGAAAGGAGAGAGGGGAAGGCACGTGATACAGAGAGGAGCTCCTTGGGGTTCCAGAGATATGCTTGGTGAAAACCTCTGTATTACGGGGGGAAGGAAAGGTGGGATGCTGTGGGGGTGTGGCTACTGCAGAACCAAGGGAATGCAAGAGATGAGGTTTCCTACAGAACACAAGCAGAAATCTGGACAGGTGATGGAAGGATAACAGAGCATTTGTCAGGCAATCTGAAAAACTCACAGGCCCTTTCCATTATTTTCTGACAAAAATACTGCCACGGCAAGTCTCTCCAATGTTTTCCTTGACCTGCTCACAAACAGGGAAGAACTGGGGACAAATGTGACAGCAAAAGGCAACTTGGGCTACAGCAATTAGGAAACTACTAAGTTCAGAATGCGTGGAGAGGCTGGAAAGGGAAGCCACAGATTAAAACTCCTCAGTTTAGGAGAACATCTTCCACTTACTCAAAAGAATTACCATCTGATTTTCCTGGAAAACAGCAAGGTGCAGGAAAAATGCCTTGAAAACTGGCTGACTCCACCTCCCATGGCATTTGGGAACAAAAAGTGTACTGTGATCAATGTCGTCATGTCCAGTAGAAGTCAGATAAACAGACACACGTGCTTCACCACATGAGGCTGCTCCGTGTGAGGAGTACGGCCAGCAGATCAAATCTCGTCGGGCGGATCAGGCCACGCCTTGAGGAGTGTCCAATCCCTACTGGCGAGACGCAGCTCCTCCTTGTCCTCTGCCGGGTCGGGAGCGCTAGGGGAGCCCAGAGGCGGTCTGCCTCCGGACCTGCGAGAGCGGGGCCGAAAGTAGAGGGTACAACGTGGGGGAGGGAGCCCGGCATGGCCGGTACTCACCAGGGGGGCAGGAAAAGCGTCGCCCGGATCCTCCCTTCTCGCACCGGCACTCTCCGCACCCCGTCCCGCAGGAACGCCCGCTCGTGCTGCGCCTGGGCCAGGAGCCGCCCGTGGCGCTCCCCGTGGCCCTCAAACACCTCCAGCTGCAGGAGGAAGGGGCTCTGCACGTCCCGCTTTACCAGCCGCCAGAAAGGCTTCTGGGGCTGCAAAGCCCAGAGCAGCCCCATGGGCTCCAGGCCGGAGAAGCTGCCTCCCGGCAGCGCAGGACAGCGGGCGAGGTCCAGCTCCCCGTCGTCGCCCGCCTGGTAGCGGGCGCTGGCCTGGAAGAGCTCTCCGGTCTCGTCCCGCAAGGACGTCCGCAGAGTGACCTGCTGCCGCGGGCCCAGGCCCTGCACGGCGATGGCCAGCGGCTGATCGAAGAGGCTGCGGGCGGCGGGCGACAGGCGGATGGAGGGGGCCATGGAGGAGAGTCCCTGGGCGGGGGCTGTCCCGGGGCTCCAGGCGGGGCCGCGGCTCCGTGGGGCTGCAGGCGCGGGGCCGGGCCAGGGCAGCCGCCTCTGCCCGGCGCGGGAGCTGGCCCGGCACAGGGAGCGGGCACTGACCTGCCACATGGCTCCGGATCGCTCCCGCCTCTGGGGGCGGATTCTGGGGCAGATCCTCGTGAAACCAGGGCCGGGCTGGGGCCTGGAGTGCCGCTGGCACGCCCCGGAGGGGAGGAGCGGGGCGGCAGCTCCCTTGTCCCGGCCGCCTGCTTCCTTCCTACCTACCTGCGTCCCTGCCGGCTTCTGCCTCCCTACTTCTCTGAATGCGTGCTTCCTCTACTGTCTTCCCCCCGCTGCCTTCCCCGGCTGTGGGAGGCTTCATCCAAACGCTGCCGAGTCCTTGAACCCCGTCTGGGCCTCGGCGAGCTCCTCGGTGTCCCACCGAGCTCTCCCGGGCCGGGCGGTGGCTGCGGGCAGGAGACGAGCCACCGAGCAGAATCGCAGTCGGAATTCACTGGAGGGAAGGGCCAGTATGAGATAGATCGTACAGAGATGGGACAGGGAAGGGCCGGTGTGAGACAGATCGTACAGATGGGACAGCTCTGCACGGCACGGCCAAGGGACCGCAGCGAAGGCCAGCTCCAGCCGAGGCGGGGAGAAACCACACCAGCACTAGCTCACCATTGCTTCTTGTCTCCTTGCCGGCTCTGCTTCTCTGTTCGTTACCTCAAGGCATGGGCAAGGTGGGTTATGTCTCCACCAGGCTCTGCCCGGCCTAGGCAGCCTCACAGCCTGGTGTGTTAGGAAGGATGGTCAGGGTGCTCAGGGATGCAGGAGCAATAAGGGAGGAGCACTTTCTCAGACTATTTAGGTAGGTCAGGAAGCATGTGGCTCTTCTAGTAATGGATTGTACAAGGATTTAAAAAACAGGGTCATTCAGTCCATCTTAGGCAGAGATGGATCTTCTGATCCAAAAGGAACTGCAGAGGGAGAGCCGTTTCCTGAAGCTCCCACTCTTCCTGGAAGATGCTGGCAGGGATGCCTTGTGCTCTGAGCTCCTCGTGCCTGTCTTAGAGGTGTGAAAGTAGAAGCATCTAAGGGAATCTTACATCGCCCTAATTGGAAATACTAAGTGGTCAGAGATACTGGGCACTGTTTCATTCACCATGGAAATTACCCTTTCTCTCCAAACAGGTGAGGTGTTCTGTCATCTAGCATTTGGGTATGTTGTCTGGTGCCCTGAATGTGTGGCAACTATTCCTGTTGTTGAGAGCAACACTCTGTGGCTTACACTATTGGATTTGATCATGGGCTTGACCATATGCGGGAGCAGATGCTAAGGGTCCTGGAGGCTTCAGCAAAATTCCTTCTCCTCCATGCTTGGTGACACAGGAGCTGTGGAATAGAGTGAAGGTAAGGGGACTAAGTGTCCATCTTCTGTGGTCTCCCGTTCCCACCTGGGTAACCTTTGATCCCAAGCTGCTGCAAGCTTTCTTAAGCCTTCACCCTGGGATGAGAAGGTAGTCAAGCTGAAAAGCCTGCTTCTAACCAAAGCACAGCAAAAGACTCCATGGCTTTCAAATCTCAGTCTCTTTATTACAATTCTCATCCCAGTAACAAAGATTAAAATGTTCCACATCATGTAGGAGAAGATCAAAATGGCTGTAAATTCAACAGAAAGTTTTTTTTGCATGATATCTTGGGGCCAGAAGTATCCACAAGCCAGAGCACTTCCTTTGGAAGGGAAGATGGAAAGAAGGCACAAAAGGCAAACAACCTTTCCCAAGCTTAACCAGAGAGAGCCCGAGCATCCTGGCCATAGCAGCCATTCTTACGCACTTCCAGCAGCACAGAGGTCAGAGACGTTTCCATTGCAATGACACAGTCACCAGAAGAGCAGTGAAATCTCTGCTCCAAAACTGTCATTACAGACAATTAGTATGACCTGAGGATAGCATATTCATGTAGAGACCACAGTGACATGGAAAGCACTGTCAAGTATTAGAGGAATAGAAACCACCCAAGAAACATAGCTCTGCATTTTGCACATGACCTGTTTTATCAAAGACTAATGCAAAGACCATTCCTTTTCTGGACACTTGAGCAAAAAGGTTGAGAGGGGGACAGAAAAGGCAAACCCATTATTTTCTGTGTTATGGATATGCAAAGATATGGAAAATATTGTAGTTGTACTGGTACAGCTGTGACAAAGGTTTGACCTCATAACTGCAGTAGAATTTATCAGATCCGGTTGTTCAAAATTGTGTGTTGCTTGCACATTATTTGTTGCACATTAGTTAACAATTAAATACTTTTTGAAAAATGCCTGGATCTGTGACCAAGCATGAACCTGAGCTTTAGAATAAGCCCTGAGCTCCCCACCCAGGACTGCTTGCTTGTGAAAAACAGGGTGGCTTCCTGTGTGGTACAAAGGGAAAAAGGGTGGGTCTATGCAGTGCCCTGTTCCAGGGTAGGAGAGAATCTGAAAATTTTCCTTCCCTTGAGCTTGCAGAAGCTTGCAGACTTCAGTAGCATAATACTCACTTTTGACAACACGGTCATCTTGGCCTACCATGAATAGAAACTGTGCCTCACCTTTCTCTAGCGGGATCCGGCTTTGGTTGCCAGGGGCTTGAAAGGGATCATCAATGACATCAGAATAATCAAGAAATTTGGAATTGGTGGCCTTGGCTTTGTGTTCATATAAGGTCACAGTGGGGATGATTTTATCTTTGTAAGAGAGAGGAATCAATGTAACAGCAACAGGGGCATTGAGGGAAGCAACAGCCAAGATGTTCTTCAGGAAGGCAGCCATGGCAAGGGACACTTCGGCTCCTTTGGAGAAACCAAGCAGGCCAACCCCTGGACCCTTCACCTGGGAGATAGGAGGAAGTGCTCATCAGTGCTCAGCTGAAAAGCACAACAGCTGATTCATGAATGGGCAAGATTGTCTAATGCTGAGAGTTTCCAAAACCATATGAAGAAAGTCATGGCAATGATTACTTTTCCTTCTGGACAAATGACAGGCATACCCTCCCACACCCCCTATACTTCCTCCTCACACTGTACTTCAAACCACTCATATGCAGAATGTTCCCTGGTATTCTGAAATCAGCCAGGAGTGGGGAGACATGATTTCATCCATCTGGGGACAGCTTGTAGGTCACAGCTATGAATTATTTGTCTTATACCCTGGCAGATGCTCTTTACTTTTCACTCTTTAAACTGTAGGAGGACATTTGGTGGCAACTCATGAAGGCTTTCTCCTGCACACACTTCCCACTTGGTTACATCTGATCTGTCTCTTGTGATATTGCTTTGTGATCTCTCTCCACCCCCCTTCCAGAGCATGTATACTTGCCCCTTCTCTTTCCTAGAACTCAGACACCCAAAATCCTTGCAAAGGCCAGCCCTGCCAGGTGAGTAATTCTGCAGCTTCCTCCAAAGATGACTTAAGCAAAGTGAGAGGACTTTACAGGAGCAGTTCCTGGAACCCAGAGCAAATGGCTGTTCCTACCTGTGGGTGCTGCAGCATATAGTTCACTGCCTCTTCAAAATATTCCAGGTGGAGTTCCTTTGGTTCCTGGGGCAGATCCTCAAATTGATAATAAGCCAGGGCGAGTGTGGCAAAACCATGATTGGCCAGCAGGCTTGCTCTGGGCTCAAAAAGACCTCCTCCAAGTCCATGTATATCAATGACCCCTGGAAAGGTGTCTTCTCCTGGAGCAAACAAGACAAAGATCAGAATTGCCTGAAATGACTCCTTTCAATGTTTCTCTGGTTTGGAATACATCAAACGAGGTACAAAACAGGAACTGCAGAAAAGCTTATTTTGGGGAAAAGATGCTATCAGTCACCTTTGCAGTGTCAGCACCTGAAAAAATTCTAGAGTGTGTTGTAGAGGAAAAAAGTGCAGGAGCAGAACCTCTTAGGTAAAGTGCAAACCTTTATTTGTTTTAGGAATCAGCACTACTGTGCATTGTGCTTAGGGCCAACAGGAGGAGAGTCTTTGGTAAAAGAATTTTGTTTCAAATTCTCTTCCTGTAAGCAGCCCTGTAACAACAAGCGCTTCATCTACCACTATAAAAATCCTCAAGGTATCATGGTTTGATAGATGCAATGCAAACTAGAAACTTTTAAGCTTTTTTCTTTGTATTGTGGCTTTTTAATACTTGGGATCCCTTGGAAAGCTGTAAGTCACCCAAACCAGTATACTTTGTTTCTTTGCAAGTCATATCTGGCAGCAGTCAGTATCAAATTCTGCACAGGATGCCACAGGTACCTCAGTGGGTGATCAGCAGATATCTGGATCTTTCTTGGTCCAGGATGCTCTTTTCCTCATCCTGGGAGAATCCCAAACCTGTCCAGCCAGTGCAGGGAAAGAGAATGCTTTGCATGTTGCATTCCTCCAGCCTGATTTGTTTTGGGACTGCAACATGCAGGAAAGCTCCACAAGCCGCAGGCCAGAGAAGGTGACCCTGGACCTGTTGGGAAGTGAAGAAGACCTAACTCACACCTACTTCTGGCTTCAGGAGAGCCACAGGCCTGAGTGGGCTCATGCCTCCCACCCTTTGAGGATGCCCTTCTTCCACAGTCTCAGTGGCTTGCACCAGTGGCTTGTGCATCCGCAGATAAGGCTGCAGGCAGAAGGTGGGAATGTGCTGTGGAGTGTCACAGAGGTGAGGAGAGAGAGAGCACAGCATCTGTTCACTCTCTACCTTGGACCAAGGAGAGCCCTGCCATCAAAAGTGCTGTGCTCTTCCTTCTGTGGCTGTTTGCATGCAGGCAACAGCACGTCTTCTGGCTCTTCACAGGCTCTGAGCACTCAGAGCAGCGGCTGTGTGGCCAGGGGCCAGGAGTGCAGTTGTCTGTGGCCCATGGCTCAGCTGAGTATGGCAGGGCTCTGTGGACTTGCACTGAACAAACCCAGAAAAGGTGGTACAGCTGAATAAGGCCATGGGGGTGCTCAAGGGAGGTGCGACAGTACTGTAGCAAAAGCCCTTTGAGCTCTCTGCCTCTGCATGGCCTTAGGTCATTTGCTGAGGAGTATCCAACTCCTGAATCTGAATGTGGAGATATGTGGTGTAGAGACCAGGCTCGGGAAATGAACATCATTGTGAGGTATCTCAGTGCAGGACAATTTGAGTGTGGTGAAATCATGGTTGTGAAACACATCTCCAACTAGAACTAAGAAAAATACTGGCTACAGACTGAGCTTGCAGTCTTGCTAAGTTGAAGTTTGTTTGTGGTGGCAGTAGGATGGGGATAAATGCTTTTTATCCTGTGCCTAGGAAACAACTTGAAGTGCCTATGAAACAATTCAAAGCGCCAGACAATGTGTGGCAAGGGCTTATAATGTTAAAAGACAGGCAAAAGGTGGAGGTCAGGGGACTCGGAGGAATTGCACTAACATTTGACTTACTGAAAGTGCCTCAGCTCAGGGGAAGTGGGACATTTTGGAGACAAAGTGTATACAGGTGGCTTCTTCCCTCTCCTGGTCAGCAGGTGGGGGTATAGGTGAGGCAGAGGAGGGACTTCTGGCCTTGTTGTGGGCGGGATGCTTAGTCTGTGAAATCAGCCTGCCCACACCCTGGACTCTGGCAGGAAAGTCTTGGTGTAGCTGCCCAGAAGATGCTGGAGACAGGTGGTGTCTTGGGCAATCCTTAGATCTCAGAAAGGTGCTCTGCACCTTTTCCGGAGCAATTAGATAATTGTCTTTTCCTGCTTGAAAGATTTATTCCCTGTAAATGTTCTTGAGCCCCTCCTCTTCCCTCTTTCACAAACTGATGATGCTCACCCCAGTATGGTGGGCCATGGTCACCAAATAGTTACTATAGTTAGTTGCTGTTGGGGGAGGACGGAGAACCCCAACCCCTCCCAGGGAGTAAGAATGTCTGACTGTCACAGAGCCCTTCCCCACCACTGTATTCTGCAGCTTCTTGTCCAGCAGCTCTCAAGGCACACTCACATTCCCTTGCTGTGAATTTCTTCATGGTTGTTTTTTAGTTTGTTTTCTTTTTTTTTTTTTTTTAACCTCAAGCCCCGAGTAAGAATGGTTTTTCCTCTCCCTTCTGCAACTGTGTCCTGGCACATGCATGGGCTGGTGAATTGGGAAGCATGGTCAGGCTGGTCAGTGGCATGGGAGAGGGGAGGGAAGGATGGGGGAAAGAACGTGGGGCTTTAATGGACTCCACAGAGGTCATGGAACAACTTTCACCAATAAAACACCAGTTTAGAGAAAGCAGGACGGCTGCAGTTGGTACTCACCGGGGGGCAGGAAAAGCGTCGCCCGGATCCTCCCTTCTCGCACCGGCACTCTCCGCACCCCGTCCCGCAGGAACGCCCGCTCGTGCTGCGCCTGGGCCAGGAGCCGCCCGTGGCGCTCCCCGTGGCCCTCAAACACCTCCAGCTGCAGGAGGAAGGGGCTCTGCACGTCCCGCTTTACCAGCCGCCAGAAAGGCTTCTGGGGCTGCAAAGCCCAGAGCAGCCCCATGGGCTCCAGGCCGGAGAAGCTGCCTCCCGGCAGCGCAGGACAGCGGGCGAGGTCCAGCTCCCCGTCGTCGCCCGCCTGGTAGCGGGCGCTGGCCTGGAAGAGCTCTCCGGTCTCGTCCCGCAAGGACGTCCGCAGAGTGACCTGCTGCCGCGGGCCCAGGCCCTGCACGGCGATGGCCAGCGGCTGATCGAAGAGGCTGCGGGCGGCGGGCGACAGGCGGATGGAGGGGGCCATGGAGGAGAGTCCCTGGGCGGGGGCTGTCCCGGGGCTCCAGGCGGGGCCGCGGCTCCGTGGGGCTGCAGGCGCGGGGCCGGGCCAGGGCAGCCGCCTCTGCCCGGCACGGGAGCTGGCCCGGCACAGGGAGCGGGCACTGACCTGCCACATGGCTCCGGAGTTGTTTGTACGCTGTCTGCATTCAAGTTGAGGCCTCTTTTATAAATGAAGTTTCCTACACATAGGCGGGGGTGGGGGGAATTTAAGCAGGAATGGTGTGGATCCACAGGTGCTGGGAGACGCCAGATTTGCCTGGAGCTGTTGCTGCATCCCTGCCAGCACCCACGGCAGGGCAGGATCATCACAGCCGATCTCCTGACACTGATGGAGCATCTCAGCTCAAAGAAGAGAAAGCTCCAGGGACACCTTATTGCCACCTTTCAGTACCTGAAGGAGGCCTGTAAGATGGAGACAAATTTGTTAGTAGAACAGTGGCTTTAAACTATAAGACAGTTGATACAGATTAGACATAAGGTAGAAGTTTTTTACAACGAGGGTAGTAAAACAATGTCCCAGGTTGCCCAGAGAGGCGATGGATGTCCCATGCTTGGAAACATCCAAGACCAGGTTGGACAGGGCTCTCAGCAATCTGATCTAGTTGAAGATGTTCTTGCTTATTGCAGGGGGGTCGGACTATATGACATTTAAGGTCCCTTTCAACCTGAACTATTCTATGATACTAAGATCTCCAAAAGGCTCTCTCCAGACACTTGTTGATGCATAGTGTGCTTATCTGCTGTGGTCGAAGTTCTCTACAGCAGGCCTGCTGGACTGGACACAGACACAGTTGCATCCCTCCTTCCTGGGTTTCTCCTGTATGCTCTTTTTTCCTCAAACTCAGCCAAGCTGCAGGCCTGGGAACATCTCAGGCAGAGACAGCCCCACCAGCCAGCACTGCTCTCCTGGCATCTCCTGAGACATGCCATTTTGTGTGATGACAACACCTGACATTGCCATGAGCTACTCCGAGATTTATGTTCCTCCCTCCCTCCTGCTCTATCACATTCCCTTCTAGCCCACGCTCAAACAAAGAGTCTTATCCTTGCTAGGGCAGGCCCAGAGGTGTCAGACAGTGCTGCTGATAACATCTGTTATGAAACATGCTGGGCAGGGAAGGGCTACAATGGGGATGCCCAGGTGCTGAAAACATGACAGGACTGAGAGGCAACTGCTGGCTCTGAGGTTTGCCCCAGTGTATCAAGCTGGCCTGGAGGACACCTGCAAAATGGAAAACCCAGGACAGCTGGTTCAGCTTGCATGAGGGGATGGTGTTCACAAAGGAGGTGGCAGCCCTCCAGGTCTGACAGAAATGGTGCTCCCTGGCCCCTGGTTTTGTCCTCGCAAGGCAGTTGTTGGGTGCTGGTGGCAGTTCATGATACACAGGTGTTTTAGAGTGTGTGACTTCTCTGCTGAGGGCAGGAGGCCCTCAAGGCCTTTCCACCAACAGGGCCCTTAATCTACCCTGGGATGGGAAAGTGGTCAAGATGCAAAACCTGCTTACACCAAAGCACAACAAATGAATACACGGCTTTCAAATTTTAGACTCTTTATTGCAATTCTCACCCCAATAACAAAGAAGGCAAACAGACTTTCCCAAGGCTTAACCAGAGAGAGCCCAGCATCCTGGCCATAGCAGCCATTCTTACGCACTTCCAGCAGCACAGAGGTCAGAGACGTTTCCATTGCAATGACACAGTCACCAGAAGAGCAGTGAAATCTCTGCTCCAAAACTGTCATTACAGTCAATTAGTATGACCTGAGGATAGCATATTCATGTAGAGACCACAGTGACATGGAAAGCACTGTCAAGTATTAGAGGAATAGAAACCACCCAAGAAACATAGCTCTGCATTTTGCACATGACCTGTTTTATCAAAGACTAATGCAAAGACCATTCCTTTTCTGGACACTTGAGCAAAAAGGTTGAGAGGGGGACAGAAAAGGCAAACCCATTTATTTTCTGTGTTATGGATATGCAAAGGTATAGTTGGTACTGTAGTTGTACTGGTGGAGCTGTGACAAGGGTTGACCTGCACGGCGATGGCCAGCGGCTGATCGAAGAGGCTGCGGGCGGCGGGCGACAGGCGGATGGAGGGGGCCATGGAGGAGAGTCCCTGGGCGGGGGCTGTCCCGGGGCTCCAGGCGGGGCCGCGGCTCCGTGGGGCTGCAGGCGCGGGGTCGGGCCAGGGCAGCCGCCTCTGCCCGGCGCGGGAGCTGGCCCGGCACAGGGAGCGGGCACTGACCTGCCACATGGCTCCGGAGTTGTTGTGTAAGCTGTCTGCATTCAAGTTGAGGATTTTTTTATAAATGGGGGTTCCCATGCATAGGTGGGGATGGAGGAATTGGGGCAGGAATGGTGTGAGCACACACGTACTGGACGATGCCAAGTGTGCCTGGAGCCTTGCTGCATCCCTGCCAGCACCCACGGCAGGGCGGGATCATCACAGCCGATCCCCTGACACAGATGGAGCATCTCAGCTCAAAGAAGAGAAGGCTCCAGGGACACATTATTGCCACCTTTCAGTACCTGAAGGAGGCCTGTAAAATGAAAAATTTATGAGCAATGTAACGGCTTTAAGATAAAGGACAAATTTTTCTGTTTTATGGATATGCGAAATCATGAAATATGCTGTAGTTTTAGAAACATACTGTGGTACAGCTGTGACAAAGGTTTGACCTCATAACTGCAGTAGAATTTATCAGATCCGGTTGTTCAAAATTGTGTGTTGCTTGCACATTATTTGTTGCACATTAGTTAACAATTAAATACTTTTTGAAAAATGCCTGGATCTGTGACCAAGCATGAACCTGAGCTTTAGAATAAGCCCTGAGCTCCCCACCCAGGACTGCTTGCTTGTGAAAAACAGGGTGGCTTCCTGTGTGGTACAAAGGGAAAAAGGGTGGGTCTATGCAGTGCCCTGTTCCAGGGTAGGAGAGAATCTGAAAATTTTCCTTCCCTTGAGCTTGCAGAAGCTTGCAGACTTCAGTAGCATAATACTCACTTTTGACAACACGGTCATCTTGGCCTACCATGAATAGAAACTGTGCCTCACCTTTCTCTAGCGGGATCCGGCTTTGGTTGCCAGGGGCTTGAAAGGGATCATCAATGACATCAGAATAATCAAGAAATTTGGAATTGGTGGCCTTGGCTTTGTGTTCATATAAGGTCACAGTGGGGATGATTTTATCTTTGTAAGAGAGAGGAATCAATGTAACAGCAACAGGGGCATTGAGGGAAGCAACAGCCAAGATGTTCTTCAGGAAGGCAGCCATAGCAAGGGACACTTCGGCTCCTTTGGAGAAACCAAGCAGGCCAACCCCTGGACCCTTCACCTGGGAGATAGGAGGAAGTGCTCATCAGTGCTCAGCTGAAAAGCACAACAGCTGATTCATGAATGGGCAAGATTGTCTAATGCTGAGAGTTTCCAAAACCACACAAAGAATATGACAGCAATATTTACTTTTTCTTTTAAACAAATGACAGGCATCTCCTACACATTTTTTTTTCTATTGTATGTAAAATATTCCCTTATGATAGCCAAGAGAGAACAAGCACAATGACACTATTTGAGCTCTGGTTGCAAGAGAAAAATAAGATTTTTTAGAGCTAATGTGGAAACGTTTTGGTAGTGGGAGGCTGTAAGAGGAGATCAAGGTTCCCCCATATTTGACAGAGACGGTTTCAGCCATCTCAGAGATGTACCTAATGCTGCTCAAAGATGATGAAGAGGTGGTTTTAATTTTCTTTTTATATCTCTCTGTCTACTCTGCTATTTACTGGCAATAAATTAAATTGATCTTCTCTAAGTCAAGTCTGTTTTGCCAGTGATGTTGGGCAAAACATTGATGAATTATTCCCTCTCCTTATCTTGACCTGTAAGGTTTCCCTTCTTAGTTTCTCCACCTCTCCTGTTGCTAAAGAGGATTGAAAGAGTGGCTTGGCAGATATCCAGATATCCACCCAGCCAAGGTAAACCTCCCACAGCTGGCTACCAGTAAAGGCTTTTTTCTTTATATTTTTTAGACTAAGGGTTCACGTGTGGGCATGTGGTGACAATTCATGAAAGCTGCTTCAAAAAATGCAGGTACCTCCTCTCCACAATGCAGTTGTCTTCTTAGTCACTCTGAGATTGTGGTAGCTGAATAGTACACATGCTCTGAATAGTACCAGTGAATATCTGTTGATCCTTCCCCTTTCCTAGGTGAGCATTCTGGCAGGGGCTAGCTAAACCAGATGAGTATTTCTGCATCTTTCTTGAAAGTGGCAAAGTGACAGGCACTTGTGGGACTGCCGACTCCCCTCCCCACTTTTTGTGCCTCATAGAGATTTTGTGAAACTCAATGGTCCTTGTGTCCTTCAAAAAGATGCTGTTCCTGTGCCCCAAGGGCCTGATTATGAGAGCAAATAAATGCTTACTCTCTCAAAACTCTCCTGTCCTGCTCAGCTTCACTTGGAAAAATTGGTGGATATGTTCCCTGTACTTTCATTTGTGTTTCTGCACTGCTTGGAAGCCCATGAAGGGACCATCAGCATGGTCCTTGCCTTACAGCATGCAGAACATTCCCCTCCAATAGCCACGGTGTCATGACCTCTGGAGGACATGACACTTCCCCATGCCTTTGCTGCCTGTGCTGTGCTGCCTGTACAACAGGGCCTTCAGGCCTGTGCTGCCCTGCACAGAACCCAAGCCCTACAGGAAACTCAGCCAGCTCTTCCTTACAGAGACCACAGGCAGCTCCCACCCAGGACCTGAGGTAACACAGCTAACGTGGCCCTGCCCTTATTGAACAGTGCAGAAAGACATTCCCTTGCAAACACTGTTTCTCTTTTACTGTAGATATGCTACATAGAGCTGTTTCCTTATACAAGAATCTTACAATACCTTAAAAGACTGAAAGGAGACAATCTCTGCTATGCACCACGTCTGCGTGACATGGGGAAATGCTTCTTTGCTTGGGGTTCTCAGCATCTAAAGGGATGTAAGTTTAGTGTTAGCTATAATACATGGCATTTTTAGATACCTTACAAAATATGCTTTTCTTACTGGGATTGTAATGGACCACCACCTTCTAGTTAAAAAAATTTGGTATACTCTGCAGGTCTCAGCAAGAAATAGCTTTCTGCAGAAAGAGCAATTAAGAAAAGAGAAACTGTGCCTCGCTAGTCCTGTGTAAATCTGTGAGGAGTACCTGTAAGGTGTCCTGTAAGCCCAGGCAGTTTCCAGAGTCCAGGGAAAGGAAAAGCTAAGATTTTATGCTGTCTTTGGTCGGCATTAAAATGCTCAAAACAGACATGGGAGTGCTTGCAGCCATCGCAGAAAGAACTGCATGAGCTCCTGGTGCAGCTCTGCAGCACAGCCCCAAGCAACAAAGCTGCAGTGGTGGTGCCTGTGGTTGCACACAGAGCACACAGAGCAACCCAGGAAGGGCACCACTGAGACAGGAGATATTTACCAGGGACATAAATGGTGCGGGTAAGGATGGCTGGTGAGGATGAATAGACAGGGGGGTCAGAGGATGAGTTTGGCAACAGCATTTCTGTCCAGCCACTAGCACTTCACAGAGCCAAGAGGCCCAAGGGCATCCCAGCATGATTTTGTGCAATTTTACACAGCTCAACTTTCAAGATTTAGCAAAAGCACACAGGCAAAAGAGGGAGGAAAGGCTGGCAGTGTTCCAAGTATGGGATCTTGGAGGATATACTGTACACTTAAATCCCAAATAGCTGAGTATATGGGTGCCATCTTGCAAAACCTGGATAACCCAACAGCTCAGAGGAGCACAGGGCAATGCACCCTGCTCACTGTGAGTATAGCTTCAGGAGGCTTTAAAGACAGAATATCTCTCACCTGCTGACTGCTATGATAAAATAGCATTGTGGAAGTGTTTCAGAGGTTTGCCAGTATTTATGGGAACTAACCTCACAGCCAGGCACACATTCGTGTAACTTGATAGGTCCTAAAATGAAACTTTTTCATCCAGCACAAAAAAATCCCCAAACATATTGGAAGGCACCCCACTTACCTTGAAAGGACCAATAATTTCATTGCTAAAGGCTGCTGTGGGGAAACCAGTGGGGGAAGATATTTTATCTGTATTACTGGACTGAAAAGGAAGCAAGCAAACCTGAAGCATTTCAAATGCAACAGATCACATTTGCCTGAGAAAATCTTACTGCATCATTCAGTAAGGGCAGGGCCACATAGGTGGGTGTGATTGCTCAAACTGAGTGGGAGCTGCCTGCAGGCCCCTCTTTTAGGAAGAGTAAATGTGTGACCAAGGGATCTTTACAACACAGCATGAGCCTGAAGGCCACACCATATATATAGGATATCCCAGCAAAGGCACACAGAATGGTGACCATTACCAAATATGCCTGTGAACAGTATTTCCTGCATGCAGCTGAGCAGACTGCTGTAAAATACTCTGAAAACATGACAATTACCTAGGGTGTAATAACATGGCTGGTGAAAAGAAGATAACAAATTCTCTTCTCTAGGCACTCAGCCATGCAGAATTGCTCCTACAGCAAATGCTTATTTTATTCATAACATTTGATTTCTCTACCCACAACATAGACCTTCTACCCCCAGATGAGATGCAGGGACCTGAACTGCTGATTCATATCTAGCAGACAGAAGGCAAGACCAAGACAGAACATTTTCTAAACAAGTGTACTTTTATTTTGTGAAAAAATAAGGGTTAGATTTTTGCCAGAGGCTTCTTTGTAGTCAGAATACCTTTCTCAAACAGAAGTGTAGCTAGAGAAATCTTTTCCTCCAAGGTTTCACATGGAAGGTTAGCCACACTTACATGATTTGGATAGGAAGACAGAAGAAATTCTATACTGTCTGTATATTCAGGATCTAGCTCAAGGAACTTGGGTTCTTCCTTATGATACACTCTTGAGTTTTCTGTAGTGTAGTATAGCATCACACCTGCTTCTTCATTACACAGTCTAACGATGCCATGACGGAGCAGGCGTACTTCGGTGTCTTTTGTTATCAGGATATCAACATTGCAGGGGCCTCCATCTTGCCACCGGGCTGGGAAGCCATAGACACTCTGTGCCTTTTCACTTTGCGTGAGCACTGGAGGGAGACAGTCATGAAGAAACGACTTGGCTCTCTGATCCACAGCAGCATCAATGGGTGCATAGTCAACAAGTTTCTTTATCAGGCTCTGCACCTTCTCCACAAAGGCCGTTCGCCGAGCATCGACTGTGTCACAGTTAGCAACCCCCATATACTGCAGGTAGTCCATTGGAAGCCCCCGTCGGTACTCCACATCTTCCTCCAGGGCCATCTGCAGGGCAGCTGGGAGGAGCTTCTCCAGAAAGTCCCCCCAGGAATTCCTCTGGTAGGAAGACACAGTGATGTGGAGTGAATGTGCATCAGGGAGACAATCACCCTGGTGGATAAAGCCACGGGGGAAGTACAGCAGGTCTCCAGCCTCCAGCACAGTCTCCAGCACAGGCTCACCGAGTTCAGCCTGCGTGAGGTTTGTGCTGGAGAACTGGGGCAGCACCTCAGCATCTGTTCGGGGCCTGTAGACACGCCAGTGCTTCTTCCCCTCCAGCTGCAGCACGAAGGCCTCGATGTCATCATAGTGGGGGGCAAAGCCCTGCGTACCCGGGGGCGTGAGGTAGGTGTTCGCGCCTGCCATGCTGCCAAACTGCTCCTGCAGGATGGAGAGAAAGTGCCAGACGGTAGGGGAGAACGCCTGCGGGCAGAGGAGGCGCAGGGAGCAGCCGTTCTGGTAGAAGTCCCACACGACAGCGGGCAGGGCTCTTCCGGAGGGGTTGTGCGTCTCCCGCACCCCCTCGGCATAGCTGGTCACATCCAGGTGGGTGCCGAAGTGAACGTCTCCTCCTTGCAGGGCGGCGTCGAAGTCGGCCGTGGAGAAGAGCCCCGCGTAGTAGCCGGGGTCGCCCCGCCGCAGCAGCAGCGGTGCCCGCTCCCAGTGCCGCCCCAGGAACTCCGCCGGCGCCACCGGGGCCAGCAGCCAGCGGAAGAGCTCGGCCGCCCGCTGCCGGCTGTCCTCCAGCCGCGCCAGCCGCCGCAGCAGTCCCGACACACCGCCGCCATCCTCCCCCGCCGGCCGCGGGCCGCCTGGCATCGCCTTGGGGCCGCCACGCGGTTTCGCATCAGGCCCGGCGGCCGTCGCCTCGGGCCGAGGATCCACGGGGGCCTCCACGGGGGCCTCCACGGGGGCCTCCAAGGGGGCCTCCACGGGGAGCTCCACGCGGCTCGGGGGTGCCGCGGGCGGAGGAGCCTTCGACTCCGAGCCGCCGCCTCCCGCCCGGCCGCGCCTCGGGCGGGCCTTGGCCCGCTTGCGACCCGCGGGCAGCGGGGCCCCGCGGCGGCGCCGCTCCATCCGCCCGGCTCCCGCCATCCGGCGGTACACGGCGAGTGCCGAGAGCCGCCCCAACTCACGCTGCTCAGCCGCCATGGCCGCCATGGCTCCCCGCCCCGCGCAACCGCTTCCGCCGGGAGCGCCCCGGGCACGAGATGGAGCCCGCCCCCGCCTGTCCCCGCCCCCCCGTCTGCCGCCGGAAGGACGCATTCCATGGGTGCCTGTCGTGCCGTGTGGAAGAGAATGTCTTGTCTTGTCTTTTGTCATCTCCGCCGCTTAAAATGTGCTGGGTATATTTGCTTCCCCCGCCCTGCGGAAGAAAAAGAGAGGCGATTCGCCTTGGTACGATGCAGGTCTGTTCCTTGGCTGGGAAGCTTCGTTCTGGAAGTACGCTCTAAGCAGTACGTTCAGAAAGTTATGTTTTGTCTGAAGGCGTACGGTAAAGATATGCTTTCAGACAGCCTGGAATTATTTTGTGACCTAATGAGTCTAGGTGAGCTAACACTCATTTCATAATGTGTTGCACAAGGAGTAGCAACCCAAATTGAATGGAGCTAATTCTTGTGTGCCACCCCCCTCCCCTTTTCTTGTGCTTCTGATGGTGATGGCAGCTGAAAGGCTGTCATCTCAAAAGGATCCCAAAAACCCAAAAGACGGTCATGTCACATAGTATTTGTTGGTTTCTTGGTTTTTTTTTTTTTTGTTTTGTTTTTTTTTTTTCCCCAAATCCATTCACTGTCTAATAACCTGGGCAGACCTTTGTTTCCTCTCTGTTTCTCTCCGAGGCTTCCCAGAAGGCCAGCATTAGTGGTGCTAGGCAGCCTGAGGGCTGCTCTGCGCTTCCAGAGGCTGCAGCTTCAGCGTAGGAAGCTTTGCTAGAGGGGTAGAACAAGACTCTGCTTGAGGCAGAGGTAGAGGTTTGTATTGACAGACATATTTTTGATCAAGATACAAGCTTCAGTTGAAGAAATTCGCTATGCAGTACTTTTGTGAGAAGAATCTTTGATGAACTTCAGTAATTCATGGGAATGAATTTTGCATGAGAATTTCATCTCCAGAGGCTGCTGTGAGTCTAAAGCATTTAACTGCAGCAATTACCCAAGTATGCCCAGGAACCCTCTGGTTCACAGGGTGTTATTAACCTCTCACAGATATGAATATCAGCTGCACACAATATATTAAACAGCTAACACTCTAAGGCATATGCAGATTTGTTGTGTGGGCTACTTAGTGTATCAGGCATAGGATATAAAGCTGAAAAGAGAATTTTCACCTTTTGCCAGGTTTCAACCCAGACCTACATTTCAATTTTACCACAATTCAGGAGCAGAAATCAGTTAGGCCTAATAGGATAAGTTCAGCTGTTAGCTCAATTCTAGAATTGATGCAGATACCTCAAAGGTTGTTTGAATTGCCTTAAAAACAACACAAATCAGTCTCACAGAACACCAATATGCTCCAATCAATGAAGGCCTTTATGTATATGTGCAAGAACAACTGTTTTAATTTTGGAGGTGTTTTTCTGACGGAGTGCTTCGGGCATAGCCTTCGCAGCCAAAGCTGCGTGAAGAGCAACGGCAGTAGAAGACTGTCCTCTTTGCGCCACGATGGTTTTAGTTAATGGAGACGGATTTTAGGAGTGCACAGGCAGCCTTCAGGCTCCGATTTCACGCCTGGGCCGTTTGCGGCTTTGCCAGCAGGTGGCAGAGGCCGACCAGCAGAATTGCCAGGCAGCGCTGTGCGCCCCGCTCCGGGAAACGCGCGCAGGGAGCGCCGCATCTGCCTGGCAAGGTGACCCGCGGGGTGCGGAGCGCAGAGAGAGGGGAGCGCAGGCAGCCTGTGCGTGCATCTGTAGACTAGAAGAGAAGGGAAGGGCGAACGCTATTTCAATCCACTCTTTGTTTCCCCAAGGTTAAGCCCTGCTTACTAGAATAATCTTATCAGCTGAAACCATTTCAACAGAACTAGACTCTTAACAAAATCGAGATGCAAAGCGCTTGAAATATGGTAAAAGTTAGGCCATTGTAGGCTTTGATTATACGTAAGCACGGCTAAACAGGCTTGGCAGGGGGAAGACTTTTGAAAAACCTGGGAGTCTGGATTGTTATTTGTGTTACTGCTTAATTTACTGGAGTGCAACTGATCCTTCTGAGAAGAAGCCAGGCGCTGTGCACAGAGCCTGACCTGAGTTACATCAGGATATCTGTAATGACAGCAGCAAAGCTGTTCTGGATGTTTACCAGTACAGGGGGTTCAAAGTCTCATTTGAGGCCCCTGATCTTCATAGGGATGTCACTTTCTACTGCTGAGAGACAGTTGATTGACACTGGGTTTTTTAGATATATAACAAAGTCTCTGAGCAAAGGACACAGTGGAAAATAATAGTGGTTAAATCTCTATAACAAGAAAACATTTATTTTGACAATTTAGTCTCTCTAATAATAAATTCTTTTGAGAATAAAAAATGTTGCTATTTTTCTGTGTGACACAAGAAAGGGTTTTGACCTAGGGCAAAAAAGAGAGAGCTTCAGTGTCACTTACAGAGTACTCAGATGGTTGTTTAGGAATAGCCACAAAGTTTACATGCTCTTTGCTTTCATTGTCCAATATTTAAAAGGAACTTGTCGAAAGAAATATGTGTCATGTACAGCTCTTTAAATAAACAAAAGGAAAGCAATACAGATCTCTGAATGATTAGGTGATCCCTAGCTGCTGCTTACACAGACAGAGTAGCAACTGGAGGCTCAATTAAATTTCTTAATTAGAATTTAGCACAAAATTGCTTGGGTTTTATGAACGTATAAGCTGCATTGCCAAGAGCCACATGTGTTTTATTTAAGAGGACATATAAATGTGGTGAGTACAACCTATTAGAGAGTCACAAGTGACTTCAAAAGAAGTAAGTAAATGGCACCTTAAAGAGATGTAGGGTTCATTTGATATTTTAACCTTATGCCATTCAAATAATTGAAATCTCAAATTTAAAGAGCAGTTTGGTTTAAGTCCTGACCCTGCAAAGCTATGAGTAGTCTTCACTAATGAGTGGAAAGGACAAAATTCTTTGCAGTTTCCTGTGTATTAGATACTCAGTTGTTCACCATTGCGCAGATCTTCTCTGTGTTCCCAGAAAATCATTAATGTAAACCAGTCACTATTAGAAAATTAAGCCCAGCTTAATCCTTCTTCTCATTATTACTTTGCTGGTGACCTTCCTTTTGCACCATCAGTTTTGTTTTCATGCCAAAACTAATACCTAGTAAGGATAAGGAGCATTTCAAGCCTTCACTAACAGGTTTGCTTAGCTGACAATCTTTCTTATACAGCCTAGCTACATCCACTGTGTCATCACTGGAAGGACACTCGGATGGATTGTGAAGCCTGCTGCTCATTGTGAAAGCTATAAAGTTCACTGCCAGATATAACAAGACTGAAAGCTAATTCAGGAACTGTTTCTCAAGAGCTATCCTCTGGCCTCCCTCATCAGAGTGAATGCACTCACTCACTGAAGCATCTTTTGGCAGCAGCTTTGGCCTCCCTCCAGCTGTTTCTCTCTTCTCAGGAATTTTCTTATTCAGTGACTGGTTGTGGTCTTTAATCCTGGTTGTCTTGTACAAGGAACCCCACTGAGTAAAGAAGCCTTCCCTGCCATGGAACAGCCAAATTAAAGCACATTTGTAAAAATCATAATTAGAAGGTCCTGTCCTCCCTGTGAAATTATCTTTTTGGAGGGATTTGGAAGCACAGACATTTTCTTTTGTACCATGTGACACTAAAGCAGAAACATTAGAATTAAAGCTGAATTAAAATAATGTATTTAAGTAGAACCCTTGGCTGAGTTTACTCACCCCGTTGAATAGGCATGTGTACTTTCAAATTCTGAAATAATTTTATGAGGGTTTTTGTACTTTTATTAGATGCCATCTAGCATTTGGTAGCATTGAGCAGATACCATCTGCAGTGACTCCATAGGCAGTGATTAAATACAAAGCTCCAGACTTCAAGGCTCCAGCAGAAGGAGAGAAAGAAATGGCCATAAAGAGAAAATCCCCATCCTAAAATGAAGGCAAAGAGGACCTGAATGAAATACTTGTCATGTGGGATTAATCACATCTAAAGAACCAAGGTAGAAAGTACAGTCAATGCATAAATCTTGTGCTAGAGAATATCCTTTTGATATGCACAGACCTTGGCTCTTGACAAGATGTTTGGCTGATGCCTTTCCATGGAAGAAAGGTTTTAAAAGATTCTTGCTCCTCATATCCTTTCTGCACTAATGATGGCAACTGCATAGCTTTGTTCATTAAATACACTTATACCCACTATTTCAAGATTAACATATAGCTGTGCCAACATAGGGCAGCCCTATTCAACATTTGCTTCTCCTGTAAGCTTCTTCTAGTCAGAAGCCTTGCAAAAAGACTTTACCTTTTCTTCCCTATATTGAAGTTTTTCTGAAGTACTCTGAAATTGCTTGCTCACTTCAGATGCTGTACTACCAAGACGAAAATACTGTGCAAACAGAATGCCTTGGTTTAGCAACCATATTGGCTCAGATCTACTCAGAACACGACAGGAGAAAGCCCCTGTAGTACTTGCTTATTTGCTTCCCATAGTAGATATGTGTTGCTACTAACCAATATGGCACCTTATAGAAGTATTTTTGAACATTTCCAGTGCTCATTCAGACACAAAAGCTCCTATTGTTTTATATATATTGCCAGAAATATGGAATTCTTCTTTGTGAGCATAAAAATGCATATATGGTAGTATTTATACTGGTATGGCTTGTTCCTAGAAGGGATAATATTATGGTGTGATTAGAGAAGGGAGATTTAATCACTGACATTATTTTAGATAACCAATAGGGAAGAATGATGTTAGGCCTCCGGGGTCTGCAGTAGGGATAAAGGAGTTTGCATTGTCATGAATGTGTGTGTAATATATTCTTAGGTCCTTAGGGAATAGCATACTCTCCTGCTGTCCCACTGAGTCCAGGAAGGATCTTGGCTAGAAAGGCACAGCTGACAGGAGTCAGTGGGCATGACAGGGACAGTCAACTCCATTAATCCTGTGTATTACACAAGGAGCCCCGTTCCCAGCCTTAAAGAAAAGGTGATAAGGAGCAAATTGGGTTTGGTTTATTGTGAATGCTATGAAGTATCTTCCATTTCTTTTTTATCCATGAAGATCAAAGGATTTGAAGCATTGCTTCTAGTGTCAGACCTTGGAGAAGTAATTTCCCCCCCTCCCATGGAAAGGCTGTGGGAAGACTTAGTACTCAGAATGTGCCTTGGTCCTGCAGTGCAGCACTGTGAATGTGCAGCTTGCTGTGCTCGATGCTCAGCATGTCCAGCTAAGTGACCTCTAGGGTCATCTTCCTTTCCTTTCCCACCACAGCCCCCTTTCCCTTCAGTTACCAATGGGAGGTCAAGTTATCAGCTGAGCAGAGAAGCAGTAATGACAACAAATGAATTTTGCCATCTAATAAATATTTTTAAAAGCTATAAATAGCTGAAGCATACATTAGATTTTATTTACAATAGCATGTCCTGGCCTTTTCCTTTATACTTTTCACTTGGATGCAGAGCTTCTTGATAATATGGGAGTTGTTCATTTGGAAATAAGTTTTTATAAGAAATTAAGGGCACCATGCTTTACAAAAATTTCTGTCAGAAATCCAAAGACTGTGAATAAGACGGAGTGTTACACTGAAGGTACTGGGAATACAACATTTTAAGAGCTATGTTAAGTCAGGAATGTTTTCATAAAATCAGAAGAAAACTTAGAACTGGTAGAAATCATTATCTTATCCTCCAGCAATTTTTGAATATTTGAGAGGGAAGGCAGCTCTCTGTCTTGATTTTGCTTTCCTTGGAAAGCAAAGGGATATGCAAAAAGATGTAAGGAGAACCCCTGCATCTTCTCAGATTAATTTATGAACAAGGGATGATTTGGGGGTCAGAGCATCAGTGTGAAACTGAGTCAGTGTCATACTCACACTTCTGCCTGAGCACTTCCTATGTAAACTTGGTAAATTATTTTTGCACATGATACTCTGAAATTCCAGTGATTTCAATTGCTTTGTTTTCTGGATGCTTGCCAGCCAACATTATAGCCCGTGTTCTTTGTTGCTCTGTTTCTTTGCTGGATTCAGAAGCAAAGAGGAATAAGTGGGATGGTGTATGCACGGAGAATATAATAATGAAGAGAAACATAATGTAATCTTTGCATTTCGATCACCTTCAAATTGTTTTTATTTTTTTTTCCCCCAACTGAATGCACCAGGAATCATTCTGGCTTGCATTTTGGATGAAATAGCTACTTGAAAGTCTGGTGAGAGGAGGCAGCTGTTGGAAATATGCATTCTGGTTAATGCATTCAGGCCAAGCCCCGTATGTGCAGTCGCAAGGGTGCTGCTCCCAGAGGATTGCCCTGGGTAACTTCCCTTTGAAGCGGAGCCTCCTTGCTGAATTCAGCACCTGGTACTGTCTCCATTTGGAAAATGGAGGCATGCTAGTGTTTCTAGCCGAAGGAAGGATATCCTGAGAATACTGTGATTCTCAGTCTCAGTCGTGAAGGTTAAAGGAGCCTGCTCGCGATTTTCCTGCAAGCCTGGCCTCTGGCTGATGTAGGGCATCACGGTTTCTGGAGAGCTGGCATTAGCAGCACGTCCCACTGCAGCCCCCAGGGAAGGTGTCAGTCACCACCTGTGGTTTATCGGGGGGAAACCGAGGTGGCAATGGGGCTGCGGGAACCCTCCTCCTGGTGCCACCACCGCAGCCGTGAGGAGACGAGAACCACAGCTGAACCGAAGCGCAGACAGGCGGTGGAAGGCGCATCACCCCTTCAGCGGGTCCCCGAGGTGCGGGGGATCCCCGGTCCCGACTCCGGCCGGGTAGCCACCGCCGCCTTCCCGCCGCGCCGCGCAGTCGAGCCCCGGGGGGGGCGGGCGCAGCGCCGCAGTGGCACCTCGGGCAGCCAATCCTGGCACGCTATCCCCACTGCGTCAGCCAATCGGAACCGACAGTGAGAGATTGGGGGCGCCAAAGCCCCGGAGTGAATAAACCACCCGGGACCTGTGGGGCGGGGATGGGCGGGGCCGAGGCTTTGACGGGCGGCTCCTCACACCAATCCAGAGGCGGAACTTCGGGGCGCGTGGCCAATGGACCGCCGGGGTAGGCGTGGCTGGCGACGGGGGCGGGAGCGGCGGCCGGGGGGCGGGGGCGGAGCGGCGGCGGCGGCGGCGGCGCTGCTCGGTGGCGACGGGCGGCGGAGGAGGCGCCGGAGGGAGGCGGCTGCGGGTAGCAGGTGAACACGGCCGGGCCGCGATGCGGGGAAGGGCCTTCGCCACGGCGGCCGGTGGCCAGAGCCGCGGGCGGGCGCCACGGGGCCGTGCCAAACCCTGCGGGGCGCGGGTGGGTCCGGCGGCGGGGGGAGCGCCGGAGGCGGGGGAAGCTTGAGGGGCCGGAGGGGATGAAGGGGGGGCAGGGGTACTCCGGGAAAGTGCGTGCGGAGGCGGGAGGAGACGTGGGGGCACCCTCCGGTCCCCTCCCCGGCGGGGGGCGGTGGGGTGGGGCGCGATCCCCGCGGTGCAGTGGAGCGGGGGCCCGGCGCAGGTGGAGCCTGCGGGGGGCGGCCGCGGCACCGAAGGGCCCTGCGGGGAGCACCGAGCCGCTGGCCCGAGGAAGCGACCCCCGGGGCGGCGCCGCTTCATGGGATTCTCCCGGGGCTGCCTCCTGTGCCTGCGGTCTCTCCTAGGCCTTGAATCCCAGCCAGGTTTCCGTCAGAGGGTCCCTCCGGCGCGGCCGCTCCCGGGCGCTTTGTATCGCTTGCCGCCCCTGCGTGGCCGTGGGAGCGAGTGGGGGCTCCGGGAAGTCGGGGCTTCTCCGGAACCGCTGCCCCGTCTCAGCTGGGGCTGGGGCGCTGTGAAGTTCGGGAGGCGTCGGGACGAGGCTTTCGGGCGATGGTGCTGACGACCCAGTCTGGCAGCGGGAGTTGTAGGGGAAAGGGCCCTTGTGAGCAGCGGGGCTCGTCTCTTTTCACCCCGTTCGTGGCTTGGCCGGTGCCTTAGTGCGTGTGCAGCAGCTCGCCAGGCTGCACAAAGGAACAGCCGGCCGGGTTCGGCCCGTCCTACGGGCGCAGGAGGGATGGATGAGCAACAGCGTGCGGGGCGGGGGCTGCGGTGGGCCCGGGCAGCATCGCCCCGCTCCGTGCTCCGTCGGGCACGAAGGGTTGAAATGCAGCTCCCGTTCGGGGTGCCTTTAAGTCCTTTTATTGCGTTCATGAAGAGATGAACAGTGTTCAAGAATGAAATTATGTATCCCTCACAGTAGAGTTAATGTCTTGCAGCAGCTCTGATCTACAACTCCTTCGGTCCAGTAGATTTATATAACCTGCTCATTAATGGTTTATGAAATGATAAGGGAGCTTTTCTGTGTGCTGCTGTGTTTTCTGTGTTGTTGTCAATATTTCCTAATTCAGCTGTCCGGAGTAGGAGAAGCTTATAGCTGTTAACAATGTGTATTTCTACCATTTAAGGGATTTTGTTTTGCTCTCGTTTTGTATTTTTGATCATTCTGCATCTTGAGATAGGCTCCTGAATGAGGAGAGTGAATAAAATGGAAGGCACAGTCATTCTCTTGGCTACAGTAATACTCTAGGTATGACTTGTAACAAAAAATGTAAATATTTAAATGGATTTCTGACTCAGTTCTATTTGACTTATTGATCTATGGCTACTGCTAAAATGGTCTATATGATTATGCAGAAGTTAATAGTTACCATAGAGAAAGAGATTGTTTTTCTGTTCATCAGTGAGTGTTTTCCATTTCTTCATCTCTTGGCAATTGTCTGTGGAAGTGCTGTTTTTTTCTCTTAGCAAAAGTCTTACAGAAGAAATAAGAATGTGAGCGAAGTCCAAAACAATGAATTTCAGATGTGTTCAGCCTTGCCTGTGATTCTTGGTACCCTGAGTTATCCTACAGTAAAAGCTTTTTAATCTCTAATTGCATATAGTGTTGGTTTTAAGCCTCGGTGAAAATTCAGATTTACAGGACTCTAAACCTAACACATAAAAGATTTTTTTTTCCTAAAGTATACATGTGAAATGCAATTCAAATGAACCATTTAAATCCCTACTAGCAGAAAGTCTATTTTTCATTCCTGGGAATTACTTTCCTGCATTTATTATTTAGCTTAAATGTGTGGAATCTGAAGGTGCATGTAAACTAGACAGAGTAGACAAGTTTGTTTATCTTCTCACGTACTGTTGTGAAACCTTCTGATTTTTTGTTAGTAGTTTGACAGCATTATGCATTTGAGAAGAAAAAAACCTAAACCAACAAGCCAAATTGGGCTCTTAAAACTTGCCAGACTTCTAAGTCTCACATTTTGTGGTTTGATAGAGCTGCTTGGTGTCAGAATGATCTGTAAGTAATTTTCTTTCCTACCATAATGGATATGATGGGATAAAAACTTTCTGAAATGGTAGTGGAAGTCTTTGCAAAAATCGCTTCCTTCCCCAGGAATAGAAGGTACTGGGAAAAACATTTTACAGTATGTTTTTTATTGTGTGTTTGTGAGAGCCTATTACAGCACTGTGAAATATCTCTTGAATTCTGCCTATAGTTGGTTTTATTCCACTAATATTGATGGAACTACATAGCATTGGAGAAAAAAAATTGCTCTAATGCTATAGAAATTTAATTTTTTGTACTGTAGAAAAGATGTTTTACAGAAACTGTCAAGTAAGAGATTGGCAGCCTAAGCTGGTCTAATTGATGAGTTTGGAGTTGTATCCTACTTATTGTGTTCATCTACTTGTCTGACACTCTGCTGACTTTGTTATTTTCTTTAGGGGAGGGGTCAAAGTTTACTTATATTTTTATTTGCTTTGCCAGCTTATCAAGCAAGCTTGGTTTAAACTAATGTGAAATCTTGTTCTTAGTCTTGTTTTTGGAGTTTGCTTTATGTCAGTGAACATATATTAAAATTACAGATTTCTTGTTAAGTCTCAATTGATCTCAAAATATTCATAAGTGAAAATTGGAACATATTGCCTTTCTTTTCCTGCAGAATACCAAGCATAAATTCAATCAAGCTAAGACTTAACATGTCCTCTACAGTCATATTATGGAATTACCACCAGAGCAGCTTTGATTTTTCTGCCGACGCTTTCACCAAAAGGATCTGTTTTCCCCTGTTAGTCTTTCTTTGCTGATCCAGCTGAAAATGGCCGTACAGAAAAATGTTAAGCTTCAGTTGGATCAACTGTCTGAACTGACTTCGTGGCTATACAAATGTTACTGCTTGCATAGGAGGAGAGGAGGCTGTGACCATTCTTTGCTGAAGCAGCTCAATTTTAGTTTTACCTAAATAGTTCAGCCTTGTCAATAGACTTGCAGCTTAAACTGAAGCTCTGGTGGTCGTGTCTCCTTCTTGACTGTGCATCTTCAGCTGCTGGCAAGGAGGCCTTTGTGAGTTAAATGAAGTCAGGGAGTTAATCAGGTAGTTAATTGCTTTTTTTTGTTTTGTTGAATTTTGGCTGGATCACGTATCTGAACTGGCTGATCATCCAGGTCATGGGGTGGAAATGGGATTTACACTGAAGTGGGGTTGAAGATTGGTAACTCTGATTGAAATTTCTTTGAGCTTCTCTGGAACCATACATTCCCATCAGCATGACCTGGGTTAACAAGGACCTATAGCAAACTGTTTCAAGCTGGCTTGGCAGGTAAAAATCACAGTAAATTGGAGAGTGTTTGTTCCATTTCTTTCAGCTGGCATGTTGGTGTGGGTGGCAATAGTAATGAGCAGAGGATGCGGAACTAGGGATGTGCTCAGCACAGCAACCTCAGACTGACACAGCTGTGTCTGGAAGGGGATTTGTTCTCATCCTAAGGGTGGGATACATCAAATGTTCATTTTGAACTTATGTTCTTTATGGTGTATAGTTAAAACAGATGTTGCATCAGAAAGAACAAAATTTTAATAATAAGTAATATCAGGAAGACTCTTCTGTCCTGCTGTGCAGGATGTGGTTTTTGTTGTTGTTTTGTGGGTTTTGGTTTGTTTGTTTGCTTTGTTTTCCTTCATTTTTATTGAGCAAGACTTGCAACTGGCAGATACCAGTTTGGATGTATAAATGGCATCATGTCATATGTAGCTGCAGTTAGATGTTCATCCAGACCCCTTTGAAGCGTGGGGTTAGGAGATAGCTCTGAAAACGTGAATTGCTTTGTTTGGCATTTGTCTTACATAGTAATTCTTTGTGGAATCCTGGTGTTCTGTAGTAGCAATTACCAGATGTGATGGCTTAAAGATGTTTCAGTATGGTAACTTCTGTTTCCGCAGAGGTGTAACTGAAAGTGTGTCAGGACAAATTCATTTGTGTGTGAGGAATTGTTTAAAAGGAATACATATGCCAAAGTGTAAAGGTGCTCTGGAGGAAAATATAAAACCATTAATTTCAGAGTCTGGGGATGTGAAACAAGCTCTTGGCTTCTTTGAGTACTGAGTCTGTAGGATTTTTGAGATTTTGCTGGTGGGCTTTGATACTGAAGCCAGAACCAAAGCTGTTACCCTTCTAAGTGAAACAATGGAAAAGTACAGTGTATTAAGACTTGGACCAAACTGTTTGGAATCTTTTTCTGATTACCTTTCCTTTTCTGGGAAACAACAAACTGGAACTTCCTGGTGAACTGGATTATAAGCAGTACTGTAAGTATACCTACAGAGAGTTTACTCTTCAGAACTGCTTTCTGTAGGTGTGTACTTGGTCATTGGCCTGGGCTTGTTCACTGATCTAAGAGCTGCAAGTGTTACTGAGACTAAGAAAAACGTGTACTTGGCCAGAACCACTCTTACTGCATGCTAGCTCTTCTAAGTTTGGATGTGACCACTCTTTATCAGTTTATTTTTCTGGGGCAAAACCTCCAAACATCAATGACCTCTCTTTCCTTTTTTTTTTGTGTTGTTTCAACTTCATTAATGTGATTCAAGCCTCTGTTGAGGCTCCACTCTTAATGGTGGACTGATTTTAGACTGTTGAGGAAGGTTGTTTCTGTAATCCACCAGGACTAGAGATACCTTGGCGTTTCCAATGCTGTGCAGTTTGCTGATGGGCACCACTGAGCATATAAGAGCCAAACTCTCCTCATTTTTCAGTGTGCCTTGTAGTGCAGAGTGGCTCATAAATGCTTGGATCTTTAGTTAGCTGATATATTTGTGTGTTGCCTTAAGATTTCAAGTGAAGATAGTCTTTTTTTTCAAAGGCATTAATTCATCGACTCCTGTAGTAAAAATCTGTGGAGACATGTGAAGGAATTTGTTCCCCATATGGAGGAATGACACAAATAGAAACTTGGTTCACAATTAATATAGGCTGGGTCTAGATTTTGTTTAGTAACTAATGATAAAAGTGTTGGATTTATATTTTCCCACAGTATAAGGGAAAAGCATGTTCCTGCCTTCCAAATGCGTCTAACATCAAACTTCTAGTTTTGTTCTTGGGTGGTTTTTTCTGGAACTCAGTAGCACTAGACCAGTTCACATGAAACAAGGAGCTGAATACCATAGTCTCATGAAACGTAATTGCTGTTTTTAAAAAATTTTTCTCTCTAATACTTGGTTCTTACTCAAATTAATAATCTAAATTCTGTGGGGAGAAAAAAGCAGTGCGTACTTTTTGTTACAAAAAAAGTTGTTGTTAATTTCATTTGTACAGGTGGCTGTAACTGCAGGACTATAGAGCTGTCGTGCTTTAAGGGTTGTGGCTTCCTCATGTCTCAGCAGTGGATCAGATGAATTTTCCAACCTGTTCCTGTGCTTTACTTCTATGCCTTTAGCATAGACTTTTTTTAAGGCTGGTTATTTTATTGTCAGAGTCTGCTTAACATGGTATTTCTGCTGACTGTTTTTGATTTAAAAGAATGAGATGTGACACTGTTTTCAAAAAGTCTGTGAGGCTTAATCTGGTCTAAAAAGTCTGAGAAAGAATTTACCCATCATTAGTGTGGTACTACTCAAGGTTTAGTGCTTTGGGCTGGGCTGGGGTTCCTGTGCAGTTTCTTCCTTGTAGTTCTGATCAGTGCAGAGTCTGTATTTATGTTGAGTCATCGCATTTCAGGTTGAAATGTACATCACCTGTGCATCAAATTCCCTAACCCAGTCTGAAAATCTGAGTATGAGAATTAGATTGTCTAGTTTAAAGTCTTATATAAACCAGAGTTTATAGGATTCAGTGACTGTGATGTTGGTTTTGCTTTTTGTATTTTAGCACATACCTACTGATGGAGCGGCTTTTTTGGGGTTTCTTTCCTTCCTCCCCCCCCCCCCCCCCCAGCCCTCCCAGTTGAATGATTAGTGAGCTAGTTAATAGTTATGATTATTTGTGTGCTCTTATATTAATGGACCTTGAACATTATCAGAGCTTAATATTGATGTCCAGTTTTGCTTGTGTCTATAAAGTTTGGTATTTCTGTGTAGGTTTCAGTGTCTATGTGAGAAGCATCTTTTGTGTAATGTGCTCTTTCTTTAACTGGATTTGCACAGGGTAGCTTTGAAAGAGTGTCATGACATTTGTATGTATATTTATTTGCACATGAGGATTGCTTCCTCTTTATTTTAAATGACATGAATTTGTCAGAGGTCATTTGATGTTTAAAGTGCCTCTCAACTGTGCCATCTTTGAGCAACTGGCCATTCCTTTGTGTTCTCTTAGCTTGGCAGCAGAGAGCCAGCCTCCTGCAAGGGAATGAAGGACTGCAATTCAGTTGGCCTGTATCTTTATGATAGAATATTTTCTGAAAGTGTCTGTAAAATAGTTGTGTTTTTAACAACCTTTTTGTAGCTGACTTTATGTAGAAAATCTAAGCTATGGTTTGGATTTGCTGTGTGCAGCTGGCAAATAGAAGACAGTCACTGAATGCTTTGTCAAACTCTCTGCATGTGCTATGGATAGGTGCATCATGCTAATATTAATGTGGACTGTGTATCATTGTAAAATTTGCTTGGCCCACACTCTTACAGCCAAAATACATGGCTATTTCTTTGCTGTCAGGTGGGGTAGGGTACACCCCTTTAAGGAGGTATGTGCTTAGTACTATCTAAAAGTTTTCCTTGTTCTTAGAAGTACAGAATTTGTATCTCAGACATGATTTTATTGATGTATATGACATAATATAGATTCATGTCCATTATCTCACATTTTAGATACAGTCTCATACTTAAGTTTTATTTTCAGTTGCAATAAGTTATTCTCTGGACAGTTAACTCTTGCTTTGAGCATCATTTATTTTGTCTGTTAGAGTTTGTTCTCAAAGTAATCAGTCTTATCCACAGTGTTCAGTATCTTGTCCTTGCACAGGCCGGGAACATAACTGTTACTAGAAAAGGCAACGTGGTTTCTCTGCCTACAGTATTTGTTGACTTAAGGATGAGGACCCAATTCTGAAAATCACACTGTGTAAAGAATATTTATCATTCAAGCAGAGAAAAAAAATCAGCTCTACCATATACTAATTTAAGTACTGTTAAATTATTATTCTAGTACTGTAGACGTAGTTCTCCCTTTCTTCCGAGGCAGGCGGTGCTGAGGTAGGAATACAGATACACCAAAAATAGTGAGGTCATGTGAACTGCAGAAATTTTATTTTTGATTTGAAAGTCTTAGTGAAGATAAAGAATGAGAATATAATAATAATATTTTTTGAGGAAATCCAGGATGAAAATCTTTCTGATTCTGTCTTGATTTCCTTATTGCTAATTTTTATGTTTTAATTTCTTAATAATATACTGCAGTGTTTTGCTATGAATGAGTATCATAACTTGGTTGGGGTAAAAAAAAGTTTTCCACAAAATGGCTTGCCTTCTCCTTTTGCATATTTTCTCTCACTTGCAAGAATTTGGTTGATTTGATAGTGTATTGCTCTCTTTCCTCTCCTGTGTTTCAGGCAAAAAAAAATTTTAAAAATGAATTATGTATTCAGAGGTAAGAAACTTTTTTGGAATGTGATGTGTCCTGGAATTTTCTGAGATGCTGGAGCATGGGATCTCCAGTTGTGCCTGATGACAACTAAACTTCTTGCACTTCTGAATTGCAGTTCAATGTCCCAGGACTGTTTGACTGTATATTCCTTTCTTGAATTGAATAAACTATTTTCTTTCTCCAGGTTTGTTTTCAGCAGGATCAGCCCCTCTTTTCACTTCTGCAAGCACCCTGGAGCTTTGGGTCGGGGAGGACAAACAGAGGGGGTGTGCTGTTGCCAAAAGGAAGTTACATGGGTCCGGTGCATACAGCTAATGTAACCATGATGTAGTACATTTTTGGAATGATCCTGCCTATCTGCCTCCCTCACCCTCCAAAGATCCCACCTGAGATAAAGATTATGCAATCAGGAGGTCTTCCCTGGAGTTTCTTCCAGATGCATCAGTGATTTCTGTGGCACAAGTAGTGATGGCTCTGTCCTTTTTCAGTAGAGAAGCTTCTGTAGGTGCTATTATGGGAGCTGTAAACTGCTGATAGTCTTGTTACAGAGATGGGAGCACATCTCAGCTCCATGAGTGACAGGACATCTCCAGGTACTGTCACATTGTTTTGTTATCTGCTTCTAGCAGATACCAAGATTTTATTTAAACCAACTGGGTCCTACTCACTGCCTTGGCTCTGGCTCCTCACATAGTGTATCAGGTCTAGCAGTCTGAATTAGTTCTGTCCCCTTCCATAATGGCCCTAGAAGTTGGGGTTTCTGCAAGTAAAGGCTGTGCAGCCATCTGAGCACGAGTAAGGAGGGGTAACTAAATGCATGTCTTTATTTTTCATGGCATTAGATCAAGTGAGAAATGGAACTGACTGGTGTGGGCAGAGAGTAGGCAAATGCTAAAATGATTAATGTGGTGATCGAGAAGACACAGTTTATCTTGCTAATGTTACCTTAGGGAAAAGAAGAGTAGTCCCAAAATCTTCCTTCCTTCAGATTTTCTACAAAGAATGGGAAAAATTTCTCTTACAGAGGACTGGTTTTTTGTTCCCTTTCACACAGTGTCTCTGGCTCCAGTTACATTTAGAAATAAACAAACATGCTTGCTTCAATGTTATGTGGCTTTGACACTGGAAATTATTGCTTATTGTTCAGCTCACTGTTTCAGTGTTTAGTCTAGGTAAATGCTGCATGAGCTTCTTGTCCTCTTTTAGAAAGAATCTTTGAGCTTTCTAATATGCATCTTTGCTGTGAGACACATCACATCTATAAAAACGGATCAGTTGCAGGTGAAATAGCTGCTATCATGAAATAGCTAATGATGTGTTGACTCATCTGTGAGAGATGACACTTCATCCGGTCTAGTTCTGTACAGAGATACCAGATCAGTCTGCTGTGAGTTGTCCCAGTTTCTTCAGTTGAAAGTGACTGGCATCTGGCAGTCTTGCATTATATCATCCTCAAAACATGAGGACTGCTGTTCTTTGGTAGGTGTAAAATGTCATATTTTGAAATTTACATTAGACTTAATTCCATCTTCCATCCAGGATGTGATTTCAGGTACACTTCAGGGTATTGATAATGACCAAAAATTGGGGTTTTACACTGCACTTTTCCTTGGTTTTCCATGTGGTGCAGGTATGTATGACTGTTAGGGCTCTAAACAATACTGGCTTAAAGCTGTAGGCCTAATTTTTTGGGATAATCTAATTACATAAAGTTGGAGATGGTACTGGTGTGAAGTACACTGGGAATTGCTTCTCTGCACAGGTGTTTACATGGAACTGTGAACAGCTTCCTACTCAGGATTTAGTAGCCCTTGAGATCTAAGCAATGAGGGTGTTGAATTCTGGTAATTCTTAGCTCTTGCTGCTTTCAGGCACCTCATCGTTAATAAAGACAGTTTAGGGATGTAGTGAGGATGGTCTTGGGGAGTTTTTAGGTTTTTTTCCCAGAAGCACCACATTTAGTGTTTTCATCTTTTAAAAACAAGCACAGTTTGTCTGTTGTGTTAGGTGTCAATAATGAGTTTGTATTTAGCTTCAACCTGCTGTTGAACAGGTAATGTTCCCCTAGTAATCCTGGTATGGAGTGTATGGAGACCAATCTCATTTATGTGTAGGTGTTAAAGTGAGCTGCATTACTGTATTAAATTAGGCATAGCATAATTCTGTGTTTACTTTGGGGACTTCATTATCTGCTGTTTTAAATTTGGAACTGGGTTACAGAAGTTCCTGGGTTTAATCCTAATTCTTTCATGCAATTTAGAAGTTGTTTTTATTTTTCTGAAGATAGGAAATTGTGTCCCCATATCCTCATCACAGGCCTTTAGTCCCAATAACAATTGTAAAGAACTTAACCAAGAGAACTGTCATTAATACATATTATTTCTGACATTATATATATTATAATTTCCTGTAGAGTTGAGATCATTTAAGTTCACATGCATGGAAAATGTGTTAGGTGATTACTATTTAGATTGTAACATATTTTATTACTCTCAGTCTTGTCCAGAGCAAAATTAGGGAGGTTTTTCACATCAACTTGAGATTTTTATGACTCATCTGTTTGGGTATAGAAATATCACTTGTCTTTCATCTGAAGGGTGATCAGAGTAGTTTAACATGCTTAAAATTCACCTTTACTCTATAGTAGGCCTAGACCACTATATAGTGGTCTTAAAGGAAGGAGTAGAACATTTCTTCTGAGACTAATGGAACATCTGAATATCAGAAATTCAGATCAGAAAAGGGAAGAGGCAGGGCAGTAGCAGATTGTGTGATTTTGTGAAATCATTGAAGTAAATCTAATGTGATGGACTTAGTCTAAATAGAATTCTTGTAGTACACAGGAAATAAAGGATGTTGAAAAAAATTGCAAATTCATTGATAATTTTGCAAATTAAAATGGTTCATGGTGCAGCACAGATTCATTGAGAAGGAAGGTGGTTCATGGATCCTCTGCTGTTTTGTTTTCCTTTTATTTTTCAGTTCTCCGTAATCTCTTTCCATAGAAACTTCAAGGTAAAAAATGCAGGTTCTGGTAGTAGAAATGCAGACTTGGGAGATCTGGCTTAATTTTTATTTTGTTCTACAGATGTATTCAGTGATTGGTTATTTGTGGTTAAATCCAGAAGACTTAAATTTTTCCATATTAACGTTTAGGTTCTTGCCATGCCAAACTCCAAGTCAATCATGTTTTAATTCTCCTGTGCATGGTGGAAAGTTAGAAATGGAAGAATCTCATTGAAATGAAAGGGTATTTACTGCTTAGTGTAGAAAATAAGACACAGAGTCTAGACTCAAGCCCTCTTACTTTCTAGCCTATAGCCCTTGGGATTTATAGTTGTATGCCTCTTTGGAAGTTCAAAACGTTTCTGTGGTTAATGGGTTAATCCTTCTAACACATGTCTGATAGATGTGCCTCTAACAGGGTTTGACATTCAGAGAAACAGACAAACGTATGAGCTGCTGGCTCAAACATGTGTTTCCCAAGCCTGTCCTATTCACTAACGAGTGGTTTTGATCCTGGCAGTGACACTAGTGGGGATGTCTAAGGATGACCCAGGATATCCCATGAATTCTTAACCTGACTGCTGCCACTGAAGAACTGCTCTCACTGTCCATTGTGTACTTCTGCTGTGCCTTTTGTATTTGACTTTCTCATAAACCATAATCATTCAATGAAACCAACAAAAGGTATTTTTGCTGCTGTGGTGAGCTGGATTGTCTCCAAGTGGTCTGGCAAGTGCTGTCTAAGGAAGAACAGGAACTAGGGGGAGCACTGGGTGGTTGGGCTGGCATAGCCACCTCCTGCAAACTGCTTTGAAATGTGAGTCATAATTTATGTTCTCCAGTGCAGGGAATAGAGAAAATAGTTTACAGATCGTTTAACCTAGCTCAGTTTCCATCTGGAAGTAGGATGCTGATGATTTTTGAGCAAAGGAAGTTGTTTGTGTGTTTTGAGAAGGCAGGTTCACAAAGTAGTAAACAAAAAAGGAGCTACCCTTGAAAAAGTACAGTGTTTCAACCTTTTTTTTTGAGGGAAAAGTGTTTAATAGCATCACTTTGAAGGTTGCTCCTTATTCCAAAAAAAAAAAAAAGGAAATAAAGGATGCACTGGACTAGAGAGTTGGGCCAAGGGCAAGCATAGCCTTCTAGCCCAGTTGTGAGGGCCCCTTCTCAAGGAAGTGATAATGGTGGAAGTAGTGGTGACTGACTTGGGGACTTTTTTCTCCCCTCTTTAGTGTGAGGATGTAACACTCTTGGTGTGTTTTTGCTTTAAATGATGGCTGCTTGGTCAAATGGTAGTAGGTTTGTGTTATGTGGGTAGGGGTGAACTGCACAGCCATGATTAGAGGGAACAAGTGCTGGGCTTGCATGAGAACAGGTCCATTAGAGAATTTCACTTACACAGAACCTTGAGCAATGGCAAAGTTTAGGCTGTGAGAGGAAGGAGGTTATTACTTGTGGTCCCTTAATGTGTGTTTTCATCTCACCCCCTTGCTGACTGCTCTTTCTGCCTCTCAGGGCAAGGAAGAAGTAGCTTTTGTCTATGTAGTCTACCTACAAAACCTTGTTTATTTCAGGAGCCATCTCTTACAGAGAGCTCTGAGCATTGATTTTTTGAGACTGATGCTTTAATGAAAATAAGCATTTATATGTTAGTTTCCAGAATGTCTTAATTTAATCAGCTCTTGCTTTCAGGAAGGCTGCATTGTACTTCTTCCCTAGAAACCCCGAGGCACCAGGGAGTGCAGGTGCAGCCACTTGCCTCAACTGTTCAGTACAATCTGTAGAATTCCATCTTTCACTTGTTAAAGTTGTAGAACCATCTTTTCACTGTATCTAACATGTTACAGATGGTGGCTGTGACATGGTCAACCCTTAACTGTGTTCTGCGTAAGTGAAGCATCAAGTCAGTACCTTTAAAGGTTAACTTACTTTCTTAGCAGAAAGCTGTAGCAGTACCAGGTACCCACATCTGGACTGGGAACATTGTAGCTGATTATGTTAGTCTCCAAAGTCTCCCAAGAGTTTTTAGAAAAAAAAAAATTGACTCTAAACAGCCTTTTTAAAGGAAGCCTAAAGAATAAGTGAGTTTAACGAAGTTGGAAAATTCATCAACGTTGACCAGTTATTAGGGAGGTAAAACCTTGTATTTATGGAAGAGCTAAAGAATTTTAGCCATGAACGAAATGCTGCATGATTATAGACTCAGGAAACTTTATTTGGGTAGGAGGAAGTGTTTTAATTTCAGTCTGCTCCAGCCAACCTTTCTGTAATAACTCCATGATGTTAAATGCCAAGTAATGACTGTTTTTAAAAGTTATTTTGAAGTAAACTTGCATGTTCCATATAAGCTGGAAGAAGAAACTGAATATTAAGTACACTTTGATCTGCTTTTGTGATAAAGATGCCTACATGTTTATTCAACTATACTTCAGTGCTTTATCCTTACCATTTCTATGGAATTTTCTGACTCTGTTAGTCGAAATTCTCCTGTTTCTCTAAAGAATGGTGATTGAACTTTTCTGTGTGCAGGTCTGACTTTAAAAAGGCAGTAAAATAGCAAGTTTTGAAACACTTTGCTTCCCACTTTTAGTTCTGTGATGTGGACATCTGATCTAGAAAAATCTTAATGGGGTTATGTGTGGTTTGATTTTATTAAAATTAATTTTGCCTCAAACTTCCCTACGTAACTTGTCAGTTCAGTTTCATTGTGGATGCAGAACTGTGTGTGCTGTTATAAAGCCTGTGTGCTTTTGCCATTTAGACATTTTAATCTATTCCTGCTCTTTGTTTTAAAAGCCTCTACATTTGATAGTATTTGTAATTTACTAATGGGATGTTAGTTGTGCATAAATTGTAGTAGGAATGATCAGTTATGAGAAATTAGTGTGTATTTTTCTCCCTACCCCCTTCATTCTGGTGTATGACACTAAATTGAAAACTTACTTGCTGGGGCACAGCTGTGATTTGACTCTTTTTGCCAAATGGAGTTGTCAGGTCTCCTGTGTGTTAATGTTCTAAAGCTGATCCAATAAGCTCTGTGTGTGTGTGTTGGACAACTCTTATTTTTATGTCTAAAGAAATGAGGGGTTATTTGTATTACAGTGTCTTCAAAAGCGGGTGTTCTGTACTTCAGGAGAACCTTGACAAGTTATTCTAGTTATTAATAAATCTCTTTTACGGACAGGCATTCAGATTTTTGAAATCAGAGGCCTATCTGTTATAAGCAAAGCAGAGTCAGGTATTTTGTCCTTGGTCTGCTGGGGCCCAAGATCAAAATTCCTTCTGAATTGGGCAAGCAACTCTTGCATTGTTTTCTGAACATGTTTTCTTTTGGTTTTTTTATTTTTTTATTTTTTTATTTTTTTTACTTCCTTGGTGCCTTCATCTCTGTGAAATGGCTTGTACATGGGCACTGGTGTGCTGCTGACAAGTGTCAGAGTAGCCTAGGTGAAATGAAGTGTGAGACTTGTGCTTAGGTGTGGAGATAGTTCTACAGATAGAGCTTAAGAAGAGAGCTGCAGAGAAGTCTGGGCCTGAGGAAACCTATAAAGAGTGGATGCCTTTGAGCACTATTTAGTACAAAGGAGATGTTAGGGTAATGAAGGTGATTGATAATCCAAGTTATTAGCTGACAACTTCCCTCCTGAAATGATTACTTATGTAACTCATTTGATTTTCTTAAATTATATAGTGAGAATTAATTGTCTTTGGTGAGTTGCCTTCAGTCTAGCCAGTTTTGTGGTTTAATTCTGACTAGCCGTTATTTCAGGTTCTGACTTTGCAACTGCTCCACTGCAGCTTCCCTAAGAAGAAGCTCTTCACTACAAATATGAACAAGTTTGCTTTGAAGTGAAGAGTTGAACAGAAATTGAAGTGGGAAAAAGGCTGAGAGTTTAAAGTGAGAATGCATATTAGTGGAAACACTTGTGCGAGGCTTTTCGAGAGCAGCTTTTGTTTGATTCTGAACTAGTCTGGATGAAGTCCACCTTTTTATAATTGATATTTAAAGGGTTTTTTCCTACTTATTTAATAAAACTTGATCATGAATAAAATTAATTTTCTTCTTGTCAAACCTGGTTTTCCATTATTCTTCAAGTGGGAAAGCTTAAAACTTGTAGCAAACTTGAAAGGACAGATCTTAGCCTGGAAAGGCACATTTTCATACTGAGAAGATGAAACAACATTTCCTGCTTCTTTCTGCATGTGGCATGCAGGCTCAAAGCAGGTAGAACTTAAGAAGAAGCTTTTACCTGGGTATGGTTTCCAGTTCTTGTGCCTTCAGATCAGCACCATTCTTCTAAATCCTGAGAGTGTTTTCAGGAGGGCTTTGCTGCCTGTTGCTGCTGTAGCTCCAAGATCAGGTTCTGGTTTCAGAGCGATTGCTAACCTACGGGCTGACTGAATTGTGCAAGGAAAGAGCTTCCTTCACATTCCTGGAGCAGTCAGTGCACAGTTATTTTCCATTGAGGTGGCTTGTTTTATTAGCACGGAGAGAATGGTGTCTGCACCTAGGAATTACTCAGACCATGAGCAAAGGTATGGGTTGCTTTAAAACTCTTCCAGTTCAAGGCAGGTTCTGCCTCATGGCTCTCAGGTCCCACGCTGCGTTAGCAAAAGCAATGCAGATCCTGGGTGAGGCAGGTGTAGAACAAGTATTTTCTTCCTCCCACGGTCTTATTTTAAGTTTGATCTTTTCTTTTTTTTTTCCCCTTCATTTCAGGGGTTAAAAAATACAGTAGTTCCTGAAGACAAAAAGGGTGTGTTCAAAAGATACTTCAAGGAGAGAAAATAAATATAAGAAATTAAGTAATTAGAGGTTTTAAGTACATGGAGAGGACTATCTATTTAAATAAAGGTGATTTGCAAAGCTTCTGTGTCTTTTGTTGGTTTGTTTGGGTGTTTTTTTTAAATGGATTCTGGAGCCACAACATCTACTCTGATTCTTTTAAAATCCATTCTGGATACAAAAGTGAGGGAGGGATCTCACAGTTATGACGTGTCACAAGTCTGTAATTTCATTTTGCAATTAGTTCAGTTATGCCAACTGAAGCTTTTAGTGCTTACAAGTTCAGTATTAATATAGCAATTAGAATTTGTGTTAAAACAGCTAAATGCACAGAAATCCTCTGTCACTGGCTTTACTGAGAGTGAAGATATATCCACTGAAGCACACAACTTAATTATTAAAAGCTGGCTAAGATGGAACATAACTATGACTGAAAATGGATAATATTTTTCTACGAAAAGGACTTAAAATATGAAGACTTGTCTGTAGGAATTCTTCCTCTATAGGCAGTTTCATCCTGGTTGCTAAGAGAGAATCTTGCGTCAGTTGGTAGCAGTAGAGATGGAAAAATGGCCATTTCCAGTTTGTCCCCTGAGCCTCAACTCTACAGGAATGATGGCAGTGTGAACCACAAGGGCCTATTGACCATTCCTAGAGGGTATTTGGTGTTTCTATTCTGACTATAGGAGGCTGAAAGCAAGCTGATGCTACCCAAAAGGAGTGTTAGAAGCATTAAGAAAGAGTTAGCCTTTTAGCAAATGGTAATGTCAGCTTTTAGGAAAAGGGCTTGCTTTTTGGGTAACTTGATTTTAGAAGTCATTGTCCTAGAACTGCTACCCAACAAACATGAAGTATTCATCTTTAGAGAAGATTTGTTTTAGTCTTCTGTATTATTCTTAGTATAGCTTTCAGTCACAAAATAGAACTTAAAAACAATAGCTATATAGTGAAATGAATATATATGTCTGGAGACTGGCTAATGTGCTGTATGGTAATGTGCAAATGGTAACGTCAGCTTTTAAGAAAAGGGCTTGCTTTTTGGGTAAGATGATTTTAGAAGTCATTGTCTTAGAACTGCTACCCAACAAACATGAAGTATTCATCTTTAGAGAAGCTTTGTATTAGTCTTTTGTATTATTCTTAGTATAGCTTTCAGTCACAAAATAGAACTTAAAAACAATAGCTATATAGTGAAATGATTAAAAACAATAGCTATATAGTGAAATGAATATATATGTCTGGAGACTGGCTAATGTGCTGGTACTGAAGCAGTTTGGTATTTAATATCCTTATATCTGGCACTCTTGGAAAAAGAAATTTTGCAGACAGTAAATTATCTGTAGAATTTGAGTCTAAAACATGCAGACTCGGAAAGTAGGTTTTCCTTTTGGAATAACTGGTTGTGAAAGCAGTTTGTCCTTCACAGAAAAGTAATCTGTACAGGTAGCCAGGACACACTGGACAAGAAAGGTGGGGAAATTGGTTGCATTTGTTCATGATTGCTTCTGCTGTGCTCTCAAACTTGAGGACAGTTGAGAGACTTCAGGACAGAAAAGGCTGAATTTCTCATGTTTCCTTCACTTTGTTAAATTGGGTGTTTTAAAAAATGTATATTCAAATAAAGTAGGACTAAGATAAGGTCTAGTAATTGTTAACAATTAAAAGTACTAAGTTCCAGTCACATACAAGTGTTCTCTTATATCTGCATTAAAGCAATCTTGTCTGTTGCCTTCTTTAGTTGTTTGAATGAAGGCAGACATCAAGTTCTTTGAAACTCTCAGTATAATGGATCAAATGCTGGAAAGATTTGCTTTAATAACTGGGGGAGAATGTTGCCAAAATCCAAAGGGAATTGTGAAATGCAGTTTAGTAATCAGTGCAATATGTTTTAAATTTAGTCCCTGAAGTCTGCCTAGAAGAAAAACTATGGTATTAGGGAAAGCTGTTGATGTTAATAAAGTCACAAACTAGAAAAGCAAAGACAGACTTAATTTACCATTTACCATTTGACTCCCAAAAGTGTATGTAGCTGTACTGAAACAATTGCTTTCATTGGCAAGACTGCAGTTTACCATATCTCAGTGGGTTATGTTACTATGCCTTAATTGTACTTGACCATGAAGTTCCAAGTGGAAGAGATTTTGTCAACACTGAAAAATTGTAAAAAGCCTTTTTTTTAAAAAAAAAATTATATGTCCTATCAATGATGTTGTTGGTGCAGATGGAGTAAAAGGCTGAACTTGCAGGCTGTAGGTTGTACTTTCTGAAAAGATCAACAACAGGTTACTGTTAGCTCAGTCCTGCTAGGCTGAACCATTAGTGGCTGCCATAGTTTGAAGCACTTCCCAAAGTGGTTCCAGTGCTGGGGAGTTGGTGTGGGGCTGGTGCTGCACCCAGGCTGACTACGAGGAAGAGGCAGGGTGTGAGGTAGCTCTGTAGCTGCCTAGCTTTGAGATGTGGACTTGGAATGACTCTACTTGGGTGGGTCCCAGGCCTTTATTTTGGGTAATGAGAGTTTGTGTATTGATTCAGTCTGCAGACAGTGGGGCTGTACATAATTGGGTCCCAAGTTTAGACTTGTCCACTTTTAGACAGTGTAGCTGCTGTAACTTTTTTCCTGTCTCTGGAGGAAAAGAAAACCCACCCCAAATTCACCTTGTGGTATCTCTTCTTCATCCTAATAGAGTTAAAAGAATAATATTTCTTTATCAGCAGGACACACCTTTTGTTCCCATAGCTCTATAAAGTGCAGTAGTGTGGAATATGTTTTAGCACATCTCTAAATTGATCTGTTCCAAGTATACTCTGAGTAACTAAAAAAAAAAAAAAAAGGGGGGGGCAAAAATCCGAAACAGCAGCAAGGATAAATGCTTAGGATTCTGGTGAAGAGTATGTTAGCCTAGGGTTTGAGTCACAGGCAGAGTTCTGTTTAAATTAGTGTAGGATCTGGAATACTGTTCTGTTAAAATATTGTCCAGCTGAGCCCCTTCTTTGTAGTTTGTTATTCAGCTTAGAGTACAGGTACTGAGCTAGCTACATTTGGCCTTCTCTTGTGCCAAGCACACCCCAAGTGTTAGCCTTTATGAAATTCCTTGTCCAGATAGTAAAGTACAGAGTTCCCTCTGATACCCTGTTGAGTACATGGGCTTTTGTAAGCAGTCCAAGTGTGTTTGGGTAGGTGTCATTAATGAACTTGAAGTTTTTGTCTAACTCTTATTTTCTCTAAGCACTTCTTAAAAAGTGTTCTTCTCTTTAGATAATGCATGTTAGCTTATATAAAAGCATACCATGGTGAGCTCATTGAGCTTAGAGGCATTAGGGACTGGTATCTCTCTCTTGGCCTGTCTCTCCATGTGCTCACCACCCCAGCAGCTCACTTTTTTTATGAGAGAGAAGGGTGCCAGCTGTAAAATGCAACCAGTCTTGTCTCTGGTATGCAGATATCCACTCTCTCCATGTTTAACTTCTTGATATTTAGGCAAGCCTTACATTGAGAATCTCTTTTCTTATTTTGCTTGTTTTTTTCCTTTGGTGCACCATTTTGAACTACACCAGTGTAGGCTATGGTAAATCGTCTACTAGGGCAAGTGATTTTATAGTTGGAAATTAGATGCAATACAATTTCACCTTAAGTAGCAAGTCTGTGTTTTATTTGAACTATAACTTACTCTGTAAATCACACTTTACATTTTTTTTAAACTTCAAATGTTGGATTCTCCTCATACTCCTTGGCAAATATTCCAGTGTCTAAGAATAAGCTACAAATGTTCATCTAATATCAAATGCCACGTACTTGATCTAGCAGGAAAAAAACAAAAGATGAAAAGAAGTTTGAAGTCTTTGTCATTTAGATTATGACCTAGTTGTTGCTTTTTTTCTATTTCAGAAGTCAGTTAAGCAAAATATAAGAACTCAGTTTTCATGTACGTGTGAGAGTGGGACGAGTTTCTGTTAAAACATGGGCACCTGAGCTGTAGGTACCAGTTGGAGATGAGGGAGACCTGTCAATGGGCTTTCCCTGCCTGTGCGTTGCGTGGTCATTTATTCTGTCTTTGCAGCATTAAATACTCACCTTGTCCTCATTTTCTTACCAGCATAATTAGAATTCATGCTAGTCTCTAGTTTAGCCTATATTCTTTTTTGTGTGTACATGATCTTATGTTTGACTTGTCATAATGCATATGGAAATAATTTTACTGTTGAAAGGAACTTTGTCACCATAACTA
Source organism: Molothrus ater (assembly GCF_012460135.2). NCBI lineage: Eukaryota > Metazoa > Chordata > Aves > Passeriformes > Icteridae > Molothrus > Molothrus ater. The sequence continues at coordinate 27,062,457 of NC_050483.2, forward strand.
GTCCTTTATTGCTACTTCTGAATTTGTCAGTTTCTGATACTGGCAGATTATGCTGTTGAATATACTTCTTTGCAGACATAAGTGCAATACAAGAAGTATTAAGCATAATACTAATCTCTGCTGGACACAAATAGAAAATAGAAGCATCTTCTTCTTTACCATGTGGACTTCTGTTTACCTGTTAATCCAATTAATTGATCACATAGGTAGGTCAGCATTTAACCCAATTGAAATTAAGATTATGCAACTAAATTTTATGGGGTTTATATGCCTTTATTTAACTCCCTTGAAACCGTGATACTAGAGGTTAATTTGTGGTTATGGTGGTTCTTGGGACAGAAGCTCAGAACTTATGAGAGAAATGGGGAGATTGCACTTCATTCTTTATTTGACAAATAATTGTATTACAGAGGTCTGGAGGTATCTGAGTAGAGAGAAAAGAAAGATTTAATTACTGTATTATCATATGATCTGATTAATTCCCAAATTAGTAATGTAAGAAACCATGGCTTACAGATGAGTTCAGCAGCCCTTCCATTATTTGCTGAATAGCTAGTATGGACATTGCAAGAGCTTCCAAGATGTGAAGCAAACATTAGAATTGTGGACTGTTCCTGCTAAAAGTATTTTATTTTCTGAATGTAAAAGTTCTTACAATGTAAAAAGCAAGATATGAAATCAAATATTTCTGCAGTGTGGTTATGACTGAATTGCACAAGTCAAAACCTGTCCTTTCCTCTTTACCAGGAACTCTTTACTCTTTTATATGCGCTCCAAATAGTGCATAGAATATGCTTCAAATCAGTCTATTCTAAGTTGTTTAGATGAACTTCTCTCAAAGTAGCTCTCAGGAAGATGGAGTTTACTATTGTCTTATACTAATTTTTCTGAAGAAGTTGAAAAAGCTACTGTATTTCACTGCTTTTTTTTGGTGCAAAATTATGTCAAAACTTTCAGAAATAATGCCAGAAAAAGCAATCCGAAGTCTTTAAAATAGTATTCTGTGCAGTACATGTGAAAGCAGTTTCTGAAAAAATCTTGTTGGAAACCTCAGATGGCAGCCTTCAATTTAAAGAAATAGCAAAATGAGTCATTCTTAAAGCATAAAAAAAATCTATAGTGTATTTTTTGTCCAGTAATAGGAAAAGGATTGACTCTGGATATGAAATGCTGAGCTTTATTGCATTTGCATTAGGCAGAATTATTAACATTGTATTGTAGAGGCTGTGGCACATTTTTGGCAAGCTGATACATTCCTCCCTTTCTCTGTTGCTTCCTCCCACTCAAGAGCTTTTGTCTTTTTTATCTGCTTTTTGAAGAGAGAAATGTGGTATGCATAAAGACCACTGAAACTGTAACTCAAGTTTGGATTTGATGTAAAGCTAAACTGTTACCATAAATTCAGATTACAGAAAAACACAAAACTAAAACCTTTGTTTTCTTAAAGCCAAATACAGTTAAACTGTAGTAATAGGCAGTAGGGAATACAGCCTGACTTCTGTAGCTGATACCTGGCAGAGCTGAGAAATGACTATTGTGTGAGGTAGTTGTGCTTTCTCCGTGCATATTTGTGTATCATCTTTTCTCATTTGAGAGGAGGCTGTAATGAAAGATGACAATGAGTTTTATATAAGGAAAACCCAACACTTGTAATCGCAAGAAGTGTATGATAGTATGATGCCAGCTGCTGTCATGTTCTATTTTTAGCAAGTGTGGACCTGGTCTGTGGTTTTACTGAGAAATCTTGGTCTCTACTGGATAAATTTAGGGATGAGCAGTGCAGCCCATATTTTTTTTTGCTAGAACATTTGCTAAGAACATTTCATCATCAAACATATTGAACGTCCCATGAACTGTACCTGAAAATGGCTGCTCGCCTTGAGGTGATACCTTGGAGGATTCTTTGAAGCCTGCTGTATGCAAAACCCCATTAGCAAGGTTCAGAGGTGGCTCCATACACTGCACACACACATAAGAATTTTTATGAACAGCCTTGGAATGCTACATGTGTGGTTGTTTCTAAAACAAACAGATAGTAACTCTTTCCCCTCTGCCTCTGTTTATATATAGACATAGATGAATTAAAAAGCTTGATTCATCTGCAAATGGCTTTATATTTATTTAATTTATTGAAACAAGAAGTCTATAAAAGTAGTATCTTTAAATGGATAATAAAGTAATTTAGGACTAATATTTCTATAAATAAGTATTTTTATACAACTAGTAATAATTAACTAAAGACATTTCACTGTGATGTTTTACCTGTAAGGCTGAAGAACTATGTTACTGAGATGAGAAGAGAGGAGGCAGGGGAGAGAGGGCTGAAGCGGACTCTTCATAGCCAAGGATATCTAAAAATGGAGCATAAATACTAACACTAATTTTCCTTTTTAGGTCTTCTTCAAGTTTTATGCAATAATATATTAGGCTTACATGGAAAGGTTTTGGTAGCAGGAAGAGCTCAGGTGTGGCTTGTGAGAAACTCCCCTCGTGCCTGACATAGCCAGTGCCAGATGGCTCTAAGGTGGAGATGGCTAGGTTGGCCAAGGCTGAGCCAGTGCAGTGGTGGGATAACAGGTTTAAGAAGGGAAAAAAATCTTTCTGTGTGGGAACAGTTGCAGACAGACAGGAGTGAGCATATGAGAGAAGCAGTCTGCTGTCACCAAGGTCAGTGAAGGAGGGCCAGGAGAGCTTCAGGTGCTGGAGCAGAGATTTCCTGGCAGCCTGTGGGTGGAGACTGTGGTGAGCCAGGCTGGGTCCCTGTAGTCTGTGGAGGTCCAAGGTGAAGCAGGCACCCAGTTGGAACCCCTGGAGACCCCCATGCCAAGGCAGGTGGGTGCCCAAGGGAGACTGTGACCCTATGGGAAGCCTGTGCTAGAGGATGTTTCTGGCAGGACCTGTGGACCGTGGAGAGAGAAACCCAGGCTGAAGCATGTCTGCTTCCAGGACTTGTGACCCCACAGGGGACCCCTGCTGGAGCTGTCTGTTCCTAAAGGACTGTACCCTGTAGTTGGAACTCATGCTGGAGCAGTGGGTTCATGAATTGCAGCCCATGAGAAGGACTCATGTTGCAGAAGTTCACAGAGGATATCTCCCATGAGAGAGACCCCATGCTGAAGCAGGGGGAAAGTTGTTTCTCATTGTCCTACTCTGATATGATTGGTTATAAATTAAATTGACTTGCAAGTCAAGATTGTTTTGCCCATGACAGTAATTGGTGAGTGATGATTCTGTCCTTACCTTGACCCAAGAACCTTTCACTGTATTTTCTCTGCCCTGTCCAATTGAAGAGTGGGAGTGATGGGAATGTCTTTGGTGGACACCTGATGTCCAGCCAAGGTCAGCCCACCACAAATTACATGAAATTTCTGAAATAACCAGAACAGCTAGCAATTTGATAGTGGAAAACATCTGGCTATTTCCAGACAAAGCTTTTCAAATGATTGCAAATAAAGTGTTTTCAAGTGATAGCAAATTTAATAAGTGTCAGGGAAGTATTTAAAGAAATATCTTGTCTAGGAGATTGTCATGGAAGTTCAGAGATGCTTAAGAGTGGGCTTCTGTATTACTGGTGCAGTGTTGCACTTGACAGCTCTTGTTCCCAAAAGATTTGGTGGGGTCAAAAGTTTTCAAATATTCAGCTATCACACAAACCTTTCATCTGTGTTAAGTCCTAATCCTTAGTGGTACACTGGCATTATGGCCTTTTTAGCTCATACATCATCTCAGTATACGCTGCCAGTATACCACTGTTGCCATTTTCTGCCCTTTGCATTTTTGTAATGAAACTGCAGGACCACTTTGTACTGTCACAGAGTTTTCCTCAAGAATAGACTAAAGAGCATGTTCATTTTGGTAAAGTTGAATTAGGGAAACATTAATTGGGTGAGTAATACCGTTCTTTTGTCCATGTGGGCAAACCAGTTTTTCTCGTTCAATGGTAACCAGCATAATATAAAATACGTGTATTTGGGTCATAGTTTCTTTTTTTCATTTATGATCTAGCATTTTGGGAGGATTGTTTTCAGTTTTCCTGTTCTGCCTCTACTGATCTTGAAATTTCAGATTCTGAAACCATAATGAAACTAGCAATTTGAGAAACCAGCAATTTGGAAAAGCTAGCACAAAATTTCATTATTCAGCACCTGGACCCTTTTATTTTGGTTTTCCCTTTATGAAATTTAAGTGCTGGTTGTTTTCTCAGCAGATGTGTACAGATGTCACTGTTATGCTTCGTAGCAGTTTAATGCAGGTAGGTGACCTGGTGGGGACTTTAATTGTAATATTTAGTAGCATGGACCTAGTCATATCAATATTTCTGAAAACTGAATGTCCATAAGCAGATTCCTTGAGAAATTTGGCTTAGCAGTGTTCTCTGTTAGTCTTGTCACTTAGTGCTCAGGAAGGGTTTGATGAGCTTGTTGCTGGCTTTCATATTGAAGACTGACCTATGATAGGTATAGCCCTGGAGAGAAACTCCTTATTAAGGATGTTTCCTCTCCTTATATATAAGGAAAGGAAATTGTATCTATACGATAGAATAAGAAACTATTGCCATTTTGTTCAGTTTTGAGCATACTGGAATTAAAGACCAGTAACAGGAAAAACAGTCCTCATACTAAAGGTACTTGATGGGTTCTTCCTTTTTTTTTCTCTCTCCCAGACTCACACAGCATAAACAGATATATATTGTACAACAAAATTTTTTTGGTTGAAGATTGTTAGCAGTGGCCATTGAATATGGTGAGATCTGATTAAAAAGCAGAAATTCTCTTTATGAAAAGGAAGTAATATTATGAAATGGTCCATAGTATTGAAATTATAATTTATAATAGTTAATTGAAGTTTCTCAGTTTTGTAAAGTAAACTCATTTCTTTAGATGTCCAAGTAGTAAAGGACCATTGTCTCATCCACTCTAAAGTGGAATTTCCCGATGAGCTGTGTATGACCTGTGGATCACTAGTAAGATTTTTGTTTGCTGAAGCTTTGTTCTGCATGTTTTCCTAAAAACCTAAATACTGTGACTGTAACAGACCTGTGTATCTGTTAATTAGTAAATGCCATCAGTTTTTGGACAAAAAAAAAAATTAAAATCTTTTAATAAAATTACTTCTTTTCAGTTGATCACACTTTTTTCTTGGTGAGTACAGAAATAACCTGTAGAGATGCAGGCAGTCTCTGCTTTCCATGCTCAGATGCCTCTTTAAATGAGTGAAGTGCTGAGTGGCGTGACCCATCGTGCTGTTTCAAAACAGGCTTTCAAATGCTTGGTCAGAATTGAGTCAATATGGACAGGGCTCTGAGTGTCCTGGCCTGTAGGGATGCTTGAGATGTTGCAGGTCTCATGTTAATACCTGGATTTTCAATAAATGTATTGAGAAGAGATGTAATTTTGCTTTTTGAATGGATGGATGTTAATAGAACTAGAGCAGTAACTGGAAAATGAGTAAAATTTAAATAAATAACACTAATTTTCATTGTATCTTGTTTTTCTTCTTTACTCATTTGCTTTGATACCTGTTTCATTGAGTTTTAAATCTGATGGGTTAAACCACCTCTCACCAATGCCCACTGGCACACTGAGCCATTGACCACTACTCTCTGGATGCAGCCAGCAGCTCAGTGTCCCAAAGGACATTGGTGACAAATGGTGTCCCTCAGGTGTCTGTGCTATTTAATATCTTCATTAATGATGTAGTTAAAGGGATCAGGTCAGAAAATTTGCTGATGACATCCTCTGCTCTGCTGAGACCCCACCGACAGTGCTGCATCCAGCTCTGGGGTCCCCAGCATGGGAATGACACAGACCTCTTGGAGTGAGTCCGGAGAAGGGCCATGGAGACTGTTAGAGGGATGGAGCACCTCCCCTATAAGGAAAGGCTGAAAGAATTGGAATTGTTCAGCCAGGAGAAGGCTCTGGGTAGACCTTATTGCAGGCTTCAGTACTCCAAGGGGCTATTAGAAAGACAAACATTTTGGCAAAGTCTGTTGCAACAGGACAAGGAGTAATGACTTCAAGCTGAAGGAGTCTATTTAGATTAGACATATGTAAGAAATGTTTTACATTTCTTAAATGAGAGTGTGGTGAAACACTGGAACAGATTGCCCTGAGAGGTGGTAGATGCCCCATCCCTGGAAGTGTTCAAGGTAAGGTTGAGTGGGGCTTTGAACAACTTCATCTAGTTGAAGACATCCCTGCTCATTGCAGGGGGGCATTGGACTAAATGAACTTTAAAAGCTCTCTTCCAACCTAAGCTGTTCTATGATTCTGTGAAAATGGTATTTTTTGTGCAGGTATGATGCATTTCCAGTAGTAAAAGCACTTGCTCAGGCAGGTCTTTGTATTCACTATCACAGTCGGACAGAAAAAACCCTTTCTGACTGTTTTCTGAAGGTATCACGCCCAACCTTTCTTCATCTGCCATTCTGCTGTTGATCAGGTTGTGAAAAAGAAATAGATGAAAGAGCTGCATGCTGGGTATTAGAGTTTTAGTGTGGGTTGGGGTCAAACATAAATAGCTGTATTTATAGAGGAAAGAGGGAGAACTGTGCTGAACTGATTATACTTGTAAATGCACTGGAGTTTTACCTAGAGCACTGAGCTGAAATGAGTACTTGTTTTGGAATAGATTTAATTAAAGTTTTGTTCAAAGGCTTTTTAAAAAACCTGTTAAATCAGTTAGGGAGCCACCAATTTAGAGGGAACTGATTAAGGATATAGTGTTGGATTCCTCAGATTTTCTTTGTTGATTTTTCTACAGATGTTCAGATTCCTTGTGCCTTTAAGAATTGCCTCCTATTATACAGTGGTAGAGTGGCTGGAATGCCTCTAGCTGGATGTACTAAAGCATATCTGGACTTCTGCAAAATTGGATTATGTTTATCCCTCTTAGTTGCTAACCTAGCCTTAGGTTTGAAATGATTTATTATTTTAAAACACACTGAAGTTTGGGAATACATTGCTTTGTATAAGTGTAAAGATGTCATTTTTGTCTTGACACATGTCAGGCTGTTAATAGTCTCTGCTTCTCTACAGCTTTTACTGCTGCTGTTTATTTTGGACACTTTGTTTAAACCAGCCTATTGCTCTAAAGTATGATTCCAATTCACAGAACTGCTTTTATGACCCTTTGCAGGTGAGAGCGGCATCCGCTATCCTGTGACATAAAGCTGGCTTTGGTATATGCTTGTGGGTAGTTCAGTCATTTACCAAGTAGAGTCAGAGATCTTTAATGCATACTGTCCAGACCTAGTGAGTTGTGTAAATTGTTGGTTATAACATTTTGCCTCTTGACACGTGTATGATGTTGCCTTGCCCTAGAAGTGCAGGGCAGGCCGTAAAGTATGAGTTAATACATAAGATGAAAGAGCTGTATAATGTAAAATACAGAATATATAACCACCAGGATGCATCATTTAGATTTCCTGAAAGTAACAATTCACTTTCATCACAGTTATAAACAGAGAGGTTGTGCTACTGTTGAGAAGACAGCTGTGTCGCTGCCTAATCATGCTCATTCCAGTGCATGTTTCAGACTGCAGGAGCAAGCTTAGCCATCATTAGCATGATACTTGTGTCATAAGGCTAAACAGAGTAGAGAGGCAATTTGGTTTCTTTGTTTTGTGTGTACTGTATTACAATGGTTAAGTTAGAATATGCCCAGTATGAAGCTTTTCAAGAAGTGCCTTTTCCCTTACTATACCCTTTTTTGAATCTAAACTTCACTGCTTCTGTGTGCATGAGGATGGAAGAGGTGTGACTGAGATTGGCTTTGGACCTCAGTTTTCAGGTAGGTGTTCAGGGACACAAAGGGCAACAGGAAAGACTTCTGCAAGTACATCACCAGCCAGAGGGAGATGAAGGAAAACATGGGAAAAGCTGAGGTACTAGATGTCTTTTTTACCTTTATTGATAGGATTTGTCATCTGGAGTCCCAGGCCTTAGAGACTAATGGGAAAGTCTGGAGCAATGAGCAATGAAGATTTAGCCTCAGTAGAGAAGGACCAAGTAAGGGAACATTTTTAAAAGTTTGCCACAAGAGAGTACATGGGAACTGATAGAATGCACCTATGAGTTGTCAGAGAGCTGATATCAGAGCAAAACCACTCTGAATTGTTTTTGAAAGATTGAGAAAATAGAAGACTCTTCTTAAGGACTGGAAGAATGCAAGTGTTGCTTTTGCCTCCAAGAAAGGCAGGAGGGTCTGGGTATTTGCAGACTGCTCAGCCTCACCTAGACCCCGGGAAGATGATGGAGAAAATTCTCCTGTGAAGCCATTTCCAAACATAAGAAGGACACAAAATGATTAGCAATAGTTATTGTAGCTTTAGGTAGCGGAAATCGTACTTGACCAATCCGGCAGCCTTCCTTGACAAAATTACTGGGTTGGTGGAGGAGAAAAGAGAAGTTTGTACTGTTTAACTTTAACGGTACTTTTGTCATTGTCTCCCTTAACACCCTCACCATCTGGTCTAGCTAAATAGACAGGGAAAGGGATTGCAAATTGTCTGAAGTGCTGGGCTCAAGGGGTGTCAATGGTGCCACAAAGTCCAGCTGCCGGCCAATTAGCAGTGGTGTACCCTGTGGGTTGATAGTAGGGCCTGGGCTGTTTGTTTTCATTAACACCTGAGTGATGGGATGCCCTGCACCCTCAGCAAATTCACAGATGATGCAAAATTGGGAGGAGTGGATGACAAAACAGACACCTTTGCTGCTGTTCAGAGGGACCGTGACAGGCTAAAGACATGGGCTGACAGGAATCTTACATTTAAAAAGGTTCAGCAAGCAAATCTGCTGGAAGGGTGTCTGCATTCCAGCATCATCATCCCTGTGCTTCACTGCTCACACAATTGCCAGGTGCTGGCAGACTGCTGGTACTCCACTGTGAGCAGCATACTGCCATTTATGTGTGGTGATTAGACTGAAATATGCAAAAACTGTTGGAGAGAACTATCAAAGTCCTAGAGAAGACTGTGATAACAAAACTAGAACTTTTCTTTTAAGGATAGTTGAAGTGTTGACGAGGTGATTTCACAGCTCTGGATGATTATTTAAATGCTACTTTATGTCAGAGTTCAGTGAGGTGAGGAATGTGAAAGTGGTTTTAATCATAGCGGTTTGCTCCTTGAAAATTTGCAGGGTTCTTGCTGTTTAGCCCTGTGTTGCTGAACCCACAGTCTGTACATGTAGTCATCTCTGCTGCCACAAGTTGCATGTGATTTGTAAGTTATTTCTTTGTGAAAGTGCAACATCTTGTCCAGCTGTCCTTAAGTCTTCAAAACGAATTTTGTCACTTCACATTACTGTTTCCTGGAGCACCTCTCTTTCAAGGTTTTGTTCACAGTTCTCATCTTTTGAAATACATTAGCTGTAGTAAGCAGTTGCAAAGAAGTGGGTGATGATGGGCAAAACCTTTGAGGATGAAGATTAGGAACAGATTCTTGAGTTGTCTGTGTTTACCGGTGACCAGAATAGCTTTAGTAGAAGTGTTGGTGTTAAGCATCTTGTTGTGTGATGCTTTATAAAGCATTTGATACGAGAAGTTGGAATCCACGAGAAGGACTTGACGAAGATGACCCGTATTGATTGTCATGGCCAAACTTGCAAGTAAGCAGTAGTATATAAATTCTGGAAGGTTTTCATAAACCTTAAAAAGTGAAACTCTAATGTGACTATAGTTGTTTGAAAGGAGCAAAAAGCAGCAGATTTGTAGGATCAGTGCTGAGTGTGATCTTAGAAATGTAATAGTTCGCAAACTCAGGAGGAGAACTTGGAATCATTACATGCTACGAATTATGCTCTTCCCTGCTAAACAGCCCAGTGTATCAATTTCTGTTGCCTAAGGTTTGAGCTGGTCTGCTCCAGTGTGTCTTTATTGTGGTCTGATACTGTGACATCCTTCCATAGCTTTGTTCCTTCATGAATGGTGGTATATGAGTGGAAAAACCATTGCAAGTTTCTAAAATATGTGCAGTCTCTGCAATGGCAATACTTTTTGAAGTTGTTTAGCCACAGTACAAAACCAAACCAAGACCCAAACTTTGATTAATGTGATTATGCAAAGAATAAGTGCCAAAGAATTGGTGCCACTGATACTTGATGTAGGTGTTCAGCTATACGCACAACACTTTTGCGGGCTTCCGTCGTTAACTTTTTACTTATGTTGGGTTAGCAGATGTGTCCAAGGAAAGAATGGATTTTTTGGTGCATCAGTGATTGGTGACCATATGTATTAATTTCTGTAAAGAAGTTGCACAGGTATCACGAGTTTATATGTGGAGGCAGAATGCAGACTGTTTGACTGGAGGTGAACAAAAAAAATAATCTCTCCTAGTGTTCTGAATCTAGAAATAATGTTCCAGATACTTTATGGGTTCCAAGGTACTGTGTTAGATCAAAAGGGCATTCTCAAGCTTATTTATAAATCAAACCTCTGAAGACTTACATTTGCTGCAGTATTTTCAGCTAACAAATATACCTAAGTGTCTATGCATCATCATACTGTAATCAACTGCAATAAGTTTGGCAATTGCTTAGATAACCCTTGTTGGAAGGAATATATCAATAGAAAGGGGTTCCTGTTTAATCCTAATAACGCAAACTGGAATGTGTATTGTCTGCTGGATTGTTATTTGAAGTGGATGCCAGAAATTCTTATGATATAATCAGTTATACTCATTATGCCAGTTTAGGGAGGCACCAGCTCTGCCCCAGAAGTTCACAGGAAACAAAATCTCGAAAATGTGATCCAAGATGAGACTGTGTGTTAGCCCTGGAATACCTCTCACGCCAAATATGAGTACCCAAATTCTAAAAGCTTTTCTGCCTGTGTGAACTTAGTTTTATTTCTTGTCTGTGAAATTGATCTTATAATTTTGAGATGCTCTTGGCAGGGAATTGGTAAGAAAAATATTTATACAGTTGCAGCTGTGTGGTTCTTCCTCATGTATGTACTGATTCCAGATGTCTAGATTCAAGCAGGAATGAAATGGAGTTGATTTTCTTTCTAAAAGAGATGGTAGTCATATCCCTGATGTGTACAGTAGCATGACTGCAGTGTAGTTTGTTGAAGATCTGTGACAGTAAGTGTTTAAACAGAGTTGTTTTCTCATTTTAAATAGAGGTAATTATGGCACAGTGTAATATGAGAACCACACCATTACAGCTAGGTAAGCAATCCAGGACTTCATGGAAATCTTTTGATAGACTTTGCTCAGTCTGAACTTGGACTTCAAAAACTAACTTTTGCTCTTAAAGGTTGCTCAGTGCAATTGAAGCTGAACAGTAAAAATACAGTGAAGACAAAACAATTCTGTAACAACTCATTGAAGAAGGGATATATTTTGCCTGTGAGTTTGGACAAAGCCCAAGTAGCAGCTCATAATGTAGTGAACCTTTCTAAAAAATTATGTTTATGAATCTTTTCCATGTACTAACATATTTCTTTATTATTTGAAATGGCATTTGTCAATTTAGCAGTACATCTAGTTCCTGAGAAATGGAGATCTCAATCTTAGTTTACTTTATAGAAAATGGTGTGTGTACAATGGACAGAATGTGACTAGAGCCTCGAGATTGTAACATCTGGTTTATTTGGTCTGGACTGTATGATTTGCTTTGTCACTGTTTTAAAAAGCACAGTATGAAAGTGAGCTTCACTGTTTGGTTTTAGGTTTTAATATATGAAAGCTCACATTTGGTTCTGTGACTTGGCTTTGTGTTTTGCTGTGTGTTGCTTGCAGAATTCTCTTTGCTATTTGATAAAATTACATTCTCTCTCAAAAAAATTCTTAGCTGTTAACCTGATGTTAAAAAATGAGATAATGCATTTTATCTAAGGCATGAAAAGCTTGAGCTGGAAAAAATACTAAGTGTTTGAGATCTCGTCTGCCAGGCTTATGTTCCTCCAAATCTCAGTTTCAAGTGCAAGTATCTAGAGATGCAAACTAATTGCTGACACTTAGCGATTGAACTAAATATGCGAGCAGGCTTGTTCAACTGTTTCACTCCAGTAAACATTGTTAGAGTTTATAACACTAACCTGAATTAAGCTTTTGTATGGCTTTCAGTAGACATTTTACTATAAAAAGGTTGAAATAATGTTGCTTATTTGCTTAATGCATAAACTTTAAGAAAATGCGGAGATCACTGTTCATCTTGGGAGAACAGATAGCTAAATATAAAGGTAAATATAAATATAAAGATATGATAATAAAAACACAATAAAACCACATTTAAAGTAGTCATTTGAGTAATCTGGGCCAGTTTTTTTTTTTTTTTGGTTAACTTTGTGCTTGAGGAAATAAGACCTTTTGACCAGTAAAAAGCAGTAATTTTACTTAAGAGAGAAATAGGTACAATATTACCAATTTATTTACGAGCCCTGCAGTTTATTACTGACCTAGACAGCTTGTTCTGTAAGAACTTGGTGCCAGTCCTAAGAAATATTTAAAAAGAACCTGATTAAAATACTTGTTCCTCATGTCATGGGCATCTCCTCACAGGTTTGGTAATGCAGTCCTAAAAAAGGAAACAGAAAAAAACCCCAAAGCAGTAAACATCCCTTCTTTTTTCCTAAATAGGTGCATGTACTTTACTTAGTGAACATACTTGGACTATGTTCAGATAAATTCCAAATATCTATATTGGAAGAAATAACAAATAATTAATAGCAGTTTTGTTCTGCTAAACCAATTTCAGGAAACATGTAACTTCAAAAGAGAATGGATGTAACAATGAAAACTTTCACACCAGACTATCATACAGAGAGCTTCACAAATACATCATTCCTATTCTCTGCAGCTGCCAAGTGGACATGTTCTTCAGGATTTCTGGTGCAGGACAAAACTTGGTTAGAAAAGCCTCTGTATTCTTCGACAAGAAGTTTTTTGAAAGCCAAAATAAGTAACCAGCAAAAGTGTATTTATTGTCCTAATCTCCAAATTTGCACACTTCTTACTGCTTTCCTGACAGGATGTTTTGGTGGACAGTGTGTCCCTCCCTTAAGGTCAAGACAGGACAGGGAGTAGATCTTCACCCTTTGGAGCTGGAGCCATTTTAAACAATGATGCACCTTTGATATGTGACTGTCTGCAAGAAGAGGGGTATTAGCTACAGCACTTCCTCATATTGTTGTGTACTCAGAAGCACGTCACTAGGAAAGTCTCAAATCTTTTACAAAGTCCACATTATAAACTGAACTGTGTGCAAAGCTGTGATTTGTGAAAACTCAGTTTCTTGAGGACCTTTGTACTGATTAGTTTAAAACTCTGCCCTTGCTTTGTAGATATAGTTTAGTAGGCTGTTTTACTCCATGTGACACAGCTGTTTTAAATAGCAAGATAAATGCTGAGGGAGTTTTTTGGTAGCATTTCAGTTTGTTTTTCTGTTTATTTTTTTCCCCCAAATCATGACTCTTAATTTACGTGCTTCACATTGATGTAGACTGACTTTAGACACCTTTATATAGTAGAATTAGAGGGCTGGATTGGTAGGAAATTTTAAAAAAATTAAAAAAAAAATTTAAAAATTTTTAAAGCAGTTTGCTGCTGAAAGTTTTCTTGTGAACTTTTTTCAGTGTTGCAACTCATTTCTGTCTTTACAGTGCTGTGAGTTAGTGCTAAGTGAGTGCTGCTTCTGGATTACTTGTGCTATTGCTCCTCATTATGTAAGCTTCCCAGTTTGAGAACAATGTCACTAGTTTAATTTCAGTGGCACAGATGTAGCATTTTGAAAACTACTGACACTAGGAGTGCAAGAGGTATTGTGCCAGCTAATGCTGATATTTGCTCACTTGCCTGCAAACTGAATTCTGAACCAGAAGTTTAATGTGTTTTCCCAGGTATAGCACTCTGCTTATGGGGCTGTTGGTCCAAAAAAGTATTCTCCAAAAAAGCTGAATTCCATTTTACCATTGACACATAACATGCTTTCAGATGAGTGCAAAGGAGCCATCTTGGTAAATTAAATTATGAAGGGGACTCTGTATGGGTGTGTGCTCTGTGTTGTGGTGGTGGTGGTTTTTTCCCCCAGAGATCTGAATGTAAGTCTGATCTCTGATTACAGCTCAAAGACCTGCCAGAAGATCTACTGTAGTGGTTTGATAAGTGGTTAGCTCTTCTGGGAGGAAGGTTGGGAATGAATATCAGTTTTCATAAGAGGTTTGATTTTTCATGTTCAGAGAAAAAAAAGGCTGCTTTATTCGAGCAGTAGATTCTACTCACCAGAATGATTGTTGAAACAAAATCATTCTTGATACAAAAACTGTAGATTGCTTGAAGGTTTAGAGAGTTTTAAGTATTGATATTTGATAGGATTTTAGGATTTAATTAGGAACTGTTTGACTTGCAGAGAACCACCTGCCAGCTTAAGGTATGTAGAACTCTAATAGAAGAAGGGTAGAATAATTAATATCAACTAGCAATTTCATCAGGGATGAAATTATTTTGTAATTCTAAGTAAATTAGAAATAGTTTTGGTGCACTTACAGCAGTTGTAAAGCAAATCTTTTGCCTTTAAAGGGGGAAAAAGATGGAAAAAGGATAGGAGAGGAAATCATGGCAGTCTTACTGGGTTAGATTTAGTATTCACAACATCGTGACGTGTTGACTGCTGTGATGAAAACTTTCTATTAGTGCCTTCAAGGAGATGGGGAAGGGGGGATTAGAGCTGTGACTTTCCTACTGAGAGCCTTTAATTTTGGTTTCTACAGAAATAAAGAGGACAATTGTCTACTCCTGAGCCTTCCTGATTATAAATGTGATGTTGTCTTTCACTTACCATGGGTTCTTTTTCTTTCTTTGTTTTTAGCTAAGAAGCGCTTTCTTTCCTCTCCTGTTTTTAATGGAACAGAAAATGGAGATGGAAAGGGATGGCTTCTTTAGGCTGGAGTTTGCACCGAGGCTCCTTGGTCTGTTTCTTTTCATGGGTTGCTGAGGACTGGAATTGGTCGATGCAGCAGGACAGTGCACGTGGAAGCTGAGAGGGAAGGGCACAGCAGAGGTGTGCAAGACCAGTACAGTCCTCACTGTACAAGTAGTTTGTACAGTCCTCACTGTACAAACTACTCACAGTACTTGTGCAAGCTCTTCTCTAACCCACCATCCCATAGTTGTGGTTTGGATCAGTTTAATTCTGGTAGCATTTTAATGTATGAATGAAGGGAGTGAGATTAACTGTGGAAGAGCCCAGTGTTATCTTGTGAAACTGTACAAGTGATCTGGAGATCTGGCCCCAACTCACATTTTGTTATTAAAATTAGGACTTGATTTTGTATTTTGGTTACTTGAAGACTGGTGGAAAGGGTCTTTCTTCCCCTCACTTTTGCCTGTATGATATTTATCTGTGAGTGAAGATGTTCAAAACATGATACTTTGGTGTATGTTTAGATAGTGATTGATGTTGCGGGTGGGTATTTCCTGATACTTAATGATGGTTTAGAAGAGTTAGTCATCATTGGCCAGGAAATACCAACTCCTGATTAGATCGAGTTCAATTATCCAGAAGGTATTTCAGTGTCTATCTGAATGTGGTACATTGCCAGAGACATTGTGTTCATAATAGCATCTTGTTTTAGTGTTTAGTTATAGAATTAGTGGCTGTATGTGGGTTCTGTGTCATCTTGAAGTCACTATGTTTGCTGCCCCAAGTTTTGGGAAGTGGTCAGGCAGTGTTGCCTAACAGTTGACTAAAATTCTGTAACTGCAAGAATTTTGGATTCTCAAATGAAAAAATACTTAGTACTTCTCTCCCTCCCTGCCCTTGGCCATCACAATTGCCATCTATGTAAATTTTGCAGTATATTTCAGGTTGGGATTCAGACTGCATCTTTTCAGGTTAATCCAGTTCCCTTTTACTTTCTGAGTGGGAGTGATGGTTGTCTGCTTTTAGTCCCATGTACATGCATTAGTTTGTACTTGGCATCATAGAAATAAGTTTGTTTAAGAAAAACAGACAAAAGTGGCAGAAGCTAACATATACAACTACCAAATAACCATAGTATGTATAACCAAACTGGGGGGTGTGTGTTATATTTTCTGACATTTATTAAAAAAAAGTATCTCTGAGTATTCGTAGACTCCCTTTCCAGAGATACTTATTCTGATATGTGCTCTAGTCTTTAATGACGAGGTAAACCATGTTGACTGAATATATTGTGGGAGTTCAAGAGGTGTAAAAGCCACCAGTGACTTCTGTAATTCAAGGCTGAAGGGAGAAATTCTGGAAGTGTCTTCCTGGCTGCCTCTATCTCTCTTCTGTCGTTTGGCTTCTTTCCTTCTCAGGACAGGTGAATTTTTCCAGCTCTAATTTTGTAAAAAACATATATTGGGACTTAGCTGTGTAATTGTAGGCCTCTATGCTTCCATTAAGTATTAAGCTCCTTTGGAATAGGCTGAAACTTCCTGCTGTCTAGGCTTGTAACTGTCTTATTAGTACACCTTAGGATCCTGTCTGCACAGTTATTTTTATAGGTGTGCACTGAAGAGTAAAGTAGCTCTGCCAGTCACAAAGACAAACTTGAATGAGTGAAAGCAGGATTCAGGAATAACACTAAATTCAGTTTATGGAACTGAACATACTATACGCTGTACATACCCATATGTTTCACTCTGGACCTTACCCTGCTCCTTCTCAGATGTTTTTTACAAGCTTGCTTATGTTATCAGTGAGCACAGCTGGAGCTGGTAAAACCTTGCATAAGCCTTGAAGACGCAGAGGAAATGAGGCATCTCCAGTGGCCCAATGATGCAATTGCTCAGGCTTTGCAGAAAAGGCAGGGTGATGCTGAAGGTTTCACTGAAGTTGTTGTACCCAAGTGGAGGACTGTTGTTGCTCCTAAAACTCACTGGTTTTCATCCTCTATCACAGAAGGATGGACTTCATGACCACATTAACTGCAGAGATTAAAAAAAAATATTTGGTAGATTATATTTTTAATTTTATGTGGTTGTGTCAGTTGCTGCGCTGGTGGAATGTAATAAGTGACAGTCACAGTAAGCTATGCTAGCTTCTATAGCAGGATATAGCTATTGCTTCTGATATAGCTATTGCTTCTGATATAGCTATTGCTTCTGATTGAGTTGTCCTAAGGTATTAGGACTGTAGTAGCTTGTTAGAAAATGTTTGCTTTGGAGTGTCAGAACTGATGCAGGCACTACCAGAACCTGCATCAGTTCTACCAGTGCAAAATAAGGCAGCTGAAGGTGGCTTTGGTTTGTTGTATGCTGCAGTGTTTGCCAGATTGAGTTAGATACCCTGGCTGTAGCCTTTGAGGCCATTTGCAGTTGGTTTAGGTTTCCCAAAGTGTTCCAGTGTACCTGACCCACAACGAAGGCTGTCCAGGCCCTTCCTGCTGCATGTCATATCTGGTTGCCTAATGTGAGGGGGCGTGGGTGGTGAAGAGAATTTGCAGGGAGTGTCTCAGGGCAGCCTGTCCAGCGAATCCTGTGTCACAGCTACATTCTTGCCTTACCTCCTTCTCTTGCAGAACTTTACCTTTTCATGCTCTGAATTTTGGGGAGCTGTATCATGTGTATTTGTCTGTAGTGTAAATGACCAAGTCTGTATGGGTAGTAATCTGTGGAGTCCTTACAACAACAGACTTTTTCCCAAATGGTAAGTAAAGTGCTATGGAAACCAATGACTTAATACTATAGGTAAAAGTGAATGTCTTGTAGTTCTCAAATCCTGGGTGGACTGGATTCAAATTATTGAAGGAGCTATTTGTTAGCACTTGTTTGAAATCAACAGTGTACTCTGTCAGTTCTCCTTTCTTTGATTGGTTGTGTAATCTGTTTATTCCCTGAACTAAGCTTTCTCCATCATTTCTTAAAAACTGAATACCACATCTTTTTGTCTTAAGATTTTGTGAGCTTTAGAATTTGAAAGATTCTATGAAATATTATCAATAAATTGTGGGACATCCTCAGGACATTTATTCCTTTTTAAAATGTGTATCTTAATATAACTGAGAACCTCGTGTAGAAGTGCTATTCATGTTCTCGGAACTCATCTCAACCTAGACCTTTAACTTCAGTGAGATCTTTAAAAAGTCCCTCTAATTGTTTGCATAGGGAGAATCTTTAACCACTTAAAATAGATTCAGATAATGTTACTAGTTACTGATATGTTGAAAGTTTGAACCTTTGAAATGTAATATAGTGTAAATAAACGACGTGTGTTCTTACAGTGTTTTTAGTAGATAAATTTAAATGTTTCTGTAGTTTGAAGACTTGAGTCTTGCTTGGATACATCATATTCATTAAGCTGATGTTATTAATATTCAGACTTCTACTCAAAATCTATTTTTTCTGTGATGCCAGTCAATAATTAGTCGCTATAAAGGCTAGATAAGATGTCACATAGCAATAGCTATGCCAGCGATGCCTTTTTATTAATGTTTTAGTTATTTCCTTAATTTTTTTACTTCTCAGACCTAGGACATGATGCTTAGTCAGTAATACTGACACACATTGCTTGCTCCCATAGTCTCTGGTAACTATATCTACAAAAAGCACATTGGTTTTTTTCTTAAATAATTTTATAAAGGAGAATCAGTCAGAGGTCTAGGTTCTGATTTTGTACCAAAGTGAGCATGGATTAACTTCACACAATGGTCATCAACCTGGGATACTTAGATTTTACAGAGGTGTTCAGTCATCCCTCTTGCTGGTGTGTTGCAAGTCCCTTGGGCCCTTGTGGAGTCTTCCTTCAAACAGAACAGCTCTGCTGAGAGCTTCACGTGTTGTAGCTGTTTAATTTTACAGACATAGTCGTTTTTATGTGTAACATAATACTATTATCCAGCAGGAGATACAGTCTCCTACTGTGAATCTCAAGACTATCAAATATTTGAGAAATGCTTTCTAGCCTTCTTTCCAGTATCAGGGAAATAGGTATGTCAAGTAATCCTGTTCTGCACCACCCAAACCCCTCTACCCCTTTAGGAAAAAAATTTACAAGTCTGCTGTAGGTGTCTTCATTCTTATGAAATGTAAGACAATTTTAAAACTTCTATTCAGATATTTATTGTTTTGTAAGTTCAGGGTGGCTTCTGGAAGAGGAATGTAGCAGTAACAAAATTTTAAAAATCCTCTTTAGTAGAAAAGACACTCACCTGTAGAGAATATTTTGAAAAGTAAAAATGTTATTAGTAGAAAAACATCCTCCCCTCCCCATCAAACAAACAAACAACAGAAAAAGGGAGTAAGACAATTTAACTGCCAAAACTGCAGCAGAACACATGTATGTTCAGCTATGAATATGATCTTAAGCTTGGGCAGACTTTAGGTATGTTCTGTGAAGTTTGCTTATGTGGTCACTCACATCTTTTGGAATTTTTGCCTTACTAGTTAATCTGGTTTTTCACACAAATTTTACTTTTTCTATGTAGAAAACATAAATTCAATAACAGGAGTGTATGATAATATACAAGGGGGATTTTTCTGTAGCCCAAACTTCTGATTTCTTTCCCTGCCTTATTTCTTGATTGCTTTGTTTCTGTGAGAGTTCAGAACATGCAGACTGTACGCCTTAGAGGAGGCCATTTCCTGAATCTCCTCTTCTTCCTTAATTTTGTGTTGCTGGAACTTTGCTCAGTGTGTAATTGGTATTTGGGCCTCCCACATATGGCTCCAATCTCCTCCTGTATCTCCAGCACTGGATATTTATAGCAAGCCCGCCTAAATGCCTGATTCCAGCAGTGAGAAACTGACTCAGAGCACACTGCGATTTCTCCTGCGCCCATGTCTGTGACCAACTGTGGAGTTTTGGCATGCATTGCATTCCTGGGTGTGGCTGGAGGACAATCCAAGATAACCTCAGTTATCTTGGCTTTGTTACAACAGCCTGTTGCATTTTAGAAGTTCATGTTAGAGGCTATGAAAAACATTCAGTTCCAGACTCTGAAGTTACTCTGTCACTTTCATCTTTAGTTCTTCTTTTTTTTGTAAGAATGCAGGGAGAGAGAAGTTCTATGATGATAAAAAAGGCCTATGTAGATCACTAACTTGATATTTCAAAATATTGGGAATAAAAATTTATGTAGTTGTGATTGCTTGTCAGCTTTGGGGTTTAGAATCCAGGGCACACTGAATTTCATCCCATTCTTTCTGCTGTAGTTTCAGGGTTTTGGAGGTTTCATCTTGTACCACTAATAAGTTTACTTCCAGTCAGAATGACTGTAATGTTTAATCTTAAGAAACTTCTAAAATTCAAGTTGATGGACCAAGAAAGGACTCAGCCTTGAGTTAAACTTGAAAACAGAAGGATCAAGTACAGGAAAGAAACTGAACATGGAAAAACCCACAGTAGCTGTCAGCCATGATGCATGGACTGCAACCCTTTCTGGTGATAAGGAACTTCCAATAGGCAATGTGAATATGAGTGTCCTGGAAACTGTTGTCACTTAATCGTGTTGTCATTGCTCAGACTCGAGACTTGGAAGGGCTGAGGAAGTTCTGTTGGTTTGTGTAGTCAGACACTGTGTACTTTATAAAGATGTTTCTATATAATCCCTGTGTAAACAGTGCTGGTGGTCAACCTCAGAGGGTGTATTTCACAATAGACAGAAGTGCAAAAGGAGAACATGATTTTTGCCCCGTCCTTTGTAGAGTATTTTCTTACAGACAGTGAGGGAACAATATTAAGAAGTCTGAATTCATTAAATACTTAATTTATCCTTAATTAAAAAGGAGTCATTTAGTAGGCTGCCCTTGAAAATAGCTATTACATTTGCAAATTGATAGATTTCATTGAAGAAGCCTTCTTTATGTAAAATACTGAGTGTAAATAACTGAAGAACATGTTACTGCATTGATGATTGATCTTTTTTGGTGATACTTGTGAGTTCATCAACTTTGCCTTACCACTGAAAAATATCAATTTGGTGTTACTCTTAAATCTGGTTAGTGTGAAATTTGAGAAAAAGTGGTTTGTGGCTTGCAACAGCCCTCTTTGAGGCATGTGATTCAATTGCCCATAGACACTTGCACAATTTCACTGTCATGAGACTAAGGTGGTCAGAGAAACATATGCAATAGCTACTTGGCTGTTTCTGCTCCTACTTTATAGGTTAAGTTTGTGATGTAGGAATCCAACTTTTCAAGTCTCAGTGCTGGCAAAGCTGTGTATTTATGCTTGTAGCAAGGCTTTCTATAAAAGCTTTCAGCACCTCTTACCTGCAGTGATTAGACTGCTATAATGTTGAAAAAAATCTCTTGTAGAGAGATGAGTTTTGTAGTTCTTGTCTGAGAATTCTTTCCTTTTCCAGGAAGTAACACCACTGAAGGAGACCACTGCCTTTAGTCGTGCTGGTTGTTTGGTGTGATGCGTGCAGCTTCAGAGAGCTGCAGGTAAGATGCTGTTG
The DNA here is from genome assembly GCF_012460135.2 of Molothrus ater. Lineage (NCBI taxonomy): Eukaryota > Metazoa > Chordata > Aves > Passeriformes > Icteridae > Molothrus > Molothrus ater. Next base: position 27,083,823 of record NC_050483.2, read on the forward strand.
TGTAGATGATCTCAGGGGGTGGAGTTAGAGCTGGGAAGATGTAGTGCAAACCAAAAGCAGAGTAGAACGTTGTTGCTGTAACATAGATAATTGCAGTGCACCTGATGGACAATCAGCCTTTGGAATGAAATCTGACCTTTGAGAATTAATGGGAAGTACGAGCAAGTGCTTGATGATGCGAGTAGGGAGCCTTAGCCATTCTGCTGTGGACAGCCTTTGGTTTCCTATAGTTTTGCTGATGTATTTTTGCAAGACACCAATTGTCATTAGCTAACCAGGTGTGAAGATTGCTAAAGCTGCCAGAGGAATGGTGCTGTTTGAGCGGACTTTAAGTTCTGCCATGTGCACTGATGTTTTCTGGCCAAGTGAAATGTGTGCCTTTGGTAATCTCAAAGTGACATAAGGTGATGCTTGGTCCTCCAGGGGCTGTGGTCAAGATTGACTCTTCCAGAACTTGCCAGCAAGAAGGGATTATCCCAAGATTCTGAGTTGAAAGGAACTCACAAGGATCATCAAGACCAGCTCTTAGGTGAATGGCCCATATAGGAGTTGAACCCACAGCCTTGGCATTATTGGTACCACACTCCAGCCAACTGAGCTCATCTCAGTGGCAGAGTATGCGAACTTCTTAGGAGATGTGATTTCCTAGAGTGGAATAAGCTCACTTTCTACCTCAGTTCAGTACCTATGTCACCAAGTCACTAAGTAAATAAGGTGAAGATTAATATATGTAGAGGAATTGTAGTTAAGGAATGTATAATTGATTCCTTGTGAAGAAAGATGGTGTTGTCTCCCACCTAATTTTAATGGCATTCTAAATGGTGTTATCTATATTTGTCAGTGTCCTATAAGCTGCCTGTTGTATAAGAGAAAACTTAGAAAGGGAAGGCAGGGCATACTGTTAAGGATGGTGATATATGAATGGAGTAATTGTGCTACAGTCACCTGCCAGAATAATGGAGGTGCTGTTCAAATCAGTGGACTCTATGACTAGTTGCTGGTGAAGATAACAGTTGTGACTTTTATGGTTGTGTGAATCTGGCAGCACAATGTTCAGCGTCCTTTTCACTGAGTCCCTGTTGTGCCTGCCTTGATGCCACGTGCCAGCTGTTCCACTGCAGGCATTTTTAGACTGCCTTCCTCTTCATCCTGTCTTCTGTCTCTGCCCAGCTCAGTTGCCACCCCAGGAAGCAGCTGTCTTTTATGAAAGCAGGGTGGTGTTCTCCCTACCAAGATGGCAACAGAAGGGACATGATTTCATCTGTAAGCCTGGGCAGTAGCAGCAGCACAATTTCCTACTTGCCCCACCTGTAGAGCTCATACTGCTTTTATGTCAAACTCACTCATATGAGGAGAGAAATTTGTTGCTTGCCACTGTCCACATCCATCAGTAGGTAATGCAGAATATGGCAATGGTAGAATATGAATTATTCAGGGAAAATTAATGTGAGTGATGCTTTGGTTACCTTCTGCCACTTGCTCTGTGCTGTGTCTGGTTTGTGAGGAGTGACTTGTAGAAGTGCATGTGCTGCAGATGTGGAAAGGCTGCCTTTGGGTGCAGGATTTCAGGGTCATCAGGTGATATTTCTGTCTTTGCTGAGCTTGAGGCTTCATTGATTGCTCTGATGGACTTGAGAATGAAGACAAATTTTCCTCATTATTTCCTGTTTGACTTTTCTTGTTCTTTTGCAAAGCAGTTTAAAGTTAGGAAGATGACAGGTATTGTATGATTCAAGAGGCTATTGCAGCAATGTGGTTTTCCAGCATGTGTTACTTATGGGCAGTGCACTTTCTGTGACTCTCTCTTCCTGCCACCAAACTCTGTGTGTTGCAGCAGATCATTGTTTTACTGTGAACAACACTTGATTTAGAAAGGTGAGAGACATCTGTGGGTTTCACAGTTCTAGCCTAGCTGAGGTCATCCAGTCAGACTGGTGTGTTGGTGAGGGCTGTTTGGCATCACTGGAGCTGCTGAATTGCCACTGTTGCTGGCAGCCCTGCCTGTGGTCCTGTACTGACTTGTGGGCAGCCTGATCTCCCTCTGGGAGAGCATGACCTGCCATGCTGCTGTGGAATGCATTTCACCTTCTCAAGGAAACAGAGTTGTGATCACACATACGATAGGCAGCATCCTACTTTGCTCAAGATCATGATGGGGGTGAGGAATGTTAATTTCTATACCAGGAAAAAAACTACATACCTCTCTAGTTTGGGGTGATGTTAATATTGAACTTTTTTTCTGGGTTTGAACAACTGTAACAAGATGGTCAAAAGCTCAATTTGTTTGAATAATGAACATCTGAATAATGTTTGAATAATGAACATGGTCTTTTTGTCCATGTCTCAGATGGCAGCTTATTTTAAAAGAGAATTAATGGGTGCAATATGCAATATTTCTGTAGTTCTTATCAGCCCTAGCTAACAGAATGTTTTACTGATGGCTTGAGATGTTCCTGACTTAATTCAGTATATACTGCTTGTAATTATATCTTCATTTGAAGCTTTTGAAATAAAAACACCTTTTCATGCTCATAATATTAAATTAACCATTTATTTCCATATTGGGGCTAAAATAAACATATATTTTAATTAAATTAAATATTTTTATTTTATAAAAATAAAAAATAGTTTAGAATCAGTTAGGTGGTGGGAGAACTGTTAATGAGGAATAGTGAGACAGTTTTGTGAATATTTATAGGATTTTGGTATTTATGGAAGAGGGTGATAGTCTTAGCTCCTTGTATAGGTAAACTGGGACCCTGAGAGGCAGCACTGGCATTTTGAGGTGCATGTCTTAACTTTGTCTTTTAATGTATGATTGGTTAACTTTTAAAGTGGTTGGTTTAACTTCATCTCTCTAAGTATTCTGTGTCTTACTGCACTAAGAGTATGGGAACAATTTTTTTTGATCTTAATTTCTAAATTCTACAGACATTTTCAGTGGAGGTTTTTCATTATTACGTGAAGGTTATTTTAAACTGTTTGCGTTAGAATGTGCTTTCTGGCCTTTTCTTATTAATAATAATAATAATTTTGACATCTGAGTGTAGCTTGTGGAGAAAGCACACATGCAAAGGCTTGTTCTTGGCTTTTAATGCATGTTTGTTTTTTGTAGCAGAAATTCTGTGCTGATCTTGAAAGAGATAAAATCTGCATGCTAGCAAAATTAATATGGGGAAGAGAAAGGTAACAGAAAAAAGTTGAATTAAGATCCCTATATTTTATCACCAGGAAGGTGGTGCAGTAAGTCTGAATCTATTATATTCTAGTCCATTATATTCTAAGACTTGACCTTCTGAATTACCATAGACTTAGTTTTGACTAGAAGGTAAAATGCTGATGTGAGTTCTTGCAGTTGGTTTGGTAGGTAAAGCAGTTTTACCAGTTTGGAGCAGTCTGTCTCAGGTAGCAACATGAAATTCACATAATATACTTCCCCCCCCAGTGTTATATTAGATGAACTGGTTTAAATATTGTTTACAGGCTGGAATTAAAATCCTGTTGTGGTCTTGGAAAGACCAAATATTTTGACTAGATTGTTAGAGAAATTAACATATTGCTTCCATTTCTTAATTAAAGCTTTCATTAAAAAACTTCATTATCATGAAGGAATTTTGTAATCATTAATTTGATTTTAGGTGAAAGGAGTAACCATCTCTTTGGATGTATACCGAGTTACTTATTTAGAGAAATATATTTTCATTGTTACATATACTTAAAGTGAACTTTCTTTTCTCTTCACTGAGTTTAATGGCAGTAAAAAAAAAAAAAAAACAATCTGGAGAGGAACTGTGGGATTTATTGATGTCTGAAGCTTTATGTGATAATTCTCGCTGAGCATGTGGTTGTGGATTCATAAATCTCATTGCTGGTCAAAAATAATGTCTTACTAATTTTAATGACCATCATGAAATCTGGTAACTTCTGTGGAAGGAAATGTCTGAGAGATTATTATCAGTGTTTAAGAAAACAGTGCCTGTGAAATTTTGTAGCAGTTGAATTCCTATCTACAGCCTCCATAAAGTCCAGCATTACTATCCTTACAAGCAAAGGCTTTAAATGCCAAGTGATAGGAAGAAGGAGTGGGGGAGGGAAGTATACATCTTTTTATAAGAGCAGACATGAAAAACTTTACTTGGAATTCTTCCATAAAACCTCAAACTTGAATGCAGACTGATCGATGCATCCTTTTATTAATTCCATAGAGTTCACCCCTTCCCTCCTCTCACCTCTTACCCCAAATCAAAATATGCAAACATTGAAATTAGTAAGATGAAAGGTTTTGCCAACAGTCTGAGAAACTTCAGGTCTGTTGCCATGAATAAAGAAAAATCCAGCCTTGACTGGAGTTGTGGCAAATTTGTTTAATGGAGTACTAATTCCAGGTAGTAGGGTTGTTCTTTAACAGAAACACTGAAATTATCTAAAAAACCATTATGTTGTGAGGTACAGAGAGAAAATGACATTGAGTTCCCACATGAAACCTTTTATCACCCATATTGGACTTGACCAAATCACTTTATCATCTCCCCTTTATTTCAGGCCATAGATTCCTTTTAAATTTTTTTTAAATATCCATGGAATCATGGTTATAGCTTCAAGAGAGAGGGATTTTTAAGAAAAGTACCATAGGAGAATCTGAGATGGGGGGTGGGACAGTAAGTCACCAAGTGAACGAGTTCTTGCTGCTGTCATATGAACATTGTTCTGGTAACTGATTGTACTACACTTGGGTTTGGGGAATGTTTTTTTCCCAACATTTCATACATCAGGATTTTATGAAGGTAAATGCCTATAAAAGATATTTTTTCAGTTATGTTGCTATATATAATTTTTAAAATCACTGAAGTTTGCTTAGATCTCAAGGCTTTGCAGTAAGCAGACATGGGAAGCATTAGGGATGAAGTGAGGTTTTACATGCTGTGTCATCATAAGGAATGCTAGTTGTCTATATACAAAATGGTACCAGAAAGCTGGAATTGTGTTGGAATTCTCTGTTTAGACACCTCTCACAGGGAGTATGGTGACAGATTCCTTAAATGTTTTGTGAGTTGTGTGGATGATGAAACACGTGGCTCGTATTAGAGTCTAGAGAGGATGCAAAATATTTTAAAAGGTATTTAACTGGTGAGGGAGTTCAGAAAGCATTGCATTCTGTGTGCTTAGAAGTATTTACAGCTTGTGTCTGACTTTGTTAAGCTAGCTTCTGATTTGCTTACATTTGTGTAAAGCCAATGGACTTGGAAATTCTGTTAGTTCCTTGTAGTGCTTTGTAAAGAGTTATTATGAGAAAAGTGTTACCGGAAAAATTCAAAACTTGCACTGGATAGGTGTACAAATGTATACATTAATTCCTACTATAATAAATAAGATTCGTGTAAAGAAAAATTTATGTTCTTAGAAGTCAACCACAGTTGCAGTGCTGGACACCAGAGTGGGTTCCTAAAAACATTCTGCCTATATTTTACATGAAAGTGAACTTTTTCTGTTGTTGGGCTTAATGAGGGATGATCAAATGATTTTCTGATATCGTGTAAGCCAGAAAAAATTACTCTATCTTTTCTCTGGGCTCATTTTTATTATTAAAACCCGCCACTTTTTCACAAAAGCTTGGTGCAACGCTTCACAATTTCATTTGACTTCTAAATTAATATTAAAAATGCCTTTTCTGTCACTCTCGCTCCTCCTTCTTTGCATTGGCTGCAGTCAAAAGTGTGGTTGATTTAGCATGAACAAGCTGAAGAAAACGCACAGATAAGAGGGCCTTAATTATATTTAGCTGTGGAGGATGGGAGCGATTGAAGTGTCTTGAGCTGCCATGTAACAGCTGCCAGGCAGTGACTGACTGGAGTGCTTGGGCCCAGCGCAGTGACGGTGTCACCGGGAGTCATCTGTCATCCTGTGAGTGACACACTTCGTGGCACTTAAGCTAATTTTCATTTTGTAATTGAGATTGACTAAGTGCACCCATGGCTTGTTACCACAGTAATTCAAATTTTGTGAGCTATCTGGAATATACAGATTGATTTAATTTAAATGTCTTGAGCTCTAAAAACTCCTGCTTCTGTGTGTTTTTTGGAAAGGGAGATCCTTTCAGTGTAGTGAGGCAGCTGTCGGTGGTGCTGCGGCGGTTGGGTGTGAGCAGCTCTGCCGTGGTGCTGTGACAGCTGCCACACGGAGGTGTGGCCAGCTGGACTGGCCCTGAAGGGACACCAGCCTGGGAGTTGGGCTGCTTCACAACAAAGGCGTCACAGCACAGTAATTCTCTCTGATACAGTCAGTGTTGGATCCTGGCAAGAATAGAAGATTAGGACGTGAAGCAAGACTTCCCAGCTGGTCAGATGGGACTGGGTGATTTCCTAAATGGATGGTTTCACCACTGCCACTATAGGTTCCAATACCTTTAGGAAGTTTCGATCAAATAATTAATCTGGGTGGTTTGGGGATTTGTTTTTAAAAGTTCCTTTCTATTTTTAGTTGTTAAACTTTCCCAGACCTAGGAATTGTGCTGCTTGATTTTGTATCATGAAGAGAAGCACTATTTTATTAAAATCTGGACTGCTGGGGGATTCTATGGCTTTTTCACAGTTCCTACAATATAAGAATTGGAAAATTATCATTCCCTTTTTATTTTCTAACATTATGATATTGTAATTGTTGTAGCTTCCCCCCCAGGAAAATTGGTTTTCTGAGGTGACCTTTGATGTATCTAATCTGTCCTTGAGCTGAAAGTATTAAGTAGTCCTTGCCATCATCCTTATCCTTGCTTCTTTTTCCTGCACCTTCCAGTTTCATTTCAGGGAGGATATATGAACTACAGCTACTATATGGTATTGAAGCTGAGTGCAGTCTGGTCTTATGCTGCAGCATCCTGCTTGCTTTGCACTGCTCCTTTCATAATAATTCTTTCATAGTAATTTAATAATAATTAATGTTGAAATATAAAGAATTTAATAATAATATCATAATAATTCTTACTACTGTTTGCTTATTTGACAATTAAATTTTTGGAGGACTAAACATGAGTTAAGACCTTTCCTAGACAGTAATAATGACTGAATTCATATGCATTGCTATTTATAATTACAGTGGCTTTTTTACCCTTCTTCCATATGCTTTTCTCTGCTGTTTTTATTGCAGAATAATTTCTTCTTGTGAGATGATCTTGTATTTTTAAAATCAGTTTAATCTACTCTGGAACATTTTGCATCACCTGCAAACAGTTGTCGAACATGAGAGCATTCATGAATGAATGAAACATTGCTGGTTGTGGTGGAGAGCCTCTTTATGTCCCTGTTTTGTATCTGAGCACTCTACTACTCTTGTGGATTTGCCTAGTTTCTCTGTACTTGAATCCTGCTTGCTGACAGACTCGGCAGCACTACTGTTCATTCCCAGTGGAGGTTCCCATGAGGCTGATAGAAATGTATGGCTTGTTGTTCCAAATGTTTCCAGAATGTGGGCCAGGTGGGCTGTTGGGCTGGACCATGCTGTGGACTGGTGTAGAGCAGTGTTGCAGGAGCAGCTGGCCAAAATGAGAGTTGTGACACATTGTATAAGAACCAAGGGTAAAGCTTCACTATGACGCTACACTATGAATATTCATATTCACTATGAATATTTTTTAATGTCTTGCTAAAATATATCCTCGTAGTAAACTGGTTTCGAGTGCAGTTGGTTCCTGCAAGGCATGCTCTGGATTTGTAGCTCATTTTGTCTGCTCTGTCTGCTCTTACCTAAGAGCTGGAACCAAAAATTCAGTGTGTGTTCATATGGTTCTGGACTCCCAGTAAGCAGGGCGTGATCAGGTCAACAGCACAAAGGTATGATTGACTGATTTATATTCGACTCTCTCTGTTACTAAGCAGCAGATGTTAGGCCTTGTTTAGTCAACACTGGTTATTTGCTTATAAAATACTCATAGGTCCTACGGAAGTAAACCCTAAGGTTTATGATTGATCTACTGGTAAAATATTCTTATTTTACTTGTAAAAGAATATTTTTTAAATTTTGAAAATGCATTTATTTTTGTGGGATTTGACATACATAACTTCAAGCTGCAGTTTGTGGAATTGGGTGATTGAAGAATGTACTTTTTGGCTGTTTCAGCTCTTTATGTACTTTCTTTTCTATCTAATTTCATTTTGAAATTCAGCATGTATTTGTAAAGATACCTTTTAAACCGAGATGTTTGTGACTGTGTTCACAGGGGTTTTCGCATTGGGGAAGAGATGAGGATCTGACTCTATATTTTAGAAGGCTTGATTTATTATTTTATTATATATATTACATTAAAACTATACTAAAAGAATATAAGAAAAGGTTTCATTAGAAGGCTAGCTAAGAATAGAATAGCAAAGAATGATAAGAAAGGTTTGTGGCTTGGCTCTCTGTCTGAGCCAGCTGGGCTGTGATTTGCCATTAATTACAAATAACTCTATGAGACTAATCACACATCTACCTGTTGCATTCCACAGCAGCAGATAACCATTGTTTACATTTTGTTATTGAGGCCTCTCAGCTTCTCAAGAGGAAAAATCCTAAGGAAAGGATTTTTCATAAAAGATGTCTGTGACAGATGTTCATGTTTGAAAACGGTTGAGTTGTCTGATATTTAGCTGCCCTAAATGTAAATAATTCACTTGGAAATGACATGACTTGGTTAGTTAAAATTATTCACATGTGTGCAGATGATCTGTAAAGCAGAATTACTTGAACTGCTTTCCACAAGGCACATAGCTAGTGTTTCTTACTAAACTTCTGCTTATTTTTGGTTATTATAGATAATATAATTCAACTCACTTTCTCTGACATCAAGTGTTTAGGAGACCTGCTTTCCACCATTGACTGACAGTCTGCAGGGTATTTTTAGAGTCAGCCTACAAAACAAGGGGATTACTGCCTTATATCTCTGCTCTTAAACCTCTTAGCATATTGTTTAGGACCATAGTCGGAGTTTGCAGTTGCTGTGGTGTCTGATGAATTGGGACATTTGCTTTATAATAGTTATTAATGGAGAAAATGAGGCTTGGTTTCTTTTATTTGCTGAATTTCACAGGTTTGTGAGAGGCAAATTATTTATCTTACACCTACCAGAAGGGGCATTGCATATCCTTAGGAATAACTTCTGCCTTGCAATGATCAAACTTATATTTTTGTGACAGTGTAAGAGTCTGAATGTTTATTTTGGTGATACTTCTGTAACATAACATTGTGGAATACTGACTTCTATGTTAATTGCTGCAGTCTGGAGGTATTTATGTTTGAAAAGTGTGTTTTACAAAATCCTAAGCTTTAGGACAGAGCCTCTGGTAGTTGAATGTGTTAGCCACATAATTGTTAACAATGTGTTGGAGTACAGTTCATTATTTCATTTCCTGATATTTCATAAGGTGTTTGCAATTTTTGTTTAAGTCTGGCTTTTGCCAGTAAAATGTTGCTGTCATAACATTGTTTTCCCCCCTTCTTCCACCCTCATCTGTGGTGCAGATAGAATTGTCGAGTGTTCTGGAAAGAATTGTGGCGTGCTCACATGATACCTTAGTTCAGGTATAAGACAGCAAGAGATCTGATGGATTTGAGGATGTCTTGTACTTCACATCATATGATAAAAATGCATCACAATTTCAAAGAATGCTGTCAGAGATGTTATTGTCACAGCTCTGATCTCTTTGGTCTTACATAAAGAGTTTAAGGTTGTCATTTCTGCTCTATTTTCAAAGTAAGATCTAAATAGTACTTTCACTGCTGAAAGGTGAGTTTTCTACAGCTTCAGTAGACTTTTAGTTATGTATCCAATCATTTATCTTCAGCAAGGAAAATCCCCTTAATTTGAACTCTAAATAATAATAACAACAACAGCAACAAAATGTGTTTGGTGGCTGAACAAATGAATAAATGCTTCACTTTTATGCATATTTTGATAGGATGCTTACTTGTAGTATTGTATGATGAGATGTTAATTGGGTAATGAAAGGGTGCCTGGGTTGGAAAGCCGTGTGGTGAATAATGTGGTTAGTCAGCCTGTATTGCGAAACAGGGCTGTTAACGTTTTAGTGAGCATGCTCATACGGTTACTTGCCTTCATTTGCTTCAGTGTGACAGTGCTGGATTTAATTAGATTTTATGGGGTCTAAACTTACAAAAAGGCTCAAAGTTCTGCATTCAGAATCTGACACATGGGGTGACCTTTTCTTCCTTAGAAGATAAGGGTACTCTGTGTGCTTGTGCTGGTGAATAATTGCAGAGAAGCTGTTGCATGGCAATTGCAGCAAGTTTTGGCTAACCTTTGCAGTAGGCTTGGAGAGATAGGACATTACATGTTTTTGTACTGTATAAGTGGGAGAGGAGGGGAGAGTGTTTGCTTAGCAGCAATGCTTAATAAGGATTTTTCAGAGAAGTAAAGCTTCATCCTAGCAGCTTCATAATAGACAGGGACAGACTATTTACCTTGGCAGCACTCAGCTTGCTTTCCTAGCTTGCCTCTTTTTTATAAATGAAATGTTCTTACATTGTCATCTTAAATTTAGGGACTCAAATTTTACATTAGAGAGCAGAAGAGATCTAAATGTTTTAAACTGCTTCTACTTGTGTTTGTACTGCAGGTAAGCCTGCCAAACCCAAACCTCATCCTAAGAGAATGACTTGAAGCAAGCATATTTCCTCACTGATGTCCTCGTGTCCTGGTTATAGCCAAGATTTACAATAATGTTCAAGTGTCGGCAGTGAACTGTATTTTATTGGAAAAAGCAATGTGAAATACTCTTCTGGAATATGGAAGTGTGGGCTGTTCACATTTCCTGGTGCATTTCATAGTATGATTGAGGTTTTCATAATGCTCAAAAGATAGCTATTAAACATTAGTCTGTGGACAAGTGTGACCAGCTTCTACTTGCACAAGAACTCAGAGCCACTGAGCTTTCTAAGAATACAGATCTTCACAGCCATGTGGAGGAATGTCTCTGGAGTGTTTTCGTAGTAAGTAGGTTAGGTAAACACATTTTTTTCAACAAGATTAAGATTATTTGCATTTCCTCTTAGGTGTGAAATATCAGGTAACTTTGGCAGGAAGAATGCATCCTGATTCAGAAAGCTTTGATGTCAAAAGTGTGAGAAAAACATATTAGAGATGGATGAGGTTTTTGCTCTAGGTTTCAGAGTCTTTGGCTTGGCCCTTCAGCAGTATTAGGTGTATTTCACTGGGGAAGAGCACATAAGGGAGCAGGGAGCAGATGGTTGTGCAGCTGCTTAGCCCTCACCTGTGTGTGGCCAGCAGGCAGTACTGGTATGAATGAGACCTTTTTTTTTTCTTTTAAATTACTTACCCTGATAGTATCAAGTTAATTGAATTTGTTTTATATGGAGGCTTGTAAATTTCAGAATGATCCCTATAACACATTTTTCTTAAAACTGTATTTCCCTGCTGTTTGAAGTGCATAGCTCTAGGAATTTTGTTCCTGTGTCAGTACTGCGCCCGGTGGTTCACGCTCCTAGGAGGACTTTGTACTACAGATCAGGAGGATGGCACCGGGAGTGGGTGGGTGTGGGTGGGGCAGGGGGTGTTCCCTCCTGCCCCCGGATACTCTGCATTTGTTGCAGGCTGCAGAGAGTACTTTGCCCTTGTTTGACCCACGACTTTCTTTTTTTTTTCCTAAATTAATAAATAGGAAACAGTATTAAATTCCGAAAGAAAACGGAGAGTAATCCCAAACCTGCTGAATGGCTTTAAAAAGCTGACTGATGACTTAATACCCATTTTTATCCTTTTTCATTGCAAACAGAAAAGATAATAGATAATTGAATGCAGATTAAACAACCTTTGTGAAGGCTAGAGTTCATAAGAGAGATAAAAAATGTTTGTGCTGTTTCTTTGTCCCGAGTTGAAACTCTAAGTGGTTGCTTAGTGTGAAATACGTAGTACACCCTAGCTTACAATCTAACCAGTTGAAGTTGTGCATGCAATTCAGGTCCCCAGGTATCCATATTGTCCTTCTGCCCTGCAGATTCTCTAGTTTGGATTACCCAGGAGCAACAACTGCTCTGCAAGAAGCAGCTCTCCACAGTGTAAATGAATTGCTTATCTAAAGGTATGGCTACATGGGTAAACTCTTGCAAAGCTAAGCTCCAAATTTGCATCATCAGCAGCTTCCTCCTGATCTAACTCCAGTTAATATGAAAGCTTACCCATCTCCCACTGAAGGGTAAATTGCTGGCTTGTGCTCACTGAAGGGTAAAAGTGAACACAATTGTACAGCAGAGCAGCTGACAAGACATGAAAATTAACATGCTGGTTTATCTTGCAGTAATTTGTTCTGCAGCCATACCCTGATGATGCACAAGGCAGCGAAGCTGAGTGCTTCAACATGCACTTTTATCCATGACAGTGTTGTTTCTGTCTCTGTTGTTTCTGACAACTCTACCCCAAGTTGTCAATGGACTGATAGAGGTGTAAATGGTAGTTTTTCTGTTGGTCAGAAGAATAATGATGCTCCAGCTCTTCTTAAATTGCCTTTGGAGCTCTGTTTCCAAAATACATAAATTTACCTAAAAATAAATGGTAACATAAATTTTAAAACTCATTTGTCTTTTTGATACCTTTTGTAGGTGGGTGATTTGAGAAATGGTCTAATGTCTAGCCTCATGTTGAAATCTCTTGAATTACAAAAGTGGTAGAGATATAAATGTTGTGTAGGTGGTTTTTTTTTTGCTTTGTTGGGGTTTCTTTTGCCTTTTTTTTATCTCCAGTGGGAATGACCATTTAGATACTCATCTGTCTGCAGTAAGATAGCCTTGAAATCTACCAGGACCCAATGTGGCTGTTTCCTTATTTCTCCATAAGGCTCAGGACTTTGAGCCTTTGTTTACAGTTTGTCTCCGATGCAATGTTATGTTTTGTGATTTAATTAGATTTTGAGTTCCCTCTCTTGACTTTTCACTAGGTTTTCTGAGTTCCAGACAAAATTAGTAAAAATTTCAGCACTTAATTGGAGCGATTCACTGTGCTTCTCTTCTGAATCCTCAAATATGCAGCCTGTGTGAATTGTTCTATTTAACACTTTCCCATAGGGTGACAACTCTAGTTATGTTGTCCTGACATCCATGTTACCAGCAAATTAGGTATTTATAGGACATACTGTTTTGCAGACTACTTGTAAGTCTGATATTTCAGAAAATGAAAGTGTGGCCATTGGAGAGAGCTTGCTCGTTGCCTGACAAGAAATTAATTTTGCTGTTTGTCAGCATTTCTATCAGATAGAATAAGCTATTTTTAAACTGTTTGTTGCCAACATGACCTCAAAATCAGAACATGTAGGAAAATGGGTTTGGTTTTTGGTGAAAAGGAAGTACTTTGGGCAAAGTGCCACTTCAGTTTCTCATACAAAATGTAGTTGAGGAGCTCTTATTCTTATCCTCCCCTGGGGACTGAGATTCCTGGTCAGAATAAATGTCAGATAAGGCGCCAGTCTCTTGGGCACCAGTAACGCCCGGGAGGGAGAAGTCCAACAGAATGCTCGCATAAGCAAATGTTATGATAAGGCAATTAGACTGCGATTTTTCACAAGTGGCACAGTGCTTGTGTGCTGTCCTCATTCTTGCTCTGCTATTCGCTTGAGTTTTTGAGATCCAGAGTTACCTTGAGATCTTCAAAGCTGACACGAACCTTACGGCATCCAATTGTATTTCCTTAAAAGTCTGTTGCCCCTTTTGGCAGAGTAGAGTATCTATGTCCATTTGTCCCTCGCTGGAGTGCAAGGTCTGGCAGCTGGGCTGTAAGCCATGTGCTGACCAGATTTCTGCACTTTACACTGAAGCAGCTGGAGCGGTGGTTTTGCTCTGGCACTGCCAGTCTGCAGCAGGGACAAGAGTGGGTGTCTGTCCTTATGAGCTGAGATGCCATGCAGAGAATTGCTGCATTATGTTTCACCTGCCCAAGGTGATTGAATGGCATCCCTTGAAATTCTGATTCCTTCAGACAGATGCACAGAGTCCTCCATCTGCACTTTGTAAGACAAAATACATAATTAATATTGCTGTGATGCCTCTCTAAGCCTTGATGGAGAGTAGAAGCTTTGCAGCTCCTCTTAAAACTTTGAGAATTGCCTTTGCACATTCAGAGATTTTGAAATGGCTTATAGCTTGTAAAATACACAATGTTTATAGAAGAGTGTTATGATTTAGCCCGAGATGGCAACTAAGCCCCCTTCAGCTGCTTGCTCACTCTTCCCGGTGGGATGGGCAAGGGAATCAGAAGAGCAAAAGTGAAAACTTCATGGGTTGAGATAAAGATAGATAAATGCCACACAGGCAAGCAAAGCAAGAAGTTAATTTAATGCTTCCCATGGGCAGGCAGGTGTTTGGCCATTGCCAGGAGAGCAGGGCTCTATCACTCACAGCAGTTACTTGGGAGGACACTGTCACTCTGAATGTTACCCTTTTGTCCTTCCTTCCGTCTTTCCTTCCCTCCCCCGGTTTTACGTGCTGAGTGTGATGCCATATGCTGTGGGACATGCCTGTGGTCAGCTGGGATCATTCTCTCAGCTGTGTCCCCCTCACAACTGTTTGTGCCCTGGAGCCAGCTCAGTGGTAGGGTGGGGTGAGAAGCAGAAAAGACCTTGATTTAGTGTAAACACTCCTTAGCAACAACTAAACCGATGTGTTATCAACATTTTTCTCAGCCTAAATCCAAAACACAGCACTGTATCAGCTACTGGGAAGAAAATTAACTCTGTCCCAGCTGAAAGCAGAACAGAGCTGCTTCAACTCACCGAGTGATATGAAATGCGCATGGTTTTTATTTTGCACATAGGTTCTAATCTCTGAATCCACTCAAGTATTTTATCTTCCTAGATATGACAAGCATTTTGTAGCTATGAAGGAATGAAGTTAACACTTCTTTATAAACAGATAATTGTGATTGAGAATCCTTCAGCAATTTCCCATCCCTGCACTTATACTGCTTGTTAGACCTCCTGGCTGTTCTAGGTACCTACTAGGAACAGTTGCCTACAGCCTTCAGCAGACATCCCAACCCTTCACTTAATTTGCATTTGGATTTGGGCTGCTTGGAGTGTCCCACCTTGTTGCTTTCAAATGCTCATCAAGTAACTTTGAGCACAGTGTTTGCTGTAAAAGTGGTCTTTGGTGTGGCTGTTTTCTAGTGTAGAAATACTGCAGGAATTATCCCGTATGCTGAAAGGACCCAGAATACTGCAAGACCCAGGAGTGTTGGAATTCAGGTGCCACTGAACTTGTGCATGTGACTGTTATGCTTATTTGCACTTAAACAATTAACATCACCATGCTTAAATCACCCAGTCCTAGTGATACAGTGGTGTTTTCTTTATCCATGGGTATGTCTTTGAATTATTACTTATCTTACAATAGTTCTTTTAATAAATGATGGAAAGATGTAAGATTCTAGAGAAATCAGCCAGTATCATGCCATGAAGATACAGTGGGAACTGACTTCTTTCATTATCTGCTGCTTGAGGAAGAAAGTAACAGTTGCTGAAGGAAGTTTTAGGGAGTCACTAAGAAAACATGCAGCTTTTTGTTATTTAGCATGGCTAAAGTGTGCCATGTTTTGTGAGATACAAAACAATTTAGTATGTGTAGTTAGTGATGGGCAGTGATTTTCTATAGTGCTTTTAATTTCTGACTTTTGTTCAGCTTTGAAATTGTTGCATTTTGACTTTAAACTTCTTAAATGTCAGATACCACAAACAGGAATGTGTTGATTTTTCTCACCTATATAATACAGTTTTCAGTGGAAGATACTAGTTCTTTTCAAGGTTTAAAGTGGTGTTCCAACTGCTTTTAAAGCAGCTTTTGTTCAAAGGCCAGCCATTGACACCTGTAAATATCTATATTCTGTAGTTTATTCAGTCTAATGGGAAATAAGTGTATGTAATCCAATTAGATTTTGCTGCCTTGCATTCTGCAGCATCTTTTTTTTTCAGTCAAAATGAGATGTCATGGTTGTGAGAAGGCTTCTTTTTCAGGAATGATGACCAAGTCTCAAGAAGCCTTTCAGTATGTCTTCCAAGTATTCCCCACTTTGTATCCCATATGATTTTACTTCTTTAGGTGAATATTGAGTCTTTTGGTTAGTAGTAATTTTGCTGGTAGCTTCTTGGCTAACTGTAGTTTGAATCTAGTAAAGGTGAGCAAGTCTAAAGCATAGATTGGATTGTATATAGAAATTGATACACGAAGGCACAGTGTATACGTTTTGAATTCTAGGCTTCAGAAGTATATTTGCAGCACTGTCTTCCCCTTTTGAAGAAGGGCATTTCTCATTTAACCACAAGAATTCTACCAGACTAAGCAAGGGCTGGACTGTTCCCCTCAGTAAAAGGCATGAACCTATCTCTCGTACTTAATGAACACTGCAAGCGCCTTATTTTAGGATCAGTTTTTGAGCTATGAATCCTTGCCTTGCATTAGTGCCTTGGAAGCATTTGCTGTTGGTGTTCTGCTTGGTTGCTTTAGGTAGGTGTTTAAATTTGGGGAGTCAGGATTTCATGTGCATCACTCTTCAGAGCTTCTCTGTCAGCTATTTTATGTAACTGTATGCTCCCACTAATACTTATTCCTGGGTGTAATGCTTCAGTTGCTGTGGAAAGATGTTAAACAAGTAATGTGGATTTGTGTTTTCCATTTTGAAGTGAATTCCCATCTTTCTCTGAATCTTTGTCCAAAATATTTTCCTCTCACAAGCCCTTCCATTCATCTTTGCAAAAGCTCAGGTTTTCCACAGTGTCATTTGTCGTGAGAGTGGTTGACCCAAAGTGGCTAAATGTGTGTTTGGTGCCTATTGGCAGTATTCTTTATTTCTTCTTCTAGGACGTGAAAATCTGAGAGATGAACAAACTACGGCAAAGCTTTAGGAGAAAGAAAGATGTCTATGTCCCAGAGGCCAGCAGGCCCCATCAGTGGCAGACTGACGAAGAAGGCGTTCGTACTGGCAAGTGTAGCTTTCCTGTTAAGGTAAGAGTTACTGCCCTTCTTTTGGATATCCATGAGGTGCTCTTGCCATGAATTGTTTTTTCGGTTTCTTTTGGCAAGCATAAACCAGAGACATGCTTCATTACACACTGACCTATTTTACAGTTGGCTCTCATTGCAAAGGATGTGGCTTTTTTCTTAAAACCAGATGGCTCATGTAACAAATGCCTTGGAAAACCAGTCCGAGATATCCTACATTATTATCTAGTTGAAATAAGTCATGTAGCTTGGTAGAGGAGTAATACAATATTTGTCTTCATTTTTCTGGAAGATCAGAAATGATAGACCTCTTGGATTGCATGAAAAGGTACTCAGTTCTCTCTGTTAAAAGTGTAGTTGTGGTTACAGTTTGACTTGTAAGGTAAGTGGTGAGCTGTGCTTGAAAGCAATCCTTCCTCCCTCTCAATAATTGAAAATATTTTCAAGTAACACCTGGGATTTCAACCAGTGCATGAGGTTAGAAGCACCTGCTAACTTCTGAGAATGCCTCTGTGCTATGATCTTATGTGTGTATATTATTGACTATTAATGCATATGAAACTGAAATTACCTTTTAAAATTCTGGTAACTCATTCCAGATTATCAGAGTATTATAAATAGATATTTTCTTTTTTGTGTCCAATTCTCCTTCCTCTTTATTTAAGAAACAATAATTTAATACTTCAGAATACTATTTACTATTAATAAATACCAGAATAAAAATAAATACAAAATTTAGGGTGGCTTCTTGCATATGCTCCCCTTTCTTCCTCAAGGTACACTAATAGTAAATCTACAATAGGTTGGAAGCAGATGATGTTTGAGGAAAGCTAATGGGTTAAATATCAATGTACAAGGAACACAGTCTATGGTTCTGACACCTATGGGCGGGCCTTCCATTAGGTATTTCTCTGTATTATGCTTAAAGTAATTCTGTCTGATAGTCAAACATGTGATGTTGCTAGGTGGAATTCTTTAAACTGACTTGCATGTTTTTGTGAAGTTGTGGATTGGTAAGTATGAGGTAACTTTCACATGAGGTTAATGCCCTGCTTTACCCTACTAGAGTTGCTTTTGTCCTTTTACATATACTCAAGTGTATACAACATTTCTAGTTCATGGCTGCTGGCATATTTTTGTCTTGAGTTATTTTTCTGCTAAGAGGAAGGAACTGTAATTCAGTCCTGAACAGAGATGGTGTTTTGCCAAAGCTTTGAAAGCAATTGCTCTGGGAAAGCTCAAACTAAGATTAAGGTTTAACACTGTCTAGGAGAGAACAGAGCTGTAAGTTTGAGGATGGTGATTTTTTCATAACTTAGGCATTACACAGGTTGAAAAGCAGAGTGCTCAATTTATAGGCATTTAGTTTTATTCAGACTTTTCAATCCTTTACTGAACACAAAGGGTGTGAACCACTCCACACTGTTAAAAGACTGACTTTTTTTAAACTCTCAGTCAGGACTTGCACTTCTAATGACAAGTGCTTCCTGTATTTAAATGAACCATTCATCTATTCTGGGCACATGTACCCAAAGTCAAAAAAGGTTTTGGCCTATTCTGTGCTGAAACGGCATAGAAAGGGATGAATCTTTGCATCCTTGTCATCAAAGTGGGACCTAGGTGCACTCCTTAGTCTGCTTTTGATTGGAAATCACAGAATTAATTTAATTTGTTCTTTGGGAAAAAATGCTTTTAAGGTAAATGTAAGGGACATTCCTTGATTTGGTCAGAATGGTAGAGTATTAATATCTAAAGAACTTGCAATTAGGTGAAAACTTAAATTCAGAACAATTTAATATTATGAGGTGTTTTATCTTACTTGATTAGAATTTATTTTCCAATGTAGTGTGCCTTGAAATGGACAAAGTGGAATTTTTTTTAAGGCTTGAGATGCAGAGTGGGTGTTAACTGGTGTTGAATAGATAGAGACAGGAAGTATGCCATTGTGAGGGAACAAGATAAACCAGATGCAGAGTCATCGCTCTAGTGGGTGGTACTGTATTTTGCTCACAGAAAGAATAGAACTTTGTGCTATTGAAGGAGAGTATCCTGTTACGCCTGTCTTGGGTATTTTTTGGGAATTCATACATTCCAGGAAAAAGTATGCAGTCTCCTATGTGCTTAAATATCTGATGGGGTGACTTTTCTTCCTGATACTCCTCAGTGGAGCAGGACAAAGCGAGATATTTTGGGAAGAATGGTTAATGAATAGGAATGCATTCAAATAGGAAAGATGATGAATATACCTGAGTTTTCTTTAAGTTTTGCAGTGGGAATTCCAAATTGGTCTGTTGTCTGTAGTGTAACTGCTCAACCACACCTGAATATGTTGGGGGAGCTGGGGAGGGGGTGCACAAGATTAGCCTGTTCTTATGATCTGCTTTGCCTGCTCTCTAAAAGTCGCCTGAAATTCTTTGGAGTTCAAAGCATAACTGAGTAGCAAGACCAGAATCTGGTCTTGCTTTCAGGGTGATGAAGACTTCATCTGTACTTAGTGAAGACCTGAGAATTCTTAATAAATGTTGCTGCAGCTGTCTGTAGGATTTTCTGTTTGAAAGTAAAATATATGAGACTAGTGTGGTAGCAGTCAAGCTGTGGGTTTTGTTACCTCTAATGCTTGCTATTTGATATAGGTAAAATGCTAATATACTTTTTTTTTTTTTGAGATAGAGACAGGAGACTAGTGCAAGCACGTAAAGGAACACTTGTTCTTGGTTTTTCTTGTAAAAAAAAAAAAAAAGATCTCTTAAATTGGTTTGGTTTTTAACTTCTTGCCTTTGGGCATTTATATTTTGCCCAGAGCTTGGGTCTTTGTAGAGTGCTACCACAGATTTATCCTTTTTTAGACATTACAGAGCATGTGGAAGCACTTTGAAAGTCATGTTGCAAATAGGATTTCATCCTGCCTTCAGGCTTCACTCTGTTAGTGTTGGACAGGGACTCCAGTAGCTGCTTATTCATTGTGCTTGGAGGATGCTGTACTGCAAATGGATTTAATGTTAATGAAAGGTTTTCTATGTTGGCATGTTTCTTGAAGCTCTTCCTGTGCTATGTCCACAGATGATCCTTATTGTTAAAGTCATTAAGTGTTCTGTTGGATTTTGAGCAAATCTGATAGATCTATGGATCATCTTCCCTTTGAGAGAGAAGATGCTCTGTGGAAAGTACAGGCAAAATCCCTTTAACGTTCCTTTATGTTGCTTTAAAATTCAGGGGAGTAGATTTGATCCACAATTGGTTCTCCCCAGTGCTGTGCTCATAAATTTGGAGGTGGTGATAATCATGAATAAATACTGTTCCTTCTAGTCAGTAGCATTCCTTTTTGTTAATAGTCTGTGTTTTTCTGCTAGTTGGTGGGGCTGTGTTACAGGTAGCCAGGTATTGCTCATATTTTCTCTGTGTTGGAAATCTAACCACACCTGAGGTGGTAACCTGACACTCAAAGATAGGGCTGTGCAATGGCTGCTGGCTTTCCTGTAGTGCTCTTCTGTGTAAACTGCTTTGAATCTGCTAAAGTTAGATTGAAAGAAGGGCCAAGGAGAGACAGGTCCTGTCTGTCTGCAGAGGTATGGAAAGGATGTTAAACTTGTGTTTAGAAAAGTGACTTGCAGACTTTTGATATTCCATTGGGAACTTGAATGGTGTTGCTCTCCTAACTTTGGTGTTGTGGAGGCATAATACCTTGCAGCTTTTATAGGTGTTCATCAAGAGTTGCCCCATTATAAAACGTGGCACTGGTACATCTGTTGCAGTCTGTGCATAAGTCTGTTTTCAGGGACAAATTCTTTTCCACTGTCCTAACAAACTGAAAGGTAAATACTGTGTTTCAATGGTGAATCCTTCCTCTGAGAGAAAAACAGTACCAGATACATTCAGTACATAGGGGTGTTAGATGAAGAGACTGTATTTAAAAGTATTTAGAAGTTGAATGTTCTAACAGACATTATAGCTGTGCTTATCAGCACTATAATTTATTTATACACAATTTTATACATTAGAATTGTAACAAATGAATTTCATTGACATACACCTTTTCAAACTTGCTTTCTTGCTCCAGACACTACCTCACTGAAAACATGCAGCTGTTCTGTGGTATAATGACTAAAGTATTTGACGCTAGGGCTTCTTTTGTGTGAAAAGCCTTTTCCAGTGTCCCTCTGGGTAAGTGGTTTTCATTCATACAAATGCTCTTTGGAGTAACTGGTCTGTGAAATTTATATCAGAAAAATTAGGTCATTTCCTTTTACCTAAGAGAACTAAACAAATAAAACATTTGCAAATTCTTGGTGGTTCTGAGTAAAAGGATGTGTTAAACAGAATATTAACAGCTGGCTACTACCTGGTGTTCTAGAAGATGCAGCAGTTCTGTGTATCTTGGATTATTTAATTAGTTTAGTTCTGTCACTTCTATGTTCTTGGTGGTCAGTCTCTTTTGACCTTAAGGCATCCAAGGCTGCTGTTGTATATCACCTGCAGGTATACATGTGTTTTTTAATTCAACCTAGAAGGCTAAAGATGTCAATGAAAAAGCTGGTGTGGAAGAGTAACAAACCACATTTCTATCTCTGGCATCCAGGGTTTGCTGCTGAGTACCTGGTATCATTGGAGTTAGCCTTTACACTGAATTTGATTTCTATGTTAGTGTTGACAATAACAATTGTATGGATACAGTTGTACTTTTGTATATAAAAGAATTGATTTTTCAGAACAAGTACTCTTGAACTGTTTCCTGTCTAACCCTTGCTTTTATGGGAGATGTTTGGAAGACACTGCATTGTTTTGTGTTCAAGAAGAGGCAGAAGGAAAGGGAACATCTGGCACAAGCCCTGTGGAGTATCCTCACTGGGACCTGTGAATGTCAGTTCTCATCCCTGGGGTCCCTGTGTTTAGGTTGTTGGGCCATACATGGCACTGCTGAAACCACCATCAATAGGAGCTAGGCCATTTCAGTCACTTTGCTTTGTGTTCTCACACCCTTCGTGGCTGCCCAGGTGTCCTGTTTGGTTTTGGAATTTGCATATTGAACTTTATTGCTTCATGTGAAATTTATAAATCTCATATTAAAAATAACTTCTTATATTTAATAAGTTTATAAAGAAAGCTTGCATTCTGTTTCTCCAGGTCAGAAAGATTGGTACCAGCACAGGTGACTGTGGCTTTTGTTTTGTCTTCAATGCACTTCTAGTTTGACATAATAGCTGTGAAAGAATTTACCAGCGTGATGCTGAAGTGCCTTTAAGTTAAGCATGTGATATTTTTCACTGCGAAAGCCTGAGATACTTGAATAGTCTTTGGAAACTATGTTAAGTATTTTTAAGAAATCAATGTGACAAAGCTGCTGATTTCTGAAATGTTGTGCAGCCTTACACGTTAAACACTAGAAATCTCTACCTCTGAAGGCATGAACTCATGTTAGCAATGAGCAGTAATCATGCCTATTGAATGCTAACCCTCAGAAAGCAATGGTACACTTAAAAAATCCTGCAGCATTTAACATCACAGGAAAAAGGCTGGAAGTCAGCTAATTATAAAAAGTGGTGATTATAATGCAAGGTGTGACGCTTACCTCCAATATATTCCTATGCATTTTTGTCATGGCTAAAAGGAATGTAAGGTGATCCCTAATTTTTAAGCTTTTTACCCTAGTGTCCAACCCTTAGTTTTGTTTGAATGGCCTTGTGAACAAAAAGTTTTAAATGAAGCCTGTTGCTGAGTTTTAAAAAAACTCCTGTCTTTGGCAAAGGTGAAATTCTTAAATAGTTTTATAAACTTCAGGTTGTTTTAAAGATGGGACAATTAAAATGGTTTGGATTTCCTTGCAGAAATATTTATTTTAAATGTTATTTAGGTGTTGGAAATCAAAAAGTTCTCATTGGGTTATACTTTTTTATTCTGTTTTTTAAAATTAGGAGATCCCCAGTGTTGTACATGGAAACTGAATTTTTTGCAGGAGTTGAAGAAGAGATACGGTGGACACCTGTGCAGTGTGTGTATAACACTTCATGCTATCAACACTTGATTTTCCTTTATATTTTCCTTTTTTTAAAGAAAGTTTTAAATGGTTGTCTGTTCCTGGAAAAATAGGAATTGCACATCAGAGCACAGAGTTGAAAACCGAAGTCTGACAGTACATATATGAAGCTGTGAGGGATTAGGAGAAATAGTGTGTTTAGCTGCATCAAGGGAAATTTAGGATGTGCATTTGCAATAACAACTCAGCAAAATAATATCCCTTTCTACAGTGAGACATGTAAACTACAGGGTAGAAGGTCCAGCCTTCTGATCTCCAGTTACAGAAATGTCATAATACTTCAAGGCTGACTTCTCTGATGTAGATGTGGAAGTAGATCTTGCCCTGAAGCAAGTGCTGTCCTACATAACCTTCTGAGTTCCCTCTCTGCCTCATTTTAGGGATTTATAAGAAAATGAAGAATATAGCATTTGTATATCCTGTATTGAGCTTCTTTATTGCATCTTCAATATTCCTGACTCAAAATGATTTTTCTGTTGGTAATGATAAAGGTCATGTGGGAACCAGTATGTGAAATGCTCAGTGTGGCTCTTAGGTGGGTGTGATGTAAAAAATAGAGAGAACTACTGGTATAGGTACTGCTTTAGATTCTTTTGATCCTCATTAATCAGACCCATTTAGCAGTCATAGCTTCTACAGTTCCTTGTTTTGAGGAATTTAACAGGTTGGTGAGACATTTTGATTTCTGGCGATGTGTGTAGCATCCTAACTAACCTATTGCTTTGACTAAGCAAAATTAAACTTTGTTGATGCTTAATTATAGAGTTTCTGTTGTCTATGCTTCTACAGCTTTGTCTGAGCAAACATTTGTTTCAAACTAATAAATTTAGAAAGCAGGAGCATGAGTGTGAGAGGAGAGAAAATATTGAACATTGGAATGTAAATCTTAGAAGTCAGTGGAAAAGTAGCTCAGCTTTAAGACGTATTCAGGATTTCTGGATTTAAGCTTATGTCTGCTTGCAAGACAGCATTTCACTCTGAAACTTTGGTGCTCAGGCTTTAGTTCTTGAGCAATGCCAATTCTAGAAGCATATCTGCACATGCAGATGTCAAGTAGTCAGTCTTACTGTTGCAAATAGTACACCAGAACTTTTACAGAGGAAGAAAGAGGAATGTCGTTGCCTCTAGGAAAAATACCAAGAAATGCTGGTGTGCTTCTCTTTATGGCAGCTTGTTTCCCAGCACAGGACACCTTGGCCAAGACTTCAAGTAAGCTCATTTCCTGTGTCCATCTAGTTTCAAATGTAATCCAAAGAACCTAATCTGTTACTGCAAATAAAACAGTGCATGTGAACATCTGCTGATACAGAGGGAATTTCAATTATTTGTGTAGCTGAGTCTGTTTCAAATAGAAACTGTAAAAGCATATTACCAGACTTGAGCAAACAGAACTGGCTTGAGTTGTCCAGGTTGAAGGAGCTCTGGTGAAGGATCTTTTTTGCCAGCTGTTATTGTTGAACTTTGAAATTTTGAGAACTGAGTCAGTGAGTATTTGAGAGAGAAATGAAAACAAAGAAGATCAGAGCAGTATTGCTTGTACTAGGACACAGATGCTGTTTTATTTCTGACCTGGTGTATCAGCTCTTGATGTTTTAGTAAGAGCAATTTCAATAGCATGTATTGTGAGAAGAGAGTAGGAAAACTTCACCAGAAACACTTGATATGGTAACTTGAGTGGTTGGTTTTTAGATGAAGTTGGAAAAAGTTTAAAATTTTGAAAAAGAATAAATTTTCTCAAGCACTTTTCAAATTCTAAGCATACTTTGCTGTGTGCCAGTTTAACTTGTTTCTGTGTCGATTGCTTTGTTTGGTTTGAGATTGGGAGCAAACAGCATCTTCAGCGAAAGAGAACATGAAAATCAGTGATGAAGAGGGAAAGTTTTTTTGTTTCTGTTTATTTGCTGTATCATAATCTCATCTTCTTATTGCTAAAAATGTTAATATAAGCAGTGCTTCTATTTAATAATGTTCGCATTAAGGACTTTTCTCCAACAGCCCCTGAAAGTATTTTATTTGGATTAGAGCTTTTATGTTATGTTACTCTGTATGTGGGCTCTGCCCACATGGATTTTAGCTTTCTGTAAAAGCACTGGTGGGTAATTTCTGGTATAACGATTAAATCTCTTACAGAACAACTTCTGTCCGAGAATTGCTGATGTCATGACTATCATTCACTGGTTGCTATGGAAATTAAGTAGGAGTACATTCAATATTAATACTGCATTCCTGCTATGTGCATTTTCCTGATGGAAAAGTACTCACTTTCTCCAGGAATGCTACAATCCCTGTGACAAGAAATGCTCTTTGAAAATATGTCAGAGGTACTCCTTTCCTTACTGTTCTCAAAGTCATCATCCACCACAGTATGGCTTGGGCAGTTCTGTGGATTTCTGTGTACCCAGCACTTACGTGCCCCAGTCCTTGAGTGTGTTTGTGATAGTGTGCTGTCATGGATTTGCATGAGTTTTTACTTACATAGGACACTTGCTGCCCAGTTGCTGCCCACAACTTCAACAGTATGTTTCTTCTCCTTTAGTTTGAAAGGGAAGTTCCTTTCAAAGATCCTGAAAGGTTGTGTATAGAAGTGTGGGATTTGTGTGTCTGCTTTAAAGTGGTTTCCATGTAATCCTTTTCTAGTGATGTAACAACAGAGTTTAACAATAGTTAATTTTTCTGAAGTCCTGAATTCTGGTGTTTAACTTTCATTTCTGGCTCTAACTAGTAGCTGCATTTCCTTTATTAAATTTTGAAATGCCATTCATAAAATGCTGCGGCATTAGTAAGTTGAGCTAATATTTCAAATTTAAGGCTAAGTTGAGATAGATTTACAATTTAGCACTTCTGTTTAAAATAGAAACTTTAGAAGAGGTTTCAGTTTTGACAGTCTCTTGCCAGTCTTCTTGAGGAAATATTTTTGTCTTTGATTACAGTCCATTAAAAACCATTTTTGTCTTTGATTACAGTCCATTAAAAACCATATTGCAGCACTGGTAAAATACAGCAGCTGTGTATATCTACTCTTAGACTGATGAAAGAAGCTTGAAGACTTGGAAGGGAACCTGCTGCTTAAGGGGCATTTGGCTATGAAGAGGACCACAGCATTCTGGTTATAGAATTAAAATTTGTTTTTACAGGAAAGAAAAGTATATTGGCATGTGTAAGCAATTAACACACCACCACTCCATCCCAGAAAAATTAGAAACCAAAGCAAGAAGAATTTTGAAATTGCTGTAAGATGTTCAGCACCAGTGCTAATGATGAACTTTTGGCTTCTGCAGAACTGGCTTCTGCAACAGCAAGAAAAAGTTTCTTTTCTCTTTGTATGAAGAGCTAGAAGTGTAACATGTAAATGCAAACAAAGTACCTTTTGTCCTCTATATCATAAAGAAGTATTGTGTGAGAGTGTAATTTATTTTAAAATTCAGAATTGATTGATGCTCAATGAGGTCTGTGGATTATACCCCTTTGGTGTGGATAGATGCGCTTGATATGTGTAATAATGTCTCCATTCACAGGAGTGGAAGCAGTATTGAAAACTGCAGCTAAACTTGCTGTCTCCAGCAGCAGTGGCATGACTGATTGCTGGAAGTTGGAACATGGGACTTGAATAGAGGTTTGGCAACACAGGGGAGAATGGTTGTCTGTTTTGCAGTGTGACATGAGGCAATATTTACCCTGTTCCATTTCTCCCTTTTCCAAGCAAAAGGCAGGTTGCCAAGTACAGGGGCTGAATGGTTTGAATCTTCAGTTGGAAACATTCTGGCTACACTGAAGTAAATGAGATGTGCAGATAGATCAGGAAATCTGAAAGTTGCCCTCTATATGGGTGATACAAATGGTCATGCAAACTAGATGGTTTGTTCCTTACACATATTTTTTTTCTGTCCAGTACACACCTCAGGCTTGCTCCTGTCTATATCACTCTCTTCTTAAAGAGAAGTTGCTAAACCCAAAACTTTCTCATGACAAATGTATAACAGAATTTCTGCATCTGGAACTTCTCCCAGAAAAGTCATGGAAAAGTCAACTGAGTAGCTGATGATGTACATATGTACTTCCAGACACACACTAATTGCATCTTTAGTTGTTACTGTTTGTGTATTTTTAGGATTAAAATGTTCTGCTTCGTGCTCTAGAGAAATGAAGATCTTGTGCAAGTGTTCAGCAAGCTCAACTGAGGGAGTACAGTTGCTGTTTTGGCAGCTCCAGCATTCAATTATAAGGCTTCAGCCTCACAGAGCTCATTTTGAAAAAGCTCTAAAGAGTCAGATCTTTTATTTACCTTCTAATTTCAGTGCAATTTATTTTTCAAGCTGTTCTCCAGCTGTGAGGGCTGATTTAAATGAAATTCTTCCCAAATTGTTCAATCCACATTTAACTCTGTTTAAAAAAATGCCACATAGTGAGCTTTAATGCTAAAGCTCTCTGTCACTTAAGATATTGTAAATCTTTCAGCAGTTTAATGATATTTAGAGCTTCCTCTTGTGCAGCATCTTGCCTTGCATGAAAAACCTCAGCTTTCCAATTTCTATTAAATCTTTGAAACAATCTTGATTTTTTCCATATAGTTGAATCTCTGAATCTGAGGGTGCTTCAGTATGGTACTGTGAGTGAAATGGTTTTTTGTCCAAGTCTAGTATCCTAATTAATGAAAGAAAATCTAGGAGATTTCAAATAACTCATGACAGAATAGTCTGTTACGAAGTGCAACTTATTAAAACGTTATTAAACTTGTGTTTACTACTGCATTAAGTGACACAAGCATTGATTCTTGTATCGTATTTTAAAACCACTCATTCGCTCTCTAGCTAGCCTAGAATCTAAAGGCTGAATTGCATACAACTCTTACAATGGCAAGTAAATTGCTGCAAGTTTCTTTCACCTATAGCTCTTACTACAAAACTTCAGAAAGGTTTTCATAGTTTCTCTGATTTTATTCAAGAGTTAAGTACTTTGAAAAAGGATATGAATTTTTCTGAGAGAACACTTCCTTTCACTATAAAAAAAACCTCTCTATGATTGGAAAAAGCAGGGAATTTGGAAAAATTAAAGCTAAAAGTTTGAGTGTAAAATTATCCATGGTACCCTGAACACTACATTCTTGACATATATGTCTTGCAACTGGTTTCTCTATAGACTAATATTATTCTAGGTTATAAATTCAAAGACTTTGAAGCTTGATGTTTCTATTCACTGTTGTGTTTCTAGGGGGTTTAAGTAGTGCTTGGTAAGATGAATCTGTGGAAAACAGATTTTTTTTTTCAACCCCTCTTTGTAAGAGCGATGAATGTCTCAGTGTCCACATAACAGCCTGTTGTTGTAGTGAAGAGAAACAATTTTGGTTTACAGTTTTGAAAAATGGGTGGGCAAATTTCTCATATTTGGACATTACCATGCAAATATATTTGGTCATCTTACTGTGTAGTGTAATTTGGTTTTCAATAATAAATACATTTATCATTATTAAAAAATTAATTATTCACTATTGTCTCTATATTGATGTAAGGTTTTCTTGCTATGCTAGTAAAAAAATGACTAAAGCTGATGATGAATAAGCAGGAAAGCACAGTTTTCAATATCTTCCAATTACGTATTTTCCCCTGAGTAAGGAAAGTCTGTCTTTTCCTCCAAATTTCTAGTTGTATTGTGCTTTTCTGCTGATGCTGGTGCCCCCATAGATATACACAGTCAAATCCCCAAATGCAGGTTTAAAAGGAGGCTGGCAAAGTGCTGGTAATGTCTATTGCATCAGCTGTACTGAGATGAATTCAGATCTTGGATTCATCAAACTCCCAGGAGTTTAAGGAGCTGCTATTAACCTTTTCTCCCCATACTCTTTCCTGCAGTACTTGGGCCACGTCGAAGTGGATGAATCCAGAGGAATGCATATCTGTGAAGATGCTGTGAAGAGGCTGAAATCTGTATGTATATTTGTTTACTGGGAACGTTGGCTTTGGGGCTGTAAGTGTTACTGGAAGAGGTCTGTTCGGAGCTGTGCTCCAGCTAAAAAGTGAACTTTTGACCCATGTTAGGAGAACAGTTGGCCGGTTTGAGAGCACTGCTGCTCTTGGGGGGACGTGCTAATCTGATGATGAGAGGGAGAGTTACAGCTGTTCTTTCTACTTGCAGAAACTATTTGCAAAACAAATGTGTAAAAATTCTCTGTGACCTTTCAGGCTAAGTTGGTACCCACATGGGACTTCAGCCATTGTTTTTTAACAGCTTCTCCCTCTCTCTCTTTTCTTCTCCCCCTCTCTCTCTTTCCCTCTGTTGCCTGCCACTTTAATAGTGACTTAATTCGCCATTATTATACAAAATATTACTTGTTTTAGGATGCTTTTTTTTCTAATGCACTGCAGCATTGTAGTCATGCATGAAATAATCTGGCTTGCATTTGCTCAAAGTGGCCTGAAGGCTGCCTAATTCTGACATGTCATGAAGTGGGCTGCTCTTAGTTTGGCTTCTGTGAACGTTTGCTCCTGTAAATGGCACTCGTTCAAAGCTCTTTGTATTTCTGTGGCTCATTTGAAGAGGTCTTGTCATCTCTTTCCTGCAGTAATAATACCACAGAATCCTGTGGAAA
Source organism: Molothrus ater (assembly GCF_012460135.2). Classification (NCBI taxonomy): domain Eukaryota; kingdom Metazoa; phylum Chordata; class Aves; order Passeriformes; family Icteridae; genus Molothrus; species Molothrus ater. Next base: position 27,113,423 of record NC_050483.2, read on the forward strand.
TAGGAAACTCCAGAAAGGCAGTGATCAGTCTGTCAAGGAACTGAGGCTTTAACATCATTGAAAAGCACAGGAGAAAGGACATGAAAAAATTGGATTTTTAATAGAGAGAGAGAACTGCAGTCCTTGTCATCACTTCTCTTACGTGTTTTATCTACATACATTCTTCAGTATGCATGCAGTGGAAGAAACCCTTGTATTCTTGAAGCAACAAAATCCATCAAACAGGTCCATCAAACCCTTCTACTGGCTTAAAATATGTGCCACTGGACGTCCCTTTCCTCATCAAGTCTGAGAGCTCAAACGGTTTCCATCTAAACCTGTTTTTTCCCTTCTTTCTAGCACACAGCAGAGCATTACAGGTTATCTTTTCTGCCTTCTGTTGTGCTGTAAAGTTTGTGAATTGGTTTAATGCTCTGATTAAAATCAAGTCTTTTCATTCTTTTCTTTCTCAGCTAATGTATAGTAACCTGTTCAAGCTGCATCCCATCTGTTCCTATTCAGTCTGCAGTGATTAGTGATTGATTTTTATTAAAAAGGGCCACACAAAATATAAATGAGTGTCTTTGTTCTGTGGATTTAGTTTACGTACCTAAAAGTGCAAGTACTGACCGCATAATCAATTGCATCCGTTTTTGTCTCTGATTTTTTTCTGATTTTCTCAGAATACTTTCTGTTAGCACACCAAATAGCACTGCAGTATCTACTTTGTGCTACTTCTCTCATTCTCTTCCCTGGGGAGCTATACTGTGAAGTAGCTGTTCTCTAGTTTATAAAATCTTACAAGTCCACGAGCCAGCTAAGTGTAGCTAAGCTTATAATTAATGAGACATACTAAAACCATAGCACCCAGTTTCTTCTGGAATCTAGATTTCTAGGACTGTGATTTTTGATCACATGAATTACTGATTCAAACATCAGACTTGGATATCTAACTTTTACAGTTAGTCAGCATTTTCTGAAAGTAAATAGTTAGATTTCCTTAATTCATGTTATGTCATTATTCCAAATTGTGCATGGCATGAATTTATCCATTTTCTTAAATTAACATTTTTCTTCAGATAGTTTTGATTTCTTCTGCTGTTTGATATCTATGTGTACCCCAAATACAAATGTGCATCTCTTAAAATTGCTATTTGTCTCCTTTGTCAGTGTTGGAAGTTGAGAAGTGAAGGTGAAATTCTCTTTGTGCCCCAGGAGGAAGATTCAGATTACCAAAATTACTTTGTGTGCTTTAGTTGCTAGACTCTATCAGATGCAAGGTCCATTTGGAGCTGCTCACTGCAATTCAACCCCTGCCCCTCACCCCCACTATGTGGGTTTTAAACCAGGGGCATTTCTTTAGGACATCACCATTACTGGAAGTTCTGTTCTGTACAAGACACTCTTAATTTAGCAGAAGCCAAACACTGGGTGATATCTCAGCATGTGAGGAATGTGATGAGAAAACAGTTTGTTCTTCTGGTAGTCCCTTGCTTTCACATTACTTAGTTATTTTGATGGGCTTTCTCTTGGTTTTGAGAGAATTACAAGTTTGAGCTGCAGTGCTCAAACTGAAAGACTGGCTTAGGGAAATTGGACTTCACTTTTAATGTGGTTAAATGACATTGAAGTGTATGTGGGCTATTTTAAACTTTATTCTCTGCATGTAAGGTGTAGGTTTTATAAATCCAGTCAATAAAAATTAGAATTGTTGAAATATTTGTATCCTGTAGCTTCCAAAAATTAAGTTCTGTCTGTCTTTTCTTATTCTAATAGATATATTTTCACCTCTTAATTCTTGCTGTACAACAGCTGGCAATTTATTTGGGGAACTGAAGACTATTCTTTTATAGGACTGACTACTGGGTTTTAAAAGATTTTGTGGGATTTGCTAAGAAGAATATAGAACAGTGTTAATCTTGACTTAAGGAATAGTTTAATTACTGCTTTACTTTTTGAAAGGTGCAAACAAGTATCTCAGTCTCTTTATTATGGGAAATAACCTTTCAGGGATTTTTTTATTACTTGCTCCTTTAATGGGTGTAATTGTTTTTCAGCGCTGCATCTTGCAGAGCTTGTAAACAAGTGATAGTGAGAATTTTATGCAGACATTGCTTAATTGACAACGGAGTACAAGAAGCCACTTTTAGCTCAAGAATCCCTCATCCACACTGTACTCTGTTGCTACAGTTTCATAGCTCTGAAACTGCACACCAGCAATACTGTAACTTTCTGTCTGATGAAATGGCATCACAGTCTCAATAATAGATTAAAAACCCCTCATATTTAGCTAGTTTATTATTAACATGGGTTTATATTATCAACAGAACTTGTATTTTTCCTTAGTAGAGTATTACCAATGTAGTTTTGCATTATTCCTTTAGTAGAGATACATTGCTAGCTTTATATACATTTAATATCTGATAAGATTCTTGTAGATGGACATGAAGTTCTAAATGGTTTCTTCACAACCATTTAACTGAATTTAAAATATTTAGTGCCAACTGGAAAGTAGCTTTAAGGGCCTTGTTTAAGTGTATTTGACTCAGGTGTGGGAACATCATCAAAGACAAAAGTGTACTCTCTCATGTCATATTTTGATTTTAAATCAGCTTTAGCTTGTAGTGTTGGTTTCTAACTTGCCACTTTTTGTTTTAAATTATGCATTTGTTTTAATATATGTTCTTGTTTTAGCAGGTAAAGAGACATAATTTAATATTTTTAAAAATGCATTAGTTACCTCTAAATTACATTAACTTAGTGTTGTTTAAAATCCATTTTGCATGACGCCTTTTCCATTAACCTTGTCTAGTTTATTTAAAAAAATAATCTTGTTTAACAAGCTTTTTTCTGAGAGCAAAATTAACCATCACCTAAAAATGAGGTAGCTTCTGGTGAATCTCTTTAGCTTTTGCTGTCTTTAAAAAGCTGTTATTTAGTGTAATGCAATAGTCATCGCTCAACTTGGCAGCAGCATCCACCCTTCTCATTATGTGCTCTACATTGTGATTAATCCATTAGTTCCCCTCCTAGTGTTCACCATATCCTGTCCAAATACATAACTGTTCCTGCCTCCAAAAGTGCTTAAGCTTTTCAGCTGACTGAGCTTGGAGATGTTCTTTATACAGTGTCTGAGTTGATGTAAATATGTCACAGATACTTGGTAAAACGTTCTGTGGAAGAACATGGGGCAGAGAGGGACACACCAGCAGGGCCAGGAAATGCAAAGCTGGGATGGACAGTCCCTCCTTAACTTGGTATTTCCTGGCAGTTGTTGCCTTGCATCAGAACCATAGCTTTGAGTTAAATATAACCTTGTTTATCAATCAGTTCTTCAGACACTGCCTCAGGGTATTTGCGGCAATACTTTAATATAGTAGTATCAGTGATGAACAGGTTGGAATTGCACAGTGTAAACGTGAGGTCAGGGGCTGTCACAGAGACACTCCCTGTCTCTTCTGCAATTCTCCACCTCCTCCTCACTACTGCTATACCAGAGCTTTCTTAAAAGGGAAGTAATCTGGAAAGACAGCAGGAGCAGCTCTGTGCTTCACGGCGGCTTCCCTCACACGCAGAGCAACATGTGGCTGTGCTCACAGAGCAGCAGGCCTGGTGAAGTGTCCTCTCATGTAGTTTACTTTCCACAGTCGGGTAACAAAATACAGTTAGTAAACTAAACTGCATGCAAATATGCTTAAAATTGTGTGCTGGCTTTTTCTTAATGTGAATTGGGCAATCGGTATAATTGCTTTCCTGAAGAAATTTAGGAAATTGTAGTTCAGCCTTTGGTATCTTTGCCCTTGCCTAACTGTCTCTGCCTGCCTGAGCTGGTTTTAAAGGCTGTTCAACCTATCAATTCAGAGTTGTAGAATGAATAACTAGTATTTGTGTAACTATTGCATAAAGCCTTGGAAGGCTTTAGAGAAAGAGGTCTCATTTGTATTTGAGTTCTACCACAAGGTTACTGTGAAATTCCTTGCTTTTCAGAGAAGACTGCATAAGATGTGAAGCATAATAGTAGCATTTAAGCCAGAGCAATAAACAAATGGAATAAAATGCAGCAGTACTTACCCCTGCTTTATATCAGCCATACATGCTTCTCCAACATACAGAACATTAGCTCTGGGGAAGAGTGATCAATACAGAGCAAATTAGCCTGCAATTCTGGAGTTAGAACCTTGCATTTCACAAGAGCCTGTGCAGTATTTTACTTGTTTAACCACCATGTCTGCTGCCAAGTTTGGTTTATAACCTAACCAAAAGGGACTAAACAAGGGAGAGTGAAAATAAAGTAACCACTTTGCATGAAATTGGGGCTGAGGTTTTCTTCTTTCCACCAATTTCAGGGCAGTAGCTTGTTAGAATTGTGTGTGTGCCCTTTGATCTGCATCTTCATAGGATTATTTTCACGTTTGCCTGTCGCACCTTCTCATGGATAACTCTTAAAACCCCTTCCTTTCCCTCCAAACCCTATTCTTGTGTGTGCTTGTTGGTTTGAAACCCTGGGACATTTTAGCTACCTACAGTAATAGCGCTCGACTTGTCCCCCCTGTTCCTCCAGGAAAGGAAGTTCTTCAAAGGCTTCTTTGGAAAAGTAAGTTTAATGCGTTGTTTGTGCTTGCACTATAAGGAGTTACATCCCTGGTATAGCACTGCCATAAAATTAGGGTGTTGAGAGTGCCTTAATCCATTTCAGAATATTTGCTTCTAAAACAGGCTTGGAAATATTTTGATCAAAGAATGTGGTTTCAAAAGTAATCTGAAGCAGAAACTTAGATATCTGTGGACTGTATCAGAAATCCAGTGTTCTGAAGTGCTTTGGCATTCCTGAATAAAAAATTAAAATCTTAACCCTTAAACTTGTGCCAACCTACATCACTTGGGCAAATACCTACAGAACAGTTGAGGTCTGTGCTGTGTAAGTGTTTCATGCCCAGCTGCCCGGCAGCATGAGTTGATACCCAAATGTTAGCACTGGGAGAAAGCAGTGTGCCATCTCTTAAACCTTCCTTTTTTGAGCACAGTCCCAATTCAAAGGCATATGAAGATGAGATCAGGCGTTCACTTACTATGTTTTCCTAATTTCAGCTCAGAAAAATCTCCAGTTTCTGTTATTGCTCTTGTTTTCACAAGGACAACGTCTTAGATAAGAAGGGGGAAGCAGCTCTGTCCTTATTCAGAATGTGCTGCGCTGGTGGCTGGGTGGTTTTGTTCTTTTACCTCTCATCTGTTTCCTACCTCTGTGTTTAAAATTCCTGTAAAACCTTTTAATCCAGATTTCATATGGAGTTAATCTAAGATAATGGCTTCTGAAGTATCTTGTTATAAAATGAAACTTTGCTTAAATAGAAATGAGCAGGTTTGTAATGTTCATGTACATGCTGAAGTCTTTTGAAGCAGATTATTCTCTGGTCATGAATCGGTTTGGGCTTTACTTGGGGAGTAAGTAAGGTTTTTTCAGCTGATCCTTTTTCACCATTCACTCAGATAGTGATAGATGTCACGCAGAGACATCTGTTTCTCCAGTTGTGGTCTCTATCTATGATGTAGGAGAGCACACATCTAAAGTGTAGTGGTGGTGGTGGTGAGAAGATGGCATACAGAAGATGGCAGATCTGTCAGATTAATGAGAACAGTCCTGTGTGCAAATCAAATCCTAGAGCTGCAATCTAGAAAGACCAAACCCAAAGTGCTAAATTGGAAACAAACAGAAAGCCCCCACCTCAACCTGATTAGATATGTTAGTTTTCTCTCTGCTTGTTGGTACTAACTTACATTAGGGTACATAAGAAAGCAAAGATGTAAAAGGAAAGGTATTTGCATAGCACTTAGGTAAAAATCTTTCTTTGACTTTTTAAATTATTAAATATGCCATCTTCCCTATTACATCTTGGTTGATATTTAATGACGTCTGGTACTTAACCACAGCATTTTAGATTTCCTTTCTCCTGTTTTATAAGATTTTGACAAAGAAGGACCTACTTCTACTTCAGCCTGTGAATTTCATTAATTAGCACTGAAACCACTTAAATCCATAGTGTTTAGATATCCCCACAGTAGCAGTGTGGCAGTACCTTTATTACAGCTTTGGCCTACAACAGGAGCCCACATCTAGGGAAATCTGCAGAAAAAGGGACAGCTGTTCTCTTATTAATAATTGAGAAATACTAATAACTCTAATATCTTTTGGCTGTCTCATCTATAATTTCTCCCCAAGTGCCTTGCATTGGGATTAATATAATATTCCAAACTGCCGAGCTATTTAAAACACACCAGCAGCTTTCAGAAAGTCAGTCTAGACATGTCTGCCACTTTCCCTGTCCATATTTTTCTCCTTGTAAAATGTAAATACGATGGATTTGTTCTGGAAATATTCAAGTGGTTAGTATTGAAAATGCTTTTTTAAAATTTTAAATAAAAATGAAATGTCTCTTGATAGCTCCAGGATAGGCTTTTGTCTAGGCTTATCAAATAAGCTGCTTTTTAGGCAGCTCCTTTGAAAACTCAAACTTTTCTCTTGTAAATGAGTATTGATGATCTTTGTCATGTTTTGCCTCCACGGAGCGTGTGTATGTCTCATCACACAATGTTTTATACAGAGTCTCAAATGAAGACTTTTCTTTATATATACCTCAGGCTCCAGATATATCTTAGAGCCGTGTCAAAGTCCCAGGATAGGATAAAATATAATAGGCAGAAAAACTAGAAACAAAGTTAAAGTATTTTAACAATGTGTTATTGGGCAACTTCTGTTCTGACATCCTTAATACTTTGTTTTCCACCTTACAGTAGAGCAAGGTATCAAAGTAGCTGCTTTTTGCTGGGTTGATGCCCATCTCTAGGGCACTGCCAGTTTGTCAGTGAGGTTTCTGTCATGCCTGGCCTGCCATGGACCTGCTTTGTTCTCCAGCCTCGTTGTGTGTTAGGATAAGTGCCCATCTGCCCTCCTGGAGACCTCTGAGGACTCTGAAATGAGTCCAGATAATGACTCTCATGCTGGAGCAGATAACTGACCTTCCCAGAAGGGCTGAGCAGTGAGGTTTCTAGGAGTGCTGACTCAGCACTGGCAAATCAGGCTCCCAGGAGTCGATGCCAGATGTGGCTCTCCTCAGGCAGTGGTGTCATCTAAAAGCTGTAGAATATAAAGACAAGTTACAGATCTGGATGTCTAGATGAGTCCCTTGGTAGCAACATTTCAGAGCATCTTGTTCCAGTGGATATTGGCCACTTGCTTTAGACAGTTCTGTTTGGAGTTGCCTTTACCTCCCAGGATTTGTTACACAAGCTGTGATCCTGTGTTGGAGTTCACTTCCCATGCAGTATCTTGCAGCTGCTCTGATCTTTGTCCAGTATGTGCCAATAGTGCAACGCTCCTATCTGCTCTGTAATCACAGTTTACTTGGCATATCCCACCCTGAATGGAGTAGTACTTTGATTTGTATGTCCAATAGGAACTGGATTGGAAGAGTATGTTCCTTTATACATCACTGGTAGGCACAGATAAGCTGAGAATTCAGAAAATGTAAAAATCACTCGTTGTCCAGCAGTAGTAGCAGTGGGTTTGGGGTATAGACTCTAAGGATAAGCCCTTTCAAAGCCCTGCATCCACCATAAATACAGAAGAAGGAATTGGGAGATTAAAGTGAGTTTGCAACACTAAGAAAAAAAGAAAATTCTTTGGTTATCTTGCATGTGGAACCTAATGTTTCAGTGGGAAAAGGGGCGTAGGAAACTCTTCAGCCTTCTCATTTTATTCTGAGAAACATGAAGTTCATGTGTTAACTATTTCTAAATCCTCATTTGGTAAAATAGCAAGTGAGGAGTAGCTCTGCTGAAGATCAGCATTGCTTTATGAAGTACCCAGCTCAGTTAAACTTGGCTTTAATACAAACTCCAGGAATTGTCCACAGTTTCTGTAGGGACAAGGTTTTTATTGTTTGCTGGGGAAAGATGTGTATCTCTTAATCTAATGATGGCAGTCTAAACAAAACAGTTACCTGCAGGCATTATCTTCTCTTCATTGTTTGTATTTGCTTGAAATAAAGATTTTTAAGACTTATGGCTTACAAACAACCAATACTCTTTTTAAAACAGTTCAAGGAGACAGACCATTTGTTCTGGAATTAATAGGGACTTTCAGGCTGTGGAAGCTAGCTGAGCATTGAAAATACAGACTATATTTTGTGGGTATTGATACTGCCTTTTAAAACAAAATATTAGAAGTGCCTTTTATATGCTGCAATATTTTCTAACATATATGATGGTAAATTTAAGTGTATCTTCTGTTATGAGTTGCACTCTTTCTGTTAGGCATTCCAGAATCTAAATTAAACATTCTCTGGGGTATCCAACAAGTTGGATGGTCATTTAGAAACTTGCTTCTGCAAGCACTTCTCTGTAGCTTGCTTTCATGCTGTGCTTATTTTCTCTCTTTTTTTCTTTAAATGCTCTTCTGTGCAAGTCAGTGCCATTCTCTGTTCCTACCAAGCTTTTTGAAAATGCTCAGGATGTCATTGCTGCTTCCGAAATTGGGACAGATAGTTCCTCCCCAAAAAACAAACAGAAGTTCTGCCAGCACCTTTTTGTTCACACTCGCTGCTTTCTCTGAGAATGAAACCAATGTGATATAATTGGAGAGTTTTCACTCCCAGATATTTCATTCTTACAGTGTTAAAATTGGTATTGCAGACTTGGAACATGCAGTAGCTTATGCCACAATGTATTCTTGTTCCATTACTTGCTGTAAGAATATAAAGTATATGCATCTGCAATAAACTATTAAAAAATTATAAAATAGTTTCAATTCTAGTTTGAAGCCACTTAGCTGAAATCCCTTCATATTTTTTCCCCCTCCCCTGTTGCTTTCTTCACTCCCTGCAGTGGTTTTCTGGTGGGTGCCATTAGCAGCCACAAACTGTGTAAACCCAGTGCTTCAAAACGCATAAAGAGAGTATTTTAATAACTGGCTAAAATAGGGGGATTGTGAATTAAAGTGACAGGCTAAAAGAAACTGTATTAGTTTTCTAGTAGTAGTTCTCTGTAACAACCAGTAAAATTACGTTGACCTATTTTCTTTTCAATGAATTAGCTTCAGAAGAATATTGTGTTTGTACTGTTTTCTGTAACTTTCCCTTGAAAAGTAAACAGCCTGGAAAGAATCTGTAGTTTAAATGGCTCCTGAAGCCTTCCTGTGTTTCCCACTTTTACTCAGCCTCAGCTTGCAGCAGCTGAAAGTTCCCACAGTCAGGTTTTGGATAGGAGCCAGACCACTCTCCGCTGCACCCGCCTGCCACACACCACTGCTTTTCCAGATACACACCCAAGGGTTAAGAAATCCTATTTTTATACCTCTCTCCCAAGATAAGACATTTAGGTCTTAATAAATTAGTGAAACATATTTGGGTGATTGATCTTAGCATTAAGCTTATGAGCTTAATAAGCTACACAGTAACTGATGATTTTGGGGTGCTTTTAACACTGATTTAAGGTGATGCCATGATTCTGCCATGGGACTGTTGGGGCAGAGGGTAGGGCTGGTGGAAATATCAGGTAAGAATTTTCCTATATTTAAACTTGTGCTGAAGAAGCTACCTGTGGTGTAACTCCTTATGAATGAGTGTCTTCTGACTCTAGTGGAATTCTTCACCCACTTGGTCAGTCTTGAATTCTTTACTGTCAGTGGATGTACACCTTATTTCTGCCTCACCTGTCCTGTGCCCTCTCCCCATCCCCACGACGTGCTGTTTCTGAAATACTGGCTTTGGCTTGGTTCTCTTAATGTTTTGCAACTTGGATTGAGCTTTGGGCACCCTACTGACCATGGACTTCATCTACACTTAATGTTATAGTTCTTGAAGAGGGGAAGCGGGAGGCAATTGGCTGTTGGCATAAAACTGTTTTCTTTTCTTTTCTTTCTTTCCTTTTTTTTTTTTTTTTTTTCTTGAAAGTCTGGGAAGAAAGCCGTCAAAGCAGTCCTGTGGGTTTCAGCGGATGGACTCCGAGTTGTAGATGAGAAAACAAAGGTTAGATTTCCCTGGGCAAAAGTTTAAATCTCTATAATAATGTATGTGCTGTATCTTTAAATGGACAGCAATCTTGGTTACTGCAAATGTTGGTATTTGAAAGGAAGACTGAAGTGCGTAGTTTAGTTTAATAATTTCTTGTTTTGTAAACATATGTACACCTGCTAATTTTTTTCCCAGTTAATTCCACACTACTCTCAAGACACATTTTGTAAAATGTGGCAGGTGTAGCACAAGCTTGAAATATTTTTTGTTGCATCTACTGCAACAAGCATTGGTTTTCCTGATAAGTTCTGTTGGCAGTGAACTTGAAGTGTCCCTGAACTTCGTTCTGCACCATTGCAAAAGGTTGCAATAGTAATGCATAAGCAAATTCTCATATATATTTCAATCAATGTCATTTTCAGTGCATCCAAATCCTAGAATGGATCTGAATGAACAAGAGCTTCCAAAAATGCAATGAAGAGAGTAAATTAAATAGGGAGATTGTAGCTTCAGACTCAAACTAAATAGTAACTGCATATATCAAATTTAATAATCTTTAATATCGAAAATGTTGGTCTGAAGTGGAAAACTAATATATTTGTGGCAAGATTCTAGATTGTTTTACATTTTTATTGTGAAATTGCAATTTTTTATTATGAATTAGCACGTGGTGTTACCACCAAGGCGCCTGTGTCCAAGTAAGAGCAAATGATTCTTGGTTTTATATAGATGTAGACAATTAGAAATAAGAGCTTTAAGCTTACAAGTGCACTAGAATTTTGAAAGATGGCATGGCTATGAGAACAGTTTTAACTCTTGTCAGTGTGAAATAATTTGTTTTATGTTCATATTAATTGACACTTACTTTGGTCAACCTAAAAGATGATTTCTCCGAGCCAACACTGACAAACAGATGTAATTCATATCCCTCTGGAGCACAACTGCCTGTCAGATATCTGCTTGTGGTTAGACTTCTCCAGGGCTGCTGCAGTGGTATGGCTCATCAGAGCTAAAGTTGCTGCCTCTAAAGAATTCACTTTCTAATACAAACATACTGATGTGAATAAATTCAGTCTACTGATTGCCTCATGTAAAAGTAATAATACATGTATTATTTTTAGAAATGTTGTTGCATATATGTAATATTTTCAAATTGATTTTTAATAAGTTGTGCAGACTCTGGAGGTAATTAAAAGTATAGGATTTAAAAAGAAAATAAACTATTGCCTCCTGGTGGTTGAATACTTCAGTAGAGGTGCCAAGTACTAGTCACCAAGCAAATGAAATAATTTGGAAAAAATACTAAAAACCTAGTTTTTGATGAGGATGACATAATCTTTAACTGTACCTTTTAGAAGGTACAGTTCCTTTTTAGAAATACTTCTCCCATCTATGGGATTAAATAGGGAGCATTTGGTGCTACCGGTGCTGCTGGTGCTTTCTCTTGCATCCCTGCTTAGCTGACTGGGAGAGGAGTTTTGCTCTTTGTGTAGCAGCTGCAAGACTTTTCACTCTTGCAGACCTCTCCCCCAGGTTTCAGCATTGTGTTTTAACGACAGTGAAGACTTTCTGGTTACAAGACTATGGAGCTGCTATGCAAATAAAATAACATGTGCCTCCATAGTCTAGAAGAGAGGTCATAGGAATTCACTGGGTCCCTAAATTCTTCAGTGGTGTCTTAGCACACCTCTCCCAAAGATGGGTGGTGGAGAATGTCATCTCTTCTTTTTGTTTTGTACTGGGAACAGATTTTGAATGACAACTGATGACAAATAATTACAGCCTCATCGGGTTATCCCCTTTTTAGTATAACTCATTTTTGTGCAGTTACACCTGACAATGACTTGAGTTCAAGTGTTTGGCGCTGTATTTCCTCACATTTCTTGTATGCTGGGGGGGGATTTTTTCCCTCTAGGATCTTATAGTTGATCAGACAATAGAGAAGGTTTCTTTCTGCGCACCAGACAGGAACTTTGACCGGGCGTTCTCATACATCTGCCGAGATGGCACAACGAGGCGCTGGATCTGCCACTGCTTTATGGCTGTGAAGGACACGGTGAGTTCAGGATGGTCTGTGGCCAGCTCTCCCAGCTCTTAGCTAGAAATAAAGGGCAGAAAATGTGACTACCTGGAATAGTGCTGTATGTTGTGACTCCAACTGAGATATTACTTAGACCTTGTAAATTATTTTAATTCTAATTCCCTGCATCTGAAATATTTGCCATCCCTCTGTCATGCCATCTTATGGAGAAAAATGCTGCTCAGCCTGTGTGTAAAAGGAGTGCAGTCAGCCTCTAGCAGAAGGGAACTACTCTTCTAAGAATAGACAGAAAATTTTCTCATTTGAAAATGTTTACAGCCAAAAACTGAAACAGCAATGACAGTTTTTTCCAGGATAAAATCATAGTGAGTAAATACAGACTGGTTGTGAATGCAGTGTCTTGTACATGAGTGTTATCTTGAATGAAAAGTCATCTGAATGTTAAGAGATGGAGCTAAACTGAATTAAATTAGCATTCTATTTGCTTCTGAGTGACAACAATATTTTGAGTAGGATTAAAATCAGTTTCTTGCTGTGTAGACTTAGATAAGTTATTTAACTCCCTGATTTTTCTTCTCTCTGCTGTTTGTTGAATCCTGCCTATATTGTACAAAGTGCTTGAAACCTCATGCAAATTCACTGCGTGAACTCCCCAGAGCTGCATGTTCAGAGCAATGGTGCTTGATAATTTATCATCTTTCTTTAGACAATGAAGTCAGAAATTCCCAGTAAAACTTATGTTAGAGCTGGAACATTTCTGTTTTCATCTGTGAATAACAGGTCAATTCACTTACTGATGATGACAGATGAGTTGAGCTGCTGGTAGCAATAGTGCCTCTGATTCAACTGTGGCAGCTGTATCAGCTGGGTTGCTGGACTTCCTCAGACTTGAATTTCCTTTTTTACAGTTATTGGATAGTGGATTCTTTTGACCTGGTGAATAATGGAAGTGCTTTTCATTAGGCACTCCTAAATCTAACATGTGCACTTGGTCAGGACCATTAAGAGGTGTGAGTAGTCGCCACTGTACTTCTAACTTTCACAGCTGCAAGAGTAGAGTCTCCCTGAGCCCTCTCTGTAAACTTTCTCCAATAATAGCACTTACCTGTGCTTTAGGACTTACACCTTAAGACAGCTTCATGAGAGTTTCTGTGTGCACAGATGTATCTAGAGGCAAGGGATAGGTGCAGGCACGTTATTGCACTGGCATCTTAGTAGCAGAAGTTTGAACTAAACAGATCGTGCAACAATCTCGTTCATTCCTGGATGGCCTTCTTGAACATGGCTTGTGCATTAGTAGCTGGGAGTCTTTGTGTGCCAGGTTTAAGGCTGAAATACAATTAAAATAGTTTTCTTTAATGCCCTAATTAATTTGTTCTGTAAAGGCAGGTTTCAGTTTGTGATGCTTGAAGCACATGTGTGTTTCTGTTCAGTCACTGTGATGCAATGCTGTCTTGTGCAGGGGGAAAGGTTGAGTCACGCCGTGGGCTGTGCATTTGCAGCGTGCCTGGAGCGAAAGCAGAAGCGAGAGAAGGAGTGTGGAGTGACTGCCACCTTTGATGCCAGCAGAACCACATTCACTAGAGAGGGGTCATTCAGGGTCACTACAGCTACTGAACAAGCAGAGAGAGAGGAAATTATGAGACAGATGCCGGATGCTAAAGGTACGGGATGCAATTTAAACAATCATCTGCAGTGAGCAGAGCCAGCACTAAGGCTCTGCGAGGATTGAAGCTGAGCAACGTCCTTACAGCATTCCCTCTCTTGAACCTTAATAAATTCTAATCATATTCCCAGACCATTGTCAGCTCACAAGATGGAAAATGTTCCCAGATTCACTCAGTATTTTCCCACGTCTTCTAGAAAAGGTGCAGGTGGCTTCATATGTGAAAGCTGCTTCTGCTTTGTTTTGTCAGACTGCTTTATGGCAGAGAACACGGTAGGTACCATTCTAAAAGTCCTTATTAGGAAATTGTTTAAAAAATACAACAAGCTTGCCAGACACAAAGTAATCATTTATGCAGTCTAGTCCTTGTGGTAAATTAACCGAAAATTATATGCATTTTTCTTAGAAAAGAATGTATTTTTATCTTGATTTTTAAGGTAGGTTACAGAGTGTATGTACAGCTGTACTGCATGAGGGAAGAACAGATCAATTACAGAGTGCTTTCCAAAATAATCCAGAATATCCACTCCCTCCCCATAAAACACACAGGTGTTGGACTAATAATTACATTCAAAATTAGTGACTAACTGATTTGAGAGGAGATAAAGTGTTCTGAAATTAGGTGAAATTAGAACTTCTTACTCAAGTTTTATTACAGAGCCTGGAGTTCTACAGCTAACAAAAAATAAAGTATTATAAATACTGTTTATAACCTACTTCACAGTGAAGTCAGACTTTTGTTTCAGAGGATTTCACAGCAAGTTTTATGCTGCCTCTTGGTTGTAAAACTTTTATCTTGGTTTTCATCATCCATCTGCTTGTTTCCATACGTTAGTTTCAGAATGTGCTAAATGAAGCTTAAACACAAGGCCTTTGTTACTTGAGGGCATGAGTCAAAGTCTTGACTCAATGAAGGTGTGTGAAATCCTTTCCAAGAAAGACTGATTAGAAAAGTTTCACTTGAATGAGCAGCTGCAACTCATGGGTACTGAAGCTTACAAGACATCATAATTAGTTCCTCCTACTATTCCAGCTCCTCAGAAATCTCTAGTCTGACTCCTCTCTTTACCAGACTTCTAGTTATTCTGCTGATGTGTCAAAGAAAAAGTCATTGCTTTTCTAAAATATTTGGAAAACAGTATAGGCAAAATGAGAGCTCATACCAGGATATTGTCCTTCTGTGTTGGTGGAGCTGTGTTTGTTGCCCCCAAAGCCAATTCATTTATGAGTGAGATAGAGTTTTCCTAGAGGTGGAAAAATCTCCCCATTGCAATTCTAATCATAAGTGTCATGATTTAAACAAATCTTAATCCTACATTTCTGCCATTAGGCCTGTCTGACAGGAGCATTGTGGTGCTGTGCAAAGCCCTGCAAAATGAAGCAGCTGACTTTAAGTTGGAGGATTTTCCACTGCAACTAACTCATGATTGAGTAATAACATTGCAGCTAAATTCAGTACAGGAGTGACACAGGAACTCCTTGCAAATGTGTTTGGTGTTAGCAAGGCCTGTCAGCTCAGAGGCTGAATCTGCCTTGCAGCACATTCCCCTCTACCTGTGATGTATTTCCTGGAGGAGCTGAGAGCTGCAGCCCGGCCTGTTAAGTGCTGGTGCTACCTTTGTCCTGCTAAAGCTTGTGCAGTGTGTTTAGCTGCTGCTGCTAATTCTGCAGGGCTGGGAGGGTGATTTTTAAAAGAGGATCCTGGAGCTGCATTCTGTTCTCTGCTGCTGCTAAGTTGTGCTGCTCTAAGTCACTTAATACAGTTGGTGGTAATATTTTGTCCATGGTTCTGTATGAGACAAAGTAAAGCTCTCAAATACATAGTATATTTTTCAGTCTTAACCATAAGTGAATTGCAAGTATTTCTGGAGGTGGGATCTCAGGAGCAGCTAGAAAGAATACAGATGTAAGGCCATTCTTTCTAGGAAGTGGCTTGCCTTAGAAAGCTGTGGGACTTTGATATGTGTCAGGTGATGTGGTGAAGACAATGGAGGTATACAGAAATTGTGTTTCTGCTGTGCTATTAGAAACTCATTTGCAAGAGTACTAGTTATGCAAATTTCTACAATTTCTCTTTTCAAAACAAATGGGAATACAGGTAGGCAGCTGAACAGTACTTTGCTTTACTCTTCTAACCTCACCCTGTTTCCTCCAGCAGTTGAAACAGAAGTGAAAACAGTAGCACCAGGTGCTGCACCAAACAATACTGCCCCCTCTTCTGGCTCACCGACCTCTCCTACTGCTGAAGTTGCTGCCTCTCTGGATAAGGAAACGAGCAACCCCCACGCTATCCCGCGGCGGCACGCCCCCATAGAGCAGCTTGCCAGGCAGGGCTCTTTCAGGGGCTTCCCCGCCCTGAGCCAAAAGATGTCTCCTTTTAAACGCCAGTTGTCTTTGCGAATAAATGAGCTGCCTTCAACAGTGCAAAGGAAGACTGATTTCCCCATGAAAAACTCAGGTAAAATTAAATGGTTCCAGTGAAACATTGCCTTAAATCGTCTCTTCTTTCTTTTTCTTTCTTTCTTTCTTTCTTTCTTTCTTTCTTTCTTTCTTTCTTTCTTTCTTTCTTCCTTCCTTCCTTCCTTCCTTCCTTCCTTCCTTCCTTCCTTCCTTCCTTCCTTCCTTCCTTCCTTCCTTCCTTCCTTCCTTCCTTCCTTCCTTCCTTCCTTCCTTCCTTCCTTCCTTCCTTCCTTCCTTCCTCCCTCCCTCCCTCCCTCCCTCCCTCCCTCCCTCCCTCCCTCCCTCCCTCCCTCCCTCCCTCCCTCCTTTCCCCTTTCCTTTCTCTGTGGTTTCAAGTAACTCCTTATTTTCTAGTAAATCCTTCATCCTGCCTCGTATTTATCATGAACGAACATCACCATGTCAGAAAATTTCTGCTTTGGGAATAGGCAAGAATTTCAATTGTGGGGTTCACATGCAGAAAACAGTTCTAATTGCTATCTGAAGTGTTGGAGCACAGCTTGCAGTGTTCCAGGAATGGGTGTTGGTGAATTAGTAGCTTTGGCTCTTCCCTCTGAGTCACTGAACCAGTTCTTCCACTTACTGTCAGGGCATCCTGAGACACAAATCCCTTCAAGGCCTTAACCACTTGTCTTGGGATCATGTAATGCTCTTCTGTAGTCTGTCTTTCTGTCTGTCTGAATTCTTTTTGAGAGCAAAGAAATTGCTCTTCACATTTCATTAAGAGAAAATCTACCTGTTTAGGTGGTACAGCTGGCTGTATCAGTATTACGTGGTACAGTTTTCACATGATGATAGTGGGGTTTTCTAAAAGTCATCCTAACATAAACTCCTGGGGTCCTCTTTATGTTGCATAATGTCCTGGAGTTCCCTTAGCTAGGTGTTATCCTTCAGGCCAGCTGTACTATCAGTTGGCAACAGAGCTGGTTTTAGGGTTATGAGCTTTGAAGTAAAAATTAGTGTGGCAAAGACAAACCCAACAAAAATACTTAGTCTGACTTCTTTCATAATCCTTGTTTAGTGACCTGTGCTTAAGGACCAGCACTGAGCCAATCAGTTTTACAGCAATAGTGCACTGCTCAGTAGTGATAGTCACTGAGCACAGCACAATCCCAATTTTTCATGATTCAGAACATTTCTGATGCATGTTCCCATATATGCCACTGCCAGTGCTGCTTACTGTCCCACTGCATGCACTGTGTTGGAATATCCCTCAAAGAAGCAATTTTTGGGCATGCCTCCCCCTGAATTTTAGATCTGGTGCATGTTGTGTGCAGACATTTTATGTTTCTTACACTATTTTGTGCTTGATTATGCCTGCTCATGTCAGTTCTGTGCAATGACAGACTGATGATTGGTACTTTTGGAAAACACTGCCATTAGTAATAATGGGAACATCTGGTAAGCTGGCAGCTTTACTCCAGATGTTACATTATCCACATGATACTGATGCTTCGTTTAAAACTGAGCATCCATTTTATCTGAGCATTCAGCTTTTGCTTTTATGATTCTAGCACAAGAACTGGGGATTTCAGCTACCACTGAACTGGAACAACCAACGCTAACTCTAGACTGAACTTGCCGCTGTGCATTACTGTCAGTACATTTAAAGTTCATCTAGTTTCTGTACAAGTATGTTGTTGGAACACTTAACTCTATAATAAGTATTTTCATTTCACAGAATGCCAAATCTTAGAGCCAAACCTTTGAGAAGTTTAGCACTTTAATACTGAAAGATTTAGATCTCTACTTAAACTGTAGAAAACCCTTTTTATTTTCTGATACCAGCATCCTTTAAATCTGGAACAGTGATCTCCTTGCCCTCTTGACTTAATCACAAAATACATTAATGTGGTGTTCTATTTCAGGCCAGATCTTCAACACTAATGTAAAAAAAAAAAGCTGTCATGCAAATCAGTAGCAAGAACATGTAGGACATAAGGGAACTAATTATATTTCAATTTCACATTGGTAGTTGTAAATTGTTTCTGTATCCTTTAAACTTTCAATTTAATGAATTCTGTTTACATTTTAGTCCCAGAGGTAGAAGGGGAAACAGACAGCATTAGTGCCCTGTGCTCTCAGATCACCAGTGCTTTCAGCACACCATCAGAAGATCCTTTCTCTTCGGCCCCCATGACAAAACCAGTGACAGTAGTTGCACCACAGTCTCCTGCCTTTCAAGGTTTGTGATTTCTTTGGGTGCTGGATGAGGCTTGAATGCACATAATGTTGCTTTCTAGTAACACATGGTCTTAATTTCTTGTGCAAGTCCTGTTACCAGTATTTTGGGTGAATGCATCCTGCTTTATTCATCTTGTCTGTTTAATTTTTCTGTGGTTTTGTTTTTAACAATAAGTTCATGCACCTACCAAACGATAGTTACCTCTAAAAGGAACAGGCTTTGAGGTAATGGCTACTTTATCATTCTGCCTCCTGAACTGCATAGGAGTGTGTCATAGGAACCAAATCTCGCAAGGGAAGGGATTTTGTGCTACCATACTGGTAAAACCATAAAAACTGTAAAACCATACTGGTTTTTACACAAATTCTTAGATAAGTTGTGGGAAAATGCCAGCTCTAGAACTCATAGCAGCCATTGGTATTCCTTTCACTGCTATGCTTTTATAGAAGTTGTGTGAAAAAAGAACCTCTCCGTGTTAAATGTAGTTATTGTTACTTTGTATTTACAAAGTGTTGTTCTTTTTAATCTAAAATTAACTGTACAATAACTACTGGTGTGCCATATCTCTTCCTTTTAGAAACAACAAATTTAACTTCAGTCAGTTGTCAGAACTCAAGGCCTCCTAACAGACATCAAAATCCACCATCCCATGATTCTTTTAACAAGTGTTGGCTTGGTGAAATGAAATTTACTCTCTGTATTGGCTGTCAGTCCAGTTTGGCTACTTACACGAACTCCTGTCATGTGGAAGTGTCTAAAAGTGTTGTATGTGGATAGGTATGACCCGGCCCACTAATACTCCAGTCACGTGCATGCCTTGCATGAATTAATCGCACTGATGTTGTCTGCTCCCATTTTAGTTAATGGCACTGCCTCTGCCTTCTGTGTGCTTGCTGCTAAACCATCCCAAGCTGCTGTAGTGTCCACAGCTATGCCAGTTCGTGAAACCAATCCTTGGGCTCATGCTCCTGCTGCTAATACTGGAGCTGCGGCCGTGGTCACTGGTAAGAGTGGAAGTAGATCCAGTGCATTGCTATAAGAACTTGGATCAAAAGCATAATTGAGCCCTTGAGACAATTGTCAGTGCCACTTAATGGCAAGTGGAAGGAACAGGAACAAAAGCTGGAAGTAGTAGTGTTTTGTGCGAGTGGATAGAGGGAAGCGATGAACTTGCTGGTGCTAGGTCTGTAACCTGGACTGATTCTTATTTTGGCAGCATTTTATAAAATCAGTGCTTAAAAAGGAAGTAATGAAGTTGTATGCAAATTTGTGTGTATAAAAGGGAAGGAGTCTGTGTGTACCCAAAATAATTTTATGTGTTCTTTTCACTAATGTACATAAGGAGGGATTAAGTGTGTTGCCTAAAGGCTTAGAGGTTCATTTCTTCTGTTTAGTAAGTTTAGTGTGTCCCTCCAGGCCCTGTCTGCACTGTGTAAGGTGAAATAGTCATCCATGTGGGCAAAGAGGCTAGAAGGCTGTAGTCTGAGTTACTTCATGTCATGGTGTAAGCGCCACTCCACGAGAGAAACTTCGCTAGTGAAACAGTAGGTTCTGCTTGGCCTTGTAAGAGCACCGGACTTTGTCTGTAAAACAGTTTCTTAGACCTTTGTGTTCCAAGTCCACCAGTCCTGAGCTGTGCATTCAGAAACTGATACTTCCCAGTTAGGGGGATTAGTGATTATGGACCAGATCATTGCCACCAAGTTATGAGTGCAGGCAGCAGCTTTCCTGTGTACCCTAAAGTCTTAGATGTCTGCTAAGAAGAAAAAAACGCCATAAATCTCTGCTTTAGTGAAGAAGCACTTACCTACCTCATCTTGAAGAATGTCTTCCTAGAACAGAACAGTACAGTGGATGCATAAAGATGCTTCCAATAGTGGGAGCATCTTTCAGTCATGTCACTGTGTGTTCTTGTGTACACCCTCCAGTCTTTCTAACCAATAAAAGGATGAGGAGTGGAAATATTAGTGACTTGCCCATGCTTTCCTTCTCAGGCACTGAATGGAGCAGCACCTCCTCAGGTGCGGCCTCACCGAGTCTCTTCCAAGGAAATCACAGACGTACTCCCTCAGAGGCAGACCGCTGGTTGGAAGAGGTCTCAAAGACTGTCAGAGCCCAACAGCAGCCAACCTCAGCCCCAGCCCCACAGCCACTGCTCCAGCCTCCTCCAGCAGCTCCAGCCTCCCAGTCGGCACCAGCCTTCCCAGTCAGCACCTTCATCGCGCCTCAGCCTGTGCCGGTGGGCGTGGTACCGCCCATGCAGCCAGCATTTATTCCAGCTCAGCCCTACGCTGTAGCGAATGGGATGACCTATGCAGCCCCAAGCGTCCCTGTGGTCGGGATCACACCTTCCCAGATGGTGGCCAACGTCTTTGGTACTGCCAGCCACACTCCAGCGGCCCACCCGCACCAGTCCCCCAGCCTGGTGAAGCAGCAGTCGGTCCCTCAGTACGACAGCGGCAGCAGCAGCGCCACCGCCAGCCCCTTCTTCCACCCGCCCGCGCAGCACAACGGCTCCGCCGCCTTCAACGGCGTGGAGGGCGGCAAGTGGGCTGCCGAGGACAGGCACGCGCAGCCCCCCTGCACCCGGCCCACAGCTCGACCCCTTCGAGGCGCAGTGGGCGGCTCTGGAGGGCAAGGCCAAGCAGCGCACCAACCCCTCCCCCACCAACCCCTTCTCCAGTGACCTACAGAAAACATTCGAGATCGAACTCTGAGCACTCCTGGGGGGGCCGATAAATTGTACATTAGGCTAGAGGGATAAAGGGAGCGGAGGGGACTGTTTCTGATCAGTTTGCTTTGATAATCCCAACAATGGTCCCTTCAAACAAAAATGGGTTTGGGAGGGAGCAATTTTGGGGAGGATGGAAACACACAGAGAATTTAATGTGCAGTTCTTAAAAGGAATCCTGGAGCCACCCCAGTCTGCATTCCCTCGTCTCTTGGAAAGCTGTAAGTCAAATGGAGCAAAGGAAGGCACCCAGTCCCAAAGCCTGTTCTGCAGAAACATCAATCATCTCACAGAAAGGAAGGCAGATGTTTGTACCTGTGTCCTCCTGATGCCCTGGAAGCCCTGGATGTTCCCCCTCAGGGAAAAATTGGATAGGGTGGGGGGTGGATATGGGTGGGATGTTGTCACCTTAGCAAAAGCTAGGTTTGTGGAAAAAGCTGAGCTTCCATTTTGAGTAACAAAGTGAATATTATATGTAAAGAATAAAGTAAAGCCAAAATCTTTATTTTTATGCATTTAGAATATTTTAAATAGTTGGATATTAAAAGCTGTATGAGTTGTAAGTAATCTTGCCAAAGGTTAAAAAACAAGGGGGTTGGATGTAAGAAATTGTACATAAGATTGATTTATCGCTGATTCTTATAGTAAGTAATATTGGGGGGGGTGGAAAAAGGGGCTCTAGCTTGTTCTTGTATCTGTTCATTGTAAGTAGCATATTGCAACAACAATCACAACCAATAAGTCATTATATCGTAGTTTTAAATAAAGAAAACTAAAGAATAGTATTGTCATGGTTTGAGAACCATGGGGAGAATTTACTGTTTTTTATTGGAATCAGTCTACATATTCTATATAGTATGGATTTTTTTCCTTTCATATATTGCTGCAGTTTCTTTGTCTTAATCTATTGGTTCTAACACTACTGTGACAACTTACTGTCATCATATCTACATCCTGGGGCTGCCTGGGAAACCATTTTTATGTTTGTCTGTCAATAGTTCTTAGAGGTTTTTAACTTTGGTTTTATTTTTTCCCACTGATTGTGAAACCTTGTGGTTAAGGCTGCAGCTGGTCCAGGTTCTGCCTCTGGTGACTTGTGAAAACCATCTCATTTTAACTTTACTTTTAAACTTTGGCCTTACAAGCAAATGTAAGTTATATATATTTGTACTGATGATTTATAATCTGCTTTAACAGAAATAAATGTTGGTGGTAGAAGCACTGCCTGTGAGAGACTTATTTCCCACAGTAATTCAGTTTCAGCATTTGCCCTTCTGGGTATCTTCTGTCTTGTCAGGTGGATGTGGATCAGCACATCCACCTTACAAGACAGGCTGCTTAGGCTGCTTGCTTACCTAGCAGCCTAAGAATAATATCTTAACACCTCTCATTTTCTACAACCTGTTAGGTTGAGTTGAACTTTAAAACTGAATTTCAAAATATCCTTGTGATGCATAAACACTTAAAGCTCTGAAATAGAGGTCTTTATTGAAAACATCAGATTCTGGGTTTGCAGGGCTGTATTTTCTATCACTAAATATTTACAAAGAGACAATTCAGTAACATTCAGTAATGGCAAAAAGGAAACCTCTTTTCTTCCCCTACTATTAGAAAGAGACATATGAGATAATGATGTATGTTCACCTCTTCTCCATTCTTCCACTGAGTTAATATCTACCCTGTTTGTGTGACTGGTTCTTACCACATTCTTATGGGCACCACGTCAGGTTAGACCAAGGAAAAAAGTCAGACTCCATAACCTGAAGGGGAATAAACACTGCCTTTGTTAGCCCTCCAATTTGAGCTTGCCAGCAGTTTCCATTTCCAGGCAAGTACAGTGAGTCTTACAGTGACAGTCTGGAAAATTACAACTTGTGACACTACAAATTCTTACCTGTGTTCAGTATGGTATGAATAGTAATGCAAACACTCCCTGTGGGATTTGAGTTGGTGTCAATGGTTTTTTCAGTTTTCAAAAAGCAAACAAGTATTTATAGACATTTATAGTAGGAAAGAAAGCAGCTAGTTATGTATCTTTCACAGTAAGGGCCCCAAGATCAAGCTGAAAATAGCCCAGTATAGTTACACCCTTCTCCTGCCCTGGAGATAAGCACCTCCTACAACCCATTGTTTAGAGAAAAAAAATTAACATCTTGATTCTCAGATAAAAAAGTAAACCTTGAGTAGGTGATTAAGTGGTACTACAGAGAGGGAGCAGCTGATCTTGTCAGAAGAAATGCAAAGATCCTTTAGTTAACTTGATGGCATGGATTTACAGCAGGGAGCTGCATGCCTGTCAATCCCACCTTTACTGCCATGGTTGTGCAGCTGAAAGGAGGTCAGCATCAACTCTGCACTAGCCAGAGCACTTCCAATGTTAAAGTCCTTCCCATCATCAAGGCAGGGGGCTGCTACAGCCCTAAGGAGTCTGGAGAAAGCACTTCCTGGCCCCATCTTACATAACCACAGAGTTTAAATGACAGGTAACTACACAGAATATTTAAATATTCTAAAAACAAGGCCTCTGGCATCTTAGAAGGGGATTTTACAGAACTGGTTACTTACTCTGGGACAAAAGGGTCTGACACGTCCACAATCCACTTCCAACCATGCTCCTGAGCAGAGCCTGACTACCCCTTGATGTCACACATGGAACAGAGAGGGCTTCAAAATGACTGGAATTTACAGAGTCTCTGATTAGTCCCTGATCTCCAAAGGCAAAAATCATACCATTTACTAAAATGGTAAAATATCCCATACAGACACACAGAGAAAAAGGTGCTGCTCTGAGATGTTAAATGGAAAAACATGTACAAACACAAGTGGATGTTTTCAGGACCATCTCATTGTTCTTAAATATGCAATAATTTCAAACCTTATATTGTAATGCCTGCCCTGCATTCCAGCAGAGGATTTTTTCCCTAATCAAATTAAAGGGTCTTAAATGCAAAATAAGTTCTTTTGTCTCTCCTAGCAAACAGAATCTATCAGACCAAAGAAGGAGCCAGCCCCAAATAGCTGTGACTGTCACCTGTCTCTCCTGTAATGGATTGCTTGTAGACTTTGCTGTTCGTTGGCATCCTAGAGCAGTGTGTTCAGTCCTGAACCATACCCGTGCTGATTTAGCTGCATTTCTTAAAAGCCTTAAAGTAACACAAGAAGAAAACAGAAGTAGAAAAACCCAATCCTCCATCCCCCAAACCAAAATACCAACAACCTCCTTTATACCTACATCTATGCAAATAATACATGGGTAATGTTGCTAATAATTATGATCAACCCATCTAAGTCTAGAATGAGGAAGAAGGGGACTGTCAGGGCTGATGCTAGGGTAGGACAGTAGTGTGAAGGCTGTAAAAGAATCCTTTTGCTCAAAAGTAATTCAATTTTGAGATACTGAAGATACTCAAGGTCTTTTCTGGTTTAACATGATATAATCAATATAATCTCACCTCCCCACCCCTAATGCCTGAGATTTTCAGAGCCCCAGATAAGGGGGAGTGGCAACACTTGCTGCCACTCCATGTTGGTCTTGAAATGAAGGATGCTTTTCAGCTACAGCTGCTCTGCATCTGGAAGTCCTAACTTGTTAGCCTGTAGCAGCAGGCATCAGCTCAGGCCACATGCAGAGCCAGGCTTTCCTGAATTTAACTGAGACTAGAGCAGATTCTTGGGAGGTGTGTTCTGGCAAGTGAAATACCCCTACACACGTATTTCTATGTGTTTATTATTAGCCCCTGCCCAAACTCAGCACAACGTCAGAACAGCACAGTTCCAGCTCAGGGGAAAAAGATTACCTGCTAAGCCTTCCTAGAATGAGTGCTATTTAAACTGCAGCATCTCAGAACAGGTAACAGTGTTGGTATATTCATCTAAATTACCCCTAGCATTCAGGAAGGGCTAAAAGTAGTTTTCTGTTTTGTCTTAAGCTTTCTGTGAAGCCTTGCTTCTGCATTTCACTCCAAAGCTGATTGCAGTCAAGAAGAAACCAAAGTCACCCTATTAGAAATTTGTCTAAGGTCTGCTGGAATAAAACAGTTACAGTGTCATGACATTACAGCTGCATCCCCAGAGCCAGTAATCTCCTAGGACCTGAACACTAATTTTGTATGCATCAAGCTGTTTCTCATGGCCAGAGTCCTTTGCATTTAGATGGAAAGTGCTCCCCAGGAGCACTTGTTCAGCAAAACTCATTGGAGGAACAAAGGTTCATGGCTCATTAGTGCTTCAGTTGAAATGGTTCAGGCCCATCTTCAAACACTTCAGAGATTATGTTTTTAAGGGCACTTCTCTCTTGCTTGTATGAAGTCTCCCTCTTTCATGCTGGTCATCTGCCTTCTCTAGTCACATCATCCTTACATCCCTATTATCATCTGGTTTCTGTGAATGACAGCAACTACTCTTAAGAGATGGATTAGGTACAGCAAGGCATACAGGGGAAAAGGAGTTTACAATACACCTGAGGGTGGTGGGTCTCCCACCTTTGAACATTTACACTCACTACACGCTGTTCAGTTCACCCTCGTGGGCTTTCCAGCAGGGCAGAGTTCCTAGAACTGTCCCATGCAGTAAAAGAACAGAGTTGAGACCTCCAGTCTTGTCATCGGTCACTGTGGTAGTGGCTGTCACCCGCGGGGGTGCGGGGGGCTGCCCTGGGGGCGGTGGCGGGCACAGCTGGCGCAGCAGAAGCTGGAATAGTACTCGTTACCACAGAGCTGGGCCTGCAGGATCAGGTCACAGTTGGCAAGGTGGGGCTGGTCCACGCACTCTCTGCTCAGGTCCACAACATGATTCACAGTAGCTGCAGCCAAACAAAGGGTGAACCGGCTGTAAATTTATCCTCAGATTGCTATTCCATCCCAAAAGACACAGCATGTTCCTGCTTCCTCCACCCCACCAGCTCTAAATTTAGTCCAACATCAAGAAGGAGAGATGAGTTTCAAGATGAAACAGATACCTCTGGTGAGATACAGGAGGAAAATGCAGTTTCCAGGGAGAGGAGAGACCACTCTATCTACCCTCTATATAAAGATAGCTGGATGGTGTCTAAAGTCCAACTACAAATCATGCAACCAACTATTTGGTCAAGCAACTATGGCATTTTGGCTTCAGGAAGTTAATTAGGCTCCCAGTGCCCTGGTCAGGGGGTGTTTCCAGCATCCTGCTTTTCCGTCCATGGGCTCCTGAGGCAGCATGACCCAGAGGCTCCTGCTGCTCCCAAAGCCCGAGGCTGGTGCTGGACTGGCACACACAATGGGTGTGATAGTGGCCAGGGGCCGGGCACTGTGCTGGGAGAAGCAGGAAGGCTGGGCTGGACTCACTGCTAGGCCGGCTCCTCAGCATCTTCACCTCCGAGCTGGCGCTGACTGAGCTGCTGCCTCTGTAGGCACTGCATGTGTAGGATCCCTCATCAGCCTCTTGGACGTTGATGATAGTCAGGCTTCCATCCTGGGACAGGTGGATGTGGTGGCCATCCCCCCACATGGGAACTCCATTCCTGTGGTGAAAAACAAAATATTTCACTATTGCCACCCTTGGGTGCTAAAGGAGCTTCCTGTGCTCTTTGGAAAATGATGTTCTGTGAAAGGGGTGATTTTTTACAAGTTCAGCAGGAAGGAAGAAATCTTTTGCACAACCTGCCCCTGCAGTTGGGTGGTAACATGAGCCTGAGTCAGTCTGTATCCGTTGCCCAGTGTCTGCGTGGGAGGTAGCTGAGTCTGTGTGCTCTGTGCAAAGATATTGCCCTTTCTGCTAGCACACATTCTTGAGGTTTGAGGAACTAAGAGAAAATCCAGTGTGCCTTTCCCTCTCTCCAGGTTGTGGTCTGTCAGTACTTGTTTGGCTGGCATTGATAGCAGCACATATTGCTTGATGAGCATATAGGGTAGTGAACAATGTGCCCTCTTTCCTCTCCCTTTTTAAAAATTTGTTAAAAAAACCAGCAATATTGTGTCTCTGTTCAGTTCTTCCTAGAATAATCTGTGCCCAGCAGGAAAACTGTCTGAATTGTGAACTCCTGGTTACCAATGAAATGAAATTGGTTTCACTGAAAAGGGCTTCGTTCCAACTCTGAAACATGCATTTTTTTGTTAGGTCAAATACCAAACTTATGTATAGAAGAAAAGCTCTGTGTGTGAGATGGCCCACTTCAACTTCAGTCCGAACCCTTGGAATTTCAACATTTACACATCCATCTCTTTGGATAGTTTGTAAGAACGCTCCAAAGCAGAACTGATTATTTTCAAACAGGAAAAACAATCCTCACTAAACACTTGCACAAATTCAGTTTCCTGGTAAACTATCAGGATAAGAGGACACAGCTTTTCACTTTTAAATGCTTCTAAATCTCCTTTGCTCCCAGACAGTAAATAGAACTGTTGCAACAGGAAGCTGGGAGAAGAGGGTCCAAAATGTCTGTCACAATTAGGCAGAGAGGGTTTTTTGAAAAGCAACTAAAGCTTTTTCTCTGATTACTTATTTTCATTCATGTTATTTTCATGTCACTAGTTTTCCAGCACAGAGCCCTTCTGAACTCCATAAAATCTTAGTTTAATGTCTGATTTTCTCCTTATTTGGGTGGAACATGAACTTGATGACCCCCACACTCCACAGGGATCTTGTTCAGGATTTTTGGGTAATATCCAAGTTGTTTTAAGAAAGGGTAGGTGATACTAGTTGGGGCTGATAACTGTGGTCTCTGCCATACCTGGCAAGCACCCTGCATTAACATTTGGAGGGTAAATGATGAGGTTTAGGAAGAGAAGGAAAGAGAAGTTCCATCTCATTTTTGCTTACCTTGACCACCTTATATTCACATTGTTGCCAGTCACTGTACAATGAAGCTGAGCAGTCCCTCCTTCAGGTACCGTGATGCTTGGCAGAAGACCAGTGATCCTCAACTCTCCTGGACCAGAAGGGAAATCATCACTAGCAGGGGGACAATGCCACCCTCTCCCTGGGAGTAGGAGCATTCCCTCATGGGAAAAGTCCAACACATCCCATAACGAGCTACAAGCCCCTGGGCCTTGAAACAGCATGTTTGAGGCTGTGCTGTTGTTGCTCTGGGGAATGTGGATTTCCTAGGACTTTGGCCCAAGAAAGGACAAGTAACAGAGGTCTCAAAGCTGGACACATGCATGTCACATACACAGAAGAACTATCTCTTTAGTTTCTCTTGCTCTTATCCCACACCAGTGTCCCAGAAACAAGGCCCTGAGAGTCACTCTTACTGTGCTGTCAATCCCCTTTTCCCAGCTGCCTGGAGCACTGGACACATGCAGATGACTGCTGGGTAAAACAACTCATTCTTCCCTTGCCCTAAGGATGCCTGGCAAACTCTAGGTGTGAAGCAAAGAGGCACAGCCAGCAATGGAACCCACGCTGGCCCTGCACAGGGCCCTGTTTCCCCCTCCTGTGCCCATGAGCTGGGTGTGCTGCTACCCACCCCATACCTAGAGGCCGGAGCAGGACCTGGCGCTGGTCGCGGTCACGTCCATTGGAGGCAAGGCAGGTGAAGAAGCCAATGTCCTCAGAGCTGACCCTGCTGATCAGCAGGGCCCCGTCCGACTGCTGCCTGTGCCTGGGGAACAAAGCCAGCGTGTCCCTCAGCCTGTGCTTGGGTCAGGATGGCACTCCTGGGAGCCAGCAGAGGTGAAGCTAAGCCTCGTGTACAACTTTGTAGTACCACTGAGCAAAGACTTAGCAGCTCAGATGCTGCAGGGGTTGTAATGCAACCCTTAGTCCTCAAATCCCAGCACTGATGCTGTAACAGTCTGGAAAAACTTGCTGCTAGAGCAGATTTCTGGGAGCAGAGAGAGGGGAGAGCAGCTGTAGAAGTAGCTGTGGAAGTTCACTGAAGATGCTCTGATGTCTCTCGGCTGAGAACCTCTGCCCTTGCTCACTGACCAGCTGGTTTTTGGTAAATTTGCTAGCCATGTGTTCTTTTTCTGCTAACCTTATAACTGAATAAATTTGAACCCTGGTTCACTCATAGACCCTGTGTCACAGCTGTTCCCTCAAGGGTTCAACATTCAAACTTCCATCTGTGAGGGAGGGAGGACAGGACAGGTCAGCAGTATGGCCTGGCCCTGATGGAGGAGGCTGGACAGCATAAAGCCAGACAGGCCCTCACTGCATGGCCAACAGCTCTGTTCTCTCAGAGAGGAGACAGGGAAGGAAAAGCAAGGAGGAGGCTCTTCTCATGAACAGCTGGAACCACCTGGGAGCTCACCTGGGAGAGGAGAGGGGCTGCCCATCTTTCTGCCACTCAATGGTGAGAGCTGGTGATGCTTCCACTGTGCAGGGAAGTCTGACTCTCTCACCCACATTGGCCTCCACTACTGTGGGCTCGCTCTTATCCATTTTCAACCTGCAAAGTTCACAAGCACAGCAAAAGAGGTAGAAACTTCCTTGCTCAGCATTTGACCTTCAGCACAAGGCTTTAGCAATCACAGGCCTTATTTTTTGCCTCCAATGGCAAAGGGAGGCCTCTACTCCCATGAGAGCTCTGATGCTTGCCATTACCAACATTCACTCCGAACATTCAGAAAAGAGCAGCCTCTATAAAATCCCGCTCTAGTTCAGTACAGCATGGTGCTGCGCTCCTGTCAGCCAGCTTAATTTACAGACAGCAACCCTTATAACAACTCTGTGGATAACAGCTGAAGATGCATTAACAATGTGAACACATGGCAAACAGTACAAAGTCCTAAAGAGGACACTGAGCAAGATTCCCCTTAGGTGCTTCTCTGGCATGCAAAAATGAGCCTTTTTAGGGTGTGAAGAGCCTATTGCAATCACCTGACTGCACCAGGTCCAGGAGCTGCTCGTCCACTTCATGCAGCAGAAAGGTTGAGGTCATGTCCTCACATCACTCATCTCATGTTCTTTGCTCTCTTATAACTACAGCTAAACACTGTCTTAGAAGGGAACTAAACCATGTGTTCCCACACTTAAACAAAACGTCATCTACCCTACCCCCATTCTGTGACCTGAATTCTTGATCTCAAAAAATAAAACCAAAGAGCCTTAATTCAATGAATCACTTATTACTGCCTTTAGCAGAAGCAGCTAAGGAGATTGCTGCAGAGTTCAGCAAATTGGCTGGGTTTTAGGCTGTAAACTCAAAAAAAGAGAGAGATCAGATCATGGCCCTATTTAATCTGGAATCCCAACATGCTTCATTTAAGGCAAAAATAATTTGTCCCCCTTTATTTCTGTGGGGCCTAGAAGCAATAAAAAACTATGCAAGAAGCAACAAAAATACCAGTATATGATGAGACAGTTTTGGCTCAAACTGATTTGTTCTCAAAACATTTTAAATTAGTTAGTGGAGGCTGGAGGAGCTGAAGTTTTCTTCAATGCACATATGTCTATTTTGTGCTAGTTAAGCAGCTCCTATTTGCTTTGCTTTTTTTCAGAACAGGTTTCTCTTTCTGCCTGCACTAACATGAACAGCTAAGGATGCTGCCTCAAGACTTCTTTTGTTTGAGCCCAGCTGCTTTGCTGCCAGCTTGCCTGTGCATCTTTGCTCAGAGCATGCTTCTTTCAAGAGATCCTTGGGGAGGACAGAAGACAGCTTGCGACTGGGATCTTCTCCCGTTCCCGTTGTCAGCAGTTCAGTACTGCAAGCTTCCCAACTGTGCCCTGGAACAGTTGACCCAGGACCTTTCCAGTCTTTGGCTTTTCTACATGAAGAGATGCCATATGGTTCATCACCTGGGCTCCATGGACAAACTGTTGCTGTAGGTGAACGTACCTGTATATGAGCTGCTGAGGCATGGAGGAGCCAGCTGCCTGCCCAAGCTGCCTGCCTCTGGATAATGCTCGGCGCTGCTGATCTGCCTCCTGAAGGACCTGGCCTCTCTCACCCTCAGCCACAACACTGCTCTTGTACTCTATTCAAAACAAAATGCCATATGTGAATAAAAGGACAGTTCTTACTGTGACCTATTGCATAGGGTTTCTGTGAGCCTGGGAGAGCTTGCTGAACCAGAGCCAAAGAGCCCTTCAGCCATCTGCTTTTTGGCTGACTAGTGCAGTAAACCTGCGCTGTCTACTAATGAGACTCATAGACCTGCAGGCAAGCAATTTTAGACTCCTTTTCCTCCTCTGTCCGTGAACATGTTGCAACATCCCTTAGGCCACAGTGCCTTCTGCCCCATGTGCCATTGCTGTGACAAAGCACACTTCAGAGATTGAAGGCTACAGGGTGCCTTTCTGGCCCATCTTTTGAGATTAGTCTTTCATTTTTTTGGTTTTGTTTCTGAAATAAGGCATATTTTTCAGAACAGGAAATTATTTGTTACCCAGCAGGACCTTTTTGGGCAAAACACAAAACATAAAAATGCACCAGCAGTTTTGTTTTGGATCAGGAGGCAGCTGATGGCTCTCAGGGAGGAAGACATACTTGCCGTGATAGAAACCGGGTGGGTTACAGGCAAGACACAACTCCATTAATGGGGTGACACTGCAGGGGAGAAAGTATTTTAGGGCTAAGGCTTGATCATGAGGTAACACCAAAAGAGGCCCTGCTGCCTCCACACTCCCTCTTGGCAGCAGAGGAAGTTTCCTCCTCCAGCCCGCTTTATTGAGCCTGTGCTCAGTAACCATTAATGAGGAGCCCCGAGTAGAAGATAATTCACCTGTTATCTGCAGCTGAATCTGTCGGCTCTCGGTCCTCCTCCCGTCAGAAGTGAGGCACGTGTAGGTGCCAGCGTCCTCGGGCCCGACGTGGCTGATCACCAGGGAGCTGTCGGACTGGTAGGTGTGCCTGCAACACGGGGGGAGCGCTGCCGCCTGCCCGGGCACCCACAGCAACCCGCCAGGGCACAGCGGCCAGCCCGGGCTGGTGTTACACAAACCATCCCCATGTGGGGCCCTCCCTGGCTCAGAAAGAAACAAAACCCTGCTGACCACAGACGGGTCACAGGCAGGGGGAAAAACTGCAGCAGAAAGGAGGTCAGGAACAGAGAGGAAAACTGAGATGGAAAACAGGGAACTGCTTTCAGTAACTCTCCCATAAGGGGGCAAACTGCCCTTCCAGGGGGGAGATTGAGTCCCAGCAGTCAACTGCAAACAGAAAAGCATAACTGTGATTTTCATAACACAAAAGGACTGGCTGGCTCCGGACAGACTTGCTGGAAACAGACTTCCCAGGAAAAACAGGTTTAAAGTAGTTTAAAAAACAATTGTGCTAGAGATTTTCAGCCAGAGGAATTCTGGGTTATTAGGCTGCAAGTTTCACCCCCAGCTACTGGCTTTGTGCTGCCCCAAGATGAACCCAAGACAAGCAATATTTTTCTGCATCATTACCCACGTCAGCTTCCACCAGTGTTATGGGACAGCATAACACTTGCTCTGCCCCATAATTCTAGCCAACACCTCATTATGGTGCAGACCGTACCTGTTTCTGCTATGCACAGAGCAGGTGGACAGTAGATGAATATGGGAGTTTCTTTATTTCTTTAAAAAAAAAAAGTGCGCTGGTTGTGGCTGGTGTAGTGTTAATATTTTTTCACACTAGCTGGTATGTGGCTGTGCTTTGGATTTGTGCTGAAAACAGTGTTGATATTTTCACTACTGCTGAGAAGTGTTTACACCAAGTCAAGGCCTTTTCTGCTACTCACCCCACCCACCAGCGGGCTGCGGGTGCACAAGAAGCTGGAGGGGACACAGCTGGGACAGCTGACCCTGACAGACCACAGGGATATTCCATACCATATGGCATCATGCTCAGCATGTAAAGCTGGGGAAAGGAAGAGGAGCAGGGGGGAGTTCAGAGTGATGGCATTTGTCTTCCCAAGTCACTATTACATGTGATGGGGCCCTGCTCTTCTGGAGACAGCTGAACACCTGCCTGCCCATGGGAAGTGATGAATGAATCCCTTGTTTTGTTTTGCTTGCACCCACGGCTTTTGTTTTAGCTTTTCAACTGTCTTTATCTCAGTCCCTGGATTTTCTCAGTTTTACCCTTCTGATTCTCTCTCCCATCCCATCAGGGGTGAGTGAGCAGCTCTGTGGGGCTGAGTTGCCAGCTGGGGTGAAACCACAACAGTCTTTTTTGGACTGCATATTTGGCACTCTGCCCAGCAAGGAGCCCATCTGCTCTACAATGAAGGGATCTGAGCTCACCTGTCAGAGGAGATGGGTCGGCTGTTCTTCATCCACTCCACTCTGGAGAGTGGGGACACGCCTGTCTTGCAGAGCAGCTGGATGTTTTGTCCCACAGCTGCTGTCACAAGATGGGGCTTGCCTTCCTCCAGGATTGTTCTGAAAGAGAAAGTGATTCCATTGGCACTTCTGCTGCCCTCCTCACCTCTGTGTCCTCTCATGTGACTCTGGATGAGTTACAACCACAAGGCAAAGCAGGACCAGCTGCCAATGCAGCTTTGAGCAGATGCACTGGGCAGCATGGGGAGCCCTCTCCTGTACAGCAAAGGCTGCTGTGGACAGAGTGAATGCTACAATATCTCCTGGAAGAAAGCCCTGTAACCCCTCTCTTCTGAAGGAACAAGGTATAGCTCAGCTGACAGATAGATCCAGTGCAGATATGTTTAGATCTAGCTCTACACACTCCTGATTTTCAGAGTAACACTGTCCGGATCTTGACCCAAAGTCTGCATCTTACAAGTCTTCCCTAGAACAACCCTGCTCCATGCAGTGCTGAGATAAAGGCTCTGAAGTCAGAGTGCCAGCTAAATTTGTTGGTCAGAACAAGAACAACACCTATGGATTCTCATTTACAGTGTTAGAAGGCCTCCCAGACAGAGACCTCAGGATTCTGCAGTCTTTTCATACATGATACTTCAGTTCTGTCAGAGACCAGGGAGTATGTGAGGAAAGAGACCGCAGGTAATGCCAGGGCCTGAATACCAGTAACTTGATTAACCAAGGGGCCACATGTGTAGCTAATCCATCACACGGTATCCCCAGTTAGCTAGTCCCAGCTGAGGCAACATTTTCACTCCAGAGAAAGTTCCACTGATGCTTCATAATGAGCTGGCAGAACAGGGGGGAGGGATAGATGGAAATCATCACCTGTGCAGAGCCTGTGCTGGGAACAGGTCTGCAGACTCCTGGTGCCCAAATCCCTCTGTCACAGAAACATCTGCTCCGAAAGCTTCACGCCACTGCTTGCCTTCCCGGGACAGGCCCTGCTGGCCACCGCTGCTCTGCCTATCCGAGGACCCAGGCAGGGCCGTGTCCCAGGAGCGCAGCTGGCCCAGCCTATCCAGTCTGCTTCTCTGGCTCTCCAGCACCCCAGTCCTTGGCAAGGCCTCTGGCAGCACGTCCCTCCTCCAGCTGCGGCTGTCTTGCCTGGGGAGTGAAGCCCCATAGGTTCTTCCTTCTTGGCCGTGACTTGCAGTCTCTCTTGTGGGTGACTGCTGCTGACCCTGAGCACGTCCTATGTGAGAACTGGAGGCAGTCTGCTGGTGTTGCAGGGCTTCTGTGCCAGAAGAGGGCTGGAGCTCCAGATGGCTGGCCCCCACAGAGCTGTGGCACGCTCTCATGCACTCCTCCTCCGAGGCAAAGCTGTTTTTATTACCATGACAGCCACCATACCAAAACCGGTTGCACTTGCCAACAACTCCCACAAAGTACCAGCGAGTGGTCCAGTTGGTGCAGGGGCCGTGGGCACTGGGCAGCAGGCACATGACAGGGTATGCTACCAAAAAGAGTGGAACAGAGGGAGATGTGAGGGTCACAAAGCACAAAGGTCCAGGGGCTTCACACCACCACCTAGATGAGTTATCTGATGGCCCTGTGGGCAAAGGGCAGGTGGGAAAGTAGGACACCTAGGTGTTCTACCCAGCTGTGCTTTGAAACTGAGAAACTGCTCATATGTTTCTTTTTGCCTCAGTTTTGCCTCTGATGGAAGAACCATTCTCAGAGACATTTCTGAATCTAGATACTAGACAGATGCTTTACAGCCTTGCTTGGAGAATTCCGCAACTGCAAAGCAGGCTCTGGAGCTTCCTCTCCTGCAAGGGACACGTGGCTGCCACTTGTACATTTCCAGCTCACAAAGCAAGTGGCTTAGACCCAGCTGTGAAGAAGACTCATGCATTACAGAATACCCCTACACACTGATATAAAGAGGAGCATGGCCCAAGGTGTTTACAAACCCAGAGCCATGGGTATCAGCCACATGCTGACAAACACTGGATGCAGAGCTCTGGCTGCAAGGTGCTTTGTCAAGCTGTGGCTCAGCTGAGAGAATCCAGAGAGTTTTCCCCTTCCCCAAGGCTGCACCACAGGGACAGCCACTGAGCAATCTCTGTGCTGCAGCAGGAGGGCAAGGCCCTGCAGCAGCAATGTGCCTGCAGAGGGTACAGCTGGGCACTAAAGGAGCAAAGATGCTTTTGCCCACCAGCCCTAGTGTCCTCATAGCACAGCAGGCACTTGATTGAACTTTGCTGGCTAAGGGCATCCATGCAGCCCTAAGCAATCCCTCCTTCCCCACGTAGTTCTCATTTCTCCCCTGTCCACAGGCTGTCTGAAGACCGAGTACTATCCTGATTCCACAGGAGATCCCTACTTTGACGTGGGTAATTAGTTCAGAGCACTCCAGGCTGCATCAAAGCGTCTTCTCAGGGACAAACAACTCCTGAGTAGTCCTACAGACTGACAAAGATCACACAAACACACTTCTGTCCAACTATCAGCAGAGGACAACAATAATTTTTGCGGCAGCTGGTAGAACTGAATCCTCAAGCTGCTTTTCTACACTCCAAGCTTCTGCTGCCCCAACTGCCAGGTAGAGATTCTCTTCAGAGAGATTATTTACTACATTTTACAGAGAGCAGACACAGGAAACTTCTATATGCTACTGGACTCTTTTTGTGTATCTAAACCAATAAGGCAAAGCATCACTTACGGTAGTTGGGCCTATTGAGACATCCTTCCCCTCGAGGACCTTTGGCTGAGGCGATGTTGTCAAAACAGCAGCCGTACATGGAGCCGCGGCACTCGCCCGAGGGCTGCTGCTGGGACAAGGCTTGGCTTGCCTTGGGGACAGGAATGGAAAGTCAAGAGTTATCCTCACGCATGAGGACAGCAGCACATGCAAAGCACAGTGTGCAAGCTGTCAGCTGCACACAGCCAGCTGCTAGAGGCACCACTGTTTGCTTGTTTGCCTCCTAGAGGCTTTTGTCCTGGGAAGGGGTGGGAAACTTGGCTGTCAGCCATGGAGCCAGGGCTGCACTTCTCTGCAAGGCACAGCTAAGCAGCCCAACAGCAGGCCAGCTCTTATTGCTGCCACTAACATGCACCCCAACCTATAGGAGGGATCACCTCCCCACCTTGAAATAATCTGCAGAGTTGACAAACAAAAGCAATTAATAGAAGCCATGCTTTTCCCTTTATTTTCCCCTAGAAACTGGATAGCAATCTTCTGACCAACAGAAATTTAATTACTCAGGATTATTCAATCAGGTCTACATAGGATGGCTTTCTACTTCTCAGACATCTCCCCACCACCTGCTCTGTGCCCTGCTTGTAGAGGATTGCAGGTGAACACTCCAGACTGAGCAGGAGCAAGGGGAGCCAAAGGGCTTGATGCCATGCCTCAAGTATTGGTTCCTCAGCATTACTGGTGGAGATGAAGCCCAATGGAATCCACAACGTGAGTCAGCAGGGTCAAATCTGATTCTTTGTATCTGATCTTCTCCTAAAATGCAAAAAGCTCTTGTACTTACTGCTGGAGTGGTTGTAGTGGGATGATTTTGTCTCGTTTGAATGTCATGGTAATATTGTGGGCATCCAGTGTTGTTTGGACCCTGGGCAGCTGATACTCCATCGGGGCAGCAGCCATACCTGCAGACAGAAGGGCTGCAGTGACACCTGACCTGCCTGGTCAACAGACATGGGCTACAAGATTCAGGAAGGGCATTGCCAGGAAAGGCAATGCCTCCCTGCTCAGGCCTATCTACTTCCAGCTACCTGTTTTGGTGGCAGGTGCTGAAAGGGCAACCTCTCCCGAGAGGGCCCGATGCCAGAGTGCGCCCATCTGGACAGCAGCCATGTGGGCTCTGGTGGCAGTCCTGGGAGCCAGTCCCTGCAGGGGGGTCCTGAGAGAAGCTGAGCCGATGGGAACCTGGGGAGCGGGACTGGGGCTCCCAGTGCACAGCAAACAAGTTGATGCCCTGGTCTTTGGTGGATGGAATGTGCTGGTTCCCTGAAGCACTATGGGTCATGATGTTCCCAGGGTGCATTCTTGCATCATCAGAATCTGGGGAGAGAACTCAAGGTATGAAGGTGAGCATGAAAATCTGGCCAACTTTCCTCCTCTCTGCTCTCTTTCACCTGCCCAAGGCTACCTGGCAGGATTTTCTGAATCACATCTAGGGGTGTCATCTGGCCCACCCTTCTCATCTGGCTGAGGTACTTTGCTCATTGCCTTGACCATTCTTCCTGCTGTTCCATGAGAAACCACATTGCTGTGGTCCCTTCACATCATCCTTTCTTGTTCCTATGATCTGCTTTGGGCATAATTTCTTCCAGCCAGCACTTAAGTCATGCTGACAGAACCTGGGATCCATCTCCTGTACAGTCTTCTGCATGGATAGATTCAAATACTGCTCACTGTTGGTGTAAAGGATCTGCATTTTGTCCCTGGCTCCTTGAGTTTATAGGAGCCCATGAAAAAAAATGAGAGAAATGAAGAAAAGAATGATCCCAGTCCCTATCACAGCCTATTCCAAGTATCCCATCATCAACCCCCAAATTAAAAAAATTCTTCCAAACCTGGGGCAGGGCTGTTTGGATTGTAACGTGTCAGCAAGGACTGGCGAGTGACATTGTATCCCATAGTGTCCTGCATGCTGGGGACCTCTGCAAAGAGACACATACACAAAATGGATGCAGTTAGTCCAGCACTGTGCTCTAATAATTGCAAATACATCTAGCAGTCAGCAGGAGACAACAGTTGATGAAAATGTTCCTGTTCCTCTTGTGCAATAGCTGCTGAGCAGCAATTGGATTCAATTGGATTGTCAGGACAAGCGACCTACAACAGGCAGGCAAAAGTCAGCCTTGCAGCTCTGACATGGGGAATAGACACAGACAAGAAGCAAAATGTTCTGAAAACTTGTGACTCCTTTAGAGCCAGTCCACAGAGGGATGAGAGTTGGCTATAGTTTTTGCTACTGAGCCTGCCCAAGCTATCATCCTTCTGGACTGGGATGTCTGGGATCCATCTGCAGCACACACACACTGGATCATAGAACACTGGATTCAAAACGGACACACACCAATGTTGTTCCCAAGCCTGTTGCATATATTTCAAACAGCACAGGTACTGGGACTCTAAAGATGCTTTGTGCACATAACCTTGGCAAAATCACAGGATGGAGATAGCCAGGCAAAAAGCTGAGAACATAAGTTGGTGCAGAGCTGGGAGTTTCTACTCCTAAGCAAAAGCATGCTGGGAAAAGCTGGGTGTGCAGCAATACCACTCACGCTGTGGCAGGTAGCAGGGCTGTGTGTTGCAGCTGCCCAGGGTGGCTGGTTTTTGTGGCTGGATGGCTCTGCATGTCTCAGCACTGTAGACTTTGGAGTCGCCGTCAGCACAGATGACCTGGCGTGTCCGGATGCCTGAATCGCAGCTCTTGGAACACTTGGGCACAGAGACAAGGCACTGAGCAGGCAGCAAAGGCTGAATGCAGAAACCCCACGGATCACAAGTGGGGAACAGCTGCATGATTAGCTGCAGGCTGAGCACAGCTTCCTCCACCAAGACAAAGCAAATAATATTTCAGCTGGAATCATCTGAACAATTAGAAAACCATACTTTAAACTATTTTACCAGATGTTCCACCCAGCCCTGAAGCATTAGGCTCTGTGCCACACTCAGCCTGTAACATCCAGATGAGCTGCTGTTACCCACAGCGGTGTTTCAGGGGGCAGGAGAGAATCATTTCAGCCTGAAGGCAGAAAGGCACCTCAATTCTCTGGGGATCCACCAGCTGTGGGTGGGTCAGTTTGCATTCAAGAACAACAAATTACAACTGGAAAGCAAATGAGGGGCTTTCTTGTAAGCAGCTAACTGGAGTTTGCCTTACTGGAAGCTGTGGATGAGAGGGACCAGAGGCTCAGAGGAGGGGATAGGATGAGGTGTCTTTGCAACCCACACGGCTCATGGCAAGTTCTATAAACATTTGGAGAGTATTTCCCTCTAATTTAGAGAGGCAGATAGGAGACCTTCTGATATCAGAAAGTCAGGAGAAAGATCAGATTAAGATATGAAACTTCTTTAGCTGTAACTAAAACTTGGCCCACATCTCATGAAGAAGCATATGTAACATGTTTTAGCCCAGAACAAGCTGGTCTGACAAGCACAGAAGTGAAAAAGTGTGTTTGGAAGTTACCTGATGCAATTGATATACCCATATCTCTACCCCCTGACACTTTTCCCAGGTTGAAGACAGTCTGGCTTCCATCATAAAGACAAGATTAAAGTACATTTTTTAAAATTATTCAGATAAACTGTGCTTCAGATAGATTAAAGCATATCACAAAGTGCAATTACCAGTTCTGAAGCCTCCAGCTCTGAGCCAAACTTGGGCTAAGAGCTGTTCTGCTGATCACAGCGATGGAGCAAAGAATTGAGAATAAGCAGCAAGAGTGGATTGTTTCAGCTTATTGGCTGCATTTTGCCACTGTCACTGAAACGATAATCTCCCCTCAGAAGGATTTATTTTTGTAGCAGCTGCACACAAAGCGGGCATCAGATTAACTGGAGCATTACTAGTGCCAGTTACAACACAACTGTGAGCCAAGAGGCTGGTAATGAAGCAGTCCTTGCTCCCAGCCTCAGTCTATGTGCAGACTGCATGGATCAAAGCTTGTTTGTGAGGAGCACAGCAATACAATCAGTAATTTTGGAGCCATGACAGCGAGGTGCTCACCAGACCCCAGTCTCCAACGTGCCAGCCGATTTCCTGGATGCAGTTTTCCTTAAGGCAGGGCCGGGTGGCCGATGGCTTTGGCTCCATTAGACAAGCGAAGTCCTGAGCCTGGGAGCCCTGCTGTGTCCTGCAGGTGACAGTCCGGGTCTGCACTCCTTCTCCACAGCTGGCTGAGCACTGCAGAAAGGGACCCAACAATTACAAAGAAGCACCTGGTTTCCTCTTGCAGGCTGAGCTCCCTATCATTAGAGCAGAGCACCATTTTGAGACTGCCTGGAACAACCAGCTATCATTAAAATAATTTTCTGGGGTGGGATTTAGCAGAGTAGCTGTTTATGCTGCAGAGTAGAAAATAAGGCATGGGAGCATGGGATAGGGTCTAGAAGATCTGGAGGTCACTGGATGATTTTGGCCTATTCATATACTTACTCTTGATGTCTCCCGAAAGGAGATGTGGAGGATGAATTTAGAAAAATATCAGAAAAAAGCCAGACACTGCAAAATACATTGAGAACAAGGCATGGTAGAAAATATCTGTAAACTCATGTTATTTACATCTGATTAAAATCAATGCAAGGTAAAGAATTTTAGGGAAAGTAAACGGTTAGGTTCTTATATTACTTATGTCTTTTGTTTGAAGACTTGTGCTCTATTTTTACAGCCTGGAGCTGTGACAACTTCTATACCAGTAACTAGTTTGTGACATTTTCAACACCCTCTTAAATTCACAGTGGTGTTTCCTGGAATCCAACCTACTTCTACGTGAATTACCAAGGTGTCTTACAGAGAGCATTAACTTGGGGACAGTCTGAATCACTTCAGATGAGCTTCCCAGCTGAGCTTCAGCCATTCATTTACCGGAGTAACCTTTTAACTCAGAG
Organism: Molothrus ater; assembly: GCF_012460135.2. Taxonomy (NCBI): domain Eukaryota; kingdom Metazoa; phylum Chordata; class Aves; order Passeriformes; family Icteridae; genus Molothrus; species Molothrus ater. Next base: position 27,154,281 of record NC_050483.2, read on the forward strand.
TACACAAAACACAGTTGCTTCTGAGAACACTGGAATGAATTACTCAGGCATCAGTTTGTAAGAACATGACCCTTGGTGCCCAAACAGCACTCTTACTCCACAACCCCAAAGTTCACACCTCACATCTCACAAAGTGGGGGGAAAGAGTGGGTGGAAGGACTCTCCAGTCTGGGTGATCATGCCTCAAAGTTGCATTTTGTGCTGTTGCACAACTCAGGCTAAGTGCAACCACAAGATTGTAAATCAAGTGTTGCAAGCATGTGTGCACTTCTTCTAATAGAGGAAAATTCACTTGTACTTTAGGGACTGAGTAGACATTCTCTTTACTTTCTAAGTCCTTGGAATGTAAGATGCCTTCTAAAAGCTGTCTGGCTGAACTGAGTGTGTACAGTTTGAGCTGTTTCCACTCCTGCAGACATAAATGCACACAAGCATCAAAAATGCACCACATGGCTGTGTTTGGAGAAGCCCTGTGCAGACATACAGCAAACAGCAGGTCACCAGTATTTCAAGAGTTTTGCTGTCCTGGCTGGTGATGCAAGGTAGAAAATACATAGAAATAACTAGCACAGGCAGAAGCCATGAGCTCCTGTTTCACAGAGGCTGTCCTCAGCTGATGGACAGAGGCTCTCCTGCCAGTGCTCCGACTTCACTAGGCCTGGCTCAGAAACCAAGTCAGTGCCAGGTGGGGGGGGGGGGTCTGATAAAAACACAGATGTGGAGAAAGGATTGGCAGACCAGGGAAGAGTGGACATGCATGAGAAGAGCAGAGGTGCAGGGACATGCACAGCTTTGAGGAACAGGGATATGTTCATAGGAGGGCATCGGAGGGCTGCAGGGAGAAGTTCTACACCTCTGCACGCCTCCTGTCCAGGGACACGTGCTTTTTGTAGTCCCAGAAGAGGAGCCTGGCTCTTTCTCCCTAAGCTTTGGCAGATGCTCCTCCTGGAGGTGCCAGGAGGCCATTGTCTGCCTGGGGGCACTGACCTGGGACCAGGGCCCCGTGCTCCAGGTGGCACACTGCCGGAGGTTGCAGGGCTGGCTGTGGCGCGGCTGCTGGGCGAAGGCCATGCACTCGGTGTCATCCACCACGCCCTGCAGGCTCTGCCCGTCAAACGCCACACAGTACACCGAGCGGGTCTGGGTGCCCCTGCCACAGGTGGCTGAGCAGGGTCCCCACTCCCCCGTTTTCCACCTGCAAGTCACAGAATCAAGCACAAAAAAAAAAAGTAAGCCAAACTGCTTGGAGGCACAGAGGAGTCAGTGCCACATCCCTGTAGAAATCAAAAGAGATGATGTCCCTTTGCAGAATAGAATCAGAGGCGAGTTCCCATTTGACCAAGCGTGCCCAGCTTAATTGGCAATGCAGAGCATTAGTCCTACTCCAGAGACATATCTCCAGCTAAAAAACACTTGTTTCTCTGGAAATGCAAAGCCCCTCCAGAAGGGGAAGATCCCTCTCCATGGCTTTTGGTCTCCTAATGTCTGTAAAAATGTCATGCCTGGAACAGAACATCAGAAAAAAAAAAAAAAAAAGGAAAGAAAAAGCTCAAAGAAAACAATCCAGATCAGAAAAAAATAAAATAAAAAAAAAACACCAAAAAACCCAAAAAACCCAAACAACAACAACAACAAAAAAAAAAAACAAAACAAAACAAAAAATCAACCAACCAACCAAACAAACAAAAAAAAACTACCACAAGAGCCTAATCCACACATTACACTCCAGATATTATCAGAAACAGTAAAACCAAGCCAAGTCCTCATTCTGCCCACAAACCATGCCAGGCACTCTCAGAAGTGCTTAACTTTTCACTGACGGCCAGTAGAAAGCTGGTTTATTCCTCCCATCAGTCAAATTCTCTAACTGCAGCACACATACAAAAAGCCCACAAAAATGTAAATAGATCTTTTCCTGTCTTTTGTTGCTAAAGCTGCTGCAGAAATGATACACCCTTGCTAAGTAGGGGAATGTATCCACAAAACAATCTGTCCAGATACTAAAATCTCTGCCCTTGGCCACCCCAGCTTCTCAGAACTAGCTGGGTAGCTCAAACCACACCTTGCATGGCCTGGCTTCAGTGACAATATAATGTTTCATCCCCAAATCCAGCATGCAGTGTAGTCCAAAGGCACTAGTTGTGGAGGGGGAGCATCATGGTGATCTGCTTGCCATCTGCTATGTACCCTTTTGGCCAGGTAAGGCCCAGCCAGGGAATGAAAACTGTTCATGTTTTCTCTCCCAGCATTCCAGCTACTTCCCTAGCCTGGCTCTTCCCACTCCTTAGCCATTTACAGTGGTGTGGTTGCAGGGCTTATAACAAATTATTAATCAAGTTTTTTCAAAAGCTCCAAAGGGAATAACTCCCCCCCCCCCCCCCCCAAATACTGTATTCTGCCTCCTGTAAAGCAAATGTACTGTTTTGGAAAGGCTGTATCAACCAGATGGGATCACTTAGAGCTTCCTTCAGTTGTGGATCAAGACTTCTCTGACCCTTGGTTCATTTCCTTTGTAAGACAAGGTCAGCCATAAGGCTGGGACCCTCATCAGAGGACAAAAATTGCCAGTCCTAAGCTATTAGCAGCTTGCTGGGGGACAATTGTTTTGCTTTTGATACTTTTAACTTCTCCTATCTTAGTGTACATTATTGTATCTCTCACATCTTACATGTTGTTTTATGCCTGCTATAGGGCCCATGCCAAAAAGAAGAGCTTTTAAGAAACTCCAAATCTTTCTCTATGCCATGCTGGCCAAAGTTACAATTGCCCAAACAATCACGCTCTCTTTTCTTTTGTGTTCTTTTCTTTATCTTGATAAGTAAATTAAAAAAACGAATCTTCCAGAACTTCTTTACCCTGTTTCCAGAGAGAACCTGAGAATAAGCAGCCAGAAGCTATGAAGAAATCATCCCCTTCTCAATCTCTAAGAATCAAGTTACCAGAGGCACGTGCAGCCACCTAAGCAAAGCTGCCAGCCAGCACCCTCCACCGCCATTTTCACTGGCAAGCATCAAAAGCAAAGCAACACCCACTTCTACCACCTGTGCCAAAGAGGAAAGCCCCCGTGATTTCAGCGAACAACTAGGTGCAGAGCAGAAGAGAGCAGCTGCCTTCCTGTGCTTTCTGTAACTTCCTTCTGCTTGTTACCTCTTCATCTGAGAGCTCCGTGCACTGCTGTGACTCCAGGCTTGTGGCAGGTAGATGTAAGAAGTCCTTTATGTACAGAACAAAGGTTTTAAAGAACTTAAAACAAGTAGCTACAGGCTAACATGTATTCAGAAATGTTCCCAGGTGCCCTCTCACACACAAGTGCTCTCAGAGGCCTCCACTGGTACACAGACACACGGAGCTAATGCTCATGTTACAGCCCTGGATGCCCATAAGAGCCAAGTCAAGCCAGCTGTAAGGAACAAGGTGGAAATGGCTGGGTGAAGGGGTTTGAAAATGCTGGAGAATGAAAAGACTCCAGGATTCATCCCTTCTAAAGGAACACACTGGGAATGCAGAAATGACATAAAATGACACCAACTCAGATCTTCTACTCTGTAGGCTCCAGCTCAAGAGAAGAAAAATGAGAGAATCTGTTTCATATCTCCTACATGGGCTAGGCAACTGTCTTCCACAATGCTATTTTGGAAGGCAAATTTAATTGGTCAATAAAATGAACACAGGTTGTATTAAGCCCTTTCCTTGTGCACACACAAATGTCCTCACTCATCACTGTGTTATCATCCCAATCTTTTGTCTTTGGTTTTCTCTTAGAAGTGAAGCACCTCCTTGGAGAGAACCATGCTGGAGGGCTGATGTGAGAGTGTCACTTTTTTCTCAGTTCCAAAAGCACTTCAGGAAGAAGTCAGACCCCAGAAGAAGGAAAGAAATCGCACCGTTTTGTCTGGGGACAAGGCTGATGGCCACACGTCCGGTTGTTGTCTGGTTGTGGCTTATTCCTGCACATATAGTCTGGATAAATTTCATTGTCTATGGTACAAAACACCAAGCGGGACTGGAAACCTGGGGGACAAGCAAGAGAGTATCTGATCAACACAAGCCACCCAGCACTAAGTTAGCAATACACTGGGGTTGGCAAGACAAGTTTCTTGTCTGTCAAGAAGTTGTGTAGAATCCACACCTGTCCCAACCATTCCAGAAAAGAGACAGGGGCAGGTCTCTGTCTCTCACTACATGGACAAATGATGCCTTCCCACAGTATAGGAGTCTGCTGGAAGAGCAAGCGAGACAGTACAGTTCTGTGTAGCTGAAGGGAACTTTCCTGTTATATCATGGATCGAGACTCATGAGGGGAGTGCCCTACCCGTAAGTTGCTCATGAAGGAGCCCTGCAAGATTTGTGCAGTGTACAGCAGAGCTGGGGGTCTCCTGTTAGACTCAAAAGGTCAGTCTTGTGAGGACTGGATATGGGAGTAAAACTTGCAACTCTTCATGCTTCCTACAGGTTATGAGTGCCCAGCCAAAGACCATTTTAGCACCTACCATCACAATATGGCAAAAGTTGCCAAAATGGCCATCAGGATGGAAGCCCAGAAGAGGCTGATAAGAACTCTATATACTAATCAGTTGGTGAGGGTTTTTTTGTTTGAGTGACTGAAGTTTTTTGGTTTGTTTTTCTTTTAAGCTTAAAATCCAAGATATTGCTCATGGAGGAATCTGTAAACTGAATATAATGGGACACCCTAGGAGATCTGACAGTCCTCTTGGAGAGGGGGAATCTTCCAGGCTGTGGCAGAGGAGAATGATGCGATTCACTTATGTAGGCCAGGTCTCTCTGGAGAGGACTTCTCAAGTGGTTGAAAAGACTATGAAGACCTGAAGCAAATCAAAACAAAGGCCATCTATGAAGATTCTTAACAGGTCTTAGAAATAAGACTGAGGGCTAAGGAATGGAAAATAAGAACAAGGCATAGGCCACACGTTGGCATGGGCTAATCCTGTTGTGACTCCATGCATGACCCTCTCTTGACAAAACTTGAGCAACACCCTGTGGATCCCTGTGCTGCCTTCCAGAAGGAGACTGCTGGGAAGCTGCTGCAGAGGGCAGCACACTGTCACACTGCCTGCAGGTGGATATAAACCCCCCACCAGCCACCAGGGATCAGGTCCTCTCCCCTTACCTCCTCCACATTCGGAGCTGCACTCACTCCAGGAACTGTAGCTCCAGCTATAACCCAAGGTCTGTCCTTGCAGGGGCACGTAATACTCATACTGTACCCCGGTGTTTGGCTCCTGGCTGATGAGCTGCAAAAGAATGGGAGGAAATCAAGGAAATTACACTTTTCATCTTCACAGCATTTCCCCACCATGTCTGAGGGTTCCAGCTGACTTGCACCCCTCCTATTCAAGAAGCACTAATTCTCTGCACTGGATTTTCTCCTTGCCTTCTATCATGTTCTGGAGAGCATTATTTTTCAAAGAAGGGTGCATTCATCCCTCTTGGCTTTAGAAGATCCAGCTGTTCCTGTCATAGCAAGTAGAGCCCACCCTACAGCACAGCATAACAAGCAGTGTCCTGGAGCCTGTCCCTGCCCCAACACCATTTGGTGCTGACTCTTACCTCCCCTAAAGTCAGTGTCCAAAGGAATAGGCAGGAAACCAACATTGCTTATTTCTGGGCAATAGGACCAGAGCAGCAAAAAGAGCTGTTTCTGTGGTCTAGCTTGAAGGCCCACAGCCTTATAAGATTCCTGGGGTTCCCATCTCGTCTCCAGTTTTTCCCAGCGTACTCCCACCATGAAAAGCAAGAGCAGAGTGTCAGCAGGGGAAGGCACAGCCTCTCACCTCAATGACGAGGGGTTCTGTGGTGGGACCCCGGGCATGGAGGAGCTCTGGGGCCACATCACCCTCGGAGCCGCGGTCATAATGCAGCACCGTGCTGGCCACCTGCAGTGCCCGGCTGAAGTCAATCGTCCAGTGCCCGTTCAGGTAATACTCCCCTCGCACATTCTTGACAGCTGGACAAACCCACATGCCAGAGAAAGGATCACAAGGTTGCTCCTGTTTCCACGCAATACTGTGTCACAGGCAAATGAGACTGACCGCCCATCCTCCATCAGTGCTGTCCTCCCTGTATGGCTTTTTTAGCAGAAGCTGCTAAACCACATTCAAACAGTAGTTCATGCCAGCTTTGCTGCAGATCAAGAACTTTTGCTGCACAGCCAAATGCCTCCAGCATATTCCTGCCCTGCCTCTGCATTCCCCACTGTTAGTTGCTGGAGCACAGCCAATGCCAGCCTCTGTCCTTCTTACCACTAAGATGTGGGATTCACACTCCACTGACTTTACACCACTATCTGGTTCATTAGATACTCTATTCAGAAAGCAAGATATGTTCTGAATCCAGTTTTCTACAAAGGAAAATGTGACCAGACTGATTTGTCCTAAGCACTCAATGATAGAGCACTCAGAAAGCAGAAGAGCATTTGCTTTCTCCACTGGAATTTCCTCAGCCCTGTCCAGACATCTAGGCAAGGCCTTTTCTCCCTCCTTTTCCCCCTCTGCAGAATGACCAGAGTTTTAGGCTGTACAAATGCTCCAAAGAAATCTATGGAGAAAAGATGCCCACTCCAAACTTCTAGATGGCAGGAGTAGGTAGGGTTTGCATTCACTAAACAGAGCTCACAGCCAAATTTGGCTAGATCAGCTAGATTCCTTGTAAGTTACAGGCAGGAAGTCTCAGTGTGAACAGCAAGATCTCCATAGGACAAAAAATGAACTAAATGTGGAGCCCAGAGTTGTTTGTGCATCACTCACATTTCAAGGATACTCAATATCCTGATATTCATTTTTTCACTCTGCCATACCAAGCCCTCAAGGTAAACCCATACATTAAAACCAGATTTTAGCGTAATGGCTGAAATCCAAATGGACTGATACAGAGATTCTGACATCAATCATACCTAGGAAGTTCCTGCTAGGCTTAACCTCCTTAATTTGGATGCTTGTGGCTCCCACAGGGATAATAAAGATTTGATTGTAACCTGAAAAAAAAAGGGGATTATTCAATATCTGACTGTGGGTGCCATACAGCCACTCCCCTGTGCCAAAGATGCTCATGGCTTCATTTGTGCCTGAACAACTAGGTGAGTTTTTGATGGTGACATGAAGCATTTCCATCATCCCTTTAACTGCATGCTGAATAACCTCACCCTACATTATCCACAGATCAGTCCATGCATAAAAAATTCCAATGACACCTCAGAAAAGTCCATTTGCTACATTTTGAAGTCTTTGGAATTTCAGCAAGAATCATACTGGAGTTCAACATAGAGAGATGTGACCACAAGTGCAGATGACATCTTGGAATTTTTCAAAATCGGCCAAATGCAGAAGATGCAGTCCCTGTTTCTAGCCCTGCACATGTCCTGGTGGGGCTATCAAAACACTGGACAGCCTTACAAAGGCGGTGTGTGGTGATGTTATTGTGGTGCATTTATAGCACCTGCTGGAGAGGCAGTGGGGAAAGCCATCAGCATCATGGCAAGTACTCCAGTGTGGATACAGATTAACAAAGTGATTCCCAGGATAAGGCCAAGAGTATCTTTTCTGATGCTAAGGCCACACACTGTACAGATATTTCAAGTGACCATCCAAGCATGCCTATAACAATCATGGGAGCAGGTGTCCCAACTAGCCCTTGTAGCAGTTGATTTTTGGTTTAACTCTCTCCTTCTCACCTGCCCAGACTACCTAGGATCATCTGTACCTTTAGGGAGGCTGGCCACATCAAAAGTGCCCTTCACACCATAGCAGGTGCTGCCATCTCCTCCACACTGCAGGCACTTGTCCTCCTTCTTGGCAGATTCCAGCATATTATCACAGCCAACGGCCTATCAGAGCACAGGAGCATTAGTAGGAATAAAATGTGATGACAGAAGGGGGAAAAAAGGCCAAATGCTGGACAGATCTTTTGAGAAAGCCTGAATCTAGGGAGCCTGGAAAGACAGGATAGGGCAGAGAAAACAACAAAGCTGTTATCTACTATTTCACAGCCAGAGCCAGATAAATGCTATCCAGATGCTCCTTAGCACCTTGAAACTGAGTGATTCACCTTTTCTGATGCTATGATGAAAGGTCAAGTAGAACAAAGGGAGACAACAGAAAGACTGACAGACCCAATGAAGAATGAAGGAAGTACTGAGATGACTAACCTGACAAACTCCCTCTACACAGATATCTCGCTTGCCAGGTTCACAGGTAGTCCCATCTACCACTGCTTCCTTGTGCCTGTAGTAGAAGTTTTCTCCCTTGGGAATACAGTTTAACTCACACTTATTAGTTGCTGGCAGGAGAAAAAAAAAGAAACATTATATAATATAATAACTTGATACTGGATCAGGAGCCTAGTTCTAGATCACAGGAGCAGAAACAGAGGGGTCTACTGATACTAAGTGGCAGATATTAAATTATTTTCTCGGTCACAAACTGCTGGAGGCTGGAAAAATATTCTAGTAAAATCTCACTGTACACAAATATTTCCTCAGAGGACATTGGTCTAAGTGGATATTTGGTTATTCCTTAGTAGGATTGCTCTTATACTCCCTTGGAGTACAGGGCTTTCTAGAATGAGACCAAGTGCTGATACAGAACTGTTATTTTAACAAGCAACAAAAAACCCTTTTAAATCTATCTTAAAATTCCTCATAATTAAAATCCCTCATAATTTGTTAACCAACTGTGAATGATACCATATCAAAGCTCAGAGCAAGGACCCCTGGTTCCCACAACTGTCTTCTGAGCTGGTTCCTCAAGAAAGCTGTGGTCTGATGAAAGAGATGTTGTATTTTCTGAAGCACTCATTAATTACATACATTTGCTGCTCTTGTGCCCTGCTAATTTTCTTTTGACCATATTGGAAAATACAGCAGAACTTCTGCCCCTCTAATACTTTGGAACTTAGGTGCAACCAGTTCCAGATTTCCTTGAGCAATGTTTCTGAAGGAATGGTTGTTACAAGAAACAAGTACATATTGCTGCAATACTGTCTCTTGGCCCATACAGTGTCTTCAGGACAGCAATGTTTTGCTGCTGGCAAAAGGATTTTTTTCCATGCCAACTCCTGCCCCCCACTCCAACTAAAGAAGTACCCTGCAAGGATACTACAGTAAAAATCATTACACTCACTTCAAAACATATTGTTGATAGGGAGTGATGAACTGTAACCCCACAGGTCTATCATTACCTCCATAATATGGAAGCCACTTATATTTCTTGCCTTGGAATTCTGTCCCATCAAACTCTGCACACTGCTCTGCCCGGAAATCCCGGGAACCTTCCGGGCAGTTCTGTTTGGAAGAGAAAGTGTTTGTATTGGAGTATTATAAAAAAGGAGGAAAATAAAGTGTACAATAAAAATGCCCCTTCAAACTGGGGCATAATTTCTACATACTTTTGAATGGATACTGGTAATGAACTGCATCCACTAGTAACATCACAGAAACAGGAACTAATAATCACATCTTATTTCTGAATAAGAATGATGTTTGTCTGGGGAAAAGGAGCAGCAGGAAAGAAAAACTAAAACCAGAGCAACCATACCTGAACATTACATGACCGATAGCTTCGTGTTGGTCCAACACAACTAGAAGGACCTTCTGTCCTGGAAGACAGAAAAAATACATGGAGCTCTCTGAAGAATACGCATGCAAAAGTCATCTCATAGCAGACGTTACAAATCACCTTCACACCAAGCATATCACCCTCACAGAGTTCCCTGAAATAGCAAAATAACTAATATGCACTTCTTCACCATTAAAGCCAGCTGGCATTTTCTAGTGGCATTTTATGCTATGGTTTATGTTCTGGCATGAATGAGACATGCATCATGAAAAACTGCAGTACAGCTCTTCAGGGTCACGTTTCAACTAAATAATGGAAGCTGAGATTTTAGTCCATCATCCACCAGCAAACAGTCCAGTTGTCCATACAAGAAACAGAAACATGTTATGTGCAGCACGAGGATAGTGGCCAATTCAGAATATCTTTGTGCATCATTTATCTTGATTTTTTTGTGCCCAATAGGTCCCTTATTAGGAAGAGCGAAACATGCCTATGGAGAGTGTGCAATAGCCTTAGTCCAGTCAAATGACCCTAGCTGAGAATTATGGAGAGTAAAAATTATGGAGGAAATTGATCTAAAACACCAATCAATGCCTAACACTTCAGTGTTCCTAAAATGGAGAGACAGGCCTTCAGGGATTCTGGCAGGTATAAACCATAATGGGCAGCCTTCAAAAGAGACCTTTCTTTATTCTCTGTGGGAAGCAGCAGCTTCATAACTCTGTCTTTCTTCTATTACAAAACCTCCTCTCATTTCTCTAAACAGAGAGAGGCCTGTTTTTCTCAGGATATTATTGAGAGTCTGGCTTTTTTTCCCTCCTTTGCTTTGTTTTCATCCACAACAAGATCTCTACAGTCCATCATTCCCAAAAGGTGCAGTACCAGTCATCATCCTCATTAGGATGCAGCTGACCCAGCTGCAAATGAGGTGGCACAGCGCTACCGCTGCTTGAGCCAAATTCACTCTTCCATTTCTTCTGGGGCAATTTACTGTCCTGGGAATCATAAACCTGAGGAAACCTCAGTGCTGTCACCAGCTCTCAGGAGAGAAACCAACTGCTCTGGCTTCTTCTCCATCTCCCTCAGGGCTTGCCACACTAGACCTGATTGAGCAGCTGCTACCATGCCAATCCCCTGATTGCACAGCCTCAGATCTCACAGAGAAACTGCTATGATCTATCAAAGGAGCCAAAGCAAGCGCATGTTGAAGAGGGGACTACACAAAACAGCAGTGACAAGACTGAAACTGAGGTTCATCTCAAAGTGGACTCATTCCCCTGGGATCAAACACTAAGTGTTTTTTTCTGGATGTATATTGGAACATAACTGCACGAGCTCAGTAACAGTACAACACATTTAAAGAAAAGAAAGGAAAAAAAAAAAAAAAAGGGTTAGCCCTCACCTTTGGGAATAGCAGCGCCGCTGCCGAAAGCTGACTCCACCGCCACAGCTCCGACTGCACTTGCTCCATTCACCCCAGCTCCCCCAGACATCAACCTGCCTTTTCATCCGGCTGCCCTGGGAATAAAAACCCCACAGACATAGCAAAAAGACATGGCAACACAGGGAAAAAAAAAAAAAGAAAATGAAGCAGAGATCCTATGTGCTCCCTTGCAAAAAAAGGCTGTCTTGCTGTGCTGTATTCCTAACATGAAAAGTGGCACACAGTAGTACAACAGAAAGATCAGGTCTCTAGTATCCAGGAGTATTAGCTTGCTGAAGCCACATAGCACATCCAGCCTCATAATCTCTCTTAACAGCTACTGTTTTTCTATTCATAGAATTTCAGCACTTTTGAATAACGATCTAAAAGAAGATAACATCTTCCTCTCAGCAAGGCAGCAAAGGCAAATAATTACTTCAGGGACTCTAAGCACTGTCACTCCACACCAGATCAATACAGCCACTTAAACCCAAATCCTTGGCTCTAAGTACAATACTTAAGAGAAGTAAAGGAAGCAGAAAGAAATGCCCCAGAACACACTTTTTACTGCAACAGAGTTCCATATATGGAGCTTCATTCCCCTTACCCAAATGTGTCCAATGACAGTGTCAAGGTCTGGGCCATCATTAGCAAAACCCTTATTAATTTTGTATTTAGAAAGTTTGATTACTGACATTAAGAGAAATAACTATGATAATATAGACAGAAATTTACAAGTGAGATGGAACTAACCAAAATACATTGTCTTGGAAATGCATGAAATATCATACTTTCAAAAAAAAAAGGCCTTCTGCAAGCTGATGGGATCCACATACAGCAGGACATGTGTGGTTAGTGGGAAGAATGGCAATATCTTAAGGAAAAAAGTAATATTTGCAAGATGCAGTAGGACTAATTCTGCTTGAAAAAAGAAGGTAAGTGCAGGGTTACCTGGTGAATGACACTGTAAAAACAGGGTTTGCAGGGCAGCTGCAAACTGAAGGGCAGTTTATGTATACAATTGTACCACTGAGAAGGTAGTGCAGGTCATTTGGGCACTGAGACATTTGCTGTAGTGAAGAGTGGGCAGGCAGAGAAAAAAAAGGAAAAAAATTATTGTGATGTGACCTAACTTGCCTCCACACACAAACATCCAAACCTCTGCTAGAAATAGGAGCTAGTCTAATAAATCATCCAGTGAGTCCAACTCAGGCAAGATGCATGGGTTAATCCTCCCTTGTCATTTAGACAGGCTTTATAGTTTTTCACACACACTCTCTGCCTTACTGTATGTCCAAGTTAGTCTTGTTTCTTTACTTCACCCTTTTTTAAGGAAATAATTTCCTGCTGCTGGCAGAGCAACAGTCAGAAATATTAGCCAATCATATCTATGCATTTACTACAGAATTACCCACAACTGTCTAGCTGTAGAGTCACCCCCAAATTACCACCTGTATTTCTCTAATGAGAAACACTTTCTTCCTAGCTCGGCTACTTACTTTTCTTCACACAATTTTTTCTAATACCTCTGGTTCAGACTAACTCTGTTTGTCTTCATCCTGCTCGTTCGGTGGCACTGCCCAGGTTACAGCCACTTCTACATAGCTCCTCTTGGCCAAGTCAACATCTCCCCGATCCTGTGCCAAACCCTTCTCCCATTCTTTCACTTCAGATATTCAGGTCACTGTGTGTCTTCTGCATTCTCATTTGCCTTTCTGGGCATAATCCCAACAATAGTGTTTTAGCTTTCAGCAAGGCTTTTTCAGCAATCTTATTTTCCCAAGTTTTTCTTTCAGACACCTAATTCCTCCCCCTGTAATCCCTCCTCCCTCACCCTCAAAAGAATAAAATACGCTACCATTTTTTCTTGGCAGTCTTATTCCTCTGTATCAACTGACTGATTTAGGTGCAGTATTAGCTCACCCTGGAAACAAGGGACCTTTCAGTCAGCATAAGGGAGAAGGAAACGTGTAGATAAAAATCCAAAGGAGGAGCATTTGAAAGTCAGATTACTGGAAGGCAATTAGGATAGAAAGCCCTTCCTTGACACACACACACCACCCTGATAAATATTCCAATATCCCTCCTACAGAACTAGCATTATTTATTCCTTCTATAGAGAGTAAAATCTGCAGGGACTCTTTGTTGTAAGGCTTATGCATCCACAGAGTTCAGGAACAATCATTTTTCTCAGTATCACTCCATTTATGTACACCCCAAAAGGAGCATCAGACAAAAGAATCCTCCCAAAGCTGTACAGTGTCAGAGAAAGATTTTAATAGGGGCCCAACTCCCATATTTGGAAATCTGTGTACAGTCCTCATTACTTCAGTAACTGCACATGTGTAGGCAGACAAAGATAAAGCAGCATGTTTATAATAAATAATAAATATATTATTACATAACCTGATAACAGGACATTTTTAGATGCTGTCAGCCAGTTTCTCCTCCAAAAGCCTCTTTCTCCTCTCTTCAGACTCTGGAATGCTTTTATCTTATGTCAGCCAGGACAACTAAATTCCATTCCCTCATGGATTTCAGAATGAAAAATCTACAGTCTTCATTACTGTAACAAATTCATTCGGTTCCGTTCTTCTCTTGCTTCAGCCTGACATTCATACAAGAATGTAGTTTCTTTATCTGCATAAAGTATATATTTTAATGTTTCAAGAGAAGTGAGAAAATGCATACAACCATCTTTCCTGACCTGTAAAAACTCCCCAAAGAGCAGACAGTTAGTGCCCAACTGCTCTGTCCAGTTTTATCACCAGTTGAGACACCAGCAATGCATCCTTTCTGGGAATATTGATATTGCCCATGACCTGGCACTGTGGACTCTCAGGGCTCATTCACATACAGGCAGCTGTGGTATACAAGTTTAGAAGGCCAGGGATTTCATTTTTATGAACACTGCATTGCTTTCATCAGTTCCTAGACAGACGAACTGCTGATGTAGTGGCAGCATCTGCTGTTACCAGGCCAACTGTATCTGATATCATCAGCAAGCAAAGAGCTATGCCTCTGAGTCATTAGACCTCCAGACCTCATCTGCAAAGACAATTCCAGTATGCATCACAGGCAAACAAAAGAATTATGGAAAAGTGTCCTAGATAGCTTATTATGTACCATGTAATGTTTATTTTTGTGTATGACACATGCACTGGAAGAGAAGCTATGAATGGGACTTGACTCAGAAAAACAGAAAATGCTTGCACTATGTAGGAGCACTTTAAAAGGGGTCCTTGAAAGACTTTCCAGTCAGTTTGATGAGATGGATAGAAAACTATGCATGGGAAGAGGGCTGTGCTTCCCAGACAAATGCATTGCAGGCATGCAGTGATCCACAAAGTTCATATCACCAACTGTGGAGAAGTGATTCAGTGGGAACAATTTCCTAGTGCCTTGTTGCAACTCAAATACCAGCAAGCTATCAAAGAGAACATCAATTTACTATACAATCCCAAGTGAGCAGTGAAGTTCTGCAGTCACACATCCAAACAACCTACATCCCAGGTAAATTCTTACCCCTTGCTCCTTGGGCACCTTTCAGGACTCAGAGATAGTCACCCTGAATTATTTTGTGATGTTTGTTTGGTGCTGCTTTTCCAGACTGATGAGCAGGAACAAAACGTCCTGTTGCACCACCCCAACAGTTGCTGCTCAAAGCATGTGGTTACTGATAACCACACTATGCCCAGAAGGTTGTACAGCTTTGGCTGTTGAGATGCAACTGAAGCATTGTTTTGGACACTGAAACGTCCTTACTGTGATTTCTGGGGCTGTTTCACTTGCTTACTAGGTTCCATTGGAATCAGACACAAATCTCAGCACCGACAGGGAGAAGGTGGTGAGAAATAGAGGCTGACGACAAAGCCCTGTCCAGCTGTTACCCACTGAAAACAGATATTGCTCACAATGATAAAATGAGTAATGTGGTGTCACACTTATATAGTGTTTCCATGGCATAAAACTACAGTCAAAATCAGACTCTCTCTCTTTAACCTTTCTTAGTATTTTTGAAATAACACTGCGTCATTTTATTGGATAAATATCTACTTTCTGGTGTTTATAGTTTCTGAAATATGGTTAATGTTTATTTTGACACACCCTGAACTGTAGCATCATTTAGGAAACATGATGTAGGAGAGAAGGGTGAAAACCAAATACCTTACAAAAGAAAACTATCACCACTATCACTTCTGTAATTGTTTCATTGCCAAAGTCTTGGCAAGTAAGAACTCTTCAGTGAAAAAATGAGGCTTCATTAACATTGAATAATAAGTGCTTAGGGAGAAGTTAATTGATCAGAGAAAATTTTATAACAGAAAGGGGAAAAGAAAGAAAAGTGTCAAGGTGCCCCAAAGATTGGCTGCTCACTGTGGGCCAGTAGTGAGAGACTGTCCCAGGACAGCATAGCGGGCCAGGGAGCAGCCCCAGCCCTGGGAATTGGGCACCTCCACAAGAAACTAGGCTAGGAGTTGGGACTGCAGGTGGGCCTGACTCATCAGGGTCCATGGCTGGCCAAGCAGAGTTGTGCAGATCCTCACTGGGGCAGGAGAGCCTACAAGGGTGTCCTGGGCAGTGGGCTGGGTGTGGAGAGTCCAGTCAGGGCCTGTAAAGCCTAGTAGTGCCCTCAGAGCCCTAACAAAATAACCCACATGGACTGTGTCCTTAGACCATGTGCTCTTTGGTATATGAACCATTTCCTTCTTCTTTCTATATCCAGAAGAATTACCCAATACTACAATGATGACCACCAATAATATATTTTCACATAGCTAAGCTCTGCATGACATGTAGTATCCAACCCTCAAATTTAATTGAAAGGGAGCTGAAAACATTCAGTATATGTTACATGTTTATAACTTAGACATCTGCTGCTATGCCAATATGCATTTTCAAGATGGCTCCATCTGCAACCAGCTAGGATATTAGCCAAAAATGTTACCAAAAATGAGCTAATTAATCCAAACCACATCAGCAAAGCATTTTTTTTTATAATTCTGTCTTAACCATTGATCTTTGCTCAGACTCAGCAGGCTTGTGAAGAGCTTTGAAGGTGAATAGTGCCAAGTACCATTTCTATGAATAATGAATAAGCAATCAAAGAATTGTATTTGAGTAAAACTAGAAAAACAAGACTGAAAGTGAACAAGATGGTGACAGCAGGAAGCAAAATACAAAGTGATGCAGAAGAAGTATCTTATTAAGACAAGCTGCTCTACGAAGATGAGGAAAAAAACCCAGGCTTTGTTAGCTTTAATGGCTTGTGGTTTACACTCACTGTGTACATCTCCTTTCATTCCACTCTCATCCTAGCCATGGCTCGTTAGCATATGCCCTCTAACAAATACAGTAAAATCCAGCAGTTCCCCCACACCTTCATTTTCTCAAAACACTTCATCACTGAGCCCTCTCCCTTGTGGTTCCCAGCTCTTTTCCATGTTCCCTGTTCAACTCTTCAACACTCCTCACTGTGCTACCTCTCTTTGGGCTGTCCCACCCTACAGCTAGCTCCTTCCACACCCACTGATTTTCTGTCAGCTGGGGAGAACATGGTGCATGCCTGGTGCGTTGCACAGCCAGGGAGGTGCTGCCCCATGGGGCAGTGGGCAGAGCAGGTACCAGTTGCTTTTTGGAAATGGAAAGGCTTCCAGAAATTCCAGGTGGCCTGGAGATGAGAAGGGAATTTAAAAGACACAGCCATTGCAGAGAAGTCAAATTAATTCTTGGAATCCTTGTGGAGGAAATGGAGCACATTCAGAAAACTCTACAAAGAAGATGATTGTAAGTAAACTTTATGACCCCAAACTTATTTGGAAAAGTGGACAAATCACACAGTATGAAGTCACTAGAAGTTGTTTATCCAAGGGGCCTAACAGGAACTCAAGGTTGAAATGGATAAACTGTTACATACTAGCAAACAACCCTCTCAGCTAAATCTACTTCAATATGTGATTATTGGAAAGTGGAAAATCTGACACCAGTTTACAAAATGATCCCAGGGGAACCCATGGAACTGTACATTCACAGAGCATAAAACTGATGTCAGCTGATAAATTAATAGAAGTTATAACAAAGAACAGAGCTAGCAGGCACCTGCATAAATACAGGATGTTTGGGAAAAAGTCAATAGGACTTTTAAAAGCAAATTCTTCTAAGAATATTGCAGTTCTTCAATTCACAAACACATCAACAAAGGTAACCTGCCAGATACACTCAGATTTAGCACAACACTTCCAAAAAATCCTTCACCTAAAGCTCTGAAGGAAGTTAAGCAGTCAGAAGGACAATTCTTCAATGGATGATGAGCAGGTGGTCCAAAGACAAAAGCAGGAATAAAATCTCCACCCACTGCAAGAACTGACATTAGCAGCAGAATTCCATAAGGAACCAGAATGCCTCAGCACATTTATGAGCAATGCCAAAACCACAGAAGTAATGAAAGCAGATGATAAGGGTAATACAGGGTAATAAAGGACAACAGAAAACCAGAGACTTACTGCAAAGAACCACGGGAAAGCATTATAGCATTAGCGATTTATCACTAAAATGACAGTGGAGATTTAATGTAGGCAACTTAAGTGACACAGGGGAAACACAAATCCTGTCCCAAATTGCTATTTTTTATTAATTATTAATTAATATTAATAAATCATTACATTGTAGCTGATATTTAGCTCTCAAGAGCAGGATGTTGATATTATGGCTTCAAGGAGGCTTTGACCAAATTCAGGGAAGAGAGAGAGAGATATCTCAAGCTCAAAGGGTTCATAAACTGGAGTTTATTGGGGGAAATTGTATCTGCCTACCTTTTAATGTTTTTTTCTAGACACATGTTTGTGACATAGCTGTAGACAGGTTATAGGCCAAAACAAACTGGTTCTACCTGGTAAAATTGTTCTTGTTCATGTTTTCTCCCTTTCCCTCCATAGGAATAACAGTAAAATCTCTTCTTTCTCTGCACTCACAGTAATTTTTACTGTTTCTGTATGACCTTAACTTTTATGTCCTTGTGTACCTTCTGCCCTTTGTTAAAGCTGGGTAAGGCATCTAAAAGTTTATTCAATAGATTAGCACTTTAAACAATAACAATGTTGAGTTATTCAGAATAAATTAAAAAACAGCATTTCAACCTAGAAATGCAGATCCATATGAAGAAACAGTGTTCAGAGGAAATGTATGACTTGGACAGATGCAGTATGGCAGGGAAACTGACATACTGAACTTAAGTGGTGGCCAAGCAAAATTTCTCCTTTCATTCAGCATGGCTTCAAGAGGAACTATCGAATGCATGCAGGAGGTAGAGTCTAATGCTACAGAGAAATGTCAGCCTTCACAGTCTCAGGGTACTTCAGTGATATCCCTTCCCAAAAAAATCACCAATATCTCCAAATTAGAGATAGGCAGGTGAACAGATGAACTGAATAGAATAAATTCAATTTCTGGTTCTTTTAACATACAATATGATTTTTTTATTAGTTTTGAGACAGCAGGCACTCATTTAAGCAAATTTCCATCTGCAAGGGAAACTAACAAACTCGGCTTGATTTCTGGTCTCATCCCCGATCTTCAAAGGTGGCCTAGAAAGCAAAACACTTGCTCCAAGTGATAATTGCCTCTTTTTTTCCCCACTCTCTTTTACTTTACACCTAACAACCATGTAATGTCTTCCTTTGTTAATACTTCCACTCTACTCTGTAGGTCATCTTTTACCTTAGATGACCAACTCACTAATAAAGTTTAACTTCAAGTCAGGCAAACTGTTTTCAAGCTGCATTTACTTCAGAAAGATCCTGCTTCTCACTCAGAAAGGAACATGAATCCCGGTTCATAATTGCTGCATTATTTTTCTGATAATATCTCTTATTGGCTTACCATAAAGCAACCTCTCCCAGCAAAGCTAAACCACATGGCTAATACTTCTAAGACCAAAGAAAAGAGAATAATGAAATAACCAAAAATCCATTCTCTTTATTTCAAGTGATAACTCTCTCTAGCTTTGAAGCAGAAGACAGCAATTACTGCTTTGCAGATAACATCCTTAGAACCAAAGGCACTACCAGAATTCGATTATTTAATTGCCATGTTAGACTTTCCATAAGATGTGCCACAATAGGCCTGATGACTTGACCCTATTAGCTCTTTCAGAAATACTTTCTACAAAGCACTTGAATTACAGATGTTGACAGTTCTTAACAGAAGTATCTTTCATTTCTTGTAACAGTGCTCAGAAGAGCATTTACTTACTGAAAATGCAGAAGGTGACGTTGTTGCTAGCATGAGCAGAAGGAACAGGTTCTTCATCTCTGTCTGTGGGAACAGAAAAATTACTCATCAAGATTGCTTGCTTCTTTGCTGTTTGGTGGAAAAGCTACAATACCACGAAGTAAAAATGGAGGTGGAAGTAAAATTAAGAGGAGAGGAGAAAAGCAGTTTTACCACTAAACTCCCTGAAGAGATGAAGGCATCTGCAAAGATTGAAAACACCCTGCACATAAAGCCAAGATATAATTACTGAGAGTGCTTAATTCCCTGAACTTTCCTCTGGTATTATGAGAACACCATCCCCAGGCACAGTGGAAGGTGCATGCTGTTGCATGTCTGCCCTCCCACCCCTTTACGTATACACCTGATAAAATACTTGAGGATTGCAATGACTTCAACCAACCCAAGGTAAAAAATTCCACAGTTAAGATTTCTGTACCCTCCATTCATCTTGTGTAGTTGTGCTTGTTTAAAATCCCATAATTCATCATGGACAGCTATAGCTAGATTCCACCATGAGCAGTTACATCCCCTCTGCAGAGCTAGAAAGGAAATCAGGTCATGTAGGCTGGTATGGCAGCATACAACAGTTCCTGAATTTGGGACATTGCCCACACTTGGGACCACAAAACTTTGTTGGTACATTCCCTGTTGCTACTTAATCCTTCTTTTTTGAGTTGCAGTGACACCAACCACCACTCACCAGAGCTCACAGCTGTGACAGGGACACTTCAGCCTCTACAGACTGATTCTTTCTCATCACCCTTTTCTCATGACCTTGAGACCAGCTAAGCCCAGGGGAAAAAAAAAAAGAGAGAGTAGATGCTCCTACCACAGTTTTATCTAGTTTGGGCTTCTTTCTAACTTGGAAAAAGGAAAGGTAAAAGGAGAAATTTTCCTTTCACAGTACACAAAGGCATCAAGGAAGAAATGGTTATTTAATCAGTCCTTGTAACAATATCTGTATTAATATTAAAACTTCATATATAGCTTCTTTAGCCTGGCCTATTAAATTCAGATAAAATACAGCATATGTATCACTATTAACAATGATAACATTGATAAAAAATCATTGTTGCATGAGGATATGACATCAGAACCAAGAAATACCCAAAATGAAATTTAGTTCATCTGGTATTTGAGTATTTCAGGTTACTTTATGATAGGCAACCAGTTTTCTTATAGTCTTAGGCCTCAACGAACAGATTCCATAACAACTCTCCAAGTCCGTATATACGATGGATTTTAACACTGCCAACATTCACCATGCTGAGAATAAAAAGCTTGTTCCTAAATACTTTATCTTTCAGATGTAAAAGCTACAAAAAAAAAAAAATCAGTTACACCTGTCTGTGTACAAAATAATAGTAAGCAGAGAAAATGGAATTGGGAAAACAAACACTGATAAACTTCTCTCCCTAAACACTGAGTCATAAGATTCATAAGAAAATGAAGATATAGGAGTTTTTTAATATGAAAAGACTATCATTAATTTTGGTTTACTAATTCTTAGGAAACTGAGGGAAGACTGTGTATCCTCTATCACCCACAGGTACTACTACTCTTGCTATTCAAATAAAGGAAGACACAACCTGGGGATACCTTCCAGAAGATGTAAAGAATGCTCTCTGTGCTCTAGAGGCCAGTGACCAGGTCAGGCTGGATCTCTGTAACAACTGTACCAAGCATCCTAGCCTTTCTCGGAGGAAACACAGGCAAGAAGACACCCTTTTGCTACAAGATCTGTGGACACAAGCAGCAAAGTTCTCCTGAACACCCACAGCACTAGGAAAAGGCATTGTGAAAGCAGCATCTTCCTTGAATGGTGTTGCCATCAGAGGTAAATATTTGAGATCAGCTCCTATTCCTACTACCTGGAGGGAAAAAAAATCACCTTTTCCCCAGCACTCCTCTCTCACATATTCCATTTCCAGCCACCTCTCAGGTCCACAGATATGGCCTTGAAAATCAAATCCTTGTTCTGCAGCTAATGAACTGTCTGCTCAGCTCTTTCTACCATCTGAGCCAAGAGGCAGAGAGGGAGCTGGGACCAAACCACATGAGGCTCGTGATAAGAGGCTAGAGGAGCAGGTTACCAGGGCTAGCAGTGCTCCATTCTCCAGGTAGTTAGAATTTTGGATGTTTTCAGCCAGGCAGCAGAAAAAGATTCTCTGAGGAGACAAGTAGAGTCAGAACTCAATGTATGGGACAACCCTGTGCACCAAAGCAGCAAGAGGTTACAGCTCTGATGCTTGTTTGTACTTTTGTGCCATTGCACTTGCATGGAAATTTCTATCATATGTCCCAAATTTAGCATTAAAATATTTAGACCATCCAGACCTATTAAACTGGTCAAGAGATTCCCAGAAGGATTGGCAGAAGGAAGAACAGGACCATCTGTATCCTGTGAAATTCCCCACTGGAAAAAAGATCCTGTATTTGATTACTGAGTATCAACAAACTTGTTATTTTAAAAGCTTCCTCAGACGAAGGATTCAGCATTGATTCCTTTCACCTTAGTTTCAACCACAATAGATGGGATTGAAGAATCTGTCTGAAACCTTAAAGAAAGGTCAAGTTCTGTTTCTGGATTTCAAGGCCCTTTAAGTCCTTGTAGGACCTGGGGTACAGCAGCCTATGTTTATTCTGCTTGCTCGCCATTCTTCTCACTGCAGGCTGAGTATGCGGGGGAAGGAATGAAAAGGACAGTGTTTTGCAGTTCTTTCACTTGTAACAACAGCAGCTGCTGCTCCCTGAGCCTCCTGCCCTTCTCCAGTTTTCTTCAACCCTCCCCAGCTCCCTTTTCCCACTGTGTGCTAGAACAGCCTCTCCACCCCTCCTCCACCCAGAAACAGCAGCAGAGCCTGAGGGGAAATGGTGACTTTATGCTCAAGCTATGGAACAGCTGCTGGAAAGCTCACAAGGAGGAATTCCTGCCATAGTGCTAAAATATGAAGTTATCTCAGGGAGAGGGTTTATGAGATCACAACAAGAAAGGAACAAGCAGAATCTTTGACCAGAAATAGAGGTGTGCCCAGCTGAAACCTCTGCCCATACACCAGAAGAAATTCAAATTGTCTAGGCAGTCACATCTGACATAAGTGCTCAGGTGAGATGAATAAAAGGCTTGAAGTGGGGAGTGGTTCCAGCCATCTGTGAGCTTGGTCAGAAAGAATCAGCTTCAGAGTTGAGCTCTAGACTGTTTTCTTGAGGAGATGCTGACCCAAGCTTCTCCAAACACTGGGAGAAATTCAAACTGGGATCTAACTTTAACAGCTCAGGAACCTTCTATTCCAAAACAGGAGGGTGAGAGAACCACAGAGGAGATAACTGGAATTTCCTAACTGAACAGAACACAAGAACACCATTACCACTGGAAACTGGGATAAGCACCTTGTTTCAGGGCTTAACACTGAACCCACTTAGGAAAGAAGATTCTGCCTTTACAAACAGAAGTTCTAGAAAAGACAGATGGGCAGACTTGGAGAATTCTCTATAGTGGAGCCAGCAGTGTGCTGCTGTAAAAATATTTTATTTAGTTTGAAACTCTTATCTAGGGCCAGGCAGGCTTAGCAAGATCAGTCAAATCTTCATGAAGACCAGGAGTATGTTTTAGAATCAAGGACAGTTTTAATGACTCCTATATTTACTTTATGTGTGTAAATCCTGCCTTCCAATGCACAAATAAAATTGCTTACTTAAACTTGGCCACTTTTTCAAACCACCTCTTAACATCCATGTTCTTGGGGAAACATATATACATTGCCTGTATATAGATGAAAAAATATGTGTATATATGAAAAAATAACTTTGAATCAGTTGTCTAATTTCAGGGTCTCAAAAGCAATAAAATTACATTTTGAAGGAAAAGATACTGGACCAGGATGAAGAGAAGTGTTGAACTTTTAATCTATTTAGATGATGACTTTTTCAACAGGAAGGAAATCCAAACTTAAAAGTAATGTTATGAATAACTTAGCCTTGTGTAAGCAAGAACTTAAGCTGTTTAGGCACTACAGAATCAGATCACAAAGTCAGAATAAAACAAGTTTCATGAGCTCCATTGCTCACACATGTATCAGGTTTTCTCTATTCTTTTTGAAAATAATTGGACAGCCAGTGTTATTCTCTGTTTAGCACACAAGACAGATCAACCTTCTTTGGCCTGTGAACCACATTTCTAAATCATCTTTGGCCAAAAACACATATCACATGCGTGATCATATGTGTGAGTCAGGGATTGTTCTAGGAGTGGTTCATAGGCAGAAGGCAAAAAGATCCCTTCAGGGTTCCTCCTTGTGTAATCTAGATGAGATTTAGCTGGACATGCAGGTAAGTGGCAAAGCCACCCAGCATTACTGACTTTGGCAGGTCCTTACAAGTAATTTCATCTCCCTTTTGGGAATTTGAATTACTCAGTTTGAAGCAACCTTGACACAGATGCTGCCTTTGCATGCACAGCTTCTGAGATACAGGTTGGCCACCCTGGCAATAAATATTTACCTGCTGCAATATCAACAGAAATGGCTTATTGTAAAGCTTAGCACATGCAGCACAAAAACAGATGTCGCCACAGGGATCCCACTACTCACAGGTTTTCAGAAATTCCTTCCCTTTCCTGCACTCACTCCCCTTTAACACATCAGATCTCACTTTGATGTTTTATTTTTAGAAATTTGGTTGAAGGAGGTGGGAAGCCAGAATGGGCAACATATCATCATCCTGTTATTCACTGACAGAAATTTTTGAGTCATTGACTGAGAGCAGTCTTTGAGCTTTTAGAGTCACTACATTTTCTAAAGACATTATGATTTTTGCTTTGCTCTAAAAACCATCCAGCATATCTTTGTTCCAGCTTGCTTTTGTTTGCCTTGACAACTGAGAAGCACCTTTTAAGTTTTTGCTGGAAGAATTAAAAAGGAAAAACATACACACAGAAAAAGAAGCTAAGATGAAGGTGGGGAGACAAAGGGGCTCCATGGAACAGGAATCAAGGATAGGGAAAAAAGTCCCTTTGCTTAGGATGTGAGCTGAGTGAGGAGAGCACAAGGACCACATCACACAGCCTAGAGGAACCAGGAGACAAATCACCACTTTAGGCAGATGGTATCACATTCAAGATACTTCTTAATATGCCTCTTTTCTTCCCCAAACACAGTAAATCATCCCTTTTTTGGACAAATTTTCAAAGAAAATCATGTGTCTTATGTCCTTTGGGTTAGGGCAGATAAGCCAAATAATGTCTATGTGCCCATTAAAACAGAAGGATGATGGACTTCCTTTGTCTTGGCCATGCCATGAACCACATCCATGAAGAGCTGCTTGTATACAAAGCAAAGGATAAATGTTTATAAATGAATGCAAACACAGGTCTGTCTGAAAGGGCTTAATGGGAAAGGAGACAAAAAACAAAGAAAACACAAGTTGTCCGAGCATAAGTTTTATGGTGGTGTCTTTACCATTGGTGTCCAGATTTAATAATTCATTCTAAATACATGTTAGAAGTTGAAGAATCCTCATCAAGAAAGTAATCCCACTGGGATACACTTTCAGCCATGTTATGCATATTATGGAAGACAAACTTTCAGCTAGAATATCTTTAAAATTCACCTTGTTAAATTAAAAAAAAGTTTTAAAAACTTACTAACAAGCACAGCAGCAGAGCACCAGCTGGCTGGAGAACTGAGTAGTGGTAACACAGCATCATCCTTGAGCCTGCTCTATCAATGGCTTTCAACTCAGCCTTCGGGCTGATTCCTAACATGAATCTGCACCAGGCCATCACTTCATGTGGCTGACAAAGACTGACATTTTTTTACAGAGGACTTGTACAGCAAAAGAAAGTTCAGCAACACCTGGGGAAGCCACAGCAATGTCTGAACACTGAAATCACACAAAACAGTAGCTGAAAAATCATTAGGCTCAAGAGCAAGATCAACACACAGAGATTCTAGTAAGGCCTCACACCATACCCTATCAGTAGGTGGGGAAGATGCAGACCTGCCTCCTTCTGGCTCTTTAAAATCCACAGTGATGTATCTCAGGCTTGGGTCAGTAAAGCACCATCTTCCAAGCAAATGTAATCACTATACCAGCCCTTTGCAGGAGCTAATACAGTATTTCATGAGGGCAATTTTCTGTCTACCTATTAATATCAGCTCAGATTCAATTTTATGCAACTAGCCTCCCACTATTAGGTTTGCAGCAAGGGATTTATTATAAGGAGTAAAGATAGGATTCTGACTTCTATTTTGGTAGTCTCTCTGTGCTTAGCTGTTAATTAAATCTGGGAGCATGTAGGGATAATGACAAGCACACAGACTGATTTAGACACTGCTAAAAGAAGCCACGCACTGCCTATGGAAAATACATGACAAGGATATAATACTCCAAACATTAGCATAATTGAAGAGGAATTTCTAACAGTCTTTTACTACTGTCCTGTCACAGCTTAAGCTTCATTTCTATGAGTTATTTAGCCTGACCTGAAATATCACCTGACACTGAGCACTGGTGCTGTTTATAAATAATAGAATGGGTTGGGTTGGAAGGAACCTTAAAGATCATTTAGTTCAACCCCCCTGACAGGGACACCTCTGCTAGAACAGGTTGTTCAAAGCCCAATCTGACCTGGTCTTGAACACTTCCAAGGATGGGACATTGCCAGTTTTCCTGGCCAACCTGTTTCATGCCTTACCAATTTATGAATAAAGATTTTCCTCCTAATATCTAGTCTAAATCTGCCCACTTTTAGTTTAGAACCATTACCCCTTGTGCTATCACTACCCATCGACATAAAAAGTGACTCACCATCTTTAAGTCCTCTTTCAATACCAGAAGGCAGCAATAAGGTCTCTCTGGAACCTTCTCTTCTCCAGCCTGAACAACCAACTCTCTCAGCCTTTCTTCACAGAAGAGGTGCTCCAACCCTCTGAGCATCTTGTGGCCTCCTATGGACCTACTCCAGCAGCTCCATGTCTTTCTTATGGTGCCCAGACCTGGACACATTATTCCAGGTGGGTTCTCACAAGGGCAGAAGGGGAGAATCCCCTCCCTTCCCCTGCTGGCCATGCTGCTCTGGATGCAGCCCAGGATGTGGTTGGTTTTCTGGGTTGTGAGAACATCCTGGCAGTTCATGTCCAGCTTTTAATCCAGGAGAATTGCCAAGTTCTTCATATGGGACCACATCAAAAGCCTTACAGAATTCTAGGTAGCTGACATCAGTCCTCCCTAGTCAGCCACTGCAGTCACTCCACCACAGAAGGGCACCAGGGTGGGCAGGCAGAATTTGCTCTTTAGTGAAGCCACACTGGCCTATCTTGCATTACCTCCTTGTCTTGCATGTTTCCACACTGTGTCCAGGAGGATCTGCTCCACAACCTCCCCTCTGGGCACCAGGCACTAGTGTTTAGTTCCCTGGGCCTTCCTTTATCCTCTTTTTAAAAATAGGAAAAATGTTTCCCTTTGTCCAGTCACTGGGGAGTTTGCCTAACTGCCATGACTTTTCAAATATTATGGAGAGTGGCTTGACAACCAGATCAGTCAGTTCCCTCAGGACCCTGGCATGCATCTCATCAGGCCCCACAGACCTGTGCCTATTCAGTTTTCACAGATGGTCTCAAACCTGCTCTTCATTTACAGTGGGAGGGACTTCACTTGCCAACCCCCACCTGAGCATGTTACCCAGCTGACACTAATCTCTTACAATTCAAAATGTTGAGAATTCTTTAGGAAAATAAAGGGTTTTCATGCTAGAAGATTGCTTCAAATTTATTTAAATTTATTCCATCCTAAATATAAACAGTAATTTCTGTGCTGTGCAATGGGTTAAAAATAAAAATAGAGGGTTATTTCAAGAGGAGATTTTAAAACCATGTAAATTTTTCTCTGCCTCTCTTTGCAAGATTCACATCTGTGTTCACTGAGAGGATGTTAGCACTACATTCAACAGTATGCTTGTAGTATATATGCACAGGGAACACCTGTAAAACCTTTAAATAAATTTGCTGGAGGACTAATAATAGACAGGGAAACACAAGACTATTTACCCTGAACCTCATGTGGGTTTTGATTGCTGATGCCTCTACATTGTTTCTGGAAGCCAAGATAGTATTGTTCATTTAAAGCTAACTCAGTTGTATATATGTATATGTAAACATGCCAAACACACCACACTTGTACAGGTACATCTCTTCCCTAAGGAATTGCTCCTACAGACTGTGATGCAGACACACCTTCAGTGGTATGAGGCAGAAATTCCCCCAGAGAAATCTGTGGGCTTGCTTACATTACTGTGCAAGAGAAAGATGAGTAACATGAGGTGAACTAAAAGAAACAAAAATGGAACAAAATCACAATCTAAACCAGAACTTTAGATTGACAAATTTAGGAGGGAGAATATGTGCTAGTGGAATTGGGGCTGCTATCTCTGAGAATACTGGCCCTAGCATCTTTCATCTGTCACTAAAAATTAACTTCATAAAAAATGATCTTAGGAGGGTGTGATCACACTGCAGTGCCTGGAGAGCTCTCAAAGGAAGCACATGCTCGACGGTGTGATCACAGCGAAATGACAACAGTGTGATCTAAAAATAAATTGGTTCTCTGCTCTGAAGCTGGTTTCTCCCACAGATGCCCAATCCAGAGCCTCCAATTATTGCTTTAAGGGCTAGGCAGAGAAATAAACAATCTGTGGATGGCACCTGTTTTCTATACACCACATCTGCATGTCAGGAAGGTGAGCTTGTTACTGTGTGAGAAAGCATAAACAAATTATTTGATCATAGGCTATGCATATGAGTAGACACCAACTCAAGTACTTTAATATAAAAGTCCCTTCCCAAATACCTAGCAACCCTTATTATTCCTTGTCCAAGACAAGACTGGACCACAACAAATCACAGTTCAGATCCAGGAGTGCTGAAAAATGAGCCTGTGAAGCTGCATCCAGCAGAGCATCATTCTGAGAGAAATAAGTCCCTTTGACAAGTCCATCATACAGTGGGCATAACTGCAAATGACTGTTCTGAATCCAAGCAATCATCTGTCACTGTCTGGGCTCAGCAGCTGTGCCAGGTACACTGCAGGGCTCACAGCACTTCTGCATCATCTTTCCCACAGACCTAAGAGCAAAGCAACCTATTTCCTCTGGTGCTCACTGAACATCAATATGCCACTGGGAAAATGCTTCCCCTTTATTCAGCTAATGATGAGCCTGTAATGCTAATTGTGAGGACTGCTGTAATTGCATCATGTCTTTTCTAGGTGCTGTTATCCTACAAAACAGAGCACCTATCCTCTTACAAAAAAAAACCTGTTTGTTTGCTGCGAATTATAAATCACTAGGTACATACACAAATGAACAAAATGGTGAACCTCTTATTAACGTTTAAGGTCCCCAGTGAACAAACAGAAAGCCTTCTGGTAGCCTAAGCTCTACATGTCCTGAGGCACAGAACAGTATTTTGCCTTATTTACTCTCTATTCAGAAGAAAGAGTTCACAATCAAGGTTGGGGTAGTTTCTTTTTTTGTTTTTTTTTTCCCTTTTTGGGTTTCCTATTCAACAGAACAAAAAGAATAAACTTTGCACCTTTGACTCAAAAGGTGCTACCAAGAAAACCAGTGGCAACAACATAGCTGCTTTCCAGTTTTCTCAACCCTTTTAGCAAGTCTGGACATGGCCATTCACCTAGACTCCAAAAGAATTTTGGTGCCTAATTTGAGAAGCAATTAATCCCTGAAGCAGCTAGATTAGGTGAGATCTACCTGCACTCTTCTTTACCAAGCTGGTAAGCAGCTGGATCTGAGAGAGCCCATCCCAAAGCCAAAGGGGAGTGATCTGCATCAGAAGTTGCTGCACTTACTGAACAGAGCAACATTTGAGATCATCCATTCCCTAAGTTCTTTATACAGTGATGGCTACTTTCCCTTAAAATTGAGACAATTTGGGGTTTTGCCTAATATTCTTTTAAACATAAATGCATACAGAGACCAGCAAACAAAGCTCTACATCCTTGCTTGAAAATCACCTCAAATCACTCATCACATATGTTCTATCAAATACTACATTCAGAATGGATTGTTTACTAGCAACCAGATTTGGAATAGGCAAATGCTACAAATAAACTATCCCAAGCCCAGCATTTCTGGGCTTCCATCAAGTGCTTAAACTCATGGAGAAAAATATTTCAAAACCAAACACCCCTAAGGTGTCAGGACACTTCACACTGTATAAGAACCTAAAAATAGACCCAAAATACAAGTCTCAGTTATCTCACACTGGACAGAAAAAAAGCACAAAGCTTCCAGAGACAGAAGCTTTAATTAAAAAAAAAAAATTAAAATTAATTAAATTTAATTAATTTAAATTAATTTAAATTTTTTTTGAATTTTTTGAATTTTTTTTTCATTTTACCAACCAATTAATTCACTGACATGAGCAAATATTAGTTTAAGTTAGTGCCATATCAAAGACACCTCGGGACTTTATCCACCTTTGTTGCCCATCACAAACACCTCCCTTTGCTCCCTGTAAGGGTAGAGCATCTGTCCTGCAAGCCCAGAGTGAGGCTACCCAATACACACATGGCTTGTAGCACATTGGCCCATCCTCCCACTGCACCTGGGAAAGAATGGCTTTTCATGGCTGCAGAGACTGGGAATGCTCTGGCATTAAAGTGTGTGGTACATCTCTGGGAAGCCAGGATAAAAAATGTAAGCTGCAGGCCAGTTTACAATGGAACGGTTGAAAGGCCTCATAAGTACAATGTAGGAAGGGTAAACGTGTGTTTGCGTAGACACTTTCCAAAGTAACAAACAAAGGCGTTTACAAACTCATTTTAAGGTCTCTACAGGGAGACCTAAAGAAGCACACCATCTCCCTAAGCTCCTGTACTAATACTAGCTATTCCTCGTCCTAGAGACTCCATTCAAAGCTAACATTTCCTTCATCAAAGTTTGAAACTCAGTTTCAAATCACCCGCTCTTCTACTTCCACCTGACCACCCACGCACAAGGAGCACCCAGCGCACCAGGCAAACCTACTGCCCTCCCACATCGCTTCCAGACCATTACCTCCGTGCCAGGACAGGTCCCTGCATCCCTGGAGCTGCCACCTTGGCCTGCCTCACACCTCAGACTCCCTCAGGGATGAGACCCGGTCCCCTTTCACAGACAGGTCTGGTGTCTCCGGCGGCGCGGTCTGGCCGGGCCTCCCTCCCGGCTCCCCTCACGCCGCTGAGGCAGCACGGGGTGACGCGGGGCCACAGCCTGCCCTCAGCACCTGCTGGCCCCCGAGCAGGAGCGGAGCTCTGCAGGGCTGACAGCCGGGGGCTAGAGGGGCCGTAGCACCCAGGCAGGCTTTGATCCTGCGTGCCAGAGCTCCGTTTCTGCCGTCAATAGCCCCGCTGCCTTTGCCTCGCAGCCCGTGCCAAGGGAGCGTGTGTGTGACCCCGGCGGGCTCGCATCCCCGCACGCTGCCACATCCTGCCACACCGGCACCGCCCGGGCACCTCCTGCTCCCCCCAGCCGCAACGTCAGGAACAGCGCTGAAGTCCCACCGGGATTAACTGCGTGCCAAAGGTACGCGCGTTCACAAAGCTCACGGAGCATCTTCTTCCCTCCCTTCTGAGAAATAAAATTCTGCAGTCATAAGGACTCTGGTCTCTCCTCTACCCTGTACTCTTTTAACTGAAAGGAAAAATTATGGGAAATGAAAAATAGTTTAAAGGACAGGAACAGCACTGAAATGACTAATAGAGAATAGATATCCAGGTAGAGGGATCAGGAGGCAGCCCAGAACACAAAGTCAGCTCCTACCTTCTGCATGTGTCTGTGACAGGTGAGCACAAAAGTTGGAGACACTCTGCACTCAAGCACCAGAACTCCCTTTCCAATCGTTCTTGTTGAAACAGTGGCACTTCAGTGCTCTTCTCCCCTGCTTCTGTTTGGTTACTAATCCTTACTGCACAGGAAAAGCAGAGTTGTGTTTCATTTAACCCCTTCAGCCTCTCAGTTTCCTCTCAAAAGTTTTCACTTTTGCTTTGGGGAGCCAGCACCATAAGCATGCACACAGGCACGCCTGCCATGGAATTGTTTCTGTAGCTTCTGTAGTCTGTGTGTGAGCACACACGAGCTCCAAACTGTGCCTAAAATTGTTGCAGGGGTGGAGCCCTTTGTAACTAGTTTTATTTTAGCTGTAGGCATCATACCATATCAAAAGAGAGACAGCTATCCACAGATCCATTCAGTATTAATTTTCAGTAAGTTCTTAACTCTGAAAAAAAAGTATTTATCTTCACATTTACTTTAAAACTACAGCCTGAATCACAGTTCACAAATAAGTTTTTGACAAAAGAAACTTTGAACTTAAATGCAATTCACAGCTAGATTTGGGTCTAGGCAAAGTTAAGCAGACTCTTAAAAGCCGAAAATAGCAGTAATTTGGATACGGACCTGAATTTAATCAAAGACAATGGCAGCACAGGTTTCTCTATTTTTTTCCTCTAACAGATGCCATGCAATTCAGAAACCCCCTGAAAACTCCTGTGAAGGAACAAATTAACAACATAAAAACTGTTAAAGGAAAAGGAATCTAGTTGGATGCATTACAAGGAAAAACTTGTGGTTTTAATCATGTGGATACTAGAGAAAACATTGCATAACAACTTATGTGTTGCTGTTGTTTTATTTTGCAAACAGATAAATCTGCCCCCCCATTGATTTTGTCCTCTGCTTAGTATAAAACAAATAAATAATGAAATACAGGGACCATAGAGAGAAAAATAGATTCTGGTCCAGCTATTAAAACAGCTATCAGCATTTCAACCCTATTTAGTATTATGACTGAGATTTCCTAGATTATGAGAACAGCTTTAAAGTTTTAAGTTTGTGTTGGTATTTTATGTTTTGCCTTCCAATTTTAGAGTCCTTTTTCATCAGTAGTTCATTTGTAACTATAAGAGAGACAACCTTGCTTTCCAAAGGAAAGATGAAACTTCTACTTTTAGGTGACTCCTCATGTTGAATCTTCCATGGAAGACATCAAGATGTGCAATGAATTCTCTAGAACTGGCATCACTACTGTCCTCTTGGCCATGCTGCTGCTTTCGATAGTCAGAAGGGACAATATCCTTGCCAACTGTTGACAAGCCTAGATGTGCACAGCTCCAAATGGAAGTTTCTAGCAGACTCATAAATGCATCAGACACAGAAGCAATTTTATTCCAGGGACACGGCTCTCTTCTCCCTGCTGCTCAACCCCTGTCTAGCAGCTAGCCATGAAAGGTACACAGTGCTCAAATCCTACCATTACTCATCCCACAGGGGACAGAGTTCAAATAGAAGTCACATCTTTTCCACAAGCAAAAGCAATCCTGTACTTTCCTGTCAAAGCTAACTCTGCCACAATAAACAAGGATAAGCCCTAACAGGAAACTCAACACAAAATGGCAACACCTCCACCAAGCAGGGGAACCACAAGATAATGAGTGACACAATACACACCAGAAGAACATCTAATGGTGGTGCAGGTGTATGGCTACCTATGTTATCCTTGCCAGGAGAAACAAAAATTGGACATGTTAATGCTTAATTAACAATAGAGAAGTGATTGTCCTGCCTCCTTAGATTCAAGTTGTCTTTAAAGAAAAATACGTTTGGGTTTTGGGCCAAGCTGCGATCCCTCCCTTTGCATCAGAAAGTGGTTACATAAGCATGTGAGCACTTTTTCCACCTGTACTCTCAATTAGCCACTGGCTAATACTATGCTGCTAGGTGTCACCTTATGTCCTAACCCTTCATGATATTTGGTCAAACCAATACCTGAAGCCTTGGCTTTCTATGAATAAACCAAACTTTCAGATCAGTTTAAAGCTTTTAGCCCATTGGTAAGAAAAAGCTGGAAATCCAATCCCAAAGGTTAAAAAACTAGAAGGCAAACCCCACCCTGTCCCCCCCACCCCCAACTTCAAATGAATTTATAAATACCCAATCATTAAAATGCCTCTCATAGCAGTGGGATCCTCAATTAATGTTTCTTTTTTGAACACCAAGTTTAATAATGTTCTTGTAGTTCTTGTGTTCTTGTTGATAAGCTACAAGGGAGTACAGAGACAGGGAAAATATGACTGCTCACGTTGGAATCTAGCCAGGATACATCCAAAAAACAGCTGTGCCTACTGCATTAAAGCAGATACTGTGTAAACACATCTGGATTAATTTTAACCCCATACAGACTTAATAGATGAGCTCCTGAGATGCTGAAATAAAAAAAAAGAACTGAGCAGACTTTTACCAAAACTAACCAACATGAAACATCACTTAAATTTATTTTATTTTAAAAAAAGGAAAGAATAATCTGCTCATGCTTCCTGGTTCCAGCAGTGATGTGACAAAATCAGAAGCTGCTAGTGTAGGATTTGAGCCATTGGAGTAGGATTCTGCTTACCTAGAAAAAGGCAATGCAAATATGAAGTAAACCTTTGCCCTGTGGTTTCACAGAAAGTTTTGCATATGTACCTTTCCTCTGGGAGAAAGGACATGATCCTTGTGTTGAAATTATTTTCACCACTTACCCTTTAGTGAAAACAAGATAATCCACTAATTCAAGACCATTCTGATCTCTTGGTAAGACACTGCCGGGTCACTGTGAAATGAACACAGCAGGACCACAGGCATTTGCCTCTTGCCACTAGGTCTATCCAGTGGCTAGCTGGCCATCTGGGTGTCCCAGATGAGGTCAAGAAGAAACAGTGAATGGATACTGCTGAGTACAATATCCCTTCTAGCCTGATCACTGCAGTGCTTTTGGCAAGGAGCAACCTCCCAGGAGCACTGGGATTTCAACAGTTACATGGCCAGAGGTCAGCAGTAAGGCTTCTGCCTTCTCTTTTGTTATACTTTTCATGGGAATAAACTACCAGGATTCCTTATTGCTAGAGGCTGTGTCCAAAGACTGTCTAAAGGTCTGCATGTTTACTGGACAGGGCTCCAGTCTAACTAGTTATGGCCAACACAGCACTGTAGCACTTAGCTGGTCACCAGATGCTCACCATGGTGCCCTATTACTCCTCATCCTCAACACAACAGTGAGAGAAAAACTGGTGGAAAAACTTGTCAAACATGATAAATACAGGAAGATTACTCACTGGTTGCTGTCATGGGCAAAACAGACTTGACTTCAGAGAAATTAGTTACTGAGAAATAAAACCAAAGCACCCTGCTTCTTCCTCAGGGGCTACTTAACACCTAACTCTTCTACCTCCTGTCCTCTCCTGCTGAGCAGCAACCAAAAAATTCAGGCAAGACTCACAAAGCCTCCGGAAGAGAAGCTTGGGCATTCATGCAAGGAAAAGGAGAATCTGTGTTCAGTTTGGTTTCAGAATTTGAACTCCCAGGAGCGGCTGTGATCAGGAAACTGTGGCATAGTCACATTACAAACTGGTGTTCTTGATTGCTCACTTTGCCATTTAGGCAAAGAGCAAGGATCTGGGGTGCTGTGATTATGGCTGGGTCGCATTGATAAAAAATGGGATGTGTATCTTGCTTTGCTTTCAGTTTCTTAGATAAGAGCAATGGCCTAATCAAGGGAAATGGACAGCCATTACATTTAGCCTACTACTTGCATTTTACCCAGAGGATATGCTCAAATATTTCCAAGAACAGGATAATACTGAACAGTAATCTTACATCCTAGGCAAGTGTGTTGATGGCTGAGGGAGAAGGTAAAGAAATAAGGGCCTCTGGGAAGTCAAATCAAGTCCACTGCTACTGGGGACATTATGGCATGTCTCTCTTTCCATCAGCTGCACAAGGGTCTGAAAATGGTAGGCTTCAGCTTACTCTGAAAACAATAAGACTTTTGACATACTGATTTTTTAACTTATGATTTTTTAAAGAAATGACAGTAAAGTAAGTTTTGATTCAACCTGAACTGAGCTTTTTCCAGACTTGAATAGTGCACCAGTAACTGCATTCTTCCCAGACTCTTACCTTTGCAAGTTAGGCATGTCATTTAGCCCTCTGAATGACAGCTTCTCAGCATACAGAATGAATCCTGTCAACCCTTCAGGAAAAGCAGCTCAATTCCACGTTCAGGAGACATTACAAAGTCCTTCGAGGAAGGCTGGAAATTGTATTACATACCAATGGATTCTGCTGTACAAGTTAACTGCACCAAAGCCTGCTATCCTCTTGCAGTGTCTCTTGCACTTGTTTATCTCTGCTGTAGAGGCCTGGCCATACATGGACCTTTTCATGTGCTGAGGACTGCTGCAGAGGAGCTGACCTGTCCAACTTTTGTATAGATACAGCTACAAGCAGAGCTGATTTTATTGTGGTTTGCCAGCATGCAGCCACTGAAGTCAGCAATGAAAGAGAACAAAGAGGTATCATCTTCATTCTTACCTAGTCTCCCTTCTTGAACACTTTCACATAATGTGGCTCAGAACTGTGGAAACCAATGCAGTCATCAGTATTTTGCTATAATCTGCTCCAGGAACAGAGCAACTCACAGGCACTTGGTCTGGCAGGATTCTCTTCTCTTAGTCCTTCTTGACAGCTGAGCCAATTCCTGTGCTGTGCTCTCCAAGAGAGCCTTCAAATAAATTTATTCTTTGTATTCAAAGAATTAGATACCTCTCTTCATCCATTTCCAAGATGAGTGAAATGGCAAGCCTGTCACTTCATATTTATTTTGATTCTCAACCAAATCAGGCGAGACTTTTACTCAGGCCGGCTTTCTAAACAAGCTGATAGCGCTACACCAAGCTTCAGCTCTTCATCCTTAGGCCGTTTAAAGAAGAAAAGCAGCAGCATGTAATGATAATGTCAGTGTTCAAATAGCAAAAAACAACTTCAAAGTGCTGTGACTAATTCTGTGCAAACTTTGTTGTGAAAGGCACTCCAGTACACTGCACCTCAGGATACAAGTGGAGGCACTATTCCATTGCTAAGACTATACTTGGATTCACAAAGATTTGCCTGTAAAAAACCAGAGAAACTACATGTAATGGAATGAACATTGTTTTTAAACCAGCCCTACTACTCCTGATTTTAAGTCATGTAAAGCAAAACCAGGACACAACTGAGTCTATTGGAATGGAAGTGGTGTTAATTTTTTCTAGCATTGAATAGCACATCTAGTTTTTCTGATGTCCCAACCCAATCTTAGGTTATTTACAGGAAATCATTCTAACAGCTTTCCTTATAAGCAGACACTTTGAGTCCTGCTAATTATTAAGAAACTGATCGTAAGGACATCGTGATCCCATTTTCTTTTTCTGTACCATGGATTTAAATATTGCGTAGGGCAAACTTGGCAGCCACACAGAGAATCTCATTTAGTGAGATTAACATGTGAACACAGAGAGATCTGGAGGGTCTCTGTCCACTCCTTGATAGACAGGATTTAAACAGGAATAATTATATTCAGCAAGCATAAACACACACACTCAAAAAGTAACATATACATGCATTAAATGAGGCAATGCCTTATCCAGAGCAGACACTCTCTCAGCTGTTTGTTTTCCTTTTATTTTTGTTTTACATTTTAATGATATATAAAAAGTAGATGAAATCACAGGTGGTAAGCAGATTTGAGCTAGAGAACTGATTTCAAGGGAAAACATTTTTAGTTCTTATACAAACAAATATAGTGATTAATGTTGATTTCTTGTGCCCCCCAAGTTATCACTGGTGAGCAAGGAGCAAAGGGTCAAGGCTGGCTATTTGTATTCAGATAACATTTGAAAACATAAAGGACAGTCTCCAAACTCCCAAATGTTTTCTGGATAATCCAATCTGCTCCACCCAAAATAGCAAAAAGATGAACGTCTATATCACGCATATTTAACAAAACATGTTATCACATGAAACAAAACCCGAAAAACCTGTTCCCCATGGATGCCACACAAACATCAGCTCTTTGCTCAGAAGGTCTTGCCCAGAGCTCAGTCAAAATCTGAATTTCCAAAGGCTTTGGACTGGGCACAGACTGATGTGGCAGAGAGGAGGGCAAAGAAGGAACAACAACCAGCTAATTCTAGGCCTGATCTCAGTATTTTGTAATGATTGACAAAACTACAGTTATTTTCACCATGATTGGACTGAGTCCTAGGAGAAAGTCTTGCTGAACTATTCTGCCCTGTCCAAACCTTTAGGGAAACCGAAGCAGGCAGGTTTCCCTTCCCTCCCTTCCCCCCACAGAGTGCACCTGGGCTCCTGGTGCCACACACACCCTGAGGCCCTTGGCAATTGAAACAGCTTCTCACAAGCATCAGCCCTTGCTGGAAACAGGGAGCTTGCCAGGCAGAGATAACAATACAGCAAAGCTTTGGATGGAAGAAAGAAGCTGGCTACATCACAGCCAACATGAAGAAAGATCCTCCTGGATCTATTCCAGCTATTCTCCATTTAAACATTCAGGCTTTTTCTCTCAGCACTCTTTCCACACTCCCCCCAGAGACTTCATGCTATTCACTGTGGAGTCTAAAGTCACCTGCTTTTTGCTGGGCTTGGCACTGCCTACCACAAATGCTGCTTAGAAGATACAGGAGCAGAGAGAAAAGTTGAAAGCAAAACCTCTGACAAGCAATTCTCACCCCCACGCCCATATACATTTATCCGTTGTAATTCCCAGTCCATTTATATACATTACTTCCGCTAAAGGAAAGTAAATCCGGTGCCAAAACATAGCCCTTTGGTTAAAAAATTGTTACATTCAGCAGAGGTTTTAACTCTAGCATACTAAACACAGAGTCATTAGGATTTAATGCTATTGAAATGGAAATGGAGACAGAAACCTTTCCAGTTCTTATACTTTACTTTGGACTTGGAAGAGGACAACACCGACTGTAATTGCATTAACAGATCCTCTGGAACAACATGCCCTTGATAGAAAGTACTTGGAAGCATGAGGCACGACATAAGCTCCTGCTAATGTCTTCCAGGATCAGACAGCAAGGAAGCTGACACCCTACTAAGGACAGCATTACAGCCTTGCTGCCCAGCAGAGAAAAGTCAGCAAAAAACCAGAGCAACAGGGGCTGTCAAGATGATGATCCTTCTCTCCATCTCAGCAGACCCTCCCGGCACAGCTCTCTCAAGTGGCTCAAGGCAGTGACAGTTCTTTTCCCAGGCTCTGTCCTTGTGTAACCCCTATGGGGCATGAGAAGGTGCCCAGATCCTGGCAGCTGTTTCCATATGCCCATGGCTCAGATCTCTGACAAGGGATTCTGGAATGAGATTTCTCTCCCAGCATAATGAGGTTTTAGTCACTAACAAAGGAGCCTTCTGGGGTAGAATTCCAGCTGCGCCTGAGACCTTGCCTCCACAGAGATGATTTTTTTTCCAGCACACAGGTTTAGTCTGAGGAGAAAGGGAAAGGGTTGCTTTTACCAATCCAGGGATTTCCAGTTGCAGCAGTTGAAGGTTTCTGTTTACTCTTAGATCAGGGGTAAGAAATCTCTTGCTTTTCCTTCCTGCCATTTCACAGCTGCCGGTTGAGCTTCTGTGCTTGCCGCTCCTTTGCCTCAAAGGCAAACTTTGTGTCCTGCAGCTGGGCAATGGCCTCCTTGGCCTCCTTCAGGTCCTGACAGATGAGCTCATACTTCTCTGTCAGCTCCCTGTTCTCTCGGCGCAGCTCCTGTACCACCTGGTTCACCTCCTCCGTCTGCTTGGTGCAGTGGATCTTCAGCTGCTCTACCTCAGAGAGCATGATCTCCATGTTCTTGACCAGTG
Source organism: Molothrus ater (assembly GCF_012460135.2). Classification (NCBI taxonomy): domain Eukaryota; kingdom Metazoa; phylum Chordata; class Aves; order Passeriformes; family Icteridae; genus Molothrus; species Molothrus ater. The sequence continues at coordinate 27,193,279 of NC_050483.2, forward strand.
ACTCCAGCTTCTCTTTGGACATGGTGTCAGGATCAGTTCTATTCAGTCTGCCCAACCCAAACCCAAAAGGGACAAAGAAAGCCACCCTGTGCAACATGCACCAGGATGTCTGGCAATCACATTCTTGTGGTCTCTTTTTATACTCCCTGCTGCTCATCCTCCTCCCTTCCCTTTCCTTCCCCAAAGTGTCTCTAATCTTCTTTGCTTGGTTAATCTACTTATTTTTATTGCGTTGTAGAAATCGACTGAAGGGCTGACAGCCCTGCAGTAACATATGTGCTGTGCAGCAAAAGCCAGAGCAATAATGAGACTGTGCAGCCCATCCACAGAAAAACAGCTTTCATCTGAAGAATTCTCTTGGGAGCCCCTTGCAAGACCCATTAAAGTACAAAGAAACCTCTTCAAGCCAGATGCCTAGTGCAGTCCTGTGCACCCAGTCCCAAGAGCACAGCTTGACTTTGATCTTACATATATTGAGGTAAGCAAGCTTACAGCAATACAAATCATGTATAGGCAAAGAGAGTTAACCTCAGCTTCTCCTCCTCTCTCTTAATCTTACATTTCAGCAAGACGGAAGGAACAAAATATAAAATTCAATGCTGCAACAGTCTCATCTTCCCTTGAAAGCTGTCACAATGGTTATCTATATCAGAGGCAAGCACATTTACTGGGCCATGTACCACTTGAAGGTGGCTTCTGCTCTGTTAGGAACATGCAGGCTAGAAATTTTACACCCTGGTACCCCTTCCCTCCCTTCAGCTTCATCAGTAACACTGGCCCCAGAATTCAAACAAAAATTTACTCCTGTACACACCTGCCACCCACAACAGGGTGACAAATGGCTGCTGAGCACTACTGAACTTGTGAGAATCAGACTGAGATCTGCCAGTCTCAACACCCTGATTACTCAGGTCATCACAGAGCAGGGTGATCCCAGCAGCCACAAGGGATTAAGTGAGTCTGGCCGACTTTCTGAAGTTTGACCCAGACTTTCTTATGTATCCAGTTAATTAATGCACTTGCCTAGACAATAAGAATCATTAATTAGCCAAGTATCTGATGTAACAACATCACCCTTGAGAAATTAATTTGTCTGAGGTGATATCACACGTGGCTCTCCAGGAAAGAACCCATGCTATTTAGCATTGATTGTCTGGCCAGGGGGCACAGACCAGGGCAGAGGCAAGAAAGCAGGTTTGCTCCTGGGGAATTTGCAAACTAAGGACAGGAGAGCGTGTGTCTCTCCTTCCTCCCCACATCAGGAACATTTCCTTCAGGCTGAGTCTGCAACTTTTCAGAAGCCTTCAAACTGTTCTACACACCCAGAGAACAGCAGACTCTCATCTGCCATACAGCACATAGGCATGGATCTGTGCTCGCTGTATTCACCTCACAGAATTACATTCCAGTACACAGTATTGCATAATGGCCTTTACTCTTGCACGCTGTTTTGCAATTCCAGCTCCCCTTAAAAGGATCCTGTGGTACCATCACATACATTCAATACCAGATTGAGAGAGAATACATGTGTTCATGTGCAGACCTCCCCCAAATACATATTTTCTTCACTTTTCTCCACAAAATGTCGCTTTTTTCAGCTATGGAGAGTTTCAGATGCTTCATCCCACCACCCATTGCCCCTTTTTCTCTGCTAGGCTCAGAGAAATAAAGCTCTTTCTTCCAGGAAGTTTTACATCTCCTCCAGCACTTGGTGAAAACACTGCTGGATGCTGGCCAAGCCCTGACAGTGTTCAAAGGCCTGGGACTTCTCACAGCTGGAGGTTAAAGAGTTGCTCACAAAGCCAGCCATCCTACTGCCTCTCACACAAGTGCACAAGCAGACCCTTCTCATCCTGGCAGATGGAGCACTTTGCACCACACTTTGAAATGAGCAGAGTGACATCCTTCAGATGAAAAGAGAGTGGGAGAATCTAAACATAATTAGAATATGTCCTAAAGTCCTTGAAGAAACATTTGCACTGGCTGTCAGCCCAGATCCCACGTGATGCACATGGCACTGGAATAGGCTGGAACATGCTGCAGCATTACAAAACAGCAGGTCTTCATTAGTGAGGAATCTTCCCTGTCTCCACAACTGTACACGCTGCACCCAAACAGTTTAAATCAAGCAAAATTACAATGATGTACAAAGGGAGTGCCACAGAGGTCGTCTACTTGGATATTAGTAATTGATACATCATCTCTCACTGTCTTACTCTCAAAATTATTTAAGTTGCCTTGGATACAGACAGAATCTTGGCAACAGAAAGGGGGTAAGAGACACTACTGAAATAACAATGTAAAATGAAAACAAGGAGTAGCATGAGAAGAGTTTCTACAAAGATATGGGAATTGTTACTATTTGGTTACTGCTTGGTTTGATTTAAAATATTATTTGGTGAGGCAAGGAGTAGGAATTAAAAGCTCATGAAAATTGCAGTGGGAGAATGATGCAAAAATCACTAGACCTACTGCAACAAGACTAACTTGAACTGTAGCTTCTTACCTTTAGTCACTGCTGGACTCCACTGTTACAGACAAACTGGAGAAAGAAGCAAACACCAATAGTGAATTCAGTTGGGGAAAAATGCAGAACAGCATACCTGAGAAAAACAATTCAAACCACAAGAATTCAGTGCACATGGACACACAGCAAACAGCAGTCTTAGGAGTGTTGGGGAAATAGCATGTTAAGACAGAAATTAGTGAAAACATAACAGAGGAAAATAATAAAGCACTGCTAGATTGTATTATGTAGAAGCAGTGCTCTGTAAGGGAATGAGGTAGCTCCAGATTCTCCCTCCACCCTGCTGGAGGGAAAATGTAATGTTTTGTTCTGGACATTTGTCATAAAGGGACCAAGAAGGAGTTTGAAACTTAAGACAGGTGTTCAGAGAAGATGCCAATATCAAAAAATGTGAACTCTGTGAACCAGGTTTAAGGAGAAGGATTGAAAACTACATGGCAAGGTATTTCTAGGACTGTTTTGCAATCATGTCCAGATCCTCTACATGTTCTAGGAAAGACAGCTCAGCTGGAAGAATATTTCTGTAATTACTAAGGGCCTAACTGCAATTGTAATTTTGAAAACACCAGTGATTTCTGTGGTCTCAGCCAAATGGTGCTTCTCTTGTTATTTCATAGCCATATTAAATCAGGAAAAATTAGTGTTAAACTTCTCACTACAGTACATGCTACATTGAGAGACACCATTGCCAAATTTATCAGCTCTTTTGTGCATGTTCTTTCTCTATTCCACCTTTCACTCTGTATATGGGTTTGAGATATATGAAAGAAGGAAACACAGAACTAGTTAAGAACAAAACAGGGGAGCAACCACTGGAAACACCCTCTCCTGCTCTTGTGGATGGCAGGAAAATTGTAGAAAGTGACACTGGTAGAAGTGAAACTTCTTGTGCTTTTCCATAATGGGTGGGAGCTACAGTATCTGACTACATCACCACACTCAGCGATGCTGGTTTTAGCATTAGAAGCAAATGGCAGTATCAGGCTGCCAAGCTAAGGATGGTTCATGTGAGACATACTTGTGCTTCTTCACAGGTCTCTGAGCCAGAGATTCACCTACTCCTCTCTCACTCAGAGGCACACACAAGCCAGAAATGCAGCTTTCTCATCACGTTCATACCTCTGAGAGTCTGAGGAGGGGACACAAAACTCATACTCGTTCAGGATCTGTCTGAAAGCAGACCACGAGTGTTCCAGCTTCTGGTATATTTAACAGGGGCCCTGGGAACATTTGAGAAGAAAATTATTAAGCTACCTCACTCTCTCTTTGAAGTTTTCCCAGCAACACAAGAGGGACAATTCACTATCCTAGAATTTCAAATTGAAAGAATGGCTTTTAAATAACTGCTCAGAGTGAAAAACCAAGCCACTTGGTACAAACCCTGCAAAATAAAGCTTCACATACCTGATCTTCTCAGGTAAATACTTAGATTCCTGTATCTACTAGTTTTTCCAGTCACAGACACAAAAGTACAATGCAGAGTTCACACAACACTTATGGGAGACAGCACTGTAGTTTCTTAGTAGATAGCTTAAGGTTATCATCCCCAGTTAACAATGGCAAATATTTTAACAATTGATTTTTTAAAAAGACAGATAGTATGCCACTAACTGTAGTGAGCCCTCCAATCTGTTTTTTCTTGCAGCCATTTCACTTATCCCTGATTTATCCCCAATGGTATGTTTAGCAGCCAGTGCAGCATTTGCAACCTCCATCTAGGAAGTCTACTAGGGTAAATGCATTTTACACAAAATCATTACAAGATGAAGTATTAAGAGCTCTCATCTTTATATTAATCTTTATATTCATAGTAAAACCTGAAAAAACAAAACCAAACTAAACCAACATAAAAACCCTCTAAAGACGAAGCAGCACCTGGAGACACTGACCATTCCCACACCAGAGTGGGAAACATTTGTCCCCAGCTATTCAATTTGTTTCTAATAACCAAAGACAAACACCATTGTTCCATGTGTCCAAATACTCAGCACTGTGTAAGACATTGATGTAATGATGATCTCATCCTGTAGAGTTTAGAGACTATTTATAAAATCTGCTCTTCTTAAAAACAAGAGATTTAATTTTTGCCACTATTATAAGCATTAGCCATATCTCATGCAATTTGGCAGAGCTCGAATTTAGCTGCACATAAAACTAAATGATTTACAGGTTTTGATCTAAAATACTGCACCAAAAGGATACCTACCAAAATTGTGATCAAAATCCTTGACACAACTGAGTATAACATGTCTCAATAGTGTAGGTGTCGAGAGAGGTATTAATGGATACAGAGGTACCTTTTTCCATTCTGCTTCTGTCTGCTCATCAGCCAGATCAAAACAATTCAGCATAATACAGCTCAGTAAAATAAAAACCGATACCTTTAACAGAATTATCCCAAACTGGGTTGATTTCTCCTCAAGATATCAACTAGGTAAGAAAAATACCAAGTAGTGACATGTAACTTTTATATAAACTGAAATAAAAAAAAACCCCTTCAATCCTTTACTAGGATGTCATCTAAGAAGAGGAAGAAACAGTTCCCACATGTCATAAAACTCAGGTCAATGCTGTGAGAAGGAAAGAGGAAGAAGGAAACATCTTCCCTGTCCCTTAGAGCAGACTGGGGCCTGCCAGCATCTCCAGAGCCTGCAAGGGCAGGTCAGATGCACAGGATTCAAATGATGGTCTCAGTAAACCAGTGAGCAATGCACCCCGAGGAGTAATTAGATCTGATGACAACACAACAGTCAATGGTTTGCCTAATACATCTTTCCATGTCATGTTGAATTAAGGGTTGCTGGAAAGGAGGAGAATGAGCAGAAAAACAATTATCCATATTCAAAACTTTATAGAGGGGCAAATATATTTTTTAATTTGCAAATAAATAATCTTAGAAACATTCTTTCATTTATTCTGCAGTGTGATTTTTTCCTGAAGACTGAATGTCCATCCTGACAGAATATGCAGACTTCAGGAAAACAAACAAGTACTGATACCCAAACAGGGAAACAAACTAGTAAAAATTCCCTAACTGTTGCTTTTATTTATAATTATTCAGTACATATGAACTGAAATACTGGTTCAAATAAAAGAAAAGATGCCCACTGATTATTTGCAGGACATGGGGGTTATGCAATCTGGTCCTGTAACCAGACTACACCAAATAAACTGGCAGTGGTGCAGATGTTGGTAATTACTGAGAAACTTGATCTGGTGAGAAGAAAGGCCTCTTTTAGTTCTAGATACATGTGAACAAACACGTCATTTTTGGTTCAGGATGACAAATTCTATTATAATGATTATTATGACATGACATTTAAAACTCGTTACCCAGCTAAACCAATCTCCAAAACACAGCTGAAGAACTTCTCAGTTGTCTGCAGATTTGCCTTGACTACCTGCTGTACATTTAAGAATAAGTCAGTCTGCATTATCCAAATACATCAAGGAAGTGTTAGTTGTGTTCACTATTCAGCAACATAAAAATATGACTCAATGTTGATGCAGAAGCCTCAGAGACTTCTGGAAGGAATGGAAGCATTAATGATGAAAGGACTTCCTCAAAGAGGATGCTTTTAAACTATGGGAGAAGCATGATATCAGCAAGCTCTTGCTGAGGAACTACCTAGGAACAGTTTCATTTAACCATAACAAGTTGTCAATGCCAAAACACTGGTATAGATGAAGGCTGGCTTCCCAGATGACTGTTCTCCTACCAGCTTGTCATAAGATCAATCTCTCAGCAAATCTCAAACACTATCAAAGCAGACAAAAAGTACTAAATTTTCCAGGGCAACAAGTAGCATCTTCTCAGTACTGTATCCCTAGCTCCCTGTCACATAAACAGCCTTGACAATCTTTAAGCAGATTATGTACACAACAGCTTCATCTCCAGAGGAAGTGGGATTAAAGGGTTTATTGCTACTATGACAACAGCCAGGTTCTGCTGTTCTTAAAATAGTTTCAAAACCTTAGCAGTGACTGGAAATGCATACATGCCTCCCCTACAGGATTCATCATGTACTAAATACAGTCCTCCAAAAAGAAATAATTTTATAACAGTCTACTTTTTTCAAGTATATATTTTTATCGTGCTCTTTAATCCCTTGTTACGAGCACTATGAATAGAAAGCAGTAAAAAAGGCACAGTGCTGCCATGTGGCCGTGATTACAGCTTTAGAAGTGATTATTGCTGGGTGCTGGCTGCAGACACCAGGACAGGCACTGCCACCAAACAATAATCACCCCCTTGCAGCACCTCTGCACCGTGGAGTCTCATCAGGCCTCTATCTGCTCCATGCTGCCATTTTTGTCCTTACAAATGTTCCCCTTGATGCCCACGGGTATGCTGTTATGTCTAAGGCTGAATTAATTCCTCCCTCATAGGAGCTACTGGAAGTAGAATTTGTCACGCATCTCATTACCAGACTGTATCAGTGAGGCCCAGGCCGGGATGTAAGTGTGCCAATAACTACATGGTTGCTGGACCTCTTCACTTGAGTATGAATTGAATCAGTGATTAGCATTTTGTTACTGAGGATGGTTAAATAAACCATTGATTCAATCAAATATAGAGCTGCTGCACTCGATGAACATCCAGCTGTGCTCTGAGGCATTCTCCAAGTACATTCATGCTGACTTGTATAACAAAGCCAGCGAGAAGTACAATGTTTAATTCTGACAGCAGCATTACCCCAGATCAAAGTGGGTAACCCCTATCTAACACTACTGAAATCAGAAAATTAATATGAACACAGAAGTCTATTCATTATTCCAGTCAGTTTAGAGTAAAAACATATTTTAAACCCAAGAAAAATCAAATAGAATCCAATTACATTGGTACTAACCACCACCGTCACTTGATGCCAAGCTAAAATCATCTTTCCTGCAACATATCATGATTTAAAGAGAAGAGAAACAAATACAGGTTGTAAAACTCAGGAAGCCATTGATTGTTTCCTTACCCAGTTCTCAGTTCTGTTAGTTCCTGCCAATGAAGGCAGATGCTTTTCTCTACAGCGTCCACAAACTCCTGACATTTCAGTCCAGAATGTGGCCTTAAATATAACTTTGAGATTTTTGGTAATGAAAAAAAATCTAGCAGTAACTGCTACACATCAAGCTGAGCTCTTTATGAGAGCTGACACTGTCAATAAAGGAATCTTATTTACCTATTCCCAGAAGATTATATTAAAAAACAGAAGTAAGAAAACACAGGGGTAATTAAATTAGCATATTAGATTGTAGCTCCAAGTTGAGCATTTAGCCTAAGATAAATCCTGGTCAGACCCCAGCAGGTACTGATGCCTGAGGCTATTCTTCCCCAGGTGGAGGGTTTTGTATTTCCCTTGTTAAACTTCATGAGATTGCTTTCCATCCAGTTCTCCAGCCTTTTGAAGTCCCTCTAAATCATTGCAGAGTCACCTGGATTGTCAGCCACTGCTTCCAATTTTTGTGTTATCTGCAAACTTGCTGAGGGAACACTCCTTTTCATCATTCAAATCATAAATTAACTGAACAGCACTGACCTCAGTACTGAGCCCTGTGATATATCACAAATTATTTGCCTCCAACTGGACTCTGTCCTGCTGATCACAACCCTCTGGGCAGTTTTCAGTCCACTTCACTATCCCTTTATCTAACCCATACTTCCATCTGCTTGTCTATGGTGAGGTTATGGGAAATGGTGTGAAAATCTTTACAAGTCCAAGTAAACAACATCAGCTGCTCTCCCCTCATTGAGCAAGACATTGTGGAAGGCAAAGAGGTTGGTCAAGCATGATTTTCACTTTATAAATTCCTGCTAGTTACTCCCAATCATCCTCTTGTCCTTCAGGTACTTGGAAGTGCTTTCCAGCATGATTTTCCATGTCAGCTTCCCTGGGACTGGGGCAAGGCTGAATGACCTGTAGCTTACCCCTCTTCTTTACTGCTCCTCTTGAGGATAGGACTTAATTTGGCTCTCTTCCAGTTTCCAGGAGGCTCTTCCAGCTGTCATGACCATTTAAAGACAATCGAGAGTGGCCTTGCAATGACATCACTTATCTCCCTTAGCACTTATGGATGCAACCTGTCAGGCTTCACACCCTTAAGTACATCCAGTTTGTCTGCAAGCTCCCTAAGCTGACCTCTTCCATCAAGACCTACCTTGTTCCAGATTTTCCCTCTGGTCTCAGTAACATGGGATTCTTAAAAGCCCATCCCACCAATAAAGACTGAAGCAAAGAAGGCAACAAGTACCACAGCCTTCTCCATGTCCTTTGTCACAAGGTATCCTGCCCCACTCAGCAGGGGTGGGGGAGAGGAGCACCTTTATTTCCCAAGTCTTCCTTTTCCCATTATATAATTGTAAAAAGTCTCCCTTCTTGCCTTTTACATCTCCAGCCAGGTGCAATTCTAGAGGGGCCTATCTTAACACTATCCCTGCAAGATCAGAAAACAACTCTATGCTCTGTTTGGGTCATTTGCTCCTGCTTCCACCTCTTCTCCACTTCCTGTTTGGGCTCAGTTAGGAGCTCCCTGCTCATCCACATGGGCCTCCTACCACCTGTACTTTTCTTTCTACTTACCAGGATGGACCTCTCTTTAGGTCTTTCATGCAGAGACAAATGGTACACCCCAAAAAACCCCCAAACCATCTTCAACTCAAACAAATTTGAACTTTGCAGTGAATACTTTTCCAAAACAATGAAAAAACCCCAAAGCTCTGTTTCAATCATATTGATAATAAATCAATTTCAAAACAACAATACAAAATACACAACACTGTTCATGAAGTGTTTTCTTTCTGAACATCCTATGTATTTTTCTGGTAATCTTCATTGTACCAGCTGGTGTTTCAGTATAATCTCATTTTTCATGCCTTAATTATACCTTATGTGTGCGTTTGCAACAGGCTTTGACTGACTCTTTAAAGGAACACAAAAAGTAGCTTTTAGAAGAAAGTAATTCTACAAAAATCAGTTGAAGCTCTATTGGTAGGAAATACAGCAGCTACTTAAAACCCCTTAAGAAAGGAATCTTACTCATTAAATGCTGAATAAAAATAACTACATTGCTTATGCCTCCAAGAGCTTTAAGTGACGGCTTTAAAATAATGTAGTAAAGGCAAGATGAATCAGGATCCATGCAACTTTTATTTTAATAATTAGACAAATACAGGAAAATTTGCAATAATCTATCAAAACCGTATCTTATCAAGAACCAGAAAGATGTTTAAAAAACATTCACATTTAATTCAGGTTATGTACAAACCAGTGTCTGTAAAAAAGAAAACAGCAAATGCTTTGAGTGTAGAAGAATTCCATTCTAGTTTGTTTCAACATTTCCAATGACCAAGTTACCACTGAGCTGCAATCACAGTGCAGACATGTTCCACAGTCTATTAAACTTGTTTCAACAGCATTGTCAGAAGTAATTTTTGAAATAAAGCATTTTGATAAGTTTTGTTGAACAGTACCATCAACCCAAAACTTCCTTCTGCATATTTAATCCTTGACTGCACTAATGGCAGAAGAGTTGTCATCTACAGGTCCAGAGTCCATGAATCTGTATGTCTATAGGTACAGAAATATATGTGTATATCTGAGAAGCACCAGCCTCCCATGCCTGAAGTAGCCTGTGTCTGCTTTGTACATTGAGGAGATCAGCCATTTGTAGTGGAGCACAGCCCTTGATTTTTTTGGCTCAAAGAAGTCATCATCTACCCATCCAGAACTATTGTGAATGTGTTGCAGTATCAAATTCTTACACCTTCAGGATGCACCTTACACAGATGACACTTGAATTTGAGCGTGACCATAATAGCCATACACAGGTACAACAGCACCCTAAGCCTTTTGCTGTAAAACCAACTTCCAGGGGTCTCTTTCTGGCCCTGGATTAAATCCCCCCACAAAAGGGAAAAAAAAAATAGAGACAAATGAAGTGCCTGGAATTTAAGAAAACTATTATACCTTCTCATTTATATATTGAATTGAATCTTAGCCAAAGAAGGAGACCTGTTGATGTAAGTTGAATGAGGAGAGAAAGCTACTGTGATAGCCAGTTTCAAAGTATGAACACTGGAACAGCCACACAACAGCTACAAGTCCATCTGCCTGAGCACAGAAGGGATGAATCTACTCAGGTTACAGCATAGTTCTTTCAGAGCTATGTGCTGTCATTAACATACTAATTTAATAATAATGGAAACTCTCTAAAAAAATGCAGACTACTTATGAGAAATCTTTCGGTTACAACAATCTAACCGAGGTGAATCCTCAAATTAGATCGGTGTTTCAAGACAAAGAGAAGTGACACAACCTTCACTCATGTGTAGTAACAACCCAAATGCAAACAAAACCTATTGGCAACTGAACCGTATTTGGACCTACATTCTGAGATAATCCTTAGCTGCAAGATCTCATCTGAAACATAAGCTACCATGATTTGGCCTGAGAAGGCAAATCTAGAAAATTTCATCTGGTTTTTGAAGGTATACCTAAGACCTGGTAATAAACAATGTACTCTAACATATGGCTGCTTAGAAAAGCAATTTCCCTTCTAAACTTATTTTGAGATTCAAACACAAACTTGAACAGCTTCTGTGAATACAAATTTTATAGTCTCCACCACTGTAACTCTACACTAGCTCAGAAATTAACACTTCAGAATAACAGAAGCAGCTCTGGGACGTGGAAGACTGGCAGTCTAGTGTTGGAAGGTTCTCAGCTCCTCCTTGGGTTGCACATCTAACATCCATTCAAGTATGTGAAAAGGCTTTTGTACATTTCTACATATTCTAAAGCAACTCTTAATGGAGCTGATGCTCCCCTGGTGCATGTCAAACCCAAAAAAGAAAGAAGAGATGACTTCTGCATTTAAGTAACAACTCTTAACTGAGAGCCAGCTCAGATACACAAATGCCAGCAATACCAACTCCTAGCAAGCCTGTTCTATACAATGGAACTATAACTGGGATGCCCAATAAAACACATGAGGGATTTTATTTTTTTAGATATAATGCTCAGGAAAAGAACAAGTTACAATGGTATAAAAACAACTCAAAGTCTTGTTAAAAAACCCCCCAAACACAAAAACCAATCAAAAAATGACAACAGAAATCTCTAAACCCCTCACCAACCAACCTGTTTTAAGTCAGACTTCATTGCAAGAAAATATGGAACAGTAATTTAGACTAGGAAAACACAAACAAGTTTGACTTGAAAAGTCACTGTAAGCAATTTTGATATAGTTGGTTTATTAATGCTATCCACAATGAATCAGCACACAAATGAGATGAATGAAAGTACTTTAGACGAGACAAGACAATGTATTTTATGAAAATGTAAATGCTAACACTACAGTTAACAAGTCATACTGGAAAAGACATATATTACACCAAGGACAACCAAAGAAAGCCTTTCTTGGTTTTAAAGCAGATTTATACATCACAGTCTTTCTTTCTTTACTTGGGCAATGGTTGGTGAGCAACTCTTATGTTTCAGTCCTATGAATCTATAGGCACTGAAACAAAACCCCAGGAAAAAAAGGTAAAACAAGCTAGCGTTAGGATTTTGACAGTTGCTCCACTTGGCAAGGACTCCAGTATCAAGATGCAAGTAAAATAGAATGTCCATCTACTCCCTATGGCTCCCAAGAAAAAACATTACTTGTACACAGTAAGAATTTATGGCAAAACCAACTTCATCTCACCCATCTAATTTCCAAGCAATTATTCATACATGAGTTCTTTCAAATGAGGAGGAAGAAATCAGAGTTTAGCAGTTTTAAGGTTTGAACAGACTCTTCTTATAAGAAGTTCAAAGTCTCCTATCTTCTTTTCACTGATATTGAATTGTCTTTCATTTTGTCAATCACCAGTTCCTCACAAGAGAGGTAATTAAAGTGAAGATGGTCATGAATTTTGCTCCTTAGTGACATTAAGCAATCTCTCACCTAACTTAAGCATCCTCACCAATAAAGATACTGCACAAAAATGTCCTTGCCAGCTTGAGGTGTTAGACAGCTTAGTGACCAATATTTATATTGACCAGGTCAAAAGAACTCTAAACCATGTTTTTGATGACCAAGGATTTCAGTGATGCAATAGAAGAGCTCCTAATAGCACTTTGATCTCTAGATCTGGCAAGCTAAACTCCATCTGGGATTGCTGCAAACACCTAATTATTTCATAAGAATGTCAACAAGAAGGAACATCCATCAGTGATGCAGTCCATGCTGTTAGTGACTATTTTCAAATATGGGCCTTGAAATGGTGTTCTAGCAAAATGATTTGCAAAAGCACAAAGAGTTAAGTCCCCAAACTGCTTTTTAATGTAGTTTATTAACCTTTTAGAATGGAGGATCAAAACTGGGGCCTTATGATCCTCTACTGCCAAATAATTCAGTCCAAGTCTAAGCAGCTAAATAAACAGGAGCAGGTGTACAGAAGGTGCACTCCATGCTTGAGAATGCAAAGTATTAAAACTGAGAAGAGGCTCTAGTTCCAGTGTGGGAAAAGAAAAGAAGTTTTAGATTTACTAAACCAAATACACTCAGGCACGGAGGCTATGAAGTCATGGAGCACTCTTAGAGTGACAGTACTTTCTCCCTTTGTCAAATTGCTACAAAGTCCTTTCCTGTTGCACAGTCAGGGCTCCACTGTCAGAACATCACTGCTGAGGAAGTCCAGATTGGGCTCTCTCTCTTCAAGCAGTTACAGGGACAAGCTCCATGGGATTTGTCAGCTTCCTCTGTTAACATCAAGGAAGTCCTGAGCACCCTTAGCGCTGTGAAAACAATCAGCCTGTGGTAAGAGATCACATTGCTGGTGGAAGCATTAGCAATTTTCACACAGGTGGTCCTTACCAGAGATATGTATATCAGATGACCTCTGATATAATAGCACCTGGCTTAGACTGGCCATCAGGAAGAAGCCACTTTCACACAGGAAAAATCATATGGTGCCCAGTGCAGCAGTTGTCTCAGGAAAAAACCAAACCAAAAACCACCATCGGAGGAAGTCGTAATGATTCCACCCTGGAATACTTCAGTCTCACTTGAGAACTGAGGGGAACCATTTCTCCTCCTCCCAGATTTGCTACAAATATCCATTTCAGAATCATGTCTGCTAGATATAAAATTGATGGAATGCTAGCTGGTCCATGAACGGTTGCACCAAGTTATCTGTCGCAAAGTAAAAAACTAGCCCAAAGGTTATGGAGATTGGAAGAGCTGGTAAGGCCTTCTTAAAGATGGCAAGAAGCAGAAGTGTAAGGCACAAACCCTGAGGGGAAGAAAAAAAACAAAACACAAAAGACATAGGAAGAAATTAGGGAACTCTGACAAGCAAAAAATTATATAAAATACAAAAATGTATAAATATTAATGCTACAGGTTATGTTTTATGCCTTCCTAAATTAAAGGCTTTAGTTACGGATGTACAGCCAATGAAAATCACAGCTAAAGTCCTCACCAGTTTTCAGTCTGGCCACCCAATAAACAAGATCAAAGACAAAATGCAGCAGTTACAACTTTGTCCTTCATGAATATAAGAAACTATCCCTATTACAATTTTACATTATACTCACAATTAATATGGCTACAAAACATGCTAAAGTTGTATTCCAGTCCCCACTTGCTGTTGCAGAAGCTTTGCCAACGAGGACACTGTAGAAAATGAAGTCTCCCAAACCAAGCTTTACTCCTCCTGCAAAGTGAACAGATGGCAGGATTAAGTATCAGTCTGCTAATATTACGTGTAAGTAATTATCGAAGAATAATACATATTTACATTAACCATTAACAAGACTTGCTAAAAATAACATTTTATTTTCAGAATTAGTACCATTTCTGAATGAAGTGATAAACTCCTGTGAAACAAGATGGCTAAGAAACACTACATTACTCAATTCACCCTTTAATTAGAATTTCCCTATTCTCCTATTTTCCTATAAATGCAGTATATACAAACTCAGATATCTGTAATTTTATTTGTGGAGGGGTGTCCACTTTTGGTTGTCTTGTCATATTCAACAGAATATTAAAGAACAATTACTTTGAACTGGCTGAGGGAGGGGGAAAATTAAATCCCTTGCACAAGATATATTATTTGCCAGTTAGAAACCTATAAACTGCCAATTATTCCACTGCCTTCCCAATTTTCCTAGGGAATTCTTATGCAGGTAGTTCTTAAAAGCACTTGTGTGTAAGTACAGAGCATATCACAGAGGCAAAAACTCAAGATACTTAGTCCAAGATGTGAGATTTAGGAAAATTCATTCTCTCTTATTCTTTTATATGGTAATTACCACTTTAGCAACAACTCTGGAAGCACAATACTCAATTATTTCTGCAAGCACTGTAAGATTTCCTGAATGCCAGTTCACATTCTGAGTTTTTAGTCCAAGATGTTAATTAAGAAGGGCCAGCAGCAGGTGACCAGCTGTTTTAATTTGGCCGACTGATTACTTTCCCACCTCACTACAGTCCAGCCCAGTGCTCACTCTGGAGTTCCAAGAGGAACTAAGAACATCAAAACATGGGTGGATGTTTGATTAATTATGAAGGCGGGGGGAAAGGGGAAAGGAAAAAAGGGAGAAAATGCATTAAAAAAAAAGGTAACCCTACTCTCTTTCAACAGGCCTCCAATAAAATGCCTAGAACAGTGCATTCATTAAAAGCTCTTAAGCACTAAAACACCCTTAAACTGCTGAAACAGGCTCCAGACTTGTAGTAAACTAACGCTGGCTGACAAGTCTGACTGGATCATTACTACTCCCTGCAGGAATACAGGAAGGAGAAAATTATTAGCCTGGGCCGATGAGAGTTTTAGTTCAAAAATTAATTGAAAGAGCAGCTTGCTAGACTTTTTGCATCACAATGTTATTTTTTTAAGCTCTGGAAATGAAAAAGGATTTGCAGTATGCTGAATTTGGACTTTTTTAGTAAGTAAATTTTAAAACTGTTCTTAAAGTAGAAGTCTCTGTATTTTTAAACCGAGGAGCACCTGATCATCAGAGGAAGCAGCTGCACCTGCTAAAATATGGCAGTATCACATGACAGGCACACCCTAATTTATTTAGAGCTTTGCATATCTAATAGCAGCTTGAACTCCAAGTGGAAATCATGAGTCTGTTAAAACAGGTGCCTGAGTACTGATGTCATACACTTTCCAAAGATATTTCACCTTAGCAAGATGCTGGACAAAACTAAGCAAGCCCATTGCATTCTGCATTCATTTCAGTCTCCAATCAGGTTTTAAACATTGCTTCCTATCAAGAGGATCACAGCAGTTTAATCTTGAGGCATAAAAAACCTGTTAATGACTCCATTTGCAGGGCCTAAAATCCAAAAGAGGTGATACACAGCAGAACACTGCATGAAAAAGACAAAGGCTAATGCAACTGACCATGTAATGGTCTGAAAACAGCTTGCACAACAAAAGTTTTGAGTCTGTGTATCAAACCAAAGAGCAATTTGGTCAATATTACTCACCCCTGCAACAAAATGAAATACTATCTTAAAACAACACCATTATTCCTATGAGGCACATCAGTATTCATCAGGAGCAAGTGCATCATTTTAGCTTGCTAATAGCTCACAGAATCCTGAATGTGTGTACTCAGAATGCCTGACTGACTAGCTTCAGATTTAGTAAGCTTTTCAGACACAGTAGTCCACACTCACGTTCTTCAGGGTCTTCACTTGTTTGAGAGTTACTGGGTAGAGCCTGAACAGCAGCACGTGACTCAGGTGTTGATTCAATGGGTCCTATTCTGTTGTCCCTCTGTTGCTGCCATTCCTGACTAAAGCCACCATCATCTGCTTCAGCATCTTCATTCTGGGCCTGGCTTGCTGGAGCTCAAAGGAAGAAAGGCATTTAAGACTCCTCCAAAAATGTGCCTTCTAAAATATGAAAGTCTCTCCACATATAAGATCACAGAAGAACAAGACAGAATGAAGTATTCCACAATACTTAGCAACATCTTACACTAGCACACACAATCACAAGACTTCCTCTCTTAGTATTTTAATATTTACTTAAACATTCAGGAGTCAATATACACTCTGCAGTCACAGCACCTACATGCTGCACTCAAGTCCTAGTATTCAGGAGTACCTCCACATGAAAGTGGAAGTTCTGTAGTGACCTAACAAAGATCACAATTTAAGGAATAAACTACCATCTAATATTTAATTAGCTTCTTTACTTGACATTGGCAGCTTAATTTTCCAGTAAAACAGAAAACTTTACTGAAAGTTTCAGAAACTGCACTCTGCTTTAGTAACACATATAAATAAACAAACTCCACATTTTAAACACTATCTGCATAGCCAAAAGGGTTGGGTGTATTTCTGTCTAACACAAATATAAACGAGTTGGTACTATACTGTATCATCCCAGTTTGACAAGCAGTTGAGCTCAGTTGATGGTTTTATATTGAGTCATTTCAACACCAACATCCCAGATCCCAGAAAAATGAATGCAAGAACATTCACTGCACAATAAGTAAACAATATCTCAAGTCTTGACGGATCCATCATTCTTAATTAGGCCTCCATGCTTTCACTCTTCTACAGCACCCAGGACTCTTAAAAAACTGAAAGACAAGTATCCATAAACATTCCAAATATTCCAAAAAAGTGACAAAGGTTTGTCAAAGCAAAGCTCACCTTGTTTATCAAAAGCGGAGTTTTTGGACTTCCGTTGGGCTTCTGGATCTTCCTCAGCCATGTTCACAAGCCATATCATTGTTGCTATCAAAGAAATGCAAATCACAACAGCATAGCTAATTTTATCTTCAGATGTATGAAATTCTGAGATAGCATCAATCCATTATTTCTCATTTTTCATGTGTTTTTTCGATACAACTATCTTTTCCGACAGGCAATTTTGCTCTCATTAAAGCACAATAATATCTGGAACACAGCCAGTACCAGCAACAACATATTTACAAAAACTGGTGAATAAAATTTTATTTCTACTAGATTTTGAAAAAAAAGGCAACAGCTGTTGCCAGACAAATTACTTCTACATATAAGGCTCCCTCTGAAAATCAACAAGTTCTTTACTTTCTTTCCCTAATCAGTTCTTTTATCTGCAAGTAAAAAGGTCTCTAAACACTGTTACAGAGTTATGTCAATTCAGAGGCAGTATCTACATCAAAGTCAACTGTTCTCTGCCTTTGCCATCACAAACAATCCTCCAATCTGGAGGCAACCAAATGTTGTTAGATATAAAAGGTGTTTTTTAATTCAAGCTCTCAGTGTTAACTGCTCCTCTCACAAAACAGAGTAATAGGCAGCTATGCCACATTTTACTGATGCTGTGCAAGTGTGACAGATAAAGTGCTCCCCTTTCTCCACTGTAAGCTTGTCCCTGAAGTGGCCAGTCTGCAGCACACTTCCTGCTTCCGAATACAGGCCTGTCTTGGAGCAGGAGCAGCATAATGACTTCTGATTAGCCTCTTTCACTGTTATCCACGTCTCTACAAGCAGCAACATGGAACTTCAGAAACAATGGAATCATGCACTAATTGATACACAGGTCACAACAGCAACTTCAATTCAATAGGTTATTTTTCACAACTGCAGGGAGAAACAATTTACCAAAAAGGACAAGCCATTGAGAAAACAGTCACACAAACAAACCTCTTTCTAGTAATTTCTCACATTTCTTATACTAAGAAACAGGTTATTTAAGGACTGAAAGCTGGTAAATATTTTCTGGAAACAATTGTTCCCTTTGAACAGGCTTAATTCACAGCCTAAGGACATAGTACTTTATCCAAAACAAGGTCTGTTACCATTCTTCCTGTTTCTGTTTTGGAACAAAACATGCTGGTTTTTATCTTGAAATATTTCAGTCAGATGATGTTTCACATTTTTCAGTCAACAGTGAAATGAAAACTGAGGCCCAAGTGAACAGATCAAGAATTCAGCTGAAAAACATCTTATTAAACCCAGAAAAATGAGAAGACTGTTTCAGGTGAGTGGGTGATTGCAAGCTTAAAGAATAACAAAATGTACTTACAGGAGTAAATAAGTGCTGGAAAGAGAGTTTCATTTCTCTCTTGAGCTGTTTCAACTAACATACGAAGAGGACCTTTAGGACACAGGACAGCAATCAAATCTGAAAGGAAAAGCAAACAGATCTGACATCCCTGCAGACATAGTTATGTTTCTTTTCTATAACACTTGGAGAGACTTGAAGTAACAAAATTCACCCTCACTAAGGATTTTGAAGACAGCCATTGGCCACAATTCGGTATCCTACAGCAATGCTTTTTAATATTTTCAGTTATGCAACCTATTTTACATATTACTGTAATATACATACAAATTTTAAAACATTATATTTTATATACTATATAAATAGTATATATATATAATATACTTATATAATATAATATATAATATATATAATATATAATATAATATATATATCTATATAATATACTTAAGATATTATGCAACTGCAAATGTACCTGTGTCTATATGCTGACCTGTGAATAATTCAAGAAAGCTACTCTTCAACTACCATCTTAGAAATACCCAAGCTTGCCTTCTATGAGGAAAGATTTTTGTAATCTACGTTCAATGCTAAAAGAAATTTTAAGACAACAGGTGAAGGCTACTTCTTGTGAAACAGGCATACTGGGATAGAGAGCTAACATTGCTACTGCCTTTTGCACTTGTCCACTCACCATATGTCTCTAAATTAATTTGAAACTCAATCTGACACTGAAAGGAACAGCTGACTAGTCAGGAGCTTTGTGCTGCTCAGAGCAGGCCTTCTGCAGCTGAGCCAACTGCTCTGGCACCACTGCTGGTCCCACTCCAGTAAAGAAAAAAACCCCACTCCTGGGGTTGCAGGCTTTGAAAACTTACATCCCCTGTACTCAGAACAACCACATCATGGTCTTGGAACTCGATCTAGAGTAATTTCGTTTTGCTATCACTGAATAAAGGTTGAATGCTTGAAGCACTCACATTTGTTCCAGTTGCAGGAAGGGTGGAAATGGGGTGGGAGGATGGGAAGTTTTTCTTAATGTGCTTTGTGATCCATGAGCATACACACAAGGGACAATTTTCCTCTCCCTGAAGGAAGAGGACACTTAAGGAGTACACTGATGAATTAGAGCTAATCAAATCTTATCAACCCCTGCACTTACATCTGGACATATTCTCAGTCTTTATCATGATCAGTGACTATGAGAGCACACACTCAGCACACTTACATGCCTCCAAAAAAATTCAAATTAAGAGCACATCTTCACTTAACTGTAACGTTTTAATTATGTCTAAGTAACTGAATTTTAGTCTTGCCTGGAAATTAAATCATTATTTAGGATACAGTGATCTTTTTATCAAGTGCTCAGTGCCCCCTAAAGCTTTAAGGAAAAACTACAGCTATGTCTCTCAGCCATCATTCTGAAAAAGAGCAGTATGCAACTACAATGAATAATAATAATAAAAAAAAGCCAATGAAACAGATCTCACAACCATATCCTTCTAAATATAAAATGACTTTGAGCAATGCAAACTGCTCTTAATCCTTCCTTCCTTCTTTCTCACTATATTATCAGGTATGGATCAGGTTGTTGCTTCTATGTTCACAAATTTGAGCAATTCATAGGTTGGGCAAATCTATATTTGCACGGGACTGTACAGAAACAACAAGCTCCTAAATTCTGAATGTACAAGGGATTCCAAAGATTCTCGGGGAAAATGAGAAGCTGAAAGTTCTCCACCTTCATAAAAAAGATCAAAATGGGTCTCTCTCAACTCCTTCTCTCTTGAATTACTTCAGCTCTCCTCCCCAAAGAATCTAGAGAGTCCAGGAAACATGAAAGAAGATGGGATCATACAGTAATATAGAGCCCTCAGCTGCAGAGAACTGATCTCAGTTTAGGACCATGATCTTATTTATGAAGTCTGTAATCACCATATCTGCTACTTTGGATGATACACACACACCCACACACGCACACACACATACTTTTTTTTAAGGTCTAGTCAGATAAGTGGAAAAGTCAGGGAATAAAAGAAATTCCCACCACAGGATCTATTACTGTGCCTTGCTCCCAAACTTACCATACACTGAAATGACAGCCAGGATAAGCCACGCAGTCCATTCAGGAAGGTACTTAATGAACACCAAGGCCATGAGAGCACTGATCATAATGAGATACGCCTGCTGGAGCCGAAGAGGACCCTTCCAATGGATACAAATCATTCCCACAACACCAAAGTTCCAGATCATGAGTGCCACTGTAATGTAGTCCATGGCAACATTATATGTCTTAAAAACCTCTCTAAAAAAAGAGAAAATAATATAGATGGCATTTGCTTGAAACAATGGAAACAAATTACAGATGCAAACTTCAGAATACCTTTTAAAAATTTTTCATATTCAATATAGTGGCATAAATGTAAAATTCTTTCTCCAATTAATACTTAACTATTCTTCACAATAGGATACATTTTGCCAGTATTTGCTTCACACCAACTCTTTTGCTTTTTTGAAAAATTTTGTTAAGGTTCTATTTTCTTCTCAATCAAAGCAGAAGCTGACAGGAAAGGACATTACTGCAAAATCAGTCATTTTGATTATGCTCATAACTTTTAAAAATCAGAATAATCAGAACTTGTGAGGTTATAATGGATCTTTAAAGGCAGGCAAAGATCTCTCTCTACTAATAGGCTGCCTGTAGAATGCTTTGATAACTTTAAAGATATATGTTTATTCTATTATTCCCCATAAACACTGAAGTAAAAAGCTTTGTTTTTGGATGAACCATGTCCCTGTCACACCAAATACTATAAACTAATTAGGAACCTCAATAAGTAAAACCAAAACAGACAATGCCATCACCAAGTGACAGGTGATTTCTGCTGACTCAGGGAAGAAATGGCTGTGAAGGCTTTTTGCAGAATCTGCTGTTACCAACTCATCAAGCCACTAAGATCCCTATAATTTGCATAATACTTTCCTCCAGCAAACTTGCTGTCTGCAGCTGTCAGCTGACCTTTGAGATGTACAGGGTTAACAGGATGTCCCTTACTGTCATCATGCAGAATTGGTCTACACAATTGGTCCCTCACTCTCTGAACCTCTGAGAAAAGGGAGCCAGCACTGCTGTAAGGCAGCAGGGGCAGATGAAGGAACTGCCTTGCATTTCAAAAGCCGTTGTTAGGGTTAGAGAAACTACTGACCACAAAAGGCATCACAGATCACTTTTAGCAAAAATCAGTGACTGAAGGGAAGACCACATTCTCCTTCCAGAGACCAAATTAAATAGGCTTCTTCAAAGAGAAGCGTTTGTCATCAAGTGGCATAAAAATATATAGAGTATAATAATTTCATTACATTCTTTTCAGATGACTCCACCACTTCCATGCAAACAGCCTTTGGATATACAGCTAACTAAGCCATGATGTAAACAACTGCCCTTGAGTCACATGTCAATGAAAAATTAGGTTATCAGAAGACATGTCAGCAGAACAAGCTCCTCCCAAGATATGCTTATTCTGATAAGCAAGATGTGCTTATTCTGGTGATGCATGCTAAGGACACACACACCATCTGTACCTAATCAGATGCATTATAAACCTATGAATCACTCTTTCTTCTATGTGTACTCTATCAGACTATACAAAACTAAAAATTTTATTGCAATAGCTTACTCACTATCATTCCTCTTAAGATTCAAGGCCTAGTTGTAAAATAAATACATACATAAAGTGATACATGAAAAATAGCATATTAATGGTTTAGTTCACTTACCCCAGGTAGATGAATGAGAAAAAGAAAAGCAGCAAAAGAGAAGAAATGATAAGCCAACCATGGATCACCTGGAGAAGAAGACATCAATACAGATGTTTTTAGACTTGTTATTTTAAATTTAGCATATACTAAAAGACTTCTAAGGTTATTTTTCCTTTTGTTTAAAGCAAGAAAATGATTTAAGATATCTCCCTCTTTGGTTCATGTTTATTATTTAAAGCAAGAAAATTATTTAAGGTATCTCCCTCTTTGGTTGGTGCTACATTCATGTTTAGTCTATGCACATTGGTGTATTTCACTTCACACTTACAAATTTTAAGTGCTTTGTGAACTTTCAGTAGATGCTCTTCAGCTCTATTGAAAACTACTGTTTGTGTATTTTTAGACCATTTTGATACCCGTGGCATTATAACATAGCAGAATCATCCAGCATGAACACAGATGGAAAACATGATTCACTTTTGTGTTGCTCTGATTTCAAATCATTTTCAGAATGCAGTTATAGAATTAAATGGTGGAACCCAGAAAAACCTTCAGTACTTATCTGCTGAAATGTCACTGATGAATGACTATATAAGAATTTTGATATTCTCTATCAGTCATCTACAGACACAATCCCTAATTTTGATGAGCGCAAACTTACATGCCCAACAATTCAATAAAGAACAGTTCAGTGATGTACTCAGCAAGGCGACTCAAAGATTTAAACCTGGAAATGACAGGCACTTAAACTTTGCACTAACAGCAGTGAATTCTTCTGGTATTTATTGTGCAAAGTGAAAAAAACACGACTGAAGACCCCTTTAACTCCAGTAATGTCTTAATATCTCTTAACTGAGAATGAAGAAATATTTGTCAAAGTCCCAGCACAGAATCTCTTTTATAAAACCTGACCCAGTATTACAAGTAGACAACCCATCAGAAGCAATAATCTAGAAATCAAAGCTACATAAGGAATCCTGCTTACAACAGACACAATCAGTGGAAAATTACCTGGCTAAATTTGCTATATATGTACACCAGATTAAAGTATTCAGAAGCTGTTAAAAAAAATGTGTTATCTCTTTGTCCTCTTCTTAAAGATGTGTAGTAGAATGCATCTGATGTTCTTAAAATATTTAGCAAAAATTACCTTAAAAGTGAAGTGCATACTCACAAAAACTAAAGGAATCACACTTACGTGTTGCAACCAGGACTTTCTGACAAATCAAGAATCCAGCCCTTACAGCTAGAAATTTAGTACATTGAGTCTAATGATACATTTTTCATATGCATTTTTAAAATTTTTGGCCATTTTTGAAACATTCACTTTCCTCCTTTACACTGCTTCTCAAAAGAGGCTCAGATTTAACTTTCAACCTAACAAAACCTGTCATTTAACTTCCTAATCTAACAGACTGGCTTTTGTTAGTATGTTCTCAAAAAGACTTATGAAATTCCCACATGCAATAAGCACAGTGCCTGTAAAGATGCTGCAGGAAAACTGCCAAAGTATCTGTCTCAGTATTTCAAACTCTCACCACTCACAGCGAGTGCGAGAAAGAACCTTTCAAAGGCGAGTATCAGTATATATTGATTCAAGCAGAACCAAGTTTTTCCACAACTTGTAAAGCTACTAAGCAAGGACCTAACAAGAGTAATTTTATTTGTCCGTAAAATTAGTTGAAACTACTTTAAGAAAACAGCAAAGAAACCTCTCTCATGACCTCTCCCTGAAGTTTTTGTATTTGTAATATAAGCTCTTAAACTTCTATCATGTGAGAAAATAAAGTGAACAGTAGTGTTTCATCTATAAAAAAATAAAATTTCATCTTTATAAAAAAATAGTGAATGCTGACAGTGTCACACACCAAGGCCATAGTCCAGCAAACTTCTACACACACCTTGCATGACTACTGTCAACAGAACTAGAGGAGGTAGATTCAAGAGCTGATCTAAGTTGGCATTTTACACACAGATGTTTGCTTTATTCTCACTATGTATCTCATTTACTACAGCATTTTCCAAATCACGGGTCTCTTTTTTTACAAGTGACTTTTCCAGAGTACTTCTTGTAAGTTTTGCTTGCTGTTTTCCTAGCAGGGTACCACAACAGGTTTTTTGCCTTCTCATTTAAGAATTTTCATTCTTTATTTAACAACAACTTTGATGCTAATTGATTGCTGGTATAAATTTGGCTTTACCTGCTCAAACTTGAATAAAAATTAAGGATGAGCTGCAGGATGCAGAGAATTAAAATGAGCTACAGCAGTCAGACTTTGGTTAGGCAGAGTGAAACAATGAAGAAAGCAGAAAATAAATTAAAAAGAAAAGGCTAATCAAATACAATCCTCTTCAAAGATGTGGCTTCCAGTTAGATTGAGGAGCTAGAATCAGGATCATGCTTAACATATCATGTACAAGACAACCACAGTAAACTAACAACAGTGAAGCTGAAGAAGTATTTCCTTTCTTCAAAAGAGTTTTCAGAAAAAATCTTGTGAGGATAAGCAAATTATCACTACCAGACGAAGACCTAAGGTTCTTTCATTATAAATTCCATTCCTCATAATATGGACTACAATCCACATATAGAACTGCATGTTAAAATAGAACTTTATTGCAGGTAATTACATTTCACAGCATTCTGATATAGCAGCATAGAAATACTCTGACAGGAAATTTAAAAATAAGTTAATTATTTAGTGTAATTAGCATAAAATATAACCACAGGAAATTTATGGTATGTAATAATTCTAATTTTTAGTAGAACAATTATTTTTGTAAGGAAAATGTGCTGTGCTTTAAAAGGTTAAGAAGGAAACCAGAAATGTGAAAAGCTTAGTAAAAACTAGTTGTTGCCTTCAGCACCTGAGGAGAACCAAGTGGCTACTAAGGAACCTAGGTAAAGCACAGTAGTTGACTTCATTAGAATGAGAAGAATTGCCAGTTTAACAAGAACACTTGGTCAGTTCAGATGTAACACCACACTATGATAAAAGTGAAGGTCCACATGTCAAAAAACAGTATTCCACAATGTATACAGAATCAGGCAAAAATAATTTCCCCTGCCACTCCACAGATAATTTGTAAAGGAGTTTCACTCACAGACATGAAGACCAAAACCACTGTTTCCTCTTGAAAACAAAATGAAATGAAGCAAACCTTTGAATCCCACTATGTGTTTTACAACTGATTCAAGATCCTGGCTGCATACTGAGAAGCTTTATTAGGCTAAGCCTTGTCAAATGAATCATTAAGACCAAAACAAACCAGGAATTTTCATGGACAACTCCTCCCATGCAGGTGGCACTGCAATTAATTATGCTAAGCCTGGGCTTGCCTAGATGATGTCATTACAAGATTGAAGCATTTCACAAAGAGCCTTAGAGTCTCTGTGTTTGCCGCACAAATACTGCTTGGTGTGTGCAGCCACACACACTAATGGGACATGTCTGTATTGGGGACGTGGAGGGAGAGGGGGCCCACAAAATAGGGCCAACTCTGTCCTTTGTATTTCTTGGCCACAGCAAGATTTCAGTGCATGAAAATTTCAAAAGAATAGAAGCAATGCATTTCTAACTGACAGAACAGATGGCAGTGATAGCACTGGGCCTTTGCCCTGCTTTGTGCCAAATGAACAGAAGCCACAAAATTGAAATGGTGAATTAAATCACCAGTTCTGCTACTTTCACTCATTCATCCTTCATAAGCCTTCATTTTGTTCCATTCTCTAAATAATCTGTACTAATAAATAAAACTAGCACAACTACTTACCTTGTAGCACCTGTATTTGTAAAGCACAACCAGGAGGATGGTCATGACAATGATAACGCTGATCATGATGGCTGCGTTAAGAATAGAATTCAGGGCTCTCTGTCCTACTGTCTCTGTCTCTTCTGTGAAAGGAGTGTAGATGCTACAGAAACAAAAAGTCAACTGAAATGACACTGAATGCACCAATGTTTTGGGTATGTGAGGCCAACATCAAACAAAACTGCAGTAATCTTTCAATTCAGAGATGTTAAAGCACGTCTATTTTCTACTAAGGCAAAACTTGAAAGGTGGCATAGTATCATATTAGGCAAACTTGAATTCCTTAGAAGACCTGCCTCTCCTACATTCTTAGATTACTACTGCTTTCTGCTTTGTAAAGTGGATAAAGCCCACAGCAGCCCACAGTTTAATATGGCTACTCCCATGCTGTGTGTTTCTTGCCACTCTCCCATGATACCACTCGTGTGCTGACCAGTGCAGTTGGAATTTCACCTATGGATTCACCATGAAAGGCTCCCCCTGTGATTTCAACAACACAATGTATGGGCTCAACTCACTCTTTCGTAAAGAAATACAATCTCCTGTAAAGAAATACAATCTACTTCATTGTGGGGTGGGAAGGAGAGACAGAGGGAAAACAATTTTTTTTTAAATCATAAAAAAATTATGACATGCTTATATTATACAAACATTTCAAAGCCAAACACACTCTGAATCATTTTGTCTAAATGTTTTCACAGTGGAACTGATCTTTTAGGTCTATCCTAATTCTTTAACACTCTGTGATTCTATGACTTGCTGCAGTTTCTGACAGGCTCAGTAGTCTTCCTTTGTCCCCTTTCTCTCAAATTAGCTTTCACTGGAATTGGTTTTTTTTTTTTGCCAACATTAATACTTTACCAAAATCCCAAAAACTTCTACAGAAACATGTGCCAGGAAAGTTTCTGTAACTTCACCAGAAGTGAACCTCCTGAAGTTATACTCCCCTTGCATTTGAATTTCTTTATCAAACACCATGGGCGAACCAGAACATGGCATGTAGGCTACTTCATTTACAATACTAGTTTTGTTCTTTTTCCAAAACTCTTGTATTCTAGCATAGTACAAGGGAAATGGCTTTGGCTCAAGATGGTGTTTATTTTACAAATACCACACAGCATGATAAAGTATTAAAATGAGGACAAGGATTTGAATCAAGCAGTAACAACCAAGATATTATCCCCACTGGTCACCAGACAAATAACAAGTGTCAACAGTACCACAAAGAGAAGAGTCTGGTTCCTGGAAAGAATAAAACAAAACTATCTTTGGAGAAGGGAAAATGGTGGCAAGAGGAAGTTCACTGCTTGAATCAGACCCCAAAAGAAATGGAAGTTTGAAGAAAATTATCTAAGTGCACTAAAAAGATAAGGGAAAATACTGATACATACAGCTGTCCATCCTTGCGTGTATAAAAGCTGACAGACTTGATAGTTGCAACAACAACCACCATGCAAAGCGTGACAGGCACAAACAGCATAATCACGTGTTTTGCCCCATATTTCAGTGTTAGCTCTTCATCTTCTTCTTCATCTTGCTCCACCACCCGCTGAATGTTGTTTTGTGGTTGCCCATTGGTCTCAGACTCGGCATTGTCATTTCTTCTGCGCTCACTATTATCATGGCGACGTCTTTCACTGTTGTCATTCTGCAACACAAAAACCACTGTCCTCAGCAACTCTCTACTATCATGAGCTTGTACGTTAAGCTAAAGATGACCTTGAGGAGGAAACATGTAAGATAATATTTACTGCCAAGAACACTTGCTACAGCAGGGATTTAAACAGTAGTAATTAACTGCATTAGAGTTATTAAAAGAATGGGAGCACAGGGTCATGTAGAAACATTTATATTAAAAACAACAACAGTCAAAAGTAGGCGGGTGGCATCTAAGGGACTTTCCTTTAAATAGAATTTCAAAAGATTAATAAAGGAATCTCTTTCCCTCGATTCAAACTACAGTTGGTAAAAGGATGCATGACAGTAGAATGCCTGTAACTTGACAAGAATAAGCTGTATTGACCCTTAAAAATAATGCCAAACATTTAGGATTCCCTCTCCATGAAAATCCCAAGAAAATGCCTCCTTCCTTTACTGTGTTACTTCCACTAGAGTATACTCAAGTAAAATATATATTAAAATGGATTTTCATGAGGTATGATGTTCTCATGTTTTTAGTAAAAATAACACAGAAATTATGATCAAACTAAGGTTATTCTCAGTCTTTAGACTGCTATTTGATCCCAAAGTTTCAGCATGGAAAGTTAAGCATGCAGATTTTCTTCTTTCCCAAGGAAACTACTGCCACATCCTTTCACTGATATTGAAGAAATTCCATCACTCTTATCACAAGTATGAAAGAGCTTCCTGTCCTTCCTACTACTGAAACATGAAGAGTGTAACACATGAAACATCAAGCATATAATTCAAACACCAAGACAGTGGTGAACTTCCAAAGGAAGCAAAAGCACAAACTGGGAACACCACCTATTAGCAAGTGATCAGGCCTGCACTCCAAGCTCCTGGTATCACAAATCTTTTGCACCCTCTTCAAGAAGCACCATGAGCAGGGGGCAGTCACCTTTTATATGTTGTATGCACATACAGAGAGCACAACAGGAGAGTGATCTATGCTTTACATTTTCTGGACTACAAAGAAATAAAATCATTACCAGACACTCTAAACAAGCACTAAAATATGACAGTTGATATAGACCACTCATTTTTTTAGTGCATTACCATGTCCAAAATCAGTGCTGTACTGTTCACATTCAAGAGGTTTAATATAGGAGATAAAAATATTTTTGATTCCTTACAAAATTAATCTCATTGCTTTTAAATTACTTCCTGCAGAACAGTTCTGTTTGACTAAGTGCACTAAAACAGCATTAGATTAAAATGTACAATAAACTGAAGGATGATACTTTTTGCAATACCTTTAAAGTATCATTCAGTTTTCTTAAAATTGATCTGGACATAAGACAGGACACTGAAAATAACCTAATGATTTTTTCCTTAAGTATTCCTACTCAGATAGTTTTTTCCTTAAATGTGCAATGTTGAAGTCTAATTACCTGACCTCAGTAGCATTTCCAAACATAACTACTGACTTGTATCTCATTAATTCACTGCAGTTTTTTGATAAATCAATAATAATTTTAGAGATTCTCTCTACAGAACTTTCCCAGCCCCACCCTCAGAAAAGAGAAGACGGTAAGTACACACTCAGAAACTCCTAGTGGGGTTTTTAAAAGCACTTAAGTGATTAAGGAGCACAAGTCCCTGGACTTCGAACTGTAAATACTGACACTGCTAAAACCCTGGTTGAAGCTTTACAACTTGCCCAACTCATGAAAAATTTGCTTTTACAAAGCAGTACAAAGTAATAATATGCACCAAATGCTCTGCCTATTCCTTCCTTTTTTTTGTGGTATCCTCAGGATCAAGCTCAGCAGGGTTTCAAGATCTGTCATCTAAGAAACTCTGTTTCACTTTTCAATACAGAAATGGAATGTAAGAGGAGAAAAAAACCCGAACTAAAATTGTTTGAATTAAACAATTAAAACTAGGGCACAACCAGGTTTTTAGAGTCACAGTTTTAACCTTAGTTTGAATTTAGTATCAAATTTAGTAAATTTGAATTAATTTGAAATATGCACTGAAAAAGATGCTGGGATCAAAATTATTTCTTACTAAATGAAAAATTTATTATAAATCACTTGGCATTTTGCATAAAGTCCTCACATACAATTATTGAAAATCAGATAGAAATGGGAATAAGGGAGAATGCAAATAAAGAGGTCATGCTTAATTAATCTGAAATGCTGGCTACAACTAAACCTATTTCTGTACAGATTATAGCAGAAATGTAACATTTTTCACTTTGATAGTAAAATACTCCATTTCTCTCTGTTTACAGCAAGACAACAATAAATGTAACCATCTAAATTGCCTAAGATGATCATAAGTAACAATACACTGGAGATGAACAGAGCCTTGGAACTCTGCACAAGCAGAGCAGACCGAGTTCTTAGGTTTCTGCACACTTGCCGAATGTGTAGCTTTTTCTCTGCTGTAATAACAGTCTTGCATGAGGGAGCACTTACCCCATCTCTGGAACAGAAATATATTGAAATAAGTTAAAAATCTACAGCTTCACAGAGTAAACACAAAAACACCCAAAGGAAAAGCCTGATCAACTAAGCACACCACTACAAAAACCTATTCTATCAAACAAATAGAAAAATGGAAGAAATTAGACCAATATGTATCATTTTACTCCCTTCACTAGTTAGGAACAAAGATGCAATCAAAAAAGGCCTTTACATACTAAAACACAGTGCATGAAAACCAGATCAGCATCAAGAGTTACACAAGGTATTCTCTCATTTGCACTTAAAGCTAGAAAATAAGCTGTCCTTTCAGGCTACTAAAGTGTAGCTAAATGTGACATGCGTGTGCCCCACTGCTTAAAAGAACAAAGTGCACTTATATCCTACCTGATCAGTATTAAACAGAGCAGAGGCCATGGACTCTTGCTGAAGTGGAAGCAAAGGAACAGACTCTTCACTTTCCTCAGACATAGTTAAAAGTGAAAACTCTGAAGCTAAAAAGTCAGTAACACCTGTTGTAACACCGTAAGCAAATGTAAGTTATGAACTACGCTTTCAGGCGAATAAACAATATTAAAATCAAATGATAGTGGTTTCTTTCCCTATCAGGAAAATAGTTAATAGCAAACCCAGACCAATGCCCCTGAACCAAGAGATAAAAACACAGCATATTTGATAAGAAGTTTTTAGCTATTAAATCCAGATTTATCCATCAGGAGCGGACCACCATGCCTGACAGTGGGCATGGACTTCATCAGTTCTCACATACACCACTGATGTTAAAAGGTCCTTATGCAGTGGCAGATATTGAACACTGGGTTGAACTCTTAGTGTGTGACTAGAAGAAGAGATGGCAAATTATAGCACTTAGGGATTTCACACGCTGACTTGTTAGCCACAGAAGCTAGTATACTTAAGCAGGAAAGGACTTCTATAGGTGTGTACAAAAACAAAGTAGATGTGTAAAGGGGAGAAACATCATTATAACTTAGTATCAAAACTACAGTTACTTAAACATGGAAAGGAAAGGCACAAGTAGCAGTTATTCATCAGTACAGTCAGTGAGAAGAACATAGAACCCTTTGCTGGTAAGGAGCACCACCAAGTTATCTGTAAGGATGGTGAGCCCACAGCTTACTACTGAGCTCTGCCTTTTTAATCTGGCAGAAGTTTTCAATAACAATTAATCTTTCACCTGTCCAAGAGGAAAAGAAACCTTTTTCATTTCCTCTGAAGTAAAAGGAGAAGGAATGCAGTAGGAAAGCTCCCACTTTTCTAATTTTTCAAATGTTTTATATTTTTATTATAAGCATGTTGCTTATCTGAGGATTTTTCAAAATTCTATTTAAACTGCTGATTGTACAGAAGACTGGAAGCAGGAATCAGAACATTCTCTTGAATTATTGCTATAGACACAATTACAAGTGGCCCAGCTTCACAAAAGCATTTCTGTGCCACAAGGAAACCTGATATTCAAGAACTATAGCAGGAACAAAGAACAGTGTGACAAGTCTAAGAGCCTGAGCACCACACCCAAGTAGATTATCTAAACCTGATTGTTCCAAAATACATACGGTACAATGGTATAGTTTTAGCAACAAGTATGAGCTTAGGTCTTTCAAAGCAATCATATAAAACTTCGGGTTTTGAGTTCCTCCTCTCCCAAAACCTCAAGAACCAGGAGAGCAGCTTCAAAATTATTCACAAGTAAGACAAGACAGAGCTGTTCTTCCTGCATAGGAACAGTCCTCCAGCAATAGTAGTAACAAAACCCAGGCTTCAAGCTCTACCTAGACTAAAATTAACTCTGTGACTGAGAAACCTGTGAAGCAAGCAGACCACAGCCAGGCAGATCATGAGAGCTCACTAAATACTGTAAATGTCAATGTTTGATACCAGAGTGTCTGACCCTTTTTTTTTTTTTTCCCTCGATGGCTTGGTCACTCCAACACCACTTTAAACTGGGGAAGGTCTTATTTGTACATAAAAATGAGTTTAGAACATCAGATATTTTGCAGCATATTTCTTTTGGCACTGCTGATCACCACAACAGTTCAGAAAGATAAAATGTACCCCGACAAACTATTTATTCATCCCCATTTAACTGCTAGCAGGTACTAAAATTGTTTGTTACATACGGTGTTGCTGAGGTGGGTATCAGGGAAGTTTTCTGTCAGCTGCCCATGTTGAAACTGGGGTAAATGTGCAGACAGCTCTGTCATTGGGACAGTCCTCTGGGAATTGCTTACTTCCACACAAAATGAACCTTGCTTCTTGAGATGCTGAAAGGAAAGAGATGTGTAAAAAATCTTTGTTCTTAACATGAACAGGTTTTCCCTCCCCTTCCTAGTCCAGTTTCTGGAGTTCACATATTACAAAGACAACCATTCTGTATTTAACCATGATACCGAACTATCACATCTACTAAGGTCATAATAGGGATTTTCCAGCACAAAAATAAAGGCCTCTAAGTGTTATCAAATTAGTTCATCAGCTACAGAAATCTGTCAGCAACAAACTAATAATTTAAACAGTTCTTCATTCCTTCTTGTGCAATAAATGAGAAGCATTGCATACTTGCTCAGGGCACAACTTCCATGTTTTATCTCAGCAGAGCACAATTGCTCCAAGTTCTGTTTTGGATTGCTGATAAATTTAACAGTAATTTTCAAGAATGACTGAGTTACACTTGACTATCTAAAATCCAGACATATCCTTAACACTGTGATGCTACAAAAGTCACCTGGTGCTACACAAGACAGTATTTCACCTGAGCCTCAAGAACTAACATGCATTCAGTTCCCTTTATGTACCAGCTACATCTACATGCCACATGTATGTTACAGCTTTATATGTTCTTCCTTGAGAAATTCAGATGAGAAAATTGTCCTATGTGAACTATATGTTCCATAACAAAAGAGGCTACAGCAATATAGGGGAAAGAGGAAGTTTTACTAACCTAAATAAATTTCAGGAAAAAGCCCAATGATTTTAAGAGAAAATGAGCTGGCCTAGATAAATCACAGGCTTGGTCACATAAAAAATAAATAATGAATACATCTCAAGGGTGGAGTGCCAGTCCATCCCAAGTGGCTCCTCCCTTGTGTGAATTCCAGCACTCACCAGAACTCTTTACAGTAATTTTATTCACTAAAATGGAAGAAAACAAATCCAGGAAAAGAAAACAAGAATATTTTTCTGCTGCTTTAGTATAATCAGCTAATGTATTGAGAGATCTTGAAAAATTCTTACAACAGAGGACATCACAAAGGAGAGCCTCTCACTTTTGGCAGCAGCAAGACACAAGTGCTGCAAGACAGCATCGTACTTAAAGAGAGAGCTAAGCCTATTTTCATAAACAGAACAGAAGCTGTTTCTCTATTTACAAATAAATATATACCTAACAAGACCAGGGCACAGTGCTTACTAACTTTGGCAGCTAACTTAGTGAAGAGCCAATAGGAAGCCACACCAATTTAACAAGTCTGCTGGGAGCATGCAAACTGTTGGGAAAAAGAAATTAAATGTAGTATTCACTAGAATAGCTCCCTTCCACGTTTGCCATTAAAAATAGGGCACATCTAATTTATAATGTAACTTAAATGTAAGATCAGATGAAAATAAGTATTAATTACACCGCTCCTATTTTTAAAATTTAATTCTTTGGTTGGGCTACAGAATAAAAACAATGTTTTAAGGCTGCTACTGGTAGTATTTCTCAGTGACAGGGCAACCACAATGGAAAAAATTGAAAATTTTCAACCAGATGTGGACTATCAGAATGAGATTTTTCACACAGCAGCATGTTAAAATTCTAATTAAATTACTGGAGAGAAAACCAAAATGAAACACCAACCACAAAATCCTGCTTATAGACTAGTAAAGAAAGCCAGTACAAATCCACCAAACAAAAAACCCTCAGCTACTGATAAGCTGAGAGAATCAGAAGACAGGGAGGAGTAACTGATGGAAGAGTTGCACCTAAGTTTGAATGACAGACCTCAAAACTGATGGTTTGTTAAAACAGTTTGCTTTGAAAATGGATTCAGGACATCTTCCCAACCAACTTTATTTTATATTCCTAAAGAAATGAAATCTTTATTTGAAACGTAACTATGAATGAATGAAATTTATAAATTAACTGTGTATATACAGACACAAACTAAAACTTTGCTTGTTTTACTTGAAAAGGGACTCACCAAGACATTTTTTTTTCCTAATGAAGCTGTTAATGTTAAAATAGCCTGTCTAAAAAAGTTGTTCCTTGCTTCCTTTGGCTTTCCTA
The DNA here is from genome assembly GCF_012460135.2 of Molothrus ater. NCBI lineage: Eukaryota > Metazoa > Chordata > Aves > Passeriformes > Icteridae > Molothrus > Molothrus ater. The sequence continues at coordinate 27,227,775 of NC_050483.2, forward strand.
GGTCAGAACAACAGGAGTTACAACTGTCGCTGTCATGCGCTTACATTTAGCCTAATAAACAGAGTAAGCTGCTCGCAGAAGAGAAAGCAAAGCAAGTATCGATCAGACAAACGAGGCGCGGTTAACCCGTACTTTCCCCTTCAAGTGAGCAAGAAGCAGGTGCCACCGCTCTGGGGCACCCCCCCACCCCCGTCCTCAGCCCTGCCTCGGGCCGGAGCAGCCCCGCCGTAGCCGAGGCACAGCGGTCCCAGCCCCGGGGAGGCCTCCGCCGCGCTGAGGGTGCGGGTCAGGCCCCGGCCCGACCCCGCTCGGTGTCAGCAGCGGCCCAGGCCCGGCGCTCTGGGCAGTAGGAGAGCGCTAGGGACCCTCCCCGCCCCGTGGGCGTGTGGCGCAGGGCTCGCCCAAACACCGGGCCCGGCCCGTCCCCGGTGGCGCAGCGCGCCCGGCCCCCCAGCACCGCCCGGCCCGCCGAGCACCGCGCCCTCGCCCGCCCCGCGGGGGCTGCGCCGGCCCCCGCCGACAGACGGACCTGCACGGCAGCCCTGCCCCGCGCTCCGCCACCGGCTCCTCGCCGCCCGCAGCCCGGCCCGCTCGCTTCCGGTCCGCGCCCCGCCCTGCCGCCACCTCACTTCCGACGGGCGCTGAGGAGCCGCCCCGGCCAGGGCCCCCGCCGCACCGGCTCCGGCCGCGCCGCTCTCCGGCCGCAGCGCGCCCCCGCCGCAGCGGCCCCGGCAAGCCCGGCGCGCAGGGCGCAACGGGCAGCGCCTGGGAAAGAACACGCTGAGTGAGAGCTTTCCGTCAGCAAGGGCCGGGAACCAAGACAGCCGGGTGGGAACTGAGGAAAGGCAGCGACTGGGAGAGGCTGGCTGTACAGCAGAGTGAACACTCGCTGACTCCAGCCGCGAGGAATCGTGCCAAGGAAATGCAGCTTGACCTTTTTAACCTGCTACCAGATAAAGAGTGGTTTTATGAGAAAATACACTGCTAGGCTCTTTTGAATACAAGTCATACCTATGCCAGTAACCCTGTTTTAAAATGGTCTCACAAAAAAGGCATTAAGTAAGTAACTTAACGGGACATTTATATTTCAAAATAAGAACAGTATTAAAAGTCAATGTGGTATTTTTTCAAGAAGCCTCCAAGTTCACCTATGACTGGTTAGTCGAAAAAACAAAAAAGTCAATTCTATATTTGAAACTCACCTTGCTATCGATATTTGAAGTATCATCCACAATGCCTTTTCAAGTGCATATCAATTGGGTTAGTAACATATAGCAAATGCTATGATACATAGAACCACTCAATATAAAAAATGTAAAATGTGAGGGGCCATACAATTCTGCATGTTTAAAACAATGTTGTATTTCAGTATTTGACTACACTACAGGAAAATCTATGCTAAAATTAAGTGGGACAGAACTATTGCACCTAAAAGTTTTGATGTAAGTATTGGAACGCAAACTGACTTGCAATAGCTCACAGAAATATGAAATGCATTTAGAAGAAGCCATTTTTAGACTGAAAGTGATGTCTAACCATAAATAAAACTACTCGTAATTTAAAAAGGTGAAACAGCCAAACAAAAAACTCAACCAACCATACATGGGCATACAGCTCTACCAAACTATTTTCTATTATTAGTATCAGTTTGATCTACAATAAAATGTCTATTAAACAATACCTTATACTGCTCACACTGCATGACTGTGTACTAATTTTTAATTCTGTACTCAACGTTCCTACACCAGATAATGTACAGAATATGAAAAAGCATGACTCAATTGTAATATAGAACCCAACAGCTTGCAGGTTTCAGCATATCCACTTTCCAAAATACTACTCCTGCAAGCAGCTATCTAGCGACCCTGTTTAATAAGAACATGAAAGGTCTAATTCTCTCTCAGTAATAGGAAAGCATTAGTGATAAGACACAGGAATTCATTAAGAAGCTAAACTCACTGTTTAGGGCCTTTCCCCTGCCCACATTTAGAGCCATGATAATTATTTTTAGTACTGGTTCCTGCCTAAAGAGAAGGAAACAGCTAAGATTAAAAAGACCAAATCAGCAGGTGAGCAGGTTAAATACTCTAAGAACAAAATAAGACTCTCACCAACTTAGAAGATAATATAAAAATATATATTTCTTGGTAATGGATCTTAATTGCTCCTTGTTTCCCATTTCTTTTCAGTGCATATTAATGAAGAAAAATGATACTTTTTGTATTGACATATTCCAAACACTGAAAGGTAGTTACACAAAATGATTATCAGGAGAGTAAGAGCATGTGTTATGTCAAGTTTTAAAGCCTTATTCCACTGTAAGGTCCAGATAAACAAGTACATCCAGTTCTGTTGTGTAAATACTGGTATTTTTTCATTACACAGTGTGTGGAACTTCTGGAACTTTCCCTCACAGTATGGGTTGTACTATGTCATGATGTACTGAGTACCTGGTGGCAACATCTGTACTTTACTCATGTATCCCATTCTGAGCACTCTCTTGATCTGTGTCTAACCTACCATAGAGTATTAAATCATACATGCAGAGAGCGAAGTGTGGTGATATTGGCAAAAAAGGCTTTTTCTACCCCAGATTTTCCATATTTATCTTGAAATAATTCTGTTAGCACATGTTGAAAGCTAACAAACAGAAGCTAATTTCTATGCTAGGAACCTCACCAGTACATAACTTGTGTTATACTCCCCAGCATCACTGGCACAAAATACAGTATCACTGAGACATAAAAACAAAACTTGCAGTAAAAGTAGAAGTGACTTTATACTTGCTGATAAGGAAAGAAGAAAAGCTGATAAGCCAAACCAGAGTTCATCTAGTGAACATTCCTTTCTTCTTCCACTACTGAAAAAAACCTGAACTTCCACAAAACTGACTTTTTGATGATATCACAATGATTCTATATACTTATTTACCTAGATATTTAACACTCCAGCTTAGAATTTACATGTCTTTCTCATCCCAGCACCGTTAGTCTCCTTAGGAGAGTACAAGCTTATTTCCATTGCACACACAGCTTCAGTTTAGGGCAGAAATCAACTGAAGTTTCACAACTTGAGCTTTCTCTGAAGAATCCGGATGAGGATGTTGGGCAATCTGTCACACAGTGGCATTACAATGTGTTTGTCACATTTGTCTTGTTTAACTACTACTCATGACAGAGAATGCCATTTACCAGGTCAAAAGGCATTTGTGATGTTTACTCTCCCTCTTCTCTGTATTTGCTACAAACAGAGAAAGCTTTGAATTTATTTAGAATTTGAAAACTTTTTGATAAATGATGATGCAGAACTGTATAGGGAGAACGGGGAAGTAATTTCTTAGGGTTGCAACCATCAAGTGGCAGAAAAAAATAGGAAGATTGCAACATGTAAGTATGCATAACCAAAACAGTCTCAGGCAAACTCAAGCACAACATGAAAGTAACATCTGAGCATGACACTTCAAGTTGAAAAAGAACATTTGGTGGTGTGTAGTGTAGTACCACAGGGATGAGAAAGAACATACTGGGATCATGTCTAAATTTGCAGGCTTCTAGTCACCTGATATAAGCAGGAGGTAGTTTTAAACACACCCAACTCCACCCCCCCTTAATTTGGGAACACTTGATTCGGTAAGCAATTAAATACAATTGCATGCTGCATAAGACTCCAAAACAATATCAACCCTTAAATCAAATATATACATTTTTAATATCTGAAATATTTACATGGTGGAACCTATACACGATCCCAATTGTTAAGAACAGTGTTTTCAAGTGTCCTCTCCAGATACAAACAACTAGTAACTCAAGGTCACAGTTATGTTTTCTGAACAGGTCAACCTGTATCCTTCAGTTAAATACAATACAGAGATACTGGAACACCTTTACTTAATTTGTTTGATATTAAGAATTTTGTTTCAAAAATTAAAAATAACTTTGAGACCGTTTGCTCCCTGGAACACAGTCCTCCTGCAATCAAAACAGCTCACAGCACATTATAGATTTGACTTCTTACCCAGGTATGAGATAAAAAAAATGCAGTTTACAGTACATGTCATCATTTATACCATATCAGTCTATTTATAAAAAAAACATACAAACAAGGCAGGAAAATATTACCCTTTTTGTGGACAACAGACTGCATACAGTAGAAAACAAAAGTCAGGGCTAGTTTAACAGTATGGATAAAAACAAGACTTCACCTTTGTTTGACAACTTATGTTTTAGTTTACATGGTTGTTTTTGTTTGTTTTTTTTTAAGAGACAGTTACATCCAAACAGGGCTTTTTGTATTGTTTCTAAATACTAAAAAAAAAAGTTCTAAAAATAGTTTCTTCTTAAAAAAGCCATCTGATTATTTTGGAGACCGAAGGGATAGTAGGTAGGGCTAGAATGAAATCGAGCAGAAAAAAATCCCCCAAAAACCATTAGGTAGCACTTACTGAATTTAGGTCCTGCTCTTGTTTTAACTGAGCAAATAAAAAACTTCCTGTGATTTGCACTTTCTGGGAAAGACACAGAACATCTGCAAGAGAATAGGTTCCCAGCTTCATTAGTAACTCTTAATGGGCAACAAAGTACCAAGATTACTACTGGTTCTACTACTAGAAAGAGAGGTTTGAAAGAACTCCTTTTCCAGTCAGATGAAGAGATCAAATGACCACACAAAGCTGTTCTGTGAAAACAGCTCAAGACACTTATTTTTAAATTGTATTTTGATCACTTCTTAAATTAAAAAGGGAAGTATGCTCCCAAAAAAAGACTGATAAACTTGCAGTAAAATCCTTTGTCATCTGTAACTGATATAGTTCCACATTAAGTGCAAATGTTTTGCAAAACAGGGATTTTTTTTTCTTAATATTTACAAGAATCAGAGTAACATAACAAAATTACCAAAGAGCATGTACAGTAGCTGCAGCTTATAAAACATACCGGTAATTGTACCTCATATATTATAAAGAGAACCAATGCAGGATTTGATAACTAATTGAGAAGGGTAAAAGGGGCCTCAGAGCAGAGGACAAAAAAATTCACATTTTCTACATAAAAAAATACAGGTCTCAAGTCTCTGAGAACAGAGAAGATTCGAAGTCTCTGAACAATGGGGGGAAAAAAAAGCCCAAAATTGAAATGGAACCCTAGAAGCAAGGAGAGTGCTTTATTTCACTAGGCCAATCTTCTTTGCTTCTGTCTCGTATATCAACAACCTCCACATTTTGACTATGAAAACTTCAGCTTCTTCATCTAGTACCTGTAGGAAATACACATTTCATAGATTATTTTTTAGGTTATGCATTCCAGTTATAAAGACTAATTGTAGATAGATGCGAAAAAAATGGATATAGCGTAATACAAGTCCTTGAGAGAGGGACCGAATGAAACTCTGGTGAGTTTGTGTCATTAGTTGACCAGGCTCTAACCACATACTTGTATAGTGCAGCTGTTGAGCACTTACAGGAAGAAGCATCAGTAAACTAGTATCCAAAAGTGGTTTGGGAAGAGGCAGAGAAATGGCAGGCTTGGAAATATTGTAAGAACAAGACATTCACATGTGGTATCTTCTTTTAAATTAACTCCTAATCTCTGCTCATTTTAATTTGGAACTTCCTTGGGTATTTGTTAAATAAACCCACAAAGGATTTCTCTTCCCTCAACTTTTTATATAGGCTTTTCTTGAATCTGTACAAACTTTTAGCGTGCACAGCATCTCTCCAAAGTTCCCCAAGTCACTACTAGTCACACCAAAAATAATCTACTATCTTGCACTATGCATGTGGATCCTATCAACTTTGCCTCCAAGTTTCCTTACAGAAGAGAGCGGATTAGTTTTTATTCACCTTTCAATGTATGAAAACATGGTGGAACAGTAGCATTATTTCATACTGTTTCTTTCTTCCAACACCAGGCAAAAAAGAGCTTTTACTTTTCTACAGAAAATCACCTTTAGCTCATTAATTAGGAAAAGACCCACTAAACCACTAATAAAAATCTATTCATAAGAACGAGAAAGAATAAAAGTTTTTATTTCTGATATAGTTCTGTTATTGTTGATTTTGACATCTACTACTAGGGACAAAAAATTTTTGTTCGCATTTCTGAGAAGTTCTGAAGAGGGGTCAGTAATTTGTACCTAGGTGCTGTAACGGCAAAATAATGCCTGAGCTAGCATGATGTGCTTAATCATTTCTAACACGTTTTCTGTTATGGACTCTTGCTATGTTGCATAATTGACTTTTAGCTTCAGTAAAATGTAGAAGGTATATCAGTTACAGAATTTCTGCTTACCATGGCAACATCATCCAGTATGCTCTGAGGTGAGCTGTGAGCCATAACCTGAAAGAAACAAATGTTTTTAGATGGAAAACTTAGAATAAACCCTATACACATTTTTGGACAAAATCCAGCTATGTCCAAGGAATTCTGAAAGCTTTGCACGTGCAAGAAGTATTTGCAGTTCATCAGGTTCCAGTAACAGTCATGGCAAAAATTAGCATTAAACTGCATAGGAATCCATCATAGTAGTCCTAGTTTATGGCCAACTACTGAGGAACAAGTTCCAGGAAGCTCCAGAGATTCACATGTCCTGTATTTGCCGGCTATTCTTATATCTCCAATTATGTTTTCTTAATTTAAAGAAAAAACTCCCTTCCTTCAACAATAAGCTGCTAATTGAAGACAAAGGCAAAATTCTCCCTGTATCACTCCTCCTAACTGCATTTCTCATCTACCTGTTAAGTAGAGAGATTTAATTTTCTTTCCAGAACCAAGTAAGTTGTCTTTCAAGACCATAGAGTTCCATTTATTTACATATATATGCACACCCGTATATAATGTAAGCATGGAAAACATTCAACTTCTCCTTTTGACTTTCTGCTAATCAACTGTGTCACAAAACTCTCAGGACTTGCTTTGCCTCTCATAAGGTAGCCCCAAGATAAACCAAGACAAGCCATTATAAACAGGAGTACAGGAGTCACTGTTACATTTTAAATAGGGAGCAAAGCCCTAACTTCACAGAGAATGCAGAAAACACGAACCTTAGAGCAAACAAAGTCAACTAGTGTGGCTTCTTCTTCACCAATATATTCTATTATTTTCTTATTAATCCATGGTCTAATTCGACGTTCCATTAGCGTCTGGAAAAAAAACACAAAACCAAAATAATGATTACCTTAAGCTTCACTCTGTTGTGAGAACTGCCCAATAGGTATCTAAAAGACTCAAACAGCTATTTAGCAGAAGATACATTTTGCTATCAATGATACAACCCTTGGAGATTTGGCATCTGCAAGTATTTCTGAGAGCCACTCAAACATTTTAGAGTCTTTTTTCCTCCTTCCATAAAACTGCTTGATAATTTGTAGTGGCAGTTTGAGGAAAACCCAAAAAAAAGCAGCCATAATTCAGAATAAGGACTACGTATGAACAATAACTAGAGGACTCGAGTTTGACTCCACTTGATGATGATACTCCAATCCACTGGGGTCCCAGTAACCTTGCTTTTCTATTCAATTATAATGTTTACTTGGAAAAATTAAGCCTTTTTAAAAATGGTTAAATGAATCAACTTACTGAATCCACAATTGACCAGTCAAGAGGATAAGCAAAGAGCTCTGGTTTTGCTGTGGGTATCTTCTCAATGAGACTCTTAATGTGCTTGCGCTTTTCTTCTGTATTGACACTGCCTTTGATATTGCTTTTATCTTCTTCTCCATAATCCAGGGGAACAAGTTTCCTTTTCCGGGGCACATCGTCACTGTCTTCATCATCAAATTTATTGAAAACACTATCCACAGCAAGTTTCTTCCTTTTTACAGCATTGGGCTGATTAGGACTATTGCAGGCGCCTACAACCCAAAAGGCAGAGTAACATATTAATCAACTGCAACTAGTTTGCTCTTCCCTCATTACTTGAGGAATATTGCTTCATATGCTACATAAACATCTATGAATGCCTGGCACTGGCTTTTCATCTCTCAAACTCTGTTACAAAAGTGGCAAAGAGGTAAAGATATTTAATGGAGTGTGTTCATGACTGACCCATGTGCAAAACAGCGTCTTTTTCTCTGCCTTGAAACCAATTAGCACTCTCTCTGAGGGAAGACCATAGTCGAGCCCCAGCCTCAGCAGAGCACAGAGTGAAAGGCTGCAATGCGTAAGAAAAGCGTTCAACAAGACCATACAGTCTCTCATCATTCAAGCTATAACACAGTGTGAGCTCAAAGTGCAGCCCAGCATAACTTAATCAAAATAGTAAATAATAAACACACAAACCTTCTGGAATACAAATGTTTTTAGTTCTGCTGCTCACAAATAATTTTTTTAAAATGCAGGAAACTTCTCCAGTACTAAGGAATTCTAGGCTCAAATTTCACTCACAACTGTCATCAGTTTATTGTTATATTCTAACAGGAAGAAAAAAAAATCTAATTTTATTTTTCTTTAGAAGGGTCTTAAATTTAACTTATACTTACACCAATGAAAAGTCGCTATGAGTTTCAAAGAGATATTTACAGATATATTAAGGTGGAAAGGCATGTGAAAATAACCAATCCCAGCTCAGAATATTCCTGCAAAAAGTAGCCCTTGAACATGCCTAAACTTCCCTCCTTTTTTGGCCTCGAGGTTTTGGATGAAGAGAGCTCTATAAAATGTATCTTCTGGATAGGTCAACTCAAACACAGCATCTGGATAACAACTACTTAATATAAATACACCAAACCATTCGACATATTTGGAAAACCATGTGGCTACTCAGTTTGACAATTTTTATTTTGATCCCATAAGGAAGACTGAAATAAAACTTAAACTTGCCCAATTTGAGGCTGAGTCCAATTTTGGGCCGATGCTCCTCCAGTTGCTGTTGTTCAGGTGAATTTTCATGAGGGATAATAATGCCACAGGGAGATTCATCACCAGGTGTGTTAGGAGTTGCATTTCCACTAGCTGAAGAGACAGATGGAGCAGAACTGATGGGTCGTAAAGTTGGTTTAAGGCAGGGCTTTTGTTCAGGCTCTTCCTCCTCTTCCTCTGGCTCTTCTCTTTTTTCTTCTTTTTCTGCCTTGTCTTCCTCTTCCTCCTCTGATTCTGGCTCTTGTTTTATTTGTGGCTGCCTACGCCGCTCAGCCTCCTGCTCCATCTACAATGAAACAGACAATTAGCAAAAATAGAAGCTCTCTCAAATCCAGTACTGTTTGAAAAGAATCTAAAGATCCTTCTCTTTAGAAGGCTGTTAGTCAAGAAAAAGAACCGTAACTACTGGCATTCTTGTAAGGAATCCTGATTAATTCAAATTTGTTTTCAACTCCATCAAATCTGGATGTTGATCTGGAAAGTTTTTTGTTTTCATTGTTCCTACTGCCTATCTGGACTTCTTTATAAGGAAAAAGCATATAGAGATAATAGTAAATATCAGGTCTCTTACACCAATTTTGCTCAATACAACCAGAATACAAAGGACTCGTTTTCCTGTCAGACCAACAGCAACTCACCCTCTGGAGTTCCGCATCTGGATCTGGATGTCCTTCAGCCAGAAGACGCTGCCTAATTTCTTCTAATTCTTCCTTTTCCCTTTTCCTATCTCGTTCATCTGCTTCCATCTCCTTCTCCCTGTCTCTTAGCCTCTTCTGAAGAGCACTACCCCTATAAAAGATACATATTTTTTATTGAGACAACATTTCAATGAGAGTCTTGTACCATAATATAAGAAAAACTTCATGCAGATATATCCGCCGCTAAATGAAAATAAGATTCGTAAGGGCACCTGGCATCCTCTGTTTTTGTAACATTAGAATCTTAAGATACGAGGTCTCAACCTTACTGTACAGAATCTACCCCACCACATTAAACAGAAGTGGAGCATGTGGCTGCTGATCTCTTTGAGGAAAGAATCAAGTTTTATAGGTATTTGGCCAGAACCACTTCTGCTAATTTAGTTTTATGCAAATGTTAGTTAGTCCCATGCTGAAGGATGTTCCCAATCATTTACATTAACCAGCTGGTTCTTCATATTATTTCCAGTGTCTTTGCCATGAATTATTTAGAGGCATGCTTGTTCCCTTCTCCCTGCTCCCCGCAACTTGTTTTGACATTATACTGACTTCTGCCCTGCCTCACAAAAATAAAGTCATGGGAATGAGCAGTTACTCCCAAGCATTAACCAGCAGAAGTAAGGAGCTTCCCTTTCCACTCTGCCACTTATGAAGTGACACAAAAATAATTAGGTAATTATTGCCACATTAACCTTACAGTGCCATATTACCAGGCAAATATAAACTCCTTAAGCCCCTGCCAACAAACCCTACAATTGTGTTTTAAAGTAAAAATGGACATTTTTTTGTTAGGAGTACAAAGACATACCTGTAGTATTTTGGATCATCTCTGTCATCATCATAATCTTCTAAGAATTCTTTCAACCGTTTGGCTTCTTTTGCCTGCAAGGAATTGAAACATAAATAAGGATTTCTGGTTTCCTTTCCAGGAGTTTAAAATTTATTAATGTTATTAGTGAGTTAATTGTAAATCTACTCTGCTTTAAACTAAAATACAGAGTTTTCCAAACAGAAAATGGAAAATTTTGGTACACACACACATATACATCCCCACCCATATATATATATATATACTTATTTGGTTTATTTTGTTTTGCATTACAGATTAAGAAGGTCAAAAGTTCCTTTTCTCCAAATCCTTCAAGTCTGCTACTGAGTATTTTAACATGGCAGCCTAACTGTATTTTATCAGTACTGCTTGGTTTCAAGAGCTTTCAAGACAGTCATGCACAGAAACAAATTTGATGGGTGCTCCTAGGATAAGCACCCTCCTATTGTGGTACTGAAACAAACCATGCGGCACCAAGGTACAGGCTTATGTGGTATTAACGTGCAGGCGAGGGAGAAAGAGAGGAGACTCGCCCCATTGTAGGGGACAAGGGAGAAAGTGTCTCCTCTCTTTCTCCCCCTCTGATAAAAGGGGCAAAATCCTCAGTTTGTTAAGGGAAATTAAATTAAGATCTTCTAACCTGTATTTAAGCAATATCCTTAAACCAACAACATATTTCTGTGCTAATGACTTTGAGAAACAAATTATGATTATGGCTGTAATTTCAGCACAAAATGAAACACTGTTTTCTACAACTGCAATCCACAGCCAGCATGCAGGAGGATTTGGAATGGAAAATATCATTGAGTCAATTTCAAACATTTTGTCCTCCGCTCATGGATTTAGAGGAAAACCTGAATTCCACATGAAACAATGTATTTTATAATCCTCTTTCCCCTGTGTGTTTCTTTACATTTAAGGCTTTGAAGTGATTTCTAACCCACTCTCTACTATCTCAACATCTCTCCTCTGGGAATCTATGAAGTGAAATAACACTCCTAAAACGTAAAATAACTTCTTTATGCTTTAGCACAAAATGATGAGATTACAGAATTATCTATCTTCCAAAGGTGTCTTTTCCAACAAAGCTTCCAAGTGTTACATTGGTAACTGATAATTTCACAACTAATGAACTAAGGACAGGCATTTATTAAGTGCGGAGATACATTAAAGAATATTGTATTATAGCTCATAAATGGTTTGCGCACATGAGCAGGTTGGAAGTTAAAAAAAAACTGGTTCTAGTTCTACCTAAATGACATAGAACACACAGTAGCTTTGTCACAAATCTGACAGAAGTTACAGTTGTAATACTATGTGATGATTGGACCACAGTATTTTGCAGCTGCCTACTTCTCATGCTTATGCCTTCATTAGACCAAACCACTAGGCTTTGTTTTTCAGACTTTAAAGTAGTACTCCCACTTACTAAACATCTTCTGTTTCAAGTCTATTAATTGGGTTTTTTGTATAAAAACACACAGAGCCTTTATACAAAATGAGAGCTCCATTACTATCCATAAATGTAACAGCAGAATATTCCATTCTAAAAGGGACCAAGAGAACAAGGCAGGGAAAATTACAAGTCAAACTATAAGCCTTACCATTTCCCGTCTTCTTTCTTCTTCCCTCTCAGCCTCTTTTTCATATTCTCGACTTTTTTTTCGTTCTCTGATTTCCCAGTTTTTAAGACGCTGCAACAGAAAAAAATACACTTAAATCCTCAAGAACATTAAGAACAGAAGTACGACTTCAAAGTTAGTTTGAATTGTTGTTTAAAATAACTCTACTATAAATAATTTGCATAATTTTTATTCAAAACGCCTGAATAAAAAGTCTGTTTTGACAGTGACAAACATATTCTGCCCCAGCTCATTTAGGAAAAGAAGAATGATGCATTTTATACTAGAGGACTTGTTATCAACTCTCAAAAGACTTTTTTTTAATTTAAAGCATCTTAAAAATTCTAACCTACCTCTTGATATGCAGCTTCCTTTTCACGCAGTTTCCTCTCCAGTTTTCGTCTTTCGTAGGCATCTTCTTCATCTTCTTCTCGGTCTCTCTTCTTATCCTTTTCCCTCTCTCTTTCCCGCTCTCTTTCCCGCTCCCGTTCTCTTTCCCGTTCCCTCTCGCGTTCTCGTTCTCTTTCCCTCTCTCGTTCTCGTTCTCTTTCCCTGTCTCTGCTTTTTTCTCTGAAGGAAGAAAAAACCCCAAAGTTCAGTAGAGAGCCTCTCCATTCAATCACATGATTAATAGAAGTTATTTTTCTTCTGCAGTTGTAGAAGATGATTAGCTGGTACAAAAATGGGCATGAAATCAATCCTTACTGATGGGTATTCAAAAATCCACTAAAGGTAATTGTTTGAACACTAACCATTAAATAGCAGTATTTACAGAAACTAAGCATGAGCATATGGCAATTTCTTATGAGACTGAGTTAGCAGTTCTGCACAGCCAAAATTACCAGAAACAAAGGGTATCCTTAACAAATCTTTCGTGTGGCTTACAGACAATTTCAACACTTCTGACAAGATGATTTAATGTGAAAGCAGCATTTGATATGTTTTGATTAATTACACCTTGAATGAGTAATTCCCTTGCTTTTACTAAAAAAACCCACAATCCAAACAAAAAACCCAAACCAAACCAACTGAAACAAAACCCCCTGAAATCCAACAAAGGAAATGATAAAACCTGCTTAAGCTAAGAAATGCCACAAACATAAGATAACCTTAAGCAGGAATAAAGCTAATAATGAAAAATAGGCAACATTTGAGATAAAACCAGTATGCTTATATCATCTTTGGAGAGTTGCTTACTGCATATTGCAGTTGTTATATTCTTGTGCTGTGGGGGGAAGTCAAGTATTCTCCCAGTTTGGACTTCCTGCTCTTACTCTGATCTTCCACAAGGATCATTGTCATTCTCTTTTGAATGGCAGCTGATCTACTGAACTACATGCATTTAGTAAACAGCACGAAGAAAAAGTGAAATAAATACTAGCTGAAGTACATCTACCTTGATCTGCTCCGATCCTTGCGATCTGAACTCCTTTCACGATCTCTGTCCCGGTCTCTGTCTCGTTCGCGGTCTCTGTCTCGGTCCTTAGTTCGGTCACGGTCCCTATCTCGCTCCCGTTCACGCTCCCGTTCCTTCTCCTTCTCTCGTTCACGTTCCCTCTCTCTTTCACGCTCCCTCCTTTCTCGTTCACGCTCCCGTTCCCTTTCTCTTTCTCTGCGTTCTTTTTCAATTTCCTGTCTTTCTTTCTCCTTTTTGCCTTTTTCCTCCTCCAGTTTCTAAAAACCAACAAGAGAACTTTCATAGTTAATTTTGTAGTTACACAAACTGGATATTCCCGACGCAACACACAAGGCTGGTAATGGAAATACCAAAACCGCCACTAATTTTAAAACATTAAATAGGGCTTGGTGGGTATTTTTTGGAACTCATAAGTATGAAATCAAAATGCAGCAATCACAAGACTAAGTTTTGTGCAAAAGCACAGATCTACACAGACCAGCAATCTCCAACCTTAGCAGAGTATGGCTGGTATTGTATTGTGAGCTGACTAAACTGCACATTCAGTGTGCACTACCAGTCATGACTCAGGTGGGACTAAATTCTACTGGCCCTATAAGCCAGTTGGGTACAAGTAAAGTGAACTTCCAGCTGATAAAATTAACTCCATTTAATTAGGAAAATATATTTCAGTGGAATGCTTACTGGGACAGTGAGTTGTTTCCCAAAAAGTCTTGGCACACCAAAACCATCCTAGATGAAAACTTGGGTAAAGAAATATATCCACTTACACACGGTGCATGTGGTTAAACAGTGAAGAAAACTGTCAATTTTCCCCTTTTCCCTCCCTAAAAAAGTTCTAAGTGTTCATTGGTAAGAACTGGACTCTGCAGAATGGAATCTTAACTTCCACCACTGCAAGATGGAGACAGTTAAAAAAAGGTTGGAAATAGCTCTTTTGAAACACAGAAACTAAAGGTTACCTGCTACAGTTTTACTAAAAATTGTACAAACTTGCCCCTTTTTTTAAATATAGAAACAGTTCTTATGACCAGAATTCCTATAAGACAATAGAAAATACATCAACAGAACGATAGATAAATCCATCCTTGGAAGCAATTGTTATGTGTTCACTTACAGATGCTGTGCTAGGACATGGACCGCCAACACTGGATTAACCTTGCCTATTAGCTATGTTTCTGGGAGGAAGAGCAAGTACACGGTTCACAAATATACCAAATAACAACCAAATATACCAAATTTCAACCTGATGGATGCAAGAATACCACTTTTTGAACAAATATTGAGCAGAATAAACAGGTTTATCCCCTTTGGCTCCACGTTTACCATCACTGAAATGAAATTAAAAACTGGAACAATGAAACAGCATTTTCTCTGGTTTGTGTTTTTTTGTTCTTTTCTTTTAAACAAAGTATTTAAGACAACTTTAAAAAGCAATCTTACCTGATTAGTGTTCTTCTGCCATAGGCACAGGGACCAGAGAACCGACAAAGGATTACAGAAATAAAGCTAATTCACTAGTGATTAATGTATCCAGTGAAACTATGCTGCATTGATAACACAATACAGGCAAACCCATGTTGGATACATTGAAATCACAAAGGAAAAAGGGACTAAAAATGGTAGGAATTGGTAGAAAACTGATGTGAAAAAATAAAACTTAGATCCTATAATACACACTGGGCTGAAAAACTAATTTCTAAGGACTGTATTATCCAGGAGCTTTACAGTGTTAAACCTCAGCAGGATAAAATTTTAAACTAGGTTGTCAACTTTTAAAAACAACTTACCTCAAATTTCATATACTTTTAAAGAAAGTTTACATACTGAAGTGGTTGATACTTACAGCTTATCTTAGATGTTCCAATAGAAATTTCTTTAGTTGAACTCCTGCTTTTTCACCACTCTCAAAAATTTGTTTATGGTGAGATTTCTCAAGAGTGGGTTTCTTTCTTTTATTAAAAATATATTCACAGAAGTGTAAATACACATGCACAAGTTTTAGTATATTAAAATCCTTTTCTCAAGTCCACTTCCTTAAAATCCAATTGAAAAAATAAACGGGTGTATTTTGTTATTAAAATCTGACCTCAGTCAACTTCTGTAAACCTAAATAAAAGGACCTGACAGGGTAATGGGATGGGAACAGTATCAGATAAACTGAAGCAATGAACAGAAATGAACAGGTAGAAGAATTATAAATCTTACCTTGAGCTCTCTTCAGACTCGTCCGTGCTGTAAATGGACGCCCCCTGCAATGCTGATACCCTGACAGTCTGTCGTTATTGTTCATAAACTCATACCAAAAACATGCAAAGGTTCACTGTGCTCACTAGCCCGCTGCTAAAGATTCAACAGCCCCTTTTAAACATATCCAATATACACAATGACTACTTCCAGTTGATTTTTGATGTTAAGAAATCCAAAATAGCCCCCCAAAAATACAAATCGAGGGCAGTGAAATGCCCAACAGCTTCTGAAACAGTGAAGCTTGGTTTTTTGTTTGTTTTGTTTGCAATTTACAAAAAAGTATTACTCATTTGCATTTTAGTATCAGTGACAACATGGGGCTTGGAATGGAACATAATTCTACTGAAGTTTCACCACTAACCAGTTTCACATTCAATTGCTGAGCTTCTTTGGTTGACTTTTTCCAGATTTTTTTTTCCCCCAGGTTTCTATCTTGCAAAGCTTTAGTCAAGAGAAAAACTGAAAACATGTACATATACTAACATGTAGTCACCTGTGTTCATACTGATACGGTTGCATGAAAACATGGTACCATCCCCAGTGACTGCATGTGGTAAAGCTGAACAACATGGGCACACTTCACCTTGCTGTATCTTCAACATTTTCTTTAATGTTGATGTGGGGGTATTTTGAAAGAAAAGTGTGTGCTCAAAAGAGCAGCTTGTGGATACTTCCCTAGGCCAAGGACCACTCCAATCTTGTTGGGAAAAAATTAATACCAACTTTAAGCTAAACATTAAAATAAGAACATCACATGCATAGCTGTGCTCTCCGATCCGCAAGAATCACTTTCCAAAGCAGAAACATTCACATTTGCACTAGCATTAGTGGAAACTTCTGTAAGTGGGGACCCTGGGGTGGGACTTGATGTGCACAAACATTTCCAAGCCAGTTACCCCTTTGCATATTTTTCTGAGGGGGCATCCATAAGTATAATAAAAAACAGAAACTCATACTTACATCCTATTCCATGTTACTTTCCAAGCTGTGAGTTTCATCTTGCATTAGTCACCATATGATCTCTATCATAATGGTGGGGGTCAATGAATAGATTAGCTTTATGGGAATTTACAGTTCTTCCATGCATCTAAAGTTTGGTAAGTCTGGTAACCACTGACCTAGTTTTAATCTTCCCCCACTCTTAACTTAGAACTATTAAAATAAAAGACTTTAATTTAATTCACGTTTCATCTCTTCAAAAATCTTGGATAATGTTACAAATCTACCTAGAGAAACACACTCAAGTGTATGCCTTATACTGCAGCCCCGTTTAGCCTTCACTTATAAATATATTGACTTATTGTATGTGTAGCAACTTAAGCTGCCTTTATTCATGCTGAAGTGAGAAGAATGAAAAATACTCAGTAGCAATCAAAGTCTTAGCATAAAGATGTCACGGGCCACTTTAACGTGGCAACTGTCTTTTTCTGACTTGTAAAGAGCTACATGTATATTAAACCTAATACAAACATAATTTTAAGTGATATTGCAATGTACTGCTAAATTTTATAATAGTGGTTTTTTGGATTTTGAAAAAGCCTAATTTTTATCAAGTGCAAAAACAAGAATACTACCTTGTGTGTGTCTCTGAATTTACTGATCTCTCTTGATATCAGGTCTCTTTTGTCTTCCTCCATTTCTATAGCATTTATATCCTCCTAAAAAACAAGGGGGACAGGAGTAAAAGCATTAACAGCCATCTGTACAGACACAGGAGAACAAGAGAAAAGCTGAATGTTAGAAGTTTTCAACCAGTCTTGCAAGAGATAAATAAAGTCCTTCTGCAGTACCAAACCTGACAGTCTGATGTTAATGAGTGGAAAAAAAAAAATCAGATGGACAAGAGTCACAAATCTGGCAACTAGCAGTAAACATAGTCATTGTCAAAGCCTACAATGTAAACGAACCTTGGTGATGAGTGGATAAGGTATCAGTGGGGCCACTGGAAATCTGCGGAAAATCTGCGGAAAAATCCACGGAGATTTTTTTTTTTAAAAATTGATTGCACACTACTCTGAAAAACAATGTTTTGTATGTTTGTACTACAAAGCAATATTGTATTGCTGTGATCTCATTTCTTTGATTCAACAAAGTTACAGAAGAACCTCGCTAATTCTCCCTTTGCTGAACTACTTACAAACACATAGTGATGTCTCATGTTAGTAAGACTTCACTGAATTACAAGTGTACTACAGGATATTAGTACGCTATGGTAGCATCAGAAACAAAGCTAAGCTACACTTGCCAAAATAAATATGTATATTTGCAGTGGGTATGTCTTGATCTCATTTACTCGCTAATTCGCAGAATTTGGTAGATTGCACCTGCTCTTATAGTTAGTGCGAATTAGCGAGGTTCCCCCGTGCTTGAAATTGAAAACCAGATTTCACTCACTCTCAGCTCCCCGCACACATTTTCAACTCCCCCACAGCAGTCATGCCTTCACCCAGAAGAACTAATAGCCTCTGCTGCTAACACCAGCGGGAGTCATCTCCACACCAAGCCCTTCAGGGGACAACAGCCCCAAAGCTGGTGAGTTTCCACACCCCCCCTCACCACCCCCGCAATATATCTGCATCCACCTTCCCTTCCCCCCCCACCCTCACAGTCTTTCTCTCCCCTCTCCTTTATGGACAAGAGAACAAGAAGCTAGTACCATCTCTTCACTCCCACCACTATCCATACAGGCCAAAGATGGCAACTTCCAAGTTTCTTGTCTTCCTTCCCACTATGGAAAGGATGATGGGGTGCAATTTTAACCCACAAGTGCTGCGTATTTTAAAAGAGCTCATTTGGCTACTCGACTGGCTCAGATTAGCAAAGTTCTACACAACAGAGAGCTAAGAGAATATTGCTCTGTCACAGGGACACACCCAGCACCCAGCTCTTCATGACTGCAAAGGTCTCTTACAATGTTTAACTACCTGGCATTATTCATGGCCATATATATGTATATTTACCCACAGGATAATACACATTGTAACAGTGCTTGCAACAAAAAAATACAGCTGATAGCATTAAACAGTGACTCATTTGCAAATTGTCATCAAAGAAAACATCTTCTCCCAAAGGGAGGGAGAAGAAAGAAAAACAAATTCTCAGCTCAGCACTTTTATACCTCAGGTTGGCCATGACTAACAATATTGTGGGAAGATAGACTTGCTCCCTGAGGGAGATGTTTCTTGCATCACATTTAAACATTTAAACTTGACAAGCATTTGAAACTGCATCATTGCCTTGGAATAGATACTTTGCAGAAGACTTATTTGGGTATAAATCTTGGTCAAACAATTTTCCAATCTCTTTTATCTCTTTCCAATTCTCTTTCATATAAGGTGCAGAATGGTAGGTGGGAAAGCCCATTTTCCCAAGGTTAGAAACCTGGCTGGAAAAGCTAAGTCTGAGTTTGCTTATCCTTGTTCCCCCTTCTCCATTTTATTTTAATCCATAAAAAGGTCATTCACAGAAGCAGGTCTAAACCAGAACATTCATTCCTGCTTAACATTTTTTTTTCCCATTGCACAAGATAGGAAAGCTGGCTGACCAAATCCAGCCAAACTGAGATGTGTTTAGAAGTGATTTTGTAAGGCAGGAAGATTACAATGTGCCTTTCATCCCCGAAGGATCCCTTCAAGGACATACACAACTAATGAAGTGCTTCCACATATGAGCAGACAGCTGCAACCAGTTGGATCAAGGCACACTACAAGAATGCATTCAAAAAGCAGAGAGAAGTATTTTGTCAAAAACTACCAAATTCGTGGCATTACAATAGCGCCCTGGCATCTTTCACTGGAAGTGGATGGTATGCAGGAACTCTTTACGGTTGTTTTTTAAGTTCTTATTGAAAAACCCTATATGCACATATAGATTAAACTGTACTAAATTCAGTATTTCCACCTTCAGAGGGATGAAAGGTCGGTTCAGTCCTGCCCAGATTCAAACCTGTTGTTCCAAGAAGTTTATGTGCTTAAATCCCTAAACCATCCTGAAGGGATGGTGTCTATAACTGACTAGCTTTCAGCTCAAAAAAAAAAAAAAAAAAAAGGAATTTCTGCTGACATCAACGCTTGTTGATTTGTTTTCTCATCAGAAGTTTAGGTTTAAAGTATTTGCACAAGGTTTGGCCATTATATAAAGGTGAGTTGAAGAAAAAAAAATCTGTTTTGTCCAAAATCAAAACACATACGTCCTCCTTCTTTTCCTTTTTCTTCTTCCTGGGGTGAGAGTCAGATTCCTGGGAGGGGGCATTGAGCTCGCTGGAATATTCTCGTATTAAGACTTCAATGGCCCCTTTAATTATCTGATCTCTTCTCTTCGTTTCCTCATCCAGTGCTTCATCATCATCATTTGTTGTCTCTGGTCTGGAGTTCTAAGGAAAAATGGCAAAGTAACAGGACTTAACAAATTGAGAGTAATAGCTGTTTTATCAGAAGTTCACCTTTCATCATCACATTCATGCCCCTACAGTATTTACTATAAAAAAGCAAAACCACAAACAAACAAAGAAAAAAACCAAACAAAGAAAAAAAACCCCAAACAACTCACCACATGAAAACCAAATCACGTACAAATACAAGTAATTATCAATTGCATTATATTAGTCAGATCTTTTCACACTGGCAATATCACAGTTTATTGCACAGTTTTATGGAATGGATGCAGAGACCAAGTGTAGGATTGTATAATAAAATAACATACTAAAATAGAACAGAAAAATGGTGATTAAGGCAGTAGACAGGAAAAGAGAGAACACCCACACGCTGCCAGAAAGGCAATCACTATAGTGCAGCTCTTGGTCAAAAGTTTTGCCTTTTATGTTCCAGAACTCCAAGTCACTTCAACAGCAGTTCCTCCAAGCCTTCTACTTAAATGCCATGCAATACGAATGCCTACCCAAAACTTCCAAGCTGCAACTTCAAATTGGAGAACTATATTAAAGAAACATCATTAGGGAAAACATTCCTTGAACAACAAACTATTTTTAAAATTATTGTTGATCAAGTACTTTGCAGTTCCTCATCTTTTTGCCCCTTTCAACCTTATAGGGAGGAAAAGGAACACAAAGAAGTGCCTTTCCCTAAATATTACATGAAAGCATAGAAAGATGATGTGCACACCAGGCAAGGTAGCCCACCTCTCGATCCCCTGAATCTTTTAGAATAAATGGAATCTCACCTGAGAATCCAGCTGGGTATCCCGTCAAACGATAGGTGGTGGGTGGAGTGAGGGGGAGGGAAGGGTCTGATGGAGCAGCAGCTAAGAATGAGGGGGAAGGGAGGATTCAGTTGGAGCTGAAGAAGCTGCCACGCCAAGGAGGAGCAGGCTGAAAAGAGCTAGAAGGTGGTGACAGGGGGTGGAATTGAAGAGATCCAGGGACAAGAAGTGATCAGGGAGAGCAGGTAATAAGATAAAGGTTTGCTTGGTGTGTCTCTGTATGAAATCGTGTTGTAGTTTATATGTTTGATTTCTTAGTTCAAAATATTTGAGAAAATTTAAAACTTTTGGATCCAAGTGGCACCAGCACACCAATGATGGTATGGAAAGGAATTGCAAGCAGTTTGATCACAATGCACTTCATCAATACTCCTCAGCAATTCACAGCCTTTCTTTGCACCACCACAAAAAGAAGCAAAAAACCAGCCAAATCCAATAAGACCCAACAAAAACCATGGAGTTAATCTCATTCTACCATACAGTTCTCATATGGTTGCCTTCACCAAAGTCACAAACAGTACCCGCTGCTGTATTACCATCAATCCCCCCAGACTGACTCTAACTCGCAGAAAACAAAATTCTGGAGAGATGTACAAGAACTCCAGAAATACTTAAAAGCTTGTTTGTAACATCAGCTGTGAAACACAGTATCACAGGTGATGCCAACATGAAACAAGGAAGTACAGAATGAAAGGGTAGTCCAATCACGCCCTTACCTAGGCTAAGAGCTCATACAGTATTCCATTCAAATCTCACAAAGTTAGCACTCTGCTTTCCTAAGCTATTAGATTTCATCCCAAACACAGGGTGTCCAGTCAAAAATATGTCAAGAACTTCAAGTCATCATTATGCCTCTACTTCTGGTTAGGTAAAATGAAATAAAAGTATCAGTGTTTCCACTATAATCTACATATATTTAAGAAAAATTCCAAACTGAAATTTTTGAAATTTACTTGCTA
This sequence comes from Molothrus ater, assembly GCF_012460135.2. Lineage (NCBI taxonomy): Eukaryota > Metazoa > Chordata > Aves > Passeriformes > Icteridae > Molothrus > Molothrus ater. The sequence goes on from NC_050483.2 coordinate 27,249,619, forward strand.
CAGCATGATTAGAATTTTTAGTTTTCTAAACTAGAGCCTCTTCTCACTTTGATTTTACTGAAAAAAAATGGTTTTAAGTGGTATCTTAAAGCACATACAAAACTTTAGGAGTTAGAGACAAAGTCCAACTTGATTTGGGTTGAAATACAGCAAGTTTCTTTCAGCAAAGAAACAGACACCATTAACTTCAATGCAAGCTTGTCAATTAAGTATCTTTGCATCTCAATAAGAATTCAACATAGCAAATATCTGCAATTATTCCAGAGCAGATCCTTAGCTTTAGAAAGGGATAGTACAAAAGCAATTTTCCCCTCTACTAAATGTCTGAAAGCAGCCCACTGCCTGATCTCTGTCTCTTCTAGTGAAGGATCTACTTCTTTCCTTTTCATGTATTTGTTCCAAAAGATCATCAGTTCCCCTCAGACAGCCAATTTACAGATTGACAGAGTAACTTCTTCTAGGGTTTCAGCACTTTCAAGAGTTTCTAAACAAAAATGAGGCAACAGAATCAAAACATACAGCAAATATTACTGCACTTCATAATGAATTACAGAATTGATTCTAGAAATGTAGCTGTAGCTTGCAGGTAAGTTCAAACACTATGGAATTAAGAGCTGACATTTCTCTGCCTTTCAACATATCTTCAGACTCACTAATGTGAATCTGGCAGAATCCTAAAATTAATAAAAGACACAAAGAAGTAGAAACTGAGACATGCTCACAATCTGATCTAGAAAGTAATGTTACACTGACATTCTACTAAAAGAATGCAAATCACACATTATATACATACCCCATTAGATGCCTTTTTCTTTGCTTTCCATTCATCTAGCTGAGCCTTTGTCTTTGCATCAACTTTGACCAGCAGCTTCTTCTCTCCAATCTGGAGGTCATGGAGTAGTCTCAGTGCTCGTAGGGTAGAATCTGGCTCTTTGTACTCACAAAATCCAAAGGCTGAAATGGATGATTGAAATGAGAAGTAAACACATTAAAGCTCTTCAGGTAATTTACTTTGTTTAAAAATGTGTTTTAAATCAATAAACTTGGAACACGGGCACTTTTTTTAAAAAAAGCCAGGAGTACACATCATAAAAACTCAATGTTCACCCACCGAATTCATCTTTGATATAATTAGCAGTCCAATAAATAAGATGGAACCAGTACACACATTGTAGATGTCCCATGCCTGGAAACTTCCATTGTCAGGTTGGATGGGGCTCTGAGCAACCTGATCTAGTTGAAGATGTTCCTGCCCTTCAAAGGGGGTTGGACTAGATGAACTTTAAAAGGTCCCTTCCAACTCAAATGATTGTGTTTGTAAAGCTTTTGACATATCTGTCTTAACTAAGAAATTCAGTCTATATGATGACATCTCAGGTGGATTTGCAATTGTCTGATGACCAAGGGCATCAATCAACAGCTCATTGTTAAACTTGAGGGAAGGGTTTCAAACTTGCAAATATTCAAACTAGGTTCTTCACAACAGTTACCACAGAAGTGTTAAATGAGAAAAACATTTTTGACAGCAAAATAAAAAAAGTGTGAGAGATAAAAAAGCTGAAGGAACTGAACTACATCCTTAAAAAAACCCAAACAAACCCATAAACCTAGCAAGACACAAAAACACAGCAAAAAATAGTAACCAAAATTGTTTCCTGCAGTCACTTTGGAAAGGTCACAAAAATTAAAACAGCTCAACTTGACAATAGGAAAGGTAAATTTTACATCAGAAAAACCTCCTTCATGGAGAAGAACAATACATATTATTGGAAGTGACTTGTAAAAGTGTTAGAATAGTACCTTTCTTCGGGGCTAAGTCCAAAGTGGCAAAGCTTTCTCAGGAATAGTCTATAAAATTATTCAGCTTCAGAAAAGAAAGGTAAGCAAACTAGGCTCCCAAAACATCTTTCCATTTAACCATTCTCAATTATATTATTTTATTTTAAAAATTATTTCCAAAAAATACTAGCCCTTTACTAGAAAGCATTTCACAGCTATCATATTACAGCATCTTAAAATGTAAAATTATTAAGAACAGCAATGTGTCATAACAGTAAAATGCGGCCAGTTAATAAAAAAAAGTATATCTTGAGATTTTGAAAAACATGAACAGTTACCTTGAAGTTTTCCAGATGCTCCTTGCACTCTCTTCCAACTCAAAACCAAACCACATTTCTGCAATTAAGAAAAGTATCATTAATTATTATATTCAAAGCATTACAAAAACATGACCACTTTTTGCAAAATATTATAAAATTAAAACAGGGTAAACTCTACTAAAAATATAATATGTCTATATTCATAGACATCTATAGTGTCAGAAAGCTGTATTCTCCATTATCGGATTCAGGCATAGTGGGCCGCTATTCCAGTGAGTGGGAATAGCTCTACTTTAAGTTTCAATACATTACTTGTGGGTCCTTTATTCATCAGCCAGGGATGAAATTTAACAAGCAGTCTGCTGTACTTACTGCTAGAAGCTGCCGTATGAGCATGTCTGAGGCCTTCTCTGAAATGTTGCCTACAAAAACAGTAGTAGTGGGACCGCAGTTTTCATCATTTTCTTTGTTCTTTAAGCCAGGATGATCTTTTCTGACTCCCAAATGTTTTCCAACCATAGACACTGTGGTAGGAACTAACACCTATAAAGAGGAGGAGAAATTGTAAAATAAAGCATTGGACTGGTTTGGTTGTTTTTGTTTTAATTGGTAAGACATGATACTTAGGGATGCGCACTTATTCCAAATTTGAATTTTCATAGAAACCTCAGTTAGGCTTATGGAGTAAGACACCAATAATCAGTTCAGGCTTTAATACTTTCTACAACACAAAAAAGATGGCCATTTTCTGGCAAAGGAAGATAACAAAAGATAACTGAACACAGCCACTGGAGGTCTCAAGGTGAGCATACAGTAACATTAGGTATTATTTCTCCTACAAATAACAAGTTTGCAACATTTGAATCACTGGAAGTTGAATTACCTTACCTAATAGTGTAAAAACCAAGCTGTGAATAGAAAAGTAACTCTGGCTCAAAGGCTTCAATGGACACATGACACATGATCTTAAAGGTTCCACACAGTGAATAAACACTACCGCTTTATTTAATAAACACACAACACAAAGCCTCTTTAGGTTAAGGAGCAAACATCTGGAAATTAACTGTACAAAGATAGGCAGGATCATCTGCTCCATTTTGCTACACTTCTTTCACCTAAGAGTTAACAGTTCTTATGCATAGTCTCTCTTCTCAGAACACCTTTCTAGAAGTGTCACTTACTAAAAGTTATTCTAATCACAAAACTGAATAATAAATTTGTTTCAGTATCTCTGTCTTAAACACACTGGTTACTATGAACATACCCTCTAGTAGGAGATAATACAAGCTATCCAAAAATTCTGTATTTTGGGGAGATTTCACTTCTGCAAAATCACACAAATGGTAACTCACATTGAAGTCAAGAAGTAACGTTTATATTTTAAAGCGCACTTTTTTCCACCCAAAAATCATAAACCTCCCTTCCAACTTGAAATTTGTAAGATAGACAAAGAAACCTTTCATTTGCTTTTCCACAGATGGATATTACATGCAACTATTCCTTTTCCTGCAATATGGAGACAGCAACCTTATCTGCAAGCTTGTCAAATCACACGTTTTTGGACAACCTAGCAGTGCTGTGCGATGGCCTCATAAACCTGGATGAGGTAATGCCTCCAGGGTACTATGTCAGGGCTACAAACTCCAGAGTAAGAGACCTGGAATCTCCCTGATCTAACTGTACTGCAGAGGAAGAGCACATATGATCCAAAGACAAAGCCTTTCACTGTATTTGAGAGAAGTATGTCTTCTTGCAAGAACAATAATTGCTTCACCTCTGCAGCTGGTGTCTCCAGACATTACTTCAAACTTTGTCTAGGTGAGAAATTAGCATTACATTTGCATTATAGCTGCATTTAAAATTAAGCATCTTCTTTCATAATATAATTCTGACAGAATAGAGCAAAACAAAAACACTGGTGACATATACTAAGTTTAATTCTCAATTTTATTTGGCTATAATCTCATCCCTACTGTAATACTTACAGTTGGAGCAGGAGCCATGATGCCCATTGGTACAGGAATCATAGGGGTCCCTGAGAAAGACAATACATTAATATTAGTCTGCCCTGTTGAGAATTGATGAATACAAATGGAATCATTGCAGACACGATTTTCAAACTAGACAGCAATTTTGGTCAACTGAGAGTTCCACAGTACTGATTACCAGTAATTCCTCAAGCATTCCAAGGAAGTATATATAACATATCATAGGCATCCTGGTCACTTTCTGGTATTACCATTTCAACTTTGTCACACACAAATATATTTTCAGAGCATATTCAAGCCACAGTATTGTTCTAGAAGACAGTGGGGTGATAAATGAGGCAGGGAATTCCTGAGAGCAAAGGCAGCTGATGCCCTACAGATGATCTCGTTCCCAGCTTACACAATTCCCGCAATACAATGGTTTTTGTACATGGCTTTAGGGATGAGGTCCTGTAGAGAACGGCACCAGGCTTCATGCCACTATTTATGGAATAGCTTAATAAAGGCAGCATAAAAAACCTCTATTGAGAAGCTGCTGAATACTTCACTTCGCAGTCTCCAACACCTAATTTAGAACAATACAGAATTTTAATAATGTTCATTAATTCATATTAAATAATGTTTTAAATTAATATTTAATGAGATGAAACCTATTTTACACTACCAAATTCACTAGCAGCTTTAAGCACTTTCATGAGCCAATATCTAATCATAAGAAAGGCTCTTTACTTGCCAGCTGCTAGAGGTTAAATATATTAAGTGAATGGATTTCATCAAAACTACTTATTGATCAGCAGACACATTGAGACTTGAGAATAGTGAGGTCAATCTCATGTTCTTCACTGGAATCCTGTATCTCCTTTTTTTTTTTTTTATTCTACAGATTTCCATTGTTTTTTCCCTCTCAATCCTTCCCTTACTGTTGTACTAAAAAAATTCTAAATAAATTTCTGCAACCTACTGCCCCTGGACTTGTTCCCCCACTTTCTCTAGTGTTTAGTCTTAAAACACTTCTCCTCAGACATCCTTTCCAGTTTTTTCCTCATCCACTCTGGTTTTGCTTTATTTATGTTTTTATTTTCTCCAGCTCTCAATTCTCTTCCTTGGTCCCTTCCTATTAAGGTCATACTACCTCTTCTTCCTCCAAATCATTTAGACAATCAAAACTGTATTGCTCTCCCATGTTCTCTGTTTTAATACACCACAGCATCTGACAAGCTGTAGCAACTACTCACAAGCAAGACTGGTCGTGCAGCCCTATAGTTAATATAATTATCACAATGGCTTTTAAAGTTACAGCTCAGCAAACACACTTGTGTTATCACTGATAATTCTATGAAACTATCTGCCCAATGTTTAGCAGAAGTCACAAAAATCCACTGAAATATTGGGCATTGTCAGGAAATATAATGATCATAAAGGCATCATTTAGCTGCTACACAAAAGCTTGGTGCACCTACAGTTTTGACTAAGGCCTACAGACCTGGTCTCTGCAACCCAAGGCTGCCCAGCCTGACAGAACAGCACCTACATGACTTCACCTGTGAAGCAGCTGCTTTATTAGGAAGGGCTGCACACTCTGAGACTCTTCAAGTGTGGAGGTTTGCAAGGCATGGAACGTGGCTGAGGTGTACAGAACCACTAAACTCAACCCGCCCGACTCCCACATCAGAACTGGGGCAGGAGGGAGACACTGAGTAGGCAGCGAGTTTAAAGACAGACTTAAGAGAGTAGCACTTTTCACAGCAATTAATGAACTTGTCAAATTTGGTTTAAGAGGTGACAGAGATGAACAGAGTAAAAAATTCCAAAATGTTCACAAATGACAGGTCCAGAAGAAGACAAAGAACAACCAGAAGATCATACTCTAAGATCCCCAACACTACTGGTGTATGAAGCAACAGACTCAGAAAGCAGACAGGCATACACGCCCACCCTAAATATTGCCTTCTAGTCCCACTGCCCACACACTGCATGAGCCTATATGGACTGCAGGTCTGACCTACTACAGCATTTCTGGCGTGCAAAATTGGGTTTTTTATACCTTAGTGGTATCGAGTAATCTTCAGAGATTTATCAGAATCACCTCCTTATCAAATCTTCCACACTTACATTGGGAAATGCTAGAACTTCCTGGTTTTAGCAACTGTATTTTAAGCAAAACAAACCACCTTTCCTAACTTCATTATTATGCAAGCAAACTACTCCAGGTGAAACTCTTCAAAAAATTACAGGCTGAGGTAACTAAGACATTAATTTTTCACCAAACAGCTAGCTAAAGATAATATTGTAAGTCACTAAAATTGTGATCTTACATATGGACTAAATTCAGAGCAGATTTCATAAAATCTGTGACATTTTCAGCTCTACTGATGTGCTTATACTAAGAATTGAGATCCACATCCTCTACAAAGTCAAAATATGTTGTCTGCACAGGCAAGCAAATCATGTTTCTGTTATGCAGACAAAAGCTTTATTCTCACCTAATTCCAGTCTTCTCTACTCTACATACTATTCAGATTCCTAATACTAAAATGAGACTATTTAAACACAACAAGAGAACAAAAAGATCTTTGTCACACATTCTAAGAAGTAAAATGTTCATAGCCAAAAATTATAACAGGCATTTTAAAATATATTTCTGAAAGATTTTTTTTAAAGTATCTAGTGTTTTACACACTAGTATACACAAACTGGAGCTAGAAAAAATAGGTATGATTTTAAAATTCAACCTGAAATTTTTGATGGCAGGATGCTCCCTAAGCAAGAACTCTTCCTTTATCAGAAAATAGGTAACATCTCATGGTTCTCAAGAAAGATGTTTAGAAAAATTAATGCAAGTAAAATTAGCCTGATAAATGATGTGCAGAAATCTTTTTGTAGTTCAACCACCTGTTTTTTGAATGCCTCTATTGTCTATAAAACACTCCTGTACAACACAGTTTAAGACAATATAGACAACACAGGAGTTATTTTCTGCAGTTCTTGCGATGAATTCTGAAGAGGTAATTCTCTGACGTCGTCCCCTCTCCCACCTCAAGTCATCATTACGTATACTCACAATGTACAGAAAGAAAGCTGTTCCAGACCAACAAGATAAAATCTCAACTCAAAAACCAGAGGCTGATCTTAGAGATGAACAAAGAAAAATGGTAGGAATAATTTTGGGAAGATGAGAAGAAATTGTAAAGCTAACTGTAAATTTGCAAGATGTTTAAAGGAAAGAATACAAGAAGCAAAATAAAAGAAAGTGGGATGTGGAAGGGGCTAACAGCGGGCCTGTTAGCTAAAGGAGCGAGAAGAAGCTGAGAAGTAAGAAGAAACTGATAAGGAGCTCTCTCCAAGGCTGTAGCCAAGGAGACCGAGGGAAGAAAGATAGAAGAACTTTGCAGCTGGATGAAACATTTTTAGAAAGTTAATTAAGTCACCATAACTTCTCACCAATAGTATTATGTTGATTTATTGTGGCCAATAGTAAAGATAGAAGAAGGATAAACAATTGGAAAGTGTATAAAAAGCAGCCATATTCAATAATAAAGTGTTGCCAACTGAGACTGCTTGTGGTCTCTGCTTTATGTCGTGACCGCCTCGACAGCGACATTTGGTGATCCCCGACGTGATAAGAAGTCGGTGGGGGCCCATACGGGGTCCTAGCAACTGGCAACCGTGACCGCCTCGACAGCGACAGTGGGACATTAAAATGGAGAAAAACAACTCAAAGTTGAGTTGAATCTTACTCCTCTATTTTCACATTACACATACTCAGTGTACCCAAGAGTTTCCAAAGGCTATTACAACGGATTACTGTCAAAACACTGGCTTCAGAACACCTATTATAAACAGAAATGGCCACTCAGCTTCAGTCTTGAGTAAAGGCTCAAGAAAAGTCCAGTATTTCATTTCTGGTTAAATGTAAACAGTTCTTGGTAGACCAAAAGGAGCTTGCTCATATGACATTCTCTGTGGGAAAGCTAGAACCTCAACTGCAATGTACACAAATCAGAGTTACCAAGATATATTATTTACAAAAGTTCCTGGCTTTTAAAGGAATTCAGAACAATATAAAGAAATTAAATTCTACAATACTTCCATATATTAATATAACTTACCAGGAGGTACAGGTGGAGGAAAACCAGGAAACTGTGGAGGTGGGATCCCAGGGGGAAGCGTTGGGATTCCCATAGGAGGGCGATTCAAATGAGGTGGAAAAGACATTCTTGCAGTCACAATCTAAAAAAAAACAGAAAGGAAACTTATACTAGTCAGCTCCCAAATGTGAATTGCAAAAGCAGTGAAGTGGTAAATGTCTGTAATTATTTAAAAATTTTATATGGACATTCAACTACAAACTAAAACTTATTTTTTCAACTTTTTTTTCCCCAGCTATTCATTATGTTAGAGATGTAGTAGAAGTCTTCTCTCTCAATTAAAAAGAGCATTTCTAAGGAAGTGTTTCAGAATGAACTGAAAATCAAAGCTATATCTGACTCCTCATACCGATAAGAGCGTTTAACAGTTTGAACAGATTTTTTAAAATAAAGCTATCTTTGCAGTATTAGAAAGCAAAACTGATCTTGTAACACATTTTCAATAAAGCAAGTAGTTCTGTTGTACAAGAAATGATCACACACAATACAACTGTAGAACAAGACACCAGAAAGAAGTGGGACATTTGCAATGCTCAGCACCAATGGGAGTTGTACTTAAGATGACATTGGGGAGATTCTCAAATCCCAGCAAAGAGAGAGTTAAAAGCTTGAAAGAGGGTTCTGTGATCTATATTTAACTTCCCAGTCCACAAATCTCCTAGAGCACAACTTGGACATTAGCCCATAAGCTGAGGGTCAACATGCTCCCACAGAGAGTAAAGATCATTTCAACCACCCTTTTCTATTCAGATTATTATTTTACATGCATATTACTGACCCAGAAGCAGAGACCACCCAGTCATAAAACACTCAAGATCACCCTTAATACAATTAAGGCATGCATTCTTGCTTCCAGTACTGTTTGAGTAACCTTACACAGTCAAGTCTTCATGGAAGGCTGGCCCTCAGGTCTAAAAAAACCAAAACCGGTCACAATATTACTGCTGAGCATATACCTACATTCACACTGTAGTGAGGAAGCATTGGAGAAGTTCACACACAGTGGATCATGTGGCTATGAATCATGAAGACACAGTATCACAAGTGACAAGAACCCAGTAAGCTGCTGGCAGAAACGTCTGCGTTTCTCATTGGACTCTACAGACTGCCTTACAACCTACAGTGACAGATCTGCACTGCAACTGCTTTCCAAACAGTCAACCATGAGTCAAAACTGACGCAAGGCTGTCTGGAGAAACAGAGTTATGGTAAGCAAAATCCTGATACATGCAACAGAACTGCAGATTGTAACATGCTTTCCTCAAGCCAGGAACACAATGGCACTGAACATTTTTTTGTTCTTCGCTGGAGACAGATGTACCTTCCAGACTTGTTCAAGAGCAAAGCCATTAGTATTAAATACTAGAAGTAAAAGACAGTATCAGTACTCTACCATAATAGCAGGTACATCTGAAAGATGCAAAAAATTCTAATAACATAACCACATAGAAAAACTTTATTCCCTCAGATTCTGGAAACAACTATGAGAGATAAATGTCTATAGCAGACTGGAAAGGATGAAAGAGAAACCCAGATGTATTTGGTAATACCTTCTAACACCAGAACTTACTTATTCTGGTCTAAGAACACATATGTAACCCTATCACATAATTCATCCAAAGAAACATTTACAACTACATAAATTACACAAGATATGTGATGAGGGCATTCATTGACCCCTAAGGGCATTTATCGATGTATCACCAGGCAAAACAATGAACACTCCTGTGACACAAGGTCTAAGATGGCAGAAGAAATAAGAGAGAAAATGTAACATTTTTCCAACAGTTCAATAAAGCTTTTATGAAATCTAATAAAGATAAAACCTCCCCTCCCTTTTAGAATCCATAGGCCTAAGAACACATTTCCTTTCTGCAATTCCTGAGTTTTTAAAACTGTATAAGTAAAGAAAAGCAGCAAATATGCATGCCATTTTATTTTTTAAAAAGTTGCTTATTGTCTCCTCAGACTACATGTACATCAGCTAACATTCATCTAGAATCTGGAACTTGTATGGTATGGAAGGGAACAGAACTCCCTACCCTGCCTGGGTATCTACTACTTGAAACTTTCACACGCACAAAAAACATAACCAACAGAAAACCCACAAAATTAAGATCTTTAAGGCTCCCAATTCTTACCTACATTTCAAACTGATAAACAACTGGATGAAATTCAAAGATATTTTGGGGCAGATGGTACAAACAATAAGCTACTGGGTCTGAAATGGTTCTAAACAGGCTACAACAGAGTTGCACCATTGGAGGTCCACACAATGTTAATGCGTGGTCTGTAAAACATGTAAGAATAACTGGGGAAGTAATTTTCCAGGCTGCCTGTAGGTGCAACCCCTCCTCTCGCTCTGATAAGCACTTTATCTGAGCCATCACTTTGGAGATGCCAACAAAAAAAGCCTGGGGACTAAGAAGTGCATCAGTTCTTTGAATTAAAAGTTGCTGAAACATACCATAGCCAGTGGATGTTAAATATGCACAGAGAAGGAACTGTTTGGTTGGGGTTTTTTTATAATTTAAATTAAAAACCCAAAGATTTAGCAGTCAACTAAGTTACTGCTGCTGCATAAAAGGAGAAGGGCAGTAAGAAGCGAGCAAACTTCGTCTTTCAATCTTTTTGGGCAGATGATGTGGAACACACTGTTACACACAGGGCTTCAAAAGTCCATTTCAAAGCATTCCCTTCTTTCTCCCCCCACCCCCCATAGCTGTACAATTATTTTCACAGCAGCTAGAAAGCTGCTCTCTTACTGACTTAATTCTTACATGGACCAATCCTAGCAACTCTGCTGCCTGTGGCATTTAAGATCAAAACTAGAATTAAGGAAAGCCTGGGTCTCCTTCTCACTACTCTGTGTAACTGCTAATGTGAAAGCAGCAGAGAGGACAGCTTAATTCTGTTTCCGTTATGAAAGCTGAGGACCGAGATACCAGGAGTGAAACTGCTCACTGCAGAAGTGAGAGATCTGGACGAGGGAGGAAGATGCATCCAAGATACCACAATCAAAGGAACTGCACAACACATCCTTATCTGTCAGGAGCTAGAGAACACACCAAAAACGTAGATCGTCTTTCAACAGTCAGAGTGGCTCTGCATCAAATTTCTAAGCAACTACAAATCAAAGGTATGAAAATTTAGGAGATGCTAAGCTGGATCTATGTAGAATACACTTGCACACATCTCAGGGACAGCATCTTGAACCTCTCTGCAGACTGTCCTCCTACCCTGCCAGTACAGTTCAGTGATCAATTTCTGATACATTTACTGTGATCTCAGGAATGTACATGGTGATCTTCCAACTTCCCCAATTTATTCAAATGTCTAAGTAAGAAACTAAACAGTCCTGACGTATTTTTAAAACCTCAGCTAACTTTAGGAAGTATTGCCTCTAGTGAAACTGAATGTAAGCAGCATTCTTGACAGCTGCAGTTTAACTAGCAGCTCTCTAAGCAAGAGTTTAACTTGTATGAATGTTACAGTGGTCACAAAAATATAGGAGAAAGAAAAGCAGTGGTCAATTGGCCTGATACCACTCAAAAGACTGAAATAACATCTTTACCTCCCAAAATGATGGATTCATGTCAAGTCTCAGACTCAAAGTGCAGTCAGTTTAGGCTGTGTCTGTGCCAGCAAGCAATACAATAGGAACAAATCTGTTAAACAAAACTAATGGAAGTTTAGACCCTCATGTCTACACTGCATGTTTTGGGGAGGCCCACCCCACTAAAACAAATGCCAGTTTGTAGGTATGAGTGCATTTTGAATATATTTTCATCCAAAAGGAATCTAGCTTATGCACGAGAATAGCACAAACCAATATGAAATAAACTTCCTAAGTGATGATGACTGTGAGACTTCCTTCAAGAGCACACCCTCGATCCAAGTGAACACAGTAACATAGCTGAACACTTTATTAGCCTTGGGCCATTTCTCTAAGCTGCAGAATAATTATAAAATGGATGGCAAAACACCTAAGTTTACTCTATGCAGACCCAGCTCAAAAACAGCCTGAGCTACTAAGGCAAGTACTACATAAACACAGCTATAATATTCCAGGTTCAACTTTGGCCCAGAAGGAATTCAGCTGCTTTCTACACTGCACTTCTGACTTAAGTCCTGGTAGAACCAAGCAACATGCAGAGCAATCTGCATCAATTTCCTGAAACTTGGAGAGAGTACAGGGATATATCCATAGGTTCTAAGGTTTGGTAAAATCCATTGAGACTGGTTAATCCTGTCATGGTGAGATCCCTGCTGGGATGGAGCTCTGTCCACTAGGAACATGCTGGCTCTGATTTACAACTGAGCAAATGCAGACACCTCACCTTAGGGCTGGAATCAAGTGTCTGAGTCCACACAGAACTCAAAACTACTATAAAACAAGGGTCACCACCACCCAGACACTGCTGCCCTGTTCTTCCTTATCATCTCTGACTCCTAGAAGTCCCAGTAAGAGGGGACTGAGATTGTACTGGTCTGGCTGCACTGTTAGCACAGTAATTTCTTTTTAATCATAGTATTCTTTTAACCTTCTGTTTTAGTGACTCTGTTTTTATAAAATAGGGGTGAAGAGATATGCCATAAGCAGAACGTAAACTCAATAAAAATTTCTGGTAATGAACATATTTTAAATTAACAAGTCCATCATCTAGTCAGGGCAGTGTCGTAATTCTACCAGTGTTACAGGATTTATATTAGTATCTCTGTTTACACATCAGAAACTTTATGTGTAAAAGTTTTATTTATTTAGAAACTTGCAAAAACATCTTAACCAATTTCAAAGCACTGAAGTTCCCCATGAACCAACCAGTTGCAATACTTACTACTGCTACACCAAACAAAGTGAAAACTGACTGCAAAATCCCTCAAGTCTTACTACACAAACAAACTTCATGTGTCTTAGGAATACATACATGAGGTGTCATAGCAACAGTGACAGTATGACTGATATAGTTTGATTTAATTTTATCTGATTTTAACTTCCTTTCAATATTTTCCCAAAACACTTCTTCTGCACCACAAAAAGTCTGTACCCTTAGTCTAGAATAAGTTGCACAAAACAGCTGTGCGGGCTGAAGAAAACATAAACAAACCCGTGTGTTAAAGTCTGTTCTATCACACAGGTTTGTGTGTTGATCTCCACACAATGGGTGGATATTTAAGCCATTCCATTATAAAATCAACCTCGTAGTTTGTTACCCAACAAAGGTGCTGTTTATATTATTACTTGTCATCAAAAAATCTCCCTAAAAGAAAAATCTTCTATTCCAAGCCAACTGGTTTCCTCAGTGAAAATGACCACTTTCTCAGACCCCTACAGTTTTCTCCAAAATGGTCTGCAAGCGAAGCAAGATTTAAATGTTAAACACAACAGACATGGGGAGAGATAAAATATATTATAGATTTCCTAGGCTAAGAACAAAAATACTAGTATTTGCTCTAACTTGTTTTTCAGAGGTGATCTAGAAAGAGTTTAGTAATTGCTGTGGAATAACTGCATCCCACACTGTTATTATGAAGTAGCACAAAAAACAACACGTTTACCCCAACCAAAGCCTCAGTCCAAAAGCCCTTTAAGTAGGGGTCTATTAAGTATGTCATCAGAACTTTAAGATACTTGATTTAATTCCGAATTCTGTGCCTCTGCACCCATATAAAACCCTGGTTAGTGAAGTAAGTAACTTTCCATTCCAACTTGGCTATTGACTCTTCCCAAAACAGAAACATGGCTGTGGCATTACAATACTTACATGAATGAGCACTCAGAGGCAGAGAAACAAGCAAAACAAAGCACTCTGATCAATGCCACTCCTTCACGGGGGAAGTAAGAAACTCTCCTATTCTTCCTTTTAATTCGTTCAGAACTCACTCCATAAATGCTGATGCAATACCTGAAGTAATGCTTTCCTGCCGCACACAAAAAAAGGACTAAAATTCAGTTTGTGTGCATTTTAGTCTGAATGGGCTAAGAAATATAAAACTTTTGAGAGCTAGCTTTCTCTAAGGCCGTTAACGACCTAAAAAAGAAACAACAAAACCATTAGTTGTGTTCAGGATATTCCCTGTGTTGAAACAAAAAACTCTCCTTCAAGCAGACAAAGGTCTTTTTCTTCAACGGAAAAAGAAGACATCATGAGAAAAACATGCCGTGTGCACATCACAACGGCTCCTGACACGGATGAATCACTCTTGATTATTTTACCTACGACCTGCTAACACGTGTTTTAAAATGACCACGCCAATCCACACTAAGGACAATAACTTCCTTGTCGCACTATACCGCGTTTCCTAGCGTGATCGGTTTCCCCGACGTGCAAAAGTAAAAATCCCAGCCACAGTCCAAGGCGGCCGGGCCCGGGGAGCAGCGTCGGGCGCCAGCAAAGCTCCGCGCAGATCTTGGTGCCGGGCGTGCGACGGGCTCCCCTCGCCTCCCGCGGGGCCGCTCCCGAACCTCCGCCGGGGCCGGCGGAATGGAGTCCCAGGCGTCCCAGCGAGAGAGGAAGCGAACGGGCCTCGCGAGCACCGCCCCGAGGCCGCTCGCCCGTTCCACGCCCCGTCCAGGCCCGAGCCGCCTCCCCAGCGAGCGCCCGCCGCGGGCCAGCGGCCTCGGCCCGGTCCCGGCCGCGCCTCCGCCCAGCGGGCGGCCGAGGCGCCACTGCCGCGCGTCCTCCCTCCCTGCCTCCCTGTTTTCCCCGCAGCCCCTCAGTTCTCACCCCTCGGCTGCGGAGCGGGGCGGGGATGGCGCGGGAAAGGCGCTGGGCCGGCTGAGGCCCCGCTAGGCCGCGAACACACCGCGCCGAGCCGCTGCCGCCGCGCCGCGCGGGGTCATGTGACCCGCCTCTTCCGCCAGCGGCCCGGCGTGCACCGCGCCGTGCCACCACAGAGGCGGCTGTGCCAGAGCGCCCCCGCCCGCGCCCAGGCAGTACCGCGGCCGACCATAGAGCGGCGGCGGCGGCAGAAGGGCCGGGGCAGCCAAGGGGCATGCGCGCTGCCGCCATCTTTGGTGCAGGGGCGGCGCGGGGTCGTGACCTGGCTCGGAGCTCCGCCGTGTCGAGGTCAAGTGCCGCCGGTCGGGGCTAGGGCGGGCTGGAGGCCCT
This sequence comes from Molothrus ater, assembly GCF_012460135.2. Lineage (NCBI taxonomy): Eukaryota > Metazoa > Chordata > Aves > Passeriformes > Icteridae > Molothrus > Molothrus ater. The sequence goes on from NC_050483.2 coordinate 27,264,966, forward strand.
GGAAAGCCCCTGGCAAGTGTCCGGCTGCGGGTGGCACGGAGCCTTGCCTGTCTGTGAGCCTTCATGGCCCTCTCAGCCAGGCACTCAGGCCAGGCTGAGCTGCGACCCGCCCGTGACGGTGGTCGGGACGGGCTGTACCGCAGGCAGAGGATCCTCTCTCGCATTGTTTGGGATGCAGCCCAGCATACGACTGACTTTCATGGAAGGTTCCGTGTGCTGTAAAAACCCAAGGATTTACACAGCAAATAGAGTGTGTCTTAGGCAGCTGTGTGCTCATCAGAAAGATGTCACTGTGCTGTTGGGCCTAGCCGTGGTCGACAACTGGTAGTTTCTCTGACCTACTTTCAGCATTTAAACTACATTAAGAGAGAATTTTCAACATGATATGCAAGACAGTAATTGCTGTAGTTACGCCACTGGTGGCAAGGAGTTGCAAGTGGAAAGAGGAAGTGACTATGAATGAGAGGAACGTGATCTTACAGATTATTACGAGGTAGACCACAAAACACATGCATAATTCTGTTTAAAAAATGTTGGATTAGCTAAGGAAAAAAATGTGTTGTATTTTCCATTGTTTAAAGAAAAGTGTTCAAAAGACAAGAGTCCAATGGCAAAATCTCCACCTGTAGAACAACTTCTTCAGTACAAAGCAGATTAAAACTATCTGGCTGATGTCATACGTGCTACTGAACAGCCAACAACTGCGTTGGAACTAAGGTCCTGTTCATCACCTTGCTTTACCTGATGTGTAAGGTAAATATTTTAGCAATAAGAGGTTTAAGAAATACTTCAAGTTTGAATGTAATTTTTTTCTCCCACCAGAAACAAAATTTTTACTTTCTGTTAATTACAGCTTATTCTAAAGAGGTGGCGTATCTCCCTCAAACTAACACATATTTAGTAACTACATTACTGACTACTGTTAATATTTAAAATAATTTATAAGCATACCTAAGAAAATCAAGGAAAAGAGAAAGTTTTCAGAAAATTTTCAGACTCTTCTCTGTGTTGTTTTCTCACACAACAACAGCTCAGCTTAAAAAAGAAATGTGAATCCTAAACTGATTCGTACTGCTGTAATAAGTTTTTATTTACAGGAAACATTGTAAAGGCTTTGCTTATGTAGAGGTTCATCTTTTTTTTAGCCAAAGAAATAGGCTATTTTGCATTTATTCTTCTTACACAAATCAACTGTAGCCTTCTGTATCTTTCTTAATCAAGGAAGAATAGCAGCAGAAGCATCCAGTAAATGTAGCTACTTTCCTATCTTTACTCTTTCTGCTATGGGATTTTAGAATTACCCACCCCTAGTGCCTGTATTATCTTCCTGCCTTTCAGTTATGCAACTGAGATCCCTTTTCCAGATACTGATCACAGTTCACATTCTTCAGTTCTCACTGCAAACTCCAGGATTTTGTGCTCAAGCCAGTCATGAAGATTGCAGTACATGGCTTTAATATTAAGGTTAAAATTAAGAGGTGCTCTTTTTGTCTGCTAATTGTCTTGTATTTCAAGCATGAGAAATCATTCTAAAAATGTTAGGCAGCACCTCAGGGTACAGAGGTCACATTGTTTCTAGACTATGCATTCTAAAATTTTTGCATGCATATTTTCTTCCCTTCCTCATGTCCTTTAATGCTCCCTCCATCACATTACCAGTCTAAATAGAGGCACTTAGAAGAAGATCCCTTAGATGTCAGCCTCATTGTTCTCATTCCTTGGCTCCTCTGAATAGCATTGTGAGATTTAAAAGTTTCTACCTCATATATATTAGTTATATTTATTATTCAGGATTTTTTTGGTCTGAAGACATTTGGTTCACCAAAACTTTATTCTTACCTAGATGTCAGTCTATTTTGTCAATCTCTTAAATTATCTTTTATGCAAAATACCGAGTGAAAATACATTATTGTAACAGCATGAGACAGAACAGGGAAGAGAGTTACTGTGCCAGTCTTCAGTCATTCATCATCACTAAGCTGCATAAAAGAAATAAGTCATGTATATGCCTACACAAATATATATATATAGTACAATGTAGTATAACAGAAGTACTTCAGCAATACACTTTAATTCTGAGAGGGCCTCATTCACTCCTTGTGTTAGAAAATTCATTGATGCCTCATTTTTGTAGTAATTGGACCTGTTGACTCAGTTTTGTGAAATGATGATACTTCAAAGGTAAACTTGCAATCAGTGCCTTCTACATGGATATCCAATTTTGTAGTTTAGCTCCCTTTTGAAACTGTCTAAAACTGAAGCAGGGGCATCTTATAGCTGTTAGTGCTTATCAACATGCAGTGTCCACTGAAGGAAAACAGTGCATGTCCCTCCTCTGGTGAAGTAACCACTAGCATTTGATCCAAACATCCAGCTGAAAACTCTTGTTACTTTAGAAGAGAAATTGCCTGTGCACTGGCTATGCTACAACAAAAATGTTTTTGTATATGATCTAAATCAGCCAATAAAAAGTAACTTGCTATTTTCCTGTAGCACCCCATGAGCCAACATGGGGTTGGAGCCACTACTGGCCAAGGTCCTTCCTCACCGAGTGGTTTCTTTGACCATCTCTGTTTGGCGTTCAGCTCTGATTCCCATGGCTCCGGTTTGTGACAGTGAATCTGCCATTTCCTGGCAGGTGTGTGCCTCTGTTTTGGATCTGCAGTCTCTTTCAGCTATGTAAATGATGGCTGTTTACCCATAGGTTGAAGCTACAGTAGTGAAAGAAACCCCAAAAGCTGCAATGACAGTGACCGGTGGCTCTCCTTATTAAGACTTCGTTTAAACCCATGAGTGGCAGATGAGATTTGGGCGCCAAGTGCTCCCTTCTCAGGTGGACACCGTGATCCATTCTTTTGCCAGATCCGGAGGCCTGGGAGAAGCCGCTTCGTCGTTCTCCAGGCGGTGGGAGGAAAGATCTTCGCTACGAATTTCATCCCTTTAAACCCTACTGGGGGCTGTTTACACTTCTCCGGCGCAGCTCCTTGGGGAACTCAGGCAGGTTCCCCAGACAGTGGGGCGAAAACAAAAAGAGCCGCGGCGCTGCACCTGCCCCCCACGGCCATCGCGCGTCCCGGCTGGCCCGGCGAGTCCGGGGCGGTGCAGCCCCCGGACTACAGCTCCCGGCGTGCCCGCGCCGCCCCGCCTTCTGCTCGCCGCCTTCCCGTCTCCGCGGTGAGAAAATAACCCCGAAGTTCCCCGCGATCAGCTGATCCCGGCTGACAACGAGGGGAGCGGGCGGAGGGGGCGCGGGTCCTGGCCGGCCCTGCCCTGCTCAGTTCCCCCGGGCGCCCCGACTGCATGGTCGACCCCTGGGGGAGGAGAACCGGGAGATCCCCCTCGGGCGCAGAGGGGACGGGGTGGAGGAGGAAGCCGCGGCCGGGACCCGAGTCCTTAGTCACCGGGTGCCGGCGGGAGGAAGGGGAAGAAAGGTGGCCGCCGGCTTGTAAACAATAGCCCGGCTCTCGGCGCCCCGTGCCGCGCCGCCTTTGTTCCCGGTCCCACCGCGGCTCCCGCCCGCTGCCGCTGCTCGGCAGGAGGAACCCGGGGGCTTCTCCCTTTCCGGGCGGCCGGCGCGGCGCCGGGCGCAGCCCCAGGTAGGTCCGGGCGCGGGGGGAGGCGCCGGCCGGCACCGCCGTTACGTAACCGCAGGCGAGTCGCGGGGTCCGCCTGCAGCCCGCGCGGACGGACGAGCCACAAGTGCGGCTGCCCGCGGGCCAGCGCCCGCCCGGGGCCGCGGGACTGGCCGGGAGAGGGGGCGCCGAGGGTCATCCCGGAGCGAGAGGGGCTCCGCGCTGGCTGGGAGCAGGGGAGGCGGCCCGGAGGCAACGGTCGAGACAAAGGCGGCGGCGGCGGCGGGGTGCGCAGGCTGCCCTCGGCGGGCGCTAGTCTCAGGGCTGTGCTCTGGCAACTTGGGGCGCAGAGGGAGAGAGAAAAAATCCGTCGTCTGTCAGCCTGACCGCGGTAGCGATCGTCTTCTAGTGTTACTAGAAGGAGCGCACAAAGAGAGCGGATTTTTGTTTATCTGGCGAAGCACATCCGGAAATTCCCAGCAAATAAATACGGTGAACTCTCTGAAGGAGGAGCTTAGCTGTGGAGTGAAAGCAGAGAATTTTCTAGTCTTGACAAGGTCCTTTTGTGTGTGTACATATATATGCATTTGTGCATTTCTATGCCCTTTTTGTCTCTGTGTCACCAGCTTCTCCGTTCTCAGCTTCAGGGAAATACTTGCTGCATCTGTTGAAGTACACCGGGCTGGGGGTTTTTTTCTTGTCACTGACAGTATGTTAAGCAGCTAAGTAGAGAAAGAATGTATACCAGCATTTGGGTATTATAATAATACATGAAACCAGCCACGTTGTCTAAGTTTATTTTGGAGAAAGAAAACTTCATTAGCACTTAGCACCACTCTTCCTGCAAGGCAGGTCAGTGTATGAATCTTACAGAAACATATACTCATATAAAATTAAGTACCAACAGCATTCCTCTTGTGTTTCTTTCTTTTGTGGAAATAGTAAATTTGGAACTGACTTTTACACATATCATTGTTTGGAACAGAAACAGGAGGGAAAAACATTGCTTTAAAGAAACCTGAAGATGAGTGCCCACACGCAAACTGTGGAGAAAGGACAGAACACGACACTGCTGTGCCAGGAAAGCTATGTTTGCAGTGGGACAGATGAAGCAATCTTTGAGTGTGATGAGTGCAGGAGCCTGCAGTGCCAGCGTTGTGAAGAAGAGCTGCATCAGCCAGAAAGGTTGCGGAACCATGAACGGACCCGTATAAGACCTGGCCATGTCCCGTACTGTGACTCCTGCAAAGGTGCCAATGGGAACATAATGCATGCCAGTATGACGGGCTCAAGGCAGATAGCAGCAGTCAGGTGCCAGGTGTGCAAAATCAACCTCTGCGTGGAGTGTCAGAAGAGAACACATGCAGGGGGGAACAGAAGGAAGCACCCTGTCACCGTGTACCATGCTGGCAAAGCCCAAGAACAGGAAGAGGAGGAGGGGATGGATGAGGAGACCAAGAGAAGGAAGATGACAGAGAAAGTTGTGAGTTTCCTCTTGGTGGATGAAACTGAGGAAATTCAGGTAAGAACTGTTGTAGTTTGTTTGTTGTGAACAGGCAAGATGATTTAGTTTCTTTCTTGGTGTATGGTTAATACTTGAAGTGTAATTGGCGGCAATAGTAATAAAATGATGGCCAGGTAAAGTACAAGTGCCACTGAGCATCTTGGGCCAAAAAGACACAGTGCCTGTGAACGGCCTTGCTCATGAGTTCCTCAAAAGGTCAAGTTCATTAAAACCTTATGTGTGGCAAGAGCCTCCTCTAAGAGGCTTGGTAAGCAAAGCTGGTGAAAAAATTGACTCTGTACTGAGGCACACAGCTAAGATAAGAGCTGTCTCTGCAGGATGCTGATCGTTCCTAAACAAAATTGAATACATTGTATTGCAGTAGGTGTCCTGCAAATGGGAGTGTTGACAGACAATTTCCTGCTGTATAACTAGGAGAGGGTACTGTACCAAGTAGTGATAATGCAAGACTACAGCCCATTGCTACCATTTATCACCAATAAATCCATCAGATTTTTAGGCATAGAAGAAAATAGAGATAAGCGTTCCATACAAGTCCTACAGACACCATGGTTAAGCTATATTGCTTGTCACAAATGTTATCACATGTTAGCCTTTTGTTGAAAGAGGGGGAAGTTGCCATTGGGGTAGGTCTGCTGATAAAAATGATAGGAACTAGTTGTCTGGGAGCAGCCTCCCAGGAGGCACTATTTCAGAAAGTCTAGCATTCAATATATGCAGTTATAGAACTCTCCTGTTAGCCCTTATATTGGGAAGCATTTTAGAAGGCAAAATGTATGAAAGCCACAGAGCAGATTAATTACACAACTAAAAATTGAACTTTGTTTTCTGACTTTCAGTTTGCATTCCCTATGTTAAACCTCATTTAGGAGCCATTGAAAGAAAATGTATAGTCGCCTGGAGATTCAGTATCAGGTTGCTCTAATTTAACATACTCATGCTACCATTGTTAAAAAGAATTGTGATTATATTCTTACTCTTGATAGTTATTTGTATCCATCATAGTAACAGTTGATGCGCCTGTCAGGTATCACAAGGAAACCTGACAAGTATCTCATATCTTTTCTATACTATAGAACTGTGTGTACATACATACATATGTATGTACACAGTAATTATACAATAATATAGAATAGTTGCTAGATACTTGGGCCATATTTTTGTCAATTCAGGTGTACCAATTGCTAAACTGTCATGGCTTTTGAAAGGGAAAGGGAGGAAAGGATGACAGTCCTTATGGTGCACTGACATAGAACACACAGTATGCAGGACAGCAGTGACTGTAAACTGAGTGCTTGAGTTTCAGGTCTGTAGCAATCTCAAGTTTGTATGCCTCCAAGCCCTAAGCACACACTTATTTCCTTGTAATGTGTGACAGATGCAACTATTACTTTAAGATACAGACTTTTCAATAATCCTCCTCTGGCCACTAGAACAAGCTCTGAAATGCCTTGGAACAGGGCTGTCCTGCAAAGCTGCTCACAGACTGTGTCTGTGTGTGGTTGTACTGGTTTAAGTTATATTTATACTCATGAATCTGTAAGCCTTATTGTTGTAGACCTTTGGCTGCCTCCCGCAAGCAAGTGCATTTGCTATTTAAATGTCATGGGCAATAAAGCCAACTTCCTTATTGGGATAGCAGTGGTCCTTTATCAGATCATAGCAATTTGGTGAGAACAGGGTGAGGTTGAAAAAGCTCTCCAAAAATGATCTTAGTTCACTATCATGATGTTGAATCAGAGCTCTTCCATCTGGAGTGATCCTCTCTTCCTCACAGCTGAATATGTGTGTGACATCTCACAGCCAGTATCAAAGCAATTTGAGAGATTTCAATTAAATTATTTTCTGACAGCTGGAATTTAAAGAGTACTTGCTATTATAGTGATAATTCTGCTAGTGAGCATAAGGACCTTTGTTTAGAAAGGCCTGTCAGATGCCACAGAAAATGTCTTCAAAGCTAAGTAGTTGTCTTTTGCTCTTGGGAATAAGAGGAGGAGAAACTAATTTAGCTATAGGAAAGTGATCATCAGTCTCTTATTTTGTGCTTGTCATTACTTGGGGAGAAATAATTAAAATGTTCTTTATTTAAACCAATTTTTTGTCCAAAAATGCCAAAATATTAGTAACTTGAAATATGGAGGTTCAGAGTTTGAGAGGGTGTGGCTTTTTAAGCTTGAGCAGACAGGATAAGAATTTAACAGAATTATGTAGTTCAGCTGTCTTTAACTGTTAGTGACCTTTGGAACTTGAAAGTTGTTGCATTGGTTGGGAAATAAGAGAGGACACTGCTGATTTGCTATCAGTGGTAGATTCTGCCTTGGCAATGTTAAAAGCTACAAGATTACAGATGGTAAAAGCTACATCACCCTTACACCACCACCCCCCTCCCAAATTAGATGGAACTAGTTAACACTGCTGGAGCAGCAGATGATGGATTGAGATAATCACTCATGTATATTTGTTTACAAACATCTAACTTGAACACAGGGCTAAAAGATTTGTTTTTTAGTTTCCTTTGGAACCTGGAGTTATTAAGCTCAAGTGGTTATGTTTCATCTAGCTGTTCCTGTTGGCTTCTTGGAGGTGGTAGCTCTAAAACTGAAGAATATTTATAGTGTGTAAGCAAATGACTGATCTAGTTCTAGATCCAGAAGCAATGTAGATTAATCCATAAGGTGCTGTGCCTGAGCAAATTGGTTCAGAGGAGAAGTGGAAATTCTCAGTTTGGGCTCAGCACTATGCAGATAGAGCTATGATAATTCTGATGTCTGCATAATTGTCTTTGTGCCATGTTGCACAGATGTGCTGGCCTGCTCAAAGCTTTTTGTGCTTTGCAGGTATAGCATAAGCTCAGAAAGCTGAGGACTTCTTGTGCTTATTCAAATCCATATATGTGGGAACTCAGCACATCACTCCGGATGTCCAGAGTTACCAAGAGAACCCTTGGGGGGGCTCGGAAATCCTGGAATGTTACCAGGAGCTTGACTTCGATCCCTCTAGGGATGTGCCACCTGTTTGAGGACATGAGAGTCACTTGGGAATGAATGGTGCAGGAATGATGTATTTACAGGGTGAAATACAGATTTTAGGGTTTTGGTACAAGGGGGTTATGGAGACAAGATGGAGGGATCAGGGCGTGTCTTGTCCTTCTTCTTTCTTCTTCTTTTCTTCCATTTTCTCTGGTGATGTTGGCACTTGGGGATTGGTCCATGGTGAAGGTGCACTTGCTAATGTGGGTGAAAGGTATTGGGAAATAAAGGTAAATATGATGTACGTAGTTTTTAGTATAAAAAGACACGACCGCTCCGTGGGTGGTTAGAGTGCCTTTGGCTGCCTTGCAGGTCAGATCTCTGCTGGGCAGAAAGAAAATTCTGTAGATAAGAAATAATAAACAATCTGAAGACTGAAAAACTGAAGGGTCCAGACTCATCCTTTGAAGCGCGGGCTGCCCCAGAACCATCCTACACGTGTCTAGGCAGAAACAAACAGCTGACCGGACACATATAGAGAGAAAAGGTTTCATTTTAAACCACTGCTTGTTTTTAGAAAACTAATGGTAGCTAAAGTTTGTATCTGTGAAATACAAGCTTCTCTGTGATGTTCATCATAAGAGCACTGTATCTGAGCACCACAAAAAGAGGTTGGCTATCTCATGTTAAAAAAAATGGTTAAATCCAAGTTTGTACTGCAAGTCTGTGGAAGAACAGGGAGGGAGGTTGTTCTTCATGGAGCCCAGCCCCAGCTGTCTCACACCACACAGCACAATGCTTTGCAACTCTTTTGAGTTAGTCCCTAGGCATCCTGACCTACATGATGAATATTTTCTTCCTTCTTCCAGGACTTGTTGTTCCTCATAAGACCTCACTGACTTCTATTAGAAAACAAAACTTATTGATGTTTTTTAAACTGGCATCACCTGCAGTTTAGACCCCGTTCTAGGCTGTCTTTCTCAAGCTCAGTTACGCAGTTTCTCTTTACACAGTGTTAAACTTTTGGCCTTACTTATTGCATATCTAAAGCTGAGGCTTCAATCAAATTGTTCTTGATAACTGCTTCATCTGTTTGTTAATTGGTCCTGACATAGTCTATCTTCCTTGCTCATCTGAGAATGATATTGTGGGGATTACTTCCTCAGTCAATTGCTTTGGTCATGTCAGTCTTTACATCTCCCACTTACGCTGCTCTCTTTACATCTTCCACATCTCCTCTTTGCCTTGTTAGACTCAAACTATGTGCCCTCTTTTATTATATGTGTATGTCCCTCAACTGAATCTCCTGATCTGCTCTTCCAAGATGTCAGCTTTCCTTTCTTATCTCTAACTTCCTGGATTCTCAAACAAACATCATTGTGTTGTCACTAGCACACTGGAGGCACTTGCTGCCCCTTGCACACAGGAGGCACTTCCCATAAGAAGTCAGAGTCAATTAATTGGGTTTTTTAAACTGCTATTTGTGTATCTATTAAGAAAAACAGAGTGAAATACAGCAATAAAAACATGACTCAGGTTGTGATACTTGTTTCAAATCCTGGGGCTCTCTTACTGTCCCATGAACTCTTCCACTCACCTGGATCTCTCTTTGTCGCTTGTACTTATATTTATGCAATTTCTGGACCAGTTTCCATTTTTGCTTTGTCTTTATGCAACATGCTTGCAAAAGAGCTCTTTACCATAAAGCAGAGTTATACATCTGTTGTATAATAAACTTTTATTTTCTACTGCTTTTGAGGCAGGGCTGAATGCTTAACAATGCATAACAACATTTTTATCTTGGGGAACAGATGTTGGGAGCTCTTACCACAAGATCAGAACTTGGTTGTAGTGTCACTAATGGCTTCTATAATAGCACTTTGTCCAAAGCCCTAATTGAGGACTCAGCACATATGTTTAATAGAAGTAGAAAAAGTCTTTAATTGACACCAGAAGATAGAGGATATGCTTGGTTATTAATAATCTGCCTTAGAGTTTGCTCATCTTTGACCAGAAACTAGCTCTGTCACAAGAAATTACCCAATCTGTGAATTGCAAACAAAAATAAAAGATACTGACTTTGTAGTCTGACTTACTAAGGAGTCTAGAAGAAAAGAAAAATTTTCCTCTATCTAGTCACAAAAATAATTTCCCCAGCTGTGTAATTTTATGAGGGAAAAAGAGCATACTTTTATTGCTATGTCTCCCCTGAGATACTCATATGAGTTCCCTTTCTTCAGTTTGCAGGGTCTTTTTGTTGTGCCAATAGATATCTCAACTTCCTAAATATAGCCCCATTCCTTGACGGTTTTTCTATTCATTCTAGCAGGTCTAGACACCTAAAGGAGTAAGGGCTTCCCCTCAGCAGATATAAGCAGCAGCTATGTAATGCTTTGCAGTCAGTTAAGGCAAAAGGACCCATAGCCCTTATTTAAATGCAGACCATTTTGTACAATCGTCAAATAACCTGTCACTAACAGCATAATAGTCCACGTGTCCTCTGTTCCCTCCTGTTAAAAAGTTACACATACATAGTGATGACTCTGCAGGGTTGCTAGCTGCATTGCTTTTCTCACTCCTGCTGTAAACCTGATGGAAGTACTGTGATTTTTCCGTATTGTCTACTGATTTGAGCCTGGATAAAGTCTAGGGACTTCAGAGAGAGTGGAGTCTCTAGGAATCCTTTTTCTTGTCAAGTATTCTTTGTGCATTAATGGGAGCTAATGTATGTGTTTTTTTATGAAATAAGGTCATGATCTCTTAAGTCTGACTTGCATTTGTCTAGCAAATAGTGCTAGTTCCTGTGACACTCTTCCTTCATTTGCTGTTGGGGAATGTGTTTTTGATGGGGTATTTTTTTGTGCTTTTTACAGTCAGCTGTAAATTTCTGGGAAATTTAGTCCATATCCTATAAAATAAGGAGTCACAGCTAGTATATTTGCCATGGATATAAAGGAGGAAGAAAAGATATTGAAGGATCTGAATTATTTAGACTGGTGTGATCTGTTGGATCAGGATATGTAATTTCTGTCCCTTGATACTTTGAGTTTTCCTCCTCTTTGTGCTTTAGAGAAGTTTTCTTGCCAAAGTATTTTGGGGAGTTTACTGTCCTACACTCTAGGAATTTTTCTCTTATTACTTTGTAATTTATCAGTATTACTCCTATCTCAGTCTGTTATCAGTTCACCTAAATTTAAGTGCACTGTTTTTCTGTCTTTGGAATAAAGTAGTAGTCAGCAATTGCTGGTTAAGAGTATTCCTTTTTCCACTGGACATATACCAGTATTTGGAAGACTACTTTTAGAAGGTAGGAGAGAGAGCCATTCATTTAACAAACACAGCTCCTTTGACAGTCTTAGGCTAACTCTTAGCTAACTCTTAGCTAATTTTTAACATAGCCACTTAAAAATAGTGCTTTTCCCTGGAAGCAGTCTTGTACCTTCTTCATGATGCAGTACTCTTGGGCATTAATTAAAGTCAAATACTTTGCTTCTTTCCTGTCTCTTCTGTCTGCTATATGAGTGCTGAGGTGGAAGGAAGAGTCAATTGTCACTGACTTAGGTGAGAGAGCCTGCAAGCCACTCTGGAATTACCCATACTTTTCATTCAACAAGTTCCTGAACTTAGTTCAGTTTCTGAACTAAATAGTCTTGAGGGGGAAAATGGGGTGTTTTAGTGTTTCCCCTGCTGTACCCCTCTTTGCACTTTTCCAGTTAATCCTTTTGTGCTCTTGGATGCTGCCAGTAGGAATGGGATGTGAGTGCTTTGGGGTACTTCAGGAAAGTAAAATCAGCTTGCTGTCTTGTAGCCTTTCTGTTCATTCCATTGCTTTCACTTTCTCTTTTCTGCAGTGATCACTGGAGGCAGCTGTCACTGCAGTACACACTTCTGGCTTTTTTACCTGGCTTGTTAATGCTTTGCTGTAGGATCACAAAAAGGCAGAAGATTGAGTCCTTTGGCCTGCCTGGTTCAAACACCCTGAAATTGGGAAAATAACCAGACTAACTGTTTTCTAGGAAGAATGCAACTGTTATACAAGTAAGTTTGTAAATGCCCCTCTTAACAAGGACAGTGGTGTAAGTAGTGTTCACACAGGTAATCGAGTTCCTCTTAGGAGCGTTTAGGAAGACAGCATGAACTCGCTTGTTGACTTGATGTCGCCTGGGCAAGTCTCTTCACGTGGACGTGGTCTCTGCTGCTAGAACTGTGACTTTGGGGTGGTAATTGGTAGCTCTGTGGCCAAATTAACATCTACAGGAACTTGAAAGACATTTAGTATACAAAACCATGATTTCTGCAACATTGTTTCATGTTCTCTTTTAGAGTTAGATGATACTATTATGTTAGTGTTATTTTTGCAGCTGTTGCATTCACCTCAAAGTCTTTATTAGTCTTCAGTCCTTGAAAAAGTACTTTTTCAGCAAGCAAACAGTTTAGTGGATTTTGTAGTCTTTTTTCTGATTTCAGAAGTATGATATAACTTAGCTGCCGTCTACTAGTAATAGCAATATTTCAGTCAATATTGCCTCTTGGGTTAGGGAGGGGTCCATTCAAATTGGGTTACTTCCAATCTTCTTGATTTTTTTCCACCACTGTCTTTAAAACATTTAAAATAGGATCTCTTTGGGTAAGGTTGTTAAGCAGGACTTAACTCTTCTGTCTTTGCCTCTCTCACAGTTCTATTATAATGGACGTGGGCCTCACACATGGGCAGCCTCTGCCCTTCATTGCAGGGACCTGTAAGTCCTGTTGAAACTCATGCTGTCAAGCTCCATACAAACCCATGAAGATATTGAACCTGAATTCCTATGCCAGCACTGTGGGAAGAAACAGGATAATTTTGGTCTGAAAAATATATTCAGTTCAGGGACAGCGTTGTCCTTGGATAAGTACTGTGGCTGATAACAATTCTCAACAGAACCCATAGGTGGTACTGCAGCGAAGACAAATAAACAGGAAAAAACCTTTCAGGTTAGGAAACACCTCTAATACAAATGCTTTCACCTGCTTGAGCAAGACCTGCACCCATATGGGGAATAAGATCAAAGTGTGAGAATCTAACCTTACATCCCTGTAGCATGTCTGTCCCCTGTTTTATTTTGTCCTCTCTCCATCTGGTATCGAGTCCTTCAGTTTGGGCTTGAGGCTCTGTAGGACTCCAGGCTTGAAAATACTGATGTCCACTGTCAGCTTGGCTGGAGGCTAGGAGATCACTGAGGACAGTTGTGATTAATGTGTTTAAGTGTTCACTGGATCAATGATTAATAAGTGATAAGTGATTAATAACTTACTCAAATACCAGATTGGAACTACTGGTATGACATACACAATTCTCTAAACTAATCTGTTGACACAGCCCTTTGCAGAAACTTTCTCAGGTTACTGTAAAACATTTACTTAGTAAAAAGTAACTCTTTGACCAGTAGAATTAATGAAGTCTAATTTCTGGAAGGTCTTCTCATTATCCAGTGCTTGTCCACATTTTCTGCCTAGTGAGTAAGAAGCAGTATATGTGCTGTCATGGCCCAGCCAGCATGCTTACTGGCTAGCATGTGTGGGCATGACTGCTCCTCTTTCTGCTGTGTCTTGGAGGTGGCAGGGGGTAGACATGAGACATGCTCTTTCCTCAGTAAGGTTATTGGAGTCTTTCTTTTCTGCTCTGTTGTCCCTTTTCATCAAACTTTTAGGAAATTTGTCTTTTAGAGGCACTTATTTTGGTATCAAATTGGAATTATTAAATTATGAATTTTAAGTTCTATGTGGAAGACTTAAGTAATGGCATAAATTATATTTTCCATGGAAAGTCATACAGAAGAAAAGGTATAGGAGGCAACCTAAGGTAGAAAACTAGAGGTGCTTGGACTTAAAAGTCAGCTTTGATTCTTCTTGAGCACCTGCTTTTGGTCACAATCTCTTGTTTGGAGGACTCTGAAAATTAGAGGAAGTAATGAGCTCCTGAGGTCACTTTCAACCTGAATTAGCCTAAGATCTTTGAAGAAACGGGATTTGAATTACTGTGGTTTAGGGACTGTCTCACAGCTCTGTTGCTCTTGTGGGTTTCATAGCAGAAAGCTTCTCTTCCTCAGAGGGAACCATCTTTTTTGTCACTTGATAGCAAGAGACACTTGTGGATATCAACAAAAATTTCTTCTGGGGCAAAAGTAGGAAATTTCCAGTTGCATTTTTAATAGCCTGTTGCACTTGAGTTGCTGGGTTAAGCCAGTTATGCTTCTTTGCGTTTGTGCACTGCCTTTTCAGGAGTGATTGTGAGGTGCCCTTCAGAGATGTGAATTTTGGTGGCGGCACTTTACTGTGATGGAGCTTATTCTTCTCAGGTTAGTCTTACTGGCTGTAGTTAAAGGAAGAAATCCGCTTTATAGATTTCTCTCTTATTTTCAATGTACATTGAAATTGTGATTTAATGTTCTTTTTTAGAAGTGAATCTCTTAAGAGCTATAACAAAAGTATAAATGAGTTTCAGGTACTAGAAATGGCAAAATCAAGAAGGGGCTGAAGAGATATGACTCATGTCTTGGTTTAGACATACAGTTTTCATCCTTAATTTACTTAGGTGTGCAACATAAGGAAGGTTTTGTATTTACCCTCTGCTGTCAACCTCAGAGATGTGGAGCTCTTGGGCAACACAGAAGTGGGCACAGTTATGGAAACGTGAACCTTTTGAATGTGCAACACAAGGCGGTACCATACCAATTTGTTTTGGAGATGAGAAGCAAAACAAAGAAGTGGGGATTACTGCTTTGACACTACACCCCCTCTGACTTCAAATGTCTTAAAGGAACTTGCTCAAGGGAAGTAAATTGGACTACTGATATGGGCGTTGTGTTGGATGGTTCTTTGGGAGTATCATTCCTGTACTCAGCGTTGGTTAAAGTCAACTAGTGCACAAGAGCAAGGAGCAGCCAGTGATGTGCAAGCGTATTCAACTTCAAAGGGAAGGGCTTCTTTTGGTCATTTTGGCTTGGTTTTGGTTTTGTTACTTCTCCTCCCACATGGAATTTATTGTAAGGATGTTGCAGGATCCAAAATTATGACTAGATTCTAAAAGGGAGGATAGTCTACTGGTTTTCTACCAACCATGAGCATCTAAATGCAACCACTGTTCAAGAAGTTCTTGGTCATCTGACTTCTGAGCACTGGTAAAGTGTGCTAGGAAACATTTACTCATTTAATGTCTTAAGTTCTTCCTCATTCATTACCAAGTCCTGTGAGACATAAACATTGGACTAGCTAGACTTTGGTGCATTCTTGTGCTCTTGGGTAACTTGTTTGTGCGAATCACTCCTGAGTTCTGTCTTGAAAGGAGGTCTGCAAAGAGCCTAGAAGGGGATAACTTAGAAGGCCATAACTTTGGGTATGTGATTTGATATTCAGTGTAACTTTGAGTTCACTCCTGTCTCTTAACAGTGGGAATATATCTCAGAGTTACCCTTATTCCTGTTGTCCCTCCTGTCCTTTGTGTCTCCTGACATTACTGACTCAGCCCATTCAACAAACTCTCCCAAACTGCTTGCTACCAAAGTAATAACTAGTGCTGGCTGAAAGATCTTAGCCATTAGCTATCCTGCCAATACTTGAGCAGTTGTTTGAAAACTGATATTTTTTTGTGTTGTCCAGGGAGTACATAACTATTGACTCTGGCAAAAAGGACCTGTCACCTTTTTGGTGAGAAGTTTGGTTTAAAACCAAAACATTTTTGAAGAAAACATTATCATATTCCTTTTTGCTTATGTACACGTAACATTTTTATATTGTCAAATATGTGAATGTTTTAAGGAGCTATTCCATGAACCAAGAACTTCCTTTCTTCCACAGAGACATCTTAAGAGACACTAAGCAAAACTGCATCCATCGTCTAAGCTACCTTCCTGATGATAAGCTAATAATCACAGCTACCAAGAAAGCAGACTCTTTCTTGTGCACCTGTAATTTCAGTGTATCTTTATGTTCCCCCACATACACCAGGAAAGATTCTCTTGAGAGCATTTTGATGTCTCTGGTTTCCTGTTTTCTTCTACACTGTGAGGCTGCCTTGAATAGTTTGAGTCTGTGAGAAGCTACTGCAAGCCCACAGCCCACAGGTTTTCTTTGTGAATGCTGTTCCCAACCACAATCTGGCACACTGGCTATTTTTTATGGTTTTGGCACACTGGCTGATTTTTATTTTCCTTCAAAGTCTAGGTGCTGTTGATAGGTGTGATGAAAGCAAATGGGGCTGATTGAGCCTTAAACTAATTTGCTGATGTACAAATAAGCTTGTTCAAAGAAACCATTTATTACCTCATTGCCTCTCTGGTTCATAGACTGTGAGATCTTCCAACTGTACTCGCAGGATGAAAATAGCTAAGAGCTTCCAGAAGTTAAGTGGCAGGTGGGAGGGGATGGAAGCCTTGCTCTTTCCAGTTGATGGGGATTCCTTGAAGAGGGAATTGAGATGAAGAAAGTGAATTTAATCTTTCTCAAAAAGTGCGTTTGTCATATTCTTCCCTGTCATATAATATATGGACAAAACCTGTTGGAAGACAAAAAAATAAGAGCTAAACAAATGAATGAAGCATGAAATCTCTGAAAGCCAAGGACCTATTCTACAACAAGATAAGGACAGGCTCTTGTACAGAGCCCTAGCCCATTTCACCATCTGCTCCTGTTGTTCCAGTACCTGAACAGAAAATGCCCTGTTCTTTAGCCTAGACAGCATGATCCTTGACACTTAAACTATGTAAAGCCAAAGGGAAGTTACCTGCACTTCTTTTTGGTTTTGTATGTGTGTTTTCTTTTGTTTTATTTTTTAATTAAAGTACAATACAGTAAATTATGAAAGGGATCATTGAGGTAGTTGTGGCACTTCTGTGAGAGCCAGTGTGACCTGTTTCAAGCACCTGACTGCAGTGTACAGTTTTGCTGCTTCTTCTCTGCTCCCACTTTCCAGCTGAAGGATTGATCAGCTGCAGAGCAGTGGGAATAAGACAGTCTGTGTCTGAGAACCCCTGGCTGTGGATAGGTGCAGCACAAGTGCATGGCAGAGATTTTTGTACCTAAACAGGTACAAAACCTCTGTGGATGACACAAGTTAAAGTGGTAAAAGCAATCCCCTCTTTCACTCCTGAATTTGCATGCTTGCCAGGAGATCAGTGCTACTGAGAAAGTCTGCCATGCTCCAGGTAGCTGTTCTGACAGACTTGGAAGTAGTGTTGTGCTCCCTTGTCTGAAAGGGCTGTCTCTGAGAATGGGGTGATGTACTAGAGAGTTGACTATGTACATAATCACAGTGAGGCATCACTTCCAAAACAGCTACATGATGAAACAACATAAATCCCATCAATGTGTACAGTTTACAAAACTGCATTTTAGTATTTTGCTTTGTACTTCTTGGTGCTTCAGAAACTTATGATGAAATCTGAAGAGGAGGTAATCACTCTTTTTAATCTTATGAATTCTGACACCAGCTGTGTTTTCAGTATTGTCTATTCCAATTACATAGTTATAATATTTTTCTCTTTTTGTTTTGGAAGGTAAGGAATGAGGAAGACTTTATTAAGAAACTGGACTGCAGTCCTGACCAGCACCTAAAGGTGGTGTCCATCTTTGGGAACACAGGGGATGGCAAATCTCACACCCTTAACCACACTTTCTTCTATGGCCGGGAAGTCTTCAAGACATCTCCTGCACAGGAGTCTTGCACAGTTGGAGTCTGGGCAGCCTATGACCCTGTCCGCAGAGTGGTGGTCATTGATACAGAGGGCCTGCTGGGGGCCACTGTCAACCTGAGCCAGAGAACACGGCTGCTGCTGAAGGTCCTGGCCATCTCTGACCTTGTCATCTACCGTACTCGTGCTGACAGGCTCCACAACGACCTCTTCAAATTCCTTGGTGATGCCTCGGAGGCTTATTTAAAACACTTCACCAAGGAGCTAAAAGCCACCACAGCCCGCTGTGGCCTAGATGTTCCTCTGTCAACTTTGGGTCCAGGTGTCATCATCTTTCATGAGACCGTGTACACCAAGCTACTGGGCTCTGGTGAGTAGGCAATTCCAATTACAATGTGCTAAATACTGTCTGTAAACTATCAGGTTGCACTGAATATTCAGCACTCTTTACTACCATGTAGAAATGTGATTTGGGTTTTGCTTTCACTGGTTTTGGTCTGGGAACCAGGCTGTGGAACTAGAAGAGCATTCCCTCTTCCAAATCAGCTAGAATAATCCTCTTAGCCAGCTGAACATCAGCACTGAATAGTAATGAGTTCTGCCAGCCACAGGAGGGGTCATCATACAAGTTCATAAGTGTGGGTGATACGACAGATGAAGGTGAAAACTAATGTGGTGAGTTGACCCAAGCAGGATGCCGGGCACCCACCGAAGCTTCTCTGTCACTCCCCTCCACAACTGGACAGGAGAGAGAAAATATAATGAAAAGTTAATCAGTTGAGATAAGGTCTGGGAGAGATCACTCATCAAATACCATCATGGGAGGAAAACTGACTTGACTTGGGGATATTAATTCAATTTATTACTGACAAAATCAGAGTAGGGTAATGAGAAGTAAAATAAATCTTAAAACCAGCTTTCCCTCATCCCTCCCTCCTTCCCAGCTCTACCTCCTCCCCTGCCAGTCATGCAAGAAGACGGAATGGAATTATGGCCAGTTCATCACACATTGCTCCTGCTGCTGCTCAGGGAGAGGAGTCCTTCCCCTGCTCCATGTGGGCTCCCTCCCATGGGAGACAGTTCTCCATGAACTTCTCTGACATGAGTCTTCCCATGGGCAGCAGTGGCTGAGGCTCAGTCCTGCTGTTTGTGAATATCTAGGAGCCATCTCTTGTGTAATAAATACCTCAGCAGTCCTGGCTGACTCACATTCTCATTTTGGCTTTTCTAAACAGTGAGGTTTTAAACTAGTAGAAGAACTTGACATTCTTTCTGATTATTATTGGAGTAACTTCTTAATAACTTTTAACTTACCTATTAGGCAGATCCTTTCCTTATGTACCAATTTGCTGATTAGCAATTCAGCCATTTATGAAGTTGTTGACATTTTCTGTTTAATCAGTTCAGCCTTTAGTGACCCATGAGGACACAAGTGTGTTTGTGTAGTTTTAGGACAGGGAAGATGGGGGCCTGCCTTATTCTGAAATGTACAGCAGGTACTTGGAAGCAAGCAGGAGAATGTGGTTGGCTCTGTGGAGTCTGACCTGATGTGGCCCATTCTGAAGTGCTTTGCCATGTACAAGTTGTTGATAAAGGCTTAGTCTTCCTTGCTGCAGGGTTGGCATGGAGAACAGGCAGCCCATGTAAGGTTCATGTCCTCCACTTATCAGGTGCTAGGAATAGCTATACCAAGTTATGGTCTGGTGAGAAGAACTAACAAGTGTGCTGACATTGTGTTTCCTTGTATTATGTCCTAACTTGCTCCTTAATCTGGATATCTGTTTCAAAATCTAGATGTGTCTGGTTTTACCTGAGAAACGCGGTCTGAGAATTTAAAGCTGTATATCACAAAACAGAGACTTCTTTTGGAAAGTTTCTTTTCCTTGTTTTAAGATATAATGATAACTGCATTCCAGATGTATTAGAAGATTTAATTAAGAAAACTGGGTCTATATTGCATATGAAAGTACTATGCAATTGAAGTATTGTTTTAAGCAATCAGTTGTATATGAACTTGCTGATACTCTTATATATAGATCATCCTTCTGAGGTTCCTGAGAAGCTCATTCAGGATCGGTTTCGGAAGCTAAGCTGTTTTCCTGAGGCTTTCAGCTCAATTCACTACAAGGGAACAAGGACATACAATCCTCCAACAGATTTCTCTGGCCTTAGGCGAGCTGTGGAGCAGCAGCTGGAGAACAATACTACTCGGTCACCTAGACAGCCTGGGGTTATCTACAAAGCACTAAAAGTAAGTGAAGAAGAATTTGTCACAGTGTTTATTTGTACCACTGTTGCTGTTAACTCAGCTGTGGCTCAGAAAGGCAGAGCACCTGAAACAGTGATGCAGACTTGCATGCAAGTCTTCCATGAGAATGATAATTCTCCCTCAGCCAGGGAGGCTAAGTAGTTTTTTTTTTTTTTTTACCTCAAAACAAGCACTTCAGTAAAGACCATGGAAGAAAAATTAAAGAGCCAAACTGAGCAAGATCATAAATCGGAGCTGGGAAGAAAAAAGTAACTGATGATGTGAGTGACAAGCGCTTAATGACAGTGATTGACAAAGAGAGACCTTCAAAGGGTTTTTTTTATAAAATTCCTAAAGTTGGCCTCAGCACAAGAGGAGGAAATGCAAGAGACTTGGGGAGAGTTAATAGCTGGCAAAACCTAGTGCTGAGTAGTATAACCCAAGGTCTAGGAGGCAAAAAGGAGTTGTGCTGGTAGCTAGGGAACAGGATGGGATCAAGCCAAATGATGTATTACTTTAGAGCAAGTGATTTTCTTAGACAGTTTATTTTGCTAGGATGTCAGAGGGATTTTTGGGTCTTTAAATTTGTAGTCTTTCCTACAAGTTTCCAAATACCACTGCCTGATTAACATCATATTTTCTTTGGCCTGAAGAGCATAGTTGTAATTGGGGAGGGGCAGGCAGAGCCAGGTCATATCTGCAGAAGGAGGTAGTGTTAGCCGTCTTTGCTGATGTTAGTCACAGCTGTTGGAACAGATAATTCTGGCTTCTCTGTGTTAGTGGTAGCTGAAGCACAGAGGGAAGTGTCAGGGTGGCATGTACTCAGTTCTTTGCATTTGGGAGCAGACAGGCAGCAAGGGGAAAAACAGTTGGAATCATTAATTTTAGTTTAACTTCTAGGACATTATTGCATTAATCAAGTAGCCTGGTTTCAGATATACTTAAATTAATGACCAGTAAAGTGTTTGCTGTGTTCAAGTCACTACTGACTACAAATTAACTTCTTTTGCTTCTCTTGCTGAGGACACAAGACTTTCTAGAGATTTCTGTCCACTTCCTCTAACTTTTGAGTTCATTCAAAAGTATCAATATCAGTCAAGCTTAAAAGAGAATGTAAAGCAAATTTCCTTGAAATTATGTGAAATAAAATGTTTAAATAGCATACTTATCTGAGGGAAGCTGTGGTGAGAGAGGTACACACACAAGTCTGTGTGCATGTGCAGTCAACCCTTGTTAGACAGCAAAGATACACCCACGCCACCTACCTCAACCCTGTGAGGGGAGGGGGTGGAAGAGAGAGGCAGGCAGCCACTATATAAACCTCAGCTGTAGGAAGAGTTTCAGCTAGATCTCATGCCTTCAGAGATCTCCATCAAGATGAACTGTAACCATTTGCTTTGTTACAGTGCTTTTTTTTTTCCCCCCTAAACATAACACCTGAAAGAACTGAAAAAGTTAGTGTGCCAAGACTAAGGACTGATTTAATTTGAGGATGGATGTTCCTAGGAAAGGGTACAAATCCCTTTGTCTCAGTTTTGCCATTTCACCAGAGAAGAGCAGTTGTTCAAGTGGCTGGAGGAAAGCTCAGGGCAGCGCTTTCTGAGCCAAGAGGCAAGAAATGTGTTCTCCTGAGCTATGAGAAATGATCCTATGAGTTTCTTCTCAGAGGTTTCCAGAATGCAAAGCCCATTTAGCAAGAACCCTGCTATTTTGAGCATGGATTGGATGCACAAAGGTGGATGCAATCTTCTACCACCTATTTCTACTATAAAATTCAAACTAGGAACAGGAGGAGAGGAGAGGAGAGAAAAAGATATCTTACAAGTATTCAAGTCACTTCCATACAAGTGCAAGATTGCATTCTTGATTTGTTTCCAATCCTTGTTTTGTTTTCCAGGCTAGTAAGACACATTTGTTAGCTGTGTACTCTCTCTCCCTCCCCTTCCAGTAGAGAAATGCATGCTTTTTCTTGCAAAAGGTCTTCATTGCCCTTAATCTCTTTCTAGTTCATTCTTTTTTTGTTTGACAGGCTCTAAGTGACCGGTTCAGTGGGGAGATCCCTGATGACCAGATGGCTCACAGCTCTTTCTTTCCAGATGAATATTTCACATGCTCCTCTGTGTGCCTCAGCTGTGGGTAAGTAGATGAGAAATGCTTCTTCATCCTCTTAAAGGATAGTGCTGCCCCCAACCTGCAGCCACAGAATGTAAAGTTTCTGTGACATCTTGACACCTAACATCATCTGCTCTCAGCTAGTACTTACAGGCAAAGTTAGCTTGAAATTCACTCTTATGTGAACTGGACAGCCACTATTGCCACATCCCAGCTGGATGCATGGGTTTTGCCCACCTATTTTTGTGTATGACTACAAACCTGTGCTGCCCATATCTTTTCCCAAATGCAAGCTGGGCAGGAAGAAAGGAGTGTCTAAATAAATCCCCTGAAATTTCTTATGATGTTTTTTTTTCCTGACATTTTTATTGCCCAAACAGTATGAACAATCCTAAAGCATACGTCCTGGAGTAGGGCTGTATTCAGTGACTAGGTCTAAGTGGAGCTCTGTATTTGATTAGATCTTGGATTATAGCTCTCTGGAAAGAGCCCCAAGATTGAGCCCGGAAGGGCAGTAGATGGCAGTCAGTGCTCTGAGTCTGGGAGCTGTATAGCAGCATGATATTGTGGGTGGTTATGCTTCTTTTCTGATGCCGAGCATTTTCTGCAGTGAATTGTTGTGTGGTGCTGCTTTGTATGGGAAACAGTTGCTACACCTCCTTCTGAAGAGCCTGCCTTTCAATAATAAATTATGTAATTGCTATATGTACAGTTCTGAAGATGCTTTGAGGGCACAACATCTATAAAAATGCAAGATAGCAGTAAAAATGAAATCTTGGTGACATCTATCCTGTCTAAGAACAACAACTATGGGTTGCTCTTACATCTCAGGTGTGGCTGTAAGAAGAGCATGAACCATGCAAAGGAAGGAGTCCCTCATGAATCCAAAAGTCGATGCAGATATTCTCACCAGTATGATAACAGAGTCTACACTTGCAAGGTGAGATACAAGGACAAGGTCTGAAGAATGAAAAAAGAAAGGATGACCAAGTAAATGAGAAATTTCACAGGCATGTGCCTGTTTTCTTCCTTTTTTTATTTTTAATGTCAGAGGTGGTCATAGCCTTGACAAGAAAAATTTATCCTTATCTGACTTGTATGTTTGCTTGGAGAGTTCATCAGCTCGGTGTGCTATGTGTAATTTTCTAGCTAAATTTTGAAGTTGGCTGCTCTTAACCTGGGTGATGTTGACCTTTTATATATTTGACAGTTAGTCTTATTTGCTTATGCCCAGTGCTTGGTATTAGCCAATTTTGCTGAAGGATCTGTGCAGGATACAGGAAAATTTTTGGCTACTATCAGGGTCATTGTTGATGTAGAAATACTTCCCTTATGTTATTATTGATAGTGGGTTTTTCCTTTTTTTTTAAATGAGTTCTGATTAGTGTTCCTTTTCTGTGGACCTCTGTATGCTAATTATATGCTTTATGTGGCTAAACAGCGCCAGACATAGATTTGGATTCCCAATGATGTAGTTTTAATTGAGCCTTTATGTTGTAGGCCTGTTACGAACGAGGGATGGAGGTCAGCGTGGTGCCAAAAACCTCTGCTTCCACGGATTCCCCATGGCTGGGCCTTGCCAAGTATGCCTGGTCAGGGTGAGTACTGCAGCTGGGAGCTCTCTGTGCTCTCTGTGCTGCCTGGTACATGGGACTTGCCAGAGAGGTGACCTGTCCTCCTCCTGTGCAGGTACGTGATCGAGTGCCCCAACTGCGGGGTGGTGTATCGCAGCCGGCAGTACTGGTTTGGCAACCAAGACCCTGTGAACACTGTAGTGAGGACAGAAATTGAGCATGTCTGGCCAGGGGTAAGTCTGTTTGCTGGATAGTCTTTGTGTATGTGTGCAGCCATGCACATGCTAACTTGGTTCTTCTGGATGTTGATGGAGAAAATAGATTGCCTTTCATTAAGCTGGTCCCTGCTGTTCAAAAGAGACTTTGCAAGGGCTTTCAAACATCTTTTGGCTATCTTGAAATGGCTAAGTTGCCAACCTACTTCTGTCTTTCAAAGCAGGGCTGCTGAATCTTTTACTCCTGCTTGCCCTCCAGTTTATCAGGACTAATGGGTTGAGGAGCCATCTGAATCTAATAAAAAAGGTTTCCCTGTTTTTATTCTCAAATCAATATCTGTTTCATTCCAGACTGATGGATTTCTGAAAGACAACAACAATGCAGCCCAGCGTTTGTTGGATGGCATGAATTTCATGGCTCAATCAGTATCTGAACTTAGCCTGGGACCCACAAAAGCTGTGACCTCCTGGTTGACAGACCAGATTGCCCCAGCTTACTGGAGACCCAACTCCCAGATTCTGGTAAATAGCAGCTGCTGGAGAGAAAGGCTTTGCCTAGCTAAAACCCCTTTTCCTTACTCTTTAAGTAATAAAGTATGTTGCAGATTCTAAATGCTTCTTTGTTTTACTGCAGCAATCCCTACTCCTACAACTTTGATAAAACTGAAGTGTTCTCTCCTCTTCCCATTCTTGACTTAGCCAGAGAAATTATGAACAGAGACTTGGCCCAACCCTGAAAAAGAGATGGTTTCTCCCTGCTCTTTGTGAGCTACTATCCCAGCAATATTACAGAAAATCGTGGCTTGCATGAACTTGTTCTTCAAAGCAAATAATCAACATCTTAAATCTGGCCACTGCAGTTGATAGTACTATTTTTATAGATTAAACTCTGGTTTCATACCAGATGCAAAAAGTTGACCCAAACAGTTCAACTGGGAAAGGATTCCCCGTGTCTTGCTGGAAGCAGATTCTTCTTCAATGAAGACTGCCTTCTGAATTCTTACCCCACACAAAGGTCAAATATCCATCATTGAGCCCTGCAGGATATGGCTGTGTTTATTTGTGATTGTGAACAAAGGGATCATAGCAATATATTGGTTTGAACAATATACACCTACTATTCTAAATCACTTTTCTGGGGTAAAGTTATGGGGCTGATAGCACCCAAGTCTTGTGTCTAACTGTATTTTTCACAATTTCAGTCTGAAACGTGCCATTCTGGGCCTCTGCTCTCTTTTTTTTTTTACTCAGAAAGATCAAACTAACAGTTCTTCCTTCTGTGTTGTTCTCATTAGAGTTGTAAGAAGTGCAACACACCTTTCAAAGATAACGACACAAAGCATCACTGCCGGGCCTGTGGAGAGGGCTTCTGTGATGGCTGTTCTTCCAAGACCCGTCCAGTGCCTGAGCGAGGCTGGGGACCAGCACCAGTGCGTGTGTGTGACAACTGCTATGACAACAGGGGCCTCCAGTTAGGTAATCTTGAGTTGATTGTGACAGAACTATCCCTGAGCACTGGCCTGAAGTCTTTGTCCCTAATTTCTGGATCACAACCATTTTCAGTGGGTGTAGACAGTGTTGTTCACACTGGGTTCCCAAACAGTTTTTGGTAAGGAAGCTGAAGAGGTCAATGCCTTTTGGAAGAAAGATGACCCTACCAGACACCTGAACTGCTGACAAAGTTATTTTGTAATTCTTTAGAAATTTTAGTATCTCTACTTTTAGTAAGATAGTACTTTATCTTTACTTTTAGTATCTTTACTTTGTTTTCCTAGCAACTGCTAATGGTCTGGTGCTAACATTAGAGCAGGGGTGCTTATGTTACAGCAGACTGTATATTTTGTCCATTATTGCGAAAATGAACACTCTGCAATCCAAGATTGTGGATGGGGAACATAAAGGCTGAGGAGAGATTACAACCTGCCTTTTGGGTTTGCTGCTGGTTTTGTTAATGTAAATTAACTGAAACTTGGCCAAAAGAGTCGTGGACTTAGGTGTTGAGCCCTTCACTCTTGTGTCATGCAGATGTGGCTGAACTGCCTTCAGATGAGGAAGGGGGTACACTTATTGCCAGGAAGGTGGGGGAAGCTGTGCAAAACACGCTTGGAGCGGTGGTGACAGCCATGGACATTCCCTTAGGTGAGTTCTCTTCTGTTCTGATGGGTTTTTTTTGTCTAAAGGTGTTTTTGTTTTCAAAGGGCAAAATTTGTTATTAAACTTCAAGAGTTTGTGTGACAGGCTGCCACCTCTGCTATGATACCACTGTTGGTTGAGAGTTCACAGCCCTCTGGACCTCTTCTGCTTGATGTTTCCTCTTGGTTTTCAGCATGTTGTTTCTGCAGATCACACTTTCTCTTTTCACCCTATTATGCAAAACTGTGCACCAAGCTGTGAGTAATTCATGCTCCCCTGATGGATTCACTGCAGTGACCTGCCATTTGAAGTTCCCTAAAGATTGGCCAATTAGGAAGCATTTTATCAGGTTTGGTTTTCTTTCAGAGATGCTGAGTGCCTTTTAAGTGTGATCATGGATACTGCTGGTACTTCTTGGTACTTACTTCTGAGGGGAGGGCTGAGAATTTGAAGCCGTCCAGGTTGGTAAGGATGAGGAAGTAATTAGTAGTCTGATCTTTCATGGTGAGCTTAGTGCAGGGAACCTCTACTGCTCTTTCTTGTGCTGGGTGGCAGTATAGGTATGTCAGCAAACATTTCACATTTTAATCTTCTGTTATTGCACCTGACTTCCTACTCATTGCACGGATCATTGTTCAGCTGCTTTGCCTACAGCATGTCCAGCCTTCACCTTTGTGGGTGTTTGCTCTCTGACAGGCAGAATAAATCCCTTTCTCAGTTCAGACACTACATGCATTTCTGAATATTTGGTTTGGTGACTTGGTGGTTTTTTTGGCCACAGCTAAAACTGAAGGTAGGGAAAAGCAAGTGTCTTAACCTCTGGAAGAGTCTGAGTAAGGCAAGATGGTAGTATTAAAAGAGACACAGTTTACTCTTGGAAGAGAGACAGAATGTGGGAGAATGGTAGAATACTCTAAATGGCTGCTCATTGCATTGAAGGATTCTGTCAGTAGGTCACATCGCCATTAATGGCAGTGATATGACTTGCAGTGTGTGAGTGCCTCCACTGGAGTACATTCTTGATATGCTCATGTTCATGGATTATTTTGTTCTCCCTCTTTCTCATCCCTCACCTCACTTCCTCCCTAGGTCTGGTAAAAGATGCTGCCCGACCTGCATACTGGGTACCAGATCATGAAATCCTGCACTGCCACAATTGCCGGAAGGAATTCAGTATCAAACTCTCCAAGCACCACTGTCGGGCCTGTGGCCAGGGATTCTGTGATGAGTGCTCACATGACCGCAGAGCGGTTCCCTCTCGCGGATGGGATCACCCTGTCCGAGTTTGCTTTAACTGCAATAAAAAGCCTGGTGACCTTTAACCCCAGGCTGCTCTCCAGATCTTTGCAATTCCTTATGTTCTCAGGGTTACAAATGAAAATATCTGGTCTCCCTTTCACCTTCTAACCTGTTGCAGCCAGAGTGCATGTTTCCAGTTTCTGGCTTCCTCTTGTGTTATATCCATCTTGGAACACTGGGAATGAGCTTACATTCAGCCTCTAGGTTTTAATTTCAAATTAACTGAGAAAGGGAGGGAGCTCCCTTGTAAATGAGCAACCCAAAATCCAGTGTATTTTATTCCAATTAAAAAAAAACCAACTATATATATATATATCAATGATGTAAAATTTAGTATATTAAGAATATGGTTGAAAATGAAGCTTTGAGTATTCCTAGTTCAAATTAAGGATGGTGGTGTTCCTTACTGTAATGGATCAGAATTATGGCCTTCTAATTCTTCTTTTGGAATGTCTTGCTGATTGTAATGTCCTGTGAGGAAGGTTTGGACTCTGTGCTGCCAGGAATCTCCAGTGTTGCTATATGAAATACACCTGGTAGTTCAACCAGCTCTGCATCTAGAGGTGTTGCCCTTCTGGCCATGGAAGATTAAACCCAGATTTATTAACAAGTTTGTTTGAACTGTGATACAAGCAATGGTCTTGCAGTGCAAGAGGTATCAAGTTAACGCAGACTCCCTGGCAGAGACCGGTAGAGTTCTGAAAGGTAAAGCAAATCTTATGGCAGGAGGCAAAGCATTCTGATCTTGCCATTTCAACTTCAATACCAGATCAAAAGGTAGCAGGGTTTTTCTCTCCCTGACAATGTTTTCATGTACTCAGGTTTTCTTCAAATTTCTCTGCAAGTTCATTGCAGTTAAAAGTTTTGTCTGGAGCAGAAGAAAAGAGCAAGTTTTGTAGGCAATTCTGAGATACAAAGTTTGAGTTGTTTGGATTGTGATGACTTTCCTTTTTCCCCACTTTTTAAGTGATCCTATAGTTTCTGAAGCCTCTATGTTCTCAGATATGGTTGCATACAAACTGCACAGATTTGACTTACTTTCTTCTAATAATATGAACATACAAATCAGCCTGGAAAATGGGAACCTTTCTTCTTTGCTCCTACCAACTGGCACTCACTGGACTTCATCTTTTTATGAAAGGACTGCAATGAATTCACTGATTTTATTATGAAAAGCACCACTTAACCTAACTTATACTGTCATGTACTGTGGATTTGTGGTTCCACTTATAAGAAGTATGAGACCATTGTGGATTAAACTGCCTAAAATTCTCCCTTCTTGGCTTACACAGAAAAAAATTCTTTTACCACATGAGAGTTGCCTCCTTGGAATGGCTGGAGTTTAATGCAGTGTCCTGCAACTGTGGTATTTTTTCCCCAGCTTATTAAATGTGCTCTTGTGTGATGAGATGCCCAACACCCTGTTTTAAGACTGTATTATTAAATTAACTGCTATAAAGAACTTTATCTTCTGAACAAGTGTACTGACTTTCCTTGCAACAACGGTTCTCACTTTGTCTCTGAAAGACCATGCTCACAAAGTGTTTGTCCCTTCACAACTACATCCAGCCTACACAAGGAAGTAGACTTAGAAGATGTTCCAGGACACCTTCGGTACTGGCCAAGTTTACTGCGGACTGTCTTATGTTTTTGTAAGCAAAAGTCTGCCATAAACTTCCTGTTGTCCAAGTAAGGGCATGAGTAGGTAGAAATCCTCTCTTAAAAGACATTCTGTACATCTAGCATAATTCTGTGCTTCAAAGTATTCTTTATTTTTTTAATGGGTGAACAATGTGTTCTTGGTTTGTAGGCTGTGCCCTGTGTGCTGTTTATGCATGTAGCTTTACTACCATGTTTATGCACAAAGAGAAAGCAGCCATGACATTCCTTGTATAAAATCTTTGGCATCTGTTTCAACAACTTGTCTGATTTTTTTTTCCTTGTCAAAGCAAGAACTACTACTCAATCAAAAGGAAAATGTTGTATAAACATTTTTAATATATATGTGGTCTTAGTAACTTAGCAACCTGTCAGTATCAGAGCCCATTCTTCTTGATAGATTAAGGACTTGAATCTTCTATGATGTTTTTCTACAAAACAAAGTCTTATGTGGTGCTTGAACTGCAGCAGGTTTGGTGTAACTCTTTCTGGAGAATGCTGAGAGGTGTATTTGGGATCTTTGTTTTTCAAAATGAAAAAAAAAAATCTAAGGTTAAGGTCCCTGCTGTTTCCTGTACAGAATAGCACTTATTTTTTCTGGTACTGTTTGGTGCTGTGAGTACACAGTATAGAATATGGTTATTAAATAGCTTAGCTATTGAAAGGGAATAGATGTTAGCAGAGCCAATGCTATTCAGTTTTAACATGTTAGGATTCAATAAACAGAAGAGCCCTAAGAGATGTCTGTGGACAGAAGGCTCTACAGGAAATATGAAGGAAATAGAAATCCTGGGGGAAAAAAAAATATCCCTAAAGCATCATGAGAAGATGTTGTGTTTGGGGTTGGACCCAATAGAAACCTGTGAGTTCTATTCCTGAACTATTGGGAGAGATGCTTTGTGTTATGGGTAGCACCAACCAAGAGTGAGTTTTTGGAAAACCCATCAAAAGTTCACAGCAATATAGCTGGAGCTATGCAAGAGCACAAATTCTGAGTTCCATAATAGCACCATGAGACAGTAATGCAACTCCCATGTGAAAAAGTCTTCTGTATTGACAAGGGCAAAGATAGAAAGAGACTGTTTTTCAGGAAATTTCTAGAAGATCATCACTTTGTGTGTTACACTGAAAAGAAATTACCATGAAGTTGTAGTCAGTCAAGATGATAATGTGTCCCTTAGGTCAACTGAAGTTCACTGTAATGTTAATATTTTAGCAGTTAAAATTGCCATGCTTACTTGGTAGGATAATTAATTGGTCTCAATTGGTCCGAGATGTGACATGATAAAAGCCTGTTCTGAGTTAGATTGATGTTGACTGATGTAAATCTGTTGTCAGAAAAATTATGTCAGATTGATTATTGATTATTATGTCAGATCGAGCAGCATCTGCACCTCTTCCAATTAGGAAATGCTATGGAAAACATTGAGTAAAATAACAATCATATGAACTAGCCAATATGCAAAGATGTGTGCCAGTGAAAAACTGAATTCCTTATCCAAAGCACCACAAAACAAGTCTAGACTTGTTGATTGCTCTATTCTGATGGATTTATTTCCATTATGGGTACAAATGGCAATTCAGCATGAAGATTCATCTTCAGGTAGCTGGTGTGGGTTTCCCTGTCATTCTGTGAAACAGTTATATGCAAGCTTCATATAGATGTCAACACTTTTACTTAGACTCCCTGTAGGCCACTCTTGGCTTAAATGTGACCCAGGTGCATGTTGCACCTGAGACTTGCAGCCACGGGGCAGATGGTGGAACAGCATGGCTACAACATGTAGCTGTTGTCAGGGCAGAAACAGGCTCTAAGCTGGAATTACTTGCACAAGAAAACTGCTTTGTCCTTCATTCCCTGCCCTCCCCCACTTCCACCACCTGCACTGGTTTTCCTGTTCATTCGTTCTGCCCAGTGCCTTGCAGGTGAAGTTGCACAGGCTAAAATTGGCCAAGGTATCCTGTACATTCCTGTCTGTTTCCCTTGGGAATAAGACCTCTGGTTGTGTTCTGGAAGACAAGACAACCCTTGCTAGCTTTTGATGTTAACAAGAGTTCATTTGTGGAAATAAACACCATCCTTAAGTTAGATCTGCCTTGCATTTATGCCAGGTGTCTGTTATGACTGTGCTGAGACATTCACAAATGCCCCTGTTGCTTTGGGAGCCTGGGCTTTAACATTGCAGGACTCTGGCTTCCCCACCTGGTTCTACAGACTTTGTGGTCCATATTTTTGCTTTCAGCATAACCAGCCCAATTACATTTAAATACTAATATAATTCAATTTTGGCAGCCTCTCATCATTTTCATGTTTCATTTGTCACTGCCATTGTCAGTCACTGTAATGCCATGTATTGTAGCATTGTCCTTGCATTTAATTATTGCTGATGGCTGTAATATAATTTGGCACCAACAAATATGTCTGCCTGCCAGTAATTTGAGAACACAGAGTGATTTGGACTAGTGATAGAACTGTCTGCTTTCTGTCATCCAGGTTTCATCCCCCTCCCATACTTTAGTTGGGCACTCTTTCATGGCAAAGCAATGTTGACATATATATTCTGTCAGTAACAGTACATATATTATGTCATAAAATGTATTTGTTTGTAGTGCAGGTACATCAAAAATGAAATCATGCCAATGCCAAAATAAATGAAAATTTGCTATGAGGACTTTCAAAATCAACAGTATGATGTGACAAATACAAAGCTAAAGTAGAATGGCAGCTAGTTAGTTATCTCAAGCCAAAATTAAAATGCATTCAGGTTTTTAACTTTCTTTTTGTTGGATATAACTCAAGTGAAAAAAAGATACCAGTGATATATATATATGTGGAAGTCCTTATGTAGGAGATGTTTTAATTGTGGCATTACAGAAGTTCTAATAGTTCTAATTTCAAGAATGCCAGAGATTTTGAAACATACTGATTTCTAATGTTCTGAAAAGCTGGGTAAATATTTCTGTTTCTGCTTAAAAGGCAATTTTTCAGCAGCACTGGAGAGAAGCAGGTGCATATGTCTGATGGTGATATGCAGATGATGACTTGTCAGGAAGGCATCAAAGTGCTTCACAGATACCATGATACCAACAGATAGGAAAGAAGTTGTTTCGACAAGAAAAGGCAGGTGATCTTCATTATATTTTCAATAGGTTTATCAATTTTGTGCCTTGGCTTCCATTTTTGAAGTATTACACTGATTTGTAAAGTGCTTTTAACAGTTGGGTCAAGCATCTCTCAGCCCCCAGGCCCTCACCCCAAAACCCCTGTCTAGAAAGTACTTTGGGTTGGTGTTGACTGCTGGATTCAGCTCACAGTATATGTAGGACATACAGTGTGTGCAAGCAGCCACTAGTGACTGAAGGTTTGGGGACCAAAGCTGAATTCTCCACTGCTAGATTGTAACTTTTCTGAAAGCAGCTTCAGTAAGGGGATACTTTGAGACTATGCACATAGTTGGGTTTGAATGCTCCCTTTCTCATAACAAATGCATTGTTTTCTAGTCCTGTTAGAATAGGTCCCCCTTGAACTTAAAAATGCAAAAATGCTAGTGTGAATTGGTGACTAGTAAATAGAATTTTTTTAACCTCTTAGTTTAGATATTCATCAGGATAATAGAGGACAAATGACCATGCATGCACGTACTGCAGTAAGTTGGGACCAACAGAAAGATGTGACCAACATCACCACAGAAGACCCAGAAGCAAATCTCCTCCTTGCTTTAGAAATTTCAAGTTAAAATTGAAGTTTTTCTACCTGTCTTCAGGTCCTAAAGGGGTTTATGTGTAAAGAGCTTTATTAATCAGGGTTGAGAGATGACTGATAGCAGCAGGGGACATGGAATAGAGCGAGGGTGAGACTGTGGCTTCTGACAGAGTGGTGTTGATGGGAGGCACTGGCAGTTTCGCCAGTGAGAGAGCTGGGTAGGCTGTGCCATGCTTCAGGGAACCAGTGGCACCAAGGAAATGGTGTCTGCTGGGTGAGGGATGCTGCAACTGGGCTTGGAGCACAGCGCTGGCCTTTCTGAAGTTTCCCACTACTTCAGTCCTTGCTGAGACACAGAGGCAGAGAAATACAATGTTTTGATACTGTAGCAGACAGGAAGAGTGTTGCTGTTCCTTTTAAACTGCCTTAGGGCCCCACTGTTGCTGTGTGATGAAAGAGATGATTTAATATACTTTAGCTGCTGCCTGTAAACTGCTTGCTGTTTGTCACTGAAGCCAAATTGCCTCTCTTCTTGCCCTGCTTGCCCTCTCCTTTTTTAGTGCTTTTGCAGGCTTAATTAGAAGTGTTGGCTGCAAAAGCACTAGTTGGGTGAATGGGTTTGCAAGGGATGTGTGTGCACTTGGTTCCTGGAAACACAGAAAGGAATTTTTTTTTTTTTGTTGTGTGAATTTTCCCTCAAAGGAACATAGAGATGAAACTATCTGCAGTTATGTAAGATGCCTTTCAACCACCATTCTTAGTTGTGCTTGCCACGGTAACTGGACATAATTGTTGCATGGTCCTGTTCTTGCAGAACCAGAATTACTGGAGTTAAGAGCACTGAAAGAGTCTAAATTCTAATTTAAATTTTGGAATTAATTCTGCTTTAAGGGAGTTCATGATCTTTGTAGGTTACTGTTTGAAACCTACTACTTGTAGGAAAATGTTTGAACCACACATTTACTAGCA
Source organism: Molothrus ater (assembly GCF_012460135.2). Taxonomy (NCBI): domain Eukaryota; kingdom Metazoa; phylum Chordata; class Aves; order Passeriformes; family Icteridae; genus Molothrus; species Molothrus ater. The sequence goes on from NC_050483.2 coordinate 27,298,609, forward strand.
AGAAGATCAATATATAGTATGTTGCAACTGAATTGATTATCAGATGTAATATTAGGACTTTGCAGTGGGATGGGGTTAACTACACTTCTGTTTTCTGAACAGATGCTTAGTTGTAGCATGCATAATTAACTAAGGCAATGCAAATGTTTTTCAAAGTTTTGCTGTGTGCATTTATCATTGTGTATGCAACAGAAAATGTCAAAAATTAACATAACCAATCAAGACAAATTGTGGAGTATTTTCTCAAATTGATAAGCAAAGCAACCAGGAACTAGGTCCCTTGGTTTTTGAAGTGTAGTAGAGGGAATGGAAACAGCCTGCAAGGCTTACCATTTAGGAGAGCAGGAGACCCCCTGGTCTCATAAACGCTGTCTGTGGAAAGAAGGGGCGGCATAGAACTTATGCTGTGAGCAGCATCCACTCTGTTTTGTGTGAGAAAGAAGGTTCTGCAGAGGAACACTAAAGCCAGAGGTATGAGGGGAACCAGGGTTATAAGGAATTAACAGCTCAGTCTGCCCATGGGAAAACACAAGTTGGCTGTTAACAGGATAGAAGAAAAATTTGGGGGTTTTGAATGTATACTCAAAGAGGGAAGACACTGTTTTGAGTATTTGCTGGGATTCATCTTGATTACCCTTGCAGCAGCTATTTCTGACAGAATATATTCACACTGTAAAGTTTTGACACTGCTCCCAAGAGGAGTTTTCCTGCTCTATTGTCTTCTGTATAGATTTATGGGTAAATGAAATACAAAGAAAGGTTAGGAGGTCACCACACAACACTGATGTGTTGGTGAGCAAGAAGAATTCCTGAGAACACAGTCTCTTGGAACAGCAAGCACATTGCTTAGGCCTGAAGGTTGTGAGAGAACAAGAGAAATTAGTTCTCAAATACAGATATGGTATGCAGTTACTGTGACCTGGTACTACAACTTTGCAGCTGAGGGCCCAGTTGTACCTCTGTATACTGACTTTGTACAGGTGATTCCAAATCACAAAGATGTGGTCTGTACAACTGGGCTTCTGTCCTGCTACAGCTGCATGAGCAAGCCCGCCCTTCCAGACCGCTGACCAAACTGCACATCAGGGGTGTGGACTTGGTTAGGAAACCCTGATAAATTAACAAGGGCATTCAGCTTTGCTACTGGACCAGAAAAGGGGCTTTACTCCATGCCTGCTGCTTTCTACAGGAATCATGGCAGGGCAGTGATGCTACCATCGTCTGAAAGGCACAAAGTTTAGTATGACCCAGCAAAAAGGATTGACAGCAGGGGTCAGGAAAACAGCTGTTCCTTGAACTGTTTCCAGCCATGGAGCATGGTTACTTCCAACCAACTGCTTCCAAAGTAGAGCAGTGGCAGTTGCAGGAACCCCAACCAAAGCTACTCCAAACTGCCCCAGAACACTTACAGTGTTCAGCTTCTCAACACCAGCTGCTTCACTCTGCTGGGCCAGCCTGCTTCTTGAGGCAGATGTGACCACAGCTAAAGGTTAGGTGACCAAACAGCACATTTAGCTAGCACAACAGAGGCTCTTAAAGTTACCTGCTTGGCAGGCTTACAGCTAGATTTCAGAGAGACTGAATCTTGCCTACAGTTAATCAGTGTTTAGCTTTTATTTACAAGAGGTCTGAGATGTATGTATACAGCAAGATTTGCTGAACTCCTGAAGGATGTTCACAATTAGATGAGCAAAGCAGATGCAACAGCAGCATATAATGACTCAACAGCTTGGTGACTGGTGTAAAGATTCTGAAGTCACATATAGATTGGCAGCTTTGTAGACCAGGTCTGAGGAGAACATGTCAGTTATAGGAGAAGTGGTAGAGATCCTGTTTGACAGCCATGAGTAAGCCAGGAACTCCTCGGCTACCCCCAAGTCTTGAAGAAAACACCACACTAGGAATGGCATCTTTGGATGATGGGTGGGGAGAAGGGATGGTTCTAAGCAGATGAGTATCTTGGAGACTCCAGATTCGGGTGTAGCAATCCTGACCAACTGGGACGAAAGCAAAATCCAACATTACACAAAAGACTTTACACAGTTCTGCAAGATTATCACCACAGAAGCAGAAGGTCTATGGAGAAAACACTCTGAATATTTTTATGCCCACATGAGGCAAAGTGCTTATCCATACTTTACAAAACAAAAAATTTACACTGAATACTACAGGAGTGGGAAAAATGTACATTTCCTATTAGGTAATTAAAGGTACAGTAAATCAGTTTTTCCCTTTATCAAGCTCCTAAGCCAAAAAAAGGGAGAAAAATTCAGTCACATTAAAAATTCTTATTATTCCACCACTGACTGGTATATCCAAGGAAAGGAGGTCACTGTCTTTACAGTGACTTTATGAAGCTTGGCTACACTATAAAGGTTTTTTTTCATCTATTGCTACTTTTTCTGCCCCCACCCAAAATATAATGAGACAAAAATCTGAGTGTAACTGGGAGTATTCAAAATGAATCTGAGTGGTATAAACAGTTTACAAGGAGTCAGGCTCACATGCCAATGCTTCAGTTCATCACCACATTCTCCACTTAAGCACCAACTAAAGATATGCAGTCTCTATATAAAGTTATCACCAAGTCTCCTGTTTACATATTGTTTCCTTGAATTTTGAAATCAAGTGTTTTCTGCTCTACTTTTGAGACATATTGTGGAAAGGATAATAGGACTTTTGCAATACACAGCAGATTAAGCTGTTGAGCACCTCACAGGATTGATTACAGTAGGTATGCATCCATAACATAATTTTTATAGTCTATTACAGTATGTTTAAGGCTATTTTTTTTCTGATTTTAAAGAATTAACAGCTTTACAGCTTCTAACAGCTGTACCTAAGAAACACCCCTCAGGCTTAAGAAAATCACTACCATACACTATACAAATAGAGGGGGGAAAAAGTCAACCTACCTGCTGTAAGAAGTCCTTCTTCCTCATTTACATGCAAAGGGAGAAGAGCATATTCATTGTGGTGACCTTTGTACTGTTTCACACACTTTGCTGTTCTCAGGTCCCACAGTTTTATCTGCAAGTTGAAGAAATTGTTTGAGAGAGGATATATTAAAGCAGAGAGCACCCAAAGGTTGGATGTGTTGGAGCATGCCCAGAGGAGGGCCATGAAGATGACTGGAGGGCTAGAGGACCTCTCCTGTGGAGACAGGCTGAGAGAATTCAGCCTACAAAAGCAGCCTCCTCCTGAAGGAGGCTACAAGAGAGCCAGAGAGGGTCAACTTATAAGGGTATGTAGTGATAGGACAAGGGGGAATGGCTTTAACTGAGAAGGGTCTGTTCAGATTAAATATTAGGAAGCTCTTTAATGTGAAGGTGGTGAGTGACTAAAACAAGTTGCCCAGAGAAGTTGTGGATGCCCCATCCCTGGAAGTGTTCAAGGCCAGGTTGGATGAAGGTCTAACGGAAGGTGTCACTGCCTATGACAGGGGGCTGGAACCAGATGATCTTTAAGCTTCCATCCAACCCAAACCATTCTGTGACAAATAACGGGCTCTGGAAGAAGACCCATAAATGGAACTACCACCCAGTTCCATACTACATACTAAGAGCAGACATCTGTCCTTGGGAGTGGGATAAGTACCTGTAAATTCCCAGATACTGAAAGGAACAGAATATCCTAAACACAACAAAAGCATACCTTTCCAGACATATCTGCTGCCATCAGATAATGTTCAGCCTCCATAAGGTGAACAGATGTAACTGCTGAGCCATGGAAGAGACGAATTGCTTTCCAGCTCTGCCCCTTGCGATTACGTTGGCGCACGTCAATGCTGAAAATCTCACCCGAACGGCAGCCATTGTACAGCACTGGGGTCTGGGAGAATCCCAGAGAAAGGAGCATACTGTGTAACATCTGCAAGGGTCTTACAAGTTACACAGACAGAGCCTCTGTCATGCTTTTGAGCTCTACAGTCTAGTTGTCAAATTATTTTAACAGATGAATTAAGAAGCAGAATTTTAATTACACACTGCAGCATTTTTCAGCAAATTCATTAAGCTCCATTCAAACCTCAGCTATTTACTTTAGCTGTAAAAGTTTCCCTAGGTAAGCAGGAACTCAATCTAACATAACAGCAAAACAGAAACTGGAATTCTCATATTCCTCATCTTTTATGATCCTAATTTTTTGTGAACAAGTCCATTAATATTTTATAGCGACTTTCTCCTTCTTGATGAAGGCAATACAGCGAGTGTTACTAGAATGAGGTTATTGACCAAAATCAAAACAATTTTACATGTTATTACTGTGCTCTTTGTACTTCCTTGTCTTTTAACCTCTGTAATCTTAACAAAAATTGCCCCTGTTGCCAGTTTGAAATCAGATAATATTTTTGTTGCTATTCAATTGTGTGTGAGCATCAGACCCCATCAGCTCTGCTGTGGAACAGCCACCTAACAGCAGCTTTCATCACAACCTTATGTACAGCATGAGGAATCCTGCCCCAAACAGAATAAAGAGCCCACCAGTGAGGAAGTGCTTTGAAAAAATGGTGTCTGGTTCTCCCTACCTGTGTGGCAAACTGCTGTGCCAGAACATCACTACTGGTTCCAAATGTCTGACGATGCCCTGTCACTACATTGGTCACAAGAACTCGTCGTGTCAGGCCTAAGGAAGACAGATGATATTAGTTTAGCTGTAATTTGTGTAGCAGCTGGGAGATGAATGGAAGAAGTCTTTCCCACTGAGACAGAGGGGGTTGCTAGCCTTGCAGATAGATCACCTGTGCTAAAGCAGTTGTCTGCTTGGGGATTCAGGCACCAAGCGCAGGACCAGGCAGTGGATATCTTGAAACTGCACAGCATTCCAGGTCGATCTCCTAGAACACAGGAGCAACACATGAAGTGTTCATGAAATGTTAGGACAGGATGGTAACTCAGAAAGGTTCTTAGATTGCCACATTTCACTCTGAAGCAGAGGAAGTGTTACCCAATTAGCGTCCTTTTGGTACTCAAGAGACAGGAAACAGAAATCAAAGTTCATGACTTTGGGACTCCTACAGTCTATGTAAGTGGGACTCCTACAGTCTGTGTTAATAGATGATATTGAGAGACTGTGAAATTTATTCAGTAGTCAGAGGGCTCACCATGGCAGGAAAGAGAAAAGTAACACTCGCCTTATAGCACTGAGTAAGCCATTTTTAAAAGATGAGTGGGCTAGAAATACAAAACATTTACTTTATAAACTATAGATTAGCCAAAGCCTAACCTGTACTATGCCTGCTTATTTTAAAATAAATGATTAAGTAATAAACCCCTAGATTTGACTCTTACTCATACAGCCCCTGCACAGAATTTATGCCAATTAGCAGACTACATCCTTAGTTTTCACTTCATGGCACATCATACATACATCTGTCATGTAGCACAGGTGACATGGACAAGAATGGATGGATAACATAGTTTTAGACAGGCTAAGTTCTACTTTTCTCCTGGCATCTACTCAGCAAGGCTCCCACAAACCACCTCTTTAGGAGAGAGAAGGAAATCAAATCTGGAAATACCTGAACAGTCAATAGGATATACTAGACAAGAAGACTTTGGTGGAACTTACAGCAGCTAATTATGGTGAAGGGCTTAAAATCTTTCACAGAGCAACTGGGTGTGCTGGCCTAGTAGCCATCCACCCTCCATGACTCTTCATTCAAGTTCATGCTGACTCTATGCAATTTTTTTAATGGCTGCATATATAGTAAGACATTAAATTTTTAAAATTAGTCCATTACTCTTATCTATCACAGATTTCCTCTGTATAAATTTAACTGATCATGTTTGAATGGAAGGCAGATTAGAGCACTGCACTCTGTGACTTGAAGAAGCATGGTTTTAACATCTATCAAGAAGGTCCAATTAATTAAGTCCTGACCCCAAGAGCATTCAACAGAATAGATCAGCTACAGCCAGACTTAGGACGTGGTACTCTCCCAGTCAGTCAAGTTTCCATACAACTGGAGCTGGAGCTTGTACAAGGAGCTCTGGGTCGAGATATTTACCAGCTTTTACACCTCTGATTTATGCACTGAGCATTCCTGAGCAGCTGCTATGAGAAGGGATTCTGCAGTGACTCTGGACATTCTATAAGGAAATGTGAGTATTTGCTGTGTGCAGTCTCTGCATATTAATTACAGGCCAAGCTTCTCATGAAAAATCTCAAGTGTTCACTTTACAAGTGAGTTGTTCTCCTGCCAAAGTCAAGTACTGCAGCAGCTAAAAATAAACTAGGACTCTGAATACTGCTTGTTAATTAAGTCTCAAATTCTTTCATCATCATTTCACTTTTTAAGCTGTTTTAGTCTTACAGGAATACAACAGTCTCACCAACTACTGAAAAAGAATGCTAAAATAACCTTTCATTTGTGCTCTTTTCATATAATCGCTACCAAAACTTGGAGACAAAAATCCAACAGAAACACCCTACCTGGGTTAGTGCTGCTGAACAATGATGCTGGAAGCAGACTGGCACAGCCTGGTGTTTCTGCAATTCCCATGAGACACAGCTTGCTGAAGTGAGTTAAGGAAAACTGATTTCTCTGTAGAATAGAACAGGCTGCCTAATATTTATAAATGGTAAAAGCAAGATGCCCTGATACAGCTACAGCTCACAACACTTTTCCTCGAGACCTTTGATGTGCTTTACAGTTTACAACTAAGCTGTGACACTGCACTTCTTTCATAGGAATGAGCTAGAAAGAACTCAAATTCTTGCTTGTGTATTTTCACTACCAGAAAGATAAGACAATACTGTTGTGTCTTACTAGTGATAGGAAAAATAAAAAATAAGCATGGCCTATATAGATCATTCTCACTTTTTCATGTTGATGGCACTGCATTAATATAGATCTATTTTTTATGGAGGTAAATTGGAAAAATGGAAGGCAAGGAAAATTCACTTCAGATTACACTTAAATATTTTATGAAGACTAGACCAGGTACAAATAGAATTTGAAAGCTGCATTTCAAGTTCAGTTGGGTTAATCTGTAACTCAACTAGAGGAAAACACAAACCCACCAAACCAAGTGATCCTGAACACATCCCCAGCTGTGTGCACCCCTGGTGAGCTCCTGCCCCTGATGAGCTGGTCTGGAGTTGCCTGGCTTTTCACACAGCCCATTCCATACTTTTCAGTGTAATTTCTTTTGGCACTTTATAACCTGTTGTCTGCCATCTCCTATGTCAGAATTCAGTTTTTTTCCCCTACTCTTCTGGGCTCTGCACTGTTCATTACTGCTTCCTCTACTGTATCTATCTGACTTTTCAAGTCAGACCTGCAGAACATGCTCTGAAAGTTGCAGGTGATGCTACTGAATTGCTCCCATTCTCCTCTCACCCCTACCAATACAGGGATGGTTTAAAACACAAATGAACCATCCCACTTTCAAAAAGGTTCACTTCAGAAAAAGGTTGTTGCCTTTACCCTCTGCTCCTGTTCTTTTGCCTCAGCCAATTTCCAAACATCAGATCATTTTGGATATGGCATTTATATACACTGTTAATGAAGTGGGAATTCTCCATGGCAGAAAACATGGTCTTTCATTTACCATTAACATGGGAACAATTCTACATTTATCTGTAACAGAACCATACATTCCTCAGAAATTCCAATCGAATTCCAGTGTTGGAGTTCGATTTTCTTTACTTCTGCTGTTTTCCAGAAAACTTATCTTCTGGGGGAACTACAGAAGAGGTATTCCTTAAATTAATTTTCCTGTGAAGCATGATGCAGACTTGTAAAACCTGAATGACAATTCTGATTTTTTTTTAAAGGATATAAAACATGAGAATCTGGATGAGTCAGTGATGCCCAGCACACAGAGTTCACCTTCAGAGAGAAGAAGACATACTATTTTTGTGATCTGTAATTCAATTAAGGAAAGATTATTTCCATGCAAAAATGACATAAAATTAGGCACTGGGTACAACTCCTCAGCCCACTAAATAACTCAGTAATGGGGCACAAGCATTTCAGCTTCATACTCATCACAACAGAACAGCATTAAGAAGTCTGACCAAACGCAGACTAAGGCACCAAGTACATCTTATTCAAGAGACCATCCCTGAAAGAACCCGAACATGAAGAGATCATGAAAACCTGTTTTAAATATGCCTCATATTTAAAGGAGGATAAACACAGTTTAAGGGAAAACTTTAAGGATAAACACAGTTTCCCAAAATTATTTTTAGGAAAGAAGCATGCAAATCTTGGTAGTTTTGATAGCCAAACTTCAGTTTTGCTAGCTACAGTTGAAGTCTAAAGTAATCACTATCCTTGGAAGCTGGTACTTCTATGTAGTCCTCCATTCCAGTTGTAGTGTAACATTGCTGACAACTATTACTGGTACTGAGCGCTTTCAGGTTTACTGTGGTTCTGTATTTACCCAAGTTTCACATCTCTAGATTCTTCCCTTCTCTTCTCCTAGGCCCTTCCCCAACCCTCATGGCACTTCCACCTGAGCCTCCCAAGAACAGTGTTCTGAGAAAGCAACCACCAGAGGAAGGAGGAACAGAAAGCAGTACTTTGCGGTTTGTGAAGTAGAGGTTGTCATACATCTCCACAGTGAGAGACTCCTTCCCCAAACCGCTGAGATTGATGATACCATATTTACATCCTCCATGCTCTACATCGTTCACAGTGAATATTCGTTCACAAGCAACATCTGCCTGTAAAATAAAAGCTTACCAGTCACACTCACTGGAAACTTACAGGAAAAACAGCCTGAGGAGTTGCATTAAGTCTAAAATGAAACAACACATTAATTCTGATCCCTTTAACACCATCTGCTTTCCATCCACCTCTAAAATCAATGGCCAACTCCTTTTAAATGCATGCAGAGAAAAAATGGGGATAAGAAAAGGATTCAGTCCTTGGCTTACAATAAATGATCTTTCCAATGTTAATAATTCTATACACTTACACTGTTTCTGAGTCCCTTCTGGCTTCAGCTATCTATGCAGTGCTTTGTTTACAAGGCCAGGAGCTGGTCCTGGAGAGCTTCCTATATAGTCTATGAAAGATCATGAAATGTAAAGTGATTACTGATGTTTACCTACTGATGTTTGTGGTTCAGAGAATCACAGGCCTTGCCACTCCCAAAATTCTCCTCTTTCATTTTTTTCTTCTTCCTCTTGATCCTCTCCACTCCTCCTCCCAGCCCCACAATAATGATCCACTCAACTCCTACTTACTTCCAAAATAACATGTTGATCAGATTAAAAAAAACAAAAAACAACCAACAAAAAATGCTTTCATATCCAACCTTTTTTATAATTTTCCTTTGTAGGAAAGGAACAGCCTCTCCCTACCTGTTAAAGTTACTGAGCATAGATTTTAAGAACTGACAGAGAAGGAATAACATATCTTTAAAAGCTACATATCTTTATGGAATAACATATCTTTAAAACCTGTGTGATTTGATCACAAGAGCCTGAATTTTCACTGAAGACAGGCTCTATTTATCTTAAAGACCCATCATTTCTCATACATACCACAATGATTTTAAAATTGTTGGTTCCAGCAACTGAGGAATCTGGACTGTGAATTTCTATCTTCCTCCTCTGCATGCAGTTCACTTTTAGTTCATGGACTAGCCTGCAAAAGCAGGTAGGAGGGTGAGGGGGTTGAAGAGAGAAGAATTCAGGTAAGCCTAAATTTAATGCATATGAAAAGAATTCTGGCCAGGATATAGAATGCTTCTCAATCACTGAAGAGAAAATGCCTGAATAACTAGCATGCTGAAATTTAACGTGTATAACCTATGAACACGTGCATCTTCCACATGCATGGAATTTCATCCCACTATTTTGAACCCCAGCACATCTTTAGTTTAGAACAGCAAGTCACTAACTTAACTTGCCTTCTGCTGTTCTGATGGGGGGCAAGGGAATGGTCATGGCTGTTGAAAGGACTTATCCTAAAAAAGCTGTGCTATACTCATAAAGTACAATGTGACAAAACAGCATATCCAATGTACATACATAAAATGAACTTCTTTTGAAGTCAAATTCCTCATTTGAATTCTCATCATTTTAGTAATCTGATTATTACAGAATATAACCTTTTTCCTGACTTTAAGTACTAAATTCCTCCTCATCCCAATGAAACAGTAAGAAATGCAAGAAAACCTGACGGAAACAGTTGCACTAACAGCAGAACTTGGCACTGCAAACAGAAGACAAATCAAATCACTGTACCTGCAATAACTTGTGGGGCTGAGCGAACCCAGCTGCCTTTTCTGTAACAGCACAGATGAGTTCAGTCCAGCCCTCGTTGTTTTCTGGAAGAGAGTAACATGGAACTGTACTCAGTTATTTATTTGTTTAAGATTCAAATACGGTTGTGGGTCTTTGATGTTTGGGATGTTTAAGGAACTTTTTCTTCTAGCCTACACACATTAATTTCAGAACATATAAAACACATTCCAGCACCATCTCCCTGATCTACTACGCTAAGTAGACAAGAATATACTCCTGTGAGATGTGGAGTGCTTCTGTAAATACAGAACCTGGAGAAAAAATGTGAAACCCCAACAGCCACTGTCTTCACTCTACATAATCAGCAGTACCACCTGGAGGTGTAAAATCACCTTCTGGTTTCATGACAACACCTCAAATTCTTCTTATACGGCAAAATCTTTTATCACAATGAGACTGATATTAAAAATGCAGTCTTACTGTTGTACTAAACTGCTTTTCCATTCCATTTCCATTCCCCCCACTGGCACTAGATGATCTTTAAGGTCCTTCCAACCCAAGTCATTCTGTGATTCCATTCCATGATTTACAAACCTTTTAGAATTTAATGCAAACACCTTCTGAGGAGACCAAGGGATAGAGTATTTAGCAGAATTGCAGAGTAAGAAATCTTTTTGCTAATGGTCAGACAAAGCAAGTGTTTGAGAGTCAAAATGTTCTTTACACTGAAGACCTAGTTGGAGAACTTCATTGCTTAAGAAAAAGAACACTGTTCACTTCTTCCAAAAGATAGCATATAAGCTGAGCTGTTATTTGTAAAGTTATAAGACATGTTTTTCAGGTAATGAAAAAGCATCCTTGTTAGATATTTTACCCACATTACAAACATGCAGCATCAGCATTAATTTCACTGTAACACTTTATATAGAAAAGCACACAGGCTTTCCAGACATAAACAGAAGATCTGCCTTGATTTTAACTGTCCAAAAAAGTTCTTCAAGAAAAAGCTTTCCACCAACTATGATTAGTATTGTTTCTTCAAGGTCCAGGAATATGATAAATAAATTTATTAAAAATGCAAAAAACTTTAAATCAAGACCCTGCTTTGCCAATTCAAGGCAGGAACTTGAAACCTGGCATCCAATATCCTGACTCAAGTGTAACTGTTGGACAACTGCAATTCCAAGCACAGTTCCTTTGTCTTTATAGATTTTTTTGTTTGTAATGACTTGACTTCATTCCTATGTGGAAGAGCCATACAAAAGGCTTCAAGGACTTCATTCTTGACAGAAAAAGAATTTGAATTGTCTGAACTTAAAGACTTCATTTATAATCTGTCCTGAGCCAGAGTACAATAAAGCCTAATTGCAATCTTTTTCAAAACATACCTGATGCTGTTTTTCTTCCTCTTCTAAGAGTCTCAGTCTTTTGCACTCCATTGCCTTGTGCTGAATGCTGTCCTTGGTGAGTGGATTGTGATTATTATGTCCAGGCAGTAGGCGAAAATAGCGGTTCTTTTCTGGGTCATAATAAAATCCTGGCAGTTCTTCAGTGAGGGAGACATGGGGGAGAAAAAGTGGCAAAATCAGATGGATAACTAAGTTTGTTTATTGCTCTTTGATATTCCATGTCTTCATGTGAATGTGAGAGTTGTGAGACCCAAAGCTCTAGCTCCCAGCACGTCCCAAGCATGATACACAGAGTGGGAATAGACGAGCAAATTACAGGAGAAAAAACGAGGTTATTTGTAGTGTTCAAATGCACTGCTCTTACACAGCTACAGAAGGAACGTCACCACTGACCAAGAGGAAATTCAGCACAAAAGAAAGGTTTTGTTGCAGAACAAAAATGGTCTTTCTTCATAAATAAATCATGAGGGGACATTCTTAGTTAAAAGACTTGGAAAGACAGCAAAAAAAAAAAAGACAATGAGGTATCAAATAAACTCAAATAAAGTGATTCACTTCCCAGAACAAGACACTTTTTCTTCAGCACACAGGAGAGATTTAGATAAAATCAAGAGTACATTTGCCTCCTTCCAAAGATAAATTGGGACGAGAAACACTCAATTTTAGTGCTTCACTCTCTGTGTGAATGCAGAGGCAGACAAGTAAAATACTATGACATTTAAAATACTTTGACAGATTGTCTCGAGACAAAGAAATTTATTCAGAGGCAACTGTTAACATTTCATTTCAAGAGTTTTTATTTAAAACTTTATTTACTACCAGAAATTTCATTTTAAGTATCCTCTTTTCGCAGCTGCTTACCATTCAGCTCCTTATCTGCATCTTTTAGGTTTCAGCTTAGCCACAACTGACCAAGACTTTTTCAGGTCAGTGAAAATAAGAAGTTAGTCAATGAATCAGTAAAGTTTATAAAAGCACACTACATTTAGTAGTTACACAGTAACTACACAGGAATAAATGTCTTGCAGGATACATCTCCTAGCATGTTCACAACACAAAACAGTGATATACAAAAACCATCTTTTTAAACTCAAGTGTTGTTCCAGGACTCTCCTGATGTACAGAAATGTAAGTTCACACTGGCTTAGTTTTTGCTAGCATTGTTTAATGAGTCAGGAAACCAGAATGTAAACAGGACATCTTTCTCAACAGCACTGCTACTTCATCATTTGCTGTAAATGAACAAGTATTTAGCCAGAGTCTATTTATTACAGACTACAAACTACACTGAAGGCATAAAGAGACACACCACACAAGAGACATCCCACAAAGTGGTGGATTGTTGTGCCTTTCAAAAGACTGAGTAATTGAACACAAGCTGTAATTTTTTATATACTCTCTTATTTCATTTGCTTGCTTAGTGGTTCATTTTCTTCCTAAAGCAGCACTTCTGGAAGGAAAAAGAATTGCATTTTTTCAGTTTATATCAGCTTGACTAAGCATGCAAGTTTTCAAAAATGAGAAGTACTTGTGGGCCTGAAAGTGATTTGGCTCTGTTCTCCAGATCCTTACTTACTACATCTTTTTGTATCACTTGATGTTACTTTTCTCCACAAACTTTACTGTTTGTATGGTTTCTGTCACACCAGATTATTAATGCAGCTACTACTACTTTTTTCATACAATCAGCATATAGGAACTGACTTCTGACCTACAAACACCATCTCTTACCTGGTGCTACAGAGTTCTGCGTTGACCTGGATGAAGAAGGAGCCTCATTGCTGCTGGGACCTGCATTCACAGGGGTCTGTGGCTCTTCTTGTTCCAGACTAAAAAAATAGCATTGCTTTCAAGATAGGCTCACAATTGCCCCACACATCTTTCCCATAAAGAGACTAGAAAACAGATTGTTACTGACATCAATGGAGTACCACTATGCAGTGCTCTGATAGCATATTCTGCATATCACCATATATTAAACTATGAAAATAAAACAGTGAAAAATATTCAGCTTAAAAATTTTTCAAGAACATTAGTGACAACAGCCTTGAATTACTTGCTAATACATTAGAGGTTGCTGTTGGTTCTGCAAGTGCCTCTAACTATTTTTAGCAAAAGATTAACTGGGCGATTGTACATTAAACAAACAGCCCACTCCTGAAAGCATGCAAGTCTTCACAGCACAAAACGAGAGACAGTGTAGGTAAAACACTGATGTCAGGTCGGAAATGTTTTGCCATTCTCTCCATAACAAGAGTTTCACTGATGAGGTTTAGAAACATGCAAAATAAACAAAAGTTAAATGAAAATTCCAAGAAAAGCCTCTGCTTTTCTAATAAACATTACATGGGGTAACTGCAGCTTTCCTCTTTTTGAACTAATATACATGAGCATATTCAGTACTCATGAGCAATTTTCCACTAGGATGTTTTCTGAATCACCTGCAAAATTCTCACTTTTTAAGACAGGTCTTATTACATGTCATCTTAAAAGCAGTAGGTGAAGCTGTTTTGCAAGAGCCATAATTTATTGAAAAGAAAACGACAAAGAACCTATTTCTAATACCAGCTCTACTGCAGTTTGATTATACAACTCCGAAAACAGTTAAAGGACACAACAGGTATACCAGGGGAAAACCACCCCAGATCGCACCCAAGCACTTAACTTTAAAGCTCTGTAAGAAAACTCTTTTAATTCTGCTCACTGAAGCAGTGTCCATTTGCATTTCTAAATTTTCTTACACGAGTACAACTAGTGTGGCAACTCATAAGTGTGTCTCTTTTCCTAAAAACAGGTTTTTCTTTAAAAAAAAGCTTAGTATATTAAAGCAAAGCATTAGCCTCTTTTAGTCCTGCAAGAGGCACTAACGGAAAGAACAGGGGAATGGAAAAGCAACCATAAAGCAGCTCAAACATAGGCAACTGTAAGTTATAAAATATAAAGCATGTTTTCTGAAAGGATCAGTTTTCAAGGCAGGGATAATTCCTGAGACCTTGTTTCCTTTCCCTCATCTGTTAGATATGATATTACCACATTACTTACCATGCTTTCAAACATTCAGAAAGATCCTTTAATGACAGATTTTACACCACACTCAAGCTTAGAATAAACAGGCAGGTAGAATTAAGTAATTATATTTTTCTTCCCTGAACTATCTTTGCATATTGATGAAAGGTTTATGGATAATGCATAGCTGAAAGGACTGGCTCATGGAACTGCATCTCAGTTTAAAAAATCAGTGTACAGTTGTGAACACACAATAAACTTCCAGAAATCAGCACAATTCCACTCCCAGTAGGGATGACAGATATACCAGAAGTACTGGCTACTAGATCTTCAGGTGGCAACCCTCTCGGGTCTAGACAGTCACCATTCTGCACATTCAATTAGGCATAAGACCTATCGGTTTAGCCCATCTAAGCACAAGCTGCCTGTACTTGCCTTTGGGCGCGGTTGTTGTGACCGGGTCTTCTGTGCCGGTGGGGCTGGTGGCTGCGCTTGTGACTGTTCCACCCACGCCTCTCCTTGCCTCGACGGTAGTTCCTCCGCATTTCTCCTCTTAAAGCAAACATGCACACATATCTCACCCCTACTTGCCTGGAACGGCTCAGCACTCAAGACAAGTCTCTTAATGCGGCCTCTTTTCGAACAGTTTCAACCTGTAACGACCAGGCCGGCTGATAGCCCGCAGCACAGACGGTCTCCTACGCCTGTCGACTTCCCCACTAGTCCCGGACCAGCTCCGCGGCTCACCCCGCAGCGCTGAAGCCGAAACCCCAGAGGCAGAAGGTCAATGATGACCGAGTGTCCCCCACCGCCCCCCTGGGCCGGCCGGCCCGCCCGTCCCTCACCGCACCGGGCCCACGCCAGCCCCGCCGCGTCCGCGCTGCCGCCAGCGCCCCGCCCACGCCCCAGAGATGCCCCTCATTGGCGCTCAACCGCACCCGCCGCTTGACGGACAGCTCCCCCATCCAACCGCAGGAGGGCTGGCCGGCGCGTGCGCCGCGCGGGGGCGGGGCCGGGCTGAGGGCGGGCGGATGGCGCGGGGTGCGGCGCTCAGGGATGGAGGGTGTGGGCTGGAAGGGGCTCTTAGCTCGGTAGGGACGAACGCGGGGCGGATGGGGTCGCTTAGCACGGTAGGGAAGCAACGTAGGGCAGAGGAAGCCTGGGGTTTGCTGGGAGGTGGCGTGCTTTGAGGGGACACCGAAAGGGTATCTCCTCTTATGTTGCTGGCTCCCTCAAAGCCATCGTTTGGCTGTGGGCAGGTAGAGGCTGAATTTATCAAGAATTCAGAAGTGATAATGTCTTGAAAGTGACTTTCTGGGCTGAGGCCCCTTGGTGCTTAATGTTTTTTTCTTATTTTGAGCCTTCTGCCGGTGGGCAGTGTTGAGGCGGAAGAGCTCGGGCTGCAGCGATCGGTAACAGCTCCTCGGCTGCTCCGAGCACAGCAGGGTGTGGTGTGACCACCGTCCCCTGGCAGTCGGAGCAATAAACCCCATCTCTTCCTAATCGTTTGTTAAAGGTGTCCTTAAGCCGTTTTTGTATAGCATTCCCCTTCCTGCTTCTTTAGCATATAGGACTTTAAAGAAAGTCGTAACCAGAGTTGTAAAAGAGTTTGTTACTTAACGAATGTTTAAGGTTAAAACAAACAAACAAAACCTATACTTAAAATAATTGTGGAAAAATAATAGTTTAGCCTTTTTGCTTTCAAAAAGATGTGAGGGTTTTTTGGTTGCTTTAATAACTGAAATAAAAATGCCAGTACTGGGAAAATAGGCAATGGGGTTTTGCTACTTTTAGTTTTTAGACTTTGCACAAATTTGCTATCTTACTTGGCAGGAGAGTAATATTTGGGAGATAGTATTTTTTGTTTCTCACTCACATGATCTGTGTTTTAAGTTCAAAATGCATTGAGTTAGTCTTGGAAAGTATTTACTTAAGGATAGAAACAGCTGAAGAAATCACCTGTGGCTTGCATAGACAGTTTGTGAGCTTTATTTCTTTGTCTTTATAAGTCAGAGCACCAACACGGTCTAATTCTAAGGCATGTTTTGTTGGTTAGGTCTGTTTCTAATAGTGGTTTCGTGATAGTGATCTTTAGCTTTCACAAGATAATTTTGAATTTTAATACAGTAATGGGAGAAAAGTGTGTACAAAAAGTGAACTGTTGCTAAAATTATCACTGCTGTTGACTGGATACAAAGTGATGGTTTATATGGTGTTGGTACTTGATCAAATCCAAATTTGATGCTGGTACATCCATCCACAGGTTTCTAGGAGTGGTTTCTTCATGGTATTTCCTGGCTTGTGGGTAATAGTCCAGAATGTCTAATGTTTTGCAAGTACTGTTTTACTCTGCTTTGTTCATTAGCTTTGTTTCATCTGTTTAATTTCTGGTGCCCAGTGAGCAATATTCAAGGTTCTGTGACCAATAAATGCTATTTATAAGCTGAGGGATTCCTATGACTGAAATAGTTACCATTGAGGAAGAAGTGTATTAAATGATTTGTTTTCTCATTTGTATTGCAGTACTTACTATGAAAGTTAATAGACTGAAAGATATTTCAGAGATCACTGGTTTTCCATATATGCATTGAAATAAAATATACAAGTAAAATGCACACATTCACCCACACATTGTTCCTTAGCAATAGTTTGTCTAACCTCTTCCTAAAGGCTTTTAGTTTGGTTTATTTTATATTATATTTATTTTATATTATATTTATTTTATATTATATTTATTTTATATTATATTTATTTTATATTATGTTTATTTTATATTATATTTATTTTATATTATATTTATTTTATATTATATTTATATTATATTATATTTATATTATTATATCTCTATATATCTATATATATCTATATAATATATCTATTATATCTCACTGAAAGGTTTCCTGATGATTAAAAACATCACTGCTATTCCTTCTTCCTTCTGTAGATACAGAAAATAGTTTGTTACCTTGCTCTCTGCCGCTGTATTCCGTATTTGAAATGTGAAAAATATGTCCCTTTTGAAAAATTTTCTATAGATTGAAGACTGCCTCAGGAATACCATTCCACTAGGATATGATAGGTGGCAACCTTTAGCTTTGATGATCCTTGCTTCCTTTTTTGGACCCCTTTCTGTCGAAAAGAACTGTTCAAAAGATGGAGAACAGATCTTTCCTTGAAGTGTGTTCCTAAGAGCTGGATATACCACTACTCAGCTGAGGGCTTCCTAGTGCAGAGTCTGTTTTGCAGGCTACACTCAGGCTGGAGCTCGAGGATGTCCTACAGCTGTGCAGCAATGCCAACTTCCATGAAGCTTATGGCCAGAAGTGTGAGCAGTTTGAGAGCTGCTTTGTGATCTGTTGTTTCCACTCTGGGTTTGTGGAATTGCTGTGCTCTTTCTGGTAACAATTTAATGCTGCTCGTCTCAGGCTGGCTCATCAACTGGCCCAGGCCATCCTGTCCTGAGGAATGCACTCTGCCACTGTGTCCACCTTGGCTGATTTTCTACTTCCTTGATCTGAGGGACTGGGTTTATACCCCTGTAGTTGATTAAATACATATGTTCAGATTATGCTTATTGAGTTGATTGAAATGTATTTGTAAATTATGTTCAAACATTTGGTAAAGACTGAATTTTATCAATAACATTAGACTTTGAGGTTTGAATGTAGGTTTAGGATTATTACAGTTTAATGAGTTGCCTTTCAGATGAACTGCAGGGTCTGAGCCTGTGTTCATTCTTAGCAGTTGCATCTCAAAATTAAAATTAGCTTGTCTAAGCTCTTTTGCTGAGGCTTAAGCTGTGTATTTTGTCTCATGCTTTCTAGGGGCTAAACTTGTGTTCTGCCTGTTAAAGCTCAGCTTCTGTAAGACAGCTCATTAAACTTTGCTAAGTGGGAAGGGTACCTGGGCCCATGGATTACCCGGGGTTTATGCAGGATAATCAAAAATAGGATTTTGCCTAATAGTAAAATTTGTGTTTGCTCTAATATTACTGAAATCAAAGCAATTTAAGAGTCTGTGTAACTTTGTGCTTACTCTACATTATGAGCTGCAGCAGTTCTGCAATAATAGTGTCAAAGCTTCTGTGAAAGTTGCTGTTTGCTGTTTTATCTTAATTTTCAGAATACCCTGTTGTCCCACAGGCTCTGCTGTTAATGCAGTAAATATCTTTTGGATTCTCTGGCATTAGGTCATAAAATCAGTTAGATTGGAAAAGACCTTTTGGATGATCAAGTCCCACCACTAACTGAACACTGCCAGGTCTGCCACTACACCACATCCCCAAGTGCCATATCTACATATATTTTAAATATCTCCAGGAATGATGACTCCACTGCTTTTGCAGCTTATCCTAATGCTTGACAACCCTTTTGGTGGATATTAGGAAAAAATTCTTCCATCTAAACAAAGGAACAAACTCCTGTAGTATTTACGGAATTAAGGTGATGAATGATCACAATTCAGTTGGTATAAAGATCAGTAACTTCCTGCATTTATTCTGTATGTGTTTGTGTTTCAGTTTTTTACTCTGTCTAGTTTAAATCTCGAGTTCCCAAAGCGGTCCTGATGGTCTTGGAGGTGCGGATCCCCTTGAGGATCTGCTGGGTGTTTTAAGGACGGGAGCGAATCGGATCTGACCCAGAAGAGGGCAGCAGTGCACTTGTACAAAACCACTGTGTCTTGGCTCTGTAAAGTCTTCTGTACCAAGTATTGAATCGATTTTAGAAGCAGAAATGCACCAATGAATCCCTTTGCAAAAGTGTATTCATAACCCTAAAGTCCAGGGACACTGCTGTTCCATGTTTTAGCCAGACTTTCCCTCCAAGTAAGAAGGGGAAGCTTCTTTCTCCTGGTATCAGCTTTGTCTACCCTGCAGGTCAGAGGTCATAAAAGACATGCCCATGAGATATGCATCAGTATTTATATATATGTATGTCTTTTAGTTATATATTTTATATATTATACAAATTATATCTATTTTATAAGTGATACACATTCAAATTTTGCTCTGACACTACATCTGAAGTCTCTTCCAGTCAAGTATCTTTGAGAATAAGACATATGCTGGTCAGACCTTGCCTTCTTTTAAATGCTTTCCTTAATAGAAATGCTTAGACATAATTTACTGGATAGTCTGATGAGAAATTAATTAATCTTTTTCCTGTGGATCCAAAATAATAATTTGTATGTAGAACTTATCAGAAGTAAGCTGCATTTAAAAATTATTTATGGCACTGGTGGGTGGACTTTGACTTCTGATTATAATCAGAAGATGGACTACAGAACATGCAGGCATGAGTGGGTGCCAACAATGTACATGGTTCTGTGTATTGGTAGAAATGGAGCTGTGGTGTTATGGGTCTCTTCAGGTGGGCTGGCACATACCAAGACATGGTCTCTGGTAAAACCCCTCTGAGACCTTCTGTTTGCCATGGTCTGCCCTCTTTTCTTTCAAAATAGCATCCTGTCTTTTGAATGGCAGTGCTGGATGCATGGGTAATCCTTTTGAACATTTTTGATATTTTAACTAAATCTCTTAAAAATTATTTTATGTGCAGCATGAGCCATTAATTAACACTCTGAAATGTCTCTTGTGGTTTTGGTTTTTTTTTTTTTTTTTTGTTTTTTTTTTTTTTTTTTTGTTTTTTTTTTTTTTTTTTACTTCTGTCATTATTATTTGTGGGCCCAGTCTAAAGGACTATTAAATGTGTAATGATATTCACCTGTCCTGATGGTGGTGTAGGCTTATGAAAGTTGTGTGTGTATACACATAGATCAACATAGCTCTGTCTACAAAACTAGAACTTCATTATCACATATGGTGGTGCCACATACCACAGTGTATGGGTGGGGAGAATGCTAAGTTGAAGGCATGAGATTTTAAAGTGATGTTGAACACAGAGATGTCAGTGCTCTGCCATGTTTCCTATGATGCTACAAGTCTTACATGTCAGTTCAAAACAAAAACTGGCTCCTTTGTTAATTTTTTTTTTTTGGTAAAAAATCATGCCTGCAGATGGAAAAGTGGTCAAGCAGGTAGGAATGCTAACAAGGCTTACATTGCCAGAATGCTGAATTGGAACTTGCAGAGCCATTGTAGAGTAGAATATCCTGATGGTGAGGAAACCTTTGTTGAATAATTCTGTCCTGCCCCTTTTTGGGGGAAAACTTGAGATCTCCATTAGAAGGTCATGTTCCTGGTGCAAATAATGCTGTCTTTAGAGCAGTGGCAGCTGGCAGCTTTTTCATTTTTCCTCCAAACTCATTTGTTCAGCTTATGGGCCTCTAATACACAAAGTGCTTGCAGTTACAAGATTGATTTCTAGTCTTGTATTTAAAACTTGCCAGGAAAAGAACTAGTCAGCATCTCCAAGGAAGTATTCTCTTTTGGGGTCAAAATCTTGTGTGCTGCTTCGTATTCTCCCTTGCCTGCTTTGGCTATTAAGGTTGTACTTTTATACAGAGAGAGGTGAACTGTTTTGCTTTTACACATCAATAGCAGATGTCAGGGCTCTGACAGCTGATTTCCCACTGGAAGAAAAATTAGTGACACAGACCATAGGAATCATCTTTAGCAGACTTCTCTATTAAATACATGAGGCTTTGAACAAATGTACAGGCTGATGATATTGCAGGAAATAACCATTCTCTAGAAACTTCAATCTGGAAGTCAGTGTTTTGCTTTCAGAAAACAACTGTATCATTGAACTTCCTGCCAACTAAAGACCCAGTGTTACAGGGCTACTAACACCTCATTTCTCAAAGTTTGTGTTCTGCTCATGTACAGAGGAAAGCAAGTAATTGGAGAGACCTGTGTGCAAGGAGGCATTATAATCTCATGAGGGTGGTTCTCAGAAATGGGCAGTAATGAACACTTTTTGGAGCATGGGCTTCCTGAACTGTCTTGTATATATTGTGCTGTAGATATTCCCTTTGTGAAAGTACTGTTTGAATGATGCAGGAGTGACTTCCTTAGTCTCCCTCCCCACACACCTCATCTTTGAAGATGTGTGCTGGAATTTCTTGTTTCAAGTGTTTTTTGGGGTGGGTTTATTTTTGTGGTTGGTTTTCTTTTTTTGGTTTTTTGGTTTTCTTTAAAGGGAATGAAAGTTTTATGAGGTAAGAATTTGTCTCTCATTCTCTTCTGAATTCTCTCTCAGGGAGAACATGGCAGGAGGAGGAAGAAGCTCATCTCAGTGGATGCAGACTGGTGTGGGAGGCTTCCTGTTACTGATATGTAAAGTAAGGTGAGCAGGTTTCTTTTGAGGACTTTCAGGAGCATTTCCTGAAAGGAATAAGGGTGGGAGGAGGGAAGGTTACCATGGGAAAGCAGTCTCCATGTATCTGCATTCTGTAGAGGGTATGTATGGGTTCTTTGATTTCTTTGGTGATTGGGGAAGGGCTTGAAGGAAAGTTGAAGATAATCTGCAGATACCTGGTCTCATAATAATAATGTATATTGTCTACTCATGTCTTGCTTACTATTTATATGCCTATATTACTATAATAACATAGAGTAATATACATTATATGGTAATATATAATGTAATGCAATACAGTAATTTATATTACTATTTATATGTTCTGGATGCTTCCAGATGTATCATTGTGGCTCAGTCTTAAATTTTATTCTTAGACTGCTGTGCCTTTGGTCATTCTAGTTGTATGTGTATCCTGATATTTATGATGGATGGTGACATTGCCTTCCAGTCTGCTGGAATGCCTCATTCCACTGGAATGTTTCATTGTTGGCTCCATAGATGCTCTGCTTCATGGAGCCCTCCTAGGCCCTGGTTTTCAAACTGCTGCTCTTCTGGGCACTGAATAGAAGCCAGGAATAGTGAGCTGTTGTTGCATGTGACTACCAGTATAGATAGCAGCCTGTAGATTTCAAAGCATGTGCCTAGTGCAGAAGTCTGCCCATGGGAGTAGCACTGCAGGAACTCCCATTAGTACAAACTAATACAATTACCTTTCTGCACAGTTTATACTCTGTCATTTTTGTGTACTTGTGGAAAGTAATGAAATGAAAACATTTTAGACAAGACACACAGCACTAAATGAAAACAATAGACCATTTCTGGGAAGAAAGATAAATGACTAAATTAAAACAACACTGCAGATAGGGTAGTCATAGCACTGTTTTGTAAGATGATCTTTGAAAGTCTGAAGACAACTGAAACTGCTTATGTGCTTTGTAGAACTGAAGCAATAATTATTTCACTTACAAGATGTAGTATATCAGTTTGCAGTTCCAAAACACCCAATTTCTCAAAGTCTATGTCTTGGTAAAACCAAGACCAACTAACAAAACTTTAGTTCTGAGCTTGATTGGATGGAAATTGAAAGAGGAGGTAGGTTATAGAGGATAGTTTATGGACTTGGTAGAGAGCTATTGTTTCCCTGAGCAAAGTACTTTCTAACTGGGAGCAGGAAAACTCTGAAGGTCCCAAGAAAAAGAATAGGTAAATAACTGGCTGTAGGATCATATAAATTCTGTACTATAACCTTGTGGGAAATCAGGAAGGATGACAGAACTCTATATGTAATGGTTAAGAGCTTCCATGGGCTTTAAAGACTACCAGGCCACAGGGTTTGATCTGTGTTAATTGCCCACAAGATTTAATTGTGTGTGGTATGTAGTTTTTGGTTTGTTGTGACTTTTTTATTTTTCTTTTTCTCTACCTGGGTAAAAACTCTGTAAGTTGACTAATAGTGTTTACTTATTTTCTTTATAGAAAACGGCTGCTTTCTAAGGCCAGATGTGATTACATCAGCTGCTAGAGCATCCTCACTTTGAGTACTCAACAATTATAAACATATTTTATCTTTGTTCAGAATGATGTTTCAGAACAGCTGCAAAGAGCACTTCTGAAACAAATTGTTTCAGAAGTGTGGAAGAAGAGGAAAATACATACTATCACGGAGTTGTGTGTAAGTTCAAAGTCTAAGGGAATTTCTAAGAAGTAACATAAAGGGTGAACCTTGTACATTGATAAATCAGTGAAATAAAATTGCTCCCATGTGTTCTGGATAAAACTAGAAGAGCAGATTAATGCCTCTGTACAGTGTTGCTAGTTCTGCATGTATACTGTGTGTCCAGTAGAGAAGTACTTCTAACTTGAGGAGAGTATCCACTAAAAATTTCTTTTGGAGGAATGCAGATCTTTAGTAACCTTTCTTACAGACAGTTGCATACATTCATGCAGTCATCAGCCCTGTGAAATGAGGGAGGTTCATTTCAGAAGAAATTTTAAACACTATTTTGACATGTTTGTCTCTCTCTCAAAAAAAAAAAAAAAAAGAGAGATTAAAGAAATAAGTGAAAATAGTTGGATGGTCACCTGTATTTTGTTTTGGAATTCTTTTTGATCTACATAGCATAATTTTGTTGGATTGAATTCTATTCAATCACTAAAGCAATGATTCTTGTTGTAATGGTTGGATATACTTGATGTGGGAATAGACCGTAACAGGTGGATAAAAAAGCTTATACTGGGAAATAGCTGGACAGTTGTTCTTACTTTTGGTTGTACAAACGGTACAGAAATTATTCTGTCTTTTGAGCATTCTGGTTATCCTTCTTTGTGCCATTTCTATCTCTAACAAACTGTACAAAGTATTGAGAAATTAAGCACATTATAGATTCCTGTGTTGTGGCACGATGCCCAGAGTGTGTCATCTTTGACTTGTGGTTCAATAGTGAGCTGCTCTCAAATAATTCCTGCTTATATCCCAAGATCTTGTTCTTGACTGGCAATAAGCAATTCAGAGGCTGAAGGTGTACATGCAGTGTTAGGACTTTTTAAAGTATGTCAATTTGTCACCATTTTATCTGCCATTTAATGTCTTATGAGTCAGATTTTCATTTTCCTCTGCCTCTTCCCCTCATCTTCTGAAAATCTTGAAAACAAAAAAAAATGGGAAAGATTACTCCTTCTGAGTTCAGTTATGTGGGAAGAATAAAGTTCAGTTCCAAAGCTTCTCTGCAGGTTAATTGAAAATAGTAACTGAAACCCTCTGCCACCTTACAATGCCCTTTCAGTAGGTGGACTGAGGGGAGCTTGATTTATGGGGGAGCTTAGTGAAAAATCCATTACTCCTAGGTTCCCAATTCTAGTGATGAAATAACTTGGAATACACTAGAAATGTAATGTGACTGAAAGGAAATGGTTACAGGCTTTCTGAATTATTGCAAAATAGTTTGATTAAAAGAAAAATATCACTGGAAAGGGGTTCCTAAGTGGCCCTGATTTCTTTCTGCCTGTTGCTGGTAGTGGCAAGCAATGCTGCAGGGACGGAAAAGATGGTATTAGAATTTTTGTATGCAGCACATAGACGAAGAATGTGGCTGTCCCTGAAGAGGATAAGAGCTTGGTAGTTGCAGTTAAAACTAATTTATTCAGGCTTAGCTAATGCTGCAGAGTCTGGTGGTCTGTTGTGCTGCTGGCCTGTAGTAAGCTGCAGTATGCAAGGTGTGGCATAGAAGAAATGCACAGCTTTCTGATTGCTCCCTGAGTGTGTGCCATGAATACATTCTGTTAGTGGTGCTATAGTAGGTACAATCTAAGGATATAAGCAATTGGAATACAGATACTCTTTTATCTAAACTGTGCTAGTCTTAATGTCTTAAATTCATCCTACCCATAAGGAAGAATGAACTCATAAAAGTTCCAGTTTAAAGTCACTCTTTAGTATTTCTTAAAACATTACTAACAAGCTGTGCTGGCTTTCTGGAACCAGCTGGTTTTGCTTCTATTTTCCGAGTTCAGAGATGTGCCTGGTATTTATGTTGTGTTTGTGTGACAACTTCAGGCTGATGGCACCAGTGGAAGGGTAGGTCAGAGTAAACCTCTGGCTGCATAGGTGGCACTTCTACACCTGCACAGAACAGTGTTTGAGACAGTAAATGCAAGTGTCTGAGACAGTAAATGACAGTAAATCCCAGCTGTTCTTCTCTTGTGCCGAGTTCCGTGCAGCTTTGCATCTCTGAAGGTTACAGGAAATGGGACACTTGGCTTGTGGAGTTTGTTGGCCCAGCTCGCTCCTCTCCTCAGCTGCAGACAGCCCCAGTTTTGCTGTGTGTCATGTGTAGGTAGCAAGTAGGCAAGACTGGCCATGGAGGAGGAAGACAGACCCTGACAGATCTGATGCAAAGCCTATTCCATTCTCTAGAATTATTTTTATGAAATGTGGATTAGGTGCTAAATCCTGGAGTAGCATTTAGAGTTTTCTTATCTAAGAACACCAGATCTCCTGAGAGGCACAAAACACACCACTGCAGTTCATTTTGCTGAGCCAAAGCAAACCTACTGGCTTAAAGTATCAAAATAATATGCATGTTACAATTTTTGGTCATTTATAAGTATTCTGGCTCAGACTTGTGACTACCTAAACTAATCTGAGGGGTGAATCAGGCACTATCTTATTTTTGGGTGTAGTAACTTGACAATGTCCTTTAATACTCCTAATGTTACTGGACAAATTACAAGTCTTCTTTTGTTTGACTTTATCACTGCATTTTGTTTCAACCTGTTATATCACCTGCTTTCCTTTTGGAAAAAAAAGGAAAGGGTGCACATCCCTTTTCCTGGGCACAGAGATAGTGGCCTACTGTGCCCAGTGGTTTGGTTACTGTCACTGGGATTTGTCAGCCTGGATGGCAGGTAGATGTCATCCTACCCTGTCACCAACCACTGGCTGGCTGAGGTGAGAAGGGTTGGGAGGGTTGAGTGGAAAAAAAGGATTTGTTCTGTATTAGTGTGACAGCAGAGGTATACTGAC
Source organism: Molothrus ater (assembly GCF_012460135.2). Lineage (NCBI taxonomy): Eukaryota > Metazoa > Chordata > Aves > Passeriformes > Icteridae > Molothrus > Molothrus ater. The sequence continues at coordinate 27,325,011 of NC_050483.2, forward strand.
CAGCTTCCAAAATGCTAGAGAGTAGTACCAGGTGACTTAATGCCAGGGCCGGTGACAAATTGTTTCACTGCAGTATCCTTTCCATAGGGCTGTCCTTCAAGCTGTGTCCACTTCAGCTGAAGTTGGGCTAAGTGGGAGAGCTAAAGTTTTTTTCCCCTGCAGACAATTGGTTGAGGTAAATGTTTTGTTTATCTTTATTCTTGGAGAAAGTTTGTGTGGGGTTTTTTTTTGTAGTCTGGAGGAAAAAAGGAAAAAAAAGCATTAAGTGTTTATGTGTTATTTTTTCTAGTTTAAGGAAATAATCTTTCCATAATAAGCTTGAAACTACTTTGACGACTGAAAACAGTGCTATAATGTATGAACTTAAAATTTCTTAAAATAAGAAATATCTGATCTTGAAATCATAAGTTTGGTTTTGTAAAGGGTTTCCACTGGATGATATTATTGGCTTTTTTAGAGTATTAGAAACCGAATTACACACTCATATTTGTGAAAAGTCAGTTTAAATACTGTAACTGGCTTCCTTGTGATTTAAGACTTAAATACATGTTCTGTAGGCTTCTTTGGCTCTATAGGCTCTATGTTATTTGGGACATGCGCTATAAATTCTAGGTGACCCCAAATACAGGTTGTTAGTCTTTATTTGAAGATCATCATACGGTGAAAAAGTAGCAGACTTTATTTATGTCTTGTATGTTTTTCATCCTTCTCTTACCTGATTGTTCCTGACTAAAAATTTTGGCATGAGAAAACTACCTTATGTGGTGGTGTTCCTCTGATCCTTTTGTTTAGTTTTTCACCTGAAGCATCATCATCATCCCTGTAAAATCAAACTTGGCTGCTGTATGAATAATATAAGTGTAACAAACAGAACTATGATTTCAAGTGAACAGAGAAAAAGCAGATAAAACACTTCAAAAAAGTGGCTTTCAAGGAGCATCTCTGTACCAGTAAAGCAAAGTGAAAATAACTAATAACGCTGTGGATGTAGCAGTGATTTTTTAAAAGTTGTTCTCAGATGTAGTTTTGAGATTGTCCCAAGGCTTCCAGCATGATTTCAAAGGTCAATTGATAGTCTGTGCTTGTATGTGCATGCCCAAATGCTGGAGAGGGATTCTGTGTGTGTGTGTATGTGTGTGCGTGTAAAAAGAATGATCCAAATGTAAGTCTTGAGGTGTAACCTCTTTGTTCTAGTGCTAGGACATGTATTTAGGGTTCTGTGGAAAAGCAGAATGGTACACAATACTCCATCACAGCTATATACAGATATGATACTATATATACCACATATTAGAAAATATAAGTAGTATTATGTATTATGGTGTCAAAGTCTAGGCCCCCATACCATGCCCCCCCCCCAAAAAAAAAAAAAAATAGGTGCCAGAACAAAGCTTTTCTTAGCAGCCTTAATTCCACTCCTTTGTCTGGATTACATTATAATTCATCCCAGCAACTGGAAACTGAATCCTTTCTCCCACTGTCCTGCTGCCCTTGTACTTCAGCAGCGAAAATGCACAGAGCAGAAGTGCGCTGGTCTTTCCCTCCACTGCCTGCTGCAAGTGACTTCCGGATGAGGAACAAATACTGCAGAAATACCGGTGCAATCCGTGGGAGTGTTTGGTTGCTGCATCCCAGCAGCTTTCTGATGCTAGGTTTTCATGACTCAGGCACTTTGCCGGTGTTTTCTACAAAAAATTTGTAAAGCTAAACACCTGGCACCAAATTAATTGAGTTATCAGAACTTCGAGGCCATGGAGGCATAGAGTCACTGGACCTTATGACTGCTAAATGTAAGGCACTTCCTGCACTCTCCGTGCTGGAAACGCTGAAATGGTTCGAATGCTGGAACTTCTCTGCCGGCGCCCCGGGCAGCGCCACGCGGGGGCGCCCCGGGGCCGGCCTGCCGGGCTCAGGTGCGCGGGGCGGGGAGCGCTGCGCGGGCGGAGCGGGACGAGCAGGAGAAGGGCAAAGAGGCAGGAATATGCCGTGCAGGGTTTTCCGTGACCTCAAACGCCTCACGCCCAGAGGTACTCACCGCACGTAACACACATCGAGTCTTAATTCGGACACGCCCGCAGTATCGTATTGTGTGTTTGGGGAGTTAACGGATAAATTAGGCAATGGCTGTGTAGCAGGACAGAGTTGCATGCACATTGCTCTTAGCAGGTTTTCTTTAAACTATCTTTTTGTTTCTCTTAAGACCATTCTTTCATAATGAAATATGGTATCTAGGCCCAATCCTGCACTTACAGGTTTAAAGAAATGCTGATTCTTTTCAAGTCACAACTCTTGGCGCTGACGTTAGATAGTACCCCTTTCTCCTCTGGGCTGCCTTTGCGAACAGTATATGAACATTTGCACAGAAGATCTGAATGGAAACATACATGTTTTAAATGCTCTATATAGGCATAGATGAGGTTCTGCTTTAGTTTACACGACTAAAAATGCAGAATAAATCTTACTGGCAGAATAAACTGGATTTGATAATGACAATGTTGGACAACCCTTCCTCCTGTTGAAGATGACTTTGGCAGAACCAAGCCTTTAGGTTAGAATTGTATATTAAAAATGGAAACAGAACCTGGCTGGCAGGGATTTTTCTGTTTGCTTTTAACATATGTAGCCCAAAAGTTCAGCCTTAAGCAGACTAAGCCTAGGCCCCTGAATCCAATAACTCCCAGAGTTACCTAATAGGAAACACTAGACACAGGGACCCATATATGGAATTTAGGCTATGTCAGTTGAGGCTTACACAGCTATATTGCAGCACTCTAAAATACTCCACTCTGCTTTTTCAAGGTGTCCAATTGTTATGGGCTCTTAGACTTAGTGACTTGGCATTAGTCATGCAATCCTCTGAATCTAGATCATTTATTTGTAATATCTGAATCTCAGCAGCCATTGCTTTCTAATTATTTTCCAGTCCTGTCTGATACCTATGTGACTTCTCTTCCCAAGCTTGTTTCCACAAGGTATTTAGTAGAATTGCTCACCTCTAGCAAATGAATAGTATCAATGATTATGTGTACACAAATGTCTTGGTGTTTTGCTGAACCAGGGTCTACTTTTCTTGATATGATTTTTGAAAATGTTATAGAGCTTCCACAAGCCTTTAAGCACATGTTTTAGGGTATTTTTGTAAGAATTCGATGGGAAACAGAGCTTTGCTGGTGGGTTAGAGTATGTCTTGGGATGGGGGAGAAAAAATTAAATATACACTGACTTTGAAATGAATGCCTATGATTCCAGCATGCTGGGTGCTATGCTAACAAGTAGGCTAAACTTGGATGTGCCCAGCACTTCAGTTTGGAAAAGCTCCCAGCTTTGGAATATAACATGCTTGCATTTGTATCTAGAATACAACTGGGATTCTCATGTTCAATAATCAGAAGGAGGGAGCGTGAATGAGGGAAACAGCTGCATATCTCTGGAACTAGGCTTTGCATACTGACCCTTGTTGTGTAACCTCCATGCTCCAGAAGTTTGAATTCATTTCAGGAGGTTGGCATGCATTTAGCTGGGAAAAGTGTTTGCTAGTGAGCTATTCCAATTGTATAAATACAGTAAGAGAAACTATTGCTTGTCTGATTATGAGAGTGATCTTAAGCAATAAGCACCTCTCCCATAACAAATGCAAGTACAACTCAGACTGCTTGTGATATCCTTCCCCTTCTCCCAAAGTGGATTTGGCCAATGCCTCTGTCTAGAAGAGTGATGAGAGTGGATGGTCATGATTGCTAGGAGAAATTGTTACTGTGTGGGGAGATAAAAGGTTTTAATAAAAAGAACTTGGAGAAGAACTAGCCAATGGCTTGGAAAGAATAAGAAGCTGTTGCAGCACCAAAGGGGAGTGAAAAAGATTGCAGGTCAGTTATGCTTGCTATACCATTTCTGAAGTGTCATAACCTAGGTAATCAATCATAAGGCTTTATTTTGTGGCCGTTGGTTGCACAGGGTTCCTGAAGGCTGAATTCCCACTGCTTGCATTTTATAGTGAGATGCTGATGCTTGCAGGAGCCATGCAGGGAGAATCCTCCCTAAGATAATAATTTGGTAAGCTCTTCTGCTTTCTGCAAGCTGGACTGTTGCAGCAGCAACTGCAGTATTCTTTGTAGATGCTTTTATTCTATCAGACTTGTTCTAGTGCTTTTAAATAATATTGCATAAGGACTTTAGCCATAGACACCAGATGAGAGGAAACATTCTGCTACGTGTGAGATCAGCAAGCCCTTTGGGTTTTGTAGGGGAGTGCAGAATTCAACATATATAAGATGATGTTCTTAGTAGGTGACTGATCTTACACGCAGCTTTACAAAGTTTTGACCAGTTTAAAAACTGTAATGCTTGATCGTTCCTGGGCATGTCAGGTGTGAAAATATTCTAAGTGCTGTAAGGTTTCCTTTCACAGGTTTCTTTGTTTTTTTTTTTTTTTTTTTTCTGATGCTGAAGATGCTTGTGCCTTCTTTTCTCAAATGTACAGGCTGGCACACTCCTGGCTGGCTGTTGACCTTTAAAATCAACAAGAAAAGCCCCATAACAAGCAGGCTCTGGAAGGAATAGCAAAGCAGGGAACTTGAATTTTCTGCATGTGGCACAGTTGGTCTGATGGAGTTTTATGTGATGATGTTGTGTTCAGACTTGTATTCCGCTCTCAGCTCTTGGGTAGGAATCCTTCCTGTCCTGTCAGCCTGGGATCTGAAGATGGGTTAAATATGTATCTGTGAGTGCTGCTTGTAGCACTGTGAGGGAAAGAGTGTGTGGTTCATGGGCATTCCTACTCATAGGAAGCTGGAGCCTCTATAGCCTATCTGGGCACACTGGAAACTGGCCCATATCAGTAATACACATGAAAGATGAGAATCTGTCCCTATGTCTATATAGATGCCTGGTAAATCCTGCACTAGGTGTCTTTCTTGGAATGGCACACGGATTCCACAGGATAGTCTTACAAATAGCCTAATAAGCATCATCAGTGGGAGCAAAAGTCTGGGCCTTGCATCAGCAGTATCCCATCAGCCTTTTATGTCACTTGGGATTTCATCATAAACTTTGACAAGTTCTTCTTAGGTGCTTTCTGCTGAGGCAGCACAGAGGCCCAGTGTCAGCAAAGTCCTGTCAACTCTAGCAAAAGCTGAGCAAGTAGAAGACTTGACACAAGGGCTTGGATGTGTGAGGAGAGTGGCTGGAGCAAGACTTGTGTGGCAGAGCTTCCTGTTGCAGATGTGGCTACTGCATTTGAGGAGGTGTCCTGACAGCAAAGCTGATCTACTTTTGCTTAAAAAACAAGAGCAAACAAAAAAGCCCAACAAATAACACATTGCCTGTGGCAGTGCTGGTTTTATGTAAAGGACATTACCAATATGGTTATCTCAGTTAAAAAGTATCAGCAAAATTATTCTGAATTCTGATCTGAGACCTTGTTTGGCTTGAGGAAGTTTATATCAGATTATTTCCACAGGCTCCAGGTGGGGAGACTTGGGAGCAACTAAATCAGGGCTGGCTTCATTGTGACATTGACTGCAATAATTGACTGATTGGTTCCCAGGATCATTTTATGTTATACCAGTACTGTATTTGTTCACTGAAATTTGCAGTCATCAACTTTTAAAGTTGACCTAAATTGGTATTTTAGGCAGGTCAGTCCACAACTTTCTGCTGTTTCTCCCCTCTACCAAGGTAAAGTTGGATGGGAAATGGAAGAACAGTTTTGTGACACTTTTGAAGGTGTTTCTGTTTAGCAGGATTTAAGACATAGCTAAAATAATCTTATTTCCCCCTTCCTACCATTTCCTCTGTTTTTTGGCCAATCAATGCAATAAAATGAGCTAGTGACTTCTTACCCCCTCACTAATTCTAAACTGCTGTTTATGTGGATATTTTTCTTTCCAGTGCAACCACCCATCAGATTTTATTTTTCTTATTTTAAAACATGAGATTTTATTTTTCTGACTTTAAATGCTTACAAAATGAAAAATATTTTAAGTTACAGATTGTTTTGGAAATAATGGAGCAAAATGCAAGAAAAGAAAAAAAATAAAGAATTCAATACTATAATTTTTTGTATTTATATGGAAGAGGGGGTGAAACCATTGAAGGTGTTATTAAAGTTATTTTAAAAACTCCTTGAAATTAATAGCATTTCACAAATAATATTGAAGTAAAAAAAAATTAGCAGGTGAGATATTTTCATGCTGAATCTAATTTTCTGTGTAGTTTAAAAGACTGGTTTTGTTGTTATCTGTATAACTCCTGCACGTGCTGCAAAAGCAGCCTGCTTATCATAGTGTTTGTTCCAAAGACCAAAATGCACTCTGTAAACAAGAAAGCTTGAATACTGAAAGAAAACAATTGCAGTCATTACATTTAAGCTGTGTCTGGACAGCTCACTTCTGCCTACTCTATTAAAAAAAATCATCATAGTGGATTAAACAAATAGTCACAGCAGAATATTCATTCCTTTCTTTGAGGTGGTGTCATCAGTAAGGAAGGAAAGGTGAAGCAGTTCAAATCAGCAGCAGATTCAAAGTTAGCACTTTCTTTGGATGAGTGTGGCAGTTTGTTTTTCTCAGCTGTTAATTTCCTCAGGTAGGGTGCTGCTCATTATGCTCAATCCAAATGTTAAACCTGTCTTAGACTCATAGTTATATTGTGTGCACTGGGCTTATAAGAGATAAGATTGATTAGCAAGGTATTACATTCTATTTTCTCATCATGGGCAAGAGGAAGTAATGTTGTACCCCCTTTGGGACCACATTTGCAGTTTTTGTTTAAAGGTGGTTAAAACCATAGGTAGACAGTACCCCTGAACTCCATTCAGAGTAGCAATGAGAAACTTTTCTAGGGAGGGTCAGATCATCTATCGATTGTTCCCTAATCTATACCACCTGCTCCCTCCAAGGTTTAAGACACCTTCAAAACTCCCTTTCATCTTTGCTCTGGGAATAAGAGGATGGAGACAGCATTATTTCAGATGCATCAAGGTACTGCCTCTGTATCCCATTGAGGGCTGTAATGTAAAAACATTTTTTCCTACCTTTAATGAAGGAAAGAGTGAAAATTACTCACAAAGTGTTCCCCTTTTCTTTATTCTTTAATTTTTAATTTATTCTTCTTTTTTTCTTTATTCTTTTATTTTCCTTTATTATTTTTTCCTTTTATTTTTTATTTTTCCCCAACTAGTTTCTCAAGAAATAAGGCAGACAGACCTGTGTCTCTGTTGGAATTTCATAATAAACTTTGACAAGTTGTTCTTAGGTGCTTTCTATCATGTGCTTCTTGATAGGAATTCAGTTTTGTCCCATCTAAATTTTACAAATTACTCCCCTCAAGGAGAGGGCAACCATAGTTGCTGGATGTGTGTTCTTCAGAGGATGTGTCTGTTTTATTAGGTTCCTTTTCTTACTGTTACTGTGGGTTTGCAGTGGCTACCAGAAAGACTCATACTCTCCTTTTGAAGCTGCTTGTTCATAACATTATTTTCTATTGTTGGGGAAATTTAAAAACAATGCATGACAAAGAATCTTCTGGCAGCCACACTAAATAGATTTTCAGCAGTTTATTAAACTGGGGACAGACTTGAGCCAGGCTCTGGGAACTTACATAACTTCTGTCTCCCCAAATTTTTGAAAACTTCAGATTGAGGCCTCCATGTATGTCTTACTAGTAGAGACTCCTCTTTATTGTTAAAATGTACTTTATCAGAATATCCCGTTAAAAAATAAAGGATTTGAGTCCAGACATCAGCCTACAGGTAATTCAGGGGTACTTGATAAAAAACTGAACGGTGCATACAATAAAGAAAATTGGGTAACAGAATCAGGCCTGAAATCAAGATGCACTAAAGACATCCAAGAATTATTGCTATAGGTTTAGAGGGGAAATTTAGCTTTAAAAAAAAGCTAAAAATTTGAGGTCCATTTCATGGATACAATTCCCAAAGTTGTGAAGAATGAATTTTGGTGCTAATTTTTACACTGTCTAGCTCCATAGTTATCTTGGTTATGCTGACTACGTAAATTTTTTGGGGGATGTGTCTGTAGAAGGCTGGTGTTGAGTCTGTAACACTGACACTCTGATATCTTTTCCTCCTCTTTCAGCTAAGCAACTATTGGTGAAGATCAAAGAAAGGGAGGAGGAGGGCTGACAAGAAACAGTGTATGAGAGATGCCTGCACAGCTTTAATAAATAAAAAGGGGTTAAGGCTTCAAATCTCTTGCAGGATATCTGTGAATGTGGGGCCCTGTTTTGCTGTAACAAGCTACATTACAGCACACTGTCTTATTTAGACCTATATGACTGATACTTTGAATATTAATATATATTAAGAAAGAAAAATTATTAATTACTGGAAATACCAGAGAATATTAAACAGTTGCTAATCTACCAGAAACCACTCATTTTTCACCTCTGTTTTTTGTTTCCCTCCACAGCAAAATTAGATTTGTGGCTTTTAATGTGGGTGTCTAGTTTGTTTCACTTTCCAATTCACAAGAGTTGAGGAACGTATGATAAGAACCTAACTTTCCTTCCCTCCAGAAAACAGCAACTCTACGTTGAAACTTAACAAGATAAAAAGGAAAACAGAAGATAATAAATACAAGGTAAAAATTCTTTCACAGTTTGCAATATTGTCAGCTAAAATAAGGCTTTTCAGGGCTTTTCACAGGAATATTAATGAGACCTCACAAAAAGTATCAATGTGCTTGTGTTACATAAATAGTAAAAATGTTTGAAACAGAGGTAAGTCAGGAGAGCAGCATTATGATCCATGAGACATGGCACTTCCCAATAGACTGAGAAGATATGACACTGTGTTTCTTCTTCTTGAGTAGAGACAAGCTGCAGTTCTGTATGAGGGGCTGGAGGTGAGGTGGATTCTATTCTAAAGCCCTGTTCTCTCTGGCCCTATAGATGCAGCATGCTTAGGCCTTGTGTTAATGCTATAGATGTTACCCCAATAGATTTGTGTCCAAACTTACCTTCTGTTTTCAAAATTTATGTGCTGGCTGTCCAAACATTTGGCAAGCTCTTGCTAAGAATATGCCCACTAAGGGTTTTTTATGCCATATACTTTTAAATTATTTATACTTTCTTGTCGCCTCCTTGCTATGTTTCAGGTGAGTGTGAATAAAACTATCAGTAGCTAATCCTGAAGTTGTGTATATGTAACTGAGTGTGTTTCAGCTTTGTTGGTCCTTCAGGATGTAAAACAATAGTAACATTACTGATTAGTGACTTATGGTACACTGAAATCAGAAAAAAAAAATCTAAAATTTAAGTAAAAAATGATCTACCAACAACGAACTGGTGTATATGTGAAAATGGAGGTAACTATGGTGCGGCATGAAATTTTTATTATACAGGTTTGTGATGTTCCCCCTGCTTGCAAATAGTGAACATGTAAATGAGTTCTGTAGCTCATTACAAGCAAAATGCCAGTCAGTGCTCTGTGCCTTTTCTTTCAGCTAAAATGGTAATCTCACTGTTGTGGGATTCTACATGAACAACACTTGGACATATTATATGGACGTGTGAGCAAAGCCTGATGTCTTCGTTACTGCGGGTGAGACTTCCCACTGCTCTGATATAGGAGCTCTGTCCTTGGGTGTCCTGGAGATACCATTGAGCAAGCCAGTGCTGCTGACTGGTTCTCCTAGCCAGGAACGTGGGGTCTGCCTGGGAAAAGGGCTATCAACAATCCAAGGTCATCTGTGCCTGTTCTCACTGTTTGTTGCTTTTGCTGGTAGCTGATAAAGGCCCAACATCTGAGTAACAGGAGCAGCCAGGGAAGCATATGTGGCTTCATCCCGTTTTTGCAATATGCTCCCTGCCAAGCTCTGCACCAAGAGCTCTTTGCCTGCAGAGCAGGAATGGGCCTATATATCCAACAAAACAGAACCAGAGGGACTCATTAAACTTCCAAACATGACCTCAAACAGGGTTTCTTAATTATCTGAAAATGTCACCAGTTTGCATTAGAAAATCTCAGGGCTTACTAGAGCTTGGCCAGATTTTGGTACCTTCTCTCAGTAACACAAATCTATCTCCTGTTCTGCAGTGTGATACAGTCCTAGGCTATTTTTTTTTTATGTGTGAAGCAAAATCATTATCCCACAAGTGAATATTGCCCATTCTACAGTAAGTATTCGAATGTTTGCCATTAAGGGAATATCACAGCAACAAGAAAAGTTGAACCAGAAATCCTCACAGTAGTGAGATGGGGTGTAGGTTGCTAGTCCGTGGTCGCCGGTTCAGGTGCACGCTATGCCGTTTGTTTCTTTGCAGCACACACATCAACTGTGTGCTTGTGACAAGTCGGCAGTTTGTGGTTAGCTTTTCCTGTGAGCAGTCAGAGTACTGAGCAGGGAGGTCTGAAGTTGCATTCAATGTCACCTGGACTGCTATGATATTAAATAATATAATGTAATATGATAATGGAAATGTTCTTAAAGATTACTTCCCAGAACTGTTTTGGGATAGATCTCAGCATCTTGGCAACTCTCCAGCTAACAGAAAGCTTATTTCTCCTAAGCAGTGCCTGTAACCAAATGGCTTAGATTGCTTTGATGGAAGAGATGCTTCCCTCCAGGGATATATGCCTGGCACAGTACCTAGTAGCCGGAGTTGACTGAGTAGCTGGAATAAGCAAAGTTTTGGAAAGAGGGACCCTAGACAGATTCTAAATTTTAACTTTTTGCAAACTTTTGATGAATCCTTAATGAACGGAAAACTGCTGCATTACACTTGTTTACCTGTCCTCACTGTGAGTAACAATTATACTCTTTCTCTTCTCCATTCATCTTCCTTTTCTCTCTTGCCCCAGTATTGGGAAGTTTTATTTTGTAAAGTAGTTGAGGAGCAAGAGAGATTTTGGTTGTCTTTGCTTTTTCAAGTTCAGCCCAGAAAGACTGCTATTTCAACTTCTGGTACCATCTCACAAACATCATACTTCCATTCTGTTATTCAGTAAGTTGTGAATGAAAATGTTTTTCTAGTTTCCTCACTTTTACTTCTTTGACAGTAGTGTGTTTTAATAGTCTTTAGTCGAGTTTCTTCTGGATGTATAAATGCAAAGAATGGGGATGCAGGCTTGGTTTTGGCGGTGCTTGTTTGTGTTTTTTAGAAGGATAGAGGATGCCTGAAGAGAGAGACCTTTGAGAGTGGGAGAAAAGTATGAGATGACAAAGCTGACATTACTATCAGATAAGTAAAAAACTTCTTTGTTTGATTCTGCTCTTGTTGGCACCTAATTTACACTGGAGCAATTTCGTAAACTTCAGTGAGTTTACTTCTGAGAGTGAGATCACGATCTGAGAGTGAGATCAGGATTGACACCTCTTAAATCACTTGGGTCATGCTCCATAATTCATTGGCAAGTTCCTTTAATTAGTTGCAGGTAAACCCAGGCTTCCTGGAGTTCGCTGCCTCCCCAGGAATGGGCTCTGCCTGCTGCTCCCTGCCGCGCTTCGGGGTCCAGCCTCCGCCTTCTGTCTCATCGCAGGGCTGTATGTCCGGTGAAACGCGGCTCAGGGCTCTTCCCCCCGCGGCTCCCTGTGCCGGACGGAGGCGGGGGCCCGGTTCCCGGCGCGCCAGAAGTTGCTCTGTGGGAGAGAGGAGCGGGGCTGTGCAGGGCCGGCCGGGCGGTCCGGCCGCCGCGCGTTATGTAAGGGCGCAGGGGCTGCGGGCCGGGATGACTGACAGGGAGAGGGAAATTCCTGGGGGAGGGGGAGCGGCGCTGCCCTGAAGCCGCTGCCAGAACCGGCGGCTCACGGAGACCTGGCGGGGAGCGCGGCTGTGCAGAAAGGGAAGCGGCGCGGGAGGGACGCTGCCGGGCGGCGTGCGGAGCGAGCGGGCGAAGCGGGCTCTTCCCCCGGCGGGGCAAGCCGCCTGGGAAACAGGGGGCCAGCGGCGGCGGTGCGAGGGAACGAGGAGCGAGCCCGGCTTCCCCCCTCCCGGCGCGGCGCGTTCGAGCTGGGGCCGGAGCGCGGCGGGGAAGTGCCGCGCTGGAGCCCGGGGTGCCCCCCGGCACGGCGGCGGCCCCGGCGGCGGCGCTGCCCCTTTAAGACCTGCTCGCCGCCAGTTCCAGGGAGAGGGAGTGACCTCTGGGCTTTGACAGCTCCCCTAATAACTAGCAGCGCCCTGGCCCCGCCCCTGCCGCGCCATTGGCTGGCGGGCCGGTATGCCGCGCTGCCATTGGCTGGCCGCTTCCCCTGAGCGAACCTTTAGAACTCCGAGACACAATATTCTGTTACATTGTAGCAAAATGGCGACTGTCATTCACAACCCCCTGAAAGCGTAAGTAGGAATCAAAAATGTACATATTCCGCGTGGTTTAAATATGAAAAAAGGCGCCTTTCCGGCGCCGGCTGCCAGCCGGAGCCGGGTGCCGGCAGCCTCTCGGCGGGTCCCTCCTCCCGCCCTCCTTTCTGCCCCAGCGACTCGCTCGTTTTTTGTGCAACACATCCCCGCGGCTCGCGCCGAAATTAACGAGGAAAAAATTGTTGGGTTAATTGGCGCTCGGGCGCGGGGCGGGGGGCGGCGGGCCGGGGGGCGGTGGCGGGGAGCCCGCCCGGCTCTCCCGGGGCTCGGCGCGGGGTCGGCGGCGGCCGCGTCCCGCGGGGGTGCGCGCACTTGACAGCGTCCTGCCCCCGCTGCCCCGGCGGGCTGGCCCCGCCACCGCGCTCGGCGGGGCACGGACCGGCCCGCGGGGGCGCTCGGTGCGCGGTGCCTCCGCGCTCCCACCGCGGCTCGGAGTTGCCTCCGCAAATCTTTGGGGAGTTGGGATGTCTTGACGAAGCAACCCTCCTCGCTTCTCGGCTGGGCGGTCGGAAAGCGGGGCGGCGGGGGCTCTGCCGGTGCGCTTCGGCGCTCGTGCAGGAGAGGGAGCGAGGAGGCGAGGCAGGGAAGCAGACTTGGGTGAAATGAATGACTCGGGACTGCCGGTCGCTGATTTTGGGCAGGAAGTCCGGAGATCTGTTTTGCATATGACAGGCTTTCGCTTTTCAAAGTGGCAAAGAGAGTTGATTGTGTTTCCATCTTGAGAACGGGCACAAGCCGCCGAGGGCTGTACGGACGGGGTCTGACCCCGGTTTGAGAGAGGGAGGGGGGCAGGTACTTGTGTTGCGGAGGTATTCCGGGGTTCCCGATCTGGAAATAAGGCTGATTTCTGAGGGGCACCGCGGGAGCCGGTTGTAGTCTTCTGCATCGCGTCCTTTATTTTCCTTGTGGTCTGCAGCGCACGCCGCTAATCCCTGAAGGCATTAGGGAGAGTGGGATTTGGCACCGTATGTGGGGAGCGGAGCTATCTTAACCTTTTTCAAACGACTTCCATGCTAACGGGGGCAGCGCTCTTGCTAGTAAAGCAGGGAAGCAGAGTACCTGGCGGTGACGCTTCGCTTGCACTTTCTGGCTGCGCTGAGTGGGTGTTTTTATACCTTTGAGTTTTATGAGATGAAATTAGGGCTGCGAGGGTTTTTTTTTTTTGTTTGTTTGTTTTTTGTTTTTTGTTTTTTTTTTTTTTTTCCCGACTCGAGTCTCTCTGGCTTTAGTTGGAAGAACACTTGAAGGTTTTTCCTGGGATTTCTGCCGCTGTCTCTCTGCGATCCGGAGCGAAAGGAAAGCCTCGAGCTGGAAGGGGTGCTGACATGTTTATCAGCTCTCCTGCTCCGTCCTGGCAGAAAAACCTTTGCTTTCATTTACTCGCCCTCTCGGATATAAAAATCCGCGGGGAGAGGGGAGCGCAGTTGCAGGGGGTTAATCAGAGAAGTCCGAGCGTCCTCATGGGTGGGTGCCGAGGGACTGAACGCGCTCTGAAAACCGCGCGGCACAGGCAGCGTTCCCCCCCCCCCCCCCCCCCCCCCCGTTCGACGGCAGGTCTGACGCTTGTGCAGGCGACAGCGATTTCTCCCCGTGTCCCTCCCGGCCGCCGGGCGCTGCCCGGGCGCCGGCAGCGCACCCGGGGCCGCACCGCCCGGCTTTGCACCTGGGCATGGAGCCCCGCGGCGTGTGCGCCGTTGGCGGCTGCTGCCGGCAGCGGGGAAGCCCGGGCTCGGTGGCCTCTGGGGACGGCGAGGAGCTCCCAGGAGCGGCCACGGCCCCCGCCCCGCCGGCGGACGGGACCTTGCCGCCTCGCCTCGCACTTCGTGGCACCGTGGGGCTCCTGGCAGCCGCGGCGGATCGTGCCGAAGGGCTGCTTGTGCCGAAATGAATCGGGGCCCGATCCCGCTGCTGCTAAAGTCGGGGAGGACAGGATGAGGCCATTTATAATTAGCTCCCTTCTCCTCCCCTCGCCCCTGGGGGGTGTGAGAGGAGGAAACAATAGACATCAAGTGCTGGTTTCGCTTTTCTCTGTGTGCCTTTTAAAGTACTAAGGCTATGTGGAGGAAGCAGAATTGGTACTGGCTGTCTGACACCATCTGTAATTTTGTTGACAACTTGTTTAATAAAACATTTTATAATTTTCACTTATTCTTTAAAGTTGCTGATCGGGAAACAATACACATGTAAATAAATTATGCATGGGATAAATTAGGACAAAAGCAGTAGGACACATAATAGGGGAGGGATGCAGTGCACAGTGTTTTATCCTCATGTGTCCTTCCTGACAATGAACGGGAGCTGAATGACATTTGCATTTCCTCTGTCTGCGTTTTGATTGTATCTCAGAACCCACAAACGCCCCCTACAGAAACCGGCCATACAAAGGTTTTGCTCCGAAATGGGGGACAATGTAGGGACTGAGAAATCCGGACTCAGGTATCAAGCAGCTCCTTGTGTGTGCTTGTGCGTTTAAGAGTGTCCAATATTCAGTTTGTCTCCTGCACTTGGACACATATGTGGCCTTGTTCATGCTAGACTAGTCTCTCTGAATAATGTATTCCAGTACCTGAGCATCTGTGGGAATGCATTTCATAGAACAGCTGAGTGCGTGAAGTCCCTTATTAATGATTGGTTTCTCCCTACCCAACTTGCCTCTTTCTCTGGCACTTTCTGGTTCTCTTTTGGTGCTTTCTTCCCTTTGCTTTCCTCCCCTTCACTTCCTCTGGTGAACCAGTCAACATGACACGACTGTCTGTTATTTCTGCCATTTATTAGCTTGTTGTTTACCAACATGGTGCTATAGACAAAAATATCTAAGTTTAACAGATCTGCAAGGTAAAGGTAGCAGGTGTTTGGACAAGCACATGCTTCTTCATCTGTAGAAATGGCAGTATTCTGACAGCTTTGATGGGACAGAAGTGGATTCGAAGTGCTGAAGTTGTTGTTGCTGGTTTTTTCCCCCACTAGTTTGTGTGTGTATCTCCATATTTTTTTGTTTCCATCTTCTTCTCCTATGGATATTTTAATATGAAGACATTTGAGTGGTGCAGTAGAAGAAACAAATGCATTTAGAAAGTATTCTGAATTACTTCAAATGTCAGTCAGAAATCCCAGTGGACTTTGTAAACATTAATTAATTAAACCTCTCAATGCCCCTATGAAGAAAGGATTATTGCCTTTGTTTTATGGATGGCTAAACTAGGACAAAGTGGTTCAGAGTCTCTCTAAAAGATGAAGTCTAGAATGCAGGCATTCAACTTCCAGTTTTAGCATTTAGTCCCATTTCCTCCATCTCTGCCTTATTAGTGATGTGCATATGGTACCATAATGCACTTAATGTAATTAAGACCTTGTAATTTACACAGTCTTGTCTAGAAGCAGAGCTGGTTTCCTCCCACCCCTTCTCTGTCTTTACTCCCACAAATGACTTTTATTTCAGGTTGTCAGTTAAACACACTAAATGGAACATAGGTTAGGTTGTTGCCATTTCAGCACGTGCAAGCCCCCATGCCGTATAGCCCTCACCAGAGGGCTGCTGCCTCCCAGGAGTTTGGCAGTGCCAGTGCTCTCCCTTTTGCTCAGGGCAGCCTCTGGGACAAAAGAAGCTAACTCAGGCTCAGCTGCTAGGTAAGCTCACTTCCATGCTGACTGCATTGTTGGATAACTTTGATGGACTTGGGATCACTTATTCTCTGTCAGGTGTTTGGGGAGCAGATCATCACAGATTTGTGTGCACAGTGCTAGATCTACAGCATAGAGCTGATCTACCAGGCCTGTTCTGTCTCTGCATTCCCACTGCAAAGACACAGCAGCAGTTACGTTTCCAGTTGCTGTACCTTCTCAGATAAAATTGCCTTGACAGCCAACTCTGACCTTTGGGCTGCCAAATGATCTTCCTTGTGATGATGAATTCCTGTCATGAGACACCTGTGAAGAAGTGGTCTGTGTTCGCATCCCTGTTTCACATTGGCAAGAGACCAGTCTGGGTCTTGGGGTCTTGTATGGCAAGAGTATTTCATTAGTGATTATTCTGGCTTGAACTCAGGCTGGGGACTCTTAACTGGAAGGTCCTGTATCCCATTACATATCCCTGAAACAGCCCTATGTCCTGATTAAGTGCTGATGAAGACTGATTTTTTTTTTTTTTTTTGTGGACATTGTTGCATAAGCATCTGGTTGCTAATTTTTAATATTAAAGTGAAAGTGTAATGTGCAGTGCTGCTTTCAGCAGGTGGAAGCAATAAAATGGACAGACAGGTTGCCAGTTCATTGTTTACAAGTGATGTGGAGGTGATTTTAATGTGGCCTTGCAAAAGGGAATTTTCTTCTGCTTGACAGAACAGGGTTTGTTGGGCACGTTAAACCATGTACCAAAATCTCTACAGCAATTCCAGTGCGGCTCTGATGTTACTTAAAAGCATAAATGAGCCCTAATGTGACACACTTCAAATCAAAACTGTTGTCCACATGAAAACCGTATTTTCTAATATCTCAGCAGTAGCTTTCAGAGAAAATGGGATGAATGTTACTGTGTTTACACAAGGAAATGTAAGCATTAAACCAAAGTCATTGGAAGGTAGAAAAGGAAAGTTAAGAAGACCTGAGGATACGCTGGTTTTGAAGATGAGAGGCTCTGATAAATGGCATGTTGCTTGTTACAGTGTTATGTCTGATTCCACCAGTCGCTTATGCATGATTGGTTGTTGCAGTGCTTTTGTAATTTTGTTTTGTTGGTCTTTCAGTCTTTCACAGTCTGTCTAGATGTGTGGATGGATGGAAGTTGTATCTCAAAATTGCCACTGAAGAAAAAGTTTTAAAAACATATTATTTCTGGTGTGTGAAAGCAATATTGAACTATCTGGGTTGTGCTACGGAGGCCTAAAGGTATGATTTCTTGGAGGGTGTTATGATTTCAAGGTAAGTACTTGTCCAATGGGCTGGATGCATGGTAGCCATTATACAGGATTCCCAGTGTCTGAGTGGGAATACTTGCTGCAGAGGTCAGGTACACAGGACAAAGTGGGATCTGTGTCAGTCTGAGTCACGGCAAAGGTCGTGTGGCTCATCCTTTGTGGAGCCTAATGAAAATTGATTTCCTCCTCTACTTTCCTAAAACTGGAAGGATGGTATTTGAAGGTTGCTCTCAAGAGCAGACTTTGTCCATCTTGTATGTCTGTCTTCTACAGCTTATGACAGTTGGCTGTACCTCTTCTGTCCTGAAATGAGGCGTTCCAAAGTCCCCACTGGCTGTGAATAAACCTTCTTTTAGCATTGTAATTTGCCGAATCTGGAATTTTCTCACTCTGGTTTGTCTTTCATGTCAGAGCTGAATTTCTTTGCTCAGTAGATCAATTTTACAATCTTGGTATTTATTCTGGGCTCATCACTGTGTTGTCTGTATGTGATGTTGCCTTGAGCAAGAACCATTCCTGTATTGTTTATCCCTGAGGACTTGTAGGAGTGGAATGAATCTGTTCCGGGAGTTGATGTTTTTTTCCCTTGGAGAGACCAACCTCTGATCTGAGGTTTCCCTGTCTGGGGTGACATACTCCCATGTGCAGACAGGCAGCACCAAGGCAGAGTTGCTTGAGGCCTGTTCTGAGGGCTTCATTAGGACTGTGCTGCTCTTCTGGCTTTGCCTGGCAATTTTGCCCAGGATGCAGACTGAGGAGTGTTAATCACTTCCTTAGTGCAGGTCTCAGTTTTTGCACTGGTTTGTTTCTTAAAGGGAAAGCTATCTCATCAACACAATCTAAAAGGAATCATAGCTTAGGAATACTTTTCTTTTTCAAAACCAAAAATTTTCAGATGGAAGTGCTTCTGTTTTTTTTAAATTTCTCTACAGTTTGTGGAACAAACCCATATATGCTGGACGAGTGCATGAGAAGCAGAAAGTAGTTTTCTTCTTTCTTATTTCAAAAGAAAGAAGAGAACTGCACAGTGTGTTTTCACTGTCTAAACTGAGTGACATGTAACACAAATATTGTAAGTGAATGCTTGAATACTGAAAATTTAAAATCTTTATTTATCTTTAATAGCCTAAATTATTCAAAGCATGATACTTAAAAAAAAAATTGTTATATATGGTTTATTTCCCAGCAGAGCATATTTTTACCACAGATTCCCAGTAGATGCCTCAGAAAAAAATAAAGCAGTGTCCCAATGGCTGCTGGCAGATTCCCCTCTCCCAGCAGCATCCTCTGCAGGGTGGGAATAGCAGCAGTATGGCAGCATGTGTCTCAGTTTCCAGGTGAGCTGCCTGAGCTGGGTGCGGTCAGAGCTATGATCCAGCCGCATGGAAGGTTTGCCTGGCTCTCCAGCCTTGTCTGAGGGGAGGCTGCACAGGGAACCAGTGGAGCAGCAAGAGCAGGGGAGGGACTGATGAGTGTGCACTGGGTGGTTGTGATCAGCAGCGTGTGCTTGCCAAATCCTGATGCATTAATTTCATGTCCTGCTGAGCTGTAGCTGGGAGAGAGTTTCCTGCTCAGGTGTTAGTGGGGACACTGACTACATCAGTGTTCTTCTGGTGAAAAAGGTTGGAAGTGATATTCAATGTCACAGCCTGTTGTGACAAAACTGATCCAACCTGAGGATCATCTCTCCATTCATACAAAACCGTGAGTTCTATTAGTCTGATAACTTTCTATTTGCTTTCTGATCATTTTCATAAATGAATATAAAATTCCAACAGTAACATATATGAAATTTTAGTATGCAAAAGAAAGGAACTCTATGTAATTTATAGTTTCTCTCCCTTGGTTTTGCTCAGATTCCTGCTTGTGGAATATACAAAGCCTTTGTTAAGACATTGTGCTAACTTTTCTACCAACACACGGTTTAATGCTTCGTGTGTTTTAGTTCTCAAAAATCTAGATAGGTTGGACAGTGCAAAGAAAATCAGGTGCAGAGCATTGAAATAAGGCCATACCCTGAGTTGGTTAATTTCAGCCTGCCCTACTGCATCATCTGGCAGGGCTGATTTGATCTGATCAGATGCGGGCATGCTACTTCTGCCAAAATGCAAAGTACAGTGCTTATGCTGCTTTTATGCTTTGACTTGGCTTCATGAGAGCCACAGGAAGATAGATTATGGCTGTTGGAACAAAATTCCCTCTTGAAAATGTTTTGGGTGCTTTTCATGTTTTGGAAGAGGAAGTGAACACCATTTCAGTGCTTTGTGTCATAGGCTTGTGAAGTTTTTGGTCTGCTTCTAGGAACTTTGGAGTTTCCAGTATTCCTGTGGATCTACAACCTAATGTGACTACTCAAAGAGTTGGGAGAAAAATCATAATGGCTGGACTTATAACCCAGATAATTCACCATTCAGTGAACACTGTGAAAAAGAAACTTATTGTGGAGACACAAAGTTAGTATTATTTCTTCAAGGGAAAAGTCATGTCTATATTTCATTCCACTTTCATTTCAAGAAGAGTTTTGAAGAAAGTAATCCATGGATTTGTGACTGCTCAAGTATTTTGGTCTCAATATTGTTTCCTGAAAGACTGTGTTTAGTCAATGATGGGGACAAATACATTTTATTTTTATGATTACTTTAAAACCTGTGCAGTTTGAATAAAGAATAATGGAAACAGTGGCTCATAAAGCTATTTTACTGCTAAACTCCTTTGGTGGGCATTGTGTGTGAGGCTGCTCTCCTGAGTGTTCAGAAAAATCACTACCCAGTGTCCAATATCAGAAATTATATCATGAACCCAGTTGTATCTACAAGGTTACCCTGATTGCATTTGCCTTCTTTTTCTGAGCTGCTAAAAGCTGCTTTGAAGACTGTAGGTTTTTGCGTTTTCTAGTGATTGTTTATCCTCAAAGTTTTTAGTTCATTAACATATACCTATTGATGTGAAATGTGGATTAAATCATGATCACAATTTTAGTTCAGAGATTAGTACCTTTTACAGCTGGGGTACAAATTAAGAGGCATGGGAGATGTGATGGGGAGGGTTGGTGATGGGAACTTCTACTGCTTCATCATATCTGACTAATCCTTTAATTTTTAGGATCTGCTTCTCCAAAAATGATGTTTCTGTTAATGCTGGTGATGTTACCCTTCAGTGATCTAATGGAATATGGATGAAAGTGATGTTAATACCTCCACAGGCAGGATGGGGCCCCAAAGGCTTCTTGCTTCTCTCTCCTCCTGTGCTGATGCAAATGAATGGGAACTCAGTCAGCTTACTGGTGTTATGTTGGTGACAAAAAGGCATTCCTGAGGTCGAAATCTAACAAAATAGTGTTGATGGGGGAAATACATTGAAAACTCTTCTCCATTTTCTGTCACCAGATCCAATTTGTTTTTGTCAGTAGTCTCAGCTAAATGTTTTATCTTCTCCTTGCTTCCCCCTGCCTCCCAACCTCTTTCCCCCATTGACCTCTATGAGCACAGTCCTGGCTGCTGATTTATCAGGGCAGGCTGGCTCAGCACTGTGTGGAGATTGCTTTTAATTAACTCTCTTCGTTTTGCCAACCTTCAGGGAGCAGCAACCCTTTAATGATTATAATACTTTATCTGGATTTATATCCGCCTTATGTGTTGTTTGTTGCTCTGCTTCCTCACATGCTCTTCCTGAGTCATTTCCCAAAATGAAAGGTTTGTTTCAGGTCCCTCATACAGGATGAGGAAGAGAGGCGTTAATGGCTTCTGGACTGGAAGGATGGACTCTCTATGATCTACCTGAGTGTTTTGGAGGTGAATGGGGATTATGAGGTGATGCATTTTGAGGCTGTCTTGGAGCGAGACTCATTTCAGTGACTTGCCTCTATGCACAGGGAGAGCAGCTTTGTTTTGTGGTTGCAGCATGGCAGATGAGTGCCTACTAAATTAAATCTGCCCTCTGACTTGTTTTATGACATAGGTAAGTCATGAACTCATTGTCACAGTTAGGTTTAACTCTAGTGACTTCTCTTCTCAGCCTGACTAGCTGGAATGTTGCTAAAATTGAGGTGACTTCTTATGTATAAACACAGGTCTAAAGGAGGGTCTCTCTTTACCTGCAAAAGTCTAGCTTGGCCTTCTGTGAGTAGCACTACCAAGTGAAATTTCTTCAAACTGAGCAGAAAGCAGCTATATCAAATTTCTCCCACCTGGAATTTCCTCTTCGCATGTCCTACAATGAGGATTTCAGGAGATTCTAGCATGAGATAATTAGAAAAAATATGTTATTTGCAATGTAAAGTATGTGTCACTTTTGTGCCAGAAAAATGCTTTATAATCATGCTTTAATTAAGCATCATAGTCCCTTTTGTGGTGTAATTTCCTCCATTATTCTGTGGGAAGAATGGCATGCACTGTCTGACTTGGTGATGGTCACACTAGTCACACCATCAACCATTGACCCAACGCTGCTTTGCTTTTGGTGTTGAGCATAAGAGTGATGTTTTGAAGGTTAGTGGGAATCTTTCCTTGTTAGCACTTTCATGACCAAACTGAGGAGTGGGAAAGTGAGTTAAGACTGCCTGCCTGGTTCTGATGGAAGAAGTTCACCAAAAATTATAGTTATACCATCCTTAATGGCAGTGATTTATGACCAGAGCTGATAAAGGCATTTTTGGGTTGCAAAGACTTTACCATGGAAATGAACCAAGTGGCAACTACTTTTGCATTTCAAAACATAAATGCTGTGCACCAGTCTGTTCAGTATGATTTCAAAGTCATCGGTGCGAGAACAGTTTTACATGGCTGCTTGTAAGTCTGTGTATTTGAAGCCCCTTTGTTAAAATGGCAGAGGAAATTAACAAGTTCCCAGATCTAGTCCTCCCTTACTGAAAAAGAGACACCAGCTGAAAGGAATACAGTGGTGGGTGCTGCTTATCCAAATGTTGGCAGCACATCACTGTGTAAGATCATCTGTGTCATCTGTCTGTGGTTTGTGTTTGTATCTTTCCTATCTTCTTCTGCAGTCAGCTTTACTTGAAAAAAAATAGTTGTTTGAATTTATATTTTTATGTGTTGTTGCTGCAATTCCACAGTAACTAACTCCTGGCATTCTCATCTGACCAGATTGCAAACATATCTGGTTCAGGTACTCATTCTGCTGAGATCTGAAAGTAAATTCCCTTCTCCCCTATTATTAACTTTCTTGTTTTGTTTCCACAACTAACTTATCCACAAAGTTCTAGGGTTAGAAGAGGCTGTCTCCTGACACATCTTCTGAATTCCTCACTGCAAAACACACTCACCATGCAAAGTTATAACCTGGCTGGCCTTCAAAGGACAATGTACTTCCCAGGCTGCTGTTTTCAGCTACCTTCTCCTCCATGCACCCCTCAGAACAGAAGAAGAGGAATGGATGAGGGGTGAGCACTCTGCCTTTGGGAAAGGCTCTGACCTGAAAATGGATTGCAATTCCAGCTGAATTCCCTCCCTTGATAACAGAATTGCACATCTGGGTTCTGAGCTCTTTGCATTAATTTCATGTCTGCTAAACTTTCCCAGTCAATTAACCATGTCCATCTCCTGCTCTAGCAGCCACATGTGCCTTTTCTGCTGCAGCAGGGTTTTGAAGAAGTAACTCCCTGCAGCCTTTACTGCAGCAGTTTTCCTCGAGCATCTTTCCTCAAGCATGGTTATCAATCAGGAGCTGTCAGGTTTTTTCCCTCCAATGCATCTATTTTCAGACCTGTAGCAGTTTGACCTATTGCTTTTGTCTTTATAAATACTGCTTCTTACAACAAGGCCCAAAGCTGCATGAAAATTTCTCTCTTAGTGTGAGGAGATTCTGCTAAGCCTGGATATTTCTTTTGCCTTCTGTCATTTTGCCTCCCTTGGGTTTTAATTTTGCTTGTCCAAAAAGCCTCGTTAAGGTGGCCAGTAGTTCTTGTGTGGTTGTTCCAGGCAGCACCTGCAGTGCAGAGTTCTCCTCTGAGTACTTGGCTAACAGGATTTCATGAAAGAGTAGTGAGTTCTCAGAGGCTGGAGTGTCTGGGAGATGCTCAGCCCCGGGGTTTGATGTAGGCTACCTCTGAAGGGAGTTCTGCACCCAGCTCTGGAAGAAAGGTTTGGATGCTGGCACTAGTGGTCCCTTGGCAAAGCACCTAAGGGGCCATGAGTGCCTTGAAAATTTTTCCTTGCATGTTGTGCTATGATCAAAGGTCAGGTTGGGCTAAAGTGCCTATTAAAGCAAGAGTCTATGCTTTTTCTCTTGAGCATATGGGAGAGCCTGGTTCTGTATCATAAAGGCTGCCATCCTAGTTGGCACTAATTGGGTCCTGTGTGGGCACTTTCAGACGAGCAGACAAAGACCAAATTGACCACAGTGGCTCAGTTAATGGAAATCTAGGTTTAAAGAAGGGTTCCTAGGTCTTATGTCCATTTCTCTGGTACCATGTCAGATAATCTCTTTCATAAACTGAAAAGTCCTTGTCTTAAATCCCTACTTGGACTGTTTGTTCCCATTACTCCTCTTGGGAGGGTTCCAGAACCCACTGCTCTGGTGGCTGGAAATAGCATTTTAATCCCTAGCCTAGCCCTACTTGTGATCAGTTTATTCCCATTTGTTCTGGTGCCAGCATGGAGTTGTTAGTTTAAATACTATTCCTCCATCCATGTCTTTCTCTCCACTATGATTTGTACATTTGTGCAACACTATTATAAGCCCTGTCAGTCTTTGTTTTGATATACTAGACTGTCTGTGCTATCTTTTCCTTTCTTTTGGTCACTGAAGTATTTATTGTCTTTGTTGTCTCTACTCCAGCTTGGATTACTCGCATTCAGCTTTCTTGAGTGTGAGTAGACTGAGTTGTACTTTGTTCCACGTGGTTTTGCCCCCTACAATAACTTTCTTTTTTACCTCTTCTGGGAAAACCTTGCTTTTGCATTTGTTTGTGGTTGTGCTGCTGGTTCATAGTTATCTTGTGGTAGACTAATACTGTTATGTTTCTTCTTCTGTCCTTTCAGCTGTCGTTGAGATGATGATCTGCAAGTTGTTAAGTGAAATTTATACTGAATTCACTCCATCCAATTCTTCTTGTCTGATGCTTTTAATTTCCTTGGTGTCCCTTCAGCTTATGTAAGTGGCTAGCTTTTCTCAACACACACACTTTTTGTGCCAAGGCCATTAATGGAAATACTGAT
This sequence comes from Molothrus ater, assembly GCF_012460135.2. NCBI lineage: Eukaryota > Metazoa > Chordata > Aves > Passeriformes > Icteridae > Molothrus > Molothrus ater. The sequence continues at coordinate 27,349,417 of NC_050483.2, forward strand.
TTCAGCTCCCAGAACTCCAGAAGTAACTTCTCATCAGCACTGTTTCTGTATTCAAGCCTCTTTCAGTAGTTTTTCAGTCTTCTCACCATTCTTTTAATAATTCTGATCTTCTACATTTTCAGTAATTTCTCATATACTATTGTATGAAACATTCTCTAGAAGTCCAAATAGCTAAGAAGTATCTTATGGAAGCAAGATGTCAAGTTACTCTGTCACAAGGTATCAATTTTGCATCTTTGTAATTTCCTTATTCAAGACTGTTCTTGATTGTTTTGCACTTAAAAAACTGTGTGTTAGTAAACTCTAGCTCAGTTAGCCTTTCTGAAATAATTCCCAAGGCTTGTGTTCTATAACAGTTAACAGTGAGTATCTTATTTTGCTTGTTATATTCTGGTAATATAGTAGCAACCATGATGTGCAGTATCTGTTTAAAGAACTTGCTAGTAGATGTATGGTTTCATGTCGAAGTTCTTGGGCGGAGATGATTCAGAATTTATGCCATGACTGCACAAATGTCATTGTGGCTTCCACTGCAGTCATTCCAGTGAAGCACAGCATTCCTTTAGTTCTATGCTTGTACCTATATTGTATTTAATCTATGTACCATTCTAACTGGAAACCAGCTGAACTTTCTTTGATAGTTTTATTTTGATGCCTGAAGAATATTGCTGTTTTTTAGAAGCTTTTGCAAGTTATAACTCTTGACTTTGGCAATTCTCCCTATACTTCCTGACCTTTAAGATCCATTTTTAAAATTCTGTTACTACTGTTTTCTGCTCGTGAAGGGTGTCTGTTTAATCCTGATGTCCTTTTCCAAGGAAATTATTCAGCCAATAACTTCTCCAGTCTTTCCATATGAGTTTCAAACAATTCTTGCATTTTTCTCTAAAACAAATTCCTGATGTTCTGCTGTGTTCTGCTGCTCCCATGCTTAAGGAACAGGTTTGATGTGCTTTGTGATGGTGATGAGTACTGTTCAATTTTGTACCTATTCTTGGACTGCAGAAGACTTAGGCTGTGTGGATATAGGGAAAGCTGGGGTGATTCTGTTTAATACCAAGTTGTTTTACTTAGTTCAATGATGCCTAAATTTTAAGATTTCATCAGTGTGAAACAATGTTGCATCTTTCACCAGAGTTGCAACCATTAAGTAGAAATCCAAAAGAGCAACATAAAGTTGATTTTTTAAAATCACCTTATTCCATTTTTCTCCAGCATTCTTGGTCTTATTCAGAGAAAACTGTGTGTAGTAAACACATAAATATACATATATTTGGTATAATATAGGAAAGAAAGAATGTATTTACACATGGTGTTTAAGAAAACATGGTATTGTTTATTAATCAATGTCCTTGCATTTTAAACATTTCCATATGCCCCTTACTGATTTATAGCAGTATGTGATTCAAGCATTTTCTACTGGTCAGTTTCTCAAACTCATAGAATTAGGAAAAAATGATACATATATCTTTTTTTTCCCCTTACTATAGGACTCTGGGAACTTTTAAAATATAGCAGTCTCTGGATCAATGCATATCCCAGCAAGACCTTGCATAAGTGACCTAAAATTGTGTGATCAAACCTCTTCTCCCCTCCCCATCCCTAGAGAGATATTTGTAATTAGATAAAATGAGGACAGAATATGCATAAGTATCTGTTATGCTGGGATTCCTGCCCAGAAAGGAAACTAATGGCCTGAGCTGACCATAATCTTTTGCACCCTGTGTACTATTGACAAGGCTATGGCTTGAGATGTTGGGAGTTCAGGGGCAGATTTTTGCTGCTGTCTTTTGGTAACCTTTCTAAATTGACTGCTTTCCAAAACAAGTGGAATTACACAGCCTGTATTTTACTCATCGTTCATTGTCAGGGACATTTTGCTTGTAAGAGAGGACCTGATTCCACTGCCTAATGCAGTGGAAGTGAGTTTAAATTACTGCTTCTTTGGTGTGGAAGTGTTACACATTCACTTTGCCTAGATGTAAGTGACCACATGAAGTGCAAGACAGTGGAGAACTTGAAGTAGAGTTGGTAATTTTTTTCTATTTAATCTATCAATTTCCTGCTAGTCACTGGTTCTTCAGAGTGGAGTTCTGTGAACAAATTCACCTCTCTCTGGTTAAATCAAGTAGCTCTTTAAAGCCCGTGTGACAAGTTGTCTAATACTATGGTACTACACAATGTAAGAGGATGGCACTTCAGGAATCTGGAGGCTGCTTTAGGTACTAGTGCTGTTTTCTTCTTTCTCCCAATGCATATGATAGGTGTCAGCTTGCCCCCCACAAAATTCTAGTTTTGCAGTCCTCTCCTAGGTTTGTGGGTTCTGTCTCATGACTGGGCAGCAATAAAACAGAAACCCTGGGCACTTCCGTCAGTCATCCTCAGATATTGCAGTTAGTAGATTCACTGATGAAAAGGTTTTCTTGGAGCAGGCAGGCGATGTGCATATTAGTTTTCCTCTCTTACTTTGCTTCAGTGTCCCTGGGATAAATGTCAGTGAAAGTAAGAAGTGTTTTGATAAAAAGAGGGGCAAGGTCACATGAAAAGTATGCTCTCTTCCAAGGAAGGTATCTACCCAGCATTTCCATTGTTCTGCCTTGCATAGCTAAATCAGGAAAAGAGCCAAGGCCATACTGAAATTTGATTCTATTTTGAAATTATGTCCAGTTTGGCATCTTTTTGAGCTGAGAAAGTTTGGCTTGCTCTTCTTTTCCACTCACAGCAATTTGCAGAGTGGGAGATTTGGGGTGAATCTCTATTTTCTGTGCTTACAAGGCAGCAGGAGCTTCCATGGCTGGACTGGAATGTGTTGTTTCAACACACTGAATGTGAAAAAAACCCTTCAGCTTCATACAGACTGTGGTTTTTGTTTGTACTCAGTCACTGTGATTTCACTGAAGTCCAAAAGTTATGCCAGTGTGAGACATAAACCAAGTCTATGTTATTTCAAGACAACAGTACCACCAGAGAAAATTCCTTTTATTCCACCCTCCCTCTGCCCCCCCTCCTTAATTTTTCGAACTCTCTGAGCTTCTCAGATATTCAGTAGTGCCTGATGCTTATAATTTGGCAGCAAATGTTGACTGCAGTAGCCACCTATGAGATCCTTAGCAGAAGTCTATAGCTTAACAGACAGGACACACAGCAGATAGCTTCTTAGTAACAGGGGTGGGTCAGAACAAAATCCTGGATCTCAGCACTTCTTTTGAGTTTTGAAGGTTGAACCTGGATCTGAAGTTAAATGTCTTTAATGGACAGGATCCAAACACCCACATGCTTTGGCAGAGCTCAGATCCAAATTCTGTCTACCTAAAGAATCAAGGTTCTGTTTTCATGTGGATTCTTCTACCAGTGAAAAGCAAGAGAAGGGATAGGACAGAAAATATGACACATTGGCAAAATTGTTTTTCAATAGTATGTTTTTCAAAGTTTTTTTCCATGAGGCGTCAGCAGCTCTTAAAAAATCACAGGGAGAGCATACAGTTGTCAATGAGCCAGAACAGTTAAATGTTTTTAAATATTTGAGTTGGGTTATTCCTTCACCTTTCTTTCTCACAAACATGCCTAGTAAAACTCCAGTAATGAAAACACTTGCTTGGGGAGGGGGATAAAATCCTTTTCAGCAAATAATGATGGTGACATTTTAATTGCATCATAACAACACCGTTAGCAATGGTTTAGGTTTGGCATTGAACTTATACATAACATTTGTTCTTTTATACAGTATCGGTATTGCATAGTAAAAATAGCACAATTGCAAAACTCATTTGTTACTCCTCTGCCAACTTTGTTCAGCTGACAGTTGCTGTTTGAACTTTTAAAGCAGTGTTTCATCCATATGTTAATACCAACTGTACAATTAATTCTCTCTGCTTTCAAATGATTCTCTTGTGCCTTAGTGGTTATTTTCCAGTTTGAGCCACCTGCAAAACCACTTCTGTCAGATGAGCTGTGCTCATCCTGAGTAGTTCCCTACATTGAGATGATAAAGAGCAGTCACTGCCTTTAAATTTCCCTGTACATTCCTGCACAGAAGTTGTTGTAAGCACTTTGCTTCACTAAGCCATTTCAGGATGGGACTGTTCAGAAATTTTCATCTTTCTAGTGTGAGATTCAGACCTACTCTGTGGTGCTTTGGATGCCATATATCCTTAGATTATTTTCTATCTGTGAAGGATTAAAAAAAATAAAATCAAGAGGACAAAAACAAGACCAAGAGCATTCATAAATGAACACTACAAGTAATGGTAGCTAGTACCAAGGGACAGCTGGCACTGGAAATCTCCACTGGATCACACTTAAACTAGTTTTGGAATAAGGGTGTGAAAAAATCAACCCAGTGAATAGGGAGGGGGAAGAACCCTCCCCAAGTGACATGGTGCTTCTTTGGGTAGTTTCTAAGTAGGCTGACATGCAGCTAGACCTGCTGCTGCATCTTCATGGGAGGTTAGAATTCAGACAGAGAAGGCACAAGTTTTAATTTCAAATCTTTTCAATTCTTCCTTGTTCCTACTTTTACATTTAAACGGCACTTTATTTTGGGAAGTTTTTTTTTTTTTTTGCTTTATTTCTTAACAGTTTCTCATGGGTGAAACTTAAAATGGGAAATAATCATTATGCAATAATTTGTGTGCAGACTAGAACCTAATCCCAGAGAGGGGAATCAATGAGGTTTCACACCAGGAAGGGCATCAGAGGGGGATACACTTAGAGAGATCAGAGAGGAGCTAAAAGTGATGTTGGTCCCTAAGAAGTATCTCTTACTTAAGGGTTTAATGGACTGGTTTTTTTCCTGACAGGCTTGCTCAGAGTTTCACTCAATGTTTCCTTTTACATATGTATGAACATAAAATGTGGTGGTGAACTTAAGATGGTACTGATTGATATTGGACCCAATCCTTATTTGTTCCAGGATATCACTAGGGAGTCCTGGGATTGCTAGGCCTTTGCTTAGTTGGAGATTGAATGGTGATGAAGGTTACGCTGTAATAAAACTGTGCTACACAGTAGGGGACATTGCTTGTGTGAAGCATTTTGTTCTGCTGTAAGTTGCTCACACACCTCTATAGCAATAACTGTTACAACATCCCTCATCAGCATGCTCACGTAGGGCATCCCCTACGCCAGTGGCACCAGCGCTCCCTGGGACTGCCTGTGCTCTGAGGGAGTCTGGGGCTCCCTGGCAGGGCAGGCAAAGCTCCATTTTGTCTCTCCAAGGATAAGGGGTAAAGGTCTGTGCTAGTCCAGTAGTGGGGAAGAAAGAAATAAGAAGAACAGAGATGGAGAACAAGGGGAGGGTGACTCCTGCTTCTCTTTTTCCAGCCAGGAGGGTAGGGAAAATGGGAATGGCACATGCAGCTGGGGGCTTTCCTCCAGTAGCAGCCACTCCCACTTGGCAGCCACCAGTATGCTCAGCCTGGTTTGCAAATGGCTTTGATAGTGTTCTTCTCTTGGAGCTTTTAAAGAACCTAAGCTGCCTTGGGAAGTCCTCCCAAAGCATGCTTGGTTAAAACCTTCAAAACATGGGCTAGGAGCAACTGGTCAGGTCACCCATGGAGGCTCTGTGGGATCAGTAACGGCCTGTGCTGCCTGATAAATGCAAATGATTTGGGAAAGAATGTGAAGAGGAGGTGGCAAACTAAGCTGATAATACTAAGGATGCTCTATGTGGGAAGAGCACAAGGTTGCTGTAAAGTGTTGAAGAAGAACCCCATGAAACTGCATTATTTGGGTCATTAAAATGACTAGTTATGTTCAGTTCAGATAAATGTAAATTAAGACACATAGGGAAAAATATCCCAAATTAATATATATAGGAATGGGAACAGAATTAGTTACTGACACTGAAGAGAAAAATTTTGGAGTTATAATAGATCTACCAAAATATGATATTTGTGTTCAGTAATAGGTAAAGATAATAATAAGGTAATAATTAAAAGAAAGGGAGAGAGGAAGAAAGAGATGCAGGCTGAACGTTAGGAGTTAGTATCAAAGGAAAGAAGACAAACATCATTACTATGAGAATATATTTGACACATTACTGATCTTTTCCAACCTAAATGATTCTATGTTTCTGTAATTCTGTATAAGTCCAAGGTTTGAAGCATGCTGGAATACTGCGAGCAGTTTGGTCTCCCTGTGTTGAAAAGGTTACAATAAGCTGAAAGATGTACTGAGAAAGAAACAAGGAGGATCAAAAGGAATGACTTCTATATGAAGAATAACTAAATTGGTTTGGGTTTTCCAGTCTGTAAAAAGATTTCCAAGTGTCTCTCTCTGAGAGGGGTTCCTGAGATCAGGAGTATCGTGGAAGGGGCAAATAGGGGATGAATTTATGTTCATTCCCCCACTTGAAGTCAAAAGTTAGGACATCAAACAAGATTATCAAGAAGCTGGTTCAAAAGGAACAAAAGGAGATACATTTTTGCTAAATGTTAAATAAACCTGTGAAACTCTTTACAATGGGATGTATGGGATATTGAAGTTTACCTGGGCTCAAAAAACATCAGCATTACAGAAGGTAGATCCTTCAATGGCTATTGAATTCCTTGATATCTGAATCACAGTTTGCCAGAGGCTGAAATGAGATACATTTCCTGCAGAATATCACTATATCCATATTTTGTGTGCCTCCTTAGGGATTCCATACTGGCCTAAGTTTAAGACCATGTTAGATGGACCTTTGGTCTGACCTGATATGGCCATTTTTGTTTCAAGGTCTCTGGCAGTCACATAGTACTTAGCAGTGTTGCAAGAAAGGCCTTGAGAAGTTTCAAAATAAGAGACCCAGAAATGCAAGATGGAATTATGATTACTGGCTGAATAACCAGAGCTTTATTTTGTTCTTTGCAATGTTTGCTCCTGCATGTTAACCCTAGGGGGAAGTCGGTGTGCCAGTTCACCCGGGTCTTGCAACAACCTGAGACAACCTGTTTATTAAACATACACTTTGGCTTCTGTACAGAGGAAATGGCATGATCCAGACTGGTAATGCAGAGACTTGCATTCAGTTTCTGCCTACACCACTGACTTTCTGTATATTTTCAGACAAAGTCTGTGCTGTAGTGTTTCCCTGAGGAAAAAAATACATAAATCCTTTATGTCTCTTCCTAAAGAGAAGTTTGAGATACATGGTTATAAAGTGCCAAATAAGTGCTGAAACTTGAGAGTGAATGCAAAGTGTTTGATGCTGATTTTTAAATGGGCATTACATTTAAGAAATTTACTGTCTCTAATGTCTGTTCATAGGTCTCTCATTCAGACTGAGCATGAAGTAAAACCTGTATTAGATTCATTCTAGAGGAAAAAAAAATCTTAATTAGTTGTTCCTATACTTATTATTCACTCATTTTTTGGGGTGTGTGTGTCAAAGCTGTCAGGGTGAACCCCTGGGAAATCTGAAGTGGTCTGATTTGACTAGAGGAAGCATTATTTTTATTGTCTTTTCTATACTGTTACAGTTTCATTTTGCCTTTTTTTCTTTCTCTCACTAGGTCACTGTTTGTGGAATGAATTTTCCAGTCAAGTTTCAGATTCACAATCATAGGTGACCTTTGGTCTTCCATGTGGCTCTCTTTCTGCTCCTGTAGCCATTTGCAGACATGTCTTATAAGTTAATATTTATAATGAAAGGCAACTGATGGCACTTGCACATAAGGTGATTGTCCTCTCTTCATGCTGTGCAGTAGCATGCCTGAATTCTGATGAGAAGACGGATTCTCTTGTTCAAAGTTAAAGGCATTCAGTGGAATGATTAATAATTGCATATTAGGCACTTGATCAGATATCTGTAGATGATCCCAGGACACTGTACACATTGGGTAAAAGACATAACAAAATCCATCTTTCTCAGTGTGCTAGCTAGGTGTTCACACAGCTTTCTACAGTTGGGAGGAAGCTCTGATGTGCTCCTTTTATGTATCAGCATTTGAGCTCTCAGATATCACATTTTTGAGAAATCTTTAGAGATGAAACACAAACTTTGGCAGCACGACCAAGAAGACCAACCTGATGGCCTTCACTGCCAGGATTCAAGTGCTGGGATCACATCAGTGCTCTGCCTCAAAGCTGCTGCAGGTCAGCAAGTGGGGCAGAGGACCCAGGTGCTTGTGCAAAGCTCCTCTAAGACTGACTAATAAACTTCTAAACACTTTTCAAATGAAATAGCTGGGACTGTGAGGTTCTTTGGAGAACCTTACCACAGCAGAGGAAATCAGCAGGTTCTATTAATGTATCTGCTTTGTGCTTCTGCGTGGAATACTCCTACTGGATATGGGGGCAGTGACAATGTGAATGCAAGTCTACATTGCAAATGTAAGGCAAAAGATGTGCAATTGCTTCTTGATATTATTGCATGTTTCCAGTGCTTGCTTATGGGTTCACAGGGCCACTGCAGCTGGCTACTAGGAAGACATGTGGATTGTGAGGAGAGGTTGGCAGTAAAAGAACTAGTATTGGTATTAATATATTTTATTTTGTGCCAGTTATTTAACTGTTCTTATCTGAACCCATGAGTTTTACTTTTTGGGTTTTTTTGTTTGTTTGTTTTTTGTGGGTTTTTTTGTTTGTTTGTTTGTTTTTTGTTAACCTGATTCTTATCCCCACTGCAGGCTGTGTGTAGAGTGAGTGAGTGAGTGAGTGAGTGCCTGTGTGCTACTTAGTTGCCAGCTGGGATTAAATCATGACACCCTGGAATTTGTTTCCACTTACACTCTAAGCTGCTTGTGTGCCAGTTACAGCTACTTTTTGACTTGGAAAAAAAATGGTTATTTGAATTACGTCTTACTCTCAATTTATGTAGTTTCCTCTTGCCCACGTGTAAATTCTGTATGAAGGCCACTAGGCCCTCTTGCTCTTTGCATAAGTGTAGAGAGGCACCTACACATGGCCTAGCAAACAGATATTCTATGCTATGCAAACAGTAGCTCCTGTGCAAAGGGCATCCACACCGCCTATGCTGCCAGGGAGTGTGCTCAGAGGGTGGTCTTGTCTCTTTCCCTGTTAATGTGACTCCTGATTGTCTGTGTATGTTGCACTGCTTCACTCTCTGCCCAGTGACCAAAGGAATCCAGTTATGAAGCAAAATCACAGATTAAAAAAACCCCAGCCCTCCAAGAAAACAAACAATCTAGTTGAAGATAGGCCACTTCTTGAGTGAAGTACTGAAGGGTGTATGGAACACCTAAAGTGCCCATGAAAATGAAGCAAAATATGTTAGGCTAAAATACAAACACTAACTCTAATTTTAGTGTTAATATTTCAATTTATGTGAGTATTGTGTCTTAGTTTCACTTTCCTTTGTCCATGTGCAATCCTAGTTCTAGTTAAAGATCTCTATCTTTTGGATCTCTGAAAAACCATAATCTAGAAGTTTTAAGGCAGTTGATAACACTGTAAAAGCATTAATTTTGAGTCCTTGCCAGTCTTCCAAGCTCAATCCCAGTTTTTCCTCACCTGACATAATTTTTAGTGGAAGAAAATAGAAATATTTCTAGGTATTAGGATATTCTGTTTCTTTAATCCCTGGAAAGGCCACAATGAGATGGAGAAAGGCAAACGCGTGACAAAAGGAAGTGATGAGTTACCACTGTTGAAGCAGGGCAACAGGTCATGAGGGAAGGATTGAAAAGAAAATGTGTGTGCATACGTGTGTGTGGTACTTTGCTTTGAGAATAAGTCAAAGAAAAGGACTGCAGATAAGAAGGCATCTGATCCTTTAAAGGGTTTGCCGCTTTTTGATTTGAATAAAATGGTATTCTCATGGGTTAGGGGCATGTATGCAGTTTTTTTTTCCTCACTAATCTCTTGGTTTCTGTATAACTGCAATAGAGACTCTTCTAAAATGTAAGTTCACATGGCAGTGCTCTCCTCATATGCTAATGAAGAATAAGATAGTGGGGCAAACTCTCAAGTCTTTTGGAAGGTGTGAAAACAAATCTAAGAACTGGTTACAAGAATAGTGACACAGGAATACTTGGAGAAGAAGATTGCCTGGATTCTAAGGCAGAAATGCTTTATTGAAGAGGGGCTGATTAGGCAAGGCCGTTTTTGGGGAAGTGACTGGCAAAAGGACATTGGGGAATGAATAGGAAGCATGGTAGAGACATGGTAAGGTATGAAAAGAGGTTTTGTAGGCCAGAAGGGAAATGAGGACACAGAAAGACAGATTGTAATACAAATTAAAGACATTTCCTTTAATTAATTCCTTTAAAAATTACTACTAACTAGAAATGAGTATTGTAAGTAGCTCCCACTAGGCTGTGATTTGCTTGTACTAATTGAGCAGTTTCTGACCCAAAGAACTTCCAGCTGGCAACTACCACTGGTCCTGGTCCCTGAGAACTGCTGGGGTGGGCATACCTTAGCAAATGAAGAACATGAGAGCAATTAGCTATCCACAGTGTTCCCTGGAGAGGATAGCTTGTGGGCCTGGTGTGATATCCTTGGGCATAAGGTTGGGATTTTGGATGAGAAGACTCATGTCTGGAAAAACAACAAGACTTCTTTTGCAGACCCAATGTGAAAAAGTAGAAAGACAGAGTTTGGGAAGGTGCAGTGGGAACAGTGGGAGGACTCTCATGGCAAAGAGAGTAAAACACATCTTCAGCAGCAGGTGCCAAAGCTGGTGATAATTGTATTCTTGTTCCTGAGGGGAGGTGTGAGGCAGAAGCTCTTCTCTGCATTCAGGGTTTTATAGACTCAATGGCTTGGGGCCATACCACAGCTCAGGACATCTGGTTGCTTTTCTGTCCACTGGTAATGGAAGGAAATCCCTCTTCCTCCTACTCCTTCCAATGAAGAGTGGAGGCAGGAAAGGGCAAGAGAGTGCTAGGGATACCTCTGCACCAGGGCATTGCAGCGTGGACACAAACTGCACAACTGTCCCGTTGAAGTTTTGTGGGTTACTGCTGTGGGAGGAAGCAGAAGCAAAGAGCCTGCTGCTCTGGCTTATAGACTTAACCCTTGGGCTGCTAAGCAGGATTTGTCATGTCAAGTCAGACCTGTTGTCTGCTTCATCCAGAGTCTTATTCTGGCCAGATTTTTTGAAGCTGGACTTTTAAATGTCTACTAGGGGTCTTAAGTGAAAGCTTTATCATGAGAGAACAATTATTTAGGCTAAACAGACAGTGAATGCTTCTTCAGAGGTGCTGTTTGCTACAACAGATTCCCTCTCTGGTGCCTTTGCCATTCCCACTTCCTTCTCTCAGGATCTGGTAGGGACTTAGAAATGTAATCCCATTTATTTTGCTCATTGGTTCATAGGTTCTGTGCTCACTGAGTTTGGCAAGGAGATCTCGAGGGGAAGCCTGAGAGCAAATCCTTTGGGGTCTGCCTCTCTGTGAGCAGCTAAACTGACCTGAACAGCTCTTCTCCCTCCCCACTTCTCTCAGACAGACTTTCTCAAAAAGATCCTGCAGGCTTTGTGTCACCTGGATGCATTTAGTCCTAAATGCCCAACAACAGCTCTGAACATACTTCATCATCAAACACAACAAAGGCAACCTCCCACCCTTAGCACCCATCTGTTTCTGCTAGAGTAATTTGAGTTGTTCCCTATTTTGTGCTTTTTTGTATTCCAAACTGATCAGTATAAATTAGAATCTGGTAAGTAAGCTTTCAGTCTCCATTGTTTTCCTGATATGGTTGTTCCTTCATCAACAGAGCATGTAAAATACTTCCTTTTGAAACCTGTCACATTCTGACCAGGTGTTAACAACAGCATAAGGTGTGCCAAGGGAGGTTAGATGGGACTAGGCTCTGTTGATATATAAAATATTGGCATTAGAACCAACTTTCATGTTACCCTAAATGACTGTTTCACCCTTGCACTCTCATTTTTGCAGTAATGATTAGCACACACAAGGAAAATATTCTTGTCTTTTACATCATACATGTAAGACAAAGGGATGGAGAAGCCCAGTCCATGAGTTACAGGTGCATAAAAGTGGAATGTAGGCATTGTGCTGTTCATCTTTAAGGAGAAAGGAATAAAGCTGTTTTGTGCCAGGAAAGGTTTTCCAGGAGGTTGGTATTTGCAGTGGTGCCAAGGACATAGTCTTCCAGATATGATTTGGAGTGATGCTCATCTATTATGAAAAAAAAAATCAAGTTGCTACACAATGTTCAAGTTTGTCATACAAATTTCTTGTAGAAATTTGGTGGATGAATTTACTGCCCTGCTTAGTTCTGTCCCCTGTCCAGGACAGGGCTTCAAAACTGGCAGTGGACATTGTGCTGACGACCAGGACAGCTCTGAGCAGGAATCCTGTGTATCCTGTGCAATATACCTCAGAGACTCCTTCCTCTGCTGCCACTATCCTACACACCTCCCTAGGAAAGGAGCCACAATCTGCCCTATATTTGTTTCTCTTCATTACAGACTTGGTGGTAAGGAGCCACACCTTCTTACAGTCACTGCTTAAATACTGTCATGCCTGTCACTACATCCACTGGGACTGTGGGTGGGAGAGTAGCTTCAAGAAAGCAACTCTATTTTCAAGAACTGTGCTGATGAATTTTGTGCAGCCATAGAACAGATTTACCAGCCTTTATGCTGAATCTAGTCCATGCTGTACAGGATTTTGCATGTTTAATCACTGCTGTGTGACTCTGTAGTGCAGAAATAGTCAAAAAAGTGTGTTATTATGATGCCTCTCATTGTCCACTCTTCATACCTTGAATTAAAGTGCTCAGAGTAGCAGTTCACATCTTCAAAGCACACCACCAGTTATAATATGAAAATTATTGTGATGGAGCCATGTAATGGTATTCCCATTTTTAAAACTGGGGAATTGAAAGAGAGAGAGAAGGAAGGGTGAACTGAATTCAGATGCCTGGAACTTGAGAAAGATTTATGTGGAGGGATAGAATGTAAGAAAATAAAGATAGTGCAGAAGGTAGTCTCACACCTGAGGAGTTGCAGCTGTACTAGTCCCCAAAGATTAGGAACAGGCACGCCCTTAATAGGCCACAGCTGTGTCCAATAAGAAGACTAGTGCTACAAAAGAGTGGGTTAGCTGGGTGAGAATGGAGTTGGAGTTTATTGGCTGTGCTGTGAAGAAGATGGAGTCAGTGCTGTGAGGAGCTACACATGAGAACTCACCAAGAAGGTATGGCACTTTTGCAATAAGATGACAACAGATTTACATAGCATTTAGGAGCTGCTGCTCCTTATACTTGTGTTAAGTATGATGAAACATGCTTCTCTCTGGATATTATGTATGTAGTCTTACATGCATAGCATATGTATATTATAAGTTCCTTATGACTGCCAGTCATCTTTTTGAGATGGCAGACTGAGCTGTTCCCCAGACAGCTTTTTGAGAGGCAGACTGAGGTGTTCCCCATAGAGGTTCACCTGACTGCATCATTTCATCAGACCCTCTCTGAAACCCTTATCACTGGTGTCAATAGAGATACTTTAAGTGAGCGTTGGAGGCAGTAGGTTTTGCGTGGGACAGGATGTTGTATTTGTTATTTTTGATCATGTATTCTGAAGTCGCAAGATGAATTTGAAACAGTTATTCTTGGAAAAAACTGCACTGTACAGAGAAAAAGTCATAATCTAAGAAAAACATTAATGCCAGAAATAAAGGGTGCAGGTATAGAGTGACAACAGTTGAGTTGGATACACTGGAGGTAGCAATGCAATGATAATGGTTTCTGCCAGCAGCTCCTAATTTGAAAAGAACTTTATGAAATCCTTACCGTGCCTTACTCTGCCCCAGTTGGTGTTACTCTTTGAACATGTTGCTTAGCTGTTCCCATTTTTCTGTGAAAGCAAGCTTTTAAACAGAACCTCTGACCCTCTCACCTGACACCTGCTAAAGTTATATAGCATGAGACTCTCCACTTACCACTGAGCACCTGAAGCTGTAAGAGGACACATCTCCTTTGCTAGGTTGAGATTCCAAAAAGCTTGAAAACCTGTCTTTCTTTTCCCTTGAGCCCAGAGAATACTATTTGGACAGAAATATTGAGGCTGAGATGTAAGTCCATAAAAGATGAGCCTCCTTCCTCTTCTCTGTCTAGTCAAGCTGGACAATATAGATTCTGTGTTTCCTGAAAATGTTAATGAACTCTGCAAGCTGCCTGGAGAAACTAGAATGAGAAGCGTGCCTAGCAGTTGGATTTCAGGCATCATGAGTCAGACCAACCAACTTGTGTTTCTTGCATCCTTAGTGTCCTTGGAAAGGTTGTTTAACTGGTCAAGGATTCAGTTTTGTTTCCTATATAAGGAAAACAATAAACCTCATATGCACTTAAGGAGTGTTTAAGGGTTAGTTGATGCATACTTGTAAAAAGCCTTAAAAGGGCCTATTGAGAGACAACCTGTAATTATCATGTGCATCATGATTAGCTGAGATTGCTCCTCATGATTATCTGAGATTGCTTCTACATGTGTATGTGTACATGTATGCACCCAGCTGGTTTGGGTACAGTTTGCTGAGGGCACCTGCCCAGCACTAGATTGAAAAAGGAATTTTGAGGAGGTGAGTCTTCTGCTAATGTTAAATTACTTGCTTCAGTGGGAGTTGACATTTACTGAGGTGTTTCCTTTAGAAAAAGGAGGGGATGATGAAGGAGGAAAAGAAGTACTCCTCCTTGTATTTTGGTGGTTGCAGGTTCTTTCCTTTATCTACAGCATGCTTACAGACAAGATCTTACTAGACACCCTCACCTAGCCTTAAAAGATCAAAGGCTCCTTCATTCAAAGGAATAAGAAGATATTTTATGCTCTACAACCCTTTTAAGCCTATGGCTTCTCTCCAAGGGAGGTAGCTCTAATGGTGTTTCTGGTGATGTGTCTACTTGTCCACAAGAATCTAAATTGAAGCACCTCACCCCTCCAGTTTACAAACTCTGTGATATGTGTACCATACATGCAAGAGTAGGTCACTGTTATGAGAAGCTGTGTGGAAAAGGCAAAGAGGAATTTAGTAAGTCAAGTTCTACAACAGATGTTTCATAGAAAGGTGTGGACTTTGTTTCAGTTCAGTGATATTACTGATCTTGGAGAGGTACAAAGAAATTAAAGGTGTGGTTGAAGGTGGAGTCTTTTAGTAGGGCAGCTTCCCCCATCTCTGGATTTCATATGTATTTTTAACTTTCTTGCTTCTAATACCTTGAAAAGAAATGGAAGACCTTGAAGAAACAGTGATTTATTCTTTCATGGAAAATTTTAATGTTCATAAGTCTATAATCAGAGAATGTCTAAGACACATTTAAATGCAGGACTGGACCTTCTTATTGAAGAGTTACCTGAGCCTTCTTTAGGGTTTGACCAAGAACAGAATGCTGTGTGTTCAACTTGTGAGGTAGATAGAGGCAGCAGGGAGTTTCTGGGGTAATTATTTCTGGGGTAAAACTAGACAAGACTGGGTGCTCTTTTCACTGAGTGTTTTGGAGTGGAGTATGCCAATTCATCGAAACCAATCCAGTTTGCAGAAAATAGTTGATTTTTGAATTAATTTCCTAATTCAAATGGTTGAAGTTGCTTTTTGGAAAAGTTTTAGAACACGTGAGAACATTCCATTTTGATATTTTCTGATTTATTTCTTTTTAAGTGGAAATTACTTAATGATTCACAAGGTGCCAGAGGTTAAAATCAAAGCAAAGAACTGTAATTGACATAAAAACATTTTTTTAATGTATTGTCAGTTTATTCCCTTTTCTAAGACTTTTAGATTCTTGTACTGTTGTGGGAGAGGGCAACAAATCTCCAGAGGTAAGAAAATAATTTTGCAAACAGATTTAGTAAATGAGAGATGTTAAACCAAGAAGTTCTAATAATAGTTCTCTGACTGTCTGTGCCATGTTGAACAAAGCAGAAGCTTGTATTATCACCAGGACTCCTGCTGCTCACAGAATCACTTTGGTTGGAAAAGACCTCTAAGATCATTGAGTTCAGCCGTTGACCAATCACACCAATCTACCTAGACCTTGTCTAACTAGACCATAGCACTAAGGGCCATATCCACTAACCTCTTGCTCACCTCTAGGGAGGGTGACTCCATCACCACCCTGGTGAGTCTGTTCCAATACTTAACAACCCCCTCTATGAAGAAGTTCTTCCTGATGTCCAACCTGACTCTCCTGTGGTGCAGCTTGAGGCCATTTCCTCTCCTCCTGTCACTGGTTGGGAGAAGAGGCCAATCCCCACCTGGCTACAATCTTCTTTCAGGGAGTTGTAGAGACTGATAGGGCTACATCTGGGATTCCTTTTCTCCAGGCTGAACAACCTCAGCTGCTCCTCATAGCGCTTATGTTCTAGACCCTTTGCCAGCTCCATTGGACATGCTCCAGTACCTCAATGCCTTTTTTGCAGTGAGGGGCTCAAAACTGAACACAGGATTCAAGGTGCGGCCTCAGTGTGCCGAGTACAGGGGGACAATCACTGACCTGGTCCTGCTGGCCACACTTATGCTGATCCAAGCCAGAATGCCACTGGCCTTTGTGGCCACCTGGGCACACTGCTAGGTCATGTTCAGATCCATTGTGCAGAGCTGCAGTACTGGTCATCTGAAAATTGCAGCACAGGCTCATCCTTCTCTTTGGGAAGGTTTAAACCCATTTTTTAATGGTGCCTTTTTGAATGCTTGTCTTTACCTATTGGATTTTGAGCCTTTAGGTTACAAGTCCAAGGTATTCCCTGCAAACCCAAGTCAGAAATACTTTTATACCTATGAAAGCTATGGCTGTGTTAATCATACGACTCTGGAGCAGAACTTTGAGGAAGAACACTACATTGTGCAAAGCATGAAATCAGTCCATGGGAACTGGTAAGACCTGCTTTATTCTTTTTTTGATACTGAAAGTGAGTTGAGAACTGTTGTTAGCTTGTGAGAATCAAGGTAGCACTTGACCATTCCTGTTTATTGACTGACTGACTACACAGAAGGCATGTGAAAATGAATAATATTCTTCCTAATAAAATTGCCGGGAGTTGCAAAGAGAACATGATTCATGCAGATTTTATTAGCTGGCCCTTTTTTGTGTATGATGACAACCTATCTCAAACTGAAATAAAGTGAGGCTCTTTCATGCTTGCCAGAATATATTTAGCTTTCCATAACTTACTCACCTGGTTTGGAAGGTAGCTTGATTGTTTTTTTCAGGAAAGGTGCCTGCTTTTGCCTTGCTTCATGATCAATAAGCAAAATGCAAGGAACATGAGTAGCTGATACAAGGTCACACACTGAACTATCTGTTAGCTGCCTTTTGAACTGTAGACCAGTCTGACTTATGATCAGGCAAATGACGACCAGCAGTACTTAGCTTCTTTTTCCTGTCTTTCCTCATTCCTCACATGCAAATCAGTCCCCCTCACAGTCAGGGATTTCTTGCTTAAATTCAATGTTTTGTACAAAAGGCACCAGAATGGACACGTCAATTCACGGGGTGTCTCCTGGCATTGTGCTGGGCTGACTTCCGAACCCAAGTGAATGAATGAGGTAGAACTGGATTGGAGACTATCTAAGGGACAGAGAGTTGGTCATAGGGAGATCACAACTGGCAGAGGGCAATGGTCTTCTGCTAAATCTTTCATGATTCAACAGATGATGCTACATCTCTATCACAGGGTCTGAGCTCACTAAAGCTTCACAGTCAGGGAAGTAAAGCCTTTAGATATGCTTGGCAGGACAGAGTGGGGGCGCTGGGGACACTCTGAAGATAGCCTTTCCCTCTTTTACAGTTGTATCTAAAGACAATTATTGTACTATTCCTGCTGACAAGGTTCTCTTAAAAACATATACTTCATTGTGTGCTACTTAGTTTTTGAAGTGGTTGCTAAAGATTAGGCTCACTGTGGAGGCTGCGATGGGGAACTGCTGTTGATGTAGAGTGAATAGTACTCCTGTGCCTTTTGGAGGGGCAATTTGGATCTCCTCCCTTGGTGCTTTTGTAGCATGCTGTTGGCATGCACTTGCCTGGCTGCTGCTCTCCCAGGCTGATCCCTGCTCCTTCAGGTAGGTCACCATTTCAGCTATTGTTTTCTGTTGGGCAGATCAAACAGTATCCAGTTTTATCTGCTGTGCTTTATCTCCTGTCATGAAAATCAATTCTCCCATCCTCGTGTGAGATAGACTATTCCCTCATCAAATGCCTCATGTCTTCCTCCCTCAAACTCTTATTTTAACTTGTCTATGGTTTGACCAGGTAGTTTGTTATATTGCTACATGTGGTTTATACAGCTGGGCCTCTGAAGGGGAAAGAACCCTCCCAAACCTGCAGCTTACATACTTCTTTCTCCACCTCCTCTTCCTTCTCTCCTCCCCACCCCCCACACCGGAAAAAAAAATTCAACTAATCAACGGTTGTATCTATTAAAATATTAGTCTGTGGGATACTACATGCAAGAGCAAATCCTACAGAAACCTCTTGCACCTGCAGGGGAAATGTTCCATATATGGCATCAAGGCTGGCAGAGACTTGATTCGGAATAAAATTTAAATGATTCTGGTCGTTTTGCCACATCCTGTTTCTCTCACTTATGCATGCACTATTTTGATAACCAGCAAATACTTCTCAGTTTGCTGGAGCTAAAGATAGCCTTGAATTGTAGCATTAGTACCCTGCTCCTTTAGAAGTGCTCAGGCTCTCTCCCCTTGGGGCCAGCCTCAAAAACTGGGGTGAGACTAAGTTTCCTTCCTGCCATTTCTTTAGGTTTAGCATGATTTCATAACTGCTTTTGAAGTGTTTCAGAGTAACCCAAGCAGGAGGAGCTGCAGAGTTTCAATTTTGGGTTACTCAATGGCCAGTGTCATCTCTGTCTTTGTTTTCTTGTGATCCTTTGTTTTGTGTGAGATATAAAGTAGATGAAGAAAAGCAGTTGGTATGCTTCAATTTCCTGACTTTGCCTGGGGGCCTTCCCATGTAAACTGTTTCTAGGATTAGGGCTCTTTTGGTATGTGAACCATTATCTAGATCCCTTGGCTGAAACTTAGTGTTTACCTTGATCCGATAACATGTTAATAGTGTAAATGCTTTGTATAGAGCTTTGACTTGGACTAGTGTTTTCCTAATGAAGAAAACATGGCATCTGTCCTGTGAAGACTGACTAAGAGAGTAAGACTTGTTCAGTATTGAGAAGAGAAGGCTCCAAGGAGACCTTGCAGCACCTTCCAGTGCCTAAAGAGGACTTACAAGAAGGCTGGAGAGGGACTTTTTACGAGGGCATGTAGTGATAGGTCAAGGCGGAGTGGCTATAAACTGAAAGAAAGTAGAATTAGATTGGATACATTAGGAAAAAAATCTTTACTGTGTGGGTGGTGAGGCCCTGGAACAGGTTGCCCAGAGAAGTTTTGGATGCCCCATTCCTGGCAGTGTACGAGGCCAAGCTGGATGGAGCTCTGAGCTACTTGCTCTAGTGGAAGATGTCTCTGCCCATGCAGGGGGGTGGAATGAGATGATCCTTCCAATCCAAACCATTCAATGATTCTATGAAATAAGGAGGAAGACTACAAATCCAGTTGAATAACTGTCAGGGATTAAAATGGAAAATTGGCTTAATAGTGCTCCACTGCTGGAAAATCCCAGTCTGGGCTCCAGAGCAGTTTGTGTGCACACTCAGATGCTTACCTGTGCTGTTGCATTCAGCCCTAGTGAATACAGGTCTCCTCTTGAACCTGAGATCTAGTTACAATTAGTACTTTGCTACTCTCAAGTTTGAAGAATGACTAGGCTGGGGTTTATGCAGGTCTGTCACACATTTTGAAAACCAAGTTCTTTCTGATATTTGATGCTTTCTAGGCCTTTCACATTATCTATGTTAAGATGACTCAGACTTTGGTATATGCATGCTTTTGTTCTTCCCAAGAGAAACAGAGATGTATATTTTAACTAGATACTTACAGAAGATTTTCATAGGACAAAAGTGATAAGGAGCTCCTGCTACAGGCTTATATCTTCTTCATGCTTCTTTTCCTTGGTGTATCAGGAGATGCTAGCCATCCTGATGCACTGTAGCCATTTAAATAGCACACAAAATCCTTGGCAGTGCAGTTCCTAATAGCGCAGGATGCTGCACTCCCATGCAGCAGCTGGGAGCCCAGCACTGGGCACATTTGCCATTACCACCAGTCATTTGCTATCTGTGGATCATCTGGAGTGATGATGAAGTCAGTGAGACTGTTCAGGTAAGCAAGTCCAGTATTTTGGGGTGCCTTGCTCTTATCGGCAATCCTGGAACTCCTCAGCTAAGTGAGACTAATAGCATTTGGCTGTGTGTGTGTGGAGAGTTGTGTTCTTTCCATTAAACAAAACGTGACCGCTACAGGTTCTCCTTTTCTGGTGTAAACACCATGTCTACACCAACTGGGGAACCTCTGTACTAGTGCTGCTGATTCCAAATAAAGTAATAGTGACAGAACCCTTCCCTGGAACTTACTCTGTTAAATTCATAATGCAGCAGTGCAAGAAAATGAACTCATTGGACCAGATCCTTACAACTGTTGTAAATCTTGGTCACCTTATGGACTTTGCTGGAAGAATTCCAGAGTACACAAGGAAATGAATGGGATCATTCTCCTTCTTTGTTCCCTATCAGGACCACCACCATGTATATTTAATTTTACTTTTAGTATTTATATGTGGCTGATGCTTCCTGTCCATGGCAGGGAAGTTGGAACTAAGTGATCCTTAAGGTGCCTTCCAACCCAAACCATTCTGTGATTCTAAAAAATATTTGCTTGCCTATTTTTTCCTCATTGCTGCTGCTGATGTTCTATGACCAGTTCTGCGAGGTAGAGATGTGGTTTGTTATCAAGTTTCAGGTTGCATTGCTCATCCCTTCCCCTTTCTCCTCCTTCTCTGCTTTGTGGAGCAGATGGTGTTAATTCCTATGGTGGCTCTTGATACCACTGAGGTCTCTTCCCTAATGCCTGTACTGTACCAGGAAAACTCCCTGTGGTATTCTTGGAGAAGAGAACACGCAGTTGATTATTATTTTTTATTTATGATTTTTAAGATCCTATTAGGATTATATTTCTTTTTGCTATGCTCTTTCACTTCCCCTTCCAACCTGTCCCAAAGATCTGTGTTCTGAAATTCTCTGCAACCTGGGAATATTGCTTTTTAATACTGCTGTAAGTTACATTATTTTGCATTCCTACAGGCATCTACCCACCAACTGCATGTTTACCTTTGTAAACATCCTCTCATGTTGATTGTACTTACATTTTTTTCAAGCAGAAATGCTGATTCTTTTTCATGTAACAAAGGTCATTCTATTGCTTTCTGTTTCAATTAAGAGGCTGAAGCACCACTAATTGCCATTTTTAATTAGCCCATTCTTTAGTGCCCCTTTTTTCATCCTTTGGGCCTCCCCCTCTCTTGTATTATACAAGAACAACACGATAATTGTTAAAACACATCTTCCTCTCCCCTGGGCCACCAGTGTCTCCTGCCCACACCTGGCAGACCCCCTGTGATGTTTTTTGGACTTCTCCAACTCTAGCACCACATCCCTGTCTTCAATACACTTAATTTCTCCCTCCTGACCTTTCTGATTGTTTTCAACTATATATTTTTCTCTTTACAGATAAGTCAGTGACTTTATATAGGTGAAATCAGGAATAGGATTTCACCTCCTGTATCTGAATGCTTTATTTATTGTGCCAGCCTTTTCTCCTAATTCAGCTTGCTGAGTTGCTCCAGCATTCTCCTGCCATAAATGTCTCTATGCATTTTCATGTATCATATAACGATGCCTCTTTGACCCTGTGCATTGTGCTGCTCAACTTTCCTCCAAACCATTCATAAAATCCTCCTTTTAGGCTAGCCTGCCTTTGCTGCTGTGCACCCCAGGCTTTTATGCCACATAGGAAGCCAAATCCTGATGCTACTGATTTGAAATGTTGTCTTTTGCTTCACTGAGATGAAGACTGAGTTCACTGTCTGCAGATTTAAATATTATGAATGGGGGGAAGTGGGGAGTGAAATGACAGGAGAAAAAGAATCATTAAATTCATTACGCCTGCTGAACAGATCCTGTAGGCTCTTGCTGTTGAGGCATTTGTCCTCCCATGCTGCTGGTTTTTGTCACCTTTGCTGTGCTATGCTTAATTTAGATTGTAAATTCCTCACATTAGACTCTTTCTGTTTCATTTGTCCTTAATGTGGCATGCCCACAGATGGAATTGTGCAAATGTAGTAACTCAAGGAGAAGATGTAGTCTTCTGAAAATTTTACCCAGTTTAAGTAATTTTCAAAAAATAATCATAAATAAATCACCTTTTCATAGTACCAAACAGGAAATCTCTGGGCAATGGTCAGGATCTCAGTGGAAAGTCTAGCTTCACTGTGTGACAGTGTAATGACCACAGTAAGGTACAGAACAGAAGCCTGTGAAGGAACATTTTGTTCATCACCTTTGCATCTGTGCCAGGCTGAGGGCTAAAAATCCTTAAAATTCTTTGTATGGGCAGATGTAGTTTTCCTTTGAAAATATGCACACAGGACTAACCTCAGTATGGCCTCCAGCAAGTGTTCTCTGTGGTTCTGTGTTATTAGAGAGGACAAACAGTGATCCTGTGCTTTTTCTTACAGCACTATGCACAGTTTCCTATATCCTGTCTCAGGTGAATCCTCAAAGGCCTGAGCCATCCCAGTGACATAATGCTTTAGAGTAGCTGTGGTTTTGTGGAGAGCAGTGTGTTTGGCTCAGGCAGTCCTAATGATGTACTGAGTGGTGGTTATGTTATGGCCGAAATGAAAGAGGCAAGAATTGCTCTGTACAGCCAGAGCTCAGAGTGGAGGTGAGGGAGCAGAGCAGGATGTTTCTGGGGAGCTGCATGACTGTGCTGTTCACCCCCTTGTTCATTAGTAAGTGGCCTGTGCCCTTTGTGGTTTACAGAGCAATGTATTCCAGTTACATCAAACTCTGATACTGCCTGATAGCAATGGCACAATGGATTCAACTTTATTTTGCAGCTATCACAAGCTAATTTCATTCTTGCTGAAGTCACTGGCTAAACAAAGCCAACATTCCTCTCTGACACATGTGAGATTCCTTCCCCCCTTCTTTTTCTTTGTCTGCTTAAGGTTCATTTTAAAACACCAAAGACCTGATTCTCCTGTTGTTCCTAGATTTCACTGGTTTAATTTCTACAACTTGCACAGTTCTCTTGGTTTAGAGAGGTGATAAAAGAAAACCAGAGTCTCTTTCATGTTATGTGACAAGCCAGTGGTGGCATGGTGCACTGGGATAGAGCTGCTTCAGCTAGCAGTGAAGGTCTGTCTGTTTTGCTGCATCTGTTGCTTTGATATTTGAACAGGACTCTTCTGAGCCAGTCTCTGTCACTCCTTAATTAGCCTGTCACTCCAGGGAGGAAAGAAAAAACTCAACAAAAAAGCCTGAGACAGGAATCTAATGTGGCTTTACTGAATGACAGGGCACAGCACAAGGCTGGCCAAAGAAACATGTATTTAAACAAATTACTTCACGTTTACACATCAGCCCTTGAGTGAGCATCTTGCATAATCTAAGATGGAATGTTGGGAAGCAGTTACCAGCAGGAATCTCAGTACATCTCTTGTAAGCACAAAGGTACACATGAGAATAGTGGGGAAGGGAAGTCAGGGATCTGCAGCTGGGATCAGGGCACAGGGATCAGGCAGACCCTGTGCCACAGGCTGTCCTGAAGGATATTGGTGAAAGCACTGGCTGACTGGTTGGGAATTTCTGTTTTCATGTGATGGGGTCATGTTCACCTGAGAAACAGCTACACTCAGTGTCCCTAGGATTTGCACTGGAACAAAATGTATCACAGGAGTAAGTAAAATTTTTCAACTAGGCTGGAATTCCTGCTGTGTGAGAGGCCAGAGTTTAGTGAGAGCCAGTTAGAAGCTCCAGAGCATGTTTGAGCCAAGGATAAGAATGGCTATTGAGGGATTTAAAGCAAATGCAGAACACAGGCTTGGTTATTGTTTCAGTCACTTCTGAACACTGAGTGGTCTGTCCATTTTATGAACAGGTGTTGCTCTTTTTGCAAGAGGCAAGAGTTCAAGTTCTCAAGTATATAGCTCAATTAGAGTGCTCTCACCTAGTATTTTTAGCTAATACAACAAGTGTAACTCTGATATTCTGCAAAGCAAGTGCTGAAGTCTTAATATGTACCTTGATTTTCTTCCTAAGGTCAGCTGCCACTTTAATTTCTTCACAACCCTGTTTTTCATGCTAGAAAATATACTTAACAGTTACGTGGTGTGAAATCTCCTTTTGTTTTTTCCCTGTAACATGGTATTTTCTCCAAAGAATATTTAACCAGGGAGTTTATCTTTGACATAACTCTTCAGTGGAACTACATCAGAAACAAATTTTGTCCCTAGAAACCAAGTAATGGATCAAAGATTTATCATTAGAATATCTTGTACTCTGTGACCCTGTAAATGCTTTCCACATCAGAGGCATCCTTCTTTAGGACAAATGAGATAACACACTTTACTACAGTTTGTTGTAGGCTTGTTTCTTTCCACATTGAAATAGATTTGACTGAAATTACTTCTTGTTGCTGGATTTACAAATCTGTTGGGTTAAATCTTCGTCCTGATGAGCTTGTCTAATATTGTCATCAGGAATGGAAGCTTTTCCACAGGCTACCCTGCTAATGTGTACCATTACTAGGCCTTGAATATGTGAGATAAGTGGATTCTTTTTATTATTTCAGCTAGAAAGTAAATTGCTAAGCAGCTGATTTAAGGTAAATCAATGTAATACTTATCTAAAACAAATAAAGTCGTATAGAAAGTCACTGAGTTAAACATGTACATGTTTTAACCAATGCAGTTAGTCCAGAAATAGACAACTTTTGATGATGGATGTTGCAATTATAAGCGACTTGTGACTTCCTTGCTTCCAGAAATTACTGCTGCCACAGCCTCCTAGAAGAGCAGTTTGTGTGCTTTCATTTCAGGTGACATCCATCAGTTTAGTTCTGGCCACCACTTTAAACCATTCAACCTAACCCAGTTTCTTTTGCTCAATGAAAATTGGAAACCTTCTTCAACAAAACTGGGTCAGTAACCTCTGGTATAGTGGTACCATCACCATTGCAGGTGATGCTAGATGAGGACGTTTATGCCTAGCAGAAATTGGTACAATCTCTTTAGGTAACTTGCTTTTTGGCACATGTGGTCCTGAAGAAATAGGCTCACTGTAGTACAGGTGCTGATGATACTGTAATCTGACTGCTACTGACAGGGTTTTGATTCCCAAGACACTGTGTGAGGATGCAAGTTTCATTAAGTTCTCTCAATGTATTTCTTTGTGGTTTCCCCCCTCCTCTTTATTGAAAAGGGTGGCTGAAAAACTTGAGTCTTCACTACAGATTTAAATGGCTCATAACTGGGGCTTTCCATGCTTCACAAAGATGCTATTACTTGCCAGTAACTTTTTTGTTAATGGATCTTCCTAGTTAACTATGAACTACATAGAGAAAAATATGGTGGTCAAGGTGTCTGTTGACCTGCACCAGTTATGGTACTTTGGCATCTAACAGACAAAGTACAGCTCTGGGTTCACTTCTCATTTGTCCCATCAGTATAAAGGGCAAAAGTTAGGTACACTAGGCTGAGGCAGTTGTGGAAATTCTCATTTTTGTACTGTACATCAGGGAGCCTGAGGTAGGAATAGCAAAATAAGTTCAGATTTAATAAGAAGAAAATGGAGTCTTTACTAGAACTGAAGCATCTTGGATGACAAATTTCTGAAAAGTAAAAACTACTTCCTCTATCACTTTTACATTCCTGCTTGCAAATGGAGTAGTCAAAGAATAGCCAAAATAGTGTGAAAGTGCTCTTGTGGGATAGTGAGCCTGCAGGAAAGGCAGATGTTTCTGCTCTCCCAGAGCTGTGCTCAAGTGGAATCTTAGCTCAAACTAGGCAGTGCCAGACCAGGCAGTTTGTGTCCAAATCACAACTGAAGCAATTTGCTAGTGAGATTCCAAGGTGGCTGGCTAGAGAGCTGCAATAAAACCTCCCAAAGCCGTAAGTTAGGCCTGAAACAATTAGCTAGCTTTGTGTGCCTGCCCCAAATTGCTGGTGTGTGAGAGAAGGCAGTTTATTTTAGTTTCCAGAGTTATCTATAGTCTAAAAATTTAGTTATTAATTTCCTATATAGGGTTTATTCAAGTACAAGTATATGTACATTATAAAATATTTATAAGGATAGTTACAACATGGAAATATGGTGTCTGTTTCTGGCTGTACAAATTTTGGAGGAAGAAAATGGAAAAATACTCTGAACTGGAGGCATTAAAAGGGACTGCTAGCATGAAATTCCAGGTCAGAAGACTCAGGCATTAGATTTGCCTTCTAGTTGTTTTAAACTATTTTTTTTCTCATCTCTGTATGAAAGTTGTGGAAAATGGCAATATCCAGATTTAAGCAAAGAATTGTCAAAACTGCAGTGTAAGCAAACAGAGGTGCATTAGCTTTTCTTTTCCTAGTGTCTTCTGTACAGTGACCTTCAATATGACTTCTGTTAACAGGAGGTTAAAAAGCTTTTGATAGGAACATGAACTTTGAAGTTGGTTGTATTCCTATTATCGGAAGCTTTGTTACAAGAGATTTCCACCCTTCCCACCCCACTGTAGAGAGGTTTTTCTTGTGGATGGAACAGAAGGTGAGTGCTTTTCCCAGGAGAGCTCACAGCCTAGCGTGAGTATTACAAAATCACCACCTAGCTCCTCTTCCTTCTTCCTATAGGAATAAGTTTCTCTTTTGTTTTCATGAGGTCAAATTCACTGATGAGGTTTAATGGAGTGTGGTCTGCCTCCGGTGTCCATTTTACTCATATGATAATTTCTACACAATCTCAAGCAATCATGGTCTGTCAGGACCTCCACCTCAGGGGCGATTTGGGCATCTGCACAGTGTTCCATTAACATCAAGTGTGGGCTTTGAGTCAACAGTGACTCAGAACTGAGGGCAGAATGTTGCTTTGTGAAATACCAGCTATGCACTCTGTACTGCCTGGGATTTTTATGAATTGCAGAGCATCCCAAGAGATTCTGATTTATTTCTTGAGTCAATGGGGCTTTGGTTAGTTAGGGGCTGTTCTGAAATCCTTCTGCTGGTGATGTACTTGAGACATCACCAAGTACTTGATGTACAAGTGCTTGGTGGTTGTACTGGATGCAGTGTGAGCTGTTCCAGAAGCAGTAAAGTTTCTATCTGTTTGTTTTAACACATAACAGAAGATTGTTGAGGCTACCAAGAGCATTGGAGAGGCATATTTATTTATTTATAGACACACTGTTTACATATCATAGCTTGATGAAAAGCTGAAGTCATTACGCTTGAACCAAACATGTGACTGTAGTTATCTGCATCACGCTGCATGGCTGTAGGCCAAGGCAATATATGTATGTATTTTGAGCTGCAGTTGTGCAGCTGAAGCACTTGTTCCTTTAGTTTGCCTTTGCTTCTCTGTTGAAAGTTAATATCCCCTCAGTGTGCCACCTAAGCTTCTTTTAGATATCTCTTTTAAAAGTAATTCAGATTAGCATAAACAATTTAAGCAGCAGGTCTCTTTGCTTGAGTTTGTCTCAACTGATGGTTAGGGAATGCTTACACAAGCCCCTTGGCTGGTGGCAAGGGTGGTAACTTCTGGCAAAGGCCTTGGGCATGAAGTGGCAAGTGGCAGACTCTTCATGTAACACGATGGTGCTTAGAGGACAGGTGACAAACTCATTTCCTTTCATAGTTTTTTTCATATATAAGCCTTGTTTTGCCTATGTAGCTTCCACTGGTAGCCACATTAATTTAAATGGAATACAATGTTCATGAATTTTCTTTTCTGAATCACCACTGGGATTTACTATAATGGGATTCTGCAGTGTACAAAGGTGGAGCTAGGGGGTAAAAAGTCACAGCACGTGCAGAATTGAACTCCTTATTCTGCAATGGTGCATCCAGTGTGAGCAATATCACAAGGGTTATGCCTGTTTCTTATGAATGGTTCTTTTTGAAAGAGTGATACTTTTTTTGCTGATATGTTGACAAATGCACAGGAGTAATTGTTCTTCCTGTTGACAGGGTTGTGCAGATTATCCGTTTTGGAGGAATTTTTCTTCTGTCTCTAAACACTGCTTCTTTCTTCTTTGGAGTCTCTATTGGTGCACCTTCACAATATCATCTAGGTGAATAGGGAACCACATCTGGGCTTCTGTCAAGGGTAGTCTCTTAATGAGAGAACCAGCCATGTTTTTTGTTATATTTGCTCTTGGAAGTATATGAATGTCTTGCTTGCATGCAGAGATAAACTGGACAGGGTGGATAGATAGAAGGATGTATGGTTGGTAGTGCAGGATGAGAGAAAAGGGGGTAGAGGAACAGTGCTGCAAGAAAAAATAGCAGGAAAGTTGAACTTTGTGGCCTCTTGGAAGGCCCAAGGTAGTGGGCACAGTAACATTGACTAATGTGTCTGGGAAAACTGTCTTGTCCTCTTCAGAGTGTCTGTATGATCACACTTGTTTTGCAGCATGGATGGCAGAAACTGTGAAGAGGCTAACAGAGCAAAATGAGGCTGAGTTAACAAGTTAATGACTGCTGAGAGTGAGGGTGAAGAGCCTTGCGATACATTGAAACAACAGAGGCAAGTCCTAAAACCTCCTTGCTTCCATTTCTTTCAAAATATGAAAAAAGGAAAAGAAAAAGCTGGATCGGTGAAGGATGTGTAGGACTTGCTGACTGAAGTGTAGGTCTGTAATTGGTTTTAGCCAGTGCTGCAGTCTCGTCTGCCAGCAGTTCCTGATCATATGCCCCAACCTGACACTGCCTTTCCTTGTACCAGATGTGAAGTGGTTAAGGCAAGAGAACCCATTGCACTTAAAGCATTTTGCTTTGTTTTTACATCATTCTTTTACATTTAGTGATTGTGTGAGAGCTTGTGTGGCATAGCGGGGGAAGACAGACATGATGGGAACAGTGGGAGGAGAAGGGTAGAGGACATTTATTTCAAGGTCAGTGCAAGCTACTGCTGTCTTTAACTGATTGTGGGACTGTGGCACAGAAGGCACAGAATGGCCATGTAGTAGGCAAGGAAGCAGATAAAACATGTCTGGTTGATTAAAATAGTGCAGGTGTTGAAGGTAATGTACAGGTCCTGTGCTTGGAGACAGTTCACGTCCCCATGCCTGTAGCTTCTCTATCAGCAGAAAAGCAGATAAATCCCTCAAGGGGCTCCTGTGGGGTATAATTCAGTAAAGACCTCAGGAGGAGAGCTTTGTAGAGATAAGCAGTGTTTGTAGATTGAAAGCAGGTGCCTGTGCTGACCAAGAAAGTTTGCAGCATTTACACTTGACTGGAAGTGAGCAAGTTTCTCTGGCCTGGTGCAGACCTTTCTTCAGGAATTGTGCTGCCACTTTGTAATGCTGAGTTTGTGCTGCACATTTTGGTCTGCAGCCTTCAGTGATGAAAAATAGAGCTCAGCAGCCTTCAAGCGTTGCTTATTTGTCCTCATGTGTGTGGTGGAGTGTTGACTTTCACTGAGACTCTACCCTTAAGTAGGTTATATCAGGTAGCACCTGCAGGATAGGGAGATGGCACAAAGCAATTGATCTAGCAGCCCACAGCTGGGAGAGCAAGGGCAGGATGTTGTCTGAAATGTCTCAGTGGTGCAACTGACTACTTTTTGCTTCTTTTTGGTATATATCCCTAGGCCCTGTGTAGTCTCAAGACCCTCCAAAAAGGGAAGAACAAGCCACAGTGCCAGCAGGAAAAAATTATTGATGATATTGAGGGGCATGAAGAGGTGGTGTTTAATTTTATTTCAAATAGGGACTGTTGTGACATTAATGAAAGTGCACAGAGGTCTGGAGAAGGGGCCGACTTGCTTCTCTCTTGCTTCCTTGTAACTCTGCTAAGCAGACATTTCTGCTTACTCCTAGTTTTCTCCACTAAACGTTCCCAGGTGCGATGATTTTTTTTAGATCTCTTTCTGTTAAAGAGGGCAAAGAGAGACCATTTTGAGTCCTCCAGAATGTGCTAGGTTTTAAAGAAAAATCTGAGGTCTTGATTTTACAATAAGACTGACTCTTCGGTTTGTTTCTGTATATTTCTGGTGCTACTAATCAGTTCTGTGCTGTTTTACTATTTTAACATATTCTCAGGTCAAAAACTACTCTTGCACATAATGTTGACTGTCATAGAATCATATAGGTTGGAAAAAGCCATTGAGATCATTGAGTCCAACTATTAATGTAGCACTGGAGTTCCACATCTAAATGTCTTTTACATACCTCCAAGGATGGTGACTTAAGCACTTTTCTGGGCAGTCTGTTCCAGTCCTTGATAACTCTTTTGGTGAAAAACTTTTTTCCAAATATCCAACCTTGACATTTCCTGGTCCAACTTGAAGCCTTTTCCTCTCTTCCTGCCCCTTGTTAATTGAGTAAAGAAACTCACACCATAAATGAGCTTCCTCAAGGAAGACACATTTTGTATCTTTTTATCTACCAGACATATAACAAATGCACTTTTACTTTCTCCCTTGGTAAAATAGACCAGCCATAACAAAATTTTAAGCATGGAATTTTGTTACTTTGCAAAACTGCTGTGCTCAGTAGTGTAATTTGAGTGAGCCCTGGCTTTCTGGTTGCACCTCTTTTGTTCCAGAGATGTTCCCTTTTTCCAGCATTACAGATGTGTGAGTGGAGTGGATGTCAAATACTGTAGTATTTGGTGTACTTTTGTTTCTTGCTGTTCTTTATCGCTACAGTTTAGCACTTTTTCTTTAATATTCTGGTTGTTGTAAAAACATATGGGAACAGTGGGCAAGAAGGAAACCTACAAAAGTTCTTACAAGAGGAGATGTGCTGAGTTGTGGGGCCATGCTGCCTGAGGTGCCTGCCTGGGGCTCTGACAGGCTCCCCATGCCTTGCCAGGCTTCTCAGCAGCACCTGCCCAGCTCCCTGCTTTAGTAGGAATGGCGAGCAGCTGCTCATGGTCAGCACTTTCAGGCCAGGAGCTTTTCCACATAACAAAGCCTGTGGTGCTTCTGGGCTGGCTTCCTCTTGGGTTCTCATCTAAGTCAAAAAAGGATGTAAAGATAGAGTGATTTCTGCTGAAAAAAATGGAAAGCATGAGAATAAACCTGCAAGACATCGCTTTGACTGAAGTCTGAACAGGGCAAGAGGAAGGGAATTACTACTTCAAGAAAATCAAAAGACATTCATCAAAAGGCAGTGCTGTGTATCCACCTGGCAGGAACACACAAGTTTATTTTTGTCCTGGAAAGCTGTTTCTGAATCTTTGAAATGTAACCCTTGTTACTGCAAGTTTGAGGAGTTTGCTGAGTATCAGACTGCTGAGCAATTCACTTTGCTTCATTTTTGTCTCCTTCCTTCTCCTCCGCAAGGAAGACATCTTTCCAAGCTCCTGCCCCCTCTCAAAATGCCGTAGTAACCCACCAGCTTTGCCAGAAAATGCTTAGCACATTAGCAGGTTTAAGTAACATAGTTGTAATCGTTCAGAAGGCCAAAGAGCTGCATAGATTTCATTCCAGTGTCCTTTCCAGCCTTTTGACAACACTTGGTGGGCAGAGTTACAAATGAAGCCCGTGGTATGGATGAAATATGAGTTGCTGCTCTGCCCAGAGAAGCAAGTTGTGTATGTGTGGATGTGGCAGAGGGAGGAGAGCTATGAGGTCAGCTGGGTGTCTGTAGTGAGAGAAGTGTGAATGGCAAGAGTAAGTTTTCCATTACATAGTGTCCAAATAAAAATGGTTGTAGTTATTGAGGTTATCTGTTCTAGAATGAAAAAAAAGGGGTCAGTACTGCCCTATCCAGCATTCTCTTTAAATAAGCTGTGTTTTTGCCCTGTTGTTCTGGCTGTCTTAAATGATTCCTGTAATTCTCTAAATTGTAATCCTGTAATTGCTTGTATGCCAGATTCTGCTCACAGCTTCAGGAGTATGACATCAGGAACTATTCTTCCCATGTTAATGGAGTGTTGCTAATTTTTTTCTTCTTAATGTGATGTAACTGAGAGCACTTCTTGGTCCCTTCTGTATTAACACCTGTTAGCAAGAACAGAGAAGGTCCCCACTCTGCTGCATGGAGACAGAGTAGCTTATCTTTCTTGCAGATGTTACTGTCTTTTTGTCTGCTTGGTGTGAGGAGGCATGATGGAGCACAGGAATGCATCATATCTTTTCTATTCCTCTCCCTGCTGGTTTGGGGCAGCAAAAAATGAGAGGGGATTAGGGACCGATTAGCAAAATGAATAGGAGAAGGCTTAAGAAACTCCTGTTTTCTAGAGCATGGGATCTGACTTTTAGGTGGTGGCTGCAGGCAGGGCTGCAAGTGGTGTATATGCAGAGAGAATGCATACACCTACTTTGTTTTCCCAAAATTACAATACTGGAGGCCTTTGGTGTGCAAAAGCTGCTTTCAGGTTCTCTGACTGCCTGCAAAGTTCAGGCTCAGCCCCACTCTCACATCCCCTTGCAGTAGGCTGGCTCAGGAGCTGACCCCCAATTACAAAGACGGAGGGTCACACAGCTGAATGACAGGACCTCGCTTCTAAAGAGTCAGTAACCCAGTCCCAAGTTACTTCTAGCCTGGGAGAAAATTTAACTTTTACCTCCATGCAAAACAGTCCCTTCCAGTTCCCTTTGCCTCTTTAGCTCCATAGGAGCTTCCCTCACAAAGGTGAGATACTGCTGATTGTCTCCTGCACTGCTGCAGGGCTACACAGTTTCTTGTCTTTGCCCCATTCTGGGCCTAGGTGAACGCAGCAGCAGCCCTGAGCTCCTCCCACAGAGGTTAAACACTCTCAGCTGCCTGGTCAGACGGTGTCCTGCTTTGTGTCAAGTAGGTGCTACTGTATTCCCTTTCCAACACTGCACAATAATGAGGTCTGAATCCCTTAGGGAACAGAGCTTGAGCGCTGCCCTGTAATGTAGGCTGTCACTACAGGGCTGTAAATACCTTTAATAACTGTTTATATTGGTATTTCCTTGCTGCAGTGCAGAACCACCCTGTAGCTCATTGGAAGTGTGTCTGACCATGCTGCAGTCAGGTGGTCTTCACCAGAAACACACAGGCCTGTGTACAGCTGAGTACAAGTTGTGTGGCAACATCTTAGGAGGGCTGATCTTCAGTGTTTTCAGGATTTTTAAAAAAATCTTTGCTCATTATTTGGAGACACAGTGTGCTGGAGTGATTGGATATTCTCTCTGGAGGAAGCAAGGGCTCAATGAGTAGTATCTACAGGGAGGATCAGGGTTCACTTAGAAGGACTAAAGGAAAAAGTGCTTATGTTTGTCTGCTTTTTTTGCATACCCCTTCATTGTCCATGGACCAAGTGATGATTGTTTATACCAGGTGGTCATAGTTACTATTGTATTAACAGAAAAATCAAGAAGGAACATTCAGATTTTGCAGAATTGATAGGTTACTCCACTCTTTTTGGGTCAAGGATGTGTCTAGTGCAACATACTGTCTCTTAAAAACAGACAGAAGAAGCAAAAAACCCACATTACTCCAAGTCTTGATTTCAGTACTTCCCCACTATTGCATAACTTTATGAATGCAAGTGGCATGTCTTAAACAGGTGTAGAGTTGTGCCGCACTGCTTCCTGTATCTCAGACCCTGCTATCTGATTGGAATGGGAGCGCAGGTATTGCATGCCTGTGTGCCTTGGTAACCCTGGATTATGCATTCACTGCATCTCCAGCCCCTTTGCTTGTCTGTGTCCGGAGCTGGTGCTCATCTCCATCCACCGCTCTCGCCTCCTGCTGCTCATACACATGGTGCACTCATGCACCAGGCTGAGCTCCTGCTCATGCTAAATCCACCATGCTCTTGAAGGAGGACGTTACAGTGCTGGAACAAATTGCAGCATAAAGAAGCCAAGAAATACATGAGAAAGGAAACTGTGTTTAAATCATTACATCAAATAAAAGAAAAACCCAAATAAATGTGAAGAGAACCTGAAATTTTGTCTTTGATGTTCTGTGCTGGGAAGGTTTCAATCTCTTTTTAAAGCTCCTCCTCCACCCTCTTGCTTCTTATGGGATTGTATCCAATATTCCAATGTTCATGTAATGCCTTGACTTTGCTATCATTCTTCTTGGGATAATTATAGGTTAGCATAATGTACCTATTGTTCTGTTCCACAAAGCAGCACTGTCATACGGATGGCAGGGGTGAGGTGGGGGGGGATCTTTGTGTGTTCTCCTGCATCCACATTGTGTCTTTAATTAGTGTTCTTCCTTGTCTTTTTTATTTTAATCTTTTCCCTTGCATGATACATGCTAAGTACTTCCCCTTCTCAGACTGTTGCTCTCTTTTTACACTGGTGCCCTGTTTTTTTTGGTTTTGGCTGAGCTCATTTCCATCATAGCAGGTTTGACTTTCAGATGAAAATAACATGAAAACCAAGTAATGAGTTAGTGGTGTTTAAAGAGAAAGCAGATAAATTGTTCTTTACTAAACCATATTTGTTTGGTCTTAAGTTATCTTGTATGATTTTTGCTAAATTCAGAGAGAAGAAGAAGTCTGCCCTGTGCCCAAGGGCTCCACTCTGCATTTGGGCCCTGCTGCACAAGGCATTGCATAAACATGTACCAACATGGTCCCTGACTGGAGTGCTCACATGTTTTTCTGTAACAGGATTCGTCTTTGCCCTCCAGGTGCAGGTGTGGG
Source organism: Molothrus ater (assembly GCF_012460135.2). Classification (NCBI taxonomy): domain Eukaryota; kingdom Metazoa; phylum Chordata; class Aves; order Passeriformes; family Icteridae; genus Molothrus; species Molothrus ater. The sequence continues at coordinate 27,384,070 of NC_050483.2, forward strand.
AGACTGCTGTTGAGTGTTGTACAGTGGTTTTAGTGCTCGGTCTTCCATTGCGTTTGCTAGACAAGGTGCTAAGGATAATATTGGGTGCTTGAGAAATATTAAGGAGAGGTGGAAGGGCCCAGTTAATCTCAGTGGTTGTACCCAGGAGAAGAACATTGGTTCCTAATTGGTGGAGAAGCTGTATCATTGATTGCTTGCTTTCTAGTGTTGCCATCTCCAAGATAATATTCAGAACTGATGATGTATTTTAAGTGATAGGTTCATCTAGATTAGATGCTGTGTGTTTTGCTGTAAACTACTTTTTACTTTTGAGTCAACTAAATGGTCTGGTTGGATGGTTCCTAACTAGCTCATCAAAGTAAAACAGTAGTGGGCTGTTTTTTTTATTTTTCAGGACTTCACACAACTTCCTTCCCTTTGAGTAGGTTTACCTGAATGATGAAATGGGAAACCTCCAAATTATTGTGGTTTTGAAACCTATTGTTATAAAGGACAGGATTACAGATTTTGAGAAAATCTGGATTAAAACCTCTCTTCTAACAATGAGTGTGCCTTGAGTACATGCAGCTTCCCTTCTGTGATTGGATACAAATGTGTTCTGTTGTCAGAACTTGGTCTCCCCTTCTGCAGTTCCTGGGCTTCCTCTTGCTTCTGATGCACAAAGCCAAAACACTTGGTTTCAACTTGTATGTTTAAAATGAATTTTAAAATTTCATTTTAAAACGCCTTATATGAATCTTGGAAAGATCTGAAGGCTCATCCAACTTTGTCATTGCTAAGTTCTTCTGTGACAGGGAGTGACTTCTGCTGTGAAGCATTTAAAATCATCAGTGTCTGTGCACCTTCATGTATTTGCAAGTCTGAAAAAGCATGGTGTCCCTCTGTGAGTGTATGGAATGAAGTAAAACAGACTTACTTGATGGAAGACTTTGTGAGAATATGATCTTTCTACGAGAAAAATTAACCTTTCATAACGATAATATGTAGAATTTTTGTCTCCAAAACAAAAGAACCAACACAGATGTACAATTTGGCAAGTCACAAATGTTAAGCGGCCAGCCTCTTTCTCTCTGGTGTAATTCCATGGGCTTCAAGGGAATTACACCAGTGGCAGCGAATCTGGTCAAAAATGCCTTTGACTAATATTTGTTGGTTTCTCTCTGCTGTCCTGAGTAATGCCAAATCAGATATGTTTTAGAAATGGATGAACTCTTGTGTGTTCAGTGCTGCATGGTGAGAAACACCCCCTGGCAGGAGCACACATGCATGCACACACACACACACACATATGGAGTGCTGCTTTCTGGGGATGTTCCCAGAACCAGGGCGCTGGCCAGGTGTGATTGCAAGCCAGCTCTGGCTGTGTTGTCTGTGTTGAGGAAGCACAGGGGATGTTCCTCACAACTGCTGCTTGCCTTGTGCTTGCTTATTATATTTCCCCTTTGTATCCTGAAGTGGAAACCACAGGTTAATCCCAGTCAGATCCTGCAAATGTTTGCACCCGTTGGACCAGACACAGAAAAATTCCTCCCACTGGCTTCAGTGTATTTACATACTTAGGCCATTACAAGGTGGTGCTCACCTTTGTATTCATTCCCACATGTCAAAGCAAAGATATTAGTTCATTTTTCTTTTTTCTCCAATATTTCTTCTATTTTCTAGGTTACTTTTTTTTAAGAGATAAGAAAGCGAAAGGAGTGATCCCCATGGGTCCTGACATCTGCTGCAGTCATTCTTACAGACTCAAAGGAGATTTAGGGAAGGAGAGGAAACAGTCTGGCTGCAGTCTCTTATTGTTTCTCTTTCTTGGGCCCCCACCCTGCACCCTCCTGGGCCTGCAATCCACTAACTAGCTCCTCCTGACTCCAGCTGTCATTTTTCCTTTTTATCTATTCCTCTCTCAAAGAACCAAATGTCATCTCTTGTGGTTCCCTTAGCTGGGGTCAGAGACTCCTTTATGTGCATTACGCTGATCAAGGATTTTTAACTGGGAATGAGAGTGGTAATCAACTGCATGGCTGGGGAAGGGGAGAGATTAAATCTGAGAATTGCCAGTGATTGCCCCACGTGAAGAACAGCAAGCAGCTAGCACAACACATGCTATCATTATGCTCTTATGATTATTTTATTCCCCCAGTGACAGTAAAATGCTATCTATAGCAGAAAGGTAGGACAAAGTCCACCCTTGTTTCACCCTGTGGTATTCAACAGATTTTCTGTGGGGTAGAATAGGGAGCAATTAGATTTATTATTTGGAGTGACTCATGTTTTCAGGACCCTCTACCTGGGAGATTTCAAGAAAGGGAGAAGGGAAATCAAAGGTATGTTTGTGATCTAAATTTAGAGGCCATTTTTGTTCAGAAAAGAGCAGCCATTTTTATATCCAGTCTTGACCCTGTAGCTGTGGAGAAATCATTGGAGGGTGTTGTGGGATGGGACTTCTGCTGTATCCTGACACTTCAACTTTGTCAGCAAGTTTTATAGCATGATGGCTGAATAAAAGTGGAGTGAATAAAATATAAGAATAGTTCCTGATACTGCTTTGAGCTCTGCCCATGGTTGATTTTTCTGTTTGCTCAACACAGAATCAAGCTCCAGGGACTGCAACAGATTGCAAACTTTAGGTTTCACAGTCTGTGAAGGCATAAGTTACACAAAGAGAATTACCTTTGGGTTGATTAATTACTTTAATTTTAGTAGCCTAAACTGTCTCCTTCAGTACACTCTTTTAAAAGTCCTGTCAGTCCTTCTAAAATGTCCTCTGTTGTTACAAAGCTATAGGAAGAATAGTACAAAGTGTCTTGATTCTCCTTTTGCACTGATATAAGTCAAGAGTACTCTGAAGTACACAGAAAGTGGTTCAGTCATCTTCTAGAAGAGCATTTTCTTCATAAGAGAAAAACAGACTGTAGTTAGAGTTGGTTTATTTGAGGGAGACCTTCCTGGTGGAGAAAGAAGTTTCCCTCAACTCAAGTTGCCAGTTTTGGCTAAGATGTGTGCTAATGTCTAACATACTAGCATTATTCTGGTTTTATTATCTAGGCATTTGACAGTGATTTTGTTAATGCTTTCAAAATATGTTGCTTTCTTAGCAACTCCAGCTCCTAGAAGCTGGGGACTACATGAGATTTCTAGTTTTATTGCTGAAATTTCTGTCTCTGCCGACTGTAGAAATATTTGCAACTAAAATAATCTACTAGTTCAGAAACAGGATCCAACTCATGCCTTTTTGAGTAGTTTGATTTGGAAATATTGTAAATACTTCACTGCTTTGAAAGATGAAAATACAAAAATAACCTGGTTTCGTGGAAGGTGTCCCTGCCCGTGGCAGGGCATTGGAACTAGATTATCTTTAAGGTCCCTTCCAACAGAAATCATTTTGTGGTTCTTTTAAATGCCAGATGTGGGTTGCAGCTGGACTACAGGAAGAAAAGTGGGAATATCAGGATAAAAAAGGCTTATTCCCCATAGGTCAGGGGCGAAACTTCTTGAACTTGGACTTAGTCCCTTTCCTACCTACTTTTGCAGTTAGAGCAGATGTACCTGAAACTCAAGCTTAAGATGGAACTTATTGGTAAAGATCCAATCAAATACTACATTGTAAAGCTTCCAAATCTGGCCAGATTTGGAGCTTTATCTGACCTGACTTTTCCTATTTCCCTCTACCATGATGGTTCAGCTTTATCATTTGGAATGGGCCTTCATATAAATTTTTGAAGTTTGATCATCCCTTGTATGCATTGTGATATGAAAAGAAGGATGGATAGGAGGAGTCCACAGTCCTAGAGTGCTTTGTCATCTGCTGTCTTCTAGGTCTTCTTTGCTTTTCTCTGTAGCATGGGATGTGGATCACTTCCTGACATGATCTAAGCACATTTGCCTCCCAAACCCCTTGAAATTTTGCATGCCCTAGAGCACTGGTAATGACAGGTTTGTCTTTCTTGTGCAGCTTATAGGACTTGAGGAACCTGTGATTTTTTTTTTTTTTTACTATATCTCTTAAGTGTTTTCAGAATACTGGGAGTTTGTACACTGTTTTTGTGGACCTTTGCGTGGTAAATGCCTTGTATATTATTTAGTAGGGTTGGCAGAGATGGGGCTCCACTTTTCAGTTTGTAATTTCCAGTCCTTTGTTGTTCAAAGACACACAGTCCCTGCTGTGTGCTGTTCCATTTACTGCTCCCTTTTCAGTCTTTTCTTGCCATCTTTCCTTACTTATTCAAATGTGTCAATCCCAATGGTATTGCTGTTTTGTTCAGTGGGAGCCATGATTAAAAGTTTCCCCACTGGACTGATTTGATACCTGTCTTTTCAACCTCACAGTCTTTGAACAAATCCCCCAGTACATAGACAAATACCAACACCAATGCTGTGGCCTCATTCTTCTTCCATCTTGTGCAGCTTTTTACCTTAGTAAAATGAGTGTAAATCTAGGAGAAATCAAAATGGAGTTCTCAGTCTATGCAAACTTAAATGGCCACCAAACGTACAATGGCATGGGGCAATTATGTTTCTGAAGTTCAGGCCTTAAACCAAGACTGAAGGTGAACTGTAATTTATCATAATTTACCTGTTGTTACAATATTAAATGCTTTACAAAAGCAAGTTGCATTTTTTTCCGTTTCCACCCTTTAAAAATTTTTTGTAGTGTTCCTCTTTTCAAATGTACTGACAGTTGAAATCACATGGAACAATATTACTGCAGTAGCCATTTGGTCCTTCAGGATGTTATTTATATAAACATGTTCTTCAAGTGACTATAGAATATGCAATCCTGAAGGAAGCAGACAATTGCAGAGACAAGCTATATTTTTACTGCCATTTTTGGAGCACTAACAACTCTCTAAAAAGTAGATATTGCTAGAACTTAGTCCTCTTCTTTCTGCAGAGTCAGGTATTCTGGGATTCTTCTCCAATATTTTATCAAGATTATCTCCTTTAAGTAGGCAGAATTAACAGAAAACAGACATCAAAGAAACCTAAGCACAAGCATGCGGCATAAAGATTCTGTAAAGTGTCAGATTTGGGATATTAAAAACAATCTCAAAACCATGTTATCCTCTAGTAAATTATAGCCATACCAGTTACCACCTCAAAATCCTCTAGGAATTTTTTGCCACAGATGCTTTCCAGATGCTGCAGCAGTTTCCAGCTGTTTCTCCACTTTTGCATGCACCAGATGAAACTGAGAAACCTCATCAGCTGATGGGCAAATTTATGAAGGGTAAAATGGAGTAGGAGGTACTTAGTAGAAACAGACATAATTTCATGTAAGATGCCACTGACTGAAGACACAGATGCCAACCATTTATCAGCTGACTTCAATACTGAAGGTTTGTTTTAGTTTAATGTGCTCTGCACTTGGACTTGCCCTATTTCCTTCAGTCTTCTGGCTTGCTAGACCAAAGGAGGAGAGAAAAATGAGAGCCATGAACTTATCATTCATATAAGTGTATTGTTTTCTTATAATCGAACTTCTCTCTGGCAGGAAGTTGCACGAAAATCAAGTTATGAGATTCCCCCAGCTCTGCATTACTCGCACAACAAGAATGACCTGGAAGAGTTGTATCTCAACACATAAAATGTCAAATAAACACCGGGCATTCATTGCATTGAAAACCCATATATGTGTTCCTATACTTCCTCTTAAGTAAAGTATCGAGATCATTGATGGCAGCGTTATACCCAGGAATCCATGTGGCAGTGATTAATTTATAAATATATGCAATCTGTGTATTGGCAATGCTGTAGATGAGTGATAGTCAAACCTGAAAAGTTTACTTCTTGAATGGGCTGAGAGGGAGCAGCATGATCAGCAGGGTGTGGTACCTGCTGCTGTGCTGTGGTTGATGCTGTGCCATCATTGTTGTGTGTTGGTGTAAGCTGTGAGCAGTGCACTGCCAGTGTCACACCAGGACTCACTCGTACAGCTCTGCAATTCTGCTTTCTTCCTGACTGCTGCAGAGAAGACTTGCTTTCCACCTCTCCATCTTTGTGCTTCTCTCTTTGACTACATCACAGTAAAGAACGATCACTAGTTCTTTGAAATATTGGCCAAGCCTGCTTGTTTGTTGAGCAGAGAGGCTCTGATTAAGCTACTGATTCCTTCAGAGCTCAGATGTGATGCTTTAAGGAACTCAAGCTGAGCTATGTAATACATTCGATTGTTTTCCCTTTTCTGCAAAAAGTGTCCTGTGTTTCATTGAGTCACGTGGTGCTGTCTCCTAGTTTTTGTGCTGAGAAAAATTGAGTGTGTAACTGATGAGTGTACGTTACACAAAATCTCCAAAGAGGATCTCAAGGGTTTTTCTTTCATAACCCTCACTAAAGATGATTAGATTTTTTTTGCATTCCATGCACGTGGCTTGTGGTTCTCTTTGGGGAGAAGAGGAGACACTTTAGAGAGAAAGGAGACTGTCATCCTGTTGTTCAAGTGATACAGCCAACAGTGCTGCTATCAAATAACAGTTCCCAAGCTAACCACAATGGAGAGCACCCCACAGAGGGCAGAGGACATTTACCTGCCTACTTTTGCTCAGTAGCAACTACACCAAGAGGATTCATCTATGTGTGATAGTCTTTGGAAGAAGACTTCCATGCCCTCCTTACATGTGACCTTTTTGCAGATCCTTTCTTTTAATTCCCTTCTCAACTCCTGCCCATGGAGACACTCTTCCCTTCCCCCTTCTACTGCCTTGGAGCTGTTTTGCTTCTCCTGATGAATGTCAAGTGTTTTGGGCCTGCAGCCTTAATGGGTGGGAGCTAAGACTTGGATCTACCCCTGAGACACAGCGGAGCCAGCAAAGATGGGTTATTTTAAATTGTGTGGTGACAAGCCTTTTTTCCCCCCCCCCCTCCCTTTTTGTTCCCAGAGGATAGCTGGGGAAGTTTGCTGTGCCAAATAGTTGGAATGTGTTTTTTCTCCTCTTTCTCCCCCTTCAAAACAAAATGAGAAAACTTTATGCTGTGAATTCTGTTAATTGGGAAACATAAATCCAAACTGTAGTGCAGCATTGCTGGGCCTAGGCACCGATTGAAGTTTAATGAGGGAACAGCAGCTTTCTCTTGCCCTCCTCTCTTATGCTCTCCCTACATCAAACTCTTTCTTGTGGTGCCATCCTGTTCCTATGGGAGTATGGGAATGCCTGAGAGAGTGTGTGCATTTGTCCACAGTTCTCATGGGTCTGAATGCAATATGTGACTCCTTTAAAATAATGCAGCCAGAGTGAGGCATGGACATTATTCCAGGCTGAAGTTAATTGGGTAGCCAGTGTAGGAAAAAGAATGAAAGATTCCCCTGGGTTCCTGCCCTAAAGTGGCTGCAAGCCCATTGAGAGAAATCCCCTCTGCAACTGAGATTTAATGGTTTATGTGCCCTGACCATGTGTTTCGGACTGATGACAGGGTTCCATGATGAATGTTACACAACTTTTTACTACTTCTATCAGGCCTGATATTTCCTCTGAACTTGATAATGAAGTATTTCCTTATCACTACTGACTGGCTGAAGGGATATCTCATTAAATCCAAAATAAAAAATAAGAATCATTCTCCTTGTTCTAGCTGTGGTAATGGGATTAAATGGGTTCCCATCAGCTTGTACTGGATGTAATGGAGTCCCTTACACAAAAAGCCAACCTGAGAGGGCCTTGATCAGAGCATGAATGGGAGTATAATTAAACTGAGTGTAATAACATATACTTGAGCAAAGATAGACAAGTTCATCTGAAATGGCTCTGGAGTGAATGCCAAAAGCAAAAGCTTCCCTTTGGCACTGATATTTTAAGAGGAAAAACAATTCACATAGCAGTGGAAAGGTAGCTTGAAAGGGTAACTGGAAGAGAGCTTAATTAAAGGGCCCTGAGAGTCCCAAAATTTATTAAAGCCAATGCTGATTGGTTCTGAGATCTGCTGCAGCAAAAAAATAAAACTTACGCTTGGGTAAAAATGCTTCTTATGGTGGTGCAAGACAATTGTTCATCTTGAGTTCTGGATAATATGTTACCACACAAGGTATTTTAACCTGCTTGTAATATTGTACTGCTTTTGCCTGCTAGCTCATCTATGTTTATGTAACATTAAGCACTGAAACTCTTATTTTTATCAACTTTGCCAAGCAATTTTATCAGCTGATGCAGTGCTGGAAGTCTGGGAAGGGCTGCTTGCTTTTGCTTTGAGAGATGGGATGTAAGGTTAGAGGGGGTGGATGGTGATTTCATGAGCAATGCAGGTCAGGTTACTGTTGGATTCCTCTTGCAAGATAAGTGAGAGCCCTCTGAAAGGTAATTATTGGAAAGCATAAATTCCTGAGATAACCTGTCCAAGAAGAAATACTGACAGGAGCAGAGGCCATGTGTTAAAGGCTAGCCATTACTCCAGGGCAATGGGCAAACCTCTCTCTCTCTCTTTTTCTGTAACCTCTCTGCTCTGACAGTTGACTCCTGCAGTTCTTTTCCTTCAGTTACTTGTCGATCCTTTTCTTGTCCTGGTTGTAGACCAGTGTCATGCTTGTCTCCATTCTTTGCTAATTGGGGTGCAGACAAGTGGAGACTGTATGCAGTTTAGTTCCATGTCCAAACTCTTGTTTAGTCATTGTTTTTGCTTGTCATTGTTATTTTTATCAACTGTCACTGCAGTGTTCAGGTAGCTTTTACGGGATATCTGAAAAAAAAAGAAAGAAAGGTTACTTTTATACTTCTTTAACAGATTTTTGTATAGAAGAGCTTTAATGAGCTTTCAGCATGATCTGGTGTCAGCTTTGTCTCTGAACCAAGAAAATTATTGGATGGCAGTTGGGGAAGGAAGTCTTGTAGAGTGTGAAAACAAATTTCAGAGGAAAAGATGGAGCAAAACTGGGAAATAAGAAACGTGACTTCTCTTTCTCTCTGGCTTTGTTATGCAAACTCTGTGTGTCTCATCTGTAATGTAGAGATAATGATATCTACCCAGCTCCTATTTCCACTGGTTGATTGATTAATGACTGTCTCATGATCCCTGGATTACACTTTTGTGACCTGCAGCTTTAACTACTGCAGTGTATTACATACAGAAAGAAAATGGACCCAATGTGTTAGCTCTGGCTAGTTCCAGCTGGGAAAACATGATAAACTGACCTGAACAGCCTTGCCCACGTGTATCTGCTTCTAAGACCTCATTCTAAAAGTGCACTGAAGCATGTGCTATCTGTTCAGCTGCCATCTCTGTTCAGCAAGACATTCAAGTATCTGCCTAACTTTGAGTTGAAGGGGACTTGCATTCTGAATAACATGCTGTGCTGAACTGGGGCCTGATGCTTGGTCAGGCAGGGTTTCATCACAAGTTCTTGAAGACCTCAGTCAATACACAGGGCCAAAAGTGACTCTGAGGTCTGCCCTAGCATGATGGGGATATGCATTAAACAACTGGAGTCATTCAGACTTGCCAAAAGAGTAAGTTATTTGAGCAGACAAAAGGATCGTTATTTTGCAGTGATAATTGCAGCAAAACAGTATTGGAGGCTTTGCTAATTGTTAAGTGAATTACAAAGCTTTTGCATTTAATTTAACTGTTCTAAAGTAATAACCACCTCAATCTGATACTTGAATTAAGGTGGTGTTGAGAACAGGAAGCAAGGCAGAAGAAAAAGAGGTGCAAGGATAGTCCATGTGTATGGGAAAGACCATCAGATATTTGAGTTTCTGAAAGCTGGTTGTGGCAAGCACTTTTTCTTGACTTTATTAGAGAGTTCCTCTTGGGTGCTGCATAAATATCTACAGAAACCAGGGCACAGGTGTTTGAAACATCACTCCTCAGAATTATATATTAGTATTTGCAATGGTGGTTTGCTCTGCTCCCATGGGATATGCTCCAGGTGCAGAAGATCCTGTGCCTAGAACTTTGAGTTAGTTCCAGTGTGCTCTCAATACAGGGCATTCTTTATGCTGAGGGAGCTGTGAGATGATGTGTTGGATGCATGTTTCACCTCTTACAATTTTTATTGTTACTTTTTGAGGGGTAATAATGAAACTTTAGCAGAGGAATGACCGTAATCTACCCTACTTCCATTTGTGCGTAGAGCTGGGGGAAGGAGGTGAGAAAAGGAAATCTAATTCACAGTCATCTCGGGAATTCCCCCATGTAGCATGAGTCAAGTATATCCCTGCTGTACGTCTGCCAAGGCCAGCAGATTTATACAAGTACCAGAATGATTGTTCCTGTGTATTTAGGAGAAATAATAACTCAAAGAAACACAACTTTAGTTATCTAGGCATGAGATGACTTTATAGAGAACAGAAAATATAATTTCCTCTTTTGATAATTATTGACTAGGTACATAGTAGATTTTAGTGTTTTCTTACATGTGTATTCAGTTTGTCACACATAGATCATGACCAAGGACCTGAAAGTGCTACCCATTCAAGTTTAGTAATTTCAAAGTATTGACTCTAGCTGATTTTTTCCCAAGACTGACCTCAGAGGCAAAGTAAACTCTAATAATTATGTGACTTTATGTTAGATCTATATAAATCTCTGCTTTGCTACTTGTGTGATCATTTTCCCCTGTGCAAAAAGGATTGTTTCCTGGAGTGGCATTTCCTTTGCAGCAGGAGATACAAGGTTCCTACAAAAGAGACGAGCCAGCAGAAAAATGTGAGTTTACTAACTCTTTCTAGTCAAAGGACAGAAAGTACCTAAAATATTAATGTAATAGCAGTTCAGTGTAGTGGGGAAGCTTGCATGCCATTTAGGAACATTTGTACTACTCTTCTACTTGCATGTTTATTTTAATCTCTTTTAAATTCTGCCACCTGGATTGAATGGCACTGTATATTTGTCTACTAAATAACTGCACAGGGTGCAGGGGAAATCCCAGCCTGCGAACGTCCAAGAGGGCTAACAGAGGTCAATCAGACCAGGACCATGCTGTAGAGCTTGGACAACTGGGACTCTGACATAGCTTAAAGCATGGGGCAAAACTCCCCTGGTCTTTCCTGGCATCCCACTGCCTGTTGAGCTGTGGTGGAGATATGTAGCTTCATGAAAGATGAGATACTTAGAGACACATGAAAAAGAATGCTCTTGTCAGTTTAGCTGATGTCATTTGGGCCAATGATGTAACTCCCACTTGCATTTGCTCTGTCTCTCAAAAGGGCTGTGCTGCTGGCTGAGTGACCTAGTTCCCACCACTGATGGTGTGGCCAGACTTTTTCCCATTGCAAACAAACAGGTGTGCCACTTGAAGGCTAACCCAAGCTGGTCATACTGCTGGAGATACCTCTGGAGGCAGAAGGGGTTTTGTGAGCTTGCCCTCAGCTCTTCCGGGCAATGTCAGCTGGGTTTGCTCGAACAGATCGAATGGCCTTGCTTGAACTGAGTCAGGGAGCACTCACACAAACATTGCCACTGGCAGGAGGTGTGGGAGCAGTAAGATCTGGGAGACAAGCAGTGAAAAGCAGCAGGGTAGGAGGGGATGGGTGATATTTTTAGCTGGCACAGCTAGAGCTAGGAGAGGATTTCTTTTCATGATCTGAGCATCTTTTTAGTACAGACAGTGCCTGAAGTAATGCACACGATTTATTATTGAGGTAAGTGTAGGGTGTTACCGGTGTTCTGCAGGGGAACTATTAAAGCTACAAAGGAAGTCACGGCAGAACAATTTGTAGAAGTCTGGTTTGCTGTCTTCCTGGTGTCAGCTTAGGTGATAGATTATGGTTTTTACCAGGAATGCAAAAGATAGGATCACTGTGGGAAATCAGAACCATGGGAGCTGAGTGGATAGACTTTGTCTTGACTACATCTCACCTGTAAGACCATTGTTGCACTAAGCCAAACAGAATTCTGGTGACCCCAGGCCCCAGCAGCTTAAGTTGCTTTTCTAAAAATACATATAAAGAAATCCCTTAGATGTTGTCATGTCAAATCTAATGCTGTTGCTGAAGTTTTCGCTAGTTCATTCTCTTAGTAATTGGAGAGAATTTTTGACCTTTTAGGGGAGGTTAGGACCAAGCTGAATTCTGAGTGCTGTCTTCAGACACAAAAGAGGTCTAGGTTATTACCTTTCACACCTGTTGTTCATTTAATTGGATGATGCTGCATCTCTTTAAAACAGAAACTCTGGCCTGAGAAAGAATAGATGCTCTGAGATATCCCCAAGGAGTCTGCCTCTGAGATTAACCTAATTGGTCACTGTGCTGAGTCTAATAGAGATTGTATGCAATGTCTATCTCTGGAAACAACTTAGGTAGCCTGATGTATGACATGGACATTGCTGCTGATGCCTCTTCATGGAAATGAAAGTAAAGTAAGAGAAGATGTGGACAAATTACCACATGCAATGTAGTATAATTGTTCACAGTCCAGTGTATTTGAACGGGGCTGGTAACTTAATCTTCTGAAATACCTAATTTCATAAGTACACATCAGCTTGCACCATACACAGATACCTCTTGTATCCAGCCAACAACTCTGCATGTTAACAGGTGAGTGAGATGGGCAGAATGATCCCACTACTTTGGCTTCAAGAACTGGGAATGCAGCTGCAGGCCCTGAGCAGGGCCATGCACAGCTGCAGGAAAAGGAGCACCTCTTGTTCTAATCCTTATTCCTGCACAAAGAGGGCTGCAGCTCTTTAGCCTGAAAGCCAGATTTTTGTCGGCAAGATACCATCATGTACCACACTCTTCTTGGCAGTATTAACTTGTGCTGCTGTTTCTTTACTTTAAATGGAAATGCCAGCAGAGCTCTCATACTTTTACAATACATGTGAGGATGGGGCTAATCAGATCAATTTTCCTCAAATTGTGAGTTAAGCCTACCTTTTGTCATTTTTCTTCAAAGACAGCCTTTTTGCATGAGATGATACCTGTAGTTTCACAGTGGATTAAATTACAGCCTAAGCCTGTTTCCAGAGCAGTGAATGTAGCTCACTCTATGAGGCTGCACTCTCTGTTACCAATCAGCATCACACCGTGATTCGAGCAGTGAGTACCCTGTTGATTCTGGCCACAAGTGGCCAGCAGGGATTTCCAACCCATCAGGGGAGGTCTTCTAGTAAATACATGCAAAAGGGGGATTTCTTTGCTCTTCTACATAGACTGCTAATGCTGAGTGCTTGGAGGAGGGTGCTAAAAAACCTCATTGCTTTTACACTGATTTGGATTCAACCTAGACTTATAGCTCAGGGCATCTTCTTGATTGCTGTAATGTCTGCTCTGTGCCAGTGCTGACTCAGGATCTTGTCATCAACTCTCTGATGGCTCCTAATCCCCTGAACCACATACAGTCTCTGCACCTGCCACAGAGCAGTGAACAAGTGCTAGAAGCTTGTCTATTTTGACCTGTCTGCATGAGTTCTTCCAATGAAAGGCGTTAACTCTCCTGGAAAGTCTTTTGTTTACCCTTGGATCATTGCTGCTCCAGCAACACTGTCTGCTTTGTATACTGTTTAGTGGTCTGATTTGTGAAGTCTACCTACTACCAAAAGAGTCCTGCTAGCCATTGTTTCTCTGACATGGCTTCCCAGGCTGGGGAAAGTTATACAGTCTTCATGTTGTCTATCAGGTGAAATTATGTATAGAAATGAAATAGCTGTCTCAATGACTCTGGCTCTTGGAGACTGAAGATCTGTGTTTAGAAAGCTGCCAAGTTTATGTTAAAAAACCGAGAGCCCAGAAAGTTTGAGTCATTCTGTAGCACATCTGGAAATCCTGTATTGCCTTTGCTCACATTCACACCCCTTACATCATTAGAAAATGTTGTGCAGGGACAGATGCAATGGACCACTATGAGAAAACTGAATCTGCACATTCCTGCACTTTCTGGCTTGCCATCAGATTTTGTGGTTGGATTTTGAGCAGTCTGTTATGCTTCACCTAACACCAGGAAAACCATTTGCTATTCCTCTTGAATCTTTACAGCCTACTTTGGTGCAGTTGCAAAGGGTGCATGCTTCTAGCAATTAAGCACTGCCTATAAACTAGAAATTCCAGAGAGTGCAGCCAAAGGAGGGGCCTAGCCAGCCCTTTGTTGTTTAATGCTCAATAGTTGTCTAACACTCTTGAATATATCATATTTTCTTTTGCTTGGATCTTTTGATGAATGTTATGGTAGCATCTTGCAACGTAATGTGGGCATGAGCAAAGCCGAATGCTTTATCTCTTCTGGGAAGATGCTCTGGAGTTGAAGGTCTGCTGTCTGAAGATGCTACAGGAGCCTGGTGAGGCTGGACTCTGCTAAGCACAGGTTTCCAGCTGCAACTGGGTATAGCAAGGAGAAGTTCAAGCAGCTTCAACTTAGTCCACTGTGCTCTTCATGAAAATCAGTGGTGTTTCAGAGTTTGTGAGGAAAAGACATGAGGTTGGGCAGGGGACTGTGGGCTTCTTTGGCTTGCTTTGTGGCAGGGGAGGTACCACAGTTTTGTAACTAACTCTGTCTTTGTTGCTTATCTAGCCTGAGGTAGAGAGTCAGAGTAGGCCAGTCCAGATGGGAGAAACACACATGAGCATGACCAGGCTTCAGCTTGAGAAGAGAATTTTGCTGACTGGAGAGAGAGAGAAAGGCCCTTTTGGTGATTGTGTCTGTAAGATTGTCCACATTAACAATGTTAGTGCATAGTTTGTAACGCTTCCCACTTCCAATCAGCCTCATTCTGACCTCCTCTGACTTCACCTCTGCTAGCTATGCTGCCCTTGCTTTCAACACTGTGAGGTATGCGAGAGTGCTGTCGGCATGAGAGGGAAAAAGATACATAAACTGCATGTCATCAATGTCATGGCTGGCATTGCTGCCTAGATACTTCATCATATTCCCTGAAGGTTTTGCACAGATATTAAACAGAAGTGGCTAAAGAATTGAGCCCTGAGGCATTCTTTGTGTCACAGGTCATAGAGAGAAGGAGCAGCTGCCTGTCAGGGGCCTTGTGGGACGTGCTGGAAAGGAATAGTATAGCCAGCTCAGTGCAGCTCTCTCAACACTTGCCAAGACACGTAGTTGTCCAAGATGGTGTCCAGTGTTGCAGGCAATTGATAACTCAGGTGATGCCTGCATGATTTCTTAGTCTCTGTTCAACTTTGTGAGAAGGCCTAAGACCTCACTGGTGTTTTATTTCCAGACTCATTCATGAGTGTCTCCGAAAGGAGAGTAAAAAGTATCTTCTGAAGCTGCATTGCACCACTTCTCATACCACTTCTCGGATCTCACCCAGTTTGAAACTGGATGGCAGTGCTGCTGAAAAACAAGTTCTGATTTAAAAGGCCTTTTTGATTGTCCTTGCTGTACCTCACAGTATCAAATGATCTAAAATGTAAGACTAGAGACTAAATGTATAGTAAACAAAAAGTCCATGGTCTTAAGGAAAGCAAGGGCCCACATTTTTGATCGTGGCTGAGGACCACCGCAAACTGTAGAAGAAAAAGTCTGTTGCTTTCTGTTGCATGACTAGTCATTTCTTCCTGTGCTATCAGGTTTTTACTTGCCTAGTTGTGTAGTGAGCATGGCTTTAGAGGGAAATGACTAGAATGAGGCCTGGCTTCAAGAACTGGAGACAATCTGGATTCATACTCAGAGGTGTCTGGAAGAAATTTAGGAACTGCACTTGAGGGAGGACTGGTTCTTTGTTATACAAGTTTTTCCAGGGTGATGTGGACCTGTAATCATTGTTGAGCATGGCTAGTTATAGGTGTTCAGCGAGTGCTCACCTTCTCTGGGTACTAACCTCAATTGTGTTAGGCACTGCAGGAGGGGCACTCTGGATTCTGCCTATTTTGTAGCTGTTTTAAAAGGTGTAAGTGCACTCAAAGAATATGTGACTTTGCAGGATGGACTGCAAAGTAGTGGTGGAGAACTGCTCTGCTGCTTTCAGGGCCCATCAGGACCCCTTGTCAGCACAGAAACATCTTGAACACCTGGAGTGAAGTCAGGCTCCTGGTCCTTGTTGCAAATTTATGGGCTTATAAGACAGGCAAGTTCTTGGGTTTCTTTTTTTTTTTTTTTTTCCCTTATTGAAGGCATGCCTAGACAGCAGAGTCATGGCACTAGGTACTATACAGAGAAGTGGTAAGTTGGAGTCTGCTCAGAAACCTTATGGTCTAGTTAGAGCTAGCAGGCAAAGATTGAGGGAAGGGAAGAATTGTTCTTCCCTGGCTTTGTTATTAGCTGACCTGATTCCATGATAGAAAACCTCAGTTTCTTAACACTTAAAAGAAAAGTGACCTCAAGGATGTCACAAACTCTGATCTTCTGTGCTGGTGCTTGCTGTCATGGCAGTGACCACCTGCAAGGCTGCACAGAATTGCACCAGGCTCTCATGGCAGTCCCAGCACCCACAGGGCTGCTGGTGCTTTCAGAGTGCTCACCTCCCCATTCACACTGAGCTTCCACTGCTCCCAGCCTGCTCTTTAGTTTCAGTCTCACTTTCTTCACCAATAAAGAGCCCCTAACCACACTAAACATTTACCCCTCCTATGCAGCTTTGCAGGAGTATGCAATAGCATAGGTTGTTCTTTTCCAAGTGCAGGAGCTTTTATCAGTTAGCCAGAACTGGGTTATTTTAGTATTCATGGTATGCAAGTGCAAAGCCTGTGTGTGTGCCAGCAGTGTCACTGGCATGCCTGTCCCAAACATCTGGGGTTTCACCTGGGGCTCTCTACTGAAGGGCGTGTGTTTTTCACAGCGTGCTGACAACTCTTTCTGTATTTCCAGTTGTGCTGCCTTCAGTATGATTTGCCTTCCTTGTCCAGCAGTTGTTCATGTCTGCTCCTTGCTTTTTCCCAGCATCTTTAAAATCTGCACATATGCTGATGATTTTGTGTCATTAATATCAATCTAGACAAGTCTGTGTGACCTTTAACTCCCCTGTCCAAAGGGAAGAATTGACCCTTGCAGTCAGTCACTGCACAGCACTGACTCATACATACTTTTCATAAAAATAATGAGGAAATTCCCCATAGTTTTTACAGATACTTTTTCAGGAGTTGAAGTGGAAGTCTTCCATAGCAACACAGTTTGGGAAAACTGTGAAGCATGTAACAGATAATTAATCTTTTTTTCTGACATATGATACATTTTATAATATTAATTTTTTTTCTCTTCTTGTATCTCACTTGCTCAAACTCAACGGATCTGTTTGAGTTTCATTGGAGCTCATGTGCTTTCCAGTCTTATTCCCACCCTTGTCTGTTCTCCAGCTCCATTGTAAACCTCCTGGGAGGGGGCTGGGATTTGTCCCACCTCCCTGACTCTGCAATGAGGAACACAATGGGACCGTGCTTCCCCTTTTTTGCCCTGATTTTAGTACACTTTCTGTTTTCTCCTGCATAAGATAAAACATGCTGTGTTTAGGTATGTAGCACACAAAAAAGGAAAAAAATATCTCTCAGTTTGAAGTTCTTTTAAAAAAACCCTAACTAATGGTAAAACAAAACAACTAGGCACCCAAAAGTAATATCAGGGGAGCTGTTTACCACTGACATATGACTGTTGTGGGGAAATACCATTTCTTTACTTTCCTATATTTGATTATTTGTCACTTAAAAAAATAATTCCATTTATAATTAACGCCAGGGTAATTCCTCAAGGTCTCAGTATCTGAATAGCTTTCCAGTGAATACTTAGAGAACTGCATTTTTTGATCGTGCTTGCAGTAGTGGAGCCAAGGCAAGCTTTCTTAAAATATGGAGATGACTGAATACTTCTAAATTGTTATTTTTCTTTAAGGCAAAAAAATGCATATTTAAAAATCTTTTAAAGTAAATGTAATGAAACAGCTAGACTGCAAGATTTTGTCAAGAGTGAATTTGACCCATTAGCTTGGTTGCTTCTCTGCCATTAGGATCTCAAATGCCCTTTTATCCCACTTAGAAAAATCTGAAATTTACTTGATAGTATGATTTAAAGCAAAATATTTTACATTTGAAGACTTATAGTTATTTTCAGTCTTAGAGCAAGATGGAAACTGAGGCAATCTCCAGTCAGATCCTATATATCCCGTACCCTAATGCTGAGATGTATTGTTTTTGTCAATATGGATGCTTTGTGGTGTACATATTCTAATGACTGAAGTGATTTTTGGCATAAGGAAGACTTATGCAGTGGTGGCAGTTTTTTGTCACATAGCTATGCCTATTTATTTCCAGTAAACTCCTTAGAGTTAGAGAGCATCTCTGGTTTAATATAGAAGGAATCTGACATAGCTCTGAGGAAGCTCAAGTGTTTGTGGAAAGAGCTGTTAATCTTTGATCAACTGGGGTCTCCTTGTTACTGACTTTGATTACACAAGTGTACAACTTTAATTACAGCTTTTAATAAGATTTCATTTCTTCCTAGTCACATTCTTTGTATAGTAGAGCAGCTTATCTTTTCTTTCTCCCCTGCTCCCCTTCCCTTCCCCCCTGCCTTTTTATGGAAAAGGGCGTTTGAGGTCATTGCAGGGGATTCAGTGTCTGGAGGGATCCTGCTGTACAGGCTCTGCCCATGCTGTACCCTCCACTTGCTTGCACAGCCCAGAGAGCTCTCTCCTTCAGCTGCCCTCCACATATCCCTGTGCTGGCAGCCGCCCAGGAGCTGGTGGTCAGCAGGGGGAGGACAGGTCTGTGAGGCACAATGTTCACACAGATGTTCACTGCTGCACAAAACCTCTAAAAACCCCTTAGGAAGTCTCTGTAGGCAAAGGATGTTCTGACCTCCCCATCATTTGATAACCTGAGACTTGGGTAAATTGAGTTCTGATCATCAGAATTGAGAAGGGAGAACGTGAGGTGCCTCCCTTGGTATTTGCTGTATTTTTGTTCTTCCCTAAGCCTCTGCTTATGGCCCCTGCCTGTGATAGGATATTGGTCCAGTATGGCCAAGATGAGAAGAGTCTGACTTCCATGTAAATCATAAGGTACAACTGAGGAGTCACTTAAAAGATGTGAGTCACAAAAAGATACAGATGGCAAAACAGAGCAATTTGCTCTGATTTGACATTCAGAGGTGTGCAAAATGTTAAAATGCCAGTTGTGCCTACAGAAGAGGATAGTGGGGAAAACAACTAATAGAACAGCAAATCTCTGTGCAATATCTCTGTGCATGCATCCCTTTGGTTCACTTGCTGTATGTGCTATACTCTTTTTGCACACTAATGAATATCAGAGTCAGAGCAAATTATGCCATCTATCATTCTGCTCCTGTTTTCTAATGAACTTACCCCTAACAGGTATCTTTCCTAGCTATTCGTGTCACGAGTGAATTTCACCTTGACAATAGATCAAAAATGAGGTTCAGCAGTGTGGCCCACCTACTTTGCAATGCTCCAGCATGACAGCTGCTTTGTGTCCTCAGGGTAGCTTTACTTTGATGCTTTTCCCTGTTTAGAAAAATTTGGAGGGAGGATTTTGGTAATCTCCAGCAGGCAGAGTTTTTAAACCTATCTCAAGGGAGGATGAAGATTCTACAGAATTTTTGAACAAACAGTTATTTATGAAGCAAGTGACATTGTCTTTAGAACAGTTATTGCCACTGGGCTCCAGAGAAAAGCAGCATTTGCCATGCTGGATCTGACTGGTCGCTGCTGTAGCCTGCTGCTCCTGGCACCTCAGGCTTCACTGTGGAAAACTCTGGAAGGCTTACGACAAAGCATCTAGTCTGACCATTGCAGATATGGCTCTAGTTTTTCAGGGGTGTGTTTTCATGCCTCAGAAGCACACAATAAGAGAACCATGGTCCTTGCTCTTATGGGCTCTTTGGCACCAGAAATGCCAGAGCGAAGTTCTTCTAAACTTGGCTGGCTTTCTGGTTGCCTAAAACATACTGCAGCAGTTGCTGTAACATGGGTTTGAAATGACTGGTTTGCTGAATTGGCTGGACAAACTACAGGGGAAGGGAAACAATCAAATGAGTTCACTGTGGTGTACATGGGCCTGACCCTGGGTCATGGGGCAGTGTGATTGCATCATTTGCTCATTCAGTAGCCACACTGCTACTGAAAAGATCTGTGTCTGGTTCCTGACAGCCTGATCTTTTGATGAATTTGACATCACTTTCTGCATGATCTGCTTCATCAGTGTCTCGTGTCACCAACATTTGCATCTGTCCAGGCAAAATTCTTCTGTTTGTCCATTTTCAAACCAACCTCACGTCCCCTTTTCCTACTCTTGTTGGAGGGGGCAGCGCAATCGTTCTCACTGTGCCCTGTCTCTCTTGGCAGCCTTGGGGACCAGTTCTACAAAGAAGCAATTGAGCACTGTCGCAGCTACAACTCTCGGCTCTGTGCCGAGCGCAGCGTCCGCCTCCCCTTCCTGGATTCACAGACTGGGGTGGCTCAGAACAACTGCTACATCTGGATGGAGAAGAGGCACAGGGGACCAGGTTGGTAGTGCTGTGTCTCTGTATGCACGTGCATGTACGGAGGGCCGGCCACTGAGCCCTCTTGGGGTTTAATTAATAGGAGCTCAAACCTGCTACAGGCCACACAGAAGAGAAACTGCCTAAACCTCTGTGCCTGCAGGGGATTTCCTTTGGTAACTGCAGAGAGCTCATGCTAATTACTCTCTCTATGCAAAGAAGTGCCTGACACGGTAGTTTCTAAGGCTGCATCATTGTAGCTCTTTTCATGCTATCAATCCCAGTCTGTAGCAGAAGACTCAATGCTCTGCTCTAAGACTGGAATTACCTCCAAGATGGAGGTGGGAGTTTTTCAGATGAATGCTGAAAATAAGGAACTATATTAGGAAGGATATAAAACTGAAGTAAAATATAGGAGAGTCCATTAATTGAATGAATGTTGTTCCAATGGTTAGAAATATACCTATACATCCTGGTTCTGCTTTGGATAGGTTAACTTGGATATCAGTTCTGGAGCTGTGGTTCCCTTGGGTACAGAAAGAAGTTGGTACATTTCCTTAAGGAGCTTTGGCTAATGCCTGTTCCGAAGCTCAAGGGAAAAGAGCACTGTTATTTTTGTAGACTTCGGTCAGTTGTTACTTTGTTAAACTAAATCCATCTGAAATCCCTTTTTGAAAGGCAAAGGACAGTCACCAAAGACTGAGATGTTGCTCAGACAGAAGTCCTTCTGAACCCCAAGGGGAATTTGGCTATGTTGTAGCTCAGTACCTGACCAATAACTAGCTCAGGGAAAGGATTTTTAACAGCACCAAAGTATATTTCTAACTTCATTTTTTCCCCCTTCTTTAGTGCAGCCCAGAGAATCCAGGCAGGAAGGGACCTGGGGTAAATGGGCACTGGAAGTATGACATGCACACATGTGCATAAATATGTGCCAGTTCTCTAAACAATATTTACTCCCTCCCACATTCACCCTCCACCACCTCAAATTCTAGATCTTAAATTATGGGAAGATGAAGCCTGCTCTAATCTCCTCCACTGTCTGGTTTACAGGAGATGAAGTGAGAGGAACACACAGGATATTCCTTTACGCTCCTGGGGCTAAGAAAACAATTGCTGCTTCTCAAAAGTGCCTAGCTGAGTCTTAGCTGAAACTTTCCTTCTCCCCTTTCTAGGATACACTAAAGGAAGGATCTTTGTGCTCCTCCTATTACTAAAATATGAAAAGTAGATTTTGTGTTGTCTTGCAGTTCTACCAGAAAACTCTTTATATAATAAAATGCAGCCACTTCTGGTGCAGGAGACAACAGATCTTTTTACAGCGTTAAAAATATCCAAAGAATATTTCAGCTACAAAAACTGCTGGGGTAATTCAGGATGGCTGTACATGGTTCACAAGATGGGAGTTTTCTAAGCTTCTGGACTGACTCTTCTTTCGTAGGATTGCTTCATAACCACAGTCAAGTGTTTTGTTTCAGCTGAAAATTCTCTAATCTTAATTGATTATGCTTTGCATAAACTTCCCTTTCCCACAGTCAGAAGATATATATATATACATATATATACACACACACACACACACACAGAGAGGTATACATCCACTGTGTTCATGAGTAATGTTTTGTCAACAGCATCTTCCACAAAGACAGATACAGAAAGTCTTGTGTGGGTCTCATTGGCATTTGTACACGTGCAGAAGGAATCATCATAACTGTGTTACAGCATCACGCCAGGAACTAAGATGTCTTAATTCTTTGCCTTTCTCAGCCACAAGCTTTGTGGACTACTTTGAGCAAATTCATTCTGCAAATCTTTCCTTCCTCACTTCTGATAGTGAACTGTTTGGCAACTGCCCCTACAGAAGGGGATAGGTGACATTTCTCCTGCAGGTCTGCACTGGATACTAATGGTGGAACATTCTTCACAAAGAGTATCAAGTGAAAGAAGCCTCCTGCATCTGCATGGGCCACCAAATCTGATGACTTTGTTTTGAATTAGAATAATCAGTGTGAAATGAACCAGCCCTCCTCCCCCATATTTGCTTTTCTCATTCTTGATTTTTATTAGCCCATTTAGTGCTCCCCTGAGTGTCTTTCTATAATCTATTTCTTGTAGTATTATGGTGAGTCAAGGGATCCCTCTACAGTTTTAGCATGCCTGGTTTTGGCCTGTACACAATGTGCTTGTGCCCATACTAAAGGACTCTGAAAATTCTCTGCCAGCCCTCCCAGTATCTGTCTTATGTGCTGTGCTCACTACCATTTACTATCCCTAACCTGGAAAACAAGATAAAGACAAATGGCAAAGCTCCAGGACCTCTTTTCACTTACACAGACTTGAAAAACAGAGAAGACTCAGGAACTCAGCATATTAACCTGAGTTCTTGCTGTTCTCTTTGTTAAAGGAGTCAGAAATCTGCATCTCATGATAAACAGTTCAGGGTTAATTTCACACAATACCGCACATAACTCCCTCCTTTTCCCCTCCTCCTCTGGCCTTTTACACAAGCTTTGAGTTATTACTCTCCTACACTAATGAGATAAACAACATAACTCACTGCAGGTTCTGCTATTTCCTCTGTAAGCAAATGGTTGGAACCTTCTCTGGCTGCCCTATAAGGTACCAGAGAGAGAGACAACCCACAGAGGGCTGAAGATGGTGATATGCATTATTTCCATCTTCTGCAGGGTTGCCTGTAAAGGAGCTACATTCAGAGCATTCAGAACTGACCCTTTCCTTGTTGCCTCTCCTTTGTGTATCATCTCCAATTCATGTGAGCCAGCACAGAGACAGATGAGGAACAGGGCAGAGAAATGAAGGTAGCATTGGTGGGTTGAATGAAGTGAAAGTTTGGTAAGTGTTTTAAGTTCAGTGGATGGCAGTATATTGATGAACAGGCATGCTTTGAGTAGCAACAGAGAGCTTACCTGAAGGGTTGCAGAGGTGGATGTTGGATCATCTCTTTCTAATTGATCTACCTGCCACTCTCTAAGGAAGAGGCTCTCTCAATTCTCCTTTCAAGTTTCTAATTGGGCTTTCAGCATGTGTAGTTGGCTTTTGCTGTCCTGGCTGAATCCAGAACTGCTCTTTTTTATAGGAGTGCTCAAACTAGTAGATATTCTCCCCAGACTAGTAGATCTTTGCTCCCCTCTGTCTGGGACAAAAGCTGGTAATTATTCCTTCAAATGGCTCCTCTGTGGAGGCCAGTGCAATGGAGGGCTGATTTTCTGTCCTATTGCTTTGATGTGGTAATTGCCATTTCAGTGTTGTCTTCAAGTCCTTGCACAGAACCTGCTGAGAAAGGGTGGGGCTTCTTGCCCCCACCTCTTTAATTACTCACATCAGAGCCAGGTACAATCCACCTTGTCATTATAGCAATTGTTTGCAGTGGTTAATGTTTGCAAAGTGGCATGAAGAAGGGTGTCCAAACACTGTATAAGTGCTAGTTATTCCCATTTTTATTTGCAAACCAGTCCTGGGCAACCTGTTCTGAAATGTGTTCTTCTGTGGACATTTGAGATGTGCACAATGCCCAGCTTTCTGGGCATCAGTGAAAGAAGGGCATGAAAAGTCCAAGTCAAATAACATTCTGTGCCCTGAAACAGCCAGAATCTCTGCAGGTACTCATCACTTGGCCATACTCAGGCAGTATGCTGTAGATGCTCCAAGGCCTTGGCAGTCGGTGGAAGGTGCTGGGGTCTGAACTGACATTCCCAACAGCTGAAATATTTAAAACCAGGAAATTAGGTCTCACCTGCAGAATTCAATGAGCACATTCCTTCAAGGTGAATCGTGTTATTGTGTTTTCCTCCCAGCCCCCAAGTAAGAGGATAATTGTTGTTTTTTTTTTATCCTCATTGGGTCTGGTGAGGTGCTTTTGTTCCCAAGCTGGTATTCTCTCCTGGCTGCTTCAGAAGAGAGGAGAGAACTCTTGGGCCATCCTCCTGCCCTTGAGCTGTTCTGCTTTACTGGCACCCCCTTGATGCTGTCCAGCTGTTCACTGTCAGTACAATTTCAGATATAGCAACACCACTCCTGTTCTCTCTCTTATGTGGTCTTGCCTGATTTTTGAGGACAATGAGTCTGGAATTGAAGTCATGCTTTGTAGCCCCTTCAAGACAACAGGAACAGCAGAAGGGCAGAGGAGCCAAACCAGAACTGGTTGACAGAGAGGGCAGGAAAAGCAGAGGAGAGAATTAAATTCCTCCAACTTTTCTTGCTGGGTCTTTCTGTGTGTCATGACTATCTGGGGCAGCTGAGGATACTTAGAAGCACTTGTCAGTGTGCTTCTGTGCCCTTAGCAGTGATGCATTCAGAAAGCCCTGCTATGTCCTGAATGCAGGAGAGAAAAGTACAGCTTGAATATTGGCTGAAGGGTGTCTGTCAGGAGAGCCAGGGCAGCTCAAAAGCCAGTGATGCCAAATGTGATTTAAGGGAATATGTGGTGATATAAACATTATTGGTGTATCTCCTCCCCCATTCAGAATATTGGCATGAGGAAGAGTCAAAATGAAGAATTAGTGTTCAAACAGAAGTCCAGAATGTAAACAAAAATACAGAGTCAGACCTCTTGGGTCTTAGTTTGCTCCCATTTGGAAGACACAAATTTCCTGACCTGCTCTGTGCATCGGGGCCTCAAGATTTGCATGTCAGAACTTCATCTCTTCTCTCTCAAGGGGCTTTCTCTGCCTGTGGAGGAGGCATCACCCTTGTGACCCAGGAGAGTCTGAAATTCTATTTACCCTGAAGAAATCACAAATTATTTATGTGCAGCTCTGATTTCAGTGAGCTGAGTGAAGTGTCTAAGTGAGACCTAGATTCTCTGTAGGCCTGATCCCAAGAGGTGTTGAAGAGCCTCAGGAGCACTGGATGCCTTGAGTGTGTAGCTCTGCCTCATGATTTGCAGGTTGAATCCTCCAACAAGGAGATGCTGGAAGGGCAAGAACAAAGATGCTAGAGATGGTGCTTGTGGTTTACAAACTGAAATGTGATTAATTTTTTGCCTTTAATCTTCAGGCCTGGCCCCAGGTCAGCTGTACACATACCCAGCACGTTGCTGGCGCAAAAAGAGGCGTTTGCATCCCCCTGAGGATTCCAGGCTGAAGCTGCTGGAAATTAAACCTGGTAAGTATTTGTTTGCCTGCCTCTCCCGAGCTGCAGAGCAGCTGGCATACATGCAAACCTGGCATTTAGAACTTGCACTTTATCTTTGCTGCTTTCCAACCATTTCTCATTGCATCTGTTGCATCTTACTTGATTTGCTGTAACCATAACCACCAAACCCTCTGCATACAACTCATCCCTTACAAAAAGGTGAACAAGTTGTATTGAATGCTAGGGGAGCTGAATTTATCTTCTGTAGGGTTGAATCCTGGCTTCTATTAGAAAATTAACAAGGATGTAAAGAATCAATGTATTACTAACTTTTCCTCAGTAACTTACTAGTGCAAAGTCTCACTGATTTCTGCTGCCTAATCTTTGTGAAAGAGACCACTGTGTGTGTGAAACAGTAAGTATAAGATAAGATTTTTCTTGGTGGGGCTGGTGACAAGGGCTATGACCAGATTATGAACAACAAATAATAAAAAATAGGCAGCATATGCCACATTTGTGTATTTCTGTCTGACTTTATGTGTACCTTTGTCTATTATTCTTTCATTCTTCTTGTCCTTGCTACTCTTCCACAATTAAACTATGTGAAGTGATGAGTCTGGATGCTGAATGAGTGACTGTAAAGCAGATGTGGAGGAGCTGCAGCTGTGTCAGGTAGAGCATAGTGTTGTGCATTCTTCCTTGCAGATTGTAATAAAGGCTTGCTGTCTCTGGGGTCAGCTATTATGAGGAAGAGGGAACACATACACTCACAGCTGTATGTGGTTTTTAAGAGGTGAGACACTGTCAGTATAAAAAGTACAGGAGAAAACCCCCAAATGTAAATTAGAATATTTAAAAAACCTGTTTGACAGAAGAAGGTGCCTGGGAACTGAGCTACACTCAGCAATACTCATGACTTTGCTTCTATGCAGTAGTTGGTGGAGAGAGAGGAAAGGGCAACAGAGACAAGTTCAAAACCCATTAAAATCAGAGGCAAAATTCCTGTTGATTCTGTTGGAAACAGTTTTTCAAAACTCCCTACCTTCAGTATAGGAGACATCAATGGACAGTTGGAAAAGAGGAAGAAATTCCTATAACCAATCAGTTGGGGTTCAAATCAAGGGCAAAATCTCAGCCAGAAAATAGAACTAGACCTCACAGCAGAGCTGCTTAGAAAGAGCTGATGAAATCAGTCACGTACATTGATGAAAATGAGACTGGACTCTAGGAAGAGGATGATGTTGGCTTGTAAAAGTGCCTGCCTTAGACTTTGTGATGATGCCAGTACTGCTGTGCCTTGGTAATTTTGTAAGGTAAAGCAGGGTAGAGTTTGACTCTTTTTTGTTTGCATTACTCTTTGCTATACTCACTGATGCCAAATTAGTGCATTCCACATGCCACAGGGCATGAAAGGCAATTACCACAAAGTTATCAGATAAAGAGACCTCAGCATGCCTGTCTCTGTGTTGTTTTCCTGCTATAAACATCTCCTCTGCATCTCAGGAGTGCTACTTTTGTTGCATTGCCAGTGGCAACCAAATAAGGCGAGTTATATTGCTCTGCCATTTAAATCTATTTTCCAACCAATTTCTATCTAGTGATTAACTTTTCTTACCAGTTATACCACAGTTTCACTCCATCTGTGCATATCCAGAATAGACTCAGTAGCCCAAAGTGCAATTTTCCCCTTCTCTGATCTGAAAGTGTAAAACCTATGGAACACCTTAGATCTCCATTTAAAGGTAGCTTTGAGAATTTGGGAGAAAGAGAGTATAATTTATTTGTAACATGGACAGCAGAAATACTGTAAGTTTTGGAGAAGACTGTTGTAAAACCTAGTGCTGAACCTAGGAAGCTACCTAATGCTGACTTCTTTGTCCTCAGTTAAACATCAGATGGTTGTATGGGGAAAAGATGTGGAAATTTAAGATCTATTAAAAAGCACAGAGATGACAGCTGTAGGACGCATAAAATAAATTTGAAAGAAATCTAATCTGTGTGTTCCATAGTTTCACTCCACCTAGGGGTTGGGCATTCTGTTCATTCCTTAGAGCTGTTCTTAGCAGCTGGAAAGTGCTTATGCTTGGTTAATATGCAAATAGTTGATTTTTATAGAGGAGGCTGTGAAATTGTTAATATATTTTGAGAGATTTTTATAATTGTTATATGTCATGTGCAAGCAATGCACTTCTACAACATCAAATTAGGGCTAAACCTTAGTTGAATTATGTTAACTGCATAGAAGTACTTCTTGTAAAACAGCCACTGTAATAAACACAAAAGAGGATCTTTTCTCCAAAAGCTGCCATTCCAGCAGTCAATGGGATTGGCACCAGGAGTGTGAATACTTGCTTGGACTACACCTGGGCTTTCAGAGAGGCTTATTATAGCAAAAAGTTGTATTCAGAAGCTCCTGTATTCAGAAGACACCTACATAACTCAGGAGAGACAAAGACCTAGGGGTTTTTTTTGGTAAGTCATAGCCAGTCATGGGCTGGTCAGTAAGTAGAATCAAACTATTGTCTTCCCAGCAGTTCCAGGGTACAATAGATCATTTAGTAATAGTATAGTATAGTTTTAGGTTTATAGCTATAGCCTACTTTTGCAGTTTATGTAGTGCATGACACAACTCAGTGAGTGAGTTTCACATTTGGTAATACCAAAATCTAATGAAGAAAATAATCATGCTCCAATGGTCTGCTGTTTTTTGTAAAATGGAAGGTGCACTGTAATGTTTTTCCTGGGGTGAGTTGATGCCAGCTTCTTAATAGAAGATAGTAGGTTTTTTTGTCCTGATATGCTGGTTTTATTTGGTTTAAAATAAAGGTGTTTGGTTTTAAGAATAGTTACAGCCAAAATTGTGCACAGGAATAGGAACTGCTGATGCAGCCTTTAGATGTCTATTTTCCTCGGCCACTGTATTCAGAATTACATGGATGCATTGCCCCACTAAAGTGGTTTGTTCAAGGGTCTAGCAATGTTCATGTTTGTGCTATTTCTAAGCATCCTCCCTCCCATCCAGTAGCCTATCCAGGAGAAATTAAAGTATTGCCAACACTTAGTTATGATAGTGCCTTTACTGGCAATACAGTCAGTATTCCAACCAGATCTTCAGGATTTTTACTAAGTATTCCTGACATTTACTTTCATATGGCCTGATCTTCATCTTTCATCTGTAAATCATATTCTTAGCATCAAAACCAAGCATTATGGCTCAAGTGTAGCCTAGAGTTCATTGTTATAATGGGCATGAGCTCCTACTTGAGTCATTATAATGTAGCAGTCAAGACTCCTATGAAAACTGGTACAGATTTGAAACAAATCCTGGGCCATGGGCAATATATTGTCGTGTTGCCAATACTGTGATTTCATAGGTTCATAAAATAGCAGATGGAAAGGGATCTCTGGAATCATCTGGTCAAACCTTTCTTGGCAAGAGCATGGTCTAGACAAGACGTCTCAGCACCCTGTCCGGACAAATCTTAAAACTGTTGGGAAATCTACCACTTCCCTGGGCAGATTATTCCAATGGCTGATTGTTCTCAATGGGAAAAATTTTCCTCTTGTCTCCAACTGGAATTTCTCCAGGAGAAACCTGTAC
Source organism: Molothrus ater (assembly GCF_012460135.2). Taxonomy (NCBI): domain Eukaryota; kingdom Metazoa; phylum Chordata; class Aves; order Passeriformes; family Icteridae; genus Molothrus; species Molothrus ater. Next base: position 27,413,063 of record NC_050483.2, read on the forward strand.
CCAGTAGCCCTCATATGGTTCATGTGACTCTGTAAAAAGGGTGTCTCCATCTCTGTAGCCACTTTTTAAATACTGGAGCACAGTGATAAAGTCTCCTTTAAGCCTTCTCTTCTCAAGTCTGAACAAACCCACTTCTCTCAGATGTGGCAGGCTTTCCAGGCCTTGGATCATCTTTGTAGCCCTTCCCTTCACCCTCTCCAGATTATCCACATCTCTTTTGTATTGCAGGGACCAAAACTGAGCACAGTATTCCAGGTGTAGCCTGACAAGCACTGAACATGATAATTACTTATCTCTGCTGGTGATGCCCTTGCTGATGCAACCCAGCATCCTGCTGGCTTTATTTTTTTATTGCCACAGCAGCACACTGTTCAGCTCATGGTTCACCAGGACACCAAGGTCCCTGAGCTGCTCCCCAGCCAGGCAGATCACAGCCTGTCCTGCACTCCTGAATTATGTTTTCCCAGATGCATTTCCTAAGTGCAGAGTTTTAAGCTTACTAGGTGCTGATACTCATAAAATATTTGTGAAACTAGACTTCTGTTCAACCAAGTATGGGAAGCCTGGTTCTCTGCAGAATCACCTGTGGTGTTTGCATGGCACTTCAGCACAGAGCAGTGGGAGGGCTGTAAGCAGCTCATGCTTCCACGTTCACTCAGCTGCCTGTTATGCCCAGTAAAAGAGGAAAAACAGAGGTGAGCTCCTGTGCTTGAGAAGTCTGGGAATGGGTGAGGGAGAGGGTTGAGCTAGGTAGCCTGACTTCCAGTGGAGTGGGAGAAAAAGGAGAATTTTTAGCTCTACCACCAATGTGAATTGCAGGTGCTGTGAATGTGAGCAGTATGGTTCTGGCCCTTGGCAAAATCAGAGCAGTTGGAAAGACAAGGGCTAGAAATGAGAGGGCGATCCTGGATTAGACCCAAGGCCCCTTGAAATCATAATTGATCCTTGTCCTATATACTTAGTGGTTTCATGGTGCTGGGTAGTATCATGATTCTGTGTTGGGTTAGCTATCAAAATTGTGGTAGTGCTATTGCCTACAGTAAACCCTGCTGACAGGCAGGTATTACCCAAGCTTTGCACCTATGCAGATGAGAACAGATACAGTGAGTGTGGCCAAAAACTCTAGTGGAGTTTAAATTGGTAGTGTCCTACTTCAGTCTTACAAGATGGCTAAATATAGGTGCACATATACATACCTACAAAGCTTTTATTTCACATGGTGTGTAAGTCTAAAGAATTGACTGTAATGCTTTTGTGTCAATTTACTGATGTCCTTTGGTTTTGGACTGAAAGCCCACAGTGAGGTTTCAGAATGGGCAGCCTTCCCACCCACTCAGAGGGTGTGAAGTAGGGTTTGTTTATGCTACCACTGTGCTGAGAATGAGCTGGGGTCCTGTGCTAGTGTCTGTCCTCTTATATCTGAGCAGTCTGGTGTTCAGCTGAACTACAGAAATGGGGTTTTTTACCCGTTGTTGGATAGTAAAAGCAAACCAAAGTATTTTTCATTTGCTATTATGAACCATGGTAGTTGTCTGAAGCAAGTAATGAAAACAGACTTTTAGTTTCAGGCTGAACAATGCCTGATTTGTTTTTATTCTGACATATGGGGTATACCTAGGTGAGCATGCTTGTGGATGAATGAACTAAATCCTTACAGATAAGCTATTATCTCTTTAAAGCATCTCTATTTACCTTGTGGAGACTGTGACTGATGGTATAAGGTACCGTGTGTTTCCTGGGAAGTGAGGAGTGCTCCCAACTCTTGGGGGAAATGCTCAGCATGTCTGTGGAGGTCTGTGGTCTTTAAGATGGGGCACTTCACCAAGATAAAGTTAAGATGACATTAAAAAAACAAAGAACAGAGTTTGCAGTGGTATCACTTGCACGATAGCATCTAGAGACTCAAGCAGCATGTTAGATCATCATCCCAGGGGTTGTTGTGAAGTCCTCTCAGCCATATGCTTACAATCCAGATACACAAAATATAGTGAAGGAAGTACTTTGGTTCCAAAATGGAGAAATGAGCAACAAAGGGAATAAACTACTTCTATGACGTTTTAACCAGAGGTTTGTGGTGCAGCTGGAAATCAAACCCAAGAACACAGAAAGAACACAGTGCTGCTGAGTTCCATGTTATTTTTTCTGCTCCTGGTTGCTATGCCCAGTTTCACTCCAAGATATTAGAGCCTAAAAATAATTCAAAACACTTAATTTCATGAGAATTTCCTTTTCCATTTTTTTCTTCCATAGGCTAGTTAATATTTACTAGTTTCACTTTTGATTTCAGCAATTTGTACACAGTGACATATCGGTTCCTGTTCTGTATGACAAGACAGCAATGTTGTTTTGCTATGAACACTGTAAAGAGAGGCACATCTCTTAACAAAAACTTTTTCTACTATTTGACAGTTTTCCTATTATCTCTGTAATTAAAGGTCATGTTATGTTATAGAACCTGCCTGTGGCTCCTTTTTAAGGTCCATTAAGACCATCTTAGGATCATAACTGGAAGAATAATTGTGGTGCCAAATAAGTGTGTCTGTAATATGCAGAAGAATTGGATACAGTATTCCTGAAGGAGGCTATAATGTAAACCTGTCAGCTCTTCAGATTTCTGACAGATTTCTGCACATGTGAATTTACCAAAGATACTTTCTGCGTACAGCTTATTTTAGGTTTTTTTGGGTTTTTTTAATTGTTTGTGGCTTTTATCAACATTTGCCATGATGAACCCTGCATTTAGGGTGGAGCTGACTTGACAGGAGCAGGTTTGTTTCTCTGATGATTTGGTCTGGATTTCTCATGTAAGAAGGATTTTGATAGCCTGTTAGCAAACTTCTGTGAGTTTTCTGAAATGAAAATGTCATTTAAAGTCTGCTTTTAATTCAAGTCCTTCTGCACTCCGAAGTACTTTGTGTTAGAAAGCAAGCAGAATCCCCACCTCTCCCCGTCTCTTATGCTACGTTGAAGTATCCCTGATTTGAAGGTGCTGGGTCCCCGCGCCCGGCGGTGCCAGTGCGGTTGTGGCGGGGCCGGGAGCGGCTGCAGCGGCGCGGCGCGGCCGGCAGAGGGCGCGGAGGGCAGCGGCAGCTCCGCGCCGGGGCCGCTCCCAGCGGGAATTCCCCGCGGCAGGGACGGCCCGCGCTCGCACGGCGTGTGCCGGGAACAGCGCCCGGGCCGCCTGAGCCCGGAGTACATCTCCTTCCCACCCACACTCACCCGTCTTCGTTCTTGTCACCTCGTGCAGAGGAAAAGAAAAAACCCTTAACTTTTTGGGACGGGGAGGGTGGATGGTTTTCAGTTCCCATTCGATTTGTTAGAAAACACATCTGCACCCTGACCGTGCTGAGTCCTGAGCTTGGTGTGTCATGTGCCTATGTGTGTTATACTTCTGTGTCTTGGTCTGTCATGCACCTATGTGTGTCACGTTTCCATAGCACTTTGGAACAAAATGAAGTTTCACATTGTGAACCCAAATCTGGGAGTGGGGATGCCAGAGATGTCAGGTTTCTGTCTTTGCTGGGTTTTTTTGTACAAGTATAAATATTGAATTCTGCTGGGCCTTTTCTTTTGGGTTTCTGGCCCAAATTTTAGTATGTGTTTATTCATCAGCTAAGCCTGCAGCTTACGGATTGGTCCAGCGATGCTCTTGAATCGAAACAGTAGGCTCCAATTCTCCACTAATCTTGTGTTCACAGCAGGACATGTCACCACAGGCACGACCTGCTGCTTTAAGGCACTTACACTTCCAGCTATGACTTGTGTGACAGAAAAAGTGACTTTCTGTCACCAAGAGAAAACTCATCAGTGTGGGACCTCCTTGTGAATCAGCTTCTTTCTATTATACACACATTTAACCAGTTTATTCCACCTCATCCACCACCTTTCAATTCTGCCTAGAGCAGGGACCTTTCCTGGTCCAGATCTCTGGCCAGATAAAGTTTGCTTTTCTTTTCTTACATGGCACTGAGAATAACAGAGAACCTGTCTGTTTCTTCATGTATTCACTGACACAGAATCATGATATAGAAGTCATACAGTGAAATATGCATTTGTCCCGTTGCCAGCCTGCAGCAGAGGTGCCCATCTCTGCACTTCAAGTCATACCACACCACCACATCCTTGCATTTCCTATGCCCCACACAGGACCAGAGCCAATGGAATATGTCATTTTCTCTCAACTTCTCAGTGTGTGAAATGTAGGTACTAAAACATCAGTCTCCTTTAACTCAAAGGAGTACCTAACAGATATCTAATAAATACTCTTAGAGAGATTGGAAGGGGTATGGGAGGCCTCTAAATAAAAAGAAATGAATGAATAAATCGTGCTATTTGCCAAGCTCTCAAAGTGCCAGCGTTAAATGTTTTGGCCATCAGCAGAAATACTTGCAAAACTGGTATGGAAGTGTACCAGCTCTGGTGCACAGCCTGGGCTTACATGTACCAGGATGATGATGAAAAAATAAGGAATTTGTTACACACCCATATATACAAATAAAGAGACTCACCACAGGTGAATTGTTGAGCCAGTTTTTGCAAGGCTGGCTGTGCAGTATAATTGCTGGAAAGATATGTCGAGTTTTGCACTGTGTAATTCTTGCTTTGTTTTTCTGGCCACTGGGGAGCCAGCCTTCTGTATGTCATGGCTGCCAGGGCTGTGGTAACCTTTCCTTCAAATAAAGTGCTACTCTTGCTTGGTGTTGTTACATGTGATAAGCTGCAAATTCTTAGACTAATTCAGCTCAGTGTATTTTCCCCCAAATGGAATTTCATGATTTTGCAGTTATGGAAGTAAACCACTCATTTCTAGAAAAGCAGATAATATTCTATAAATAGTCCAGTCAAGAAAACAAAAACATTGTTTCTGCTGTTTAACTCCACAGTCATGCTGGTAGAATTTACAGGATTAACTTTGTGTAAATAGCTTCTCTTTCATTTGTAAGATCTGGAACAGGTCACTGCATGTATTTTATATTCAAAGTTTTACCAGGAGAGCTCTGTTGTTTAGCTCGGATGGCTTGTATGAATCACTCAGGATTACTCCTGGTTCTTGTGTGGCTGAGCCAGTTTGCATAATTAGGAGAGAGATGCATGAAAAAGCTACTGGGCTTTGGAACCCCTCTGGGTTTTGATCAAAAGCCCACTGAAGCCAGACCCTTTGGCTCTAGTCATCAGGCTAAGGCAGCAACTGAACAAGATAAGGCAATTTTGGAAGCTATTAAATCTAGTTTTCTGAGTTCTCTGGATCTTATCACTGGGAATGGAACATAGGCTGCATGTGTAGCGTCCTACAGACACAAGGCTGTTGTAATTTCAGAAGCAGTGCAGCCACTTACAGGTATTTTTTTCCCACTGCTGTATCATCTTAGCTGTATTTAGTATATTTGTGAAAATAGAGTTACGATGACTTTGGAGGCAGGCTGTTCTGAAAAAATGTTCTGGTCATTACAGTGGGCCATTAAATGGAAGGAATGAATTGTGCTGTTGGTCTCCTTGGAGCCTCTACAGTGTGACTGCAGGTCATGTCTCGGGACTTGATCTGCAAGACGTGATGGGGAGGGCTCAGGCAGCTGAGATGGAGTGGCTTGAAATACCTGGGCTGCTTGAGAGAGAACTTCCTTGTGGTGCCACCACCCTCTCCGAGCCATCCAGCCCATTGTTTTGCTCTTTCTCTGTTCTTGGCTACTGTGTTTGACCTACATCTGTCTGCTAGGATGTGTCTTTGGGAAAAGGTTATTCCTCATGTGCCTCTCAAGCTGCCAAGGCCTGACTGAGAATGCTGTGTCTCCAGGAGACACATTATTCCTCCTGGAGAGATAGAACACTGTGGATTTATCCCCCTGCTATGAAGTTAACATCGATGTGTGTAAGTAGCCATCAGGATTATTTATTTATGGAATAAACAGATTTAACCTTAAAATGAAGGGAGTGAAGGTAAGCTCAAAGCTTACCAGAAAAAAGGGCTATGGGGAAAAAGCAATGGGGAAGCACCAGGGGATGGTGCCTGGGGAAATGCTGGAACCTGTCAGATCCATTTCCCTCAAGGCACAAATCACCAGCTCTCCAGCATGGGGAGGGGCAGACAGGAAGCTGTGTGTCCTGTAGGAGTCTTAGAGCTAGAACTGAACCTGAACATCTTTCCTGGCAAACCTGCTGCCGCTTTTATAGCCAGTAAAAATGGCTGAGAAAGGATAAGCCACATCGTCAAAAGGGTTTTTGCAGTGCACAGGTACCGTTCAATGCAAGTACTGGACACAAGATCCTAGGAAATGGGTATTTTTAATCTAATTCATTGCATCTATTTTGTGTGTTCATATGAGTAATTCTGGGAATTCTCTGGTGATCACATGAAAAAGGGTTTATAGGATCAAGTCCCCAGGGCTTAGTCTCATAAGATGCCAAGCTGTCTAACCCTAGCAAAGGAAAGCACCTGAGCTTGGGCTTTAAGAACATGAGTGATCTTTTAGTAATTAATGGGACTTGTCACGTGTTTAAAGTTAAATCTACATGTAAAGTACTGGGTTGGACCAGACTTGCAGGTTTGGTACTCAGCATCCTGCAGAGAGCCTAGTGAAGTCACTGGCAGACTAGGTCGACAGTATGGTAGAACCCATGTGCTGCTTTATAGAAGAAAATGTTAACAAAACCCAGAAAAGATATTATGGAATATAATTACATAAAAATGGTTTAAACCCCCTATTTATTAAATTTTATTGTTCTTCTGACACACAGCAAATTAAATTGATTTGTTGCATGAAATATTCTAGTATTTATAGCAGATGTTATTTTCCTGGTGCATAATATAATGGAATGAGCAATAAATGTTAATATAACGTTCAGTTTCTACTCTTACAAGCCAAGCTTTATAGAACTGCTGAGAGTAGAATGGAGAGAGTATGATGACTTCCCTTCCCACATCCCTGTACCTCCTACTAACCTTCCCTGGCAGAAATTTCCATTCTGCATTCCCATTCTCTGTAGTAAACATTTTACAGCCTCATAATCATCTCATAGCCAAGAGATATTAAGTATGTTTTTACTAGGTTATGATTAATTTCAGTGTTCCCTGCATTTTGCATTTGATTGACTAATAGTTTTTTACAGGTATTTTATTCTTCAGGATTCTGACACCATTGGTGTTTGCCATAGCATCTCTTCCCAGTGATGAACTCCATTAGGGGAGGAGGTTTGATGCAAGACACTGGAATAGGTAGATATGTCTTTTATGTCCAATGTCTTCTAGAGAAGGGATCTCATTTAGGATGCACTTGGAACATGGTTCCCCTTTAACAAACCAGGTAATTTAGGCCTGGGACCTTAGCTGTTGTAGGTAGGTAGTTCTGATAGAGACAACAGAGAGCAGTGATCTCCATCAGATAAAGCTATGATTCTTGATGTAGGAGAAAGGATGAAAACTTTACCCCTCTTGATGGAAATTATGTCCTTGCGAATGCACGTGATTGCCCTTGGCAAGTATGGGGTTTATGTCTTAGGAAAATATATGGTCATGATTAATATCCTATGCATGTCCTAAAGAGCTGTAGTGAAAATCCTTTTGTTGCTGGCCTAAAATAAACAGCATAGCATGATGGGAACAAAAGACAAATTTTCAAAGCAGGCTCAGATATAGTGCTAAAACTACATATGAACAGTTGAAGCATTTATTTGTGTTTTTGAGGGATGGTGAATGCTTTTATCTTCTCATGATTTCCTTGGTGCAATGTCTGTAAATGACACAGTTACAGATATGTGCTACTCTGACAAAGTGAGGTTTGTGGTTACAGGAATTTCTGCAGTGATGCTAATTTGTAAGTGATGCTATGGATACATCTGCCATGTAATGCTCATTGCCTAAGTGAGGTAGCAGCACGGCAGGAGAACTGGAAACACAGAGGCTGTATCTGTGAGCAGTGCTATAGACCAGGACAGCATCAGCAACAAAGACACTATTAACTAAATAGAAAGGACTCAGGATTAAGTGCTTTGTGCCTCTGAAGCTGCTATACCAGGGCTGGCACTATAAATATACTTACAGGATATTCTTCCAGGGAGCTTTCTGTTAATATCTGAGTGGGCAAAATAAAAAATTAACCTCTCTCTGCTAAAGATGATGCCCCAAGTACCTCTGAACTCTTAGCAAGTGCTACAGATGGAACAAGAGTACATCCAACTTTTTTGTTTTGCCTTTCAATCCTGAATCTTAATTAGTTCCCTACTGCTTTAGTACATGCACAACATTTTAATAGTCGTAAGGCCTTACTCCAATCCACACTGCCATTTCCACAAATCCCTCCTTCATACCAGTGTGATCCTGTCCCCCCCCCACCCCCCGTATTTAGGAATAGTGTAAAGAACACTAAATAGCCAAGCATGTAGCTGTAGATTGATGAGGTTGTCACACCATTCCCTTCACCGTTTTCTTCCAACCTGCACTGTGCTCTAATAGACGGATGATTGCCGGGGGAGAGAGAGACTTAACAAATCCCACAGCCAGATGTTCAGGGATGGACAGAGCGACCTTCTCAAGGAACCCAGAGGACTAGAGCTGTGTCCTTCTGAGGGAGAAGGACAGTCAGGTGCCCCTGGCTGCCTGTATTTATCTCTCATTTCAAAAGGAGCACAAATGGCCTCAGCATGGCTGCAAGGATGGATGTTTTTCAGTGCATCGCAGGAAATGACCAGTCATCCGTCTCTTCACTGTGGAGTCTGCCTGCAGCCATCAATCTTGAAGCCCAGCATGGCAGCTCCTTTTGGCTTAGTTTGGCTCAGTGTTAGATGAACAAAGGGAAATGAAAGCTGAGCAGAAGGAAAGGAGAGAAGAGCAGCTATTCTCTATTTCACTTTGTTTTCCCCTTGCATGGCTCTCTCTCTCTCTTCCCCATTATCATCTATTTTCACTGTATTTTGTAAGGTGTGGAAATGTATATTTTCAGGGTCTGGGAGTTTACAGTGTTTCTCTGTTAGCAGAGAGGAGAAAGGAGAGGGATATTGAAAAGACAATTCAAGACCCAGAGATTCCATTTTTCAGACTTTTCTGTAGCAGTTTTCAGAACAAGCATGCCCTAGTTAGCTGCAGCAGACAGGGAGAAGGAATATAGTACCTTTTCTCCATCTTGCTAATTTTCTTCCTTTTTTTTTGATTCCTTCCTCACTGCCACATTAATGTTTTCAGATGTGTACCTTGTCTCTCCATTCCTGCTCTATTCAAAAAGCAATCAACAGAGCCACATGATGGGACTTTCTGGATACAGGTGTGTACTGATGCCCAGAGCCACGATGGCAGCTCCTGCTGCCAGTCAAACTCACTTGAGTCAAGCCTTCTTGATGTAACAGCACGGGGCTGTGCAGGCTTTGCATGAGCTGCCTGACCTCATCCAGCACCTGTGGTTCCTGCTGTGAAACCAGAGGTCATGGCAATATCTTCATTGGTATGCAGCCCATCAGAAGAAAACACATTCAGACATGTCTGTTTGCACATCCAGCACTGAATTAGCTGGTTTCAGCACTGAACTCAGATAGGCCACTTTTTGCCTGAAATACTCAGATTTGATGTACTTGGAGCCAGGCTGAAAGAAAAAAAGATGTGTGAATATACTACCTGCTGTACTCTGATTGCTAGGGTCTGCTTTTTTCCCACAGTGATCTGTAATGTTGTTTTTTATTCTGTTTTCCCCTAATATTCTTGCTTCTGGATATTATTAGAGCTCATGTTTGGCTTATTCTGTAGAAGGCTTATGTAGAGATAGCATTGTTCCCCTCAGCACTGCCTCACTGTGGTGTTTGATTGATGCACTTAAAAAAAACATGTGATTGCATTTACCTTTTAATTTTCCTGGTTGATCACAATGATCTAAGCATCAGGCCTGACGGAGCCAGGCTTCCCTGCAGAATTGTGGTAGGAGATTTCTCTCTCTCAGTTTTTACTGTAGGCAAAGAATTGAGATCACCCAGGCATACAGAAGGACCAACTAAGCACTGAGGCAGAGCAAAGGAACTCTGTAAATACTGGACATCGAGCTCCCTGAGAAATCTTTACCTGCTTTCAACCCAAATGTGCCATCTGGACTGAACAGACTTATGCCAAGATGGGGAAAATTTATACCATCATGGGCTTACAGAGCTGCTTTGCAGTATGTGCTGAGGTTTTTTTGGCATTTTTTTTCCTTCTTACCATAAACTTAAAGCATAAACCCTCAAGGAAAACATTTGTTTGGTGAAAACCAGTTTCTCCTTTCCCACGCCTTGCTTGAGCAGGCTTTATAAGTGGGCACAAGACCCTTCTGACTGGGGATATTCAGGGAATTCTTTTGTATATTCTTTAGAAAATGGAAGGCATCCTTTTCCTACCTGTGCATTTAATTGTGCCACTTCTGAATGAATGGTCATATTTTCTGCCACTACCCGTATTGCCTCCCTGCAAATTCTGAAAAAGACAAATCTTGTTCCCGTTGTCATGAGACAGCCTCCCCCAGATGGCACAGCTGTGTCTCGGGATGCCCTCTGGCTGGCCTGTTGGCAGGCATTCCCGTGGCTTTGAAGGTCACCTTGTTTACACCTTGCCTTTTTTCCCCCTCCCTATTCAGAGGCTTGCTGAGCCTGCAGGCTGGGCTTCACCATCTGCATTTTCCCTGGTGCCATTAATCTTCCTGTTTACCATTCTGTTATTAATTCTAGAGTTCACCTTTTTGTCTAAACCCTTTATAGGCCTCTTGAAATTGCTTGCCTTTTTGTGGCAAGAGATCTGAGCGTCTCAGAGATAATTTGCTTTGTTCTTTCCCATTTTTGAAAGGCTACCTACTAGCATCTCATGCCATTTTTCTATTACAAGCCTTCCTTCTTATAATAACATTTCTCACTTATATAGCTTCATCTGTCAGATGTATCTTAACATAGGAGTAAATATTATCTTTGTCCTTTGGAATTTGTGAATTGGCCACTGAAATCTGCTATCTGTGGAAATAGTCCTTTTTGCGTGTTTTTCTTGTCTGGAAAGAAAATGTGTTCAAATCTGTCTTTGTGAGAGCCTGTAAGACCACCTTGCATTTTTGGTGCATTTTATTTGAATGCCTGGATGCCTATTAATATTAAACAAGACTTACCAAACCCCAGAGGATAGGTGAAGACTATCTCCATTTGACAGATGATGGAAAAGCAGAGAATGTCTCTGTTAGAATTTGGCTCAGCATCACTTGGTGGGACAGCAGAGATGCCAAAGGCAGCATCTGGGGTGGTTGCTCCCTTTCCCATCCTCAAATCATTGCCACTTTGCTGTGGCCTTGCTGTTCTCCATTGGTGTGTGCAGTTCAGTAGCCAGTGAGCCAGGGAAGGTGCCCCAGCTGTGCCTGGTGTGGCTGAGCCTCAGGCAGGGCTATGCTGCCCTCCCGCACGTGGCAGCTCTGCAGGGGCCACGCAGCTCAGGGCTGGCACAGCTGGCATCAGGCTGAGCGCTCTGATAAGCCCTGCCACAGTCCTGCTGATGCCTGGGGGTGAGCAGGGGTCTCTGCCAGCTCCCCAGAACTCTGGGGGTTAGAGAGGCCTTGCCAGCAGAGCTGCCCCTCATGCAGAGCCAGGCAGAGCTGAGCACAAACCCCCTCAGCACAGAGCACCAGAACGCACAGAGCTGTTCCAAAGGATCCCTGCAGGACTCAGATTGGCTCTGGCAGGTTTATCAGCTCTGGCTTAGTGCCGGCTCTGCTAGGCCTGGACTGAATTAATTGGGATGCTTGTGCACTGCAGCTGAGAGATAACTGCATTACAGAGATTTATCTGTTACTAAAGGTATCCCCTCCACTGTCCTCGATAAGGACGAGAAGCTATGCAGAATCTCACAGAATTTGCAGAAGGTTGGCATAGCTGGCTCCACACATGGTTTATGTATGAGTTTGTGTGCAGTACAAGTGTTTTTATTCAGTTCTGTCACATCCAGTGCAGTTACTTGAGGTGGAGGTCCATTCCCTGTTACCCTTTGCAGAGTGTGCAATGTGGGCGTGACTATCCCACCCGTGGGGAGGGGGGACTGGTGTTTGGTGATAACTGTCTGGTTAATTACTTAATTCTGGTACTTTGGAGGGGCCAAAATGCCCATCGTCTATCTGTCCGTGTGAGTGATTCTATATGCCCATTTACAGATAGATAGCCCAAGTTATTATTTTACTCCCAACAGACCAGAAGCCCTGTTAGGGTGACACAAAGCCCAAAGGAATAGGTTTTCTTACTTAATATTTTTCTCTAAATTGTAGCAGTTATCTTGCCTCTGCCCCTTGATAGTGCCTACAGTGTTGCTGCAGAAGTTGTGGTGCAGTGTAAGCCCATCTAGAACACAAATGCAAGAGTTACCAGAACAAAAATGAGTGCTAGCAAAATGCTATTGAATGGAGATATTTCTGAATGGAGATGATTTCAGCCCTGAGGGTAGTTACTTGATCCAGCATTTAGTCTGATGCTGTAATTTGGCAGTCTTTGAGAAGCAGGTACAACTTATTACATGTGACAATGATGTATATCTGTGCTGAGAAATAAATCTGTAGAAAACTTCCAAGAGACAACTGACAAGAGGGCTGTTTTGTTTTGTTTGTGGGTTTTTTTTTTTTTTTTTTGAGAGAGAGATTTTATAGAGGCATTCTAGTCTGCCAGAGATATACAGCTGCTTGTAAAGACCACATTTTGATAGTGGGTTAAACTAAACAATGCTTAACCTTATGTTTAAGGGCCTCTGCAGTTTTCAGCAGCCCTATTTCTCCCTCCTGTTGTCTTGTAGCTTCCTGGGACATATTTTAACTAGGGGCTGATAGAAGCTTTCCATTGAATCCCAGTCTTAAAACTCAAAGTTGTCTTCTGATATTTCTGCAGTTATGCTCAGGCTAAAAAAGTGTACAGTCCCACCCACATCAGGTCTTCCTCTGTCTTCCCTTTCTCCCCCTCCTCTGCTCTACCCCAACCTCATCATGACACTAGCAGACTTCCATGAGGAGGTGCTAGGGAGACATTGGGATTTTCCAGTCTTCCTGTGCTCCGTAGAGCAAACCTCAGTAGTGCCTAAAATTTCAAACATCTGCTAAGATTAATGTCAGAGCTTTACAGGATAGAGAGTCCTCTAAACTGTTTTTCCCATTCAAAATGGTTTGTTTCTGTGGAAATATATACTCTAATATTTTCAAGTGGTCTTCTAGAAGTGGTTTATCATTGTCAGTGGTTGGATTCTTGTTCTCACAGCCCAGTTTACCTTGAGAGTGAAATAATATACATGAGGTTTAGTGGGTTTAGTGGGAGAGACAAATAATTACTGGAGTAGCCTTACAATCTCTAGTACAGCGTGGCTATTTTGCAGCTTGGACTAAAAATAAAGTGAATTTGATGTTTACTACTCTCTAGGGACGTTTGTTTGGCTTTATGGACTCATTGTGAGAGTCTGTGTTATCAGTGATCTGTCCCAGGGGAGGCCCAGGGCTCGGCTGACAGGAGGTTCTGTGGATCATGTATGTGTAGAACTGGCAGTGACAAGTTTGCTGCAGATGGGTGCTGAATTGCAGGAGTGTTGAGAGAAAAGGATGGGATATCAGGGGCCATGGAAGATCAGCATTAAATCATAGTAGCAATAACACAAGCATCTGCCCCTGGAATAGCAGGATGTGGTGTAATGAAAGAAGGGTTTTGGAGATCTGGATCTGCAGGAGTGAAGGGCTGTGGTGCGCTGTGCTGGCAGGGGCAGAGCCCTGCCTTTAGTATGCCTGGTTCTGGTCACTGCTGTGAATATATCAGTTCCAAGGGTGCTAACAAGTCACTGTACTGGCCATGGACACAACAAGCAAGCAAACAAGCTAAGGAGAGTCTGGCCGTGCCTGCACAGAAAAGCTACAGAATGCAGCTATTCACATAAGGCATTGTCTCCCCATTCTTTCTTAAGGGATTCCATCCCCCTGCCCCCACCCTTTGCACTCTACCGCTATATTTGTGCCTTGGAGATGTGGAGATGAGCGTATGATGGATGGATGGATGCTGCTTGTCTGGGTTTTTCACCACCATTTCCCCTGGGGCACTCTGTCTGCTGGCAGAGAGCACCATCCCAAAAGATGGTATCTTTTGCAAACTCGACAGTTAACAGACAGCTTCTCTCTCTGCATATTTCCCCAAAGAAGAGCAGGCTTAATCTGGTTTTATATGGCATATTTCATTATAATCTTTTTGACTTCACATGTTCCCGAAACGCCATAATAAATAAAATGCTGGGGGTGGGAACAGCAGAGATGCTGAGGCTTCACACTCTTGTGACACTGATGGATTCTCATTTTAAACTGTCATGGGATTTAATTGCTTGCTGAGCCACTGCACTGCACTTTCAGACACATCCTGCCACATCCTCTTAATGAGCTTAGTGGCTGCATTCACTCAGCAGTAGTTCTGTTTACTGTGAATTAGGTGGCTTTTTTAGACCACCTATATGATTTTAAAGAGGTAGTGGTTATTAAGGTAATATCCTTGGATTTATCCATCCTAAACAACACTTCATGGACTCGTAATGTATAGTTTCCTCTGACACTTTCTATATTCCAAAAGAATGGCACCAAGAAACAAAAACGCAAGAATCTATGTGCAAAGTCAGTGTTTGTCTAAGAGGGTTTTTGGAAGCCGGATTGCTTTGGTTTGCATAGTAGCTGTCTCTGGCGTGATAGATCATGCTGGAACTCACCCAATAAGTATCTCTGTTTCCAATTAGAACTGGAAATGGAGCTGCTTACGAGTGCACAGAGATGATGGTTTGGGTGGCAGCTGCTACTGTGGAGATGGAAATGATCCATTGTAAAACAAATACATTGCACTGTATAGAAAAAGGGATGATTGTTTTTAATTTATGTTTCAAAGAGACACTGAAAAGTTGCTTAGCTCTCAATGCGTTGTAAACCAAATGTAGCTTATTTAAGGACAGGAATTTGCAGCTATTTTGCTATTTTGGCAAATTGAAACTTGAAAAATCCCACCATTTTGTGGGATTTGTGAAAATGTGCTTCTTTTGGAGGCAACAGTTCAATAGAAAACAGATACAGGAATGATACTGGCATGGATGCTTGTTCAGATTCTACCACTGCAATCTCAGGACCTTAATAAACAGAGAGGTTGCTGCACTGAGCTGGTAAGCAGAAATAACCATGTTAATTTAATCACTATGAAAGGGACTCTGCCAAGTTAAGAAACGTAAGTTATAATTATATGCACACACACACATTTGAATTATAATATATGCACAATATTTAGCTGTGGCACCAAGAATGTGATGGTTTACTAAAACAGGAAGAATTCTTAAATAACATTTTATTTTTCATTGATGATTTTTGTTGATTTGACATTTCCATTTTGTATAGTTCTTACTACTTCTTGTTTCTGCTATATTAACCATGTGCTATTGTATTTACGGTACTAATCAGAAGGAAATTTATCTCCAAACCTTCTTAAAATTTTCATATTAAAGAGTAATCTTTTAATTATAGTGACTTTACTGGTAGTTATTACTTGTAATAAAGATTATGTTCTCTGAAATTGTAATGTTTGAAGAAGAGCTTGTGATACAAACTAGAAGTTACAATGATTCTAGAACAATTAGTGGGTAGCAATGCTATTACCTATATTTAAAAAGGATTTGGATGTGATTCAAAGATTTAAAGACACATAAATTCTACATGAACATCTGAGAAATTGATTGAAACTGTAATTACATATAAGCAGTAAAGCACCTGGGAAACGATGACATAGGTGACTCTAACCAACTACATTTTTCCTTCCAAAGAAAAGCATGTTTCACTACTTTCTCAAAATTCTTTACATGATTAGTAAAAAACTAATAGGTGGAGGGATGACAATTCTCTTAAACATTCTGAAGACCTTTGTTATGTCTCCAAAGAGAAATTGAGAACTGTCTTGGATCAAAACTTTTAAAATAAAAGATAATGGAAGAAAAAACTTCCATTGTAGATAAGGGCTTATAGCTGGTGCATCAAGTTTTAGTGCTTGCTCCTGTGTTGTGTAATGCAGTAATGAACAAGCTGCAGAGTGGGAATACCTTGTCAACTACAAAGATTTGCACATACTATGAAGTTATTGAGAGCAATCATGGCTGGGAAGGTCTGTGCAGAGCACTCTGGGGAGATGTCAATATGCTTGGAGAGTGGACAGAGGCATGGGCATTATAATATGTACCTGAGTGTTAGAATGTATTCCTTATGGGAAGTTCTTGTCCCCATTACAAGATTCCTAATTCTTCTGCTTAATAAATAACTTGACCATTGAAAGACACAGTCTGAGGAATAATCTAAAGAACACCATAATTCATTTCTTTAAATGGGGGATGTGGTTTCATCTGAAAATGCCAGATGCAGTATCTTGGGAAGACTGGTGTATAATGAGGGAAAGTTCAGAGAAGTTTGTCAGGAGCATATGCAAAACTTCCCACAGCAGAGTAATAGAAAAGATTGCGACTCTTTATCCTTGAAAGGAGAGGAATTAAAAGAAACTACAAAAAATTTTGTCAAGAACTTCTATTTTCCCCAGTAAGAGCAAGGGGGCGGGCAACAGATAAAGTAAAGCACTCCTTCTTTCAAACCATAGTTAAACTGTTGGACTCTATCAGGTGGGAAAACATTGAGGTAAAAGTGTATCAAAATTCAGAAAAGGCTGGGCTATTCTGTGTATTCTCAGAAGAGACAGATTTAGAATAACTGGAAGGGATACTGCATTTATCTCTCAGGATGAAACACAGCATTAGCGTGGGTAAGTTCTTTTGCATTTCTCTCGTGGCAGATGTTCACAGCTTCTACAGTAACTTGTGAGGTGACTGCATAGTGTGGCATGAGCAATATCAGAGTAGAGGCAAGCACAAGGCCACAGTTTAATTTCTTAAGCCCAGAAGAGTCTCCCTCTGGCCTTGTTTGAAGCTTCAGGCACTGGCTGGTACCTTCATAAGCAGGACAGTGAGTGGAACAGACCCCACCTTAGTTCCAAATAGCAGCTCCCATAGTATGGGGAAGGCCTTGATCTTTCACATGAAAACTAAATTTCAGGTTTTGAGTTGACTCCTCAGTTTTCTTTAGGGTACTGGTATAAGAGTAAAAGATACTTCTCTTTCTTTTGTGGGAAAATCATGGATTGTTCAATAGCTAAGAGAAAATAAGGGATTTAGTGAAATTCATTTAATGATCCCTGGTAGTGTTTAACTATTTCTGTAGGTTAACTGAACTATCTTTTCGATTTTAGAAGAGTTTCATCTGTGGGGATTCAAAAACGGGTTTGGAAACATAATTTCCTGTCTTCATTACTGTACCCTTTACAGACTACTCATCTTCAGGAAGGATTGGATTTATTACAGAGACTGAATTCATTATGAAGGGTTGTCTTTGGACCTCTGAAGGTTTTTATGCTGTAGACTTTACATTCCAGATAAGACAGTGTCTGCTTTTTCCCACATTCTAGAGCTATTTAGGAATTAAAGTGCATTCATAGAAGCTACCAACGGAGAAGAAAATGAAGGAGTTCAATGGCAGTCAGCTTAGGGGGAAAATGGGAGGCAGACACTGAGTTTATTTTCCCTGGATGCCCAGCTCACTAACTTAACTTCTTGGTGATTCAGTCTCCCCATCAACTGTGAATAAAAATATTACCTTACAACACCTTGTCAGTGGGATGTTAAATTTAGTAATTAGAAAATGCTCTGAGAGTTTTGGATGAAAAGTCCTCCTGGAGGGTTGTTGTTGGGAAGTAGCAGTGCCACACAGAACAACCATGCCTGTTAAAGACAGCTGCCTGTTTTGACCTTAAAACCTACCTTTCCCTCTTTTCAAACTTAGTTTTTGATATCTCTGGAACAAATGGAGAGTAGCTCCACCTTCATATATGTTCCACTTATCCCTCAGCCTTTCCTTGCTCATTTCCTTTTCTAATGCATTCATTTGCTGAATGTATTGGTATCCAGAGACAGGCAGAGCTTGTCACAGTGAGGACATGTTTGTTTCCAATGCCCTTGAGCTTGCTTGAAGCTTCTTTGCTTGCTGAATATATGATGATCCCTTGGGGTTTGCAATCCCTCAAGGTTCTAAATACAGAGCAAATGCCCTTTTGCACCCAAGCACAGGACTATGAACCCAAGCCAAGCCCACATCCAGAGATGATTATGGAGGTTCCTCAGTGACTACAGATTCAAGCATTGGGATTTGCACATAAATCACATCAAAAATCTCTTCTTTCCATTGAAATGTGTGGATCCAGAGGGAGGTACTAGGCATTCATACAGGGAAATTCAATCTGTATGATTCTCTTTTGACTTTTCTGTCTTTTTTATAGCTCAAGCAAGGGAGAAGTTGGGGAAGGGGCCATAATGGGATATGTATGCAGAGCTTAATGCTGAAAACAGAGGCCTGATTGAATAGAGCTCCTTGTGATGAGAAGGGGGATCAATTCACAGTTGACCCCATCCCATTGTGTGGGTTGTCCTGGGAGTTTCCTTTAAAATCTCAGTGGTTTGGTTTTTCTGCATGGTTTGTACCCAGCCTTTCCCTCCATGAATAGAATAGCTTTTTCTGGAATTTCTGCTGGATTTTCTGTGGTTATTGGCTGAGCAATGCTCTCCCACTTCAGAAGACTGGAGGAAGTACATTGTGGAAGTACAGATCAGGGACTTTGAATCATTTGATAACTGAAAGTTTTTCATGTATAGAACAAACATATTCATGGGATGCAACTGCCCCCAAGAAACAGATTATACGTTACTGTCCCAGGTGGAAGTGCTCATTCATTATTTGGTTTGCAGGAGTGATTTGAGACTTTAAAACCACATTAATTTCTGCCCTGCAGAATTTACAGCTCATTGTGATAGAAAGACAGGGAGTTTCAGGCAGACTGGGGAACAAAACACAGTTCTTAAAGCATAAGCAGACAGAACTGTGAATTAAGGACACCAGATGCTGATTTGTAAGCATCATTCTTGTACATTATTACTTGAAAACATAACGGTGTAGAGAAAGGAATTCATTTTAGAAGGGAGGGAGTACTTTAAAAATCCATGCCTGGCAGTGTCAGGTAAGACATGTGCAGGATATTTCCTTGCCAGGGGATTGCTCTAAATGAGCCCCTGTATGAGTGGAGTAGGAGCTAGGGTGTACAAGGAAAACTGGATTATTTCCCAGGTATATTTTAACATCTTGCTAAAGTTAACATACTGTATTTGCCTGTCTGCTGCATTGCTTCATAATCTAGTGGCAGCCTTATTCCCCCATTTGAAAGGGGAATAAGGCTCTGCTCCTTCACTTCTCCAGCAAGTTGCATCAAACTTCCTCATAAATCCTGTGTCTTTGGAGCTCTGTCCCCAGCCTGTTTCTAAGCCAGCCTGTGGCTCTTCCTGCAGTGACTGGGTGTTGTCCCATTTTATGAGCAGGATTCTGCACTCATAACTGGGTTTCTTTCTAGTACTGCCAGCTAGAGCCAACCAGGGATTTTATCTAGTCAGTATTGCAGGGAGATTCAAGACACATCTCTTTGTTTTTCAAAGTAAGGTCTCAGCACTGCCCCCCCCCCACTTTCTGTTTTTCCACATGTGGAACATGCCCTGGTGTAGGAGAAGGAGGATCGAAGCTGTGCTATATAAACTGTGCCAGATGCTAAATTGCATTAAACTACTTTTCTTCTTCAGGAGATCAGAGTCTTCATATTTGTAATTTCAGTATCTTAAAAAGTTGTGGTTTTGTTCTTTATTTAAAGCATAGGGAGTTTACACAAAGAAGAAGGATTTCCCCCCCCATTTATTTCCTCCTGACAAAATATATCCAGCCTTTTTTTCCTGTAAACAAGCACAGAAAATGAAAAGATATCAGGTTTTCAGTAGGATAGAAATTAACCATAAATGGAGTTTCTTAGTGGTTAAATGAACTTGAAGATCTTCCTTTCCAGATAGAAACAAGTTTGAAAGTCTGTTCATCATCTGCTTGACATCTCTGTCCTTCTTCTTGTTAGCCCTTTGGGGGAGACACACAGTGAGTGTGTTTTGTTTTTCAGAAGTTGATCTGCCTCTGAAAAAAGATGGGTTCACCTCAGAAAGTACAACTCTGGAAGCCTTGCTGCGTGGAGAGGCAATAGAGAAAAAAACAGACACTAAAGAGGAAGACACTATACAAGAAATCCAGGTAAGGGAGAGCCCCATGCCCTGACATCAGGCTGGATTTTACAATTTGTCTCTAAGTCTAAGAGTCTTTTGTCCTGTGGCAAAACAGTGTATCTGTTGATAGTTGTGTCATTCTACTGCCAAAATGTTATCAAACCTTTGTGCTATGCTGTGATGCTCAAAATGATATCAGTATCTCACACGCTTCTCTTGTCACAAGAATCTTTGTTGCTTAACTGTTCTGCTCAGGTCCTGTGTTGGAACTTATTTTGCAACACTATGAGATAATTACATAAAAAAACTGAGAAGCTGAGGTGGATCCCAACTATAAACTGAATTTTAATGGTTCACATTTAAAGTGAGTTTCATGGATTTCAATTTGGATTTACAGCTGCTGTAGATTAAAACATGTCATTGCCTTGCCTGTTTTTTTTTTTTTTTTTAATAGTACATGGCCTTCTGGAGGTATTAAAGAAAAACAAATATCTAAAACAAGATTTAATCTTAAATATTTCAATTATTATTAGTTAGGCAGTATGAAAAATATTGCCTTTTCACATGCATTATGGTTATGAAAATTGTCAGAATTTAATTTAATCCTTCAACAATTAAAAGCCAAAACACAATTGTAGGTTTGTTAAAGAAGGAATTCAGCTAGTATAAAGGGTTCTTGTATATGGCACTTTTAAAACATCTTAAATCACTAGGAAAGTGGGCCTGTCCAACAGCAGCACATCTTTGCTGATGCTAAAACACCATTGTGTCATGAGTCTTTTTAGGGATTTTTAGTGAGAGTTATTAGCACTGTGTCAAATTTGGTAATTTTGGGTGAGATACAAAATGTTGCATCTATACCTAAAAGTAGTAAAAATTTGAGGGGTCAGTCCCATGCAAAATGAAGCAGAAAAACATAAACATCAGATCTGTATTACCTGGAGTTCAGTCCTACTGCTCTATTTGTATAGAAATTTTACACAGGCAAGGGCAGCACAATTGGGTCTCCCATTCCCAGTTCCACTGGCAAAAGAGCACCATCAAAGAGGAAGCATGCCATGCTCATGGAAAGGGGAAAAGCCTGGCATGAGCCCTGCTCTGTGTTTGCTTCTTCAGTAGTATATCTGGGTCTATGAAGCTGAGAGCTCTTACCAAAGGTCTGTTTTTACCTGCTTTCAAGGTCACAAGAAGTCATGGTGCAGCATCCTTATGAAATTGACAAGTGCCTTTGAATGTTGCTCTGTGATCTGAGCTCCCAAATGATCCCCAGTAGCGGTCTGAGGAAAGAGACCTCAGAGATGGTGGAAGTGACAAAATCCAGGCATTGCAGAACAGTGCAAAAAAAACAGAACAGATTTTCAGCTAAACTGCTGTAGCTGTGACCTGTCAACTGGATGCTAGTTTCATCAGAACAGATGCAAAAGGCATGTCTTGCTGCTTTATTTTATACTAGCATAGCTTATCTGGATTCAGTCTGTAGAACAATGATTGCCAAAGCCTTCACTAGTAGGCAGCTTTCAGTGTGTACTTTGGCACCTGGCAGCTAGACTGTGCCAGATGAAAATCACAATCAGTGCCTTCATCGGTATGACAAATAAGAGATTGCAAATCTCTCCTTTGTTCCTTTGCGTACTTGTCTGTGCTGTAACTCTAAAGGGCCCAGCCTCAATGGTGGTAAGAGTGAGCAGGTGGGATAGACATCATTGTAATTCCCACCTCAGACCCAGCCACTTGCCACCCTCCCAAATTCACAGTATCTGTCAGGAGAAGACAACTTGGTGCTTGGCTGCACCAAATTACCTAGGGCTGGGAAACTTTTAGAAAGACATAATAGGAAAAGAAAAGTTACTCTGCTAAAACATATAAGGGTTCTCCCTGCTAAACAGATGCAGGTATTGGGACCTGCAGTACAGTTGGTATGTAACATGATTGAGAATTTTACCCTGCAGTAAATTGGTATTGAATGTGTATCTCCATTGGTTGATGGAGAAGAGAGTTTGAGAAGAGTTAGAGTAGCCTTCTGACCATGAAGCAGAAAGGTTATGCCCCTTCTATCAAGGATTAAAGTAATTACTCTGGCATTGTCACCAAATTCACACTTGGTTACATATTATCTCTTTCCTAAATTGATGCTTCAATTTTATGGGAAAAAAGTGGTTTGTAATATTTCTCTTAACTGTTGTGTAGTATAATTGTTGTAAATTAGCTTCTTTCCCTCCCACATACAATGTGGTTGCCCCTCTTTTGTTGGGGATTTTTTGACATACTTTAAGATATGAAGAAATGGAAAAATACAAACTCACATCAGGAAGTCTGCTTATTTTCTTACCTACATTCTTAAAGTCTCCTCATGTACATTTTTCAAGCACTTCAGTCCTAAGATGAATTCAATTAATGTATGCAGAACTGGAACCTGTTTAACTTTTACACCCTTCAGTATTTAGTACCTCCAGTATTATGTGAAATTGTAGTTCATGATGGTCAGAGCTCATTAATAGCCTCCTGATATTCAAAAATAGAAGAAGCAAAACACTTGATTCTTGTCATGTGCTACAACTTGTTTGAAATGCACTGACCAGTATTAGTCTTAGAAATTTAGTTGATAAAGTAAGAATAAACTTTTGTAACTGATCTTCTAAATACAGACTTTTTGAAAGTTGAAATATCTGTTGTATTCTTTCCCACAAATTCAGAATTTGGTGCTTGAGGTATGTGGAAAAGAGAGAAAGAGACTGATTTTCTCCTGTTCCCCATGTGCTGGCTCTCAAATAGCTTTAAAGTAGAAATTAGAGAGAAGGGGCAAATACAGTAAGACTGAAGAACATTCCTATCACTTTGATGTCACTATTTGACTCTGCATTGTGGCTGTCATTTAAATGAATGTTAGTATGGCAAAGGAAAGTTAGTGATTCCAGATTAGTCCCTTGCAAAATGGCGCAGCACCATAAATGACAGGAGTGGCTGGGGCCAACTTCTGTATTTCTAGCAGACATGCCAAGGGTTTGAGGGAATGTCAATGGGACTTCTTCTCACATTAGTATTGTGGTGATTTGTCTGGCTTTTTTCCATGTGACATCTGACTTGTACATGTTTTCATGCAGGACAGCCAGCCTGTGTTTGGTTCTGTAGAAGTTACATTTCAAAAGGTCAAATTAAAAGATTGAAATTGCCTGGGCCTAGGCATCTCACAGTTTTGTGAGCTGTAATTCCTCAGCATTCTCATTCAACAAACTTTCTGCTTCCAGATTAGAGTTGTACCTGTGGTGCAAGTCCTACAAAACATGGCTTTCTAGATCCGTTCTGGAATATATTGAGTAATTTTCTCTATTTTTGCTCAAGAGAGAAGATTGTGAGCTACCAAGGGGAAAACCACTGGTTTTATATTCCTGAAGTACACTCTCAACATTAGAAGAAAACAAAATAATTTAAATTGCAACAAATGAAAATAAAAAGCCCAGGCAAACAAATTCCCAGACAGGGCCTGCAGTTATGCATACTACTATTTGTTTTGTCTTGGAATATTGGTGCTCAGTGCTGCCAGTATTTGTTCTTAGGAACCTTTTTATCATAGTTGACTGATATCAGTAGTAGTTTTTCAGTAGGAATTCCCTGGAGATCTTAGGGTGGAAAAGAGAGAAAATTTTGCTTTGGTAGAGAGAAGCAGGGGTACTGGGATGTGATTTGGCTTTATATCAACTGTAATAAGCCACAGTCACTGTGGTAAAGAGCAGTAGTTGGTTTTGTGTGTCCTCCTTTTTTCTTCTAACCATTCCTGTTTGTTGTTCAACCACAGAGGGTTTTAGAAAATGATGAAAATGCAGATGAAGTGAACGAGGAAGAAGACTTGGAAGAAGATATTCCAAAACGAAAGAACAGGCCTAGAGGACGGGTAAGTGGAGAGTTTATTGGAATGGAAAGGAGGGAAACAAACCTCTGCAGAAATATAGTGTATATTTCTCATGTGTATTATGTATGCAAAGTATTTATCCATGAATATCTGATAGTGATTACACTAAAGGTAATTTTCAGTCATATGTAATAGATTTTTAATATTTTTTCAGTTTACTTTTGTGAATTGCTGTGAAAGAAAAGGACTATTTTGAGAGTAAAAATTTGGGGAAAATTTATTTTAGTGTTGTATTTACAATTGTAATGTAAACTGTAATAACTATCATGACATCCTGCTATTACAATGCTCCTTAAAAAAACCTTTACTAATTACAGAAAAGCAGCAAATTCAGTTATGACAGCCAAAAAAGTATTAATAAGAAGTAACTTGAACAGTGTTAATAAGTTTTGCAACTTTCTCCAGGGTAGCATTTTGTGGTTGACACTGGCTCTCTTGAGCCCATGGCAAATCTTCCATTTGCTTGAAAAGGGCAAAATTTTATCCTTAGGGGACTCTGTGTCCCTTCTCTTACCTAAGATGTCTTCACAATTCATCAGGGTACCAGTTAAATAATGGAATCAACATTTTCAATTGTGGGCCCGTAAGCTAGGCATCTAAATAAATGTGAACACAAGTCTCAGAAATTTTGAGCTTTTTCATCTCTCTTTGGCTCCAGTGGATGCTGCAGGGGCACAGGAGCTCTAGATGTACCTTTTGATGTGTTTATAGAAGTCAAGCAAGAAGGGCCACATTTTAGGCCAAATGAGCAGAATATAATAGTTTTTTAATAAAAGACATGAAACCACATTGAATACTTGCAATGTACTTATGCATCAGACCCTCTCTTTTGGTTTCCTCTTTGGTTGTTGTGTTGTTTCAGTTTTCTGCTCCTCTTTATTTTGGAGCTTAAGTCCTTTAATATAAGATCAAAGCACTTTAATAATTGGATAAGTATATATATCATCTTCCTTATTCTCAAAATCACCTGAACCAGTTTCTTTCTTTCTTTCTTTCTTAGCCAAAGACCCCCACCTGGAAAAAAATTTTCCAGAAAAATGTAAGTTTCAGAAGATTTGTATGAACCAGTAACCAAAACCAGGAGATAGAATCAATACATGCACATAAGCTTGACTGTAGCAATCAACTAATATTCCAGGCTAACAACTCTTTTCTAATAAGTTGCTCTCATGTAAATTGCACATGCTGGATAGGGTGAGTGAAAGGGAGGGAAGAGATAGAAGAAATATACCGCTCAGGAGAATGGGATTTGGTGTATTCATATGTCCCAGACCTGTACAAACAAAGTCCTGAAGTTAGTGTTACGTGCAAGATTTTGCTTCCCCGTTCAGGAAAATGTTCCAGAATTTTTTCTCTGTTACTCTAAGGAAAGGAGTTGGAGGGTACTAGATGTCCCATTCATTTTGAAGCATGCATTTATATTTTATTTTCTGCCCTAGAACTTGCCCCCTATTAAGTACAGAAGCAGCAGGATTGCTTGCTTTTTTCTTGCAACTAACTCCTGCTCTGCTAGTGCCCTGGCTTCTTTCAGTGCAAAAAAGAGAAGTCTGAATACCACATACTTCAAGTAATGTTTTGTTTTATTTGATGGCATCAATAACCAAAGCAAAATGTAGTAGAAATTAGAATTTCAAAATTGTGGCCAGGTTATCTAGCTGTTGAAAACTGGTAAGCCTGAATTGCATCTGGTCACAAGAGCTTTGCCAGTTTCCTAAAGGCAGCCCTTTTCTAGCCTGACTCAGTATAGGGAATTGAGGCTAAGGATTTAAAATTAGGTGACATGAAACCTGGGCTGCTCTTTGTTTCTAGGAAGGACTTGGTTAGGGTAGTTTTAGAGGGCAGAAAAGGGGAAGGAATGCATAGGAAACAAGATCGTGTGGAGTGTGACCTTTGGGGATTCAGAGGAGTGAGAAGGACTAACAGCATAAATGCAGGATTAATGCAATGGAATTACTGCTCTGGACTTTCCAAATTGCACATGCCCCTTCCTTTCCCTACAGCATGATTTTATTTTTAATCCTGGACTCTCCATCTATCTTTTTGGCTACTCTCACTGGCTGCTTCAAGGCTGCTGGGCCATGGGTCCAGGCCTCACACGTCAAGTCTTGTAGTCTTTGCTGCATCCTGTCAGGAGAATAAAGGCAGCTGTGGATGACTGAATTCAACAGCCTGGAGCACAGACAGCAAGCACAGGGCGTTCAGTTCAGTGCCTCTGGGGCAGCTGCTTGGTTTCCTGTCCCCTCAAGGCTAGCCCATGAAATCATGGGGGCATAGGAAGGACACTGAAGGCTGAAGAGGTAGATCTACAGAAAGAGATTTCTAGTGTTTTTGCTGGACAGGGGCAATGTGGTAGGAGCTGGCAGGGTGGTTTTCTAGGAGATATGAGATGTACGCAGATGCACCTGCACAGATTGTCTGCTCATCAGCTGGATATCCCGTGGGACAATTTCAAAGGCACCAAGCACATTTAGGAACCCAAGTCCCATTGAAAGTCATTGACTTGAAAAATCTCCCCTCTGTTCATTGCATGAAAAAGTGTCTCTGACACGTGGTCATGCCATGAATGCTGTGCCCCTGCATTTCTGTAGAGAACACTTTGAAAGGGAACAGCTGACTGTAAGACAAGCAAAATTCTGAGAAACAAATTAGTATCATATTCTGAAACGTACCTATGTAAAATATTACCTTCTTACTCAACAGGTATGTTCTCAGAGTGTGAATAGAGTCAGAGCTACTGACTAGTGACAAATATAAGACTTTACATCTTTTTCATAGCCCTGAAAAACCAATGCAGCTGGTAAAATGGGGAAATTGGATCCTAATCTGGGTGCCAGCAGAAATATTTATAAGGGCCAATCACTTGTCTATGTGAAGATTCCCTGATGAGTTGAGGGTTGTGGAGGAGCTGCCATGGACTGAAATTCAGCTTGCAGAACATTTAGCAGTAGTAAGGGAAGAAAAGAACTAGCCTGGGATTGATTTCATTGCCCAGAGGGGGTTTAAAGAGCTGGCAGTCAGAGAGAAAATAGTGCAGACTAGTAAGATGATTTTATATGATACAGTCAGTAAAGAAGCTTCCACCAAACATTTGTTGCTGAGGCCATTTCTAGGGTGAAACTGCTTTTCAGTTCACCCTTACAGATCTTGCTCTGCACATGTGTGCTGGACTGCACAGAGGTCTTTGCAGAAGGCAGAGTTATCCTTGTCATACATAATAGTATTTACCCCATCCAGATAGCTGCAAATCCATGTCTCTCCTTTGGGACTGTGTTTAAGAGTTAGACCTGAGCAATCCCAGGGAAATAACATGTTAAGTTTTTATAAATCCCGGTTTTAACAGACTTTGTCAGGCCAGTGTAAAACTGTTCCTTATTACTTCTCTTTAAATATCCAGTGGAACACATTTCTAATAGTGCTAGTTCTGTTCCAAGCTCATAGGAGAGAGAAGTTTCTATGGCCCCTTTATGGCTGAGTGCGAATATTCTCAGGATTTCTACACCTTCTTCAGCTTTACCTAACAAAGCTCTGTCCTTTTCGTATTTTCACATGAAAAGGCTTGCAGGATTTGAGTCAGGTGGCCTTGTCTAGAGTGAGAAATATTAACAGCTTAATAAGAGGACCAGCAGAAGAAATTCTATCATTTTTTCCAGGAATAGAGTAATTAGGAGAATTAATAAAGAACTATTTAGCCATCCACCTGTGATCACTTCCTCAAACAAAGATCAAGTCTAAAATTATTGTCATTTACAGACTCTACATTAGTGAACATGAAAGAATTGAAGGCCTTGGCTCAGTTCCCAGTTTCACATCACAACTCCAGCACTGGGCAGATATGAGCTGTTTCCTTGTTGGCATCTCAGCTGAGAAGGGTCAGGATTGAGTAGTTTTGATGCTGAATTCCACTCTCAGCCCTGGAGCTCAAGACAGAGCAGTCTGTGCTGTGGAGAAACAAAGTTTTTCAGTTTCTATAGCTGCCAGTTTGGTCCATTTTAGGAACACAGAACTGCAGAGAGACATTTCTGGGTAATTTCTGTTATTGCAGGTAGCCACATTATCTAATCTTTTCCACTAACTGACCAAAGCTCCATTTTATAATTAGCCACAATATCTTTGTCCCAGAAGGCCATTTCAACACACTGCTTTTCAGCTAGAAAACAAAACATAGCAACACAAACAGTGACCCTTTGAAAATACTGAAGGAAATAATTTGACCTCTCTTTTATTTGAGGCCTGTTTTCTGGCTGATTTAATGTTTGTGTATATTCTTCAACACCTGTTCATCTATTCATTCGTTCATATTCAGTTCAGCAAGGTATTTGAACATCTTCACAAATGAATGTGTGATGATACTCGACTGAATATGTGCTGGCAGTAACTACTGCTATGGATGAACAGTATGAGCCATCTGTGGAGAGGATCTCCATTGCTTTACAAGGTCCATTAACACAGAGCACATCTTAGGAGATGGAGGGTCAAGACCACTTTGAGAACCTGTATGGAAGCTGAGGATCTGTTTAGTTTATACTGCACATCTTTCATAGGAGGGTGTGGGGTGCAAGGAGACCTGGGGAGTGATGGAATAATGCTAACATTCCTCTTGTCCTTGCAGGCTCGGGGATCTGGAGGGGGCAGGAGACGGAATGATGCTGCCTCCCAGGATGATCATGACAAACCCTATGTTTGTGACAGTAAGTAGCAACCAGACAGCTTATTCTGCTTCCAGCCTGGTCCTACCAGCTCAGTGCACTCAGGGCTTCATATATTACAGCAAAATATTCTGCTGCTCTCTGACTTGCATGTTTGCCACCTGCTGCTGATGCTCTTGGTGTTTTTGCATGAAGGAAATAAAATTAAGTTCTCGGCAAGACTCTACTTTCCTTTGCCCTTTAATAAATCATCTCTTATCTTTTCTTTCTCTTTTTCTGGCTTCTCTGCCTTTTGTCTTCTTTTCCCCCATGTAAGTTTCACCCTCTATTTCTTTCTCTGTTTCAGATAGTTACAAACAAAAGCATAACTCAAAAATCTCCGACAAAGGTACTTCACCCTTGTTGTGTCTCTTGATATATTTGGTGATTCTCCTCCCTTCAGTCCTTTTAAAATCTCACTGGGCTAAATATTGAAGGTCTTATCCCTCACCAGATGTCTTGTGGCATCATCAAAAGCTGAGCCCTTCTAAGAAACAAATAACATCTCGAATGCTTTCTTTTGATACATATTCCCTTTGAATACAGTCCTGCTGTTTGGTATCTTGCAGTTGGACTTCAGGTGAAGCAAGGCATTGTCTGAATGGAAAAATTATACTAGAGCCCAGCATCAACACTGAAGGAGGGTACCAGAGTCCCAGTATGAGTGAGGAGTCTAATATTTGTCATGCAATTGTTTGGGTTTTTTTTTTTACAGTCTAGTCCTTGATGCCTTCCTTCTTCTTTTGATATTCTTTTTTGCTTCGTTTCCATGAAGGGCACTTATCTTACCCACATATTTTTGAGATATCCCATCTTAAGGCTTATTCTAGAATGTACATCCAATTGTAATTTGTGCTACCAGCTGCCTTCTAGCCTGTAAGACAGTAACCTAAAAAAAGTCATTAGAAGTAGGAGAATAGCAGATCTTCACTTCTGTTGTCCAAACCAGCTGGTTTTGAGGACAACTAGAACCCCCTTTTTGCCTATCTTGCAACGTTACCGACCTTAAAATAATAACTCTTGCTGTGTCAATCTTTGGAGGGATTTTCTGCTGATTTTTAAAAACGTGAGGAAATAAGGAGTTTACATGGTGAATAAGAACTATATTCCATGTGAAATCATATTCTTGTAAGGTGAGACTAGGTGACTGTATGTGCCCAGAAACCAGAAGACTTGCATATGAGGGGGACATGACAGATGATAAAAACATAGTCAAGGAGGAAGAGCCCTTAAAGTTATGAAGAGTCAGAAGACCTATGCTGTGGTTAAATAGCAGTCCTAGTGCACTGGAAGAACTAAAAAGTGTCTTTTAAGACTTCTGTGAGAGCCCAAGATATATCTTGTTGAAATCCACTGGTTTCCTTTGCTGGTGGTATATGCAGTATATGCATATCTTTCTTTATCTCTTTTCTGGAACATCCTTCTAAATCCAAGGACACTTGACAGTGGTAGTAATTTGGAACACAACGACTCTACATTGTCTGATCTTGCACTGCTTTTGGATTTTACCGTGAACTCCCAACGTGCATAGTAGTGATTTGCACAGAGTAGATTAAACGTTGAAGATATCAAAGCAGGCAGCAGAAATCTGGCCTGAAGTCAAGACTCTCATACGTTGTTGTATTGACAGAATTTGCCTTGGCTTACATTTTGGAGCATAAATTTCATCTTTAATGTTGGAAATGTATCCTATTTCATTTGGCTGACACCTTTCACTTTTAGGAAACTTACAGTTATAGGTGAGTCATAAGGAATTTTGGACTCCAGACTTTGCACAGTGACTTCTCCTTTTCCATTTTAGATAGCTGATAAAAAGGTTATATGACAGCAGAACTCTTTTATCTGAGTTAAGAGAAGAAGGGAAGAACTGTCCCAGTTGTAATGTCATCATCCTGAAGAATATCCTGCCCTTGTTAAATTTCTATACAAACATGACATGCCATTAATTATGAGTAATTGGCCTATTAGCCTGCTTGGGTGAATTTCTTGGATTTATTTTTTCTTTGAAATGATTTGATGAATATTTTTATAGATAAAACTCAATCTAATTGTGGTAGTTTAGAAATTGGTTTGCAGTACTCCTTGTGCAGATGTTGTGGGCAGATAAGTTTGTTTTACATGGAAACATGCAGGTGAAACAGTGTATATGTTTCCTGTTTGGGAAAGCATTATTCCCTCAATTGCATTATGGGTATAAATAATTAGCTTAATGGGCCAACAGTTTGCTTCTTCTGTAGTCTATGTAATATGCCTCCAGGTTGCTTCTTCTGCAAGTATACTGATATTCAAGTTTTGAAAATGACCAGAGAGAAGAAAGCATAAACACAGCTAAACCAAATTAATTTTCTTATAAACAGCATGGGCACAAAAAATGATTTGTGGTCAAAAACTACTCTGTCCTTTTATCATATTTACACGTTCATATTTATGGCAAACAAGAATATATCAACAGATCTCATCAGTTATAAAAGGGTTTTAGAAAACAACTAGGCAGTGTGTTGGTAAGATGATGCAAGTGTGATGCCCAGTGGCACTGCCACTTGTGCTGGAAAATAGCAATGTTACCTCTGAAAAGACCTGACTTTTTCTGTAAGAGGCATTCAGACCTACATCACTATTAAACTTGGTCCCAATATTAAAGCTGGCTGGAAACATGCAATTTCTATGTGATAAACGTTTTCAAAGCTCAAAATATTTTGTCCTCTTGTGTTTTTAAGAAGAGGTGATTGGATGCCTCTTTTGTGGAATGAAACATTCTGAAATACTTCAGCTGGTTTTACTGAGCATATACTCTAGTAGAAGTTCAGAATAAAATATTTGTTCAAAGCATCAATAAAATTGCTAGGATAATCATGAAATGCATTGTTTCATCACATCACCAAGTAGAAAACTTGGTGGTCAGATTTTCAGCCAGTTGCATTGGATTGTGCTGTGCCTTGAGCTCCCTTGGGATGGCTTCAATTACAACAGTGGCAGGCAAGCCTGGTTGGAGATGGGTATAAACTGCAAATGGTAACATAGCCAAATGGCTTAGCAGCTGTATGACAGCAGTCCCAAAAGTAGCTTGAGCACCTGGCAAGGAAAGGCAGCAGGTGCCTCAAAGAAGAGTGGAAAGTAGAGCTTGAAAAGCAAAGCTTTTGATGTCAAACAAGTGGAAGGTAGACCACCACCACTGTTCCTGATGAACAGGGCATGTTATTTTTAGAGGGACAGAATGAATGAATAAATGAATACCTACACGTTTAATAAGAATTGATGCCATTTCACTGTCAAATATTCAGCTGGGGAATCAATATGCCTACTGAGCAGTCTTCTTAGAAATCCCTCTACTATTTT
Source organism: Molothrus ater (assembly GCF_012460135.2). Taxonomy (NCBI): domain Eukaryota; kingdom Metazoa; phylum Chordata; class Aves; order Passeriformes; family Icteridae; genus Molothrus; species Molothrus ater. The sequence goes on from NC_050483.2 coordinate 27,445,122, forward strand.
ATTAGTGTTTATTATATATTACTTACTACTTTTTCGAAAGAAAAGCCTTCTCTGAATTTGTATCTAGAAATTTGTATTCTGGTTTTAAAGTTGCAATCAGTTGTAGCACTTGAGTTCCATGATTCCAAATGTCTTCTTCCTTTAGCCAGAGAAGTTAGTCTGTGCTGAATCTCTGCAAGCAATTAACTTTCCTGCTGCCCCTCCTCACTTTTATGCTTTCATTCTTCTCAAATTCCCATGGAGACATGGGACTATGTACATACTTCCACCTTTGTTTTCTGTTCCACTGTCTAAAGAAGAATTCCCTTGCCCTCCTCTAAAAGAAATTATTTCTTTTCTTTTTACCAATATGTCCTCATCTCCTTTTAGTTTTATTCCCATATAAACTCCTATTTTAGCATAGCAACTTATATCATATTCTTTTTTTTGTAGTCCTTCTGAGACTGAACTGTACATTCAGATCCATTCCTTGTGCAAAATGAGCATTGACTGAAACCTTCCTAGGACTTTTGATGATCAGTGACTAACGCAGCATTGTATGTACCCAGAGACACTGATCTTGTAGTATTTTGTAGAAGCTGATTCTTTCCTCAAGAACTTAATGTTAAGGTTTCTCTAGTTATTTACCTACGTTCTCTCTGCTGAAGTCCAAGACTAGCAGTCCTTGTACTGTTCTCGAGGGAAAATAACAATGTCTTCTATGTCTGTAAACAGTTACTGGGGCTTCTTTCAGCTGTATTTTCTTCAGCTCTTCTACTAAGCTTGTTTCTTTCATGTGGAAAAACTCCAAAGTACTTTTTAAAGTAGTAGTGGCCAGAACGAAGTTAAAAGTGCTGTTCTGAGGAGAGATGCATTTCTGAAGATGAGTGGTTGATAGATTTACTTGTACTTACAATTACTTTTACAAACTGTATTTAAGAAACTTGCTCTGTTATATATCCATGAGAGGCACAGAGATGGCTGACCTAATAGGTTATTCAGTAATCATCTCCTGGTATTATCCTTTCTGGTGAATCCCTAAATAGATAAGCAGTAAGATCTAGAATAAGATGCTTGTTCAGATGTACTCAACAAACAACTCTCCCACCATATCTGCTATTCTTGGCATCCTTTGAATACATTATTGGTAGAAAAGACAAGATTAGATAGGTAAGGACATTAAAAAAATTTAAATACTGAATAACATAGATGTTGAATAGAGCACATGGTAAAAGGGAAACAGAACTGACTCTGGCAGTTGAACATTTTCTGCTCATGTAGAATATTTGTTTTCTCCTTTGCTCTGGCTAGCAACCCATTTACTGAAATGTGCACAGCTGTATTGTTGAGCTGCACATGTTTTGGGGTTTGAACTGGGGTTAAGAGTTACTGTGATCTTAATACAGCAGGTAGATTCTGGGACTTGTCCTCTGGGGGCACTGAAACAAGGAATATTTACCTCCCTATTCTACCTGCAGAAAATTCCCTATGGAATGGGATGCTAAATAGCTGCTCTCATACTACAGGTGTACAGTGTGACTATACTATAGTGTGTGTAGTACTGAGCAAAGAGGGATGAATGTGAAGTCTTTGTATCAGTGGAGGTCAAAATGCATTGTTAATGTTTGAGATCTCTAAATGTGCCAGAGTTTGTACACAACTGTAACAGGAGAGAATATATTACCAAACTGGTGCAAAACAAGGATAGGGGGATTTTTTTGTCCTTTTTTTTTTTTTTTTTGAGTGGAGTGAATGGTAGGACAGAAGAAATGGCTTTGAGAAACTTTGAGAAATGGCTGCCTGCCAGAAGTTAACTCAAGATTTAGTATTTGACATAGTACACCTGAGAACAAGGAACAGGAGGCAACAGAGAAAAGCAAAGAAAGACGATGAGGGGGACAAAATTCAGTGACCAAAAAAAAAAACCAAACCCAAAAAAACCCCAGCATGTACTCCTCCAGTTTCCTGTTTCCACTGGAAACATGGAATGTTTCCTTCTGTCTCATACTGGTGACAGATTGTGCAAAATGTATGTGGAGAGCTGGCTGGAACACAGATCACAGGCTGCCAAGGACCAAATGTGTAACTATTTCAAAATGACAGCAACACAGCCATTAGATATTTGATGAGGAAAGCTTTTAAGTCATAGGTTTCAAATCCCCTTTTTAACAGGGGAAGTATTTTATCTTAATTTTAATCATTGAGAAATATAAACAGAGTGAGAATTTGCTTATCCAAAGAATTGCAGGGTGCTACAGTCCAGAACATAGAAGAGAGGTCTCTTTTGTGAAACACTCAATGCTTGCAATTATACTGTTTTCCCCCCCATACTGTAGTTGTGCAACATCTTAATATCAGTCTTCAAATTTGAAGGAAAGTAAGGTTTATCATAGGAGAATGTTTGGTGGCCTCATAAAAAAATCTCTCCCTCTTCCCCATTTGTGACACTTGGTCTGCACTGCTGAATTGCTGCTTACTTACCCAGCTTGTTCCTAAGGCAGCATTCACATCAGCTCATAGCAACAATATATCCTTTGAATGCAGGAGGATTTGGAGTGGGTTATGTTCTACAAACTCCCACTGTTTTTATTGAGCTTGGCCACCTAATTAAAGATCAAGTCAACTTCCCAGTGTTGAGATTCAGGATGAAATCTACCACATGCAAGGATGACAAGCCTATCCAGCAAGGGAAATTGAAGATAAAAAAGTCAAAGCTGCTGAAAGGAAGGCCACTGGACAAAGTTTATGAAAGGCACACTCTCACTTGCTATGTGTGAGCTGCATAGTGTTAAAAACTAATCAACAGCATTCATCTCAGACTGGGAGAACCAGTTCTCATTACGCTTTTGTCAGCTCTAAGAATGAGAAAGATGTGGTGTAAGCACTGGTGTGGATGCTGGAACTCATGGATTCCAGTCCTGGTAATGAAAAAAGATCACTGCGTGGGCAACTCAGCCCCTCTGCGGTTCTCTTTTTTCAGAACTGAAATGAGAATAGTATTTCCCACTCAGGAATGTGGAGGAAGATTAATTAATGTTTGAAAAGCCAGTCTGCAGTGGGAAGAGTTATATAAGAGCTAAGTGTTTATTAATGATCACCCTTTTATAGAAACTACTTCTTAGCACAGTGATACAGTAGATTAATAAAATGTGCTCTTACCTGGAAAATAAGAGATTTGGGTGAATTCAGGAAGATTCAATCTGTTGGAGAATCCATGAAGTTTTGATTTAGCTTCCATTCTAGCAAAGTCTCACTGCAGCCAATGGTTCTTTTGCCTGACTAATATCATGACCCTTTTCCCTCTGCAAAAGTCTGATTTGTTTGAGGAACATGAAATCTCTGCAGTTTCAGCTCATGGCATTGCTTCGGACTCTTTTATGACACAAAGTGAATTTGAAAAATGGAAAAATCTAGACACCAAGAACAAAGGCTTCTGGAACTGCAAATCTTTGGTCCTACAAAGGATCTGCTAGGACAATGTAAACCAAATTTATTTGCCTCAGTTCTGGTTATGAAGTCCTTCAAATCAATTTCTCACAAGGCATGTCAGAGATTGCTGTCACCCTTGAAGGCCACCTGTAAGTCCTCACAATGGAAAGGACTCAGCTGCAGAATTACTACTGACTCAGCTTATATTGATACTTGCTTTTTCCTGGTGAGCTGATACTTTTTTGCTGAAGAAGGACGAGTCTGCAGACCCATCTGATTTCGTATGTCATCCTTAACACCATAGCTAAAATCCCTGCAGGATTCTGTAATGAATGGAGTAAACGCCACCATTTTGGGACTTGCTGCAGGGAATGCAAATCTCCTTTTGTGCACTGATCACCTGATAGTGTCCTGGAAATAATTTGACAGAAGTCTTTGAGCAGTATTGGTAATTCATAGCAATAGAATTATTTTTTTAACATTCTTCTTCAAACACATAAAAGTAAGAGGGATAGAGTAGGATACTTGATGAGCCGATCCAGCTCATCTAGCAGATGGTCAATCTGCTAGAAATGTAAATCTCTTTCTCCATTCTAAGTAAAGCTGCAACATTTATGTAATTAGAGGAGGTTACCATTATAAAAGAATTTAAGCAGTGAGCTGTTTCTGGGTTGATGATTACTTAAGTGTTATGCTTTTCCACTATTCCAAATATGGGGAAAGTCACACAGAACTGCTGATATCTTGTTGTTTTGACTCTTGTTCAGCATCTGTTCCACTGCTTGTCCTTTGCCCTGCAGGACCACAGAGAAGGAGAAGTAGTTTCCCTCTCCAGAATGCACTGGAAGAAAACAAGGATGGTACTAGAAGAGGGAGTCTGAACTGATGTTTTGTGGAGAGCATGCATCTAACAACAGTCTAGTTCTTCAAAATGTCTGGCAATTCTGTTAGGTTTACATATGAAAAATGAAGGCAGATGCTTCAAAGAATGGATGTGCATATCTATATAAGTATTTTAGTTCTCTCAATATTGCCTCTTCCCTCCTGCAGGAGGTCTCATTTCTAAATCAAGGCCATTCAAAGACTTAAAAAATCTGTGACTGAGGACAGGACATATTGCACTTCCAAGAAACTTCTGTCTTGTTTGATGATTCTGTGATCATCACCTTGCATGATGAAGAAAACTGGGAAAAAGTATCTAATATTCCAGATCACTCATATGTATCATGAGCTTGTTTTACATGTTTCTAATAAAGAAAAGCATTTTCCTTGAGGGAGTTTGTAAATCAGAAGAGATTAAGAATGAAATATATTATTGTAATAAGCTTTTATTTACAGTTTTTTATAATCTGTTCCAAAAGGCAGAACATCAGTTGGTGTTTTCTGAGTAGTAGCAGAAAGGAATAAAATTTTAAATTTTATGTATACATAAATGAATAAATGGGATGAGGGTGGTTGTTGTGTGGTTGTTTTGGTTTTTTTTTTAATTTTTAAAAATTTATTTGTGGAGTCTTTGACATTCCCAGACTCAGGTGTCTGGAGAATGGGAAGTAAGTATCTGTATATGTTGCAGGATACGTATTGGGGCCAACTTAAGCTTTTAGGAGTGGATGGTCACAATGCAGGACAGACTGCTGGACATGACATTTAATCCTGTGTGAAATCCTTGAGGTTAATTAAGGTGACTGAAAAAGTCTCTGGGAGGAAAAAATTGCAAGAAGGGCACTAAACTTTTTGTCTTTGTTTTCTAGTCTTTTAAAATGGCAATATTTGTATTTGGTAGACAAAATAGCTGTATAAAAGAAAATAAACATTCAAAAAATGCTTTGAAGATGGAAAGTGATAAATTTTTGAGACGATAACATGAATTAAAAACTTTATAGAAAATCAATTCATAAAACTTTATAGAAAATCAATTCATATCTAATGAATCTTATGATGTTGCCTGCCCTTGCTAAGCTCTCTGTGAAAGTGTAGACCTTTCATCACCCCAAGCTGTTTGATTCTGTCCTTAATATCTGTTGACTTAATCCTACAATAAATGAAAGTTCAGAAGCAGTATTCTCTGTCATATATTGCATTGTTCATTGGAGTTTACCTGGGCAAATAAGTATCACTACCACATGTTTTTTTAGCAAGAATCTGTGGATGATTTCCATCTACTTGTCTTAACTGGGAATCTGAATAAAGCTATTTATTAACCTCTTAGAGAAAGCCTTTAAAAAAATCACAGCTGTTTCCTTTTTTCAGAGATCAGTAATGAAGAAAATAATGTTGTTTCTTCTCAGTCTTGTTCCCATTGCTGTGCACTGTGCAGCACCACCACTGGAACTGGCATTTCATTTAATTTTATGTGCAGTCTTGTTAGTAATATTAGCAGAGAGGATTAGGGCTCTGTGATCTGCAGGGACTGAATCCATTTGCCTAGGCCTGTGAGAAGGACTGCTGGCAGCATGGTGGGAAGAAAGCTTGTTTGGAGACCGGCAGCTGCAGGGTTGCCTCTGTCATCTTTCACCAGTGCTGGCTGGAAGGATTTTGGGCAGGTGCATGGAGTGCATGGTGCTGTTCTCAGGGGAAAGGGAGCATTATTTGAGAGGATGCTGCTGTGGTTGTAGATCACACTGATGTTTCCATTCTCTCTTCCCCTTCCTCATATCTCCTTTCCATCCAGTCTGTGGCAAGCGTTACAAGAACAGGCCTGGGCTAAGCTACCACTATGCTCACACCCACCTCGCCAGTGAAGAGGGTGATGAAGCCCGTGAGCAGGAGACCCGCTCTTCCCCCGTCCACCGAAATGAAAACCACAAACGTGAGTAGGATCTTCCCTTTGCCTTTGAGATCCTTTTCAGGGCTGTTATCTCCAACCTGTCTTTGCCTTGGGGATGTTGATGTTATTGCCTAGCTCAGTTGTGAGTGATTGGGATGTGGATGCTTGGAGCTAATCAGCCACAGCTCACACGGGTGCTGGCTCAGCTAGTCAGGAATTCATTTCAAACCCAGCATTATCTCTGCGGCAAGTCACTTTTCCATTACTGCTCCTGTGGGGAGGAGGTGGCAAGGAGAGGGGGGAAAAGAAGAGATGGCCAAGCTGCCCATCATCAAGCAGCCTCCCAGAGGTTCTTAGTAAGGATGCTGAAGAAATACACATCCAGTCGTTTCAGGGGGCTGCCTTTGTTTTGCCTTTAAATAAGATATTTATCAATGTCTCAGTTTTTCAGTATGAAAATAACCACCTTTCTCCCTTATACCTTCACCTGCTGCATAAACAGCTTACCCTCCACTTTGCCAAAAACTGCTCCTTAGTTATGGTTTGATAAAAGCTATGAAAACACATCAGTACTGGTTTGCAAGGAGGAGAGCAGGAACGTGAAAGGAGAATGTGCCTCAATTTCCCACTCTGGTACAACACTAAAAGAGATCTAAGTGGTCCAAATCTTTCTGTGATGAATCACATCTGCTCAGTGTGAGCATAAGGTCCATGACCCTGTTTGATTGTCCCTTCTGTGCTCCTTAGGCACACTACAGGAAGTCAAGGATACTGTGTTCTATTACTGATTTTTGCAAGTCTCTAATCCACCGTTTCTCAGTTTTATATACTATGTGATGTTTGCTGTGACCTTGGGATTTGTGTAGATAGCTTTGTTCACTTTCAAAAAGTTCTTTTGGATCAGCATATGATCTGTGTTATTTTTGTTCAAAGTAATAAAGCAATAAAATGCTTACAGGGAAAAATATGCAGGAAAACACTTTCTAATACCTTAAGAACTGCAAGAAATATGGAAGTAGGAAAACATTTTTTTTCTAAGTGGTATAATTGATAATTGTCCCCAGGGAAGTGTGCGAGGGGGGTTCCTTCCTCCAAAGCATCTGCTACTAGCCACTGTCTGAGCTTGAAGGACTGTTTAGTGTGATCCCATTTGGCAAGCTCTATGTTTCGGTCACTTTTATGCTCTACCTTTTAGTTATTCACATGTTTGGTAGATTCACAGTAAAAGTAATTTTGACTCCTCCAGCTGTTGATAAACTTGAGCTGTCAATGCACTAAGAGTGACTGCTTGGGCAGGCAGGGGAATGTCAGTGTTCACCCAGCAGCTTTTGTTTACTTAGCATTTACATCCATTTTGGGTTTTTTTTTTAGTTGGTTGGTTGTTTTTTCCTGTGCCTGGAGTAGTCAGTAATAGTTACATACCTGAGAGGAATATTGAAAATCTGTATTGAATTAATATTGACAATGGTCTTGCAATAGATGCCCAAAAAAAAAAAGGTAGTGTCCTATACCCTGAATTCAGCTTGACATAGGTGCCAAGGGGTCTCAGTCCTTGTATCTGGTGCTTAATAAATGATAGAAGTTAACAAGAAGACTTAGAAGAGCTATGGTAAGGTTAGGAGCAGCTGACTTTGGCCCATGATAAAAAAGGTGCATTCTACACTGCGGGAAAGAGTAGCATGACAGCTGCTTGGGCTTGTGTTCCCCCAGAGCATGTGGCAAAGGGAAGCTGCTGATGCACAGATCCACAAGTGGGCAGAAGTTTAGAACCATTGGAATAAACCTCTCTGATGCCCAGATTCCTGAGTGGAAAGAATAACCAGCCAGGAGCCAGTGAGCTATGGGTAACAGCCATGCAAATGTGCAGATCAGCCTTGGGGAAAGTCCCAGATGCTGGAAGGTAACTGTCCCAAATGGCTAAGCTGTCACAGTGGCTGTTTGTTCCCTTTTTGCCTGTTTGTTTGTTTAGAGCCTTGAGCTCAGATCTTGCATCTTTGCACTTCCACTTGGCAATATTTAATTTATGCTGCCATTTATCTTCCATGTGAATGCTAATTGTCCACATTGCTAATGTGCAGTCATTAAATGGTCCCCTTGTACAGGGGGATGGTGGGGAGCCAGAGCATCAGATCCTTCCTCTCCCCTAAGAACTGCTAGGCATGTGTTATGAATTAGATTTGACAGGTCTGCGGCATCGTAGGTCTCGAGCTTCAAGAGCCCTCTCTGCATGGGCTTGGGGGGTGGGGTAGGTGGGAGGGAGGGAAGGCAGGGGGATGTTAATCCAAACAGCTAATCTGCAACCCACTGAGCAGGAGGACCAGAGATATGGTGTAGAGTAGGATCTGGTTATTTGCTGAGCAGTGTGTCAGAGATACGAGCAGCCTGATTTAGAAGAGGCAGGGCAAATCAAAGCGGCCATTTGGAATTTGTTGTGCCCTGGGAGGTGAGCACCAGGTCAGTAAAGTTCAGGTGGGTGGCTGCAGCATGAACTTCCTTCCTCTGCACCCTCATCTCCTCTGCAGCTTCCACTCCTTGCAGAACCTGCAGTAACAGCAGCCTTGGTGATGCAGGAGGGAGCAGGGCTTCTGCAGGATTCAACTGTTGGTGCCCTAACTGCTGCCAGATCAAGACCTGAAAGCCTCTTGTCTTTCTGCATAGTCAGTCCCTTCTATTTCATGCACAGTCCAATTTGAGGAGGTCAGAAAATTATCCAGAGATTGGAAAAGAGATGTAGATAGGAGGAACTTACCTAAAACTGAGACCCATTGAATAGGTGAGCATCAAAGAACTGAGACTGGCCCAAGTCCCACGTCTCACCTCCTTGGCACATCTCACTGTCCTCGACTGTGTAGAAGGTTTGTCTGTTTACATCTCTTTACATCTCTGTCTCCTTCTGTTTTTTCTCACATATAGATTACCTGTTACAACATGAAAGATAGTTCAACAGTCAACACCCTAGCCTGTGATTTGTTTGAACTTTAGTGGCTTGCTTTTTATGCTTTATCTAGCCCTTTGACACAAATAAACAGCCCTTCCTTGGTGTCTAGTCTTGCCTCTGCCTATACAAACATTTATTTCTGACCTACTCTCTGATTTTGTTACCTGAGTATTGAACTGTGAAAAGGAAATTATAGAAAACCCTTTAAAAAGTCAACCTCCCATTTCCTCAACTCCACTGAAAAAATAAATGATTCCAAACCATTTTCAGACTTTTTCTCTGCTGGCTTTTCCTCTACATGTTGGCACTGAGACCGTGAGATTTGTGAGCCCAGGGTGCATCCAAGCCTGCCACAAAACACCTGCTGTTTTATTCCATCTCTCTCCATGGGTACAGTCCAGCTCTGGGGGCAGCTGGTGCTCACAAATTTTGAGGCACTTCTGATATAGGAATTACATTAGACTTCTATCTATTGAAATGTCTCTGTGAATGAGTGTACTAGTATAAATGCTCTTTCTTAATTCCTGGGAGAATAGGATAGTGTGTCTACATGGAGAAAAACTTCCTCTCCTTTAAAGGAGAAGAGTTCTCAGTGGCATTTTGCTGTGTGAAATGTTGATTGCAGGCAGCTGTGCAGGAGCAGCAACTGAACAGCATCTTATGCCCACAAGCACTCTGGCCAATGACAATCCTAAATGAAGTACATTGTGCTGAGTCCAGGTTGATCCATTGTGCAATACATATAGTTAAGGAAAATGCATTCCTGTGCCCTCCTGCCCCTCTGCTAGCTTAAGCATCTGCCCTGCAAACCACCTGTGTACACTATTTCATGGCATCAGTCTGTTGTGCTCAGTTCCATCACAGATTTTATTATGTGGATAAATCTCTACTGGAGAGACCAGCCAAAGTTGTTTGTGTACTCTAAGCATAATTGGATACCCAGTCTCCAGAGATAAAAAATTAATGTGCTAACCTCAGTGTGCCTCCAAGCTGTCCTCCAGCTCCCCCACACAGTCATCTTTGAAACATTTTTATTTCCATCCAGGCAGGGGGCTGGCCATGAATAAATGAGGAGAGTCAGCCCCTCAGTTGGAGACGAGCTGTTTGTTCCTCTCCACAAGCAGCATCAATTTGAAAAGCTACATCAGGCCTACTTTTCCCTGCCTCAGTGCTGATCCTTGCTGGGGCCATGGTGGGAGCTACTTCTGAATGGAAGGATGCATCAATGCCCACCTTGCAACAAGATACCCTGCAGCAGGTGCTTTTCAGTGAAAATATGTACATTACCTTGAGTTAACTTCTTAGTCATTTAATCTGTTTGGTTTTTTTCTCTTTTCAGAGTTTGTTTTCATAAGGAAAAACACTCAAAATGCTAAAAGAAACAGTAATGATTGGAGTGTTTGAACTGTGTAAAGATTTCCCTTAAATCCTTTTTGCGGCTGTAAATCACTGAGACTTTTGTTGAGGATATTTTGCGACACTGAGTTAAAAAAATAGATCAGTTGTTTAGAGTTATGGCATAGTGGAAAATCCCAAAATCATCTCCTATGTCGACGGAGAGCTAATCTGCAACCCACTTTTTTGTTTGTTTGTTTTGATTGGAGTCATGGGGTGGTTGTTTCAGTAATTTGGTGTTTCTTTTCTATACTGCCTGGACAAGGACTAAAATGTTGCTGTTGATGTGCAACTGTCATTGAAGAGAAGCACCGAGTGCTTCTCAGTAGTTTGTGGGAAAATATTTCCAACCTGAATAATTGGTTTTTGAAACACATGTGTTGCCTCAACAGCACATCAGCTCTCAATTTAGGATTAATGTATTTGTACAAATACATCATTAATGAATTTGTAGGGTTTTTTTCCTTTTTCTATCTCCCTGCTTTTTCTGCCTTATTTTTTTCCTTCTCCATGTAGAATTTGAACCAAGTAAAATCCAAATGCTTTGACTGAATTTGAACTGAATAGGTGCTCTCTACCTTCTCACACTCCTCCAGTAAGTAATTTCCAGATAAAAGCCTACAAGATGTTGCAGGGACCTAATTCATGGCACTGGCCATTCTCACCTGAATATTGAGAGATGCTGCCAGATGGGGCTGTATATTGGGCATTATAATACCTTCTTGAGGTGGGATATATTTTTCCCTTAGCTGATGGGAATGTGCTTCAGTGGCCAGGCGCCAAGTCTCTACAGAGGTACCCCTTAAAGTCAGGAAATCCATATGTTAAGATGTCAGACTCTTTTGTCTGCCTACTCTGTATCTCCTACTCTAGTGCTCATGAGGCACTAGACAATTACAATGTTTTACTCCTAGCAGTGGGCTTTTGGCTGATGCTTTAGGAGTTCCTGCAGAAGACTCTATAAGGTCAGTGCACAGAAATTCTATTAAATGCTGCCTTAAGGTATAGGAACACTGATTCTCTAAATCTACTGAATCCAATCAGTTGATGCTGTATTTTCCTAGCTGTACCTTCCAGCTGCCTAGCTCACCTTCCACCTCTTTCATTAGCTGTTCAACTTAAAGGCCACACTGATTCCTGTAAAAGAGATGATCAAATGATCTTCTTTTCCCCACACTTAGAGGCTTCCTCTGACTTTTACAGATGTACCTCCTTTTCCTAGCACTTCTTGTAGTGCTCCTTGGCTGCGCTTCTCTGTGAGCACGGGCTGTAGGAAAGGCAAACCTTTCAGAGTTGCTAAAAGTTATGCAAAAGCAACAGCTTCTTCTATCCCCACACTACTAGCTAACTCAAAAAAGGAGATAAAATCCAGTTACTAGAGAGACCTGGCAATACTTTGGGTGGGTGGTTTGCAGCATCTCTCAGTAGCATATCCTGCTTCTCTGGCTGCCAGCAAAAGGGCATGCCCATCCCATGTGGGGGAGTGCAGCATGGGGAGCCAGAGCTAGTGGAGGCCATGGGGCTGTGCAGGCTGATTAGCACAACTCTGGGAACAGAACACCAGCCATTTCCCAGCGTTACACCCAAGTTCCAAGTGTGTTTAATAGAAAAACAGCACCACATCGACACAGATGTGCCACCTCCAGCCTGCTGCAGGGCCCTGTATCAAGTGCCCCAACACTTCCCAGTTTTGGGCCAGCCAACATGCTTATCTCTGGTGCTAACAACAGAGTAAGTGACTGGCAATTTCCTCTCATTCAGTTTGATTTACACCTCTTCCTGAAAAACGGCAATGAAAAACCCATGCACTTAATTCACGGTGAGGAGTCCGCAGAAATAGCTGCGCACATCCGTGCCTGGCTGCGTCCGTGTGAGAGAGAGCAAGAGCCTGGAGCACCCTTGAGCTGTGCATGGTCTGCTCCTCACCACAGCAGCAGCTGTGTTCTTTCTTTGTTCCTCCCCAGGCAGGGTCTAGCCTTGAGCACAGAAGCAGCTCCCTGGTCTGCCTCTCTGCCCACCATTGCTCGCTGTACCCAGCAATAACAGGGACAGAAGGGGCTGCGTGCCCAGCCAGCCATCTCCCTCCTCTTCCATCAAAGAAAGCCACAGTCCAGGCACTGCTTTTCTGTTGCCTTCTCCTTAAAGCTATATTTTCATTTAATCATCACAGTGTAATTTCTCTCGTGAGCCTGCCTGGCCTGCACTGAGCCATTCTGAGCAGCAAGTGGAGGGGCCGCGCTGCGATTCCTTCCACTGGAGAGCAGAGGCAGGCGGGTGGCAGGGCCAGCGCAGCCAGCCGGGCCCGCGGTCACCATGGAGACGGGCCAGGCCTGCCAGGGAGGCGCGCTGGCAGCTGGGGGGGGGCGAGGACAGGCACATGGAGACATGGCTGGGGATTATCTGACACCGAGCCTCCAAGGGGCGCGACCACTGCGAGTGCAGGCTCTTGGCCGGTGTTCTCCTGCTCAGGCAGACAGACATGGGACTTGCCCTTTGCCAGGGATAAAAAGGGAGGAGCTGGAAAGGAAAACTGGCCCCATCTCAGACAAAGAGTCTTGTAAATGAAACAAAAAATCCCAACAAACAAAACACCAACAAAAAAAGTAAGTCCACCCCTTTTCCTCCATCATGAAGTGCACTGGCTTGACTCAGGCCTACATGCATGGTCCTGCAGTCTCTATTGTGTTCTGAAGATTCTTGTTGCAAACAGAGTAAATGGCCTGATTCAAAGCCCTTTGAATTGAATTGAAAACCTCCAGTGTGCTTTATTGGTTTTGGATCAAACCCAGAAGAAGCAGGTAAGAGCTGGACAAAGTGTGCTAGGAAAAATCCCTTTGTGAATGCATGTATCTCTGACTGTAGCCAATTCACTGTAATCATTGAAATAAATGATGCACACTGATATCATTGAAATAAATGATCCACACCCCAGCAGCAAGGCAGGCACTCCGTGCATTCTCCATCGCCTTCCCAGCAATGTGGGTATGACAAAAAACAGGGATAAAATGCTGCCAAACCTAGATGCATATCTTAAATTATGGTTCAGTATTGTGCTGTATTACCTACAGGCTGAAAAAATATACGTGACAGTGATTTTTTTATCCAGGAACAGAAAACCAGTATTTCTTTTAAGCACTGGTTCCACCTCACAAGTTTTTGAAGATTGTGATCCAAATCATCAAAATAATTTGACACAGAAATCATAAAAATGCATAGATATAAGGTTCTATTTATTTGGGGGTTTGTCTGTATATATTTAAGGGTCACATTTTGAAGAAAAATGATTTAAAATATCTGTGCTCTGAATTTTCTGTTTAAAAAACAGAGACTTCTTCTGAACTTGCCTTCCATCAAAGATATTTTCTGCAGCCCTGAGAAGTAGAAAACTTCTAATCTCTAAAAAGAGATTTTTATTGAGTCATGTGGCTCCAGGAGATGATGTAGAAAAGAAAATTCCTCATTTCTTGATGTTATTTCATTATAAGCAGCTTGCTTTTATTATTAAACTGAAACTATGTGGAAGATAACTTACAGGGTTTTTTTGGTTGCTTGGGAGGGGCGAAGGGAAGTTAGAATTCTCTTTAGAGCTTCTGCTTTCAAAATCAAGAATGCACATAAAGTATTTTATATACTTAAACTCAGTCAACTTGTTTAGTTTTCAGGTTTTGTCTACAGAACAAAGTTACTGTGTGATATACTACATAATTTATGTAATTTAATGAACTTTGCTAAAAGACTGCTGTGAATGATGATACCATATTTTAAGTAGTTCTTTATTCTGCTCAGCTTGTTATAGCTTGAAATTAACTTGATTAGGCTGAGAAGAAAAAAAAAGTTTCAGAGCAAGTGCATACCAAATTTATTTGGAAATACTGACTTTATTTTCACTCTGCATCCTGTCTTCACGTGAATCACCATTCAGGTTCAGGAAAGGTATTATTTGAACTGTACAGATCTTTCCATGTCTCTCCTTAATCCATTTTTTAAGTTTTAAAGTATTTTTAAAAAATTTTATACACAATTTTAGGAGAGATGTAGATGAAGACATCTACATTCTACATTCAGGTTTCATCAAAAGATGAAGACATTAATCTTTTGATGAAACCTGAAAACAACCCCAAGTTGAAATGGCAAGAGGCACTGATTTAAGTACACCTCCTATAAGCAAACTTTAGCTCAGGCAATACTCAAAGCTTCTCAGAGCTTTTGATCTGTTTTTGCAGTTTGCAATGTAAAAGAAAATCAGAGGAATTTTGAGTAAGATAGGACAAGGCCATGGCTGGTTTTCAAGCCATTGCTTTAAAACAGTTTCTAATTATGGGTGAGGTTTTTTTTTTTTTAAACCGAATCCTTGGAGGCAGTCACCTGATCTAAATGAGTCAACTCTCTGCTAGGGAATTATTACTTGCTAGTTGAGCTATTTTGCTTAAACTTGCACCTTCTATTTGTTGATCACTTTATGCAAAAAGTGAATACCTAGTTAATTACTATGTCTCAGATGAAAAGCAGCAACATTACTCCATAGGAAATTGTTTTTTCTTGTGAATCCATAGTTTTATTGATTTAGGGGTGAGATTAGGGTCGGGCTTTTCCTGCATGATACCCTGTTCATGAGGATTACATGTTAAATCTTGCCATTTTTCCTTCCTCATTTGTTAATGACAGTAAAATAGAACTAGAAACTCTGAGGATATATGCAAAAAAAGTTCCTTTCAAAGTAAGAACTCTGCCATCTGAAAATCTCTTTATTCTCAAACCTTCTGTGATTTCACCTGTGACTTAATTCACTGTATGGTACTGATCAAGAAAATAAGCTAAGTCAGGTTTGGTTCTTGTTTTTGCACATTAGAAAAAAAAAATTGAGGAGAATAAAATTGCCTGGCTTGTTTGGCTTTAGAGATACATCATTTAAGATATCATTAATGTAACTTTGAGAACTTCTTATCTGTCTATGACTTTTTAGGCCTGATATCTCTTTCACACTCTACTGAGCCAGCTTAATAAGTGAGCAGACAGACACTCAGATTAAAAATTAAATAAATTGGAAAAAAACAAGGAAGAAAAGAAAGGGGGAAACAAGGAAAAGAAAGAGAAGAAAGAATAAGAGAAGAGCAATCAAATCCGCAGCTGAAGTTTATTCCCTTTCCAGTGGTCTGGGAGAATCCCTTCGGCTTTATCATACTCAGCAAATACCCTCCATCTCTCTCACACAATGCAGATGAATTGAGCAGTGTAGGTATTTTTGAGTCCCCCTGTCCCATTTCCAGTTTGACAGTCAGTGGATCTTATTATTGGAATAAAATCCCAATATTACCAGGTGGAACGTGCCTGGGCTTGTCTGACCCTCGCTGCTGGGCCAAAGGTGGCAGCTGTGGTGTTTCACCTCAGAGACACCTTTGGCTGGCTGGATGCTGCAGCTGGGCACTCGGAACAAATCCAGACATGGTAGAAACTCAGTTTACCTCTGGTGGAAAAGGTTCAGGTGATGGTGAAGAGGAAAAGGAGACAGATTCTGCAGAGGGTTTAATCCAGAGTTCTATTCCAGGGTCACATATGTCTGAATCTTGGTAACAGCTCCACAGAATCCCGACCGCATGGTCTCCGTGTCTTTTTAAGCCCTGGGAAAGGGGGAGGGGAAGGGGTAGGTGAGCCACCAACCAGGTGGGAGGGGGTGAAGGCTCAGGGGACAATGACACTTGGACGAGCCAATGACCCCAGGGCTGAGGGGCAGTTTTGAACTGCAACAACCAGACGACAGCCTTGCTGGAATGTTAAGATTGACTGACAGCACTTAGCAAGGAGGCAAGGGGGAGAGGAAGGGAGAAGGTATTGCCACACCTGGGAGCTGAAACAGGAAATGGCATCACCCTGCAACATCTTATGGTCATAATCGATGTGTAAATAAATTTAAGTCACTATATAGAGTGTGTTAATTACACCACTGTGAACAGTGGTAGAAGTGGAGCTCTTTCCTAGATCTGCTGGCCGGCACCCTGACTGCTTGTGGCCTTGCCACAGGATTTTTGTGTGTTTGAGAATAAGCCAGTTTACCACTCTACCTCCAAGTCTTTCAGCTTTAAAATGCAATGCAACCTTACCACGAGACTTAATTAGGGTCCAGAACACTTTGGTTAGATTCAATGGCAAAAGAGGCTTTTGATCTCACTGAAGGTTAATAATAGGATCTTCATATTTGTAAGGCACTTTAAGAAACTTGGATGAAAGGTGAAATAATTTAATAAGGGACAACAACAAAAAAGTCACTGGATTCTGAGCTTGATGAGTTTGCACTGCACATGGACTGTCTGTAGATGCAGAATAATATAAAGAGATAATTACTTAGCTTTTTCAAAATGGAGCTGCAGTGGGAAATATAAATGCTTGGGAGATCTCTTTTTTATACACAAAATATGTAGCAGCAACAACTTTATGATCATTTTGTTACAGCTGTTAAAATGAGCCGGTGTGCTAGACTTCCACCTGGTGTTCCTGTTCTTTTTTTGCTTATCTTGCATATATTAAATGCCTTCCTGGAACAGACAAAATGCTAATCTAACACTGGAAGCTTCTCTCTTTTTTTGAGGAAGTTGGGAATCTGTCAACCAGGATCATTTTAGAGCAAAGTCCATTGTTTACTAAATACTGTCAGGATCTCCATGACCACACAGGAAGATAGTGATGTATTTGCAGCCTTATAGGTTAATTTTCTTCTTAATTTCACCTTACCTGGAATCTTTTAGTTACCAATCTCCAAAAGTTCAGCTGATCAACATCTGGAAATAAATGAATAACTAGATGCACCCAAACCAGAAAAGCAGATTGAACTTGGAGGAAATTTTAATTTAAAGTGTATGTCTTGGACTGCTACCAGAAGCCCTTTAGAATGTCATTGTTCTTTGGGGGAAATTTGAATGTGGACAAAAAGACCGTTAATAAGGGCTGTCAAAACATCTGTTAAAAATCTGCAAGTTACAAAATATGCATTAAAAAGATAATTAAATAAAGATGGTACAGTTTAAAGTTCTTCATTTTCTCATTTCTAAAGTTCATGCAGTAGGCTTAGGCCAGGTATACCTACTGGCATATAGCTGGATTTTTTATGTTAAAAGAAACAAAGACAAAGAGCAACCATTACCTCACTCCCTTCCCCAGTTCATAGTTAGAGTGTACAGGAGGATGTTTTCCTTTTCTGGAGAGCAGAGGAGGGAAATGGCTGTTGTGAGCAAAAAAAAAAAGGACATCGCTGTTCTGCTCAACTAAGAGGAATGCAGAAGACCTCTGCTCTTCTCTTCTTCCAAAGGGATCTGCATCCTCCTTTACTTAAGATCAGTGTATGTCTGCTCCTTTCCAAGTATTCCTAGCTGGAAAATAATAATATAATCTTGCTCCTTTTTTCTTGGCTGAAAAAGTCTTTAACTCTGCTGGTTGGGATGTCTGCCCAGGCTCACTCTGCATCTGTGCTTGGTGCTAGTGTAGTGTTGGACCCTTCTTGCTCATCCAAGGGAACATGACTGCTTCAGGGGCCTTGAGTCTTGGGTGAAACATCCCCAAATGGCTTTGCCTGTGAATATTCAGGAGCTTTTGAACCAACCTTCTGGCTAAAGACACCCTGCTACTTAGAGATGCAGGCCCCTAAGAAGCTACTTGAAATAAAACCAGTAAGGGTACCTATCCCCCCATCTTCCCACTGTTAATTTTTGAGTTTTGGAGACTGTATTTTTCATTTATGAATTTGTACTTTGTGGGATTATGATGATGACAGCTGCCTGAAAAACCAAATTTGGCTTACTGACCACATAGGTCTTATCCTGCCTTAGGGATTGCCTCTATACCTGTATGTTACAAGTCCCTGAACTGTAAAGGCATATCTGGAAGCATGTCCTTGAGAAGGAGCAGCCTGGCTGGGATTATAAAGGAAATAGTAAAGGGCATTTCAGGCAAAATAGATACAACCCAGGGTGTACTTAAAATGGAGGTGGTTTATGCAGTTCACTTTTTGTTCTGATTGACATGTTTTGGGAAGACTGTGGCCTGCAAACTCACTGAGCTAACACCATATCAAGGATGGGGGGCAAATGGTCCAAGTGAATGCTCTTGTAGTAAATCTGATTTCTAACCCAACTACAGCCCAGAAAGGACCAGATGGGGTCATCATTCCCAATAACTACTGTGACTTCTGCCTCGGAGGCTCCAATATGAACAAAAAAAGTGGCCGGCCTGAGGAACTTGTATCGTGCTCAGACTGCGGGCGCTCTGGTAGGTGACTCCTTCTTGCATCTTTTTTGTACAAAGGTTTTTGTGATTTGGTTTTTGCACCTTCTGAAGGTTTTGAAGAAAGGCATCATATTTGGGAAGGGATTGAAGATGGAATCTTACCTCTTCTCTGTGTTTGTGGGAAAGGATGACTGAAAAAATTTTATATTATAAACCCCATTATTGGGTTCACATATTTAAGCTAATGGAGTCTTATGAATAATGAAGTTTTAATTTATTTATTGGCTTTTGGGAACATTGGTACATGTACTAGTTGTTCTTCACATGGAAGGAGAAAATCCTATGACAATTTTACAGAATGGTCTCTGTCTTTAAATGCTGTAATTACAACTATAAATTACTTACAAGATTTATGAAAGTTGCATGACAAGCATTCCCATTGATTACACATTTCATGCATTTCTTCATCCAAAAAAGAAAGAGGGAGAAAATTACAGGGTAGGTATGGGGCTAGCTGTCAAGAATTATCCTCTTATAAGATGACTATCATTAGTTTTGTTTAAAGAGGTTTTTATTTCTCCCTTCCCTTCTCTCTTTTTAAATGTAGGCAATTGAATTGTGTCTTTCCCAATTTGAGTTGTCTTTATTTCTGGGCTGTTGTTTTCTTCCCTCCTTTCCTCCTTTTTTTAATTTTATTTTCTTTCTCTCTTTTTTTTTTTTTTTTTGGACAATTTTATACCAGCTGAACAGTTATTTATAGCTCACATAGGAAGTAGTGGTGGTGGTAGAGGGAATTGGGAGACCTTTAACAACTGCATATTCCAGCATTGGTCCAAGTTTCCACTTGTGATATTTTTGTTTTGTGATACTAGTGGTAATAAGATGGTGATATAGAAATCTGAAAACCAAGGAGGCCTTGAAACTCAGTATGAATGCTGCTCCTTCTATACTGTAGTCACTGAAAGATGTCTGTTGCTTCATGGCTGAAATGTGATGTGGAATGTTCTCATGCCAAGGAAATGGCCTTTTTATGCTCCTGCTGAAATTCATAGTAAGCCTATTATCACATTCAATGGGAGAATGATTAGACTCTCACTGAAATTGCCTTCTGCAGTTGTTGTGACCTCTGAAGACATTCTGAAATTACACTGGTCACCAGACAATCGATGGCAACTCCTTTGGTTTTCTCCAGGGGCATCCTTATGAATGCTGTGCAGTCAGAGACATGGACCTTTTAGTGTACACGTGATTGCTTCTACTAACTGAAGGGGAAAGTCCATGGGGTCTGTGGTGCCATCTTGGAAGATTATTGCCCTTTGCCTTGATTGTTATATTTCAATATAACTAATTTCAGCATTGTCCTGATATGGCACAATGAGATGGAGCCATATTTTATTGCTGCTTTAACATTGTTATGGTGGTTATATCAGATTGCAACACAAATACATTAATTCCCTTGATTCCTTAGTGTGATAGAACAAGTAGATCAGCCTGTAGCCTAAACTGTGCCAAACTGGTTCCATTAAATGCTATCCTTGTACAAATTCTGACCCACTTGGGTCATTCATAGGGTCTGCAATGCTGTGACTAATGTGTGATGAAAGTGATTAAGGTATAACCACACACTAATCTCTAAACTAAAACAATGAAACCTCTTTGGTGGCTGCCATCTTTCCCTTTTATAATAAAGGAGAATATTTTCATTACACTGAAAGAGAGGTCATGGAAATTATATTGCTTCTTCTGTTCACAAAGTCAGTAAAATCACATTTCTACAATATGGTTTATCTGCCAATTATTTTGTTATATCCATTTTCTTTTTTGTGAACAGGATTTACTTCTTTCTGTCTCAAGCAATGCAGTGTACTTGTTATATGGTTGATTCCTGTAGCTGGAGCAGGGACCCAACAGTTGGTTGCCTAAGTACATGCTACTGTTTGTGAATAACAAAATAGCTGTTCCCTAAAATCTCACACTTCAGTTGTGTTGGGGCACAAGAGATATCTTTTTCTCTACCATCCCTAAAGAAGGAATTTGAAGGTCATACTATTAATCACATAAAAAGTTTGTCTGAGAGAGAAAACAAACCTCAATTTCACAGATTTCACCATTTGACTTCTCTTTTTAGGAGTCTTCTTATGGTTGTTGTTGCCATTATTGGTATTGTGTGGAGAATTTCCTGTTCCATCTTGAAAGTTGGATTGACTCACACAAATTTGAACTTTCCAGTGTTTCCCAAGATGGGTTACTTCTCAGTTGTTTTAGTCGTTGAACTGTATATATTAGTTTTGGGGCTTTTTTTATTTTTGAAGGACGTGCCATGACATTTGTGTTAAAGTATTGGTTTAGGTTACTTTCACTTAGTCTTCAAAATGTATTTAATTTTGTCTACAGAGGAGGTTCTTTAGGATCAGGTGAAGAACGGGGATAAAAAGTAGTCCTGAGGTTGATGAGGTATCTAGTGGTTTACATCTCCGTAGCAGAACATTTGTGACTGTTGATGCCGTTGTGCTTAGAGCTAACAGTGTCTCATTACTTACATGGTCTAAAAATATTTTAAACTTGATCTAAGTAATCATGAGGAAATATTTTACTGTCTTTTGAAGAGAGGAAAACATGATTAACCCTTTCGCTGCTGTAGCTATGGGCACCTGTGGTGTTTGTAGATTTTTTTCTTGGAAAGAGAAACTGATCCTTTGTTATTTTTCTTACTGCAGTTCTACCTATGCTATGTTGTTGGGGTGCACGGGCACATACAAGCACACACCTATGAGCTTGATAGTCTGACTTGCTTAATGGTAATGAAAATGATGAAAAAAATGATGATGATGATGCCTGTTGCTTAACCCATGTGCTGATATATTCATCATACATGTCAGCTCATTTGGGAAGAGAAGGCAGGAGGGACGAAGCAGCGCCAGCACGCACTACGGAGGACTTGTTCGGTTCCACGTCAGAAAGCGACACCTCGACCTTTCATGGCTTTGACGAGGACGATGCAGAAGAGCCTCTCTTGAGCCGAGGAGGTGGCTGTGGTGGCAGGTCTCCCTCTGCAGACAAAAAGGGCGGCTGCTAAAATAACTAAAAAGACACAGAAACTCTGAGCTGTCCTTTTCACTACTAAGATTGTTATTACATTTTTCATTTTTTAGGTCCTCTTGGGTTTTTGTTTGGTTGGTTTTTTTCCTCCTCCCCGCCTTTTCTTTTGTTTTTTGTCATTTTTGTTATGTTTTCCCTGTGGGGGTGTACACTGAAAGCACAAGCATTTAAAGCTCTTGACAACTACTTTGAAGAGACAGAAGGTTTTTGATTTTCCTGTTTTGTTTTTTTTTTCTTTCTCTTTTTTTTTTTTTTTCACTTTAATTTGGTTTTATCACATCTCCCCTCTTTCTCTTTGGAAACATAAAAAGTGGATTTAATATTTTTTTTAATAGTGAGCAGAGTTGATTTTCTTGTCTTTTAATATATATATATCGGCAAACCACAAAAAATACAGATGGGTTGGAGAACAGAAAGTAAACCCAAATAGTTTTTTTTAATTATTATTATTATTTATATATTCTATGTATTATTAGAAAAAAATACTTTTTAAATAAAAATAGAAAAAAAAAAACAACAAAAAAGCAATGGATGTCTACTTGGTAATAGAACTGTTTCTAGAGAACCACTGTGGGCGGACTCTATCAGGGGACAAGGAAACCCTTGATGTGATGGCATCTGCGTCTTGAGATTTTGCACTTACTGTAGCATGTGAAGTCTGACTCTTACATCTGCTACGCTAGAGCCTGAAAATACAAGCAGCACCATCGAAGACCATGGCCTTGGGGAACACATTTCCATCTCCTTTGGACACCTTTACACTCAATAAATCTCCTCTCTGCATCCCTTCATGTCTTCCCCACACTGTTCCACTTTTTTTTTCTTTTCCTTCACCTTTCACTTGATGGACAGCAATTTCCAAGCATAGAGATGGAATATGAATGGCAAGTCATAGACATCACAGAAAAAAAAAAAAAAGGAGGAGCAGAATCCTGGAAGAAATGACATGGAAAAATACCTCACCTATTCTTTCAATTTTTAAATTTCAATTCACAGCATTTTTTCCTGTGTTGCCCTCTTTTTCTCTCTGTAGTGTCTCACAAGACACTTTATTTGCTTTTTAATGGCTTCTTTTGAAATAAACCAAAGCAATACTAATTAAAGTTCCAAGGGCAATGGAGAAGAGAGTGACTCCCTTCCCAGCGACTTTCCCAGAAAGGAGGAAACATGCAGCAGGATTTGAAAGGTATGTCCGAGCTGAAATGTCTTTCACTCAATTGTGAAATTTCTTGCCCTGGCTTTTCAGCAGACCCCTGACTGAGCTTTGTTGTAGCAGCAAGTCCCATGGATTAAACTGTATCATAGATATAGGCCACATTCATGCCCCTGGTGAAACTAATGGAAGTTCTGTGAGAGCAGGATCCACACTTGCATACAGTCAGAAATGATGCAAAAAGAGTCAGTGTGTAGTTATGTTTTGCTGTCCTAGTGCAGGCAAAAATCTCCCTGGAGCAGGAGCAACGTTAAGTTCTAAAGATCTATTTTTACTGATGTACATAATGCAAACAGGGTGAAATCATGACCTGATTAAGAGCAAAGGCAAAAGAGACATTTCTCTGGACAGTGCCTAATCCTTAAACTGTAGGTGTGTGTTATTGATACCAGGGTAAAAGTCTTAGCCTTGCAATAAGGAATTTGGATATGTACAATGAAACAAGTCAGACCAAGTGGACTCCATTTTTCCTGCTTCTTTGCTAGGGTAGTCTGTCTGTGAGAGCAATTTCAACTCCCTCCTCCACCTTCCAACCTTGTAGAAAAAAGAGAAATTATTCAGTCTCTTGATTTTTTTATTGTCCTCTTTAGACATGGAATGAGCAGTGGCTAAATTCTGCTTTTAGGTATACAGGCATAAATCCAGAATATAAACTAACTGATGTCTAGATTACATTAATAATCCACCTTCAGGATGCTGTTAGAAAACATTACAAATTCCTCTGTATGTGTACATGAAAGGACAATGCATGCCAGAGCCATGCACACTTGCCAGGAGACAGCCTTGCTTAAGCTTTCCCCATTTTGATAATTCTTTTCTGTTGCTATTGTGTTGCTCCTGATTTATTGTAATCAATCAAGTGTCAAATCAATTCTACTTTGACATAATGCCGTCAATGAGAAGTGTACTTCAACTGATAAAAACATTGATTTCTTCCACAACCAGTCCTTTTTTTCATCCAAAATAGTGCAAGATAAATAGATAATGTTTTGCTACTCTGCTGTATTTACTAAAGCTCAGTCCTTACAGCACCTGAATTAGGTAGCTGAAACCTACCCAAGTACATCTTTCGGAAGAACTCCCATCACTGTATAAACTGCAGAACAGGCATACTCTAAATGGAGTTTTTCCAAGTGGAGTCCTTAACATTGTCTTTTGTGAACCATGCCTAACGCATTGTGGGCTCTTTTGGAATTCAAACAATGATCAGATGCCCATAATTCATTAAGTCTTGAATTAGTTTCACAAATGGAGTTACTATAACAATGCATACAGTCTTAATCCTTTTGCAACTAAACCACCCATCTTTGTGACAACTGGGTAGTGCAGTACCCTCAGAAAGAAGCCACAACAGCTCACGAAGTGCATAAAATTTGCCAGCTGACATTTATTACAGATAGCATAGAAAATATCCTCACAGTTATTTATATCATTACTGTGTATATGGATGCTCACTCATTCAATACAGTCCTAAAAGACCAAGTAAGATAATATTAATTCACTTTTATGTAGTGAGAGTAGTTCTTGAATTCCTCAAGATGCCTTATGAGATTGAGATAACCAACATAAGTTTAGTCCAGCAGAATGAGCAGTGTGGTGCTGACCATAGGAAGGCTTTGATCATAGTGAAGAAATAAGGATGTAGAGTTGGAAGCTAAAAGAGTACTTGTTTAAGCTAGGTTGTAAAGTAGAGTTAATGGTGAATATGGCATGGAGTGATAATATGGAAATAAAATATTCTCAGGATATGTAGTGCTGGAGTGAAGGCTGGGAACAGGGAAAGAAGGTTGGTAGTTCTGAGCTGAAGGAAGATGAAAGCAAAGCAAAGGGGCTGCTGCGCAAGACCCTCTCATGAGGGGAAGATGACAATGTTAATTAGGCAGAAAATATGTAGGAGAATGTTTCATGAGTGAAATAAAAAAAAAACAAAACAAAAAACTCTGACACTAGCATAACCAACTCAGAAATGAGAGAACTGCACAGTGTCAATTGTATCTTAAAGGGCACATAGGTCCCAAACCAAGCTAGGGAGGCATAAAAAAAGTTTGCAATGGGAATTCTGTTTTGTAACTAAACATTTATCTTTGAAATCAGAATGAATTGTGATGTTCTTTATTCCCCAGTGATTTCAGCAGTTCAATGAAACTTTCTGTTCTTCATAAATTCTTCAAAGGTGTAGTCCTTCAACTAATTACAACCCTGGCTATTCCAGTTCTCCAGTTCTCATCTTCCAGATGTCCTTCTTATTACAGGAAGGTTGGCACAAGGCTTTCCAAAGAGTATCCTGAAACATGTTCCCAACAAACCACATACCAAAATAAGACAAACCCAATGTGAAATGTGAACAAAGGGGTGTTTCATTTCAGGCCCTTAATGCAGACTTTTCTATGTTAAATCATGTAAGCTGTCTCCTCAGGCACCTTTCCACTGCTCCATACTAAAGGATCTTAGAAAACACACATAGTTTCTGGAGTCATCTTCTGCTAACTCTGATTCACAGATGGGAGCAGGAGAATGAAGTGGCATGCTACTTAAGCAGCTGATAAGGGAGAAGAAAGGCTACATGGAGTGGGCACTGATCCTTAGCCTATTCCCTTTTGAGCCATTTAATTACTTAAAATTTTAGCAGGGACAGACCTCAGCTCTTCATGAAAACAGTATAAAATTTCAAGCATGATAATATACATTGAGAAAATTTAAAGCAAATACAGGATTCTGGCATAGAAGTTAAAAAGTAAAAAGAGAAATGGGCATGTGGTGGAAGAGGAACTGAAATCTAACTTACTTCACTTTGCATCTCTTCCCTTCACCCAGACACCCCCCAGTTTTGTATGCTTTATATTTATTTATTGAATATGTAATGGTGCTTGGAATAACATCGTAAATATGTGGTAAGGTCATAAATGATGAGCCTAGGCTGCTGAAACAAGGGCCAGAGAGAACTCTACCACTGACCTCAGAAGGATTACCACTGGGCTTTCTTAGCTATTGCTTTTATTGAATGAAACCTCTCTATTAATATGCTTGCTGGTATGGTGTAGACAAGCTCTGAGATGGTCATTTGTTTCAGCAGAATGTGTTATTAGAGTCCCCTCCCCGCATTGTTTTGCCTTTGAGCTTTTACATTAGTTATTCATTTTGAGTTCCATTTTGCTATGTTAGAGACCTCAGCTTAGGCTCTTGATTGAAGACAGAGACTCAGTTTGCTGCCTGCTGGTGCATGGAGAAAACAAGAACTGCACCCAGAGAGTTAGAGTCCGGACAGTGCTGGGGCACCACTGTGTTCTCTCATGCCCACTTTGCCTTTCTTAGGTAAATTCTTGCAATGATATTTTGAGATGGGCCCTAAAATAATAGTTCAAATACCATAAAACTATGGAGCTTTCAAAGCCTGGCTCTTTGTGCAATTTGCCTGTTCCCTATGGCAAGCAGTTTTACTGAATCAAATCCTCAAGCAAACATTGTATTGACCCCACTGGGAGTCATCTTATTATAAAAACTGCAAAATATGCCCAGTGTGTTTTGTGTTGCTACATATGTAGATGTTTCCAATAAACACCCATTTCATATTATATTTTTTTTCTTATTTATATGAAATTTGTAGCTATAAGTAAAAGTATGAGGCACATGCATGAGTTCATGCTCACATAGGGTTATTTTGACAAACCTCTGCGTGCAGGAATTCAGCTGGGATGAGTTTTTGCTGACTAAGCCATTACAATAAACCCTACCAATCTTTGTTCTCTTTGCCAGATATCTACCAGTGTTGAAAAAAAACCCAACCTGTATAAATACCATACAATACTGAAATTGAGTCAGAACTATTTTGATGTCCCTGTCTGTATTTCCACGAATGCTAAGTTGCCAATTTCAGAGAAGACAAGTGGCAATAACATTTAGGACAAAACCCAGCTCTTGGGATTTCTAGGCCTGATAGCTCTGTTAAGAAGATGCTGCCAGTTCATATCTTTGATTTATTCTTTTGGTGTCTGGCAGTTCCTAAGATTTTGGACCTTCATTTAGTCTAGAACTGATATGAGACATGTGGGAAGATATGGGAAGAGGCACTTGCATTTTGTGAAAATAGAGATGATTTTATTTGCTATCTAATCCTGCTCAGGATCTTAGCAGTATGTAACTTAGTCAATTCATGGAATAAATGCAATGAAAAATGCAATCTTTCATTCTTTCCAGAAGTTATTGCATTACTGCCACCCCATGTGTATTGTTTAGACTTCTGAAAATGTCTTTTGTGCCATGCTGTATATGCTTGTGGCTCCCTACAAATAATTAATAATAGAGGAAGGTAATTAGAGCAGGATTTCATAAGCAAAGGACTTAACCTCTACTGAAGACACAGCTCTCTAAGCTGAATGATGAAGGTTATTTAATAATGTTCCCGAGAAGAAAGATTGACAGTGTGCAGTGCCTTTCTTGTCAATATGCTTTTTCTTATCCTATTTGTTTGCTTTGTGTTCATTTATGGCTTCCACAGTCAGTTGAAACTGAGTCTGTTGAGCTATACTTTCAAGGAACGAGAATTCAAGCAATGTTGGAAGTTTGGTTTGTGCTGTTTCTGTTGTTTTTTTTTTTTTTTCTGATCGTGTGCTTTTTTGTCTGCTTGAGTTTGTTTAGTTTTACTTTGTATTGCCTTTTCCTCTGCAGTCAGCCCTGCCCTCGTGGATTCCAGCAGCCTTCAAGCAAAACATTTCAGAAGAAGACCGAGAGAAGCCAGGATGCTTTGATACTTCTTTCCTTGCCCTGAGTCGTCTGTACCTGAGTTCCATCTGGCACAGGAGTCTGGACTGTGGGAAGCTGGCTGCCATCTGTTGAGAGAAGTTCTGGGGATGCCCTAAGCTGGTGCAATACAAAGAAGTTTTTTGAAGTCTTGATTTCACTTTCTTTTAAGTGTGTGTATAAACCCAGGTCAGACTGGAATTGATCTACAGTAGAACTGACTGAAAAACAAACAAACTGAAAAAGACAACTATTTTATTTATTTCGATATTTAAGAAAGAAGTGCTGAAGTTGCACAGTATTTTTGTTTGAAATACATTTTACTTCAAATTTTAATGCAATTTTGTGAAGACATGAAATTTTAAAAAGCACTTACTGTAAAATAAAGACTGAATATTTACTTTAAGGAAAAACTTTTTTTAAATAATGAAAATAAAGGTCAACTCTGCTCTCTCTCTTACTTTAAAGAAGCCATTCATACATGTGCTGGGTATCTTTGTTTTTTGAAAATTGGATGTGGTAAGTGAAGATTGTTCTGATTTATTTTCTTTTTAAAAATATTATCCTGTTAGATGCTTAAAACCTACTTTGCTGTACTGTGTTAGGCACAAAAACTGTTGGAGTAGCAAAGACCAGGCTCAGTGGTTGAATTTCTTTGTTACCAGATTTTGTGTCCATTTCAAAGGACTGTCCTCCCAGTAGGATTGATCTGTCTCTTCTGCATGGCAAAAGAGGTTTCCTCTTGAGCAACTCTGTGAAATACTTCTGCTGAAAGAGGGCTTTGAGAATTGAAAACAACTCTGATCATTTTTGCATTATTTTTTGCTCTGGTAATTCCACAGCTGATTTTGAGTTGGTTGTAAGGGAAGTATCTAAATGTTAGGTGCCCTTGGCATGGATCTAGCTGTCAAGGATGATGCCATATGTAGAAAACTTGTGTATTTCAGCCTTTTCTGAACTGGTAGTGGACTTTGAAAAGCATACAGGTGCAACCACACGTCTGCAATAAGCGACAGAGGTTACTATGCAGGAGAAAAATACAAGTTCCCACAGCTGCAATCCTAAGTTGTCCTGTGAGGCAGCAGGGAAGGATGGTCACATCCCAACTTCTGAATCATTAGGCATTGTCCCAGTGAAAAGGAGGGTTTTGTTGGCCAGATCTACTCGCAGTGGATAGCACAGGTCTGCTCATTGTCTTGTGTGATGAGGTCTAGGAGAGATGCAGGATAGCCTTGTGTCCTAGGAGAAGAGTATTGGACTTGGCTCTGTCTGGCACCCCTGTTATAGAGGAGAAGCAAACTGAGGGCAAAGCACACCAACAGTTATTGGGATTGACCCTCAGGGTTTAAGCAGACAAAAAGTAGTTTTGTTAATGTGGCTTATGTTGTCTTTCAGAATGGAAAAACTATGTCTACAAAAATGCATGTTGACTAGGTGAAGCTGACAGAAAACCTGATACTGTCTTGTGTTTCCTGCACATCTAGAACACAAACTCACCTCATTGAGAGGTTTCCATGTATCAGTAGCAGCAGATTTTTTAGTTTTCTCCCTCTCCCTTTTCCCACTTCTTCCCAGATTAAAACATAAAGTCAAAAATAACCATGTAAGGTAGTCCTGCTCAAACTGAATTAAATGACAATTTGTGTCCTAATTGGGCTCTTTAGCAGGATGAGTTTGCTTTGCTCATGTTGTTGATTTCTAAACATGCAGTGGGGAGCTGCCTCTAGAGAAAAAAAAAAAAAAGATTTAATCAAAATATAAGACGCACAACTGTAATGAAGGTTTGAAAACTGTAGGGTCTGTGTTCAGTTTGTGTAATATTCCTTCCAAATAAAAGTTCTGCTTCTAGCATCCCTACTGTATATTCCTCTGTAAATATTACTTTCCCAAAGCGATTCCATAACGTCTTTTTTAGTGCAAATAATCTTCTTTTAAAACAACATTGTTGAGTAACATATATGTACATTTAATTTTCTAAGTTCTCCATTGTTTATAATACTCTCTTTGAAGCTTAAAATAAAACTTCCTCCTCTATTGATTTTGTTTCCCTTTTCCATTTTGTAAATTATGACTTTTGTCCCTGGATTTTGTTTTCTACTTCCTAATGAACCATGGCATTAACCAAGAATTATCTTAATTTTTCTCTTTTACTTTCTCTTCTACATTCATTGGACTGCAGAAAATGGTCCTGTTGCTTGCTATAGAGAAGGTAGGCAGGAAATAAAAAAGTGTTTCTGTATAGGGCTCATTATAAGAGTGTTTTCTATCCTTTGGTGATAATAGAGGATCTTCCTAAGTGTGTTTGTATTTTAGTAGCCTTCTTTATGAGATTAGTAGAATTACATTAAGGTAGTCTGGAGTCAAAGGTGGAGTCTAAGCTATGTGATAGCTGTTTGCATATATTTTAGTGACATTGCCTTAAGGAGTCTTGCCCCTACCTATGCCAGTTTCCAGTCCAGCCACTGGAGTAACTGGAAGCTGTGATTCCCTTTGCATTTCACAGTGCTGGCATGAACCTTCCCTTTTCCCCTTACATGTATTAGATTAATGATATGGCTGTATAGAATGAAAATAGAAAGAGGAAATACTGTTTTAGATTAGATGCTATCTTTTTAGGAAACTCTGTGTGTGACCTCTTCCCTAATGTGTAATTTTTTATACAGCTCTGTTTTACAGATGGGGTCCTACCTGTCTGATTCTTAACATGTGTGTGAGGGACTGTGTGTTGTTGTGGCAGATAATTAACTACTAACAGGGAGGGAGGGAGGGAGGAAGGAAGGAAGGAAACTGCTTGTGGCACCAGTGCACTAGGTCATCTGCCATTTAACATCCATTGCCATTTTTATTGTCCTCAGTGTGATGATGCACAGTGCAGAGTGAGACATTTTTGCTAAAGTAGCCAGGAGTGAACATGCATGTTGAAATTGGCCTTTATGGATGTCTGTCAACACCTGGTTGAGATGAATGGGATCCCTCCCACCACAGCAGAGCTGTTGTTATAGGCTGTCAGAGTCCAAGGAATGTCTCCACATAAGTCTTATTACTTTGAATATTTTTGTGCCTTTTTTCTTTTCTCTTTTTCTTTCTATTTTTTTTTTTTTAAGCCACGGGCCTGGAATTAGAAATGTTAAAGAAAAAATTTAGTTTTTCAGAAACAGAATCTGAACAGATAAGCCCCAGGACAGGTTTATGCTGACATAAATAGATCTTATTTTCTTGTTTGGAGAATGGCTCTTGCCAGTGAGAGTGAGGGATGGCAGCAGGAGGGACTAAAAGTGTCTTTCAGCACTGCAGCAGTCAATGGGTGCCCCCAAAGCTGTATTTCCCTGGACTGAGATTGAGCTGAAGGCTGGCAAGTCTGAAGGCTGGAATCCTGTTTTCTCTGGGTGGAGTGAAAACAGCATCAGCTAATTTGCTTTGGCCTGAACTAGAATATTGCACTGGTTTAAGATTTATTCCAAATTTTTGCCTACAATCAGAAAAAAGAAAATCTGATTAAATTTGCATCTTGGATTTGTAAGGCCTACTTGTATTTAAATCCATCAGTCTATATATGATAAAGAAAACCCATAACACATTCTTTCTAAACCCAAGCTTTTAATTCTCTTTAGCAATGGCATAGACTTCTCTGTACCCCATCCCATCCCCGGTGTTCAAGGTGGATGAGTAAAACCTCAACTACATAAGGCATGCATAGCAGAGCACATAAGCAATGACTACTGGGCTGGGTGTGTCCAAATTGTGGCTTGATGTTTTTAAAACTTCTATTATCCCTTGGAAATTGTTGTATAAAGATTGTATTGTTTGCTGCACTAAAGCTGGACATTTGCCATAGTTAAGCCCTAACTTTGATTTTAATGACATAATATGAGAGCCATCCATCTGTGGCACCTCACCAGAATATTTTGAAGACCTAACTACATTGTTTGCTGTTTCAACACATGCTCTTGCAATGCCTGTTAGAAACTTCTGCTGTCACATCTGTCATTTCATGATGTTTTGTCTCTGCAGCTTGTAACTCTACATGATTCCATGGGGGGTGAACCATGGTGGGAGAAGGATGGCATTTACCTTCGTGAAAGCACAGATTTCTGTAGCACAGTGTTGTGGCTGATATTGCCATCCATAATTAGAAACAGGTTTGCTTAATGTTGCCTGAGGCAGCTGTGGTAACTTTAAATGATGTACAAGCCAGCCATGGCACTGCTAAGGAAAAGGCAACATGATTTAAACACTGAAGCTGGCCAGTGGGCTAAAGCTCTTGGAACTTCTGCTGCCTACCTGAGAGAGCTTGCAGAAGGTACCTTTTTTTTTTTTTTTGCAACTCAGCTGATGGATGGTACCTCTTGAGTAGGAACAGACACAGCCCCCCTTCAGTATCTTGAAATTGAGTGGTTTGGGATTTTTTGGAGTAGGGTTTAATTTCTCAGTGCTGCTCATCTTCTATAACCAGTTGTCAGTAATACCTAGTTTATATCTAGGTTTGCATAGGTATTAAGAGTAATTTTTTATTTGGACTGAAGCCTCTTCCGATTAAATTTCTTCAGTCTTTGCTGTTAAGTGTCCTCATGTCAGTAACTTCATTGTGGACTGCAAGAAGTGAATGAAGAGGACCAAATTTTTCAATACAGCCTCCCTTTTTTGAAACAAAATAGAGATTTTAAGTAATACTGGAGGTGGTTTTCTCAAACATCACTGCAGACTTAGCTTGCTATTTTTTTTCTTTCCGTAGCCAACAGCCATTAAATTCTTCATATGATGATTTCAGGAATCAGTATTGAGGCAAACTCCCCAAGGTGAGAGGAAGTCATTGGATGGGAAATAGTGGAAAGCCATCCTGTCACTAAAGGGGTATTTTTATTTTAGTGTTAACCACTGTGACATAGCTTTCAAATTCATGTAGCAGTTTGTGCAGTAGAGTTTGCATGGAATGGTTTTAAGTCAATGTTGGAAAAATTAATCTTCTCTGTTGGTACACATCATAGCTGCTTCATATCAGTGCTCTGCTGGGAGTGGCTTAAATATGTTAAACAACACTAAAGTCTTTCAGCCCTTTCCCTGGGCTCAACAACTTGTTTAACAGTACAGTGAATTCTGGGTCAGAAGTCTCATCCTTTGCTGGAATACCTGGACTTTGGATTCTTAAAGAGAAGGTTCCAGGACTTCTCAGATCTTTCTATATTGACTGTGTCTCTGAATGCATCTATCAGTCTAGAGGCTTAGGATAGTTTTTAACTGTCCACAGACTCTCTCTGAATTGAATTTGCTGCTGTACTGTTCAAGCATGCAGATGGTCCAGAATTGTGTATTCCTTCATCTGGAGAAAAGGACATTCCCCGGCTTAGGGGACTTCATTTCCCTTGCAGCCTCTTCATTAACTTCCTCTCCAAGACCCTTTCTTGACTTCCATTAAGGGCGAGATTTTGCAAGTACTTAGTGAGCTGAAAGAACAGAGATAAATTTCCTAAGGATATCCACAGCCATTTTACAGGTCTGGCAATATGTGAAGAAGAATTAGTCCCCATTAGTCTCAGTGTAGCTATCACTGAGAATTGCCAGACATCTTGTGGCTGGTGAGATCCCACCTAACAAGTGAACATTGCAGGTGATGAACACCCTCAGCAACTGTTTAAAGTGAAAGGATTTGGGGTGCCCAGAGCTTGGTCAAACCAACCTATAGGAGAGGATTTCCCAGCTTCCTGGCCATTAACAGAACACTAAGCAACAGACTTGCTGGCCAATGGAGCAGCCAGTTAAAAGCAGGGTCAGAAGAGTCAGAGATTGTTGTAGTACTGTAGAAGATAATTTTCTTTAATTAAATACAATAATATTCTACTTTTGTATAGGCTTTGTTAAATTATTCCTTTGGTGTTGAAAAATAGCAAGACTAATGAACTGCTTAATGAGGGACATTAGTGTCCACCACCATGGAACTACCTGATTTCTTGTTTGGTCTGACAAGGTATTTAGCTGCTATGAGTTATTGGTTATGTAGGTTAAAGCAGCACTACTCACTTGTTACAGGTTAAGGAATGGCCAGGACTTTGACTTAACTAATCTGGGCTCGAAGGTCTGGTGAGCACTAAGAAAAGAGATCATGGATTTTAATCATGTGGTCTTCCACTGGAAAAAAAAATACAAACCTACTTTTTTAATCTCTGTCAGCATTTTGTTGGACATTTACTCAAAAAAGCCATTGAAACAACTGAACTGAAAAATACCATGGTGAGAATAAAAGATTTTGGTTTGATTCAAAATGAAACACAATCTCTCCTCAATGAAATGACCCTTTCCCATTGCCAACAGTGCACAGGCTTGAATGAAACATTTCATTTGCAGCTATTTTTTCTCTTTCTTAAAAACAATTCCCTTGACTTCTTTTGAAACAAGGTACTGCTCCAAAATGAAAGTCCAGCTTCTTATTTGTGAGACACTGGTACAAAATGTCTCAACCTTTCTGAAAATCAGTTTTTTGCCCTGCCACCTCTTAATCCTTTCTTCCCTCCCACTTACTTTTGACTGAAACTACTTTGTTCAAATTCACTCCTTCACTCAGATGTTTAGATCACCTTGAAACTGCATTTTTTAGAGAGTAAACAAAGACATTTCACTCCCTCCTACCATGCTCATACTGATGTTGTTCAACATGTGCTTATAGCACGCACTTCCCTCTAGATATTGATGTTGCTGAGAGTTTGGTGGGGAAGCAAAAACTGGCTGTCTTGTTGATGAAATCTCTATTGACACTTTAAAATTCCCAACCAAACAAGGGTTTTCAGTGACAGAGAAGGGAAAAAAATAAGTGTTTTCCAGCTTCTGGCACTGCATTACAAACAATGGAGAGTGTGCATGGGGATGACTGCCTGTTTGGCAGCTGAAAGGGATTCCTTAACTCAACAAGAGACTGAAGTACCTTGGTCCAAATTGGTCTTGTTTGTGTTGAGTGAGGCAGTTCTACTTATGTCTGAATATACAGTCACATTAACAAGTGTAAATTATGCTTCTGTGAGAAAGACAGACCTCTTGCATTTTCAGTATGTACACATCAATTATCAGTCATTTACCCATCGTGTGCTGAATATCTTTACCTAGATGGTATGTGGTTACCTCATGCAAGAGCAATGAGGTCACTGTCTATGCAATGGCATGGTTAAGTTCTGCATAGTTAAGTTTCTTTAATATTAAAATTTAAATAATTTCTCTGGAGTTTGCCATTTGATTTGAAATTTCTGGAAACCTGCTGGCAGGGAATTACTCTAGAGTAATTCCTTAATCTTTCTAGAAAGTTAGTCCAGAGATTAGTAATACTGTCTCCTTTTCCCCTTTCCTTTCCCCAAATTAATCAGCTTGCCCTTTTTCCAAGTTTCCACGTGTGTTTATGAGTCTGTTCCACGACTCATGGGTGAAATCCCCACTGGAGTTCTGCCCACAGTCCTTGGTGCTTGAGGAGGACCATATTGGTGCAGTGGGGTTGTCTTAGTGCTCTCTGAACTGATTGGGTGAGCATGGCCTGGTTTTAGTGAAGAGGTGTCCTTGTCATGATACATCACCTTTATCACTCTCTCCTGCTTAATCCCAGTGGAGAAGCCCAGTTGGAGTGCTCTGGGGCAATGACATGTCCCATCTACTGCTGCCACTGGCTCAGGTTAGACCCCCTTTGTTGGGTCAGTGGGGAAACTCTGGAATCTTTTCAAATGCTGCCTTGATACCATAAGCAGCTCTGGGCAGTGCCGGGCAGCCCTGCAGGCATGCTGCCATCTGTGGCTGTGTTAGCAGGGCAGTTTAACACAAGAGCTACTGGGGAGGGACCAGGTATTTGGACAGCAAATGTGGGTTCAAGCAGGTAGCAGAGTCCTCGTTCATGTTAAAGAGAGGGGAGGAGGGGCAGCGCTGATATCTTATTTTATGGGGGATTTAACAAAGGCACTGTGCTGACAGAAGGCTATTCAGGCTGCCATTTCCCTAGCATTTTAAATACCACCCCACTCCTCTCATTACAGCTGGGGATTTTGGCTCTCCCAGGGGGGAGGAGATGTTCTAAATGGGCTGCCAGGGAGGTGGATTTAATGCACTAGGAAGAGCTGGCTTCACCAAGTTAAAAAGCAAAACAAAACCCAATCCTCCATTCCTATTTTTAGTGTTTATGACCAAGTATTTTTGCTTGGTTGCTCAATTTGAAAGGGTTTAGTGAGCCTGCCAGTTGATTGAAAGCTCTGTGGTGTGTGAGCTGGCCTGGCTGGGGAGCCTGCAGTGCATAGCGACGAGGTCGGAGCTGTGCCGGAGGTTTTTTTCCACTGCAGTTTGTTGAAGGGTAACGAAAATGTCCCCCGGGCAAAGGGGATGCTGGCTTTCCAGGTTGTGGTGATTCATCTTGCCTGGATAAGCAGTCTTTCTCCCATTCCTGCATTTTCATCTCCATCTACCTCACCCCCACTCCACTGTGTGTCCAAATGCAACGCCAGCCCCTGTCCACGCAGAGGTTTGGCTGGGGGTCTCCGGCAGCAGTCCCGGTGAGCGGCACCGCCTGGGCAGCATTAGCATGCAGTGCCTGTCCTCCTGCCCAGTTCATGTTCTATAAATGGGTTCATTCTCGTCATTAGGAGCGATGTCCCTGGCATATGGAGTCCGTGCGGTGCCTGCAGGCAGGTTTCCTTCCTGTTGGTGTTGGTAAGCAGCCCAAGTGCCTCCTGGCAATTAGCAGATCGTTACCCATAATGCAGCACGCAGCGATGCAGCCTGGTGGTTTTTCTGGAGGTCACTCTGACCTAATTCACCCCCAGGAATTGTACAGCGCTGGCATGACTTACCAGTGCATTAACAAGCTGATGCTTCAGTACAAGGTTATTTGAGTGCTCCCACATTATTTTTCTTAGGCAAGAACTAGCCATTTTGTCAGGCGGCCAACAGTGGTTAATAGGGGCTAGTCTGGAAGAAGAGGGGGCCGAGGGCTGTCTAGTTTTGAGATGAGCCATCGGGGCATGGGGGATCTCTTTGGCTTTAAAGCTGGGCACTGTTTCTGGCACCCCAGGTTGCAAATGCTCAGGGCTCAGTTTGCTACCTCAGTTCTGTGTTCCCACAGCGTGTTCCCAATGAAAAGAGCAGCCTGTGCCAGGTGTGCCTCAGTCCCCATGGCTCGGCTTCAGAGGGGAGGACAGAGGGATGGGCCTGTGCCCCAGATCTGCCCCAGTCCAAACCCTGAAACGGAGGTGCAGATTTCAGCCTGTCCAGGCAGTTTTGGAAGGGCAGGTGTGCCTGGCCAGAGGGTGACACCCACACAGCAGCAGAAAACTTGGCAGGGCTCATCCTCCCTCTGGCGAACCTGAACACAGGGCAGAGGGCCTGGCTGCAGCATCACCAGCCCAGATCTGGGTGTTCTCCAAGGGCAATGATTTGTGTGCACCAAAGTTAATCGAGACTATTAATTTTATTAACTAAACTATTATTAACTATAACTATATTAACTAAACTATTATTAGTTTTTAGAGACTTTTAAAATCTCTAATTTATTTTCATTTCTCCCTGCTAACATATGTATGGCTGGATTGTGCGTGCTGAGGAAGTGGCATACTCAGGGAGAGGCACACACAGACCCATTGCAGTAAAACTGTTTTAAAACTTTTCTCAAGGAGTTTTCCTTTAAGATATGGGGCATCTGCTATCACGGGAATGGTGTGTGGGAAGTGATTTGACTGACGAACCATTCGGAATAACTCACTCCTGGCTTGTCCCTTTGCATGCTCCAGAGGTCACCCCTGAATCCCACCCAGCTCCTCCTGCCACCCTGTGTCAGACAGAGCTACACTGCCTTGTCCACAGCCCATCTCCTTGGGTGCACGTGGGTCTCTGCATACACATTTGTGCATACTTCATTTTGTTCATGCACATGAGTGGCCTCAGCCAAGCTTTGCTCTTCTATACCCTCTGTAACCCAGGCTCCTTATGCCAGCTGATGCTCTCGATACTTCAAATGATTTCTGAGGAAATTATGCAGCATTGTAGAGTCAAAGCTATGCATGAGTAGAGCTGGTGAGTGGACTTTCCTCAGGCAATGAAATTTTCTGGCAAGTGCCTGGAGAGGAGGGGTCTTTTGGCAGGAACTTACTCCTTTGCTCCCCATGCCCTTTGGCGTTTTCATGGCTAAAGAAACAGCAGGGCAGTGCAGGAGAGTGAGCTGCAAGTGCTGCCTGCCTCACTCCACCATTTTATAACTTCCCCAAGATCCTTGGCCTTGCTTTCAAACACAGGTCTGTCCTGCTTTCTCCAATTACACCTGCCAGACTGCAGCTGGGGCTGAATGACCACCATTTGCACAGGGGTTTTATTTATCCCCTGGGCAAACAATTAAAGTGGGCTCTCTTGTATCAGTGCCAAATATTTGAGCAATTGCTTGTAATTTATATAAGTTCTTCCTCTGGAACTGGCAGTACTGAGAAGCAAACCACCACCCTCAGAGTGCAGCTGGCCACCAGTCCTGCTGCTAATGCAGCAGAGTGCCCCTTCTCTTTTTGTGGATTCAGTTCTGTCCGTGCTGGCCAGAACAACTGTAGGGCCAGAAAATGAAATAATAGGAACTATAAGCTCTTCTACAGCTGAGTGGTTTCAGAGATCCATCAATTATTAAAGGCATTAATTCTTCCAAAATTACTGGCACGTTGTGACATATTAGAATAGAAGAGAGTTGGTCTCTGACCAAATCAGACCGACCAGACTATTCAGTGAAACCACTGAGTCTTTTTGGACTCACTTCTTTAGCAGAGTTGGCAGTGCTAGAACACACTGGGAGAAGCAGCTAGGTTTTCTCACTTCAGCCAGGACACAGAAATTCACAGTGGTGATATTTCCTGTCCTGTCTGATAATAATAAACCCCAATGTGGTGCCTGTGAGACTTTCTTTTGTTTGTTTGTATGTTTTTTTTTAAGAAGCTGGATTCAGTAGGGCCCTGTACTGAAGGGGATGAGACAAGAGCTCTTCACCTGCAGCCTCCAACATCTACCCCTGTCTTGGCTGCCAGGAAAGCTGTTTTATTTTTCTATAATGAAATACTCCTGCTTCTCCTTATCACAGAGATATTGTGGCAGGTGGTGCCTTGGCTCCTCACCCCATGAACACTTTTGAAGGCTTCTGTTAATGAGTACCTCCATTTGAGCAGGCAAGCATATGTCTCTAGACTGTAACACCTTCACAGTGCAAGATGGGAAGGGCCAGGAAATGCCAAGAGCTCCCCAGTCTCATCCCTTAGGAATGTTCGGTCTTTTTGTGAGAGTTGCAGCTTCGTTAGCCCTGGGATTCTGGCAGAGCCAAGTTCTTCAGCGTTCCTGGATAGTCTGAGTTTTTAAGGGCCTTTTTAAATCTAGCTGTTGTTGACACTGTGTATCTATAAGCACAGATCTGTATCTACCTTCTTAGACAGACAAATGAGGGATACCTTTTTAAATCATAACCATAAAATTATATCACTTATTAGAAGTAAAAGTTTCCCTTTTTTTGTACAGGTAATGGTAATAATTCTGTCAAATGATGGCAGTGGCCACCAGAGACCTTATTCAATCTTAGCAGGAGGAAATTTTGCATTTTCTTTGCATGTAAACTTCCATTATTTGGATGGGGCTCCTGTGATATAGGCCATTATATCTGTAATATGTATTTATAGTTGTTTAAAGACCTGAAAGTTTATGGAATAAATCTGATGCAATATAGCCAGGAGGCCTGTGAGTTTTCATCACGCTATTGATTAAAAAGCCCACCACTACACTGTGAAGATAATGGAAAGAATTGGAAACTGGGCAAAAATTCCTTTTATTCTGTATAAATAATTTCACATTTGTTTTTTAAAAAGAGTATTTCCTTATTTTTTCCCCTCAAGATAATCTCTGCCTTTGTTTGAAAAAGGTTATTGATTGGATTGTTAACTTAAATAGTCTGTGGCGGGTGTGACAGAGCACATGGCTGCAATTAATCTTGCAATGCAGAATCCATTATTGAAAAGGCACTAATGAGCCATTCTAAGGCCTTCACTGGTCACAGAGCGACTGGAAGCAGCAGATTGCTCCTGCCCTTTAATGTCAGTTTTGGTCTTTAGTGTTATTCAGCCAGTGTAAGCAGGAGAGATTTTTGGATATTTTTAGGGTATTTATGTTAAAATTATCCTTCCCATCAGCCTGCAATTGTAGCAGGTGCAGGATACAAGAAATGGTCTCGGAATGTACTCACCTCTCTGCTCTTCTGACCAGATGTCTGGTGGACATAATGTACAATAAAAGCCAGTGGCATGTGAAACACTGATGTCACTATAAAATATGGTCTCAGTCTCAAAGTTCACATCCAGAGGAGAGTTTTGACAAAGATGAGAGAGCTTTCAAACCTGATCTACACTTTAAAATATTGTTTTAAGACAAAGGGATGAGCTGTTGAAAACCTTGCTTCAAGTTTTATTGTCTCTGTCAGTTGCTTATAGCTATTGCAGCATAGCAAAAGTTTAGGTAGACAATAGTTATGGTAGATTAGAAACCATCAGTGTTAACATATTGCCTTCTCCTTCAACAGAACTGCTCCCAGGGTGTATTTTAGAGGTCTGTCTATTGACTTCGGTGACACCATAAATATGGGTTACTTCCTCCCCCAATTAGATCTGCAGAGCTGATACAGACTTGTGTGAGTGATCCAGGGTTTGCCAGGGTGGAGCCATCACCTGAATTATTAACTGGCTTTCAGCTGCAGACTCTGCTGCACACCTTAGCCACAGCAAACACTGTTCATCACACCATTAGGTGAAATAAGACTGCTTCTCCATCTTAAACACATAGCAAGAAGACTGTCAGCTCTCTGACTTGTGTGCTACCGCGGTGTCCGTAACTTGAATCACATTTTGGACTGCCTTGTGTGTAAAAGATAATTGTGGCCTGAATTAGCCTTTTTATTTTTAAGGAAAAAAGAAAGGGAATTTGAATGTACCTGTAGTAGCTTGCAACATGCAGCTACAGGACTTTGTGTTCAGGTATTCTGACACAGAAGGAACGCTAAGAAGTTCTGTGATATGGAGCAGGGATGGTGTTCACTAACACTGCCTCAGGAAGTCTTGGATGTGTGAATTTTCTCAAAGCATGTAAAACACTAGGTTTTGAACAAAAGTAGCAGGAAAAGAAAGAGAAAGAGATCATGAAGAAGGAGAAACCAGGGAGGAAAGGAAAAAGAATTTTCATATTTTGAGTATCTAGTGGTCTGCTTGCCATATGCTACAGTGCCTCACCGTGCTGATAGCATAAGTAAAAATAGCCTTTCCAATGACATTAAGCTGGGGTCATGGTACCACAAGGAATGTTGCTTAATGTGAAAGAGCATCTGACTTAGAGGCTGAAGAAAGGCATTATTTTTGCCTTACACATGGTTTAAGCCCTGGGCTAACAGAGGGCAACCTGCAGCTATGCAGACTCCACTCTTGCAGTCACAGTACTTGGAGAGAGAGCCTATTCGGGTGAATGAATTGGTATGTTCTTGCAAAATACTTCTGCTTTGCTACTAGAAAGAAACCACTGTGGCCCTCGCTCTATTCCTAATTTTTCTAAGGAATACTCCCACAAGAGCCCACAAGAGACCATTTCTTTCAGGCTTGTGGTAGGTGTGGTTCTTAAGAAGTGCTCTGTAATATAGTCAGGATGTTTCACTTCAAGGATGAAGCACCACTGATGTGAGATGCCAAAGAGGAGACCTGCAGAGGTGTTTTTGAGCTAAATGAGGAACAAAACAGGCAAGACTGATAACTGGAAGAGAGCAGGAATGGCTATAAAGGGATAGAGATAAAGCAGTGAACAGGACCTGACCCTCATGTTGTGTTAGAAAGGGAGGGTCCTCAGCTGGACTCTGCAATGAGCAATGTGTGTGCACAGGCAAGTGAGCATGTGAGGATGTGCATGCATTTAGCTGGGATTTATTTCTGTAAGTTTGATTCCATTCTTTCTGTTTCTTTTCAAATGTG
The DNA here is from genome assembly GCF_012460135.2 of Molothrus ater. NCBI lineage: Eukaryota > Metazoa > Chordata > Aves > Passeriformes > Icteridae > Molothrus > Molothrus ater. The sequence goes on from NC_050483.2 coordinate 27,486,866, forward strand.
ACTGAAGCTATTTAAGTCTCTGATTAATTCACCTCCCTATATGAGTTGTTTTCTTGATATATTCCAGCACTGTGCAACATTTCTGGAAGCAACTCTCTGCTGTTGGGATGAATTCCTCCCTGATGTGTAGCATGGCACACTTGTTCTATTTACTGGTGTTGAAATAAGGTTTGCATTCAATGTAAATCAGATCTGTAGAAACATTTCAATGTCATATCAGGTTCTGCTAGTTTGGTAGTATCAGAAAGTATATGTGGTCCTCTCAGCAAGAAAAGGCATCTTGTCACATCTCCTTTTGTTTAGTTGCAGTCTCAAGGCCCCAGAACTTTAGTTGGTCCATTGTAAATCTCAGCAAAAACTGTCACTCGTTTTGTGCTGACATTTCAAGGGCTCCAAAACCCCGTGATCTTCTCAGCCCATCTGAGCCCATCAGTATTGTCAAGATCTTTCTTTATTCAAAGGCTTAAGAGTGATATGAGCAATTTCATTGATCCCTCCTTCTCTAAATATCTCCTTTATTTTCAATTCAATTTCTTTAATAATTATGCATATACATTTCTTTGCTGGACAGGTTTAGTTGTTGTATCACAACCATGCAAATATAACTGGAGAACAAAAATTCTTATTACAGCATTTGGTGGTATAATGGACACATAAAAGAAATTCATCCCCTACAGCATTACTTCCTTATCCAGCAATTCTCAGCAACTCTTTGCTTCACTAGCTGGAAAATACAGAAAGTTTTTGTAGTGTGGTGATGGGCACTGTGATGATGCAGCAAAATATTACTGATAGGTCTGGTAATGAAGATGACGCATCTGTGCCCACATCTACCATGGACATGCCTTTTTTTTCTTACTGGAGAAACAGTCTTTCTTTCTCCTCTCTTAAAAAGGCACTTAGGCTGCTGGAAGTGGAAAAGATTTTTTCCACTCCATTGGTTGTAGTCTAAGAACAGCAGATTGGGTAGAGGTGAAACCCCCCCCACAACTTATGGTGCCAGTTTCTAGAAGAAGCAGGCAGCAGTGCGAGATGTGCATACCTGTGTTCCTAGTCTTTCTACAGACGAGCAATTGACTCTCCCTGCTCTCACCATGCACAGTGTTAATGTTTAAGTGTGTCAGAGAAGGATTCTAAATATGGGGCTTTCCAAGAAGGCAGGCAGGAGCTTATTGCAGGAGACTTAGACAATGTTTCAGCCAGGTAAGGGTGGTTTGGGAGTACAGTACTTTATTTCAGTGGTGTATTTGTCTTGTTTTGTTTTGCAGAAGGAACACTCATCCTACCTTTGGTTTGTTTGTTTGTTTGTATTTTCCCCTCCAGAAAGCCCATTGCTGACCCTGCTTCTCTGGTACCGCTGTTTTGCAAAGCTGAAGTCGACACGCATGTAGGGGCGGGGGTTGTAACTCTGGCAATTTGTCCTTCCCGATTAGATGTGACTGTTCTGCTAGCTTTCCCTTCTTTATTCCTTTCATTTAGTTCATTGTGGGAATTGGCTTGGGGTTTTTTTTCTTTTCGGTTTCCTGTTTTGATCCTGGAAGGTTAGCTGTGCAATTTGGTTTCTTCTGTGCCAACCAACTTTAGTGGCAGAGCTCTTAAAAAAAAATAAAATAAAAGAAGTCTTGTGTCTTCTCTGTACACTACTGCTTCCATTTAAGCAAAGTTTACAGAATTGCTCCACCCATTTGGACACCAGGAAAGGAAGCTGTGAAATGGAGAATAACCTCATTTCCACCAGGTCCTTCGTTCCGGTCGAAACAGCGCTAATTGAAACTGTAGTCCAATTTCTATTAAGACAGATGGTCTCTCTCTGAAATTGGGTTTGTTTCTGATTTCATCCTTTTTCTTGTTTTCTTAAAAAAAACCAAACATCCTCACAAAAAAACGAACTCAAAGCCAAACCATTTTTAAGAGCTCTGAATAAAACTGCTTTGCCAATGGGGTGGAAATAACTATGATTTTCTCTTGTGCCCGGCAGCGAAAGGGTTAATGCCTGCTTTCCTCTTTGATATCTGTTAGTTGCAGCCCATGTTGTGATCAGTCCATGTCCGTGTGTGTTTTGTTCCCAAATTTAATGCTGGTTAATTAACAAGCAATAAGTGAGCCTTAACAATGACCGTTGTTTCCGATCTTCCTCAGGACACCCGACCTGCCTGCAGTTCACCACAAACATGACTGAGGCTGTAAAAACCTATCAGTGGCAATGCATTGAGTGCAAATCCTGCAGCCTTTGTGGGACCTCAGAGAACGACGTGAGTCCATTTACCTTTACATGCAAATAAGCATCACTGCAAGCCGCTGCCATGCCCACCCTTGAGAAGCATGTGGCACTGGTGTGGGTCATTGTTTCACTGCTGCTTCCATGCATCTCCAAGGAAGAGCCATCCCTGAGCACAGAGATTCTCCCCAGTGTCCCCATTCAGCCACTGGTCTCTGCTGAAATTACCACAGGTATCATATAGGGCCACTTAAGATGCTGATACTTGTGGTTTGTATACTTATTCAATAGAAATTAGCTGGGAGCCATGAATTCATGTTGCAGGGAGCTTTCAGCATGATAGTCAGAAGCAGATGTGAATACATGATAACCCAAGAGAGGCAAGTATGCTCCTTCTGTCCCTGATTTTCTTTACTTTCTTGGTATGATTTTTTAAACTTAATTACAAGACTTGGGAAACATGAAACTATTTGAAGTAGGATGGCTAAGCCTCACCTAATCACCAACTCCAGTGATTTCCAGAGCCTGCAGCTGAGCAGTGTCCTCCCTGTGGGGTTTGCAGTTAAAATCTGATGCTAAGGGTCCTTGGCAGCCCATGAGAACCTTGGAAAATTGACAGTGGCTGGAGAACTTTGGAGGTGATTAGCTAACACTATATTCCCTACAGCAGAATAAATTTGAAACCTGAGATTTTGTTTTTGCTTTAGCATAAAAAAATCAGAATCCAGGGAGCTTAGGAATCACAGGATGCTTCAGAGAAGCTTTTTTCACCCCAAATATATGAAAGAGCTGCAGACCACATGGTGGAGTCATGTAATTTCCATCTGTTTCACAAAAAATTTACTCAGCTGAGTTTTGGAAAACTGTCTAAGTCAAAGGTTTCCTCTGAAGGAATGAGATCAGCACATGGTGACACCGGAGCCCAGCAAAGCCTGCCCTCTTCTCAGTACAGCATATCCCCAGCATAACAGCTTTTACTCCTGCATTATGAGGCCATCTAGGACTGAACTCCTCCACTTCTCATAGTGATTTTCTACTTAGAAACTGAGCTGTCTTGTGCTGAGAGAGGCTTTCTGCAGCCTCTCAGGGAATATGGTGGCTAATCATGGATGGACAAATGTGATGCTTGTAGCCTTTACATTCCCAGCAGTCTCTTAGTCTCTGTTGTTGCAGTTCTGCATTCCCAGCTGAACATTGCTGGTTACCCTACTTAACCTACTTAAGTTTTCATCTTGGCAAGAGACTAATTTACATAATTTCTCTCTTTTCCTCTCCTTCTCTCCCTGTTTCCCTACTGTCTCTCCAACAAACCTGCCTCAGGACCAGCTGCTCTTCTGTGATGACTGTGACCGTGGCTATCACATGTATTGCTTGAATCCACCAGTCTTTGAGCCCCCAGAAGGTAACATATGACGGAAGTCTGCTTTGAAAATAACAATAAAGTCTTTGTGGAGAAGGGAAAAATTTCAGAAAGGTGTTTTGAACCATGCAGGGTTAAGGAAACAGTAGTGAAGTAAAGGGAGGTAGCACTGGAAAGAAACAAAATTAATAGATGTGAAGCGCTAGTGTGATCTGTGATATCCTATTCAGTCTTGCCTGGTCTCCTCCTCTTCCAGAACATGGCTCTTTTGTGGGTCATGGGTACCTTTGGTGGGTACCCATGGGTACCATGGCTCTTTTGTGGGTCATGGATGTCCCACATGTCACTGGTCACCTCAATTTAGTCAGCTGAATTGAGCGCCTGTGAAATGTAACTTCAGACTTCTTAAGAAGTCAAAGTCCTGGAGAGAGAGCCTCATGCAGGGAGGTCCTCTCTGGAACATCTGAGAGCCTGTTGGCAGGAGACTGGATTAAAGGGAATTACCTTCCTTTCTCTATGATATGCTTCTGTTTTGGCAGGGTGAGGGTTTGGTGGTCTGTATTATATTTGGTATGTAGTTATAACCTCTGCAGGGGGTTCAATTGGACTATACTATGACTGGTTGGAATTTGTCACTTGGCTGTGGAGCAGAGGAACCAGTCTCTTACCACTAGAGGTTCTCTGACTGAAATCCTCAGAGAGCAGTAGAATTGGAGGCTTGTGAGTGCGAGTGACTGCGGTTTACATGAGGGGAAGGACAAGAATAATTACAAATTAATCGTGCATTCAGGAGCTAATGTTTGTAACTTTGGTAAAAAGGAAGCTAAATCAGGAGGGGAAAATCTTGAAATGCAGCTAATAATTATCTAAAGGTTTCCACTGGGAAGTGGTTTATTGGAAGTGTGAAAATATAAAACATCTCATTGCAGTGCACACCCCAGCAGCATTGCAGCTCACGTAGAAAGCCTATGGATGCAAAGGCAAGGGCAGCAGAGTCTGCTTCACAAAAGTACAGGCAATTCCAATATTAGGAATATCTCATATACTATTCAACCCAATCTTGACAGAAACTCTGAGAGCCTTGATTTCATGTCAATCCTATAAGAAGGATTTCTTCATTTGCAGGGAGCTGGAGTTGTCATTTGTGCCAGGAGCTGCTCAGAGAGAGAGCATCAGCTTTTGGCTACCAGGCCTGAGGAGCTCCAGCAGTCAAGAAACACCTTGCTCCTGGTGTTGCCATACCAGCACAAAATTCCCACCCAGAACACAAAGACACGACCCACATCCAAATGAACGGACACTCAAATACAGGAAGAGGTATCTGTGGAATTCACTGTCACTAAGCCAGACCTCCTGGGCTCTGCTAGGACTGTGTACTTTCCCAATGATCTGGATGAAATCTCTTCACTGCTGTGCATGGTTGCTGCTTGCCATTAACAGGCTCACATGCGTTATGGAAGGGAGGGTTGTTATACCAACATGGAGAAGTCAATTTTGTGTGGCCTTGTGCTTTCCGTTTAGTCTTTTTTTAAATGAAAAGGTAGTAAGATATTTCCCAAGGAATTATTGGTGAGTATTTCAGCTAGGAGCAGCACCAGGTGTTTCTCTTCAAAGGCTTGACTGGAAATCTCTTTACTGCAACCACTCTGTAGATTCATGGGTGCTTAAGAGGGGTGCTCTGAGAATTGCGTTTAGTTCAATATTTCCCAGTTCATGAACAGCACATTGTCACTAAGAGAAGCACTGATCAAATCTTCTTGGGGTGACACTTTCTCCATTGAATCAAATGTCCTGATTTGGCAGATCATTAGGAATCTGTTTTAAGTGTAAGAAAGAGCAGTACTGATATGTACACACTCAAATGCTTAGAAAAGCCTTTGGTATTCAGTGTATTCAGGCATACTGTCCCACTGCAATGCCAGCAATATCTTCCAGACATAATTTCTTTTTGTTCAGAAAATTCTGAGTGAAAAATCCTATGTATATGCAACTGACAGTCTGTTTAGCTCAGAAAATTGGACAAAAGAAAAATTATCATCTTAAGTTGATAATAGAAAGTAAAAAATTGTCAGCTTTCCGAGCGATCTAACGTAAGTTGCAAAAAGGAACAAATTCGGCTTAAGGTCAAATGAAGCACTTTGATTAAATTTTTGAAATTTCTAAATAAAAATGTTCTGCAACTGAAAGCTGAATTTTCTGGGCATTGCCTAATCTGGGCTTTTAGCATTTCCAAAGTGTTACTCTTTTTGTCAAAGTAATTATCAAGATCTAACTAAATTTCCCAATAATTTTCCCCCAAATTCTCTACAACTGCATCTTTGGCCAATGACATATTTTGTTTAAAAACCTTCCCTAGCTCTAAAGAAAAGAATCATTTGCTGAACTTAACATGAAAAGAAGAATTTTCATAATGATAAAAAAAATTAAATAGGAATAGTTCTACTTTATTTAAACAAAGCTTTACATGTGAAATGAAGAAATTTTAAGTGAGACCATCCATTGAAAAAAAAAATTATTGCAGTTGAATCTCTCTGAATAATTTAAGACGTTACTAGGAGAATAAGTACATCAAATATTTTCTACAAAACACATTTTTAAGGTTAAAAACCTACCACTCCCTGAACTGCCAAGTAGCCCAGAATAACCATTTTTTTTGGGTATGATGTATATCACTTTCTATGCATAGATTTAAGTGGGTTTATAATATAAATTTATAGAGCAGCATGTGACTCATGTTGCTGGTACAAGTAGGTAAGGATACTGAAGATTATATTTGGCATGTTTATATTGGTTGAAACTCTTCTGCAAAATGAAATGTCCCCAAACACTTAAAAGACATTGTGAAACAATATTGGTAAGATATTTTTTCTTCCTTCTCCTGCTAATTGCACTTAGTTAGGATGAGCTATACTGACCTAGTGCACTTTTTCCTCATTATTTAGATGGTTTCTTCCCCTTTTGTTCAGTTTACACACCAAAAGTAGCTGTGTCAGCTACTGGATTCTCCCACCTACTGTTGCAGCCTCTTCTCAGGCTGCAGCAGAAGTATTTTAACCTGTTAGAAAAAAAAATGTAGAAAGTATTTACCCTAATTGTATTGGACCAATTCTCTCCTGGAGCAGCTGCACTGGCTACCTGTAAAATTCATTCAATATCTTGTGCTTTCCATGTGACAGCCCTTCAATGAGCTAAGAACACAAAAAATTTTGAGCATCAAGTCTGGAGAGAGCAAAGTGGAAGCCTGTGCACTTGCATCAGGTGTCTGATACCTGTTGGGACAAGACCCTTGAGCAAATGTGAAATAAAGCATCTTCCTCCCAGTCTGGAACTGCCCTGGCCCTGGGGAGCACTTGGAGGACACAGCTGATCTGCATTTGCATTTACACCCATCTGTTGGTGTGGTTGAACCCTGCTGATCTGGCATTTTGGGACCATCACATGGTTCTGTCTGATACAAAATCCTGTTGCTGTTGTGGCTAGGAGTGCAAGTGTGTATTCACCAGAGACACCACTGGGCTCTGTTACAGAAAATGGGTGTTTTGGGAAGAGTGACTGGAAATGAGAAGTGTGTGTGCTGCAGGAAACTTCTGTGGTGGTGCTACTGGTGGGATCAGCAGATGTGGGTTAGTATTTTGGCTGGTCCTCAGCTACCAGCACCTAGAGACTTCCGTCATAAAAATCTCCATTGCCTTCCAGTGTCCTGATGTTTACTCTGACCTTGGAGGAGTAGGACAATGTCTGCATTCCTAAACAGAGAGGACATGCATGTTGTTTTGGCCTGTGTGTTTAGCAGACACTGGTGGCTCATCATGTAAGTCTCAGCTAGCCTGGTTGGTGGAACCAGCTGGTGCAGAATTTCAGTGGTCTCCATTCCTGTGACAGAGACATTGCTAAAGGAGCTGTGCTCTCTGTGCACACCTGCTTTCCTATTTTGTGGTTTTGATCCAGAGCTGTTTTTCCTTCCCACAACCGTTCTGCAGCCAACAATATCTTTCACGTTCAGAAATACTCCTCCGTGGCCATGCTGAGGTTTCATCAGAATGGGGTATGACAGAAGGACAGATTGCAAGATCTTCAATGCCAAAGCACTGTTTGCCACCTGAGATCAGTGTGACAGGGTGCTTGCCCACCGTGGACCAGCTGTGTTTCATCTCTCCAGCTTTATGCTGCAGGCTGTGTAGCCAGGCAGCTCCAGGTAACTTTGGCAGCAGATTAAATACAAGCTCTCCCATGTGGAGAACTTCCTCCAGCTACAGCCTCCCTTCTTCATTAGCTGAGTCCAAGAAAAGGGGCTGGAATGGACCTCTCAGTGGCATATTTACCTTGCATTCAGAGCCATGTGTGTTGGTGCATGTTAGAAATACTGACTGGCCTCTCAGGTGAAAAATGCACCAGCTTTGCTGAGAAGAGGAGAGGTTGTGACACTACCATGGGGGTGAAGAAGAGGAGTTTAGAAAGTCTGATAACTGATTCCCTGTCACCTGCTGCCCCACTGGGGATAGTCTCCTGCATGATTGCTGGGATGTGTAACTTGGGCAACACCATCTGCTCTCAGGCAAATCCTGTCACTGATCTGGTCTGGCCACTAAACAGTGTGAGGGCTCTGGCTCAGTGTGCTGCTCTCTCTCTTGCTATGGCAGGATATGCAAGTTTGTTGTCAGTCCCTGAGGTGAACAAACTCTAGTGTTTTTTCCAAACTCCTCTGTGTAAGCAAGGCAATTAATATTTTAGCACAAATCACGGCAAACTACCAGAAGATGGTAGATCCTGCATGCCTTGAAGACCTCAAATCAAGAACGGACAGATTCCTAGATGTATTTTAATTGAACACAATCTTATTTAATCACAGGAATGTCTGACTGAAAAAGGTTTGTGTTACAAAGGAAGTCAGGCTGGATGATGTAATTGTTCTTCCTGGCCTTATTATAAAAACAGATGTTTACTGTGGGAGAGGATGTATTTAAATACAAACATGTCTGCATAATGGCCTTAAAGTATGTTAGTTAAACATATGCACTTGATCCTTATACTTTTGACTCCTTTTGGATAAACTAAAAAAGGTCAGTTAGAGAAAATCATCTTTACTGATGCAGTAAATTGTACATTACCTCCTTCATGCCCACAATGGCATCTACTTTGGTATTGGCTACCTCGGGCTGTTCCAGAAACTGAACAATTCAGACTGTATTGTGTGAAACCATAGCTTGCCTCTGGCTCTCCCTCCATCACATTTGTGTGCTGCTCTGCCCAGTTTTCTGTCCATTGTGGGAAGACTGGCTGGGGAGGGCAGCACCTGCAGGGGCAGACTCAGAAACCAGAGGGGTGGAGAAATGACCACTGAACAGGGGCATGCAAATAGTGCCACTGAGGAAGTGAACTCGTGTTGCCAGCACAGAGCCTCTCCCATGGCTTGGAAAAGGCAATACCTTTGAGAAACATGAGATGGGTCCTAATCTGCCCCCAAACTGTGCTTCCATAGCTGTGTTGTTGCATCAAGTTTACAGTGCACAGAGTTTACATTCTGTAAATGTACCTCAGACCAGCTCTTGAGCTAAGAAAGCCACCATTGAGTGTGTTCTTTTGAAGCAAATGTTGCTCTAAATAACTTTGAAATCATGATTTTTTCATCTCTCTTTAGAAGGAGCTTAGTCAATTCTGCCCCACAGGAAGATTCTCCTGCACCATGCAGTGTTATGGGGCTGTAGCATTTTCTTTACACCTACACCCCTGTTTTGAGAGGGGTCATTTGGGAGGTGAGGAGTGGATGGGGGTAGAAAGGAATATTAATTAAGCTTGTCACTGCTAGAGGGATAGTGTGCGTTGTGGGCAAGAAAATTCCAGGTGGAGCTGGACATGATTTTTTCTGCGTGGAATGAATTTACTTTTAAAAAATGTGCTTTTGAGAGAACCATGATTATTCATATATCAAAGTCCAAGCTGGAAAATTATTTAATACAAAAACTAAGGGGAAACAATCGAAAGAGTTGAAAATCATTGTTTCAATCTTTTTAGAAAAAAATCACTTCCATATTTAAATTTTAAAGTTAATATAATTTATATTGGGAAAAATCTGGCACCAGTCTTCCAGAGGGAAGAAAGTGCAGATCTTATGGAGGACATGAGTAAAAGATAGATTTTCTTTTCAATGTTGTTATGGGAGGCTGTGAGATGATCACGAGGAGGTCACCTGACATTTTAACAGTTGACCAGTTCCATAATTTTTTGAAAATAAGTTCTGTGGAGAGGAGCAGGCAGACAGGTCAGGAAAGCCCTTCTCTAACCAATTCTGGGTTCATTATGATCTTACCATCTCCCACTTTTACATGACAGGAGGAGGGGAGTGTGCAGCTGAGCAGGGTGACCAGGGCTGCCAGGCAGGAGCAGGCGGGTGCTGCCCCAGCCCCCCAAATCAGGGGGTCTGCAGAAGGAGTCCCCAGCCAAGCTGGCAGGGATGCACACGGACTGAGCACACCTGGAGCTCAGTTCCCAGCACTGACCCAGATGGGGAGAGCCTGTCCTGCAGTGCTGTGGGGGCTGTGCCCATCACAGGGGCACTCAGAGCTGCTCTGAGCCAGTCTGGGGTGGGACATTCCCCACACCCCACCTGTGGGGAGTTATGAAGCACGGGGCTTATTTCCACTTACAACAAGGGTTGTGGCACCGCTGTGGGCAGGTGCTCAAATCTGTGCCTTGCTTCTGGAAAAAAGGCAGGATAGCAATCCTTAGCTGCTCCTGCAAAGCATTTGGAGCCTACAAACAGTGTACAAGCCTTAAGTGCTGCTATTTACCACAGTGCTGCACACCCAGGCTGTGGCAGAACAAGAAGAGCCAGCTCTTCTGGGCTGTTCCTTACACCATTTATTTCTGCCAGCCACAGGCCCATGACACTTCTGGGAGATAGGAACAGGTGACAAGGCAGGAGGTGGATGTCAAAGATCCAAGACCCCGCAGAAGGAACAAAAAAGTTTAGTTGCTGCACTGTGCCTCTCCTCTGGTAAAAGAGGGCAGGAATTGTGACTGGCAGGCAGCCAAATCCATCTTTGCTGCAGATACAATTACTAGCAATGACCTCCAGCCACAGCAGTAGTTAAATGGCTTTTCAGGGCAGGCACCAAACCTGGTCTGGTTTACGTAAGATAAACTCAGGTTTGCTGGAGGGGCAGGGAGAGGAGGGGGTGTCTGTGGTTTGAAGGGGACTGATTTACAAGTGCAACTGCCCAGCCCACTCCCCATTGTGTTGCCCTGGCTCTGGAGGCTCAGGGAATGTCCCTGTCCTACCGGTGCCCATGCCATCCTCCAGGGCCAAAGCATCATGTCCCTGCTCCTGGGAGCAGCTTTGCAGAGTGCTGGCACTGTCCCAGCTGTCTCTGGCAGGGCCGCCTGGGGCACAAGGTCTCGCTGCCCTGCAGACAAGGGTGAGAGTGACTGACGCTCCCAGGCAGTGTCCTGTGCCCCTGGGGTCAGTGGCTGTCTTGAAGGAGGCAGGGCTGCAGGTTGTGCAAGCACAATTTTGCTGTCCTGATGGCCAAGCCTTAGCACAGGGTAGAGGAGAGGTGCATCACTCTCCTGCACTCTCCTGCACCCTCCTGCACTGGGGTGTTTGGACATTCCTCCACCACTGTGCATTGAGGCACTTAACTGAGGGCAAGGGGAAGGTAAAGAACAGCAAGTGCCTCCAGGGGACAGAAGGGGTTTTAGGCTTTACCCTTTTATTGTATGCCAGTGAGAATGCCAGGCATTTAGCAGCTGGGGAATCAGGCCAACAGTTTATTAATATTTGTTGTGTATTTCTGCCATGTTGGGTGAAAGTGTAAAGTGTTACTACTGTAGTGCATTTAGAATATATGTTGTTACTGATGTTTTGAAATGAGAAAAATGACTATTTTCAGATCAGCTTACTGCCCTTTGTGTGCATGAAGTTAAAAATAAAACACTTCATGCTGGAAAATTGCTGATTTTTCAGGTATTGATATTTTCTTTCAGATTCCTGTCAATCTAGTTATCCATCTGATACAATTCATTGTAACAAACTACAGGTTTCACCTCCATGGTGACTCAGGAAATATTTCATCTCTTCCTGCTTTCAGAAGTTAGGGAGAAAGGAGGGCAGGTTTTATTCTTTGTATTTGGAAAGATTGATAAAGGATGACACATTCATTTCATGTTCATCTCCTTTCCATGTCTTGAATGATTGAATTGGCTGGCTGTGAGAGCATTCCTTTCTGTAGTGGTCTGAAGTGCTGCCATGGCTCACCTCTCTATGAGAAGGCACAGTCCAGCATTTTGTTCAGGACTCCTCCTGCTACTGCCATATAAGACTTTGGAACTGCTGATTCTCATCAGGGACCCTTGTGCCTAGAAGATAAGGACTCCCCTTCCATTTCTCAAGATCTTCTGCCTGGAAGACCAAACCCCCTGCTGCCGATGAACTCTGATGGAGCACAGATCTGTTTCCAGCCTCAACATGTGCTTCTGCTGGACACAGGACCACATTTGGATGCTCACAATGTACTCCCACTGCAGAATTTGTGAGCAGCAGTAAAAAAGGAAGTATCTGGTGAAAAACAAAGAACAAGACATGAATGCTATACCTAACCTATTCTTCCTTTGTAGCTCTCCTGGAGTGCAACACTAGAGATGTGCCCCCGCATACTCTTGGGAAGGCTGTGCTTGAGGAATTTCCAAGTGTCATCTCCTTTGAGCTTCTTAACAGAGTATCTTTCCTTGTTCATTCTCATTTTCTTACAGTATTTCAAAGACTGTGTATAGTAAAACTGATTTGAAAGGTTTAGAACAATTCAGAAATAGACAGGTCCAAATCAAATCATCAGTTTTTATCTCTCCCTTAGAAGTGTTCAACAAACCTTTGATCATTGCAGAGAATTAAAATTGTGAGCTTATTTAATCTCAACTCAACATTAAGGCCATACAGTAGCTCATAAAGACTTTTCACTCATAAAATGTTCTTTAAAAAAAGTGAGAGATATTTACTCTTTACCTTGATGGCTTTCCTTTCCTTCTGCTGCAGCAGAAATCAACAGTCTTCCTGTTTACTTGGACTTCCTTCCAGCACTGCAGCCTGGGTCAGTGATGGGCATAGGCCTGGAAACAATGTATTTCATTGAACTGCCGACGGAAAGAGAAGCTCAAGAGTATCTAAGTAAATTGTCATCTGTGTGACTCAGTCAGATCTTCTAAGAACCAGAAGCTTGTGTACATGCTAATTTATTGGATCACCTGCTCTTCATCTGCCATTTCAGGTTGAATGTGCCATTGATATACGCCTTTTTTTTTTTTTTTCCAATAAAAGTGGTTGAAAAGAAAATCACAGCAATTAAAATTGGGGGTGAGGACGATTGAGTTACAATCTTTGCTGTTGATCCTTTATTTGATTTGGGACAACATTGTCCCCATTATTCTAAAGGAAAATAGAAGGAGAATAAATCTGTGACATCATAGCACTTCTCCCAGATAAAAGCTGTTTTCTCATCATCTTGTAAATTCACTTTTAAAATGCTGAAGTAATGATCTCTGAATAGTGACACTGGCACAGCCTTGCTGCGTGATGCTATGGTATTAATTTTTAATTAGGAGGCTTTAAGTTATATATACAAATATATATACATATATATTTGTGTATCATCCTAATGTTATTTACTGTAAACATTGCTCACTGATTAGGAATAGATCTAGAGTCCTATAGTAAGCATTACTGAAGAAGAAGGAAAGAGCAAATCCTACTTGTTTTGGAAAGGTTTAGAATTCTAAAAAATAGGGCAAAACATTATCCCTTACAACTTAATCTGAATTGTATTTGGAGCATAACTTACCAACACATTAAAGAGAACCAATGCTCTAAAATGTGGGACTGATTCTCAGCTGCTCTTAGTCAACATTCGTCCTCTGACTTTATGGTTGGCCTGGTATCCTTAAAAAGATGCCAAGTCTAAGTCTTGGACTTTAGTTTTTATGAAAAGGTGTGTGGCTGCTTAATAGTTGAGCACACTCAACACATGCAAGAAAACAGTTATTTCTATCTCTGTCTATAAATCTGGTCTGTTTATGCCCTGTTCTGGCTCAACCTGGTTCTGGTGATGCCATGTCACAAGCTCCAAAGGAAAGTGAGAAATCTCAGCAAAAGACAATGATGGAACAGTCAGCCACCAGGGCAAATGTCTCTCTAACTTCATGGAGTTTGAGCTTGTTTCACCAGTTTTCAGTGTACTGCCTTCTGATTTTCAGTGAACAACTCCTCACTGCTATATCAGGAAACAGTGGGCAGCAGGACATTATCTTCCTCACCTGTATGAGACCTCACTTCCGCCAGCTCCACCCTCCCATCTCTTACTCATTTCTAAATCTGTTCTAGTATTTTTGATCTATCTCTTCACATGGAAATCTTTTCCAGCCCCTCTCATTTTTAGCATCTCTCCCTGGAGTCAGTCCTCTTCAGCATCATTTGCTCTGAGACAGCCACACAGGATACGCCACAGGTGTTTAAAGCTTTACTTCCAAGCTTTGCTTCTCTCCCAACAGTGTGTCCTGACAGTATGTCTTTGCCTTTTAGCCATCCCATGAGTAGGCCCATGGTCATCTCTAGGATATTTTTCCTTAGTGATTACAGCTCAACCCAAAAGGAACCTGTGTTACAGCCCAGCAAAGCCATGCAGCCTTGCTGCTGGCACACACACCCTCCTTCCCCAGTGCTCCAGCTGGAGATGTGGTCAGGCTGCTGGTGCATGAGATCACATCCAGCAGGGCTACTCCCTGGAAGCCAAAGTGTTGCTTAGTAACCCACTCATGGAAGTACCAGAAGCATTTTTCAATCTGTCACATTGGCAAAGAACACTGGTTTCTTGATTTAGAGGCATTCTGCTGTGCGTGGCAGGGCAATGCTCCATTATCTTGCATCCAGCACTATCTGCAAGCAAGGAAATGAACCTCCCATTTAATGGAGGGGCTGGGAGAAGGTGGGGGTGTGAGGAACAGAAAATATTTTTCTAGGAACATGAAGCTTTTAGCTGGTTCTCTTGGCATCTAGTCCTCATCTTAACTCCCTTCCCATGGGAGATATTCTCTGCTTATGAAATGCACTCCAGGGTCCTATAGCAATTGGCCAAACAGGACCCTGCAGCACCTTCATCTATTATGAGACATTACTGCAATAAAACTTGGTGTGTCATACAGAAACTGGATGAGGTATTGCAATATTTATGCTGTAAGCCTCAGTGTCATGGACAATTGCTACAGAATAATGTATGTCTTTTCTTAATGCAGTGGAGTCACAGCAGCTTCAACAGAGCACACTGAACACAGATCATCTGTGATTGCATGGTTTTCTCAGTTATTTTCAAATTATTCTGTTACAGACACATAAATGAAAACTATCCTCTCATTTAAAAATAGACTGTAAAGACTCTTAGGTTACTCCCCCTTTTAAGAATAATTCAGTCTGAGAGCAAAACCTCCAGAAATGGGTTCTGACTTGAGGGTTTTACTCCTTTATCTGGCACTGGTTTATCATTTAAAATGGCTTGAAAAAGTAACTTGAGGGCTTTTATTTGAGGTACCTTATTGAATTTGCTATTGCATCTCCTCATTTTGGAAATGAAAAGGTATTTTAAACAATGTCTAGCTTTGAGCTCTGGGGACCAGCTGGACTCTTCCCATCCTACTTCTTGCTGTCAAAGACAGTAGAACCATAGAGTGTGTCCAGCCATGGCATCACCCATTTCTGTGGCTTGCCTCCTGTTGACAGATTGTGTGCTGGAAGCCCTCTGCAAAAAATTGAAGGGCTTTTATATGGGTCATTGAAGGTCCAGGGTGGTCTGAAGACAAGGTTGTTAGACAAATGTACCCAAGGGTTCTTTTGGTCTTTGAAGTGTTATTTACCTGGGATGATGCTCAGTGTTGCAGTGATGAAATCAGCAAGTTTCATCACATTTTTTTTGTGTAAGGCCTTGTCAGTGCAAGGCCAGTGACATGCACAATTCATGTGCCAAAGCTTGGCTCAGCATAAAGATGAAAAAACATCCCACAGTACTGGAAGCTCCTGACCTAATTTCTGAGAACTTTTTGAGGAGCTGAGTACCTTCCTGTGCTCTTTCCCAGTCTAATAAATAAATTTGGCTATGGCATAAAGAGTCCTTCAAATTCATTGTATGTAGTTGTATTTTTATCGCACATAGTTTAAGAAATACAGAAAGTGGTCAAAAAAATGCTCCTTATGACCTGCCAGCATAAGAGCATTTGATGATCTGCTATGGATCCCAGAGCAGAAGTGTCTACATCACAGAAATAATCTCATCACATATATCACAGAAACAGTTTTCTCCAGGGGGCAGGGAGCATTCTTGGCAGGGAAGCAAAGACTGTGAAGATTTTAACTCTTAGAACTGGCTGTGCCAGCTCAGAATTGATGGAAAGCTTGCCATTGTGATGCTTTGCTCTGTGGAAAAAGGATTCAGAGAAGCACTAAGTGTACAATGTGTGATCGTTTTAAAAGAATCAGTCTTCTAATACATTAACCTTGAAGTTTGTTTGTAAGTAAATAGTCTAGCCTTACCAGTTAGGCATTGAAGCAAGAGACTTCTTGTTATGAAGATAGGCTAGGGAAGGGCAGGTGTACTGGGTAACCTCTAGGCAATACTGAGAAAGCACATCCACTCCCTGCATTCACAGGGGAGGACACCTCTTTCTTTGCACTTACTGCACATTCTGCATCTTAAATTATTTGAGGTGAGAACCATTTTAGAGCAACTGAGTGAGCTACAAAGCAGGAGATGTTCCACTAGCATTAATTCTTGTTGTTTAGGTGTTGGGGTTTCTGTCTGCTCATATACTCACAGCCTTCTTTCCAACATTTGAGGATGTTACTTCTCTCTACCTTACTTCTGTCTCACCTAACTGGGATCTGCCTGCCCTTGTGGAGACAACAAATTGTGGGTTGGAAACGGCCCCAATTCCTGGCTGTACATACCCCTATCTATACAACATGTATGTGTATGTTGAGTGATTGCATTGTAGTGGCTTTTGTAATGCAATAACTGTGGTGTCAAGAAAATGTGGTTGGAGAAAATTATACTTACAAATTAACAGGAATAGAAAATTAAAAGTCACTGAAAAGGCAATACAGCTGAAGAATTCTTACTGTGAGCCACCACCATGTTTACCACAATATGCCAACTTCTGCATCCTCTAAATAGCCTTTTATCGTCTGCAGCAGAAGTGAAGTTTAATGTTGTGTCTGTACTCTGAACTGGAGACATTGGTACTCAGTCTTTTCATAATGTGCTGATGAATTGAAACGCTAACCTTGTCATGGGTTTTCCAGCTTCCTTAGCTTCCCACCAAAATAATGCAATGCCAGTTGATGAATAGCCTGGAGGAGTTTTGGATGCTGACTGAAGTGTGCCATTGTAATGTTGGTCTTCAGGGCCACGAGGTTTTATATTGATGCCTGTAAGAAAAACCCAGCAGTCTCAGATGAACCCAAATGTCCTATTAGTCACATGGCAGGTACAGAGACAAGTCAAAACAACTGAGTTAGGGGAAAAAATTAAGGGCTCCTGCCCAAAGAAAACCCAACATACCACTCTCATTTCAGAGGAAAAACCCTTCTGTGACCAATCCTGGGTGACAAGCAGGTGGGCTCAAATGCTGGAAAGACCCATTTCTGTAGTGTGCTTGTCACTGTGTCTTTAGTTATGTACCAGAATAGGAGAAAATGCCTGTCTTTCTTTCAAATTCCTTTTCAGCTTTGTACACTGCCTCCAGGTTTCCTGTGGCTATACCCTGTGAGGCCTCATTGGAGTGTACACTGTCTTGCTTGGTATTTGTTTACTTTTGGCGGCCACAGACTAAGGTCACAGGTTTGGGAACCAGTACATAATTGTAAGAACAGCTTCCTGTGTTACTTTTTCCTCCCTCTTCCTCTTTTGTAAAGTGTGAACCTTTCTTTGGAACTCTGAAGTGACTGTATCGTTACAATGTTTGTACGTAGAGATTTGTTTTAACACGGCTTGTGTGGAGGATCTTCACTCTTTTTATCTCACATTCAGTTTTATTAAGTGCTTGATAGCTTTGCCAGCCTTCTGTGGGGGAGGAGAGGTGATGGGGTGGCTTCAAATCTTGGCTTTTTTAAAGGGAAATTAGCCCAGCTTTACCTAGAGCAGTATGAGAATCTGGGGTGCTCCTGACTGTTCTGCAGTCATCCTGATCTGATTGCTTCTTGGAGAAAGAGATCAGCCTTGAAACCCTTGGAAAAAACCGGATTGTTTAATGCGCTAAGCCAGCCCTGACCAAGAAGGCCCATCAGCTTGTCATGCATGGAAACCTGCATGGTGTTTCACCCTGCCAGAAGGTGTCTGTTGAGCACACAGTGAACCATGGCAACTCACACTGCTCTGTGGATGCCAATGGAGCCACCACAGCTTGCACCAGCCAAGGATCTGTGTTTTGGTGGTTAGGAAACCTGTGAGCAAAATCCTACTGAGGTTTGAGAGGAGAGGAAAATGGGTGTTGGAAGCCTCTCAACTTCGCAGGATTTCTTTGGTATTCATACACATTTGCAAGAATGTACTCCAAGCATCTTGTACTGTTATTAGTAACTTGTACTGTAGTTTGTTAGCAGTGTTGACTACCTACATAGCTAATAATCTGTTGCAACTTAGAAAATGTGTAAACAACTGCAGAAAACAGGAGTTTAGAACTTGTATGTACTGTTTTTTTTATATTAAAGCACTTCAATTAAAAGTTCAAGGAAAAATGCTTCTGTAGCCTTTGTATCTGTTTGGATAATAGATGAGTGGAAAGAGATGGGATTGCCCTCTTCCCAAGATCTTCCCTGTTTGCTTTGGTATTAACCAAAAGAGATGGTTAAAATTTTGGGAAGAACTTTGTGCGTTAAAGTTTATTCAGCACACAGAAGGTGCCAACAACCTAGTCCAGAAGACATTATAATCCTACGGAGTCCCTAGGACCAAGGCTGAAGCATCTGAGGGATGGCTCCGAGTGCTGATTCACACAGTGAGTATCTGCAAAAGAGGTTTCAAATGGGGAGCAGTAAATGAATGAGTCCATGTGTAGTACATTAGATTTCCTTTATTTTTATCACAAAGTCCTTCAGAGATCACTGGAAGCCTTTCACAAGTTCACGTGAAAGTGAAGGAAAAGCATTCCCAGTTCAGGGTTATTTCAGGGGTACTGGAAAGTGGTGGGTTTGAGTACCAGAGGAGTTGTGTTGGAAAACAGCAGCACACAGAGGCAACAAATGGTCCTCACCACACACCCCAGAAACTGTTTCTCTCTCCTCCCTGCCCCCTGGCCCCTCTCAATGTGCATATCCAAATACTTTCCTGGATCACATCACTGTGGGATCAGCATGCATAAACAGACATCTCTAAAGCAGCTTGTGATTTGGTGATCTCAGCCCAGCTCTTAGTAGCCAGATGCCCATAATATGAAAACAACCATCAAAACTGTCTCTTTTGCTGGCACTGTTTAATCAAAGGGACAATGGGAGAGAATGGCAGTCTTATTTCTACAAAGAGCCCTTCAATGTCAAATTTGCCATACAGTAGAGTAGCATTCACCTCTGTGGCACAGACCACAGCCACTCTGGAGGGGAACAAAAGCTCTCAGACAGCACGCAATTAATCCAGCATCTATTAAACCAAGCACGGGTAATTTTGAAGGAACGTAACAGATTTCTGCTTTAAATTATTCTAAGCACTATTTTTTTTTAACTCTACACAGTATGCACAGCTCAAAGTACAAACCAGAAGGCTCTGTTTCTGGCAGCTGTTGTCTTCCTGGTAGCTGTTTTACATCCCTGGCATCTCATAATCCTGAGACAAAAATCAAGTGAAACACAGCAGAGGAACAGCACTAAAATGCCTCTGGTTTTCCTGCTGCCCAAAGCTGTGTTCAGGTGCTCAACGCCAGAGCAAACAATTACTTCCATTACCAAGGGAACTAATGAAATCTGGTTTCTTATGGATTGATGACAAGATGTTACCTTGGTGCTAGAGACTTAAGAAGTTAGTCTTTCTGCCAATATCTTGAATCCAGATGAGGATTCTATCAGCAGTAGTCTCTGGAATGGCATAATGAACTTTGCAATGGATACATTAAAAAAAAAAGACGCTATATTACACAGCATACAGTGAGAGATGAAATTTACTGCTGATGGGAATTTACAAGATAATTAAAATAACAGAACAAAACAAATCTACCTTGTCTGCTAAGTCCTAAAAATGGGACTGGTGCTTGTTTTATTTCTATAATGTCTGTCCCCACTTTTTCCAATGCAATGCTATTGAATAGCAATGTGATTGCCAGTGGAGTGATTGCAATAAAAGACACAAAATATTTGAATAGTAGAGCAAAAGGTGTAAATAAGCAATGTGTTTTCACAGAGGAGGAAAATTATTCAAAGACCTAAGATGGACATGTATTTTTAAATCTTTTTAAAAGTGATTTGGAAAAGAAGAAATGTGAGGTGAGAAGTTTACTGAGAATGAAAAACTGTTCTGGGCAGTCAAAACAAGAGTTGACTGTGAAGAGCTGCAGAAGTTTTTCATGATAATGAGGAACTGGGTTGTAAAATGACAGATGAAATCTACTGTCGATAAATGCACAGTAAAGCTTCTTGGGGGAAAAAACCACCCTAATTATACATGCATAATGAGGGGCTCTAAATCACCCATCACTGCACGGGAAAATGATCTCAGCATTGTTGATAATTTTGAGAAAATGACAGGTTAAGGCTGAGCAGGTGTCAAAAAAGCAAGTACAATGTTAGGAATAACTAGGAAGGGAGGAAAAAAAAAGACAAACCAGAAAACATCATTAAGTCTCTGCATAAATGTGTGGTGTGGTCCTGTGCTACGTTGTGTTTGCAGCTTCTCCATGCACCAGCCCTCTCATCCCCACAACACATCCAAAGAGCCAGAAGAGGCACAGCCAGAAAGCAGGGGCACTATGGGACAGCTGCCATGCAAGGAGAGAACCAGTGTGCTGGGACTCGCTGGCTGTCAAGAGTGACGGCAAAGGAGAGACAGGTTTGCCAGGAACAGAGAACAAGCTGCACTTCCAGCCCCAGCCGTACTGAAGCATCTGGCTCCCTGCAGCTGAGTAGGCACAGGCCAGCTGTGGGGTACATGCTCTATATGCACCTTGGTCCTCATATTTGTGGCCCCCAAACTTCCTAGAAGTCATTATTAGGGAAGGTTATCTCCACATCCAATCCCATACTTTGATTCTCACATCTTATTTTAATAGAATTTATCCCTCATCTCAGATTTATTTTCCTACCCCTTTAGTATCTGTCCATATGGGGAGAAAATCTATTTGACACTTCCAACTGTAGTTCCTCGAGGAAGTTAAGCTGTGCCTGCTTATTTCATTCACTACAGTTGATAAAGATAATCAAACAGCTTGTGGTTGAAGCCTTCACCATTTTTCTGGTACAAAAGCCGTATGAAACAGTAAATCGAAATTCAGCAAACCACACCTAAACCCTGGGTGGGTGCAAACCTAGCAGCACACCAGAAGAGGGTGAACCTCCCATCCACTTCTGCGGGACTAGGATTTTATCTCTAAGCGTAGAAGCTTCCTAAGAAGATACAACAGTGTTTGCAAAGACTAAAGGTGGTTCTTCATCACAGCAGAAATTGATTTAGTGCCTTTTTACTATGTGCTCCTGCAATGCCCTAGTGCATCTATCTATTCTGATACCACAATAGCTTACTGTTGTACAGCCTCTGCCTTAGTGATTTGTTTACATGCCCATCTTATTCTTGGGGAATATGAATCCATAGGAACTGAAAGAGCATCCTTCCCAAGGCTGGCTGGCTGTTCTGAATGGAAGAAAGACCCATCAGTCTCAAAGAGACGTTATGGAGAGCAGAGGTACCTCCCCAGCAGCCTGACCTTGGCAAGGAGACAGGAGACTTGCCATTTGCGACAGGCAGCAGTTCCCTTTAATAAATATTTCATGGCAGAGAACGGCAGACTTGGGGAGAAAATGGAGGGCAGGGTTCAGCCTGTGACGCAAGGTGATGTGACCAGACCTTGTCTAGCAGGGCTGGAGGCCACCTAATTGGCATTCCCACACCATGCTTACGAAGAGCATTCTGTAGTCCTCTGGGAACACAAAAATAATTAAAAGGCCCCTCAGCATGCCGTGTTGCTAATGGGCTATTGCCTGCCATGGGATGTTTTTGTGCGCAATTAGAGCTGAGCAAGACAGACTGCTCAAAATTCCCATCTCCCTCTGAGAGACACCTGGGTAGACCAAGCCTCCTTTTCTGCTGCACGATGGCCCTTGTCGAGCACGGCCCTGCAGCGTTTGCGCCGAGGAGCGGCAGGCCGGGGCGGCGGGAGCTCAGCGCGGCGAGCACACAGCGCTGAATTCACCGCGCCACAGACGGAGCTGTGGCACCGGGCAGAGCACACAGCGCTGTATTCGCGGGCAGAGCACACAGGGCTGAATTCGCGGTGCCGCAGACCGAGCCGTGGCACCGGGCAGAGCAGCCGGCGCTGCTCGGTTCAGAGCCCTCATCCTCGCACAGCCGGCACCCCCGCGGTGACCCGGAGCTGCGGGATGGCTGCGCATACGGCACAGAGCAAAGGCCCTGGATCTCCTCCAGGCAAGGCCTCGCTCACACATTGCATATCCGTGTAGACTTCTGGCTTCTCCTAGCACAGTGCAAGGCTCGGTGCGAGCCACAGCTGCCTGGCAAAGAATTCCTTCAATATTCTCCCCCTTTTCTTTGTGCAGATCCTTTATGGGATGATGCTGAGAGACCTATCAACACCTTTTGTGCTTTCTCAGGAGGGATTTGGCCACCTGAAGGCAATTTCTCTCCGCAATCTCAGATTGCCTTCTGTCCAGGCACCTGTTTCATTTACCAGCCCTGCTGTGGAGGCTGCCTTGCCAGGTCTCTGTGCCTAATGCTGTCTGCTGTTCTCGCAAGCCTTGATTCACTTTGCAAACCATTGGTGCAAGCCATTGCTGCCTCGTTTGGGCCAAAACAGCAATTCATCTCCAAGGTATGGTTGTTTGAGTATTCATGGGCTAAACTTTAGGTAATTAGCATTGTTAATGTTCTCTGTGTGATATTACAGCTGTGGGCCTCATTAAAATATTCTCCTGGGAGAAGTCAGGTGAAAAGTCAGGTGTCAGCTTTGCTTCATGTGGAAAAGCCTGCCTGTTATTCTGAGAGAATTATTTGTTTAAACACTGGATTTACACATGATGGTGTATTTAATCCCCAGTGCTTCTGACAGCCGGAGAGCTGGGCTGAGCTGCTGAGCAGCACTGGCTTGGAAGCCAGCAGCAAGAATCTCCATTTCTTTCTGCCTAGGAAAGGCTTGGGCTTGTGGGCTCCTGCCCAGGACACAGGCAGCAGGCAGGAGTCTGCAGGTTGGCCTCCCCAGTGCCTACTGCCCCACCCCACCATAAGGCCCTGTCAGATCCTGGCCAGCTCCAGCCCCAGCAGCTTCCCTGAGCAGCAGGGACCTGAGGAGTGCTTTTAAAGGAAAGGACAGTGACAAAAGGCCACAGAGGAGCTCAAACTGATCTGAACCAATGGCAGTTCAGGTGATGATAAGAGAAACAAAGAAACAGACTCTGCCCCTCAGCCAGAGGATGGCCTAGCCCAGGGCCCATTTCCCATGGCACTACCAGGCACAGTGGTGGTCATCCCATCCTGTCTCTGTATTTTGTACAAGGAGTGGGAGACTTGAGGATGTTGCCACCCCTGGAAGTGAAGGAGTTATGCCCCAGTGAGGGCCTGGAGGAGTCCATACAGCTCAGACATGGGGCATGACACATCTGTGCTCTGCAGAAGGTTCTGTACTTGCTCTGTGACCTTCTTGAGTTCTTTTCCCCAGGCCTGCCAGCATCTGCTTGGGCAATTATTTATGAACAGGAGTTGAGCTTCTCCAGCTGAAGGAGGTGGCTGTGGACAGATGTCAGTGCAACAAATGGGCACATACCAGCTGTGCGCAGGCACTGAGCAGCAGCAGGCAGAGATGCCCACTGACAGAGAGAGATGTAGAGAGATGCATGCTGGCTCCAGACCTGGCCTGCTGCAGCAGCACAGAATGTAAAGCGTAAATGGTGGTGGATATTTTTTTGTTTGTTTGGGTTTTGTTGGGGTTTTTAAATTGGTTTGGTTTGGGGTTTTTTTCTGGTTTTTTGTTTTGTTTTGTTTTGGTTTAGGGTTTTTTGGGTTTTTGTTGTTGTTTTTGTTTTTTTAATGTTTCACCCAGTATGCCTCTAGTATCACTTACTGGGTTGACCTCAGGAGCACAGAGAGTTTTTCTTATGCCTGGGGAGAACAGCCACCACTGTGGCTAGGCTAAGTGCTCAGTCCCAGGCAAAGTCTTGTGCTTTGAGATGCCACACATGACTGTCACCTGGCTGCCATCTGAAACCAATGGCTGCAGCCTTTAAGTATGTTTCTCCAGGAACAGATTTTGTTGTGATTTCCCCTGGGGGGTTTGGCAGGCTACTCAGATGGGTAATGATGGTTTGAAAGTCTCCCCTTCCTTTCCGTTTCAGTTACGTAAATGTCCTCATTTCTCATGGATCTTTCTGCCTGTGGGAGTGGTAGGTAGGTGGCTGGAAGAGCAGAGAGGTGGAGAGATGCAATGGAGGCATCGGGTTCCTGGTGTGAGGAGAAGCTGAGGGCCTGGGTGGGAATGAGGGATGGCAATGGGTGAGTAGGAGGAAGCCTCACAGGATGGAAAGTAGGAGCAAAGAGACTGCAGGATGAAGATGGAGGAAGATTACCTGACTGCAGGGAGAGGATTTGTACAGCAGGATGCTGCTTTGTGTCGATTATGCAAATCACCTGTGCATGCTGTGCAGCGCTTCCTTGGCTTTGCTGTTTTGGTAGAGGATGGCTGGCTGCTCCCCAGACTGCTGCTGCAGCCCCTGTCACGATGGGCAGCACCAGGCCAAGAGCCCAGGAAGGTAAATGGAATTGCCTTGGTCAGCTTTTCTGGGAAACACCTCGGCTTGTTCATACTGGAGTACTTCCACTGAGTCTACTATGCTGCTTCACACCTGCCAAAAATTTGATCCATCAAATTTTGTGCTGAGGGAAGTGCTTAATCCTTCTTTCCCTAGAAAAATTATCAGCAAAATTATATATGTACCATATACTTGTTCTGTTATACCTGTTATACCATATACTTGCTCTTTTAGGAGCATTTCAGCAGAACTAAGTAAATCCAGTCAACATCCTTGTTGTTCTGAACTTTCTCAGAGCTGGGAGGAGCCTGGGGCAGTGGAATCACACAGTGTAAAGCTCAGGAGGATCTATGTTTTGCCTTGGGCCTGTCCATATATGCACAGTCCAACCTTGTCCTAACCTTCAGTGTGCAAGAGCTGTGCACAGCACTCTCTGCCTTTGTGCAGAGAGCACAAATGGCTCTTGGAAAAATTTGACTCCTTCTGCAGCCAGGCCATGCAGCCAAGTCAAACTGCAAAATTTGGGTCCACATTTTGTTTGATGCCTCATCAGGGTATTAAGAGTAGAGCTTAACTTTGCTTCATGAGTTAGAGGCAAATAGCAGAACTGAGGGGTGGCAGTGCTTGCTGCAAAGCCTGTGCCATATCTTCATACACCTGGAGCAGAAGCCATGACAGAAATTCCTTGTAAGAATGGGAATCGCATAAGAAAAGCAATTTTGTCTCAGGGGAATTCAGAGCAGGATTCTATACATTGGTAGAGGCCAGAACAGTGTGATATCGACTACTAACATCTTTACTAATAACACTAACTTTGGAGAATTGCTGGGCACAGGGATTTTATCTAATTTAAATGTAGCTCTCCTGTGCTTCCTTTGCTGTGAACTTGTGCAGATGAAAGAGGAATAACTGTCTCACAGACAAGCAGTTCCACGTACCGGAGATTAGCAGAGGCACCAGTGAGGAGCGGGGCTCCTGCCGGGTGCTGACATTCCTGTGGTGCTGAGCAGAGCCTGCATTCAAATCATTCTGAGGAGAGCCGACTCTTCTGCAGGGGCAGCACACAAAATGCATCAGGGACTGGGCAAAGGGGTGCCTGTGCCTCACAACTCACTGAGCACAGGAGTGTCCTGTGCTCATTATCTGCCTGACAGACTGGTGCGTGACTCCTTTCTCCCGCCCTGCTACACATGTGTGTTTCTGTGTGCATTTGTGTATCTGTTTCAGGGCTGGCATGTTCATCTGATGATGCATATTTAAACAATGTAAACAATTGACATGCAATAAGGAAATGTGTTTTATCAAATGAAGTGAGACCAGGCAAGGCCCAGCACCAATTCATATTCATACGCTGTGCATTTCCTCCCTGTTTAATCTGTGTTTTAAAGGAACCTGTCCCTACTGGGAATTCCACTGCCAGCCCTCACCGGCCTCATTTTGTGCCTACTATGCCTTCAAAACTAATCCATCCTCAAAGCCAGAGGCTCATGTCAGCTTCATTTTGAGAGTGAGCATTTAATTTCTGCATGCTCCTATCCTTTAAAAAAACCCAACATTTAAGCTAATAAAGGGGAAGAGCAGTGGGGGGAGTAGAGAAACAGCAATCTGACTCTCCATCCATCCATCTGTCCATCTGTCACAGTTAAACCCAGTATTTTATTATGAAAACAGGTATCTCCTTGTCCTCTCTCTACCATATTGACATTAGGACTCTAGTAAGACTCAAGAGGTCCATTTCTCCTGAACTTAAGTTCAATGCCCCTACACTTCTTTTACCTGCCTTTAACAGTTTCTTTGTAGGCACACAGTTTATGGTAATCGGGAGCAGGGCTGTGCCTGAGCCTCATCCCCAGTGTGCTACAGCTGTGAAAAGCAGGTGAACAGCAATGAAAGGTAATGAGACCTGGAGTGCTGAGGTGCACTGACCAATCAGGAAAGGGAACAGAGGGCACACAGGTGCAATGCATGAACCATGAGGAGAATAAAAGGTTGGGTGAAAGAAGAAGAAGGGTAGCTGCTTGAAGCCTTCTGAAGTGATATGATGTTACTCTGTCTGGGCAGATGCTTTCTGATGAGGTAGGTGTTACTCAGTTTGGGCAAATGCTTAGAGCCTTCTGAAATTGTATGATGGTGCTCTATGTATCGTGGTCATCTCAACTGTGACAGATGCTGTGGTGTTTCTTCCTCCCCCTGCTTATTTTGTAATGGTAGCATAAACTTATGAATGATGAAAGAGGACTTAAATTTATAGTGGCTGATGATCCTGATGGCAAGTGCCAGATGAGCAGTACAAATCTTCCTTAAATCCAGCTTGCCTTTGATCCAGATATGTGTGGACCCTTTCCACTCTCTGTGCCTCCAAATATTCCTTCTTTGGTTTTGGGAATGTGTAAAAGAGCATTTTCATTAATTAAGTGCTGCAGCCTGTGAACAAATTAGCATCTGTGCACAAAGGTGCTCCCCTGGCCACCCTGTCTGTGCTGCTATACTTAATTGGTGTGAGCGTGGCAAGGGAGAAGCCAGCAGGCAGACACTGCATTTAGCTTACCTCTTTCTTCCTTTCTCACCCAGAGATTCCTCTACATTATTCTTGATTCAGAGTCTCCAGACATCTTGTTTAATTTATGCTACAACTTCCTTACTGTCCCTGGAAAGGCATTTGCAAAGAAAGAAATCCATGCAGAGGATCTTTAAGAGAGGGCAAGGGAAGCTGCCAATGGTGATTATGCAGTGAGACAATCAGCATGAAGTGGCTAGTGCCCCTGAACAAAGAAGTTATTGGTAAAAAATGGCAGCTTTGATCAATTTGTGTTTTTATTTGCCTCCATGGGAGGCTGTAACCCCTTAACTTCAAGTCCAGCCATTAAACTCAGTCTGCTCTTCCCTGAAAAGGACTATGTGGGGGAAAAAAAAACCAACAAAACCTTTCTTCCCCTCCATGTCTCCATTTGAGACATTTAGGATTAGCACAGCATCTCCAAGCTTATGCCTGGTGTTTCTTCACCTCCTTCTGAGTCTGGGCTTTTGTCTTTGGCCTGTAACTGTGCTTTCTCATGCTTTGTCTTCCTCTCACACACATACAGACCATGAAGAACCTGCACATCTTCAGTATTTTCAAGGGGGTGTTGATGAAGGCACTGCTGTCCAGGGAATATGCCCCAAGGAAACTGTCTGGAGCACGATCTGAGCTTTTCAACACAATGAGAGGGAGCAGTTCTATGCCCTCTGCCTTGGTTACTAGCAAAGCTGCAATACAGAGAGACAGCTTCTGCTGCCTCCATGGAAATGTGTCCCCCTCAGCAACAGTCTCCAGGGCTTGTGCTTCCTGTGGGGGTGAGGGGAAAGAAGTCTGCAGCCATCCCTCAGCCAGGGTGTCCCCTAGCCTGAAAATCCTGTCCCAGCAGGGGAACTTGGCACCCTACCTCTCGCAGGGGTATAGCTGGCAGTGGCACAGCATCATCCTTTCCCAGCTGCACCGCTTTTACAGAGTTAATGGTGGTGAGCCTTAGGACTGCAGAGAAAGGAGAAATCAGCATGCGTGTCCCTGTGCCTCTCGGGCCGACAGCATCCAGGTCTCATATTTCTTTGTGCTATCCTGCCTCTATTGTTTCTCATCAGCTCTCAGTAGGTTGATTTAATGTCTTCTGCCTTCCTGGGGCAGAAATAGCACTTGTCCTTTCCCCTCATCTTGAAGATTATGCTGTGCAGCTGTGGAGAGTCCTTGAGAGTGCATTAGTGGCATTACTAGCAGCTCTGACCCACAACTGTCTCTTACTTGCCTGCTCCATACAAGGAACTGAATTCTCCAATCCTACAAACTGTAATGAAAAGATGAACAGGAGAGCAGGATTGTTTCCTAGGTACAGCAGAGCTGCAATGCTCTCTGCAGAGGCACAGGTTCACCTTCCCCTCAGTACTCCCACTCAAGTATGTTGATGACAACCAGAAGAGTTGGGTTGGGTAATGTCAGAACAGTGCCAGTTGCCTGTTCAGCCATGTGTAAACAAGCAGGACCTCATTCAGGCACAAAATCCCTGGGAAGTGCAAGATTTTGGCTCCTCCATGCTGCTGGCTTTTCTGGTGCTGGGCACGTGCAAAGCAGGGAGCACTGCCCAGGCATTCAGTGGAGAAAGAAACTGAAGGATACTGTGGTACTTCAAGAGTGGCACAGGAATAGCAGGTTCAGATTGTGCTGAATGCACAAACATGTGACTGTCCCAAGGCCACACAGTGTAACAGAGGAGTCATTCAACACAAAGCTTTGGCACACTTGAAATGCAGGACTTGCTGGAAAACACTGTCCCCAAGGTCACTGAAAGATACTGCTGGACTCAACAGCTCAACACCTCCTGTTGAGCTGTTCAGAAGGTAACAAGAAGCTTATTTGAAATGTGGCCCAAGGCTTGCTGGGAAGCCAAGCTCAGGGCTGAGCTCTCTGCTCTGCCCAGCACCCAGGGCAGTGCTGACTGCAGCCTGCCTCCACCTGAGCAGACTTGCCTGTAAGGCAGCCCTGGGCTCCCTGCAAACCCGGGCCCCCTGTGAACATTCATCAGTCCTGGACAGCCTGCAGCTGAGCCTGTGCTTAGCTTTGTGTCTTGCATGAAGTAAAAAGCCAGGAGTACTTTCCTTGGCCCTATCTCACCTCCTGGTCTTGTCATTGCCTCTGCTGTGCTCTGCCACTGCTGTTTGTTTGCTCCTAGGGATGAGTCAGACAGGCAGTGGCATCTTGTCCTGATGTTCCTGGACCCACTGAAGTTTTCAGCTATTTTTTTTTTTTTTTTTTTTTTTTTGCTGAGGTTGTTCCAACTCCTCTGGGTTGCATCAGCTTCCCCTTCCCTCTCCCATTTCAAGGCAGCTTGAGCCAGGATTTTGTGTTGGTACTTGCATGGGGAACCCGAAGGAACCCATGTAGAAGCTGGAAGCTGGCCATTTCTGAGTTGGAAATTTTGTGAGTGTAGAAGGCTGGAAAGCCAGGGCCCTGGCTCAGACAAGAGCCACCCTGGTTCCCTGCCAGAAGTTCTTCATTATCCCTGCCATTTAGGTTTCTTCCTGCTTGAGGAGGCAAGTGAGTTATGATCTTGAGGAACTGGCATGGGCACAGAGCCAGAGGAGACCAAAAGCAAGCAGAAAACTGATGGGAGCTCTCAAAAGAGTAGGTCAAAGACAAGAGGACAGAGGAAAGAGGGAGGAAAATTCAGACGCTCTTCTGCTGCAGTTTCTGAGGAAGACAACTTCATTCCCAACAATTAAAAGGTTAATTCCCTTGATAACACCTCCCCCTCCTTCCCAAAGTCTATCTCAGAAATAATCAAAGTATTTAATTAATATTGCACTAGTCCAAATAAGTACAATCATCTTCCAGGAGTATTTACATGTCAGGCTATAATTAGCAGCCTCCTTGGCACCAGCCCACATGAGGTGACAGGTCACAGTTTCCATTACATGCTACATTTTTCCATATCCTTGCTCATTCCTGAGTGACTATGGAACGAGTTAACCAAACTCAGCCAGGATCATAGCTTGAACAAGCCATGGTGGCAACCAGAAGAGGAGCAACTGATTTTTCTTGCCAGGAGCTTGCTGACAATAATCAACACCTTAGTTAAATGATAACGGGTTTTGTTTTTTTTAAGTACATTTTTCAAGTAGTCTGAGATGTGGAATTTCAAGACTTTGCTACTTCCTAGTGATGAACCATTTCTACCTTGACTGAACTTCCTTCTCCTACTTAGGAGGGAAGTGCTTTGTCCATCCTACTGGATGATGTCTCTTGTTCCAACAGAGGCAGATGGGTGAAAGAGTGGCTGCACTTAAAAAAGGAAAATTGTTCTTGAATGCCTTTTATTCCTAGACCTTGCTGTTAGCCACTCAGACATGATAGGGTGTGTAAGGAGGCACAACAAAGCTTCAGACCAGAAATTAACTTCTGTCAGTGGAGAAAAGTTTTTGGGTTATGATCAGAGCTGCAGGAGGCTGAATCCTGGAGCACTGGCTTCTGCCACTGCATTTGCTGAGATTTTCCTATTTTTGCTGTAATTTTACTCAAAAAACAATTAATAATGGAGCAAAACAGATACATGTATAAATCTAGAAGAAAATATCAATGAGCAGATTCCCACCTTTTCTCTTACAAAAATGTAAGTATTGTTATTTTCTCACTCAGACATGTGTTTATTTGCAAGAGCAACTGGATGGGAGAAGGCCCAGTGAAGTGGGCACCGACACTCAGGAGTCCTCTGGTCTCCCTGGGTGCTTTTTTAATTTCTTCCTGGAACTTCCCCCCTATGTAATGTACAAGGGTTTTGCACAAATTGTGGCTTCTGGTTTGGTACGATGTCAGCTACTCATTTAGCTGTCTTTCTGCTTGGATGTGAAGCTCCAAAGACATGTTTTGCTTCTCACTGACCCACTCAGAAGTCCATGCTCCATTTTGGTAGGAATGTGGATGCAGTATGCTTGAGGAAGAGGAGGGAAAGGAAGGATAAAGCATTTGGGGTGCATGCAGATTTCAGGCTGATACCCTGCCTGGCTGCTGTGAGGCTGCAGGAACATTAATGTTGACCCCCATCTATGGGCTGTTTTGCAACTGCAGCTGGAGAAAGATGTGAACAAGTCAAAGTGCCTCCTCAGACATGAGGAAAACTAGAGGAATAAGGAAATATAAATCAGATGTTTTTGCAGTGAAGTTTCCTGCTGAACCTCTTGTCTGGGCCTTGCCCAATGCCTCATGCATGGCTGGTGCTCTGCTGGTCCCCTGTGCTGGCAGCAGTGGACTGCCCTTCATGCCTCAGAGCATGCAGGGCTCAATTATGCACTTACATGTCTTCCTCAAAATTGGACCATCTGGACCACCACCTGAATGTCATTTTTTTTCCTACACAGCTTCTCACATGATTTGCCAGCTTGTGTTTGTGATTTGGAAGGGGGGGATGTGTGTGAAAGGTGGTGAGATCTGGCATGGGTTTTTTGCATAAGCAGTGCCACTGACAGAACTTTTATTTAGGATTTAATTGATGGCTGCACCTCCTTGGAAACCTGTGCCACTTATTCAGAGGAACTCCCTAAATCTGTGTCAACCTCCAACAGGGCTAAGTTTATTCCTCTAAAAGAATAAACACATTAATCACTCTAAGGATAGCCTCCGAAATAATAATCAGCTTCTTGTTTGAAATGCTTCCACAGGGAAGAGAGAGTGTACCAGGACAAGACTTGGAGAGGCCAGTCTCTCTTGGGTGGTTCAGGTAGCATAGGCACCCAAACAGCATCTACAGATCAGCTCTCACAACCTCCTCCAGGATGCTCAGGTGAAACAAGTATTGCTTCATCACCTACAGCACAGTTGAAACTCTGATTTACAAAAGTGTCCACAATCACAATCTTCATTTTAGGTGTTTGCTATATTCCAGGACACAGACTCCTAAATAAAATTGATTCCATATATCTGACTAATCCAGACTGTTGGCCTGTTGCTGCAGACTACATTCTTGTATCAATGCTGCCTCTGCCACCAGCCAATTGCTGTATGCACAGGAAAGAAGGCCACTATTCATGGAGGCTGTACTCAGGTGGTACCTAAACACACTGTCTAGCTGTACAGCATCCAATCATGGCCTCCTTCTGGGGTGAATAATAAGTATGTTGGTTCACAGGGTGTGAAATTATTTGCATACACCAGAAAAAAAAAACATTTAATAATGAAATTTTTAAAATATGGATGTTTTAATAATATTAAATATTACTTCTTGTAGGGAAACTTGGACAGCTCAGTGCCTGCTGCCTTCACAGAGGCTGTGAGGAAATGAGTTGGTTGCATTGCAACCAATAAATCACAAAACTTCTAGTTAAAACCTATTTGAAATCATGTTGCCTAACAATGTAATATGGGTTGAAAACCCAAACAAGAGTTTTCAGTGTTTTGGCATATGCAGACACTCGGTCCTTGTCGCTACATGTGCCATTGCTAGCGAGCTAACCTGAGAGTCACTCCCTCTGCCTTGCTGGCATCAAGGGCTGTGCAGCTGGCATCATTGTGGAAGCCCTGCAAAGGCACAGGTGTTTTCTGGATACCTCTGGGCTAGATATCACCTCACCAATGAAGCTCAAGGAAAACCAGGAGCCAGGGAGAGTGGCACTACCTCCAGGTGGGGGACTAGTCATGCAAAACTAGGTGACACCTTCACTAGTATGGAGAGGGGGATTTGCCATTTTAGTTTAGCCTAATGGTCAATACATTAAAAACTGGGAGAGGCCAGGGTTGACTCCCCTTCTAGGAAGAAGAAAGCAGGTGCCTTGCTGTGAAGGCTCATGAAAGAGCCTATAGAGGTCATGTGCACACTCTGTAGAAACACTTCCACTCATATTCTCCCTGCAACAGGCAATTGCAGGAAGTCCTTCAATATGTCCAGGGTAAGGGAAGCTTCCAGAAGAAATGTTGCCTCCAGTGCTAAGGAAATTCTACACCATTCTTTGTTTACCGTTAACTCACAGCAATCTGCTTATATACTTTCAGTTTTGGGTAACTGATCACTCTGGGCATACTGCTCCCCTCATTTTTCCAGTCACTGAGGCTGTGCCCTCAGCTCTGTTGTTTGCATCCTCCACGTTTACAAGTAAGTTAACTCCACTATCCAACAGCCAGGTAGTCTTTCTGGTGGCATTCTGCTGGAGTCTCTGTAAAAGCTCTCCTGATTTACAAGCATATATATTTTAGAGATCAAGACAAAAACATATCTATTCCTAACTACAGAGGGGAGAAAGGCATATGCTCCTCTGCAGGGGAGCTTAGGTTCACAGCTACACCACAGGTAAGTAGGGTAGGGTTGCAGGACTGCGCTAACAAAAGGATTTGCCAAGTCCTTTTGGGAACCAAGCAGGTCTAGGTCAGCCAGCAGAAGCTCTGCCAGAGAAGGCTCATGGGTCTCAGCCTTTTATTTGAAACTTAACTTGATCACAATGTCAAGCACAAGGCTAATTAAAACTGTATCTTGCATCCCTTTAATGACTGCTTTAACAAATGGGAGCAAGAATTGATTGGATACCCAAAGTCTGTTAGTTTTGGCTGTTCCTGTAAAACAGGAGCAGGATGTGCACATTGCTATGAAATAGCTCTTAGGCACACAAACAGCACACATGTGGAATTAACTCCAAAGAAACTTTAAGGAAAGCATGCTTTTGCTCAGGATGGTGAGAGAAGAGGTCCTTTTCCTTCTTAAGTGCCTATTCTAAATTTGAGTAGAGGATGGATGGAATAAGACAAGACAAATTACTGAAATCCCTGATATTTTACTCATTTTTAACAGACTGGATGGGGGGTTTTTGTGTTGTTTTCTTGTTTTCTTTTGTTTTTTTGGTTTTTTTAATAATGAACCACCTCTTCCATGAAGTCCAAGGGGCCAGCAATTTCTCTTTTCCAGCTAAAAATTGAGTGCTGGAGTGGTGCCAACTCTCAAAGAAATGAAGTGCTAGCCAGTGGCAAGAAAATGCAGTTTGATTTATTCTAAACCTTTAAAGTGATTGGTAGGCCTGTACATTAAACCCAGCAGCCTTTTAATTATGGATTGGCTATTTCTAGTAGCCTTAAGATACAATCATCTGTCCAAATGAAAAAACAACTGGATGGCAAGGCTGAAATACAGGCTTTGCTGATTTTTATTTTGCATAAATACTGTAGGCACCTACCCTGCAGCTGGATGCAGGCCCGTATATCACCTACATCTGGAGAACAGAGATTGACACTGACTACAGTTTTTTAGCAAATGCATAAACAATGGTTTAGGTTGGACTGTGTTCACACCCCTCTTCTTTCCAGAAATATTTTGAATTAGAGCTTGGCTTAGAAGAATGTTTCTGGAACGTAGAATTAAAACAAATAGCAGAGAAAGATTTGGCAAACCCCACTGTAACAGTTGTATCCATATTCTAAAGTGGCAGAGACAGTACCAGGTGACTTGAATGTCCAAGAAAAACTAAACACAGTTCCTTGCACTTCAACTATCTAATGTTGGTAGCAAACTCTGTGAATGAGCTGCAGATTAACAATTTCCCTAGGAATAACTCTCTAGCAAGTAAATATGTGGCAATTATACTCTAATAGTGAATGAATCTTGGAGATACTGCAATGTACTTGTGGGTAATTTGTTAACATCAAAAGAAATAGAGTTTGTCAAAAACACCTTTGCCCAGGAATGACAGGCTCATAGGCTAATAGAAATTAATTTTCCATCTCTAATATTGGGCACTACTTCTGTGTGGTATCACAGACCCTGACAGTTCTTTGGCATGTGATGTTGAAAACAGCCAGTTGCAATTTGTGTTTGCTTTTAAATTTACAGTGTAGCCAAGGGGATAGAAAAATGCTTCCTGATGGGAGCAAATTCACACCTCCACTGGGCCCACACAGACTCTGCACCGTGCTTTGAAGTCCCCTGTAAAATTGTGGAATTGGTGCATGGTCCCCTCCTGACTAGGGGGAGGTCATTTGGTATGTGAACTCTCAGGATGTGACTGAGGCAGGGACAGGCTGCCTCCAGCATGTTTGAGGTTAACACTTTGTGCTCTTGTGCTCTGACTGCAATTTCAAGTCCCCCATCATCACTGTTGTTAGCAGTAATGAGCCCACTATGGATGATGGTATCCCCCTCTGTGACAATCACGAATTGCATCCCTGATGGAAGGGGTATCTTGGGGAAATGATCCTGTATTCCATCCTGTTATCTAAGCATGCTGGAGAGGCAGGACGTGATGGCCGAGCTTTACACAAGAAGGAGCTCAGCAGCCTCAAGGGAGCTGAAATAGTGAGAAGGCAGCAGGCCAGGAAGAGCAAAGGTCTTTCTGAGCCACCAGCGCATCAGCTGTGTTCTTGCTTCCTAGGATGGGGACAAAGTGGGAAGGGGACTGACTCACTGGGACCGCTTTCTCAACCTCCTCTCCCATGGGGATCTTCCATCAGCCAAAGTGCATCTCCTATTTCTGCCCTGCTGAGGTGAAGTCTGCTGTACCAAGCCAAACTCTGCTCCCTCTGCTGTATCTATTGCCAGCAGAGTGCAGTGGGCGCTCCTGTGGTCTTCCAGGAGAATGAGTAAATAGGATAATTTCAAGTGCACCCCCACACAACTGCTGGGCTGGGATGAGTCACCAGGAGCAGGCTGGGAATCTCAGCAATGTCTGCCTGGCTGCAGTGCTTGTGCAGCGCCAAGGGGAACACAGGTATCTCTCTGCCAGAACTCCTGCAGGGCACACTACAGGAAAAAACCACATTTGTCTTATTTTATGGGGAACTCGTGCATGGGAAGTCCATGCAGATATTTCCACTGATTTTGGGAATATCTGCTTGTCTGCATATATATGTATTGACTAAGTATGATGGTCAATATTTCACACAGCAGTGTTATATAAAGATTTCTCTTAACATGGGAGGTTGTAGGATGGTTGTATTACATGCATACAAAAAAATCCCTGTGTATACTGTATAAGACCTTTCTGTGGAAAATTTATTCCAGGAGTGATGTAGATGGCTTTAACATGTTTTATTGGAACTGTTTTCAAAAAGACCTTCACTCTGCAGCCAGGTGCACTAGTTGCTGTGAAGACAATTGTGCAGGGTTTTGAGAATGTCATGTATGTCAATAATAAAATTCTTTTCAGATACTACAGACTTTACATTTTTAAAGCCTTTGATGATATTCCCATCTGGGACTGGGCACAACTGCTGACCCCTCTTGCAGTGTTGGGCATGACCCCTTTCTGATAGGAGTCAGCTCCACTTTTCAGCTACTGTGACAGAACTGAAAATGTGCCCAACAGAAAGCTAGGGTGGGTTTGGCATTGACTCTGTCTTCCCTTGGCACTCTTGCTAGGGTAAATTTGCAACTGAAATTCCAAATTTGGCAAGAAAAGGAGGAACCATTTTCCTGGCAGCCCTCCACAGGTACTCAGGAGAGTAGATGGGGGGTGGTAGCCACAGAACAGATGGCAGTGTGGGATGAAGGTAGGTAAAGTGGTCAAAGATGTGCAATAAATAGATTTAACAAATATGTTACAGCACAACATGTGTGACACATATATGCAGTTTTCCACAAAGAGCACAATGCCAGGGTGATACCCCACTTACACAAACCACTGGGTAATTGTGCTGTATGGACAAACACAGCCCTTCTGTCGTCACATTACTATGTTTTTCCTGAGTGATCTTTTAAAGAAAGACAATGGCAGGAAAATCGATAGCAGTCTTTGAGAAACTGGCATATAAGAAAAGCCTCAGCCATGACAGTCTGAGGTGGGGAAAAGGCTGAAATGAGACATGATAATCCACAAATATCTACACTTCTCATGATGAGGAATGGATGTTGATGAAAAGTGCAAGATTTTTTGCAAGACTAGGCAAAAAATACATTAAGGGAAATACTGAAGGAAAAAAATCTATTGTGCTAAACACCTTTGCTATTTGTGGCCTACAGATGGCTCTCCCTGTTTTTAAACTTACTCAAGAGATGACATTTTATGTTGTATATCAGACTTCTTTTTTTCTTGCAGTAAATGTTTCAAATATGGAAAAATGTGTTCCTGAGGGCATCTGCTAAGGTCCCATCCATGGAGATTTCAGAGGTGTGCTAGATAAAGCAACCTCAGTGAATATTCAGTAGGGAAAATCCTGCTGATGAAAGGGAGCAGTGCAAGATGAGCTGCCAGGTCTTTTATTATCTATGACTCCAGGACTATTGGTAGTGAAGGGAGTTCTTGCATAAAAGCCTTTACTGGCTTTATTTATGCCAAGGCTGCTTCCAGGAAGGGGGAATCCATCATGACAGAGATGAATGCAAACACAGAGCTTTCTCTCTTGCCTTCTCTCTCCATTTGGACTGTCCTTTCATTTGACATAGAGACTCTGGTGTTCTGTGTATACTCTGCAACCTGATTTGCTTAAGACTCCCCAGAAACAAAGAGACAGTGAGGGTGGGATCACCTTAACACAGTGACTTGACTGTTTCTGGGAACTGCTTGCTGTTCCCAGAAGAGAGAGTCAGGGAGGGAGGGCCAAGTCCCATGAGAGTGGGCTCCAGTGATGCCCTGACAGGCAGGGAGCCAAGGAGAGGACGCTGATCCAGATCCCTCCACCTGCAGCCAGGCACATCTTTCCTGTGAACCATTAGAGAGCTCAAAGCCCTGGCAGATGAGAAGAAAGGTCACCCCCAAACCACTGTTAGAGTGATGCAGAATTGCCACCATATTCATCAGGTCAATAATCCCAGGTGGGAAAGAGAAAACCCACACTATGAATTTAATTTCCTATTTTCCTAGCACTGCTCTCAACACTGCTTCCATATTTTAGAAGTCTGTGGTTTGCTGTGCTGCTTTTCATAAAGCTCTGACAAGTTTCTAATTAAGAAATGGCAGAAGGTAGATAAGCTCTGCCCAGCTCTGGCTGTGAGGGCAGTTTTGCAGAGGGGAAGGCAGGGTCCATGAAAGGAGTTCAGCATGATGGCAGAGTATCTCTGTATCCAAAGGCAGGTCATCACAGGAGGACAGGCATTTTTGGGTAGGGTATTACCTATCCAAAATGCATGACATGCAGAAACTCAGAAGTTTAGTTACAAGACAGGGCTTGCAGGTGGCCCACAGTGGATGATCTATCACACTAAGCACAGAAAGATTTTTCTTTTCCATGTGTTGGATGTGGGAGTATATGTACAGGGCCAGCTGAAGAAACCGGCAAGACAAACTTTCTGTAGACTGTGAAAAGCCCTAGTTAGCTTGATTTGTCCAGACCATGCCCCAAATGTGTCTGTGCTCCAGCATGGAGGATCTGACATGGCATCAGACTTCTATCAGCTGAGGGAAGGGTTTGAGGCCTTCCCACTACTGTCTGTATAAACAAATATGCAGCTGCACTGACAGACAAACATAAAGAAAATATCCCAGAGGTGACAACACAGCCAGGCAGTCTTGAACACAGTACGCAGGCAAATGCTACAAACTTGATTTTGCCAAGGTGTTGCCACTGCCTGAGCTCAGGATGTGCCATTTCAACTCACAGCCCCAGCTGCAGTGTGGGATTGAGATTCAAAGAGGGGTGAGTCCAAACCACACATGCATCCCCCTCACCTCACTTCAGCAATTTCAGAGCTCAGTAGCCTTGCACATGGCGGCCCTTGAGGAGTGTTTTTTTTAGTGAATAAACTGATTCTTCAGCCAGCTTTTGTGAGATGTTAGTTTGGCAATCCCTTCATGAGCTGTACAGACCAGCCTCTCTAAGAGGAGGTCAGGGAAAGCAAGAGTTAAGGAAGGGCAGCTGAGAACTGCAGATGCTGAAGCAAGGGGATGTGGGGAAGATCCAGGGCAATGGTGATGTGGTGTGCTGGCAGCATGATGGGTGGAGGAGCACGGATGCTCTGATGAGCAGAGCTGCAGGATGGCTTGAAGGCAAACACACAAAGCAAATAAGCATGTCAAGCAAGGCAAGGGATTGCACACTGCAACTCTCTGAGTCTGACTCCCAAGATATTAACGATGGACTCTGTGTGCACTAAGCATGGGGTCTAGTTGAGGAAGGTAACAATTTCCCTGGCCTGTACTGGTCCCTTCCTGCAAAACCAGCAAATGTTACACATCCTGAAGAGACAAATGGCACACAGAAAACAGAGATGCTCTGAAGGATGTAAGCCCAGCAGCTCTGAGCTCCCCCGTGGGGGATCACAGGCAGGTCTGGGAAGCAGCACAACCCTCGAGCAGGGTGACAGGCAGTCACACCTCCTGGCTCTGCAGGTGTCCTCGCTGGTGAGGAGGGCTTGGGTTGCTAACACTGCTCGTCTTTGGGACCTTCAAAACCTGAGAGCCACAGGTCTTGTCCTCCTCTGCAAGAGTGCACCGAGCTTGCTGATGGGCAGCTTTCTGGCTTTTTTGGGGGGAGCAGAGCCATGCCTCGGGTGCTGGTGCCAGAGGGTGCAGGATGAGGGTCACTGAGCAGCATGGACACCCGCTGCAGCAAACCAGGTGCTTTTTGCAGTCCCTCGCATGGGACCGAGCTTCCAAGCTGGGCGTGCAGCCTTTGTTTGCGGTGTTAGCTGCGGCTGGGCATTGTCCATGCGGCTGGATACGATCAGCTTCCTCGAGAAGGGTTCAGGCCCGCGGGCGGAGCAGCCGGGCCGCGCTCCCGCAGTGCCGGGGCCGGCGCGGGCCCTCCCCGCGGCGGGCGCAGCTGCGGCCCGGCCCGGCCGGCCCGGCCCTGCCAGCTGGCTGCGGGCCCTGCCCGAGTCCCGAGCGGCTCCGTGCCTGTGCCAGGTCAGAAACACTCGGCGGCAGCGCCGTGCTGCCCCGGGCCCGCTGCCCCTCCAGTGCGGGGCCCGCCCTGCGGGACGGTGCCCGTGTCCCCACGTGCCCTCCGGAGCGCCCTCCACCCACCGCCACTGCTCCGGGCCCCTCCACCCTCCCCGGGCCTTGCCCTCTGCTGGCAACGGGACGTGGCCTTGCGGAGAAGCAGCTCTGGCTGCCTCCAGTCCCACTACAGGGGCAGCAGACCCTTAAGAATTTTTCCCTTGTAGAGGAAAATCCCACAGTGTCTCCTTTGGCCCCAGATGATCCCCGAAGAGCAAATTCCAGAATCCCAGATGCTTTTTGGAGAAGTGATGCATTGTGTAAAGCATCATTTGATTTTTTTTTTTAATCTGGTGTGCCTTAATCCACGTGGCATGAGCCTCATGTAGAACCATGGCAAGAACCAGACGTCCACAGTTCTGGGCTGTGAACCTGTGCATCATGCAGGAATAACCTGCACATGGATGGACATGAGAAATATTGTTGAGGATCCAAAAGGAAACAACCACTCTAGAAATCCCAGTCCACACTACTCCACTTCCTAGTCCACCTATAAAAGGTGTTGCTCAGGGCTAGCGGTCACCTACTATTTATGTAAGGATGGCATGGTTCAAGTCCGCAAAGATGAGAGAGAGAAGCTCCATTTAGTATCTCTGCTGACAGATAGCAATGTCCATTGCCCACAGGAGAGCTGTCCTCTGCCAGATGAGATGTTTCAGCATATCTTCTGGGTCCCCAGACAGGAAGGCACTGGTGCATCCCTAAATGCTGCCCACTGACATCCACCCTCTGTGTGGGGTGAATCCACAAATTCCTATTGCAAATACGGAGGGCAACTACACTGACACTTGTGGCAATAGCCATAAATTCACATTAAAAGCCTTCAAGTAATAGCATTGCTGTGTAAAGACAGCCTTTGAAAAGCTTGTTTCCAAAGCTTAGCAGCAGGATTAGGAGGTTGCTGGCTCTTAGCTGCAAGCTTTGCAGACACTAGGGGCTGGCAAAGCAAAATCTGTATCACATGAAAAAGTTGATCAGGTCTGACTCTCCCCTGCTGTGAGATTACTTTTCTCACTACAAAGCATTTCTCCTCAGCAGTAAGTTCAAAGTATGTGTGGGCATGAAGATAGTGTATTGTTCACCAGCTCACTGTTCTGCTGAGCAGCCACGTTGCTTGTTCCCCGTCTCAGGTTATAAACAGTGTTGAGAAGCTCAAAATTGCTCACAGTTTAAACAACGTAATCATGATAACCTAGCCTATCTTACCCTACTGTGAGCTCTACTTTAATAATCCTGCTTAATCATTAAACCACAATAAAAGCAAGCTAAGGAGTTTAAGGCAAGAGCCAAGCCAAGGTGTATCAGAGGACCGCTCCAAACTTGAACTGAGCAGTCCCCTCGAGACAGAAGCAGCCACACAAAGGGATAACAAAGTTGTTGTGCAAAGGGTCAGAAAGATGTAGCAGAAAATTTGTATCCGTTGAGACTTGTGAAGCTGTGAGCTGCTCTTGCTAGTTAATACTCTGCAGTTTTGCCCTATTTACATCCTTTTCCCAGGAGACCATCTTGTTATCTGGCACACACACTCCACTCAAGTCTTCTTGTTGATGTAGATGCTCTGACTAAACCCTTATTCCTGGTGATTATTGAGTATAACAGTGGTCGCTGATTATTTTTCAGAATGCTTTACCCCTCTACTGAAGAGTAAAAAGACAGCAAATTCCTTGGACAGACCTATTCCTTGCCACAATACTGCATATTGTGTTATGGCAAATGGATTTTTTTCCAAGACAATTCCATAGAGAGGGTGAGGTTAGATTTAAAAAAAAAAAAAAAAGGAAAAACAGGAAAGGAGACAGAGACACAGAGACACTGCTTCTGTCACTCTGCTGCGGACACTGAGAACAGGGTTAGGCCAAGTCCTGCCCATGGATGCACCCAAAGCTTGCACTGGTTCCAGGAGGATTATTTTTGTGTGCATGAGTGCATGACAGACAGAACAGATTTGGTCCTTGTTGCTTTGACTTTTCCAG
This sequence comes from Molothrus ater, assembly GCF_012460135.2. Classification (NCBI taxonomy): domain Eukaryota; kingdom Metazoa; phylum Chordata; class Aves; order Passeriformes; family Icteridae; genus Molothrus; species Molothrus ater. Next base: position 27,528,772 of record NC_050483.2, read on the forward strand.
GATGCTCCATTTATTTGTGCATTTTAGGAAACAGACTGGTACAGTCAAATGTTCTGTACCTGGGTTCCCCTTCTCCCACCCAAACCAGAAATAATTTTAGGCTAAAAGCATCACCCATGCCAGAAGATGAGAGAGCCAAATCCTTTCAAAGGCAAAGGACTTACCAAAACCACCAGGGTTTCACCTGAGTAGGACTAAACAAAGAACTTCACCACAGTCTGTGACAATTTGGCTGAAGAGACAATGAGTCAATTTTGTATTTTCAGACCAAAATAATTGTCTAGGTGAGGGAACACTCTTGCCTCAGCTTCCTTGAAAGCAGGAATGAGAGGATTGGTATTGCTGAGATCATTCCAGAATCTGGGTTACGGTGCAGAAAACTGATTCACATTCTGCATTTGGAAATGGGGTATGTTTTGTCATCATTGTCTCACTACCACCTCTTGTAGGATTTGACTGCAGCATGGAAGCATCCTGATATAACTTTACAGTGCATCATGTTGTTGTTACTGTAGTAACTTATTACTAGGACATCTTGTGTTATCTTTATTGCTGCAGTACCTGGTACAAATGTACCACTGTTTGTCCACACTGTTATTACTGCCTTATTCCCCGTACTAATTTACTGCAGCATCCTGTTTTGTCTTATTGCTGCATTATCAAAATGCTACTTTACTGCAGTGGCCTGTGTTACCTTATTGCTACATTTATTCTGGTATTATTATGTCACTTTACTGCCACTTTTTATGGCTGCCCTGCTACCATTTTATTACAGTACTCTGTGGGATCTTAGTGCTGAGTTATACTGAGAGTACATTAATCCATTTGCTTCAGCCTAGCGCCGTCTGCACTGGCTTGTCGAACCTTTCCTAGTGCTTGTCCTGCTGCTGTTTTGCCACAATAGCCATGCGTGCTCTGGATACTGTATTATCCAAATAACAGTGCACAGCCATATTTCACAGCCATAGTCCTGTAAGTATGGGTAGTTTTGTAGCTAGCTTGCACAGCTTGGACATTGTAGAAGCTTTCCAGACTGTCTTTCCTTTAATTGATGCCATTTAGAACATAAACAGAGGTGGAAAGCTGATTTCCTAACTCATCTTCAGCATGATGAGGTAGTTGGAAGACACTGGACACTTAGAAAACAGCAGATTACTGCTTGCAATGCTCAATCGGATACCATTAGTTGTACAAAAGTAGCATCACTTGGAATAAGCAAGGTCATTAAAAAGCAATAATTCAAAGATGTGGTTCATGTGGAAGGAGTTACATGTTAATATCACCATATGTGAAGTAAAAGACATGTGAAGAACAGTTAATATGTATTCCCAGGAGGAGGCCTTGTCTACTTTCATATTTGTTTTGGAGAAATTTAGTCAGGAAACAAGGAGCAGAGCTTTCTTCCCTCCAGAGGATATGCAGCTCTGTCTGCTCAGCTAGCCATTGCTGAGCAGATTAGTTTGCACGAGTGTGCATTTAAATGGCAAGCTGTTCAGCATCCAGGCCCCCTGATGCACGCCCATATGCATACTCTCCATGTCTGTAAGAATTCCCTCTATGTGCTCAACTGTTCAAACACAGAATATTCCCCACAGGCAAAATACTGCGGCAGCCAACATGACCGTCCTGCAGGAATAAAGCTGAAAGACAAAGCAGAGTGTGTGGCTCACAGGGCAGCAGCTAATCCTCAGGTTAAAGTCTGGCATTTCTGCTGCCTGCACAGACCATAACCCAAATTCCACCTGTCCCATTGCCCACCAGCACTCTCCAGTCCTGCCCACATGTGTCCCCACGTTGCAGGTCCTGAGGAGTACCTCTGTGGAGCTACCCCATCCTTGCCCCAGGAGATGACCTCTCCAGTGACAGGAACTCACTGCAAAGCAGAGACCCACATGTACCACTTTACTATCCCTGCTCCTTGCTACACACCAGTTTCAGGTTTTATGTGTATATGTTGCTCATGAATGCTCTGCAGACCAGCTGGAGGGTTCATGAGACAGACCTCCCATGGGAAATGCCTTGTGGCTGGGCAGCACTGGCAGCAGAGTAGCTTGGAGTGTGAGCAGCTGTTGGTTTACAGAGCTCCAGTGATGCATGGCACTGGAGGGTTTGACAGAGATAAAAACACCATCTACAAGGCTCTGAGAAGAGACGACCTCTGCATTTTCCTAGGGATGACCAAGGGGGCATATATGCATATGCATGAACGGATATGTGAACCTAACCTGCTATTTCCCAAGGGGACTCTTTGGTTGGGTGGGCAACAGAGGACAAATAGGTCCTGCAAGGACAGCTAAGTGACAATTTTGAGGGTGACAAATGTTCTCTTCAGAGGCAGGAGACCACAAGGATGTCAGGGACACTCATGGTTCTGCAGTCCTGGAACTTGCTTGTGTGTCATGTATATGTAGGATGAATTTGGTCTGAAGGTCAGACAGCAGACTGTTTAGGGTATAGGCATGTGTAAAGAACAAAGATCATACTCAGTCATCTACTGTACATTCATGCAGGTGAATGGACCTTAGGTATAATTGATATTAGGACTTTTCTGCAGGAAAGAAGAGATATATCAGAATGAGAACTGTCATGGGCAAAGAGGAAGGTTCTTTTTCTGACAGAAACTATGCTGGCATGTTTTTGTGCATACATAGGCCTTAGATATTAGAATAATACTTGCCTCAGAAGTGAATGTTGTCAATAGCCAGCTGTCTACTTAGCTAGATGGTTTTGCTTAGGTAAGAATGCAGACTTGTAGCCATATAGCAGTTTCTACCACCTGTACAAAAAGCCAATTTGCCTTGGCATGAGTGAAGAAGACCAAGAAATGTCTAGTTTCATGTATGCTTCAGATCTGAACTGCTTATAAAATATAGGAGATTTTGTGAGTCAGCTGAGTCTTGAAATTCTTTTTATATATAGATAGTATACTGTATGTGAATGCAGGCCATTTTCCTATCTGCTGCTAGTATAAATGGATTTCATAATAAAGTCACTTCAGTCCTGTCCTCATCCTAACCGCCATACTTCCAACAGCTTGAAACAAGCCACTGAGCCGTGTTTTGCTGTTGCATTCATGAGCTGCAGGTCAGAGGAGTTTTAGTGGAAGCTCATTTCCTCCAATGGTACAATTTCACACTCAGAATGCTGCTTCTCAGCAGGGTCAGTTATCTGATCATGATATCACAGCTGGGAATGCTGCTGTTTAGGGAGTGTCACTTGGCACCTTGCCCATTCACACCATCAATTCCCTCCTCACTGCCCACATCAGAGTTGCCTTTCCCTGGACACAAGTGAATGGATTTTGGCCCTCTCCAATTGAAGAGCTGGAGTCCTGTTTGGTTTGCTTGGAGAAAAGTTTGAACATCCATCATTGATTAGGTATGCAAAATCTTAAATAAATAGAAAATTAAATAAAATATAAACCAACTCACTTTAAATACTGTGTGAGAGTGTGTGTGTGTGTGGGTGGGTGTGTGTGTGCTTGTGTGTGCATTGCACATCTCAAACATGACTTTTTGAGTATCAGGCAGAGTCTGATCACATTTACACTACACGCACATGCAGAACGATTCCGCCGACGTCAGAGAATTTGCACCAGGATCAGTCTGACTCAAGGGGGAAGATCCTCAGGTGATGAAAACCACTCCTGCTTTCCTCACTTCAGCTGAGGATCTGGTATCATCTCTGGACATGCTACATGCTTTTGGAAGGACAACGACTGATGAATTTAATGCCTTTCTTTTTTTTTTCCCCCCATTGTGTTAAAGGAGGAGAAACATAGGAAAGAAAAACCAAGTTAAAGTCAGTGAATCTGCAGGTGAACTGCATTTGGGATTTTGTGAGAAGGAGAAGCAGCTTCCAGCTAAAATATCCAGATATTTTATTGGATCCAGACGGCCACATGAAAGGGAGTAGTGAGATTGCGATGCCATCTTATTACAGTCATGTTTGTGCCAGGGAGGAAAGAGATGTGGAAAAACACTGATCTCTCTCAGCTCTTCTTTCTCCAAGCTGTGGTTGGGTCTGTTTCCTTAAATAACGAGACAGCAAGCCCTCGCCTTGTTGACCTCCTGTGTATGGTGAAGTGTTCTCCAAACCTCAGCTGGAGACAAAGTACCTGCACAGAGCTCAGGGTCCTTAAGGAGCTGTGCAGACAGGGAAGTGTTGGTGTAAACTGTGAAGAGAGGTGCTCCACTGGTGTGTGGCTCTCTGCTTCCAGTTGCTCAGGCTGTCTCCCCAGCAGGGACTTGCTCTCCCTGTCCCTGGCAGTGGTCTCAGCTGTCTCTCCCGCGGGGCGGTTGGCCGGAGCTGTCAGGAGGACTGCATCAGGCCCGTGAGGCGCTTGCTTGCCAGAGACTTTCCCTGGAGGGAGGGACAAACAGACAGAAGAGATCCAGAGGTGTAAGTGATGTCTTGGAATGGTTCCTCTGGGAGTGAGGGGCAAGGGCCTTCCCCCAGAGTGGGGCACAAGGCTCTTGTGACAAAGGAGGCAGGTGGGGTGAGCCTGCCTCTAGAATTTCATACGCCTGCAGTTCTGCTCCAGGAAAGTGGTTTGGAAAGGAGGAGTTGTGCCTAATGTGGCAAAACTCCTGATGTCCAGTGGCTATCACTCAAGGATGTGCCCCTGGGTCTCGTGAAGATACTTCCTTTCTCCAGTTTCATGGGAACTGGTAAAAGCAAAGCCCTGTCCTACACTCACTGCTACTCTTGCTGTCCTGCTGGTGCAGAGCTCTACCCAGCACAGGGGTAGAGCTCTTAGGGAGGGATGCACAGCCAAGGCTGCTGTGAAAACTGGGATGTCCCTCCCACAGTCTGTGATTCCATATCAGCTGCACAGCATTCACCACAAGCAGGTCTAGGAAAAAAGTAATTTCAGAAACAGTTTAGCCTGTTCCTGTGCTGCTGTCACTCACCTTGGCACACTCCTTGGTCACTTGCCTCATGGGTTGGTGTCTGTTCTCTCCTGCTTGGCCTCCCTGCTGTCCCTGTGCTCTCTTCCAAGCCACCAATGCAAGAGTGTGGCTGTGGCAGCCCTGCACAGGCCCTACTGTCATCCACATGAGCTTTCCCACTGGCAGGACCAAGGACTAGGAAGAAGGAAGATCACCTGCACATCTGAACTCCTGCCCTAACTTACACCATGCAGCACCTGCTTACAGACCTGCAGCCAGTGTTCTCCATCTGCAGACAGGGTATATCCACATAGGGAACACTGATGGCTTTGCAATTGCTGATATAACAGTGAAAAACTATCTCAGGTATATTGCACCAGTTGCTGTATTTCTTTGGTGAACTTTCCTCTTCAAAAATTATGGTTTTCTTAAAGGAAAAAAGAAGTCTGGCTTGAAATAAACATTCAGGGAATACCAGAGAGCTGTAGAATACCTAGCAGCTCTTAAACAACCTCCTCTTCATTACTATATTTAGCCAAGATTTCCTTTGCAATAGGAAGTCTTACTGATTGCTGTTTCAAAGAAAGAGCCACAAAAAGAGCAAGAGAAATGGATTATTCAGTGAAAATAAGTAAGCATAAAATGTAGAAAAAATTCTGAAATGTAAAAATTAGCAGGCTATTGGAAATAAATATTTTTAAACAAGTTAACACTCTAGGAAAAGACAAACACTTCCCACCTCCCTTTGATTTTTAATCTCTTTCCATGTAGGGCTGTTCAAGGAAGATGTAGCTGTTCCCTATAGAAGTGGCATTTCATTACTGAGATGTGTGACTTTCACCAAATAATTTGTTCAGCTGCATGAGCACACACGGCCTAATCTGTGTTCTGTATACCAGCAGCTGGCTGAGGGAACCACTGTCATTGTGCTGACTGTCCTGCCTGGCAGGAGAGGCCCACAGCCATTGCTCTGTGCCTCACATACAGAGCTCAGCATGGAAATGGCCAGCTGCATCCCAGAGCTCTGCAGACACACCATTCAAGATATGCAGGGGTTTTTTTTTGTTTTGTTTTTTGCAGTATAAATCGATTTTTTGATTATCACTATTTTTAAATGCACTCTTGTACAGCTAGGCCCAGTGCTACCCCAGGGGGTGGCCAAGTCTTCTGCAGAGCAACATGGCTTGGGGGTGCTAAGACCAGGGCTGTCATTTTGTGGCTCTTGAGGAATACCAGAGAGAGAGTGCTAAGGAATTATCAGTCCCTGAATCCTGTTTATAGGAAGAAGGTAAAGATATGGATGTTAATTCCTGGAAGAATAACATGGCTGAGTTTAGGGAAAAAAAAGTTAGTTTCCACTAATATTTGGGTACTTCTTCAGGAAAAAAACCAAACAAATAATCCTTGGTTTATATAATGCCTATTCAGTCAGACTCTAACTAATCTGCGACAGGCAGCTCCTCTTGTTATCTTCTCACAGGCAGGTGGCTTGGGGCTATGCCAGCTCCCTGTGTCAGGTTCCAGCAGGGCTGAGGAGCAAACACTGTTCCTCATCCTCCATTTCAACATTGCTGTGCTCAAAGCAGGAAGGAGAAACGCCGGTGGTGGGCCAGGCTGAGGAGAGGGGATGGCTGCCCTGGAGAAGGTGATGGGCTGGAAACGGAGCCAATGGCCATGATTTGCGCAGAGCGAAACTTTGCTCTTGGGTTTCCCAGTGGAAACTGCGTCTCATTGCGGGGAAAAGCAGTGGCCTCCATCTGCAGCTCCCCCGTCTCATGGGAAAGGCGTTACCCTGGGAACTGCAGCAAACTTCCCGCCTGCAGGCTGGGATGAGTCCCCCGTGCAAAAGCCCGTCTGTCTGGGAGGATAACTGTGCCAGGGAACGGCCTCATGGGCAGGGACATGCAAACAGATGGGTGCAAGAAGCTCTGTTTTAAGACAGCAAGAAGCAGGCAGCAATGTTGTCTGCTCGGCTGTTGCGTTCGCCTCTGTGTTAGGACAGATGGCAAAAGAATCCCTGAAATTGCATAAAGGGATTAATGCTGTGACATTTTTGACTACAAGCAAAAGTGCTGTAATGTTCAGCCCCCAACTAGAGGCATACTGATGTAGGGGATTTTGTTTCAACTCAATGCAGGGCTAAGTGTCAGCCTCAGCATGAGTCTGAGTGATACAGATATCTGCAGGCTGGGCTTGGGTGGGATGCAGGTGTTTGGGTTAGGATTCTCCCATCTTAGACCTCCTCATTAAAATAAAAGAGGATCAGGAAAAAATTGCAATTCATTAGGAAAACTGGTATCTCTTTCCTATTACTAAAATGAACAAGAAGGGAGTAAAACAGTGTATAACAGGTGGAAAAGCTGGATGGGATCTGCAATCTACCTGCTGATATAAATCAACATGACTCAGTTGTTTTTACAGAAGTGCTGCTGATTTCCACCACTTGAGAGGCTGGCCCATGGTATCTCTGTGTCAGGTTTAGCCCTGCAGGGCTTCTAAGGCACAAAGCCCTTCAAGAGACACAAAAGTTTGCATCAGCTGACTGAGAAAAATGTAAGTGCAGCACACACAATGGGTTCTTTGGAATAGGGCAGCATCTCACCCCGCAGGCAGCCAGCACTCTCCCCAGGACCCCCAGCCAGTCCATCCAAACCTGCCTGCCCCTCCTTGCCAAGAGGGTGTCCATGGCCAAAGAGTCCAGGATGGTGACAGCATGCTTTAGTGTCATTGCTTAGTGTCCAGAAAAAAGGCGTCTGTGTGACTGAGAGGGTGATCTGTGTCCACCTTGAGACAGCAGAGGTGGGATGCACCCCTGTATTCTTTGTGATCCCACAACCCTTCCCTGAGGCTGCATAGTGTGAGGGCCTGAGGCAGTCAGGTGAAAGGCTGCTCTGAGAAAGCTGGAGGTGGCTGAAATAGTTCTTAACCAGGTACAACACATGCCAAAAAAGTTCAGGTCCGGGAGAGCATGTTGGGTCTCACCTACCACATGGAATGGGTGGAATTCCCTTGGGGATATATCTGATAGAGCAAGGATGTTTCTGATTATTATGATGTGAAAGTTTGGCACAAGCAACACCTAATTTCTTTAAAAAGGTTCAACCAAAATAAATTATATTTTCCTTCCATGCATCTTTGTTTAGCATGAAACCAGCGGCTGTCTCTGCCTCTCCTTTCCCCACTGTAAGAGAATGTCAACAACAACTGCTGTATTTCCAGGAGAAATTTCATCTAAGCCAGGCTGGCAGAGGATTTGGAAAGTGTATCATCTCAAGCTCAGCACACTTCAGTGCTTCTTTTACTGTGCCACATGTATATGCTGAATAACTTAAGGCAAGATTAGAGTGGATGTAAGGAGTGAACTTTTTACATGGGGTCTAAAGTCTATAAAGAAATCTCAAGTCCTCCAGTCCCAAAATATTTGTCACTACTAATTAGGGTTACAACAATTAAAAGCCCAGACTGTTGACTGAAACAGCACAGCACAAGCAGTAGGGCATATGTTGTACAGCATATGCTGTGTGTTGTCTTGGATGCAGGAAGGCTTCCTTCTCTCTCATGTCCTGCAAGAAATTGAGCTGTTCCACAGCTTACAGGCAAGGATGACATGAGCTTCACTGCGTGTCATGTCATCCTTGGTAATGTCCAGTTCTCTCTGCACTACTGCTAATGAATCTGGTTTGGATTTTTGGTTTTTTTTTTTTTTTTTTTTTTTGCCCTTGAACACCCCCATGACAGTGACAGGAGCCATTTCTTAAAGACAGTGTAAAATGTGGATCTGGAGTATCCTAAGGAAAAAAAATCAGAGAATTCTTAATAAACCTAATGAAAATGTCCCCTAGAATATGACTTCCAAGTATGTGGCCATCCTAACTCCTTGGCTGCATGTCCAGCAGAGGATTGGATCTCAGCACTTGTGGACCATCAGAGCTCACTGAGGCCCACTGAAATAAAGATTAACCTGCAGGTCACAGGAGATGGTTACCATCTTCAGTGGCTGAGCCTTTGCTGAGCAGCTGCTAAGTTAAAGTGTAAAGTGCAATCAGCAATTATTTTAAAGAAGCAAAATTCAGCAATTTAACATAGCCAAGAAGCCAAGTAAGAAGGAAAAAAAGGGTGTCTGGAATTTGATGCAAAAAAGGGATAGCACTCCTTTCAAACCTACTGTATGAGGCAGCAGAGTTTCCATCTTGCTCCTTGCTTTTATTGGCCAAAACTAGCACTTTGCACAGTTGGGAGAATATTTAAAAAATATTTTTAAATTGAAAGTTTAGTTCTGTCCAGTGCCCATGGCTTCACACAATGTTGGTATGCTCTGCCCAGCACAGTGCAACTCAGCATGCAGACATTCCCCACCCCAGCATGCACAAGCCTGAGCTCCCATGCATGTTGTCAACAACTTACCTGAACACTAGGCAGGATTTATCCCATAATGAGCTTTGTGGCTGCAGCAGGGGGAGAGAGGAGAGATGGCAGCACAGGCTCCCCTCTGCCATGTCAGTACAGACCAAGCTGACTGCTCACCTCCACAATTTTCACCTACCAGCTTGGGGCTTTGTTTGTTACAGCTGCCCCCACTTCTTGCTTTCTACCCCTCATTTGTGTTCAGGGCTCTCCTTTTCCCAGCCTGCTGACCAATCTGCTCCAGCCAGAAGCATCACCTTCCTGGAAGAGAAGTCATCTCATGGGGAGCACTGTTGCCCCATCCCCCTTTGCATCTCCAGTGGAGGTGAGATAATTCTCCTTCCATTGGTTTCAATATTTTCACATCATCACAGGCAATGCTCAGTTTTCCTATCTGTTAGCTAACGTACTGCAAGAAATTTGGCAGTGGGCAAAAAACATCCTGCAACAAAATTCTGCTTCTGAAGAGATTGTGATGGCCTTAGCACTGCCAGCACTGTTTGGTTTTCAATGTTATATTACAATACAGAGCTTGGGGAAGCTTTATTTTTGTGCCATTTAAAAAATAATCCTTTTATTAGATTTTTTCATTAAGATATACATTGTCAACATAAGATAAGCATAACATAAATTAATGAAGTTAAATAAGAAACTGAATTAAAAACATAAACAATATTGGAAAATAACTTAGTTCAACACAAAATAAACACAGACATACAAACTATGAACATAAGTAACATAAATTAACACACAAAATGTGGTGGACAATACCACCAATTACACACTGACACAAACTGAAAACAGGAGCTGCAAAGTGGCTGTAGAGGGTAAGGTGGGGCCAGATGCTCCCAGCATGTGGAATGCTCACCTGTTCCTGCCACTACAGTCTCATGAGTTACTCCCAAATTCCTGCAGAGTGGGCTCCACTCCTCTTTTAAGGCTTGACTGACAAGTTACCTGAGCTTCTTGCCATTCCTGCCCATCACAGTGAAACTTGACCACCATGGGTTACATTCCCACATATGATATTGCTTTTTTGCTCTTCTAGCTCATATCTCTTATGGGAACAGTTCAGAGCTTCAGTCCAATTAAAACCAGTATCATCTATTCCCATTTTAAGTTGTGAGGATTTCTTATGCTTCCTAAATGAGGCATTGCGCTTTGCTTGGAGAAAAACCAGTACACCACTGCATATGGCACAAACCAGGATCTCTGTATTCACCCACTCCTAGCACAGCTTCATAATAGCTGCAGCCCTCCTCTACCATCCCACCAGCACCACATGATCCTCTTTTTTTGTGGTACAGTCTGGGCTCCTTATAGCTGACAGTGAACCAGTTTTGGCATTGGCTGAAGCTGCCTGTGGACTGCAGATTAAGCATGTTTTCCTCCCTTTGACACAAACCCAGGAAGACAGAGAAGCAGATGGATCATTGCAGCCAGTATACAGTAGTGTAGAAGACTGGTTTTTCAAGCCACCTCAGAAATGCCCTAACTGAATGTTGCTGGTCTGCCTCTAGGGCAGGGTGTGATTCTGTGCAAAGGACTCAGCTTGTTTGACAGTTTTCAGCATGACTGGGAACCAGATATGTAAATGTCTTGTACAGAGGAAAATGCATGCGCCACTGAAATATCAAATCTCTCTGGAGTATCAAAATAAACTTGGCTAAAATCACAGCAGGGGCTAAGCACACCCTCCCTCCCAAACACCTTGCTAAGGTCATGGTTTAGTATCTGCAGCTAGACCTGTCTGTAGCGAGAAGGTATCAGCTTTTGTCTTCCAGGATTCGTGTGTGGCTCAAATAAAATACAGCAAATTAATTAGTGGGTGTGTTTGAACTCTGTATAGTGCCTTTCATCTAGAAAGGTCCCCAAGCAATTTCACAAATGGTATGCACAAAGATCACTCACCCACTTTGCCCTTGCAGGGGCAAAAGGAAGCTGCCATCCTGTGCCAGCAGCACGACACAGCAGTGCTTTTAAGAAGTGAAGGATTAGAAGCTAGAATACTTACTAGAAACAATGAATACTTACCCCTTAAAGGAAGCCCTGTATCTAGAGCAGACTGTGCAGCATACAGGTGACACATGCACCTTACCCCTGACCAAACCAGGTAAGGTACCATGACGATACCCAGGGCAGGTGTGGTACATCCCTGCCTGCAGCGGCGAGTCAGTGCATGCGCCGTGCAGGACATGCATGCAGCCCTCTGCAGCCCCAGCTGTGCACACTGGCTGACTGTCACACCATGGGAACAATCACAGGGCAGGCTGCAAACACAGGCTGCAGCCCCTTTGCGCTTTGGGTACATTCTGATGCTTCCCACCACCTCAGTAATGCAAGTTCTTTTTCTCACCACAAGCCAGTGTAATGATTGGAGTAGTCAAGTGAGCACATTTTCTTTTAAAGTAAAATGCCTTCCAAAGATAAAATAACCCTTTTCCCAGATATCTTTTCTTGATGACAAATCTAAAAAACTTTGGAATACACTCCTGTATCCCTTCCCTTCTTGCTATCTATTCTGATAGCCACTTCACCAGCATCTCAGTGTATCATCTTTTTATACTTTCCACTTTTTCAACCACTATTCTCTACCAATAATGGCTTAAACTCGTCTTTATTGGAGGTTGTGAATACTTTCCATATTTTCAAATGCTGTGATCTATTTATGCAAGCTGGTAGAGCTGGGAAAGTGAAAAAGTGGGAAAAGTGGTAAATATATGACAGCTTTATGAGATTATCAAGGAACTAGTTAAAAAGATGACATTGGGCAGCAATTCTTTCTCCAGCCTTACACCTTCTTCACTACTTTCATGGTTACTATTTGTAATACATCACAGTGACACAGCTGTGCAAAACATCACACAGTTCACCTGAGAAAGATAAGATTCTATCAACACATTTCACATGTGTGACACCACACTCATGAATTAAGAATAGGACTGAGTCTGACTGGGACTCTGATCCAACAGTACACAAACCAAGAAGACATAAAAAAGAGCATGAGTAGCAGTGGCCAAGGGATTAAGCTCAGGGTCAGGAAGATGGGGGAGCAGCAGCAAAAAAACCAGAAGTCACAACATGGAGCTGGGAGACAGCTGAGAACATCAAGGAAGGGACAGCCAGGCAATAAGGGTAGAAACTAAAACTTTCACAGCTATATAATGCAAGGGAACAGATACATATGGAACTGAAATTAAATATTCAAATGTGGATTTCTCTGGGCACTGAACTGGGATGCATTTACATCCTGAAACAAGAATTGTTCAATATAAAATTACCAAAAGATACCAGAAAACTAAAGCAAAGGAAATGCTACCATGCTAATATCAGTTTGCATCACTGCAAGGAGGAGGAGAACATTTTACGCTCCAGACAAAAAGCACCTTGGGCACTGAGCACGATAAATACATTGAATACAAGATCTCCAGTCATTCTTGTTTCTGGAAAAGTTATCCTTGCATGAGAAACCCAGGTGGAGCACTGGCTCCACAGCCATTAAGGATGTCATGTGGGACTTTGCCTACAATGCTTCCAGGTGAAAATACAAAAGCACTAGACTGGTGCTGCTAACACAAGGATGACAGCAGCTCCTGCTTCCCAGCTTCTCCTTCTGCCTATGCTATGGTTAATGAAGCTGGGCCAGTCTGTTGATGCAGTTATTAACCTGTGCCTGGGAACTGAGACAATCTTCAATCTTCATTGATGTGCTGTACAAAATGTTCCATCCAAAATGTCCAGGATTCTTTGAAAAGGGTCATTTGAAAACCCTTATTCTTACATCCCTAAAATTCAGTCTACTTCCCACACAGCTCAAACACAGACCATCTCATCCTTTACCTTATTTTCTTTCAACACTGCATTGAATTTACACAAGAGATTCTTTGCCTCCTTCAGGTAAAGACCTTTTCCAGTCCAGGAACATAATGTGTAACAGCGTCCCACATCTGTCAGTTCAGCCAGAATTTGTAAAAATTCTGCCTAAAGAATAGATCATTGCTCTGGTCACTCTCTTGTCCTTTAAAGCACAAAGACTGAGAACTCTTATCCTCTAAAAAGTGGTTCATGTAGGTGTGCCTTTTTTCTTAAAGAAATATCAGTTGGGAATAAAATCCAGGTCTAGGCACTGAGTCACCACCTGGACACTGAGTCAGAAATTTTAACACCTGTTTTCTTCTAGGGAAAATTCCTTCCCTGGAATATAGCCATTTTAGGAAAGGTTGAATTCAAGTTTGGGTATGATGGCCCAGGCTTATCTAAGTTACCTGCTGAGGCTGGTATCTATAGGTTTAATCCCTGTTATTGCTGAAGTACCCATTGCTGCTTTCAGAGATAGTGCTTAAGATGCAACAAAGGAGCCCCCTCCTATTTCCTCCTTTATTAAATGCAAATGGCTACCAGCGCAAGTTAGGCAGAGACTTGGTGGCTTCCTTTGTGAGACAAAAGCAGCAGTAGTTCCCCTAAATGTACTCATTAAAATATATTTTCCTTCTACACTTGGCCCTGAAGGATCATCTCAGCTTATGAGAACTAAGCTTCTGTCTATCTGATTATTAAATAATTTCTAAAGCAGATGGGAAACTACAGTGGTTTAAACAGCTAGGCTGAGGCTGCAGGGCTAAAAATAGTATAGCAGGCTCCTTTTAATTAGTAAGATGATGAAATATGACAGAAGAGAGAGATGTAGATATATGGATTTGTGTGTATGTGTGTCTTTAAAATTAAGTTATTACCTCAATACTAGATATTATTTATAACATATATGATACATGGTGTCTGATTTTTATGATGCCATTTATCTTCACTTGGGAGAGAAGACAGGCTAACTCTGCTTTCATAATGTCAATCCTCATTGTATTCAAAAGGAAAATTGTAATAAGATAAACCTGCCACCATGTGCAGTGCCATCCTTTTTGAAACGAGATGGATTAGTAAAAGCTCCCAAGCTCTCTCAGCTCTGCAGCTCCAGGATATCAACCATTCCCCAGGGCACCCTGGAGAGCATGAAGTGCCAGTCTAGCTTTATACCTGGGATTCCAAAGCATGGGAACCTGACATAGGCCCAAAGGGGCCAGGTACTGTGATGTTTATCCTACCACTGTGCTGTCTATGTACTTGTGAGGACTCTTCAAGACCTGAAGAGAGGAGAAAAGACATCTGCCACCCCTCTGCTCCAGCAGTGCTGGGCAGCATGTGCCCTGTAGTGTTCTGCTTCTCCACCATGCAGATGTGGCCCTTTGATGCTCACCAGATGACTGAAACCATGTTTGGTCCTGGGACCACAAAGCTGCCATGAAACACATGGACATCACAGCTTCAGACTTCTGTCAGGTAAGTTGAGGAGGCTGAGGGTGCCTGGCTTGTTGGGGGCTGGATCAGACAGATGTTCCCTTGCTCCAAGGGGAATCCAGACAGGCACTGCAAACTATGCCCTTTGGTACAGAAGGATCTGACCACAGTGGGCCCAACTCCCTTTTGGCTACTGCACTAAGGTATCAGCTGATACTTTGTAAGGACCTGGAAGTAAAAGGTGAACCACCACCACAGTGAAAATTGCCCTGTCAAAATCTTGCTCTTAGTGTCATGCTTAATGTGGACCAGATAGCATGTGGCTTTCAGAAAGATTTGGTGCAAAAACTTGGTGCATTCATTAGTCATGAGATGCCTTCTGTTGGCCAAAAGTATCAAGCCAAGGAAGACAAGACAGTGGGTCTTGAAGGAGTTGAAGACTGGTATAAAAAATATCATGTAAAGCCCTGTTCTTTCTTATTCCCCATTGACCCGTGTGAAGGTGGAGAGCCTCTGGTTGCCTAGCAGAACTTCATGGTGTCTTGCTAAAGTATGTCAAATGGTCTGGAGCTAATCCCTGACTCCTGAGTTATGACTGAAATAAGCAGGAGCCCTGTGGGTAAAACAACTTCCACTTGCTCCAAGTCTGTGCACCCAAAACCAAGTGTACAGCTTTCCACCCAGGGCAGGAGACCAGTCTGGGAGCCCTGTAAGATTTTTCACAGGTGGGGCTTAACTCAAGTAAGAGACAAAAAGCCTGCAATACTCTTTGCAGTTTGTCAACACAAAACTTTACTGTTTCTCTTTAGTTTCTCTTTCTGAAGCATTGCATTTTTTCCTGTCTTTGTCAATCAAGAGATGGTGAGACCCAAGATACCAGAAAAGGCAAATTTAGAGAGTCTGATTTTTTTCACTCAGGTGAAGACTCCCTGTCTAAGATGCTGGACATGTTTGGTCTTCTGGCTACAATCAGCTTTCTCTGATATGGAAAGCAACACTGTAAGTACAGTATTTTCAGCAAGGAAATGATCATGAACCTCTACCTCCATGCTCCTGCTCTGGCTCTATGCCTGCAGTGTTCCCCGAAGTTCCCCAGATTTGAGTACAATGATGTAAAAGGAAGGGCTTTAGAAGAAAGGGGGTCCAAGAGCACTGGCCAATATTCAAGCATCACATTTTCCAAGCTCAAGACCAGGGTATCGCCATGAGCAAGAAATCAAGCAAAGGGGGCAGGAGACCCCTTTGAGATTTATTAGAAGCTCCCTGGTCATCCAAACAGATTCTGGGATGTGGAAAAAGGAACTGGCTGCGTGGGAGGGCTGAAGGAACAGTCAGAGTATGTGGGGATGTGACAAAGAAGGCCAAAGCCTATGGAGAATTAAATCTGACAAGGGATATGAAGGACAAAAAGAAGGGTTTCTAAAGTACATTAGCAGCAAAAGGAAAATTTAGGAAAATGTGGGGTTGCTGCTGAATCAGATGCATGTCCCGGTGACAGAAGACACAGAGAAGGCCCGGTTACTGAATGTCTCAGTTTTTAGTGCTGAAGTTGGGAATCCCAGACTTTGGAAGTAAGAGAGGAAGGGTGGAGAAAGGGAGACTTCCCCTTGGACTTAGAGGGCTGGGTTAGAGATTGGCTTGATAGACTTATGTCCCATAAACTTCTTTACATTGAGGATAGCAGAGCATTGGAATAGGCTCCCCAAGGAGGCCATGGAGTCTCCCTCTGGAGACCGTGCAAAGCCACCTGGACACATGCCTGTGTAGCTTGCTCTAGGTGACCCTGCCTTAGTAGGAGAACTGGACTAGCTGATCTCCAGAGGTCCCTTCCAACTGTGATTCTGTGATTTCCCAAAATGCTCGGTCACATGCTATAGCCAAATCTGAAAAGTTTCCTAGGGGTCTACTGGCCCCCCCAGTGCCAGGCAGAGAAGCACAGTCTGGAGGTGGCCCAGATCCACAGGCAATTAATAGTTTAGTCAATTTGGGTGACAATTTCACTTCAATTATGGCTCCTTAAGGCAAAACTTTTAGCCCTTACTGCTTTTGAGATTTCTCTTACAGCCATCACTGGAAATGTGATCTCATATTAATCTGCTTGCAAAATAGGCTCAGTGCTCCTCCCTTGAAGAGAGACAAACTGGGGGTCTGTTCCAGCCAAACCTTAAGCATACACTTAACTTTGTCATGCCTGTGCAGGGCCAGCTTGAATATATGATCCTGTAATGAGCAATCACAAAGCACAGTGGAGCTCTGGAAGTATGGACTGCTGAACTGCTCACTCCTACACAGTCAGGGAGCTGCACTGCATATTGGAGAACTAGAGCATACAGAATTAACTTCATCTTAATTCAGTCCCCAGAGTATGCCATAAAGTTCTCACTGGTAATACTGTCCTCTGAGGACATTATGACATGTCAACATAGTGACTATTTTCTCATCTGATGGCAATGACAAACTGCCATAATGCAAAGTATAAAAAATTCAGACTCTTCTTAGTTCTGGTAACTACCACGCCATCAGAAGATGAGATTTTATATCTTTATTAAGAGAAATGAAAAAAACTATTTACAGCATGCTAGCCAGTAAGATAAAAATGAACTAAAGTACCGACCAATCTACTACAATTTTCTTTAAAGCTACTTACATTCTAATCATAGCATCCCAAACTTAGCTTGTCAAGTTACTCTTCAAATCAAATGCAAGAGAAAAATCCATGCTTGGCTGTGCAACTATAAACCCAGCCAGTCTAGTAAAGTGAGAGTTACTCTTCCACGTACTTGGCAAATCTGGGAGCAGAATTTACCACTCGATGTAAATATTTCTGCATAGTTTGTTTAAAAAAAAAAAAAATCTTTCCTACTCCTCTCCCTGGCAGACTCTTAGAAAGTAGTAAATATGCAGATGGGCATAGTGATATATTTTGTATCAACATATTTTAAATGTGTGCATATGCATTAGCTATATAAATACATTCCCCAGGAAGTCTGCCAGTGGATGTACTACAAAGCCTTGTATGTTACATTTGGGTTTGCTTGTGCAGTAGCACAGCAGTGTCAGGAAGAACTGCTCTCGGCTTATTTGCTCTACAGCAGCTCACACTTACCCGCACAGCTTCCTGTTTCTCTCAGGATGTACAAAGGTGCTATATTTATATGCCATGAGTGTGTATGTAGTATACATATAAATATACAAATATATATACACACTTGCAAGAGTATGACTCATAGAATGCTTTGGGTGGGAACCACCAAAAGATCATGTAGTTCCAACTCCCTTGTCATGGGCAGGGATACCATTTATTAGACTAGGTTGCTCAGAGCTCCATTAACCCTGTCCTTGAACACCTCCTGGGAGGGAGCATCTGCAGGTTCTCTGGGTAGCCTGTTCCAGTGCCTCATCATCCTCACAGTAAAGATTTTTTCCTAACATCCAATCTAAACCTACTCTGTTTTAGTTTGAATTCATTCACCCTTGTCCTGTCACAATGTGCTCTTGTAAAAAGTCCTTCTCGTCTTTCTTGTAGGTTCCTTTAAAGTACTGAATGACCACAATTAAATAACCCCAAAGTCTTCACTTTTCAGACTGAACAAACCTAATTTTCTCAACCCTTCCTTGCAGAAGAGGTACTCTATTCCTCTAATTAACTTTGTGGTCCTCCTCTGGATTCAGTTGTCTTTTCTGCCCTGGGGACTCCAGAGGTGGATCCAGGTGAGGGTCTCACAAGAGCAGAGTAGATGGGCAGAATCCCCTTTCACAACCTGTTGGTCATGCTGTTTTTGATGCAGCTCAAAACACAACCTGTGCTGCCCAGCATCCCTGCTACTCCACTCCACTTGCAGTATCTGCCTCTGGTCCTGTCCCCTCTTCCTGCTTCTCCTGCTCTGTAGAAAAATTGCTGCACAAACAGATTCCTGAATGCAACTGGGGCAAGCAGGCCTTGCCCAAACTCTGGACAGACCAACTGGAGGTTGGAGACTAATGAAGGACAAAGAGGTAGGACATCTGCCTGCTGCCCTTGAGGTCCTGCTGTCCCCTTGTCTAAAAGATTTAACAGTGTCATGTTTCTTGCTGTGACTGGGCTCCTTTTCCGGTATCGGTATCACAAATGAGGCAAAGGGTATCGCACTTCTCTTACTATTTACATGAGCACTGACAGATGGGGGCAACGGAGGAAGCGGCTGCAGTGCTGTGGGTGGATATGTATGTGGGCTATCATTATCCATGCACTACAGAACCAAACAGATACTGTTGCAATGGAGCTATGAGAACCATGCTCTTCTACTTCATTGTGCAAAGAAAAACCACAACAAATACTGTAGTGGGAATGCAGCAAAAAGGCAACTTTGTATTTAATTCTAGACAAAAAAAATCAATTTGTTTTGCAATGATGATAAGCTAGAATGAGCATTATGCCATTTCTCCCCCCACCCCCAGCCCCTTCTTTAGAGCTACTATTTAGATGAGCTACAGTATTAAGAGAGAAGCTGCAAAGATGCTTGCTGCAAAAATAAAGGATGAAATAAAAAGTCAAGCATCCACATTTCCCCCAGCTGAAAATGAAGTTCTGAGGAAAGGGAGGAGGGAAAAGAAAAGGAACTTACCACGCTGCGAGTGAACTTTTCTAGAGAAGTTCTACGACCTTGCTCATTCTCTGGCTTAACAGGGAACGAAGAAGGGAGATAAAAATACAGAAAAAAACCCTTCAGCTTAAATGCAGTCTTTTAAAACAGCAGCAAAATATAAGGAAGCAGCAAGAAGAAAAAGTTGTTAAAAAATGTAAAAAGCAGAAATCAATGTTTGCAACAGCAAACATAAGAAATCAAAACGCCTTAAAGAATGAGAGACATCTCTACTTGTACTCTCAGAGAATGTCACTTTTCCCCTGTGAGTTTTTTGAATGGTCCATATATGTCTGTGCATTGCTGTGTCTTACAGCTGTTGGTATTGATTTCTTGTTCACTGAATTTTCCTTCTGTTACTGTTCAAGTGGGGACGCCTGATTCTGGTTAACATCTGCCAAACAGCTATCAGAGGCTCCCATCTTCTTGTGTAGAGAGATGAAAAAAACACAGTAGCTTTCGCAATATTAAAAAGCAATGTCTGAGTGGACACAGCACTGGAAGAAAACCACCACTGCACTCACTGCCAGTAAACCTATACTATTCTATTTATCCAAAGAGTAGAGGCATATTTCCAGTAAGTCAAAACACAAGACAGCATATGCATGTCTTTGCAAGACAACAGAAAGATACAGACAAGTTCGGGGCACTGATATTTTTGTACCTGGAGTACAGGACTATTCATATGCAAGAAGACATTCAATTGCACTGAGAAAACAAGTGTGTGCATCATGGCTTCATTAACATATCCCTGAGAAGGTTGCTCACTGCAGCGCTTCGTTCATTTGGCACAAGGGAGATCTAATCACCACTAACAAGGAAGAACTAAATAATTTATTGGCATGTTTGCTGGAATATCTAAGAGAGAAAAATAGTTATAGAGAAGAGAAGAAACTCAATGCTACAAAAGAAAGCTCACTGCAGTCAGGAAGCTGTGAGCACTGCAGATTTCCAGGAGAGACACTTATTTTAACGTGGTGAACCAGCAAAATGGGGGTGGTAAGATGGAAGTAAAACTGCCATGAAGGGAATAAGGAGCTACATGTAAAGGAAAACCACAGTAATGATGGTGCATCACAATGCACTGGAAACAAGCACTGCACTGGAGAGGCACCTACCTGACATACCATCTGTCACACATTCAGCTGCAGTAACAATCCCCAGAACAAAGGACCAATGCAAAAATCGATAGAGAAGACATAAAGAAGCCAAAACCATACCAGATAAATTGGATGAGAAGTTGTGTAGCTGAGTCTAGGCAAAGCCTTTTGAGTCTTCTGCACGTTTATCACAGCTTTCACTGTTCTCTGATATCTACAAGGTTAGTCTTAAGCATCTCATGGAGAAATTGGACAGATCGTCCCTGCTGCACCACCAAATATGAGACCAAAGTATAAGGCCCTTTTAAGACAAACAATATTTTTTATCCAGAAGAAAGAAACAAGCAACCTCCACACTTATAACCAATTGAGGAAGCCACAGAATCAGCTCTGATGTCCCAAAGTGCTATCAAAAGTGAAAGCTAGAGGCACATCATTTTAGCCCAGACAGAGAATGGAGCCAAGGCCTCAAAGCAAGTACCAAGGAATAAAGGAGCCTTCCTGGCTGGCAGGAAGGCAGTGATGTACCCAGTCCAGTGGAGTATTTATCATGCACTAATCCAAGGGTTAATTGCCTCTCTTTGGATGTGAGAGGAGAGGAAAGGCAAAAGAAACATCAGCCTCACTCTTTGTCTGAGTATTAGAGTCATACAAGTGCTCAGAGCATCACAGATTCCTTCTTGGAAGTAGCCTCAGTGGTGTCCCTACACCCCAAGACAGCAGAGGTGACAGAGAGGAGCTGCATTCCTGCCACTTCAGCTGGACACGTCCCAGGGAGCAGGACTGAGGAGAGCAGTGCCCAGCTGGGCACTGGGCCTCTATGCAGGTCTCCTGCAGGGGTGGTAAGACCCACCAGCAGCCAAGTTACAAACACAATTTGAGGAGAAAAAATACCTGAACAAAAGACTGAGTGTTCTGCAAGGCTCCTTAGGGGAGCAAGGCACTTGGGGTCTGCAGTATGACTGGAAAGTCAGTGTCTGACCCAGCTGCATTTTAAAGTGGAGCTCTGGTGTGCACTGGGGTCAGAAGAGAGTGAGCTGCTATATAGGCCACGTTGCACTCCTGCACTCCCTGTCAAAATTTAGAATCTGTTTTTTCTCCCAGCAAGGTGATGTATCTTCCCACCCAGCAAAAAGGCAGGATGGTGGTCTTCAAAGACGATGAGCTCCTTGTTGAGGTGCTGAGAGCTTGTCTGGTGCAGGGCTCCCCACACAAGGCTGTTTGCTGCCTACCACAGCTGAGGACGTGTGGGGAAGCAGCACACAGAACACTGACAGTGGCTCACAGAAGTGCCTTGCAAAGCACGGTCTGCAGTGCTTTGCACATTTGGCATGGTGGTGGCAGGCTGGGACCAGCTGGATGAGTGGAAAGCTCATCCCCATAGCATCCAGCTCTGAGTCAAAGCCTGACATTTTCTAGTGAAATAAAAAGCAGCTGAGGCAGGCTGGCTGCAGAGTGATGAGCTGGCTTGAGCAGTTTGAATGTCTGTGGGTGTGGGTGCTGGCTGCTCTGCTCGCTGGCTCTTCCTGTCTGCCTGCCCGTGTGGCTGGCTGCCTGCCGTGCAGGGAATGCCTGCCCACAGCTCTGCAGCTGGAGAGGCTGCCTTGCACACCAGATGAAGGAAATTTAAAAATAACAAAGTGCAAAAAAGAAATAAATAATTGAAAGACTGAATCACACTTATCCCAGTCCTGGGAACAGACCTGGGGTGTGGACCCTGGAGCCATTGCCTGCTGCAGCAGCCACAGCAGCCTTTGCACAAACATACACTGTGTATGCAAAAGGGCAAGGGCAGACAAACACATGTGCATGCCAGGTCATGCAGTCCTCCCAGGTGCAAAAGATGCAATCTTTGCCAGTAAATACACCAATGGTCTCCACCAGCTAATGGCAAAGGACATATGCATTTGGATCAAATATGAAACAACCATCTGATGAAAACCTCTCAGCCCAGGCAGGCAACAGAAAAATAGAGCTCACCACATAGATGCCATTCACTAATTATTGATTGGCTTCTCTGAATTTTCCTTTTTTTTTTTTTTTTAATAATTTACCCAGCCATCCAAACTTTAAGTTCCTTTGTGTAGATTCTGCTTGCATGGAAATTAAGTAGAAGAAAGCTTAAGAAAAACAGCTGACACTGACTATTAAAAGTAATTATGAGAAAATTGCTCAGCATCTTTATAACATTCAAGAGAAGTCCTGCCACTGAATCAAACTGGCCACGTGTGCCCTGATGGGACTGAGAAGGGGGCATAATCTGCAACAAAAACCTTCCTGGGCAATACAGAGCAGCTGGCAATAGGGTGTGTGGTTAAAAGCAATGCTTCAAAAGGTGTGTGCTGGAAATGGAGCCTGCTCCTCATGGCATGAATCTCCTAAGTATTCCCTTGCTGACACTTTTTGCCAGGGATCTGAAAAGGGCTAGGGAAATACATACAGAAACACAGTTTTCTGAACATAAGGTCTACAAAATTCTCTATCTCCCTCCCTCCATGGATTTATTTTGTTGGCTATTGAATCCTTTTTTTTTTGGTATGGCTTTGGGGTTTGAAGTGGGGTTTA
The DNA here is from genome assembly GCF_012460135.2 of Molothrus ater. Lineage (NCBI taxonomy): Eukaryota > Metazoa > Chordata > Aves > Passeriformes > Icteridae > Molothrus > Molothrus ater. The sequence goes on from NC_050483.2 coordinate 27,551,644, forward strand.
TTTTGAATTTTGTGAAAAATAATGTGTTCTGGAGGGAATGGGATCAGATGAAAATAAAGGATAATAATATCCCTGACCCTGGGTTCAGAAAAGGCCAGGAGCAGATCCCGGGCTTCTCAGGCAGTCACATCTACCTGTCCAAAGTGAGAAAGCAAAGGGCATGTACAGTGCTACCAAGTGGCCAGAGTATTTTGCATATATTGTGTGTTTATTTGAATAGGATCATGGTGAATTCACAATTCCCTGAACCAGCTGGAGAGCAAAACAATGCTCTAAACCAAGAAAATACCAACCTGCTCTTCCCTCAGTGCTCCAGGACTCACTCCCATGGCTTCACAGCCTGTCTGCATGACAGCTGTGGCTGTCTTTCCAGGATGCTTCCCTGCCTATGGGCAGGGCTGGGTGGTAGGAAGCCACCCCATCCCAGGCTGACATGAACACCAGCACTGTGACAGTTCAGCTGCCGCTTAAGTAATGCAGAGATGCCAACCAATGTCATTGTTTCACCTTTACAGTGAGTAATGGAAAGTACCTCGAGGTCTTTTCTGTTCCTTTCACTCCCTCCTCTGCACAAATAACTAGCAGAGCACGTGTCTGGCTGCTTCTTCACCATCAAAAAAAGTTCCTGTGCACTCACATCCCCTTCCATCATGCACTAGCTAATCTACAATGCCCTTTCCCCAGGGAATAAACCCCTGCTCTGCAGCCAAGTCACCCTGCCAAAATGCCTCCTTGCTTTGACTGAGGAGGTTTGTCGCAGCACTTGTCCTGACAGGTGGATCACTGCTGTCTAAGGACATCCAGCCACCATTTTGGCTACTGTGGAGAAGGGCTGGAGGGCCATGCAGTGGTGATTACCTGCTGTAAGTACCCCACAGCAAGGTGCATATCAGCAGAAACAGGAGCAGGTCAGTGCTTGACTCTGCTTAGCACCAGCAGGGCGTGTTGCATAGATGCACAAATAAAACGCAGCAAGTTGTTCGGGGATCTCAGCACATCCAGCCCTTCACTGCTGAGCCAGACACCTTCAGCAGATCCACGATTTCTACCTGCTGCAGAGAGGGGGCTGGGAATAGAGCCCCAGAGCTCCAGCTGGGCTGGGCACATGGCCTTTCCTCCTGAGGACAGGGCTGTGTTCTCATCTCTCCTCCAGCCTGGCAGGGAGGAGGCCTTCTGTTCAAGGCAAAACGCTGTACCCAGTTTTTCCCCTCTGCAGCTCACTGGTTCTAATCACACCCTTGCTGGAGGCCAACCTCATGCTCCCTGCTGAGCACCATGAATCTGCAGGATTCAGGCCAGTAATACTGTGGTTACTCGCAATAATGACACTGGGAAGAACAGAGAAAAAACATCTAAAACGGATTAACAAAATATGTATGTCTGGTCTGTACGCAGCCTATGTCTGCTGTCTTGCATCAGTTAGTGGTGTGAACAATATGTTCCCCTCATAATTCTGTCATTGTATCTCAATCCCAACCCAGAAGTTCTCTCTCCATTACTGTACTCCCAGAGCAAGCAGGGAAAGCTCTCACATCTGTGGTTATTGTATGGTGCGGAAGAAAGTAACTCTTCAAACTTACAGTATTTTACAAATACCAGAAACGTGAAGTATGTTTTGAAGCACTAATCAAGCTTTGGCATCTCTCTGCTGAGCAGGTCACTATTATTATTGCCCTTTGAAAAAGAGGAGGATATAGGGTGAACTTTTTTTTCCCCAAGCTCACACATGAAATTAAGTGGGGTAACCACGGAAAGCATACAGATTTTATGGTTCCCAGTTCTGTGCTCTAGCCACACAGTCTACCTTTCCCTTTTGCCTGCCCTCTCAGTGCGCCATAACCCAGTGCTGGAAGGCAAAAGATCCCAAATGACACAAACTTATTCACAAAACATTAATGTGGGAATCTGAAGCCGTAGCTAATTTGCTTAGTGCGGGCAACTATTTTTACCCCCGTCCATCATGCTGTGCTTCTGACAAAACTTATTTTCAGTTATGAAAGTAAGCTATGTCACATCAGTGTAGTATACAAGCCATGTGAGGATAATGACACTGGGGAAAGACAGGCCTCAGAGAGATGTACTCATCACAACTTAAAGAACTGCAGTGAATTTCTATTTACATCAGTAAATCCGTGACTTTTTTTGCAGGCTCTAAACCAAATTCTCCATCCATGCCGGCTCTGATGTGTCACTGGGTTCCTCTTTTCATTCCCTTGCTTTCTACCTATTTAGAGGAATTTCAAAAGGCTGCCTCTCAAAGCTGCACCAACCATCCTAAAGATAGGACCATGTAGTTCAGCGTACAGAAATGTCATGTTCTTTCTATCATCATCTCTGTACCTACTATTTCCAAAACATTCACTTGCCCAACACAGTGTAATGTGGTTGCAAAGAACTTTACCGACTCTGGAGTAACACCAACTCCCCTCCTGCATAATGTGCAGCTGCTGAACAGCACATCTGCACTGATTTACTCCTGCCTGTTTTGTGCCTTCATATGTTTACTTGTGCACCCACAGTTCTTTCTAAAAGAAACTTGATTCTTACTTTCACGGTTGCGTTAACGTGACACCAAAACCTGCTCCTGCGGCAGTTTGCAGGGGGATGAGGATGTCATGCTGACACATCCAGGGCTTGATCTGACAGCAAACAAGGATTGCAAAAAAATAAACCTTTGGTTTGAATGGGTTTGGCTGGGAGGAGAAAGCTCTCCTGGCTTTCAAGCACAAGTACCCTCATGTTTTCAATGGAGACTGGGGGGTAGGGGGGGCATAAGCTGCTGGGGGTAGGAAGATGGCAGAGGCTTTTATGGTTTATACCATCAGAAGACTTTGCCTTACACCCTCTTCATTCCCCAGTCTCTGAACTAAGTCAGGTCTAACCCTTCTAAATGTAAGCAGCACTGGTTTATGTTGTCTCAGACCAGACATTTTGAAACAGAAGGCTGACTGCTGCCCTCCACTACCTTTTGCTAATCCACCTGCCAGTAGTCTCAGGCACAGCAGACAGAGGGGCTTGTCTCCTTTTGTCACCATATGCATGCTTTTAGGCCACACAATGACAATCAGGACAAAAATACCACTGGGATTTCATTGTATTGTGCCGATGCAATGTAATTTGGCAGCACACAAAGAATGCAGCAGAAAAACAGCAGGGAAGATGGTGATGGGAAACCACACACTCAGGCTACAGGAGTCAGGAATCAGTTTATGTGCAGTCCTGGGAGCCAAATGCAAGTGGGACATACACACATGTACATAGCGTGCACATGCACACAGACACACACATAGAGCTATGGGAATTAATCAGGAGTTGCAGGAAGCATTTGAGCACAGCCACAAACACAGAAATCAGTAGCTTATCTCCTAGACCTCTTAGAACGAGGGGACTCGAGGACAGGAGTTGTAACCTTACATAACTATTCCTTTGCTACCCTGATCTGGAGGCTCCTGACAGAATCATGGTGCTGGGAGAGCTCATGCAGATACCAAAAAGGCTAAGAAGAGCTCAAACCCAGATTTCCTGTGAGACACTGTGGCTGGAATTTTTGATTACTACATGCATTGCAATTATTTCCTGTCTCTGAGGAAAAGGAAGCATCATTGGGGAGACAAAAGCACAGAAAAGGAGTATGGGAATTGCTGCAGAGAGATCTATAGGTAAGGCATCCAAAGGGAACATCACGTGAGACTAGGGAGGTAAAAACCTTTACAGGTGAATTTTGCATCAGTAATGAACAGATTGATGGGTTCTGCTTCTCAAATCACATACCATCTTTTCCATGAGAAGGAGGTAATACAATTTATATTGCCTACACTGAATTTGGGAGACAGCTGTGCAAGACAAACACCTTCCCATACTACTTTTACCTCGGGTCACCATGTTTTCCCCAAAACTCATGCTGAGGCTGTGCACATGGATGCCATGCCCCCAGTGAAGAAGATAAAAGTGCTCATTCCCTTCTTAAAGGAAAAAAAAGCAAACAATATTTTCACTTTCACACTAGCAGCAAGCAGCAGGCGAGAATCAAGACGTGCTAAGAGATGCAAGCATGTCCTTTCCAACAGATACCTTCTTCTTTGCCAGCAGTAAGTCCTGGTAAGCGTTCGAACGCAGAAAGCGCGCGTAGCTGTCACTCTTCATCAGCTTGTAAATGTGCTCCTGTGGGACAGGGGGAATGAGAGACAGAGAATTGTTATCAAACCTCATTTAAACATCACAGGAACTTAAAACACAGAGATTTGAAAGGAAGAGAGACTGATCAGAGTTCTAATTAAGTCTGCTGTTATTGATTATCTGTGTTGTGGTAGTGTACACAAGGTCCATCCTGGGACAGGACCCTGCTGTACCTGGAGCTGTATGAACACAAAACAGAGAGACAGCCCTCACCCCAAAGGCTGGCACACATTATTCACTCATCAGGATTATTCTGCAAAGATTGCAAGTCGCTGAAGTCCCCAGATGATAAGAAAGTGCCTACCCTGGAAAGAAGAAATAAACACCAGAAATTGTCTCATAGATTAGGTTTCATTTTACCAGCTACAGATACTTGAACAATCACTCAGCAATCCCTTTCTATTCATGGAGGGGAACTGATACTTGCACACATTTAATCTCTACTTTAGACATGCACTTAAGTAAGCCAACATGTTAATGTCCTGAAGAAGCCCATGTCTGTGATGACTATGAAGGGAAGTTACATGACTAGCTCCGATGTGCATGGCTACATCCTATGTATAAAGTTACATCGGGTGAGTCTCTCTCTTAGGGTCTTCTCTTAAGTCAAACTGCTGTTACCAGTTTGCTCTGAGAGCACTTACTATGTGTATCTTCAAATTTAAAAAGCGCTGTTTCATTGTAGCAGAACTTAATACATACCCTTTTCTAATTTCCTTGCTAAGCTTTACTTTCCTGCTGAGAATCCCTTAACACAGTCAGCTTTTCTCCTAGCTATCCCTGGATTTACAAAAGATATTATCCCAAACACCAGGAAAATAAAATCAAAATACTTTGACCAAATAATGACTGAGAACACACTAAAGGGCTCAAGAGAAAAACAGGCACCTTGGACCTTTCTCTTAGACTTTGCCCAAGGAAGCACTTTTATAGAGTCAATGAGCAGTTTTATCTATAGTGAATTATACAACGTGAAATATTCTCTCCAGCCCTAAAGCCATTGTATATGAAACTTTAGAAGAACCAAACCAGACAGAAGTCACATAGCTTATTTCAGTGTGTTAACAAGCCAAGCAGAATTCCCTTATCTTCACCATCACAGGTAATTAGCAATGACCTGTCTATACACAGTAGAACTGCTTAATCCAGCTTTCTTACCCTATTTGGTGTAGTCCTATGAGGGCCACTGGTTTTCCTTTGACACAGCATAAATGTATTCTTTGAGCTAAATCCTGTCATGGAACAATTTGTACTGGTTAATTTCCATACTTGCTTTTAGTCTTGACAGATCCTCATTTGTGCAGCACTATCTATCCAAAGGACAGCACAAGATTTTGCAATAGAATCGTTCATATAAAGCTATTTAGCAACTGTCACCCTTCTTGCTTCAGAAAAAACACATGGTAGGGCACAGTTTCATACTCCTCATGTACAGCATTTCCATGAGATTTGATATCCAGCTGTGGGACATTTGTTCTATTTATGCAGAACAGAATGAGCCAAGTACGCCCTAAGACAAGAAGAGGGAAAATAATGCACATCATGGATATGATCATCAAAAGGTTTGTATTCTCTCTTAAATACTTCAACTAGCATAAACTCAAGACTGTTGATTTAAAGCCAACCACACCTCAACCAGTTTGCCTGTACTACTACATCTTAAGGTTTCCAAGGACACTCCACGTCCTCCTAATAAGTTCTTTGTAACTACTTGGGAAACAAACCTACCTAACTGGTGCTTTTCCAGGACCATGAGGAGACTGATGAGTAAGTGGGGACTTTGTAGCCCATTAACAGTAAAGGGCCTGAGGGGTCTCCAGAGCCTTCATCCTCTTAGTGGTCCTCTTTACAGCAGCCAGTACATGCAGAGTGCTGGTGGGACAGGTGCAGAGGTGGGCAGGAAGGTCCTGTGGCTGAGCCAACATGGTGGGTGACAGGGATATTTATAACATTTTGCTAGATGTGATTAATTTTTTTACTGTCTTTGGGCTCCAAATGGTTTCTTTACCAGTGGTCAGACAACTGTGTCTGGTCTGAAACATGATGATAACGTTTTTGGAAAATAACTTCCAGTTTTCATTGCCACACAGACAGAAGCAAAGGACAACACATGAGGCTGACCATACGACCCACCTGTATGCCAGCAACAACTATCATTCTTGCTCATGTCAAGAGAACTTCATGTATTTGACCTTAAAACAGTATAAACTCAGTAACTGGTGGTCAGAAGGAGAAAAAAATGCTTTGATCCTGAGATGAAATAAACCACAAGCTGCCTTTTTAACTGAAGCCCTTCCCTGAAACAGGACTGTTGCACAGCCACAGCTCTGCTGCTACTGCAGTTAGCTGATTGGTATGAAGCATTTTCTCAGCTTTTCATATCTTGGAATCCCTAAACAACAACAGTGCTACCTTTCAGCTGATCACCACAGATATAATCAAACAGGGAATAAGTATTCCTAGGCTTTGAATGCTAATGAAGAAAGAAGGTTGGGCATAGGAGACATGATAGCTTCAGAAGCAAACTTTACTTTTTAATTGTAAAAATTCAAAGGGCCTGCTTTCAACAATCCCTAGACTGAAGGCATGAATGATACACTAGCAATTTAATTTACAACACTTCATTTCTGAAGCACCTACTGGAAATCTGAGCCAGTTGCTCAGATCAGCAAAGACTGCCTTCCAATTTGCAACAGTACAGGACAACTTGCATTGCTACAGTGAAAATCCCTACTGAGACTGCACCCTGAAGATTACTGCTAAAATTGTGGCTGTGGTGTGTGTCCAGCCCATTTACACAACAAATCCAGCTGCAGAATGGGAAAAGCCGGTGGCTAGAACATTTGTTTTGATTTGTAGCCTACTCTGTTCTTTGCCACTAAGCTATTTTCTCTTATGCATTCTAGAATCTGCAACTTCCTAGGGAGAACCTACAGCTAGTGTTTAGCAGCTCCTCATTCCATAAATACCTTGAAGGCTACTGGAGATCTAACAACTGATCATATTCTTCTGCAACAGGCAGAGGTGTGGGCTTGGATTTAGTTGCTCTGTGTAACATGTGCAAATTGTCTTGTCCTTCTCTGTCATGAATTTTTAGCTCACTTTGGATTATTGTAACCCACTGGTCTCTCACGTCGTATTTTACTGAGCAGCTGGGTTTTTTTCCACCTTTTTCTCACATGGTGGAAAGAAAGGACACCCACATTAAAGACTGAAATTTCCCAGTGCAATGTACTTTATAAACATGCACAATCTCCCTGACATTATGCGATAGTGCTGGTAAGAAGTTTGAGCTTTTCCATCCTTATACTGAGATAATTCTTAATTTTTTAAGTTTTGGTTTTTTTTTTAGGCTGATGAGCTCACTACTGCTGGTTCCCTAAATAGAAAAAGTAAATGCACTACCTGTGTAACTTTTAACAATGCAGCTGCAGACATTTTAGTCTCTTGCACTGTGAGCAGTCTGTCCAGAATTATCACTGCAACACTTCTTTACAAGTGCCATGGGAAGTTCCTGTGCCCCATCTGCAGAAGAGCAGGAGGACCATTTCTTCTAGGTGGTGTAGGCTCTCCCAGCCATTGCCATGTACCACTTCCAAAGTATGGCTCAGTCTCACAGCTCCCTGCTCCAGCAATCCTTTAGGGAGTTACATTGCAAATCCAAGGATTTAAAACAATCATCTAACAAAACTGCCCAAGTGATCTATTAAACCATTAAACAAGGTAGCTTATAAAACCAGATAAAAGGCAGGGAAAAAAAAGTCTTTAAAGATTTGGCCAGCAATTGACAGGCATCACGTGTCCCACTGGTCTCCCCTGCAGCCTTGCCAGCTCTTTCTGAGCGCTGAGCTGCCATCTCAGGCCACTGCAGTGGCAGCTGCAAGTGGAGACAGAGACTGACTTGATGTGTGTGAGGGAGCCCTGGCAAGCCGCCTTTTTGAGCTGACCAGTCACTCAGTCCCTCACACAGCACGCTGCTGATGAGTGCTGGCTGTACTGATACTACCCTGTGACAATGGGTGCACATTGGGAAATGTCAGTCTAACATGGAAAGTGACACAAGAACCTGCTTTTCTAAGTGCAGTGGATTTAATCTCCAGGAAGCAAACAAATCCCTTACAAGACTCCTGCAAGCAGAGTGGGTTTGCTATCAAATGTCCCCATGACTGTTGTTTCCCAGCTCTTGAACCATGGCAACAGAAGCAATGGGATCTGCTTGCATCTTGTCATGAGAAAAAAGCAGACCCTTATTTGTGTTTTATGCACCTGAATCACATGTCCTCCATGGTGGGGAACATAGGCAGTGGTCCTGGGGGCTGTCCAGCTTCACTGAGCATACTGTCTGTACATGGTCTTCTGTCATGAGAGTTACACTTCACACAACATAACCATTCTACTTGCCACAACCATTATATCATATAAAGAAGAAAAAACAGTACATTTAAAAGGGGGAAATGTTGTCCCTTCTAGAAAAAAAAAAAAGGAACCAATGAGATAAATCACAAAAAAATTTTCTTTTACAATTAAGTGAAACCAACAGGAAATCCCACCCCTGACAGCTGACAGCTTAAGTGCAGGGAAGTAAACCCTGATAAGGTTCGGCATCTCTTGGCTATTTTCCTTCCACAAGCTTTACCTTTGGAAAGAGATGAAGGACAGGCTTAGTAAATTATTCCTGACAAGAGGGGAAAGGGGGAGGAAAAAATAAAGTTTGCAGTCCAGATGGGAATATAGGAGGTGGCTGAGATAGCAGAAACCTTCTCAAAGCTGCACCTGCTCCAAATCAATGTGCTGCAATGTGATCTCAGGTCTCTCTTCCCCCTCTCAGTCAAAGCACAGTGACCCTGAGGAGGGCATGGCTGCCAGATAAGCAGAACATTGGGAACACTCAAGAAAAATGTGGGGAAAAAACCCGAATGATAAAAAAATAACATCTGACTTGCATAAGACACGTGGTAGATCCCAGGAATTACCTTCTCTGTTAAGAATGTTTCTTTTTAGCAGAAAATCTTGGTTCTTTCCTGTGATTTGTGTATATGAACCAAGAAGAGAATTGGTGGTTAAACATCCATTCCTAATTCCACTAGTATTTTACTCAACTTGATATTTTGTGACAGGCTTGAGATTATTTTGGAGTTATGAAGGCCAAGCACAATGTTCTCATGAACTCTGAACACCAGCTAGATTCCAGAAAGCCCTTAAATTTGACCTTGCTGATATAAATTTTTCCCTGTTTGTGCCTAAACACAACTGCAAACTTTAGGTGATGATGGGGAATAAGGAAATGGCCAATTCTTTGCTCACTTCAGGCACAGGTTTCCCATTTAGCACATTTATGGAACAGATCATCTTGGCTACCATTACACAGCATGTACAGAACAACCAAGTGATCAGGCCCAGCTAGCATGGGTATAGGAAAAGCACATCCTGCCTGACCAACCTGATCCCCTTTTATAGCCAGGTGACCTGCCTGGTGGATGAGGGAAAAGCTGTGGATTAAGTCAACCTGGACTTCAGCAAAGCCTTCAATACTGTCTCCCATGGCCTTCTCCTGGAGAAGCTGGCAGCCCTTGGTTTGGAGAGGTGCACTCTTTGATGGGTTAAAAACTATCAAAATGGCTGGGCTGAGAGAGTGGTGGTGAATGGAGTTACATCCTGGCAGTCAGTCACCAGTGGTGACCCCAGAGCTCAGTATTGGGGTCAGCCCTGTTTAACATCTTTATTGTTGATTGATGATTATTTATGATGAGGGGATCAAGTGCACCATCAGCAGGTTCACATATGACACTAAGCTGGGTGGAAGTGTTGATCTGCTGGAGGGCAGGAAGGCTCTGCAGAGGGATCTGGACAGGCAGGATCAACGAGCCAAGGCCAGTGGTAAGAGGTTCAGCGAGGTCAAGTGCCAGATCCTGCACTTGGGTCACAAAGACCCCATGCAGTGCTTTAGGCTGGGGGATGAGTGACTGGAAAGCTGGCCTGGTAGAAAAGGACCTGAGAGAGCTGGTCTGCAGTAGCTGAACATGAGCCAGAGTGTGCTCAGGTAGCCAAGAAGGCCAATGGCATCCTGGCCTGTAGCAGCAACAGCATGGCCAGCAGGACCAGGGCAGGGATTGTCCCTCTGTACTTGGTACTGATGAGGCCACACTTTGAGTCCTGTGTCCAGTTTTGAGCCCCTCACTGCAAGAAAGAAATTGAGGTGTTGGAGCATGTCCAGAGAAGGGCAATGAAAATGGTGATGAGTCTACAAAGTTACTCAGAAAAGGAGCAGCTGAAGGAGCTGGGATTGTTCAGCCTGGAGAAAAGGAGGCTCAGAGGAAACCTTATCACTCTACAACTGTCTGAAAGGATGATGTAGCCAGGTGGGGGTCAGCATCTTCTCCAACGCAGCTAGTGACAGAATGAGAAGAAATGGCCTCAAGCTATACTGGCAGAGGTTCAGGTTGGACATCAGGAATAATTTTTTTCAGTAAAGAGTGGTTAAGCAATGGAATGGGCTGTCCAGGGAGACAGTGGAGTCACCAGCCCTGGAAGTGTTCAAGAAATGAATGGAGGTGGCACTTAGTGCTGTGATTTAATTGACATGGTGGTGTTTGGTCAAAGCTTGTGCTTCATGATTTTTGGGGTATTTTCCCACCTTAATGATTCTATTCCACGATTTTTAGCTTATTTTGGGGAGTTTACACTAAGGCTAGATAGCTGTTGAGATGTACTTGAGCTGCAAGGATCCACTTTGCCTTTCATAAACTGGTCAGAAACTTTCTTGCTGTAGTTATCCCACTAACATCTGGATTCTTTTGGAGCACTCATTCACCCTGTCACCAACACGTGGTATTAACTAGTGAGAGCTGATTTGGAGACCCCTTTTGTATTGCAAGCGCACAGCCAAACCTCTGGCCAACTCCAAAGGAGATTTGCAGCATGTCTGACAAACCCATTAAAAGAAAAGGCCACAAGCAATGTAAAGCAGTAGATTAAACAACTAAATAAATAACACCATACTGCAATGAATGCTAATATTTGTGCCACCTGTATGCTTGGCACTGGGGAGGAATTTACGCTAGATTCACACTCGAGAGAGTGCTGCCTGAGTGAAGGCCTTGTGGCCTTTGCTGGAAGGATGGGAAGAGATGCCAGCTGAGAACCTGCCTGGAGTTTGTTTTTGGAAAAGCTGTCTCTATAGTACAAAGAGGACGTGGGAAGGAGAAAGCAGACGCTTCTGCAAGCACATGGTGTGTGACTGCTGCACCTTCCAATTAGACTTGGCAGCAGCCTAGTGCCTGCTGTCTGTCAGCACCCCTGCTCTGCACAGACATTTGTGGCAAAGGAGCTGAGGTTAACCCCTGTGCCAGCATAAACACATACTGCAGTCATCAAAACCTGCTATCCATGGGTTGTTAGAGATGTGTCCTGTTAATTCTGCTGTACTCTTCCCAGCTCATCCTCAAGAAACCTGTTTGACCAGCAGAACCCCCTACCACACCACCACCAGGATCTCCCAAAAAGCCAGAGAAAGGAAAGGACACCTACCCCTCTTTAGCAGTTGCTTGTGCCAAAACTGAATGCAACGCTTTTTAGGAGCAATTATGATCAATTGCATTCAACCTAAATGGTGGTGCTAAAATGCACTTCGGAAAAAGCAGTAAAAATTGCTGCATCAGCTCTGGAAGCTGAAGTAGCTGGTAGCAGGCACAGTTGAGATGAGCCAAACAGTGAAGAAGCTACAGAAGAGACCTTCACATTTGCCCTGATTGAACTTGATGGGAAAACACCAGTAGGGGTGAGAAAGCAGGGAAACACGTATTTTTTATTCTAATTCCCTTTAATGTTTCCAAATCCCCACTAAAAGCGCTTCTGGATCTGCTTATTCTGGTCTCTGCATTTAGGATTTCACTCTTCTCAAAAATGCTGTAGTGCCTGTTTGAGCTGCCTGCCTGCATGAACCAGGGTGAGCCCCTTCCCGGAGGCCGGCAGTGCTGCCATCTAGCAGGGCCAGGCGGGACTGGGTGCTCTGGCTGCTGCGGGACTGGGTGCTCTGGCCTGGATTTACAGTTGGAAAAGAAATGCTTCAGGTTGCTAAATGGCACATAAGGGTCTTGGTCAAGAGTGAATTGCTCTGGAAATCTTTTTTGCCAGTCTCAAGTACTCAAGGCACATAATTTAAATCAAGTTTTAGCTGGTGCATTTTCTTCACACTTAACCAAGTTGCTTTTACTACTAAGGGAAAAAAAGATGAATAAATATCCTGTAATATAGACTAACCTCCCTGCTAAGCTAAAAAGCATAATTTTTTTTCAGCCCACAAATGAAATTACACGGGGCTGAAGGCACAGGAATGTAAGAAAGAGCCTTACCAAGAGGGATAACTAAGCAATGAGAGTTCATTTTGAGTAATACAGAGAAATCCTTTGTTTAGCCCTGTAGATACATAGTTGGAAACACAATGTAAATATTTCATGGAGAAGCACATTGATAAAAGAAACACATAAATTTAGCAATGGTTCCTCTATAAATTGATGAGACAACTGGTTTGCTTCATATCTTCAAACACAAATGTGAGGGCAGAGCTGTTGAGGGTCAATAGCAGATGCAGTGCAGAGGACTAGAGGCAAAGGGCTGTTGTTGATTGCTGTGCAGTTAAGGGGTCAGCCTGGTACTGCAGGAGGATTTAGTCCTAAATATAGCAAGGGCTATCCTGGGAGACAAGAGTGGGCTGCCGGGAGTCTAACGCCATATGAGCAGCTTTAGGTTTTGAGAACAATGATCATGGCTAAGAGGCTGATTCTCTCAATATGGGCCAAATCCTGGCTACTGGCAAAAAGCCCAAGTGAGAAGGTTTTGCCTGGGAGGAGGGGACAACCTTCTGTAGTGTTCAGGAGACTGGCATTTCTTTTCCAAACAATACAATAGGTAGGAGTTACAGCAATGAAGATGAGGTTTTTCCCTCCTGTAGATGCTGTGGTACAGCTATGAGGTGTAACTAGTTAACCTTTTGGTCAACACCTTGACACCTGCAAGCTGTCAGCAACTTCCTCCTTGTTTGCTCCATGCAAAATCCTGCCAAAAAGCTGAATTGTACCAAGGAGAAGAACATGCAGAACCCCCTCACACAGCAGAAGGAAATTATATGTCAGTGGGACATTCTGTTCCATAGGAAATGGTGATAGAGCAGGATACAGCCCCACAGAAACAAGCAGAACACAGCTTCTGAGTAAAGGTGGCTATGGTGAGATAGAGAACACCAACCCTGCTTGGATGCCTACCTAGAGAACAAGTACTGGACAGATAAACAGTTTTCCATGCCTCATCAACGATATCTGCTGCTATAACATCTTGGGCTGCCATTAAGTGGTTGAACTCAAGATCTCAGAGTCCAAATGTATGTTGAAATCTTTTAACTGTTTGCCAGCAAATCCCATATTGACAGCCCCACATTCATACTTGCTGTGGGCTGAGCAGGGATATGAAATGCATTGCTGATAGATCTTCCCAGGGATTTTTTCTAAAATTTTTAATTAGGAGTGTGAACACTCAGGAAGGTAACAAGCCCTTAAAAAATTAAAGACCACGGTGTTCCTGCAGTGCATGGGTTTAGCAGGAAGAGACCATAACCTCAAAGTCCATGAGAAGTGGACTCCTGGAGTTCTGGCTTCTTGATGAGATGAAAGGACACACTTGCAAGCACTTTCACTCCCTATTTGGGAGAAAAGAAACAGTATCAGCAGCTTCCTGACCTTCATATGAAGAGGAAATTCTCTTGCTCTGGATCTGACATGCAGTAGTTTCTTGCTTTCAAGAAGCACAGTGAACACTACTGACACAAGAGTCCCAGAGTCTGAGTGCTGAATTCAATTTTTGAGCAAGCTAGAGACTTTCCCATGTAATCCATCTAAAGGTATTTTTTGGAGGTATGAAATGTCTGGCACTGAGGCACTGTTAATACTCATGCATGTAGTTTTAGACAGCTTGGCAGGATCAGCACCCTGAATAACAGGCAGACTATTGTCCTGTGGGAATATGCTGACTGTTCTTGTTACCCCATTTCCCATGATCTTTCATTTGAAGAGATCTGTTGGCTTCTGTCACTGTGTCTGCAAGGAGAGGGGTGACTTGTGACTTTATCCTGGCCCTTTTTCTGCTCGTGTGTGACAGAAGGACATTAGCGTAGACAGTATTTTGATCCCTGATGCCTTCAGAGACAGAAAGGGAACAGCAAGACAAAGGCTGGATGGTAGATGTTAACATGACTGCTAAACTACAAATTAAAATGGAAGGCAGAAGATAAAAGAAGTACTTTCTGATGTGTGGCGCATCTGTACATTTAAAAAAAACTCCCAACAAAGCAAAACAGGAAAATAACAACACAGAGTATCTGCTCCTATATATAAACCTCTGCTTCAAGTTTTTTGTTTCCTGCTTTCCACAGTACCAGGCACAGCAGCGTAAGCCTCCACCATCCCTTTCTATTTTTGCTCCAGACATCTAACTACTCTTCTGGCTGTATTTGTGGGGCTCTTGATTTTAGATTCCTTTTTAGGTTGCTTTGTGAAATCCACGAGGGCAGGAGCTTGCACTTTTGCTTCTAATTGTAATATACACACAACAGTGAGACTCTGTGTGTTTTCTGCAGTCACCATAACCCAAATACAAGGAAGAGAACCAGAGTGCAGTGAAAGGAACAATTTTTTCCTCCAGTCCCTCAGAATCAAAGAAGGAGAAGGGAATAAAGGTCAAGTCCTTGTGCAGTCCCTAACCTCCACAGGAAGGTGCAGGCTGTCAAAAGCCCCCAGGACCTCTGGAGCTGATGTCATGTACTATGATGTCATGTAGCAGTGCTTTCAATTCCCCACAGCACAGGCTCAATGTCTCTGAGCAGCATTGGTTCAGGTGGACTTGATCCCCTCTTAGAGGCAGAGCACCTTGGTCTGCCCTGTGTCCCCTTGCTGGCTGCCTGCACTGCTAACCAACCCTTAGTCATTGTCCTTTACATGCATGCACGTAACTTGGGTGACTGCACAAAACTTTAAGAAAATAGGAATTATGCTTCTCCAAGTTCTTACATGAAAGACGATACAGATACACAATGAATGATTATTTTCTCATCTTCCTCCCATGCTGTGATTTTGCTCCAGACCTACAAAAGGAATTCTCTATGCCCACTGAATAGACACCAGGACTTTTACATCCTGCGCATGCTTGAAAACACAAAGTTATGAGAAGTCCTCCCTCCTTTTCCCTTCTTGGTAAAAAATAACATTTCACTTCCAAGAGATCCTTGCTTAAACTTGGGAGTTTGGTTTTGAATTCAACAGGATCCTGTCAAATTCTCTCAGCACCTTGAGCTTCCTGATACAACCAGAATGCGAACTGACACTGACCACTGATGAATCCTGCAAGGACTTGTATCTCTGTCACAGTCCAGAACAAACTGAACTACACATGAGGCAGCTGAGAGCAAGAACTGGGCTCAAATCTCAAGATTAGATTTAAGGAAGAAAGTTTGTACAATAAAGATAATGAAACTCTGGCCAAGATTGTCCAGAGAGGTGGTGGATCCATATCTTTGGAAACATTCAAGGTCAAGTTGAACAGGGCTCTGAGAAACCTGATCTAGTTAAAGATCTACCCTGCTCATTTCAGGGGAGCTGGACTAGATGAACTTTAAAGGTGCCTTCTGTCCCAAATTATTCTATGTTTGAAATCTGGGACAGGTAAATTTCTGGTTTGAGCTGCCTGGAATTGAGCATTATGGTCTAAATCTGCTCTGGAATTAGCCAAGGATCTGAAAAGAACAGCTAAAATTCCTAACAGAGCCTGGATTAGAACTGAATTTCCCTGAATTATCTTCATAGAAACAACAGCTGGTTAGTTCAGGTAAATGAATGTCAATCTAATACTCTATTTTATTTATTAAAGAGTAAAAATCAAAAAAGAAAACAGGAAAGGAATTCCAAAGCCAACTGTGTGGCTTACCTGGCTCTGGTACACCTACTCTGAAGTCTACTAGTAAATGTAGACTAAATGACCCTACAAACATTACTGTGAAGAAACACAATGCATCCTGGTGATACTAGCTCCCAACACCAAGGGACAGAGGAAGGGATTAAAGATTTTCTGAAGGCAGAAAGACATTTCAGAGGAGGCAAGGAGATGCTTGATGGGGGTAGTGGAAGAATGGTTAAAAAACTAATAACATGTACAGATAAGCCATAATTGTCACACTCACAGCTCTGTGCTCCCATTTAAAGATGAATTACTTTGGCTGTCAGCAGCTTCATTAGCCAAAAGAGGCCATTCAGATGGACCCAAACCTATTTACTTTCTAGAGCTGGTGGTGCCTGCTTCATATTGCAGGGCCCCACATTGGTTGTTCAATGATGCTGATAACTCCTGTGGGAGCTTACATCCTGCTAAGTACTTCACTGTTTAATTGAACTGACCTTTCCTGACGATGCCCCTTGTATTAAAAGCTGCTTTGCTCCCCAGTGAAAATGGTTTGATAATCATAATATTTTACTCAGAGGACAGTTGTTTAAGAGCAGAAAATAATCAGCTAAATTGGTAGGCTCCCCTCCGGAGGGGCCCAGGACTAAAATGACAGAAGGTGCTGCGGATCAAGATAGCTGGCAGAGCTGATGATGAGGACAGAGCTCGGAGCAGCACTGGGCTGCTCAAGGGCAGAGACACCAACAAACTGGACAGCTGGGGAGGGGAGTGCAGGCTGAGCCAGCACTGCACACTCTGCTCAGAGCTGAGATGTGCTGGCACAGTTTGAGCTGGGCATGGGGTGGGCGATGGCACCTGCGGGAGCCACAGCAGGAGAAGCAACTCCATGCAAGCCCAGCAGTGCAGGACTGTGGAGTGCAGCAGCACTGAGGGACACAGTATCTCAAGCTGAGATGGGGAAATGGCACAACACTTGCTTCTGTGGAACAGAAATCCGTCTCAGAGAGAGGTCTGTCTGAAATAATAAATGCACACCAAATTCAGGTTTGGTTTAGGAGCGCTTTGGGGACTGAGATTTGAAGCTGAGATTTTCTTGAACAGAGGACCCATTTACTTTCAGACCATGACTGGCCTAGGGACAAAGAGGTTTGAAGTGAGAGGAATGTTTGCCAAAAGCCTTTTTTCTCCCTGTTTTTATCCAGGCTAGTTGCCTTACCAGATGGTTGAGCAGCATCTGGGAGAGCTCTTTGGGGCTGGGAGCCAAGGGTGTGCAAAGAAGCACATCAATGTAGACTGTTAAGCACCCGATAACAAATGATGCTTTGATTTCAACTTCCAGTTATAAAGCATTGCTACACCTTGCCTTTCCCAAGTACAGCAATGTGTCCATTTCCAGTGGTTTTTATACAGAATTGGCATTTTGTGGATCTCTCAAGTCACAACTAGAGTGCCACATCACTTTCTCCTATTCTTCCATTGCAGGAGTATCAAACTAATTTTCTCAGATCAGCCAACACTCTTCCTTCCTTGTAGTGGCTCAGACCTGCAGGCACTCAAAGAATGTGCTGTTGAGTAAACTAAATTTTTTCTTGTTCTTTACTTACAAGGACATTTCAGTTGTTTTCCTCTTTGTGCTAAAGCTACTGAGGACAGGACAACACTCGTATTTTCTCCTCCCACAGAGGGTGTTTTGATTAGCTGTATCTGGTTGAGTCCCTAGGAATGTGGGATGTGTGGGAGCTCCCATGGACTCCTGGTGCCAGGGTGCTGAGATAAGGCAGCTGCTGCAGATTCATGGATGAGCCTTTGCAGTGGCAGGGCTGACCTGTGAGAAACACCATGGCAGGTCCTGGGAGATTTACTGCACCCTGGGGCCATCTGCATTGGCTCCCATGAAGTGGATGTGCAAACAAAAACTTCCCTTCTCCAGGATGAGCCAGAAAAAAACTCTACCAGGGCACTGCACCCTTCAGCAAAGTCCTGCTTTTTCCTGCTTGTGTTAGAACACCTTCTCAGCTATCCTTTCAAGCAGTCACAAACAGCTTGCTTTGCCTTTGGAGAGCTACAAGAAGCCCACTGCCCAAGAAGGTAACTGGGTTCACCTTCCACATTGTGCTATCCTCTCTTGAGGATTCAATAGATTCAATCTCCAAGATAACCATAGCTGGCCCTTGAAGGTCTACCCTTGCCTCATATTTCTGTGTCCATGAACCACAACAGATGAATTGAAGAGATCTGTCAGTGCAAAAATCCACTAAATAAAATTAACCCAAGGAGCTAAAATTGCAATCTAACTGCCAGGGCTCCAGCTTGATTTTATCAACTCTCCTTTGAATGGCAATTACATTGTGAACTGATCAGTTCAAGGCTAAATCTTCTGTGTCTTCTTCTAATTAAATACTCATCATCTAAATATTCGTCTTACTCTTAGTACTTCTACTTATCAATTTAATCAATTCCCCCATTACTCACCTATCTACTTTAGCCTGCATTTTGCCATCATCATTTTTTTTCAGGTGATGCATGCAGTTCTTTTTCACTACAACTGCCAAGCAAAGAATACATCTTATCCAGAATGTCTTCACACTCCTGTATCTCTCAGCTTTAGACAGGGCATTTAAGTTGCCTGATATTCACAGGGGACTGCCCTGAAACTTCGTGCACATTCCTTCTCTGCTGGCCCCAAGGAGCAAGACTGCATTCAGGAAAATAGAGTATTTGACTCTGGTTTGAAAAATTCATTGCCTAACCTTGTATAAGTGGTCCAAAACATCTCCCCTGAGATGAAAGTATTTTGTTAGTGGAGCATTTTGAAGAATTGCTTTTGAATGCCAATTAAAAAAATCCCCAAACCCAGGAATTCTTTTCATTTGCTGCTGGTTTTACTACATCTCGTGATAAAAATGATTATGAGGAGGATATATTTTCATTGTGTCCCTAGTAATATTTGCCAAATGATCCCTTCTTCATTTTTCTTTTTTAAAAATTAGAAAATTATATTTTCACTTTCCAGAAGGTTATGCAGCTTTACCCTTGCTTATAGCAGTTTTTCTCAAATTATTTGTTTTCCTCAAGGCATTTTCCATGTACAGTTTATCTGTAAAAATTTCCCTGATAAATCTGGAGCCTTAGGAGGGAAGGATTAAGCTCACTGCATTGCCTACTGTCCCATCATTACTCTAAGGTATTGTCTGGTGGACAAATTTCTAGCTGTGTTGGAGGGAGCTGCTGCATTTGGGGTTTGGCAGGGGGATATAATTAGGTATAAATAAATAAAATATAGAAAAAAAGTGTATTAGCCAGGGTTTTGATCTGACATTGGCCATTCTGTAAATATGGCAGACTTTGATGACAGGTAGCACAGACAGACAAGCTGAACTGTATAGCACTTTTTCACCTGTGCTTTCTCTGAGACATGGCTCCAGCTTGCAGCACCTTGCAGACTTGTAGATTTTGGAACATTTGTTCCCAGAGGAGCCTTAGCCTGTTATAACAGATAGATTCAATGAAAATATCATTTACCCAGCTTGAATAGATATCCTCAAAGTCACTTCAAACTGTGCATCTCCTTTTTCTTACAAGTGAGTAGTGACAATGTGATAGTAGAATATCACATTAAAACTGAGAATTTCATTAGCAGTAGTTCCATAAAACCAAAAACTAACCTGTGCATCTTCATATGTATATCTCCCTGGGTCTTTGACATTTTGGCTTGTTTTTTCATAGCTGTGGGAATCCAGGTTAATAGCACTTTGGGCCCCAGGAGCTAGAAACTCTTGCCAGATTTCTTCCACTCTTGTGGTCACATCCTGTAAAGGTCGTTTCTTGAGATCTTGGACAGCCAACCAAAACCTGTACTAGGCAAAAATTAAAAGGGTAGAGAAGAGAAAAAGATAGAAATCTAGGTAAGATTTTGGGAATAAGCCTAGGCAGAGCCCTAAAATAGACACAGAACCTAATCCTGCATCTATCAGAATTCACAGAAGACTCTCCATGTAAGCATGATTCCAAGGGGATGTACTTTACATCAACCCCTTATATTTTGGCTAAGACCAGAACACTGACCTTAAGAAGTGATACATTCTTATTCCACTGCCCCTGCAGAAGTGTCAGATTAGGTAGGCAAACAGGAAACCTCCAGAGCTATGCAGCTGGAGGAGAGGAGTAGGCTCTGCCTCCCACAGCCCCACTGCAATGTGCTGGTCATTCTTGCCTGCAGGACTGGTCATCCACAGGGGATTAAAATGAAGAACAAACTTAACATTCATATCATTTCCAGTGTGAAGTTGTAGCAATGCCACTTAGAGATTTTTTTTTTACTTGTAGACTGACCAGCATTCAGATGGATGCCATGAGAAAAGATGACTCTTGTCATGCCATACTCCAATTTTACAGGGGTATTTTCTTGACTAGGCTATGCTTACAGACTAAAGTAAGTTCATAAATACTGAGAAGATAATCCCCTTGATGACTAAGGACATAATCCATATCTTGATCTGTGAAAACAAAGACCACAGAATATTTTGCAAGAGTGACATGCATGTCTTTTGTCTTTTATCCTAGGAAAAAGAAAAGACTTTTTTTGGTGGTGCTAGTTTAATTTATTGCTGAAAGAGGTGTGCTCTTTCAGGTGCTTAATTCAGAAGATGCATGGTGCCCAGTAGCCTTTTATTTTGGTCAACTCTATCTTCCAACAAGAAGGCATCCCTGAAGGGTATCTGCCCTGAGTACCTGGGCCCTGCAACCTAGTTGAACAAGCACAATAGTGCTCCACAGGGAGTGCTGAGGGCTACGGGGCAAACAGGTACTGAAGGCACCTTTGCAGCCACCTGCAATAGCCAGCTCTTTCCTACCCCCTGGCAAAGGTGCCCATTGTCCAGGTTGACAAGGAGGGCGGGGTTCACCTTGGCTGTCCCTGCCCTGCACTGCTCTTATACACTCTCTCTGCTGGGCAGACTGTGCAGAGGGGACAGGGAATGTCTGGGTCACTGCTTGTTCAGGGCATCTGCAAGAGCTGCACAACTTGAAAAATCCTGTGTCTCCCTTATAAACCAGTTGAACTGCAACTGAAGTCCTGATTTCTCACCCCAAATGATTCAGTGGTTTCAGTGTGCTGCCACTAAGGCAAATATTCCTCCATGGTGGAAGGAGGAAGATAGAGTCTGTCCCAAACAAAAATCCCAATGGCAGTGAGGGTGGGTGGAGGAGACAACAGCCTGGTGACTCCTGTGCTGTTCCTCACTCTAGCTTCCTTAATGGCTGCGGGCAGTATCTAAACACCCTGGAATCAGTGGTGTTATTGCAAACAAATGAGGCTGCTACCCCATTTAGCCTGGTATCCTAACTGCAATAGAGGCAAACAGTCAGTTTGGGGGGGAAAATGACATCCACACTACATGCAAGGCCAGGCTAAATCCTCCTTGCCTGTCTGCTGCTTCTTTCCGACCATCAGGGGGCATCATGCCACAGCCCTGACTGACCCAAGCCACTTGACGATATTCCTTCCTATGGCTTTTCCATTTCCTTGACAGGCTCATTAAAACAGACTGGGGGACACTCCAACACTACATTAGTACCTTTGGAGTCACATACTTGTGGTTCTAACAAGGTGACATTTGATTTTATGAACTGAAATAGAGTATCTGGGGTTGGTGGAGGAGTGTGTATGGTTGGTCCTTTTCCATCTTTGAGAGTTTAGTGCACCTGATATCCTGCCTTGTCATTTGAGCAGTGACATCCCCACTTATCACACGCATGCAGAGAGTAAAGGGTGGCACTCACAGCACAGTAATCTGATGCCATATGTGGTTTCTGTTATTTGAAAATACTTTAGCATTCAATTTCAGATGTAATAGAAACATGTGAATGCAGAAAAGGCATAGGAAGAAAAGATGCTAATCATTCCAGAGTAGCTGGGACACTTCAGACAAACATTTGGCTAGAGAGAACCTTTTCTTCTGGCTTATCTTCTGACCCTGGAGCCGGGGAGGCAGGCTGGGAAAGCACGCTTGTGAGAGAGCTGGGAACGTTGTGAAGTGACAGCTTGCCAGAACAGGAGCACCATCCATTTTAATAACCATTTGGCTCAATCTGAAAACCAACCAACCAGACCAACCTGACAGTAACAAGAACAAGCTCTTTTTACTGCAAGCAATTGTGAATTCGTGCCCAAGGCTGGATGTCCTCTTCAAGGGAAAGGGGAGTTTTGTCTTGGTAAAAATTTCAAAGCTATTCACTATAGCTGGCATCTAAAAATCAAGCAACATCAAAGAGGGGTATCCAGCCCCACAGCTTAAACTCCAAGGCAAATTCTTTGCCATGAGGAATCAACCTGAAGCCAACACATAAGCAGGGTTTCCTATGGGATTTATAGCATTTACAAAAGAGAAGCAGGTATTTCTACTAAGGAAAGGAGCCGACATACAATGACTGTGCTGGAAATTCTGCTCAATTATAAAGTGCAAATGCACTCCCTGAATCCTGCAATTTCTGAAGCACAAGCACAGCCCCAAGTTCACAAGGAGTCAGGTGAAAATTCTGCATTGCCTCCTCTCTTTCTGTAGGAGACAGATGTCCAGTGGACACCTTTGCACAGGGCAGGGGAGAAGGGAGATGTCCTTGTGTGTCTCTCCACAGGTGCCCTTTAAGCAGAGCAGGACTGGCACAGGGACTGTCTGCACAGAGGGAGCAGCAGCAGCATTGATCACAGGTTCTTTGTCCTTTATAAAACAGCATGAAAGGACTGGAGAAGGCTGATAATATGGTGTCCTAAAGTGTTGTCAGTGGCAAAAACCATTTCAGCCTCATCCAGCTTGTAATTAAACTGCTGTCACTTGCAGAAGATATCCCACAATGGCATTTATCCTCCACAGCTCCCCCGAGGCACAGAGAGCTCCTGGACCTCTGCTGTGCACTCTGCCTCCCTGCAGGGCACTGCAGAGGTGTTTAGTCACTGCAGTTCAAAGATGTCCCCCAGTGAAAAGGCTGCTAAGGAAGGACAGCGTGAGTAGTGGGGGAGTGGCTGCTTCTGAGGGACACTGTAAAACAAAAATTGATTTTAAATCCTGATCAGGAGGCAAAATATGGATGACTCCAGAAACTGAGGAACAACAGTCAAAATAAGGGCAGTGTTGTATCCCCAACTTGCGGGTGGACACAACACCCCTAGCTGGACAGTGAATTCATCAAGTGACTATCTGAGGTCAGAATCCAAGCTTCTCTCCTTGCCTCAGTGGTTCCATGCCAGTATCCTATGCCCCTCCGGTCTCATATCTCTAACCATTCACAAACCATCTTCCATTCACCAAGAACTAACTTTGAACATCTCAGCCAGAAATGAATGAAAGCAATTGATAAAAATCAAAATGCAGTTCAGACAGGGGCAGCATTCACATCTTTGTGTTGTTTAGTGGTCAGATCCTAGGCGTGGTGAGCTTGGCATGGCCAAGACAAACAAAAATCTCTCTTTGGTGAGCAAGCTGGGGTCTGGCAGATGCTGCAAAGCTGCACGGTGGGGCACTGGGGACCTGCCAAAGAGACCGCAATGTCGTTGGGGACGGGGCAAGCGTCCCGCAGGCCTCCCCTCCCCTCCCCCGCGGTGCACGCCGGCGTTCTCGGTGCAAGTCCCTCCTTCTGCTGCAATTCCTTTCAGTGCTGTGGGGCAGGACAGCCCTTTTGTCGCTGCCGCGGAGCAGCGCCCGCCGGCCGTGCGCAGCGCCCGCCGAGAGGCCCTGCCCGGGCCCGCTGAGGGGCCCGCGCAGCGCGGGGCGATGGCGCCGCCTGCCGGCACCATCCGCCCCATCCCGGCTCTGCCCCGCACAGCTCGGCACTGTCCCGCATCATCCCGGCACTGCCCCGCACCATCCCGGCGCTGCCCGCCCCATCCCGGCACTGCCCGCACCATCCCGGCACTGCCCCGCACCATCCTCCTCGCACCATCCCGGCACTGCCCGCACCATCCCGGCACTGTCCCGCACCATCCCGGCACTGCCCCGCACCATCCCGGCACTGCCCGCACCCCGCTTGGCCCTCCAGCTCTGGCACTGCCTCGGAACTGCTGGGGGAACGTTCTTAATTTAGGGAACACGGGGCTTTGGGGCGGCTCGGTGTGTTTACTGCATATATGAGCTCTCCTCACTGCCTGAACTTCACCTTTCCTGATGAAAACTGGGCGGAGGGGGGGAACCTGGCAACAAGTTTCAACCATTAGGAGTCATGTAAGCTATAAACACTTTCTGCGGGTAGAACTCCTTTCCCGCGATCTCCATGTTCAACATATGCTCACAAGCAATAAGGCCCAGGGCGCCTGCATCCATGCATTGCCAGCTCCACAGTGCATTCCCACAAAGTGTCATGTGCTTCCCACTGAGGTCTATAAACAGGTGTGCAGCCTCCTTTCCCTTCGGGTGAAATTCCCATGTTCTACATTCCCACCTTGCTGTTTCCAGCTGACACTCTTAAAAGTTAGGGGGGAAAAAAATTCAATCCACCAGCTAAATTAACATCTCAGCAATCTCAAGATGTCTCAGAAGGTTCCCAGGTCACAAAAAACGTATAATAACTTTCTGATGCCCTTTCTGTTCTTATCCTTTCTTATTAATTTTGTTTTAAATTTGGCATTTTGTCAGCTATATTTTGGGTACTTCAAAAATTACCCAAGTCAAAACAAATTATAGATGAAAGATAACAACAGAGAGGAGAAAGAAAACAGAGCAAGGAAAAGAGTTAAAATAAAAACAGAGAGAAATATACCCAACTGACTGTCTTTCCTGCTCCCACATAAATAATGGACAGCCAATAAATAAGTTACAGGGCTCAGCCAAGCCCAGGAGACTGGTGGACAAGATCCTGCAAGTTTATTAGAACACAGACACACAGCTGGAAGGTGATCTGGGAGGTCATCGAGTCTCATCTGCTGCTATCTCTGGCAGTGCCTCACCCAAGGCCCCCACCGGGACCAATTTTTCTCAGCTAGGAAGAGATGGAAATACCCCACCACCATCAGCCCTGTGATTTGGGACTCGCACCACAAGGTATGAGAGCTGAATTTGGTCCCCTTGCTGTATTGCTGAATTACATTCATTTTAAGGCATTCTCAAGCACACACTTCACAAAATCTTTTCTAGTGGTACCATGAATTTCTAGGTTTTCCAGCAGTCAATTTCTCAGATCTGCCTTAAATTCAACATATTATCTGCCTTAAATTCAACAGTTTATAGGGCTCCAGCCAATGTTAATCTTAAGGATAGTCCCAAGATCCTACTCGCACTCCCAAGAGATAATACATCTCTGCTGCAACAGTTCCAAGATCTCTGTTCTGATCTTCCCAGTTCCAAGTTACTGGGAAGAGAGTTCAGAGAAGATTAACTTTTGTTAATCTGTATGTTACTTTTCTACCAAGGTGCTAAGTGCTGTGCTCTCAGAAAATTTCTTACACCTTCCCAGGGTTTGGGTGGGATGTGTGTCATTTTACTGTAGCTGTCTGCCATGCACTCATTTGAATCAGTCTCTCCAGGTTTATGATAACAACAGATGGATGCTTTCTAGTGTAATTTAGGTGCTTTTAGTTTTGTTTCCACTTAAAGCTGAAACAAATCCTTCTCAGGTGATTCACTGACTCCTCTTCAGCTTCTCTTCTCTCTCTCTGAAAGATATTTCATAAAAAGAAAGCATATGCTTCTGAGCTGTTGACTTACGTGAGGCAGATCCCAACTTTGCTGTTGAGTGTAACTTGGATTTTGTTTGCATGCGTAAGCATCGAGTTGCTTTCTTTTTTTGGTACATATTCCTAGAGAGAATTAAGGAGCTTTCTCTGCCTCACCTGAACCCTTCTTCTCTCTAGTATCACTGCTAATAATTCACTCTATTCCAGTTTTTTCATTAATATTTCTGCCTTTGCATCCTTTTATTTAAGGCTTTAAGCAGGCTTGCTAATGTATCCAATATGAGATAAGAATACCACGTTAAGGCAATACCATCATAATGATACCATAAGAATGATAGCAAAGTTCCCATACTAAGAATCATGCCAATGTCTTCCACAAAGGAGGCAGGATTTAACCTGCCTATGCCAGCCCACTGATTTTGCCAGTTCCCTTCACTACATCTCAAAATCAAAGAGAATGTGCATCAGCAGGAGGAGCAGCTCCAACTGACCAAGGTAGGTACAAGTTTGCCTCCTCATAATCAAGCTTTCTCCATTTGTTGGAGTAGGATGAACATGGGGGACAGACGTTAGTCATAAAACCTGCTGGATTTCATCAGCACAACTCCAGATTAATTTCAGAGCACTAATTTGAAGAGTATTTTAATACAGTATATTAATTTTGCACTTCATCACTACAATTTAATTGCAAATGAGTGCTGCTGTACATAACTGCAGTAAGCATATGCAAGTTCAATACCTGCTTAGCAATAAAATTTCAAGCTCATTTGTGTAATTAGTAACACTCTCTTGTTTTCTTTAAGGTTATCTTTCGGATTTTTCAAAACAATAAAGTGCATTGAGTTTTCACTGTTTTGCTGCTGGCATGCTTTCTGTACTTCTCCTTGGACAGGGAAACCTGATAAATAGGATGGTAAGTTCCAATGTCATTAAAAATTACTTTCTGGGGAATTCCTCTTTCCGGTCTTGCAGGTTAGCCAACTGCAGTACAGTGACAATTGTTCACATACTTTAGTAATGTATTTTATTTTCTAAGTGAAATAGAATGAAAAAGCCATAACTAAAAAAGGCAGTGCAGTCAGGTTCTTATCTGCTGTAAAAATAGAGAACATCAAGCCTGCTCACTACGACCACAGGCCAAAGCTGGACTGACTGTGTGATCACTGACAGCAGATTTCCTCAGCCCAAGAGCAGGCACAGTTCTGTCAGTGAACCTGCAAGCTTCTCTGGCCTTCCCTGCAAATGCTCACTTAGCCTTCTGGAAAATGACTGCCCCAAAAAAACCCCACAAGAACCTGTCCCTTTACCCATCCTTGTGCTAAGACACAACCACAGCACCACTACAGCACCGCTGTAGTGTTATTCAGTAAAAAAGTGGGCTTACTGGCTCTCAGCATGATGTAGGATCATGTGCATAAATACATAATGTTTCATAACAGAAGTTTTGACTTCTTCACAACTTGAGAAGTCAGGTACTCAGAATCCCCACACAGAGAGTCCTGCTAAGGTGAGATATGCTGTTGGATAGTTAGCACATGCCAAAATTAAAAGTAGTTGTTGCACACCTGACTGCAACTAGGAACTGCAAAGTTCATAGCCACACAATATCCATACTGTTTCCCTACCACAAGCCCTGCCCACACAGACACATGTAAATACTATATATTGTTAGGGGGCTCAGGAGCAATGGGCTGCATCTCACCACATCATGCAAGTCCGCAAGCCCTTGCATGCAGAAGATACCTGACAACACTGGCTGTGCTAAACTGCTTCTGAGATTACTCACATAGGTCTAGTATAGGCGTCTGTAGCAGTGCTATGGGCCAAACCCTGCCATTCTCATCTTTATTTAAATGGGTGTTTTTAGCAGTTCAAGACACACCAAACATTGCATTTCACCTATGCAAGAGAATAGGATCAGGACCATTCATTTAGTCAAGTCAGAAAAGGTTTCACCTGAGGTTTTCTGAGCTGAATTCTGATTCCAGGAAACGAAGGAACTGGTCTCGTCCTACTGGGTCCTTCAGCACCTCATCCATGGAGAAACCCCATCTTTTCACACGCTGCTGACTAGGTTCTTTGCTGTTTGGAGAGAGAAGGGGAAAAACAGATGGAATGTGCATCTCTGCCTGCTGTCCGAGCAGCTGCTGCTGTTTCTGCTAAGTGAAGGGAGGAAGATTATTAGATGAGATGTTGTTTTTTTATCAAGATTTTTCAGAAATACAGGTTAGCAAATAACAAAAAAAACTATAAAGACCAGGATCAACATTGAAGCAACTGGAGGACTTTAAATCGTTACATCATTTGAATCATTAAAGGACGCTATTTGGGTGCTACATACATGGTGAAATAAGAGAGAATGTGAATGATCTGATTTTCCAAGTAATTTCTGATAGGTTTCATTTGGAAGAACAGCATACCATGCCTAAATGATATACCATTTATATTAATACCATACGATTATGCACTTCTTGCATATCTCCTCAAATGTACCTTAGGATTTCTTATGCATCAAGATAAAAATTTCCCAGCAATGTTCCCTGGGTCACTGGTGGGCTCCAGAGCATTTCCTTGTGCCCCACACAGTACTGCCTGGTCACTTGGAACTGGCTTCAGATTTTCAGATCCACATTTGCATTAGAAAAGCAGTTCCACTAAGAAGCAGTGCAGGCAAAGTATCTAAAATGATTACTGGTTTGTGGTCTTTCATTTTTTAGTGCCTCTGATTTTTGCATGCCTAAGTCTCAGAAGACTAAAAAACATCTTCCTCCTACTCCATGATAATCAGACTTTTATTTTCTATCTCAGCTGGGACACTGAGATGCAGAGGCACCCAAAATCACTAGCAACCTTTCTCCTTAATTATTTCTTAACACAGCCAACTTACATAAGCTGCTGTTTGAATTGCCAGACATGTTGCAGAGATGCCTATGGGCAGAGGTGGTGCCTGGGAATCACAATGAGGATCCTATGAGACAGTCTGCATCAGAGCGTAATCTGGGCTCACAAAGTGTTTGAAAGCTTCTGGTGTGATGGCGTCATACTATGAGACAACCATTAGAACACTGCTCAGCTGCTCCCATGTGTGACAGCAGGGCCATTGTTAACAGTACATATCTATTAAACTATGTGTCTCCTCATGTCCACAGCGATTCCTAATCATGGAGCCTTAGGGGACAGTGGCGATCTGTGCTGAAGACAAATAAGCCAAAGGGGTAAATAAAATGCCTGCTTTCATTTTCTCTCAGTGTAAAGGCTAAGCAAAATTGATAAGCATGTCCTCACTCGAGGAGCAGCACACTTGGGATGGCTCCTCCTGTGCTCCCTCAGGAGCCAGCAGTGCTGCAGACAAAGGTGCAGATCCAGCCTACCTGTTACATGAACCAGCCTGGCCATTGGGACACAAAAGCCATGCTTGTGCAGAGCCATGCACAATCTAAGGAATTTCCTGCTGAATCCAGAGATCTGTACCTGTTCTTCTTGCAGCTACACAATGTTCTGGCACACACAAAAAAAGGCCAAAGTGCTGTCTAAAACGGAATGCTTTCTGTGGCATTTCCTGAGTCCTGATTGCCATGGAGGATGAACTCCAGTGGCATGGGAGTGCCCATACTCAGCAGCCAGCCTTGCCACTGGGCAGTCAGAGGCTCTTTGTTTTCCTGCACAAGGGCTCTGCCCTCCTAA
Organism: Molothrus ater; assembly: GCF_012460135.2. Lineage (NCBI taxonomy): Eukaryota > Metazoa > Chordata > Aves > Passeriformes > Icteridae > Molothrus > Molothrus ater. The sequence continues at coordinate 27,581,111 of NC_050483.2, forward strand.
CTGAGGAAACAGCTTTGCAGGCAACACAAGGGGATCTTGGAGATCATTTAATTATTCATGCAAGTTGCAACTAGATGCAGATGCAGTTAGTTTTTTTACAATAGAGAATAAAATGGAAATATATAGCTGTTTGTTTTTCCATCTCCCCACACTACAGCTTTCTCTTTTTCACCTGCAGGAAAATCACCTTCCTTAACTCTGAAATCATAGCGGAAGCCAAGCATTTATTTTAAATTCCTATAAGGCTGTGACATCAGGTTAATTGTATTCTTCAGGGACACAGACAGCTTTTCTGGGATTTGCAGCTACGTCAACAGATGCAGAAATAATGGATGCCTGGATTACCCTGTGGGTGAGGGCTTCTACAGAGCAGTATTTTGCAAGGGCTGTATCTGGTACTAGTACTACCAGGGAGGATGGAGAAAATGAGAGAAACTAGCTAAGAAAAAAATAACAAATACTAAAATTATGTGAAGAGCGGCAGAGATTAGGAAAATAATGGATTTCTGTGACTACCAGAGAAGCAGGTGAAAACAACTTTCACATCCCAAACTACTTGGTTTTTAAATGAGGAAAAATCTTGGTCTTTTCCTGGAACACTGATTCTCTATGAATCAGTTTTCTTAGGCCAATAACATCTCTAAATTATTATTCAAGAATATACAGGATTAGATTTGGCATTCTCTTATCAAAGATTTGCTAAAGTGAACTCCAAGTTCAGATTTGGTGCCAAATGGCAGCAACTAAACACTGGAGTAGCTGCTGAGCCCTTGCAGTTGTTGGCTGCAGGATGTGATTGAGTAGTGAAGGTAATGTGGGGCATGGGATTTCCATTCAAATTTGCTGTGGGAGCTGTCAGGCATAGTGGCAGGCAGGACAATTTGAGCCCCTTTACAAGGATTGTGGATAGCCTATGAGGGCAACAGACAGATACAGGCCAGAGTTCCCTTGCACCAGCATCACATTGGCAAAACATGATCTCTGCTGCAGTGTTCTGCTTGTTTGTTTTGTTTTTTGGTTTTTTTTGGTGGGGGGTGGGGTTGAGAAACTCTCTGAGGTGCAAGACATTGAATATCCTCCAGACATTTCTCCCTCTTTCCATCTATTTGACACTGTAACAGAGACAAGCCAGCTTGTTCACCAGCAGGTGAGGCCCAAACCCAACCAATTACAATTCTGACCTGCCAAGTCTCACACTCACTCTGCACAGCAGCAATGGCCACCACTTATAACTCATCCCATTTTCCCAGCAGCATTTTTCATGGGATTCCATGACAAGAGCAGGGCTGGAGCATTGCAGCTGGGAAGAGTAGGCTCCCAAGGGTCAAATGTGATTTGCTGGAACAAGCTGGAGATGTATTGGAACAAGTTTTGTCTTAGCAGTGTCCTACAGCTTTAGGCTCCTAGACCTGAGTCTGTGCATGTGCTCAACAGGTATGACAACATCCATTACCTGACTTACAGAGTCCCATACATCAAGCCATATAAAAGTGGAAGGGCCGAATAATTCACAGATACCAGTGATAAAATTTAGCTATGTTCTTGAATCTTGTAGTACAGACATACAACTTGCTTTCCAAACAGGGCAGTGTTAAAAGGATATAAAGAAAATGGCAAGACAACTCTCACATTAGTTAAAACTACTAATTAATTTTTACCTCATTTCAATGTCCCACAATGCTGCATCATCACTTATCCAGGGATTGGAAGGCTCAGCAGGAGTTATAAAGGGGTCATATTCCACATACTGCTCTGTGTAGGCTATTAAACTGGCAGGGGAAAAAAAAAGGAAAAAAAATAAAGGGTTGGAATGTTTAGTCACATGTCAGAAAAGTACAGCTTTTCTTTTTATCCTGTTGGTTTGGGGTTTTTTGGTGGTGGTTTTTTTGTTTTGTTTTTGTGTGTGGTTCTTTTTATTTATAGGGATTAGTCAGTTTCCCAGCAATCACAGGAGACCCTTTTCCCAGGGATGATGCATGCAAGGATTTCTCTGCAAACACCCACCAGCTCACTGCAGTATTTTCCTCAACAGCTAGCATTTTCCTCCAGCTTGTCTCTGTTGAGATACCCCCAAAAAACCTGATGAGGCAACAACTGGATTACTATGGCAGGACTTCCCCCAGAGAGCCATGGGAGGAATATGATGTATGTGTCATCCAATTCATTTGCTGCATGTTACTGTTGCCTCTCATCCTTTTCATTTTTGCAAACTTGTGCACCCACATAAATTTATGCACTATGAGAAACTCACCTAAACAGGGTCATGGGCTGCAGCTAAGAATATGCTTAAATCTTTGGAGGATCATAGTCCTAAACATCAAAGCTTTGCCTATAGATAATTTTTTAGTTATGTTGGTATAGTATTTAGTCTAACAGCACTATTGTAAAATACTTCAACAGTAATAATTAACTTAGAGAATAGTAAATAATATGCATGTTGGAAAAACTCCTGGCCTTTACACTGGCTTGCTTCATGGTGAGTCAGTTAAGGCACATAGCCTCTAATCCTTACTAGGATGAGATTCAAAGAGCTTTCTGGGGAAAGAACTGTGTCTGCTTGCATAAATGATTCAGGAATTCCACTGGGGTTGGGGCTAGGGGCGCGTTTTTACAAAAGAAAGACAGCAAATATGAAATAAATCAAAAGACATTTCTTCTAGTCTATACTGGAAATACTCTAAGGCACTTTATTTTTTGCCTACATCTGCCAAGTAATTAACTAAGTTCATTATGTCTCATCATACTGAACAACCAATGTACTTGCACTGTGATTGTCCACGCTAAACTTTACCTCTGGTCCTTCACATCTCAAAAAGGCAGGCAAATGAAAAAACCCTGCAAACAAAGGGTCATAAAAGGCAGAAAGTTTCCCTGAACTGCTCTATAGTAATTATTTCTTTTTGTTTGTCCTAGCTCTTATCATGAGGCATTAAAATCATACACTTTTGTAATCGACAGCAGGTTCCCATTGCCCCTTAGGGCACTCGGGGCTGTCTCATCTCATTTCATTAATTACATTTCATGACTGCTGTGGGTCAAGGGTTGGAGGAGGGAGCAGCGTCCAATTTCACAGAGCAGCAGCAGTCCCTTAGACATCAATGAAAGAGAGGGTTGGTTAAAAAAGAAAAGAAAGCCGAAAAGAAAGCCAAAAAGGATCAATCAGGAGATATCTGCTGTGAAACCTGAATTGCTTCTAATAAAATAATAAGAAGGCATCAGAGGTGCCAGTACAAGTACTAGCAAAAAAGAAAGGGAGAAAAAACAAAAATGAAACAAGGGGGAATTTCTAAGTACATTTTGCTGATTCAGTATAATGGCAGCAGCAGAATCATTGCCTCATTGTCTACAGGAGGCTAGAGGCAGGGCACTCCTAAGGAAAAGCATTTTTGTCAAAATGCAAACCTGGCCTTTTGGGTGATAAACTGAATAGCCCGTAGAAGAGGTGGTAGGAACAGTTGACTGAAGGGTGTGGAGCTTGCCTTGAGAACCCAACTGCCTCTCAATCAAGGGGGCCTGCTGAGCCTTCACAGGAACTTTGATGAGAAGCTGAAAGAATAGCACAAATTTTCATCTAGGGAACTGAGATTGCTTCTGGTAGGAAGATGCTCATTTTTCCCCAGGCATTTCGGTGATGCCATTTCTAATGAAATTGTACTAACACTGCACAATGCAGTCAGGGAAAACAATAGGTAGAATATATTGATAGTTTTGCTCAGTAGTTCTCAAAGCTCAGTGGTTAAAACTGACAGTGCACAGGTCCCAAGTGGGGAGAAAGGATTCGGAAGAAAGACACTTTCCAATGTATGTGGAGCAGCTGAGGGATGCCTGTTCCCACAGTTGGTACAGATCTACTCCTGGAAGCAGAACAGGGAGGAAGGGGAAGAAAATCTTTAGCAGCGAGCATTTATCTCACAGAAGCTGGAGATACCCTTTGGAGAGCCTTCCTCTACTGACAGACAAAGGCTATCCCAAGAATAGTGTGAATTAATGTAAAATAAATACAATTGATCTATTACTATTGAAACAATTTATATCTTGTTCCTATAACTTGTTTGACCTAGTGCTTCCTGGTTTATTTGTTCCTTTTTACTTCCCTCATCCTCTCTGAAAGTGCCTTTGTGCTATACTGAAAAATTGGCAGGTGGTGTCACTGTCAGGCTTGACTGTTGATGCCAAGAAGTCATTTCCTGTACTCTGATCTGCCACATTGTCACCTAAACTGTCCCAAGAGCAGGGTCCAGCCTGAAAATTGATTTGATAATAATAGCATCTCCTTATGCAGGAAATTTGTTCCTAGTGCTTGAAATCAATGTTTTTAGGGGGTTTTCAAGGCTGCACAGGTATTTTTTCAGGCAATTGTGCAAGTCAGGTCACCCGTGTTCATTCCTCCTCACCAGTCCCTATCCCTGCAAAGCCAGTGGACCCATCAGCTTCTCTGCTTCCCTCCTACCTGCTCTGCAATGCTCCACATCCAGGCTGCACTTCCCACCACTCTCCACATCAAGTCCCGGGACTCTTAAATCAATATTGCCAATATTCAAATCAATATTCAAAGTCATCACACGACCAAACACCTCCTCATAAATAGAGATCACAACCATAATTTTCATTCTTTATAATTATTAATAATGATTTAGAAATATAAGGTTCTACACCCAGAGGATGTCTGGGCTCTGGAACAGCCTCCCCAGGGAAGCAGTCCTGGCACTAATCCTGCCAGAGTTCAATAAGTGTTTGGTCAATGCTCTCAGGCACATGGTGTGATTCTTGGGGCTCTCTCTCCTGTGCAGGGCCAGGGGATGGACTTGATGTAATTTGACTGCTCTCATTTTATTTGCTTTTCTCCTGGTTATTATTTTGCACAGGTTTTGATAGCAACATTTTCTTCTCCAACTTGAGAGCAATTAAAAAAGAAAAAAAAAAAGAAACCCTTTCAAACCAGGAAAATTATTAATGTCTCAGTATATTAAGGTCATTGTAAATAAATTCAGTACAATAACTTCTTTGTTTTTAAAGTACATGTTCTTAACTGAAAAGATCCAAAAGCCCAAAACATAAATATAAATGGGCTCATTTTAATCATACAATGTATTGCACGTAGGATTTCAGGGAACCTCTGAATATTTTCGCTTTAATTGGATACATTTTCATTTTAATTGCTAAACTTGATGAGCCAATAAGAACTTACATCGGGCCTCTCACCATTTAATTTACCTGCTTTAGTACATGCATGCTAACTACAGATGCAGGCACTGCAAAGCACATTTCATGGGGTATTCCCATTTTGCTTTGCTGAAATAAAAACTCCTCTATTATTTCTCTAGAAGGAACCAGCCCTTATCCTATCCTTCATGTTCAACACAGTTTTGCTCTAAAAATGATATCACTGAAGAGCATGGCTACCCCTACCTTTATCTCAGTGACTACCCTGCAAATGCACATAACTTACAAGTACCTAAGTAAATGAGCTGTCATACTCAATTAAATTTGAGCTTGTTCTTCACCTATTCATACTTTTCTACCAAAATGAAATATTCTGCAAGTCAAATTGTGCCTTGATTTGCTTCTTAGAAATCCACTCCTTGAAACACTGCCTTGAGTAGTCCAGATACAACACCAGTACTTCTCTAAGGGTTTCATATACATGTAAGTGGGAGCAGGAACTGGTCCTACAACCCCAGTAGGAACAGAGATGTGAACACCATGTGCAACGAATGCAAACACAGCTCCTTCCCCACAGCTGTGCCAGACTAACAAGATATAAGCACTGAGAATTCAGCCAAAAAGGGGAAAAAAAGGCTATTTTCAAATTGAGACACAAATGACTTTTCTAAAAATAAACCACAGGGTAGTGAAGGGGTGGGAAACAAGTCACACACGGGTTTTTTCTTTTATGAATTCTTCTTTTATTTTGCAGATTACAGGTCCTCATTTCCCACCTATTTTTGCTCAGTGGCAGAAGAGTGAGTACAGGAGTGCCAGCAGCCAGGCAGCACAGCTGGTCAAGGAGGGGAAAGGATTGATGCACAGAAAGGGGGTCAAGCCTTTGCACTTTGCTGCCTGCTCTGTTTCTAGAAATGCCAAACTGGAGATGAGGAGAATGGGAAATCATCAAAATGGGGACACTCACCTTTCTGCTACTTTGGACATCTTTAAACAATGTCTCTCTATCTGCATGTTCAGAAAAGTTATCTGAGGAGAGAGATGACAAGGACATTAACAATTTATGAGTTCTGCAGCATGCACTGACAATATCCCAACACACTATTGATTTCTCTTTCCAAACAGCTTGAAAGTAATTCAGAAGGAAATGGGACCCTTCCCTAGGTATCAGAAGCTTATTAACTGCTTCCAATAGCAGGCTCCCTTGCCAAAGGCAAAGCCCTAGGGGAAGCTTCAGAAGACATAACTGAAAGTAGAAAAGACACATATTTGGGGCTAAGGTTCCTAGACTACTCAGGGAAGTATATGACTACTATATGATCTCCTTTTTGCAAACACACTCTGCTCTCCCATTCCTCTTACTGACTGGCATCACAAGAACAGTAACATCTTACAGCACACTTTCATTCTGCTAAGAACCAGTTCTTCAACCTGTGATAAAAAAGCTCAAGAAATCTAGCATCCAGGCTTAGCTCAGAAGACCACCCAAAAACTGGTTGCCTAAGAAACTTGTTTAAAGATGCATTAGTAAAATGCTGATCCAGTGATTCCTGTTTGTCTTTCAGTGAGGGCTGCTTATTGCATCAAAATAATTTTGAGAGAGAGCTCTTCATGCCAGTGCAAGGATGTGTGAGTTGGCTAGTCATTCCTTGGCATGATTGTCCAAATAACTTTTTCCTAGTTTCCTAAAAGCACTGACTGTACAGTCTAACAGTCATGCATTGAACAATGTCTTTCTTCATCACTCATCCCAAGCCTGTGCCCAGCTACACTGGCCTTTGTCACTGTCCACTTTTTAGACATCCTCAATGAACTGGAATTATTGCCTTATTGTCTGTGTCTGGTCCACAGACAATAAAAGTAGTTTCAAAGGTCAGTGTCACTCACAATACATATCACCATACAACCACACTGCTCAAAGAATACTTTTAACACTTAACATAAGTGAGAATTAAGGATAAGTATGTGAGGATCAAGGACACGTAAAGCATAGAACTGGTTTTGCTGGTATCTCAGTACCTTTCTAGGCTTTTTTTCTGGGAGCAGTTCTCAGAAGAGTTGCCATACAGCCACCTACTTACCTGCTTCCGGAAATCCTCTTTTGTCGTTTTGCGCACCGGTTGGGAGGGCAGGTGTACGGGGCTTTGGGGCTGAGACTCCTCTGTAACCCCATACACTGACTGTGAGGAACCAAGGAACAAACCAAAGGGGTTATAGCATTTTTCTGCTACACAATGAGGAACGGTGCAGTATGAAAAGCAGTAAGGTAACAAGCCAGCAATTTCCTACTGTTTATATCCACACAGGTAATTATTCAGCCCCAAGCAAAATTTACAGATCAGACCATTCTTGCTGATGCCTGCACTTGGAAGGCCTGTAGGTGTGTTAAGAGAAGAGTTTGTTTTAAATGTTTAAACGCAGATGATAATTTTTAGGAGCTCTGAAGGCTGTGCGCACTAACACTTGCAGGATGAACACTGGGAGCTGTCACTGGGGTGAATCAAGTAGTAAAGGAAAATACTAGAACCGAATTCTATGCCACTGTCTTTCACTTGATTTAATTTCTTGATGTAAAACTATATATTGAAGAAAGTGCTTAACCAGGTCAAGTCAATAGGTCACATGAACTTCTCTAAACAAAAACCTGGAGACTGACCTGTAGCCATTCATTTTCAGGACAGACACCTGCACTGAAAGTAATACCATTTGCCCTTTCATTTAGTGCTTTTGCTTTTCAGTAAAATTTCTAATAGACATGTGAATAGCTCTGCTGCAGTTTAACTACTTATGGAAATTCAGGAGTCCAGTCTTCTGTCCAAAACCATAACAAGTGATAAGAAGAAACAGCCTGAAGCTGTGCCAAGAGAGGCTTAGATATTAGGCAAAAATTCTTCTCTGAAATGGTTATCAAGCACTGGAACAAGGCTGCCCAAAGAAGTTGTTGAGTCATCATTCTTGAAACTATTTAAAAGATAGGAACATGGTTTAGTGAAGGACTTGGTTAGGTTAAGGTTTTGAGTCACTGATCTTAATGGCTTTCTTCAATCTAATTGATTCTATGAATTCATATACATAGAAGAGCTCAAACTTGCTGGAAGTCAAAGACACCCAAGTTACTAATGATCCAGTCTTTGAAATGATTAAGGCAGGTAAACATCTCATTATCTGTGCCCAGAAAATTTCTTTAAAAGAGACCTAGGTATTTTTGCCAATTCCTTTTAATTTTATGGGAAGGCAGAGCCATCAGACATTTGGGACACAGAGATCCTTAATGCCCTTCTCAGCTCTACTCATCACCCATCAAGTCAGTACAACTATGCTGGTAAAACTGAAATAATAAATTCACCAAGGAGAACAAAACATAACTTGTATTATCAAAACACTGTTTTTTTTGCTCCTCTTGGGTAAGTCTCATATACAGTAGGTGTCAAGTATGATTTACATTAAAAGAAAACAAAAACAGTGAACCAAACTAACTCCAAACAAGAAAAAACGAAAATGAGGAACTAAACTGACCTTTTTCACTTTTTGTGGGTTTTTCATACGGCGACACTTTCTAATGTCCATTTCTGTGGTGTTCACACAGCCTGGCTGAAAAGAGTTGGTAACTGTGTTATTCCTCTGTTAAGAATCTTCATCTTACCTTATCTTTATAAAATATACAATTAGATCTTGTCCAAAACTCTTTCTTGAGGTTTGTGTTACTCTTGCTAAACAAGAGACTGCATATACCCAAGGATGCCATGTCAGCATTCAATCCACTTACTCCTAACTTTGTCACCAAAAGGAAATAGCTAACAGTGGGGAGCTTTTGCTACGAAGTCTGAGACAAACTGAGTAAGCTGCTTTTCTTTCATAAGCCCAGTAAATAATTTTCCAAAGTTTGTATTTTTCGCATATTTCCAAATCAACAGTTCCATAGGTACAGAAGTCCAGAATGTCTCACATAATCTAGCAGACACTTGGTGCATTGTGAACTGCAAGGAAAATCAATAAGGGGACTGTAAGGGCAACGTTTTTGTGCATAAAGCATTTACTAGTAGTAAAACTTTTCCTATCAAAACCTGGAAAGTCTCTTCATTCAAAAATAGTTTTACCACAGGCCTGTGCACATCCCAGAATGCTCTTTCCTGGCTGTCCAAAATCTTTCTTTCTGTTTTATCCTTTTTTCTGTCGATTCTGAAAACAAAAGCATAAGTGAGTATGAGTCAATGTACAAGCCACGCTTTCTTCTCTGATATAGTTCCTAGCTGTGGTTCTTAACCCCAAGACAAAAAATTTCAGAAATCAACTTTTTTTGTACAGTGATGTTGCACTTGCACGGGCACATGCCATGAACAAAATAACACTGATGTTTACTCCAACTTGGGTAAAAAAAGATTTTCCTATTAATGTGGAAAAATTTAACAGGTGTTTTTCATCTGATGAGGAAAACCTTTCCTGCTACCCTGTTCCTGTACTCTGACTTGACAGGCTGGGAAAGTTTGTAGTTTTATCTGTGTCAGGAGACCCCCAGGACCTGTTTGCTCCAGGTGAGGATCCTGGCTGATGCTGAACTGAGGTCCCCATCAGGAGAATCCATTGCACCTAAATGCCCCAGCAGCACCACTCAATGAATACAGATTGCAAAGGAGCATCTATCCCAGACATTTCCAGCAGCAACAGCATGGGCAGCACTTGTGGCCAATCCTCCTTAGAACTTTCAACTCAAACACTTCCTCTGCCTGTGTGCCCCCATGCTGGCAGAGCAAGGGGTAAAAGCACAGGTGACCAAAGGTGAGCTTGCTGCATGGGCCCTACAAACCAGCACCCATCCCAGAGAGACATGACTGGGCTAGCACAACAGGAACTCTGTAATTCCAGCCCTGATGCAGTCAGTGAACCAACTCACTGAAAGCACACAGCCCAAAGGCCACCAGAGGTTGTTCAAAGCAATTCTTGGCAGCAGTGAGCAAATGACATCTGGAACCTCACTCAGCTTTACACATAAGCACAAAGTCAGCACCAGCTTGCAAGATCTACCTGCAGAGGGACTGGAAGAAGCACATGGAAGGAAGAACAGCCTCCATGCCTCCACTTCAGAGCACGACTGAATAAAGCTCTGTGTCCCTGTGCTGGGTTCCCACTGGCTGCCACCAGGAGAATCAAAGCAGTTAGGAAAGAAAACCCAGGCCAGCTGTGATTTCTGACCACCAGGTTCTCTCCCATCTGTTTTTGTTTTTGAGGGGCAGTGCCCCTTGGCTAAGTCTGTGCTAGAAATGTAGCAAGAGGATAGGAATCAGGGGAGAAAAACTGAAGTTTATGAGCAGCCCTCCCCAGAAAAAAGCAAAATTCTCCACAGTTTGGCATCACTAGCTGATTTCCCCCTTGCAAGGCAGAGATGCGAAACAAGCTCTGGCACAAGCTCTGTCCCCACACAAACCAGAGCAGCTGCTGTACTGCGCTGAGGACACCCAGCCCAAAACTACTTTTCTGAGTGAGTCCTTCACACCTGGCCAAGGGGGAAGGTGAAGCCTATTCCAATCTTACAGCACACACAAATTGAAGGGACTCTTTGGAAGCTTCATGAATTCTCTTCATCGACACTGTGCTCAACCCAGATTGTCAGCTCCTATCTCCAGACTTACTGATAACTCAGTATTTCACATTTTAAACTATGAAGACCCAAAGCAGCTTGATGCTCGATGGCTGCAATTTTTGAAGCAATGTGGGTATAGCAATGGGAATTCTGTGTGCAAACAAAAACATGAAAAACAAAGCAAACTTGGTAAGCAGGAGGAATGTTTTCAGGTATTTTTGATTTTTTCCCTCCCTTTTCTAGTTAACTTAAACTTTTAGTTAATGTGAATTACAATGTGAATTCCAACCCTGCCTTTCTGGAAACCTGAAGACTGAACCATCACATGAACTGTGGACCAAGAAGCTGAAACTCGCCAGCAAAAAAGTTGATAGTGGCCAGTTCATGCTTATGCCTCAAAGAAAACAGAATGAAGAAAAGATGAATAACCAACAGTGATCACAATGAGTCTGATATTTACATTTCTTCCTTAGGTGATAATTATATGTTTTAGATAGAATGCAGACTTTTGTTTTGACTTACACTTTTTTTTTAATCTTGGCAATAGCCTTTAAGTAACTGAAAGTACAATTGCTATCTTAAGTTCTAATTTTCTCTTCCAAATGGAACACTGCTATTCTGGTTGGAAAAAATCCCTTAATTATCCTGCAGTTTAAAAGATAATTACCATATATTTAAATGGTACATAATTGCAATGTTTTTAAGCAAAGAATTTATCAAAATTCCAAAGGGTTAATCAAAGATAGAGACATATACCTCAAGACACACCTTCAAGAAATCATATTCCGTAACTTTTTAGCATCTAATGCTGAAAGTGCAAATTCCTTCCAATGGAACCATTTCGGTACTGGTGTTCTCATGTGTCATCTTCACCAATCTTTCCATTTTATAAATGACAATGGCAGGCACAAAATGGACACTCAAGAGTTTTAGGTAGTAGTTTGTAGACAATAGTACACAAACCCTAGACCATATCCATTTACCAGCAGTAATGAAAACACACTCAAAATATAAAGAGGCTTCACACTGCTTTCACAAGGGAATATGAGAAGAAATACCTGTTGTAAAAACCACCCTTATAATCACATGGAAGTGACAATATTTTTAGACTCAGAAATACTCTGCAAGCATAGAGTAACACAGACAGATGAAAAAATTCTGTTCTTTCCATTCATACAAAACAAAAATACTCCACAAATGTAGAAGCACAATGGGCTTGCAAATTACCCAAGGTCCCATGGTGAATACAGGCTTAGGAGCTCCAGACCAGTGTTTCCATGTGCAGATAATTAAACCCATCTTTCAGTTTCTGGCACAGATCTTCAGAATTGGCTCTCTACTGTTTCTAGTCTGCCAGTGATTAAAATTCACCGACACCTTCTGAGCTTAGACACAGTAAAGATTTTGACAAAGAAGTTTTATCTGTTCAGAATCCCCTTCCCTTCACAGCTCTAAATACTGGTGCAATTCAGTGCTCCAGGATTACTCACTTCACTTGGGCCTCTGCTTGCATGAAGATGAATTCCCACTTTCTTGCAAACGCTCTCTGAAGTCTTGCTAAATTTTCCTGTCAAAAGATGAAAATTGTAAGAACAACTAATTTCTGTAATTACAACATTTGCTTGAGAGTACATTTAGCATGGTGGATATTTTTTATTTTTTTTTAACTGAGAAACTAAAGACATGGAAGTCAGTGTTGGTTTCAGGTGAACTATAGTGCAGGCAAAGCAAGGCTGTAACACATCTTTTTGGGCTGCAACCCAAAGGGACCTGCCAGGGATAAGTAATGGAGTGTGATGAAGACAGCTTGAGCTCTAGTATGAAAAAAATTATGGACTTGTTCCCAAAAGATAACACTGAGAAGCTTTGTGAAGCTGATGACTTTCATTTCTGATAGCAGATGGCTGCCAGCTGCACGTTTGCCTCTCATCCTCACTTTCCCTCCCCTCTGCACTGTTCTCTTCTCTTCAGGCTTTTGTGAAGGTGCAAAGCCTGAGGTCCCCTGCTTTGCTCAGTCCTGGTCACTGCTGAGAGCATTATGCAGCTGCACAGTACTGAAGGCTGGGGATTGCCAGGATGATTCACAAAAGGAAATAGCTTGTTTGTCTGAACAATGAACACAGTTACTGCAAAGAATGGCTCCAGATGCAGTTTTGCTCTACACCTGAAGTAACAGCTCTGGTCCAGACCCATTCCAGGGAGTGTAGGGATCTGAACATCTGGATGTGGATGTGGCTTCATCACAGCTTGAGGTTAAACTCAGAACATGGCTGGAATTTCAGGCTTAAATTCCACCCTGAAGTTACGTTTCCATACCCCCCCCCAAAAAAAAGGAGGACTTCGAGACAATTAACAGGACACTCTTCTCCATTACAGCTGGTTTAACTGTTTCAAATTTACATTGAAAACAAACACTTGTAGTTCTATTCTTGTTCTCTTTATACTTATCACCTTTACTTCAATAAACTTTTTCAGGCACATGAATTCCATACAAGAAAAAATCTTCCTACTAGTTACTTTAAACTCTTGTATAACAAAGAGTTTAAAGGCATAAAGCTTGGCCCTTTTACCACCAACTCCATGTAACAGCTTCAGTCTGTACATATGGAGGAAAACAGTTAAACAAATGATTTACAGCTGTACTGAATGTGATGATTTCCTTAACTGTGGCTACAAAAAACAACTTGTAATTATCTGCAACACAAATTTTTGTGGGTATTTTATTCATTATTTTTATTTTATTTTAAATTATGTTCACATGTGCCCTCTGGAGTAAATATGCTGAAGCCAATGAAACATCACCAATAGAAGCTATATTTGAATTGTGCTTATGTTTGACCAATTATAAAAAACCTGAATGCAACTATACAAACTTAATCACATCATCAAGACTCCTGCTCTAATCAGCGTGAATGTGGGCTGGGGGACTGTCTGTAAATGCTGCAAGCAGAAACTAAAAATGAAATTCTATTCTCTTGAAGCTCCAGGTCACTGCTGGTATCTATGGAGAAGCATTCTCATGCTGCATCTCCAAAGGTATGAGAAGCACTGCTTCTCACTCCTGCAAACCTGTTTATCTCACTTGTGCTGAGCTTACATCCCTTGCTGCATCTGTTCAGCTCCCATAATGCTTAGGAAGAGTTGGTGCCATTCTTATCTGAACGTCTCCAATTAGGAGAACAAATTTTGAATGCAGAAGTAACCTCTAATTGTGCAATGCAATATTCACAAGAAAAATGAGATACTGCCAAGATCTAATTATTTACCATCACTGGAGCATTGCTACTCTCAGTAGGCAACAATGTGCAAAAGTACTTAGCCAAAGCCTGACTGCATGTGTGTGGGAGTATGTGCACCACTGAACAACCTTTTGTGCCTTTATGGTGGATCTTTAGAGTACTTACGCTTAATTGGTTGGATGTGACCAATTTTAATGGTTTTAATAATGAAATCAACAATATGCAGAAGAAAAAACTCAGCAAAAGGACATGTAAGTGCATGCAGGTTGTTATATTCCTTCCTTTGTGCTTGTTTGAGATTAGAACTCTTGGGAAGTCGGAATGCATTTCCAGGGTGAACTAGATAAGTGGCAATTTTTGCATGCTCTGCACTCGACCAAATGGCATATCTCTCCACATGCACAAATGTTCCAAAATGTAGAAGGTAAGGAAGAAGGAAAAACTTCAGTCTTGGGAAAAAACCCCCAAAAAATCCCACTCTAAAATATACGCAACATAGATGTTTTCATTGTAATAATCATGACCATGTAAGTCCAACTTTGTAAACAAACCCTCTAACAAAAAGCTCATGTATAAAATCCTGCTATTACACTGTTGAGCCAGTAAACAGAAGAAAGTCAACATGACAGAGAGAAAAGTTTAGCTGCTCAGAGCACTACACTCCTGGTACTCAAAGAAATACTCAGCCCTGCCCCTCCTGACTCCATCTTCCCACTCCTCTCCACCCTGCAGTCCAACACCAAAGTTTGAGATGTTTTTATTGATAGTAATTCCAGATCAGAAAACACGCTCTAAATAAAGTTCAGTGATATTTTTCATATGGCATATAGAAAATGCTCCAATTCTAATGTCTGAGAACTTTTGTAACAAAATGTGTCATCAACAATTTAATTGCCCAGTGGCACACCTGAAAATCTATAATTTTCCTGTGCTGAAATCTCCTATATAAACCAGGATTTCCTAACTGAAAACAGGATACCAAACGAAACTTCTGTGAAATTTGCTCCAGTCTTGAAGGGTTCATTATACAGCAGATGCTTTAATGTGGGACACAGAAAAGCCAGGGACATTCATCAGTCTTGTTCCTGATGCTGTCTTCGTATCAGCCTTCACACAGTACTGACAACTAAGGAAAAGATACAGTAAAGGCTGACCCCAAAGCACAAAATGGCAGCATTCAGTTGGCAAGCAAAGCTATCCCTGCATCCCCCAGCTTTAAACTCTAGCAGCAGTGTACCTACGGCTTCATAATCCGCCAGCTCCAGCCTAGCTTTGTTCTGCATGGTCCGTTTGCAAAGATAGATGGCTAAAGGGAGAAACAGAATGGAAAACAATTACAGACAGATTATTAGTACTAGATCTAAAAAAAAGAAGGAAAAAAGTATTCTATAGACAGTTTGTTTTCATCAGAAAGCAACATGAGTCAAGGAATGAGAGGGCTAGACACCCAGCTGACATTGCTTACGACTAATCTCAGTGGCCCTAAATATCTGGGACATCTCATTTAAAAGTGCTGGGAGCAGATGCGAGGACCTAACAAGATATCCACGAAAGGCACAATTGCTTCTGGGTCTGGTAAAAGATATAGTATAAGCAACCTGTTCCCTAAGCAGTTTGGGAATATGCATGCCAAAGTGACCATCCCTGCACTTCTTTTCTGCTAAGAAAAAATAAAAATAAATCAGGATACTGAAGTGAAAACAGAAATATGGGCCAGATCTTAAAAGCATGATCTGAGCCTTTTTTAATATGCTCCATCCTCTTATTCTTATACATTTGAAATGGTAAAGAGAAGCCTTGTCACATTTCACTATAGGCAGAGGCTGCTGAAACTGATATGGTTTGGAATTCTGAGGGTCAAGATGAGCCCAGCACACACCACCAAACCAGTCCCAGGCTGCCTTCTGGGAAAACCCCACCTGGATCTGCTAAGCGCACCCCATTTCCATTAAAGGCTGAAACACAAGGTCCGCAGCACGCTCTGTGTATACAGTCAGGTCTGAACTTAATAGAGGACCAGTGCTACTCATGTAATTCTATTCCATGCTGTTTCTGTAATTTTAACATTCATATAATGAGCCAGTATTATGCACTGTAACCAGAGCTGACCAGTTCATTTATATTTACACATCTCAAGGGCAGTTTTTTCTGTAAGGCACTTATGATACCAAATGAAATAAGTCAGTTGCCTCACAGTGTTTTTTCATGCAAGGCAGTGAACTGCCATTAGCAAGTTAGTTCCTCTCCTGTAAGTGGACACATGCAAATAAAAAAAGTATGAAGTGCTCCTGGGATTTCAGCTTTATTTGGGTCTACTGCTAGTTTGGGATTAATTCCTGGGAAGACTCCATCTGTACAGGCCTCTGATATGCAAAGTCTGATTATAAGCATATGTTAGAGGTTTCTGGGACAGATGAAAATCTGTCACTACAGAACTCAGCTAATGCAGCTGAAGCTTGTCCAGCTGTGGGTCAGCTCATAGAGGGTTTTATTTTGGTGTGTACTGCCCCACTCAATGCCATTGCAGTGCTGACTAACTGACTAATAATCTGACTGCCAAAACCAATTATTTATCTGATACTGCAGGAAAAAACCAGAACCTCCCTCTTCACATTATTTTTCTGGTATTTAAAGAATACATATGAGACACAGTTCACACAGTAATATAGGGTGACTGTAAAATATGGAAATCTTTTTTGCAAATACAAAACAGCATTGTGTTTTCTCCTTAACCATTCCCTCACTAGCATAAACATGTAAGTCTAGCTCATCTGCAGATGAGGACTTCAAATGAATTATCACATGACACACACCATTGCAGGCTACTTCTTCACCCCAGCAAATGATTTCCAGAATCCATAATGATGAATAATTATTGCACAGGAAAGAAAAAAACTCAAACTGATTATTCAGGGAGGAGTTCTAAACCAATCTTAGATTATGAGATGAAGGACTTCCAGAAGCTCCCGTTTTATGACTGCACACATGTGTACACTTCCTCTTCCAAAGCCACACCAGGATGCAACAATTAATTTTATCATTTAACTGTGAAAGCAGCACAGGTCTGGAAGAGACAGCAATATTGCATGCAGACAGCTAAAGATAACAACACCGACATATTTTGTTTATGTATTACCCCTGTTTGCAGGCACTCACATGTTTAAAACACCATGTTGCACTTTATTAACTCATAAACCATGCTCAGTCTTCTCTTTTACCATATCATCTAGTAATCTTAAAAAAGTGGGAAAATAAGTCTGATGTCATGTATCAGAGAACTTTTAGCTATGGGCTGCTGTTAGTTATGTACTGGTTTATTGATCAGTCAGATAAGTGCCCAGATGAAGTAAATTTTATTGATCCACATAACGGATTCAGCAACAGATCAGAGGATAGTCTCCCACAAAAGCAATATTGGTATTATTTAAGTTTCCCAAGAACCAGTATTCTGCTTGCCACAAATCCTGCTGAAATGAACAGGGCTATGGGAGAATGAAGGCAACAGATGGCAAAATCCTGGCCCCACCAAGCTCAATGGCTACAGCTCCAGGGGCTTGAGACACTGCAGGGTTTCAGTTTGTGCATTTGAGATGGGCACAGATCTGCCTCGGCACTTGAAGGATGTATGTGGCCAGCAGTAATTATTTGAAGGACAACTATTTACATAACAAACTAACTTTCTATAATGCAACAATCATGCTCTCACCATAATCTGTGTTTTCTGGTTCCCAGCAGTTAGAAGGCCAAAAGTATGGTGCCTAAGAAGAAACATATACATTTTTGTAATTTAAGAGATGAAAACCGATTCAGATGCAGAAAAACATTACAAGTTCAAAAAGAAGAATCACAAAATCTACCACCCAGATTCTGCCCTCAGGGGAAACACTGCTACAGATTACAGTAAAAGTGAAGATGCTGCAAAAATCTTTAATGGTCCTCACTGCAGGTAAATAGAGATGCTGTAATGCAAGCACATCTTGTGGAGGACGTCCAGTGTCCTGATGAAATTTCAGACACTGTTGCCAGCTCATCTGAATGTGGACATCTTATCCACTATCCCCAGAACCTCCTCTTTCCCCAAGAATTCACAGGCCATCTGAATATATATATGTATTTTTAAGCATGTGAGAAACCTTGTAGTCTTATCTATATGCTACATATCCCTTGCTTTTCTGGAGTAGCTACCAATGTGGCTGGCAGACAATTTCCTTTTTAGCTGTAACAGATGGCAGAGGTCAGAACTCAGCTGTTTAGAGTCATTCTGAAAGCAGAAGTCCTGCTAAACTTAGTGCTTTGGTTTTCTATCCAGGTCTGCATATTACAGTTGCTACAATTAACTACAAGCTATATATGACTGTATTACAGTTTTAACATGAATGAAAAATGACATAGCAGCCATCACATAAATTACAGAACACTGATGCTTTACTGATTACACATTGCTTTACTGCTGTAATGCTACAGATGGGCATAGGACATTAACACACAGAGTTAATATCCTTCCACCAAAGTACAGTGAGAAAACATTGAGGATTCAAACAATACAGGGTTCAATGCTCCTACTGACATGTATCTTATGAATTTCAGAACATACAGAGCTACTCTTAAAGGAGGGACTGAGGTTGAGGTAGAAAGAAACAAGAAGAGAGTAATGGAAAAGAAGCATGATTCTATCAGGTTATTTTTGTAGAAAACAGCTAAGGAGGTGTGTTGGAGGAAATGAAAACAGGCAAAAATACACAAAAATTGTAAGAAAAGACAAGGGAAAGAAAAGTCAATAAGCAGTCATTTTGATGATGTGGATTACACAGGCTTAAAACAATAAAAAGAAATTAAGTTATATTGAAATGTAACTCCTGAAAACTGCTTAGGACAAGTTCTTAGAGTGCCATTCTTTTAAAACAGAGAAAAATACAGGTAAATGGACAACCAGTATTACCCCTGCTTCTGTTATGTCTTACATGACAGGAGGATCAGGACTTTCAGAAAAGAAAGGGAATTGTAATGAAAAAACTGAGTCTGAATGATGCCTTGCAACCAGAAGGTTGGGTGAGATAAGAGACATCTGTGATCTCCTGGGCTTCTTTTTTCACCATGACATTGGTCACATATGATAACACAATACCACATTAGCAGTAGGCATGAGCAGCTGTAACATCAGATGCAAAGAGCAGAACTGGCTTTTCAAATAAAAGCTAAAAAAGAGTAAAATAATGTAAAGGAGGAACAGGAGGGTGAACAGAAGAGAGGTGACAGGAAAGATAAGGGAGCTGGCTGAGAAAATGTAACAGAAAAACACAAATTCAGCCAGCAGGATGAGGCAGTAGGACTCCAAGTTTAGACTTACTGCTTCTTCTAAAGTTATACAATCAGTTCAGAAGGAGCTGCTGCAGCACAAGCACTTAGTTATCTAGTGAGCTGACACTGGCTGATTTTGGACAGAGTATGGAACTCAAGCACAGGGTGCTTAAAAAATTCAGCACATCTGGAGGCACAGGAACACTGAGGGATAGAGATGTCCCAGTTTAGGTGATTGCCAAGGTTACACATCCTTTGTAGAAGAGACAAAGCCTTAAGCTTGCCCTCTCCCACAACAATCCGTAAGCAAGAGATGACAAAAATTAATTTTTTTGCTGTGCCAAAGCTTGAATGTCCAGCTCCTAAGTGTGCCCTGGTCCATTTTGCACAGGAGAATGGCTACTTAATTCTGCATCAGAGTTAGGACCTGAAAGCCATCTTCTTTCTCCTGGTTTAGTTCAAATCTGAGTAAAACAGCTGTGAATTCAGGTATCAAAAAGAGTCATAAGACATAGCCATTCATTCATGTAAAAAACTAAGTCAGAAGGTAGATGAGAGCGATTTGGGATTCTAAAGCAAATTTTTTTGAAGGGACTTAACCTCTCCTAGGCCTCTACGAAGATAGCTTCAGTCCCTGGCTTCATAGATCTAATGGCTGATTAGGTAGTGGGTGATTTCAGCAGTATTACTGCAGGGACAGAAGAGGGGACCACAAGGGAGTCAGGGTGCTCACCAACCTGAAAACGATAGAAGGTCCCATCATCCTTAAGGGTAAGGACATGGTCTGAGATGGGAAAGACGTAACCCTGTGCAGCAATAAGACTTCCCAAGTGTATTGCTTCCCCTGTGAAAGAGAAAAAACAGCAGGGATGTGTCAACAAGACATGCACTGCACATTTCTCTGCTTTCAATTGCAGCTCTGGTGATGACTCATGTGAAATCTGGTGCCCACATGCCTCTCTGTACCCACACCACATCCCTACTACTTTCAGCCAAACCCTGCAAAGCAGGGGTGCAGAAATCAGCCTTACAATACAGATGAAGCACTGCTCAAACGTTTAGCCCTTTAGGTTTTTGTTAACAAAATTCACATACCAGTCCAGCCCTAGAGTATGAAATTAATTTCAAAGTACATTATCCACTACAGGTGACAGCTGACAAGAAGCCTGTTCTGTCA
Source organism: Molothrus ater (assembly GCF_012460135.2). Lineage (NCBI taxonomy): Eukaryota > Metazoa > Chordata > Aves > Passeriformes > Icteridae > Molothrus > Molothrus ater. The sequence continues at coordinate 27,601,566 of NC_050483.2, forward strand.
GTGAACCTCACTTGCTTCTACCAAATTCAAAAAGCACCTGCAACACCTGTTCATTAGCAGGATATTTATTCATAAGGACACATCCTCACACCCACATTGCCCTTTGTTAGAGAAAATATTCCAAAGGGGAGTTACATATCCTAGCGCTGCCCAGGCAACCTTCCCCGATGCAGAGGCCCATCTGTGCAGATTTTCAAGCAATGCCAGCTACCAAAAGCTGCATCATCTTTCACAGTGTTGAAAAATCATCTGCTTGTGTATGTCCAGATAGCTAATAAAGCTGTTGTCTGCAGCTGAAATTCCAATTTGGGACTTGACAGGACTCATGAGAAGAGATGTATATACAGGGATGCCCTGCTGGGTGATTCAACACTGCTTGTATCTCTGTTTTTACACAGTGACAGTAAGGCAGCTAAAGAACTGGTAGGTGAGAGCCTGGATTTTTTCCCTTTCCTGAAAAGGAAATGAAATTTCTGACCTGCAGATCTTTTCTTCCCCTTTTCTCAATAGGTCTTCACTTGACTAAATGATTTTGGTTTCTCTGAAGAGTGAACTATTTGGATTGTGCCCATGCACTGATCACTCTTTATAGCTGATTATCCATTTATCTATTTGCTTTTTTGATAAATTAAAAACCATTATCAGATTCTATAACCCTGGCCAAGAATGACACAGGCACTATGTCCTGTCAGCTGAGGCTACCTTTCTTCACACCATGAAAACTTGATGCTGCATTTGCCTGCTTAACCACACCACATCCACCAACTTCTTTTTGAAGTCTCGGAACAAAACCTAAAATCAATCAGTCTTCTGTAGGTAGCAACAGTTTCACAGACAGGCTAAAATTCCTGCAATAGTATTTCAGTTCAATGCAGTATAAGGCATTAGACTTAATTAAGATGTTGACTCTTAACTCTTTTCCTCCTTCTTCCCTCCAATGTTTAAATCAACCATGTTCTGTTACTGCCATTTTAGACTGCAGCAATATAGTATTTACTGTCTAATGGCACACACAATACAGATGGAGCACCTATTTCTCCCCAGCTGTGGTCACCTTACCTGCATCCTCAATGCTGAGGTTCTTCATAAGCCACTGCACAATATCAGAACCTTAACAAACAAATGAACAAAAATTTAAGAAAGCATTAGACACGAGACCACAGGGTTTGAGTGCCCTAGAGAGAGATAATATTAAGATAGATACAATAGAACTGGCATGAACTTTATTCCATTTTGCTTTTTATTTCCACTGAGGTTTCAGAATGTTTTTCCTTCTTGTGCCACACTGCAGCTACATGGTTACTGACAGGTACTAAGTCCCACGGGGCTTTCTGTGCAATAGCAGACTTGATATACCTGAAGTCAGATATTAGTCTAATGGTTCCTTGTAACTGTTCTCTCCCATTTTCTTCTCACCTCAGCATACAGAGATAAGTTTCTGCAGGCACAGGTTAGCAAGGAAATGAAGGAGCATTTACTGGCACCTCACACCTGTAACATGTAAATGTATAAAACTGAAACATCAGTCAAAAACAGATAGGAGGGCCTTACTTATGTCAAAGACAAGCAATGTCTTTGAGAAAGAGGGGGTATTCAGAGAGCCTGTAACCACAGCCCCTGTGAGTGGTCGCCTGGTGGTGATCACACAAACTGAATGGTGATTGGGAAGAGCAAGCCTTTAATATCCATCAAGAAGTTCATTAGATTTTCAGGGCCCACATCCAGTACAATGAAAGTTGTTGCAATCTTATAAAGAACATCAAATTCTCTAGGATTGATCCTCTGCATGTATACAACCTCTGTTGCTTGCATGGAGATCACAGAAGCTGAAAACTTGTCACTGTTCAGTAGAAAGGCCTGTTACCAAAATACATCATGGCAGGGCAGCAAAATTTAGTTAAATCACATACTCAGAAAGTTCAGCTTAAAATTAGACATAATGGTGTGTACAAGTCAGCTAACTGGAGTTCTCCAAAGTCAAAGGCAATCAGCAAAGACACTTGGAGCAATATGGCAAGCCCATACTAAGTTGCAACAGCATTCATCACAACCTAACAATGCCACGTCTGCATGCAGACACAACATCAAGCCCTTCTCAGCATACAGTCAATTTCCACAGAAATATTTGCATTCACATACAGTAGGCTAATAGCCCCAGTAACACTTCATAGAATCATAGACTGGCTTGGGCTAGAAGACACCTAAATATATCCAGTTCCAACTCCCCTCCAAGAGCAAGAATGCCATCCACTAGACCAGGCTGCTCAAAGCCCCATCCAAACCGGTTCAGGCTTACAAAATAACTCCCAGAGGATCTGATTTGTGTGGACCACTTCTGAACGCAGACATGGATGGGACTTCAGGAACAGCATAATCACCATGTTTGTTCCAGAAGAACATTTTGCTTCCCACAGGCCCAAACCATCCCCATGCCCTCAGCAAACCTTAGATATAATAAAGGCCAGGAGTCACAATGTGCCATAGAGAGAGACAACAGGTACTGCTAGTGCCCCAGGTCCCTGCAATCATCTGCAGGTCTGACTCTCCCATACAGGTGAAATTCCCATGAGAAACATGAGCTCTACCTCACACAGAAGGGGACAGCAGCTCCCACTCCCCTGGCAATAGAAGTTGATCCAGAACACTACAAAGAGCACCAGCAAACCCTTTCAGACAGGCTTCAGCGGCAGGCAGCAAAATGAACCTGACCTACCTCATCCTCCACCCAAGGCAGATGAAACAACAGACCAGTCCCCTGCAGGGAATCAGCAGGGTTCCTGAAGATCAGGGAAGCATCTGATTTCACTTATATACTGGGCAAGCAGATGTGGTCAACAAGCAGCAGCTGGGCATTGTCTCAACCTGCCTCAAAGGCAAACCAGATACTAAAGGATCAATCTCATGATCTTGTATTCTCAGCAGTATGGTCATTCTCCACACCTCCCAACTTCACCTAGGAGCATTTTCAGTTGCCACTACCCTATCTGGAAAGTTATTCCAACTTTTTTTTTTTTAATAGAATAAACTCTTCCTCTAACTTCACAACCTAAGTTTGTTAATGTGCGATGTATATGTATTTTATAACTCTATTGTGATTGAAGGAAAATAATGATTATTTTTCCTTGACAGTTTCTCCTGAGTGTTTCTATGGAGGGCTGACACATTGTCTCTCCACCTCCACCTCATTAAACCAACCCAACTCTTCTTATGTTCTCTTAAGGTGGTCTATCCCTATACCATTCAGCAACTTCTCAAATTTAAATCCGCTTCTTTGAACTGAGCTCAGCAAAACTGCAGTCAGTACATTGTAGAACAGCAAACCAGTGCCTCTGGCAATGGTGCCAGCACTTTCTTTTCTCTACTAAAACTAGCATGCCAGATGCATCCCGAGGTCATGTCATTTTCTTGAACAATAAATTTATTCAGAAAAATATGTACGAGGGGTGCAAAACTATCTGTGAAAAGAAAAGGCATCTAGTGAACACTGTTAGCTGAATAACATATGGGGAATATGTTCAGAGCCATGTTGTTTTGACAAGTTTGTTAATAAAATATTGTATTTTATAAACATGGGTGTTCCCTTTTACCTTTTACAAAAAAAATATTTTGAAGACAGAGTACAACATTTATGGTTAGAAAGCTAATTCAAGAAGATTCAAACTGTAGTGCTTCTGTATTGTTAGAAACAAATCCTCACAAAATGCTCTGGGTTCAAGTGAAACCAGAATCTTTCTTGATTTTTCAGTTCATCCCCTAATCAAAAAAATCCACTGTTTCTCCTGATTTTGGTCTCTGGTTACAGGCTTGCAGTGATCTCTTAGGCATTGTATTCCCAAGTGACGTGAGAGCTGATACCTGACAATCATCTACAGTATTGCATCGCATTGGTCACGGGAGGTGAAGCGGTTTCTGCATGATCTCCCTTTCCAGGTCATTTCCCTTTCCAGTACAGGAACACTTAGTTCCTGTTTTAGGACTAAGTCCCACTCCATTTTAACATAGAATGATCATGTCCCAGCTCTAGGACACTTCTGAGGAATCTATTCAATTTCCATCAAACAACAATGAAAAACTCAAGTAATGCTGAATGCTGGCTCCCCAGTCTCTGACCCCTCATAAAAAAGGTTTATATGGGCAGGAAAGGTATAAAGGGGTAAGTAAACTGAAGGCACTGACTCAACCAGAACTCCTGTGATCAGCCACTCCAGAATATAAGCAGCAGTTGAGATCAGGAATTTTAATTTGTCTCTGTTAAAAACATGAAGTAATTCCTGAATGCTGCCAAGAGCCTGGAAGATGTTATAGCTGTTCTCCAGTTGTCCTGAGGCAGACAGATTATCTTTCTGCTGAGCTTGCTGAACCATTATTTATCACCTGCCAAGACTGATTACTCACTCTTTGGACAATGACAAGTCTTTCCTTCCTCTGTTAATTACTGTTATCGTTAATAGCCATGTCACTAATTAATATTCAGTCATAATGAAAACTCTTTTCTGCCATCTCCCGTAACACCTTAAGTTTTTAGGGTTACCCTTACAGATTGTCTTTGCATTTGCTTGTGGCTGTTTCTATCACTGCAACCTGCTTTTGCCCACCTAGAAATACTACTTGTGCCCTTCTTAAAATAAGAAAATTTAGATTTATCCTTCTAAGACACAGTGAAGATTGGAATGATTTCTTTACAACACTGTTGTCTGCCAGACCAAGACATGGATACCTCTATCTGTAAGTCTTCAAGAAAACATCATCTTCACCTCTCCTTTAGATTAAGCCAGGTAAATGGTCCTCATGTAACTCATCTTCCCAGAAGGGTATTTTCTCACATTTCACAAGCTCTTTCAGAGGGCACCCAAGGAAAACTCTTGACTCTGATATGTTTCCACTGTACCCTAACAGGGCATTTGAAATCCTCTGAAAACAAATAGTTGATCATGTCTTCATAACAGGAAGTGTTACCAAATCCAGGTAGAGAAATAGCTTCCATCTTCTCTGTGCTCCTCTCTATACATCTACATTTCCTCTGAGTCAAAATGCTCAGTTCAAGGATAGCCAACATCCTCTGAAAACCTATTTCCTCCTCATCTATAATGAAATATATCTTTTTGCCTTAGGCTCTTCTTTGAAGCTGAAGTTGCTTAACACCAACAGAACAGCTGTATTTCTACCTGCAAGCATATTCACAATGACCATTTATCCAGCGACGTATTTAGAGACAGACCCACAGTTTTATATTTATTGCTATTTTCTGCATTTTCTCTTCAGCCTCAGTGAACCCATTATAGTAGCTAGCATTCTCTACTGGCCATTGCCTGTCAACATGACAAATGAGTGGTAAGACACTGAAAGATAAATTTAAAAAATTCACAAGGTGTGGAGCCATTGGCAAGATGCAGTTGGTGAGGTGAGTCACCATCCCTGTATTTGATACCGTATCTACTCAACCTATGTTGTTCTACCTCTTCCAGAAAGTGCAGAAAGAAAGATTTGCCCATCTTTTACATGCTGAAATGACAAAGGCAGACAGGACGACTCACCATCCTCCAAATACCTCTAAAGATTTGCTGCCTGGAGTGGAGTCTGTACCTCTGGTTCTGAGGTACAAGGACCACTGAGGTCTGCTTGTCACCCAACAGACCAAACATGTCCCTGACAAGACCTACACCTGTACACACAAGTGTATGTATACAACTAAAAATTACAGGAGTATTTCTGAAACCTCAGCAAATGTGTGTGTCTCTATTTGTCTTTTTAGGCCTGGAAAGACAACTGCCTTTTTGCTGTGTCCTGAGATGGCAGAGCTTACAAGCACTGATGAGTGGAGCTCTACAGGGATTTGACATGAGACAGCTCGTGTGGTCAGGTGTGGCACCAGGGACCAAGGACTACACTACAGTTTGTCCTGTCTCATGGGACTTATTAAGCTGAGCCCTGACCACTGGCTGCCATCAGCTGATGGGGTGGGTTATCCTGGATCTCAGATCATTCACAGCCTCACACTGTACTGACAGATAGGATCAATAAAGCAAGTGAGGTCTTAAAAACATTTTAAAATACCACCCTGATCATACCATGAGAAAATGTGTTATACATATCTGTATACAGAAGGATACAGAAGATTGCTTGGTTATTTCCTGTGTTTTTTTCAGTATTACTGTAACTCTAATATTCTCTGAACATATTTTGATAGCTTAAAAAATATTAAGTACTTCTGCATGGCAGGGGGAGGTTTTCAGTCTGGTTGGGATAGGGTTTTTTTGTTTGTTTGTTTTGTTGTTTTTTTTCCCATGAAAAATGTGAATGTTTATCTCCTTCCTAGATCTTATCTACACACTTCATGGGCAAACAAGCCACGTGCCTGGCCTCTGATGTTAATCACCTCCAGACTCACAGTCTAGATAGTCTTTTGCTGGAAGGGTAAAAATATGTCCCACTTCCTGTCACTTCATTCTTGAAAATAGATGAACCCATTTTAGCACCAAATTTTCTAAACAATTTGCTCCTGAACTCAGAGCAATCTTTAAATATTTCTATAAGAAAAGCAAGAGAAAAAAAATCACAAGCAGTTGAAATGACATAAAAATACATGCACAGGTGTACGAGCAGACACTCAAGCTGCTTTTCATGCTGCTAATCATAGCAATCACACTGTTAAATGAAAATAATGTCTTGGGTCCTTCCCCAACTAGTTCTGAGTCCTTGGTAAATCTAGGACAAAAGGTTAATTATCCCCACTTTTACCACTGGCCTTGCAAAAATAAACAAATTAACATCCCCCATGATAAAGGGTAAAATGATTCCATACAAAATTTCTCAAGGCCTTTAGCACTCTGTGCTACAATTTTTCTTACACAGAGCGCCTCACTGACGCCCACAGCGATTTCAGCTAAGTTGGAAGTACAGACTACCACTCACAGTAGGGATGTAACACAAAGCAACCATTTTTATGGTAGGGGGGGAAAAAAAAGGAACACCTCGGTCTCTCTCTAGTATTCTGCCACAAATATTGAGGAAATGCTTTGTAAAATTTACCTACAATGACTATATAAATAAATACCATTGCCAACTAAAAAAATAGCTCAATCTGAGTCTCAGTTGACTCAGAAAATGTGGTAATTGCAGCTCTCCTTCATCAGCATGTGGTAATTGCACCACTCAGTGTCAGCAAGGAGCATCATCAAAGCTACAACAGCTCAGACCTTCTAGCAATAGCAGTCTTCCTTTATGTTATACTCACTTTAAATCTTATTTGTGAATTATTAACAACCATTAGCAGCAGGAGTGTCACCCCTTTTTGATAAAGCAGCCAGAGTTTCTAAGGAGTCTTTTTGTTCATTGTAAACTTGAGCTCTTGAATTTACAGTTTACTTTTCTTGTAATAAAACAATTTAAAACATAGTACTCTATGTGAAGTAAGAATGAGGCTTGGTGGGAAGGTGGAACACAATATTTGAAAGATGGAGGTTTAGAACTGCAAAATCCAAATTCCTGTGTACTTTCAACCCTGTTAATATCTCCTTCCTCTGACCTGTTATTCAGAGGGACTTTTGCCTTGTCATATTGGTCAGGCTACCAAAGAACACACTCCCTCCACAATGCAGACCTGTAGAGGAAGAGTTTCACTAAGCAGGAATCAATAAATGACATGATGGTGCAGAGCTCTGTGAGGGCTAATTTACTCAGGTAACAAAGATGAATTAGATCTTAAGAGCTCAGAGATACCACAGCCAGACTTCTTTCCTTACAAGGCTGCCCATCTAAAAATAGCTCAGGTAGCTTCACGAGGCACGAGAGAAAATAGCAGGGACATGCCCAAAGGGACATACCCTCCCATCACCAAAACCTAGAAGCAAGCAGCCATGCTGAGCAGCAGAAGGATGCTACTCACCAAGAGCCCGGCATTTAAAATGATTGCTCTACAGTGGTGACAGTAAGGCTGAGTTAGCAAAACTCTTAATGGATGCACAGTTGATGCACCCATTAAGAGGATGCATCCATTAAGAGGTGAAGAGGGTCTGCCAGGGCAGCTTAAACGAGGTCCTCAACTGGAAAAAAAGTGATACCAGCAAAGGGTCTTTTTCCAGTTGACCTGCCCAGCTCATAACGGGTTTGGTGTTACGCCAGCCTCAGTGGTGTTCTCACTGCACTTTGACAGAGCTGTGTCACGTCAGCCCAGCCCTCACACCTGACACTCAGCACCTTCAACCCTCACTGGCCTTTGCTCACACTGAGAGATGCCAAGACCTGGCCTTAGCACAGGGGAGCCACACTGATTTATTTGTGCTAAACACCCCACACCTGACTTAGAAAATGTGAGCTGCCATCATGTGCTACCTGAATACAGGCCTGGCATCAACAAACATGCAGGTAAACCTGAATGCACACACCCTCCAGAAGCCAGGATATACCATAACCCCAGGACAATCCCCACTGCTGTTGCTACACTTGGCTAGAATTTGGTCTAAATTACAGATAGACCGTGTGACCTATACCCAAATCTTATTCTCTCCTCAAATACAACACCACATCAAATTGCTGTTACTACAAGTATGGGAGGAAATGGCAAGACAAAAAGAATTAGCAGTTCCACACTCAGTGTCATTCAAACCCATAGCTCCTATAACACCCACAGAAGATGAGCACATTGCCTCCAGAACCCTTATAGAGGTGTACAAGAGGCAGCAAAGTGGCACCTTGCACTCCCAGCAGCACTAGTGACAGCATCTGAAATTACCACCTTTTACAAATCACTAAGAACTGTGAATGTGTTGAGATGCACCTGTACACCTACAATTGATCATAAATTTCCAGCTGCTTTTCCAGGTGCTCTGCCTTTGCATTAGTCAGACTACTGAAGTGGCTCATACAGCTTAGCAATTTGGCTCTTTGCCATTTAGTCATGTTGAGGCGCTGTTCCTCACGTTGTCAAAATAATTTGGCAACAAAACAGCAAAGGAAGCGACCCTGAGCACTGCTGGAATTGAGGCTTTTGAAGACTCCTGTGTTAGACCTTGTTAGGGATGAAACATTTTTACTTCAATTCATGTCAACAGCCTTTAAATTAAATGCAATGTTTCTGTCATTTCAATAATATATTAGTATTTTTAATAGCTAGTTTCCTTCTCCAGAAAACAAGAAAATTGATAAAATGTAGAAGGCGACTGGTGTATTTCAGCATGTGACTATCAGGTCACTTCACATGACATCCTCATTCACAAACTGAATTTCAAAGGCTGTTACATCAAGGTCCTCCTTTCCCTCACCAGTGTTGTAACAGTTTCCCTGCAAAGGTGTAAAGGTCACCAAGTGGTGCAATACAGGAAAGTACTCTGAAAGCTGCAGCATTTTAATGATTTTGGCACAATATTTATTTACTAAGAGATCTGGAATTGTAGTACTCACCTATGCCAGATTCCTATTAATTTCTGCAGTAATTCTGTTGGCAAAAGTCAATTTTTAAATCTCCTACAGAGCCCTGGTGACAACAGATATCTCCTAGGATCACACATTTCTGTGTTAACTGCAGCAACATGATCATCTGTGATCTCTATTACAGAGAAGGGTAGTTACCTTCATCAAATTGTCTAAGAAAGCAAATTCCTCCTGACACATTGCTACTTTTTTCCCCCTCATGTTCTTTAGGAAAGGTTGAGAACCACACAGAGTGTTTGCAGCGATGCAGTACACATTATCTGAACATTAAATGACCCAATGTCTGTAACTCTCTTCCCTCCAGGAGTTCATCCTTAAAATAATCAGTATTGTACAGCTTTCCGACCCCTTTTCCTGCTAGGTCATTCAATCACATGTGATCATCATATGTAGGGTTAGGGTTCTGAAAAGCACAAAGCCCAGAGCTCCAGGCACACTGCAGCTGCAAAAGGCATGCCAAGGGGAACACAGAACTGCCAAACACATGGCTCCCTCCACAGCTTTCTCCTTTGAACCTGCCTTAGCCCAGGGCTGCTTTTACTGCTCTCCCTAGGGTTAGGGTTATGCCGCCCTGGAGTGCAGCTGGCCTCATTGGAGCTCTGTACTGGTGCAGCAGTCAAACAAGGACAATTCTCCAGCAGGATTAAGGTAGCACATGTAATTTCTTTTAGCCAAGGGTAAAGCCAAATGAATTACAACTCTGTAGCAATTACTGACAATTTACTTAGTGCCATATAAAACAAAGAGACAATATTGGCACTCCAACACTAGAGACCTTATTTTAAACCGGGCTCCTTAAGCCATGTGTTAAAAGGAACTTCTACTGGCAAGGCGTAGTTGATTTTGCTGGCAAAAGCTTGTTCCAGCATTTCAGATTTGGGCAGAGATATGTAACACTGGGAATTTTAAATGTGCAGAACAATTTAATGATGACAGTGAAACAACCAACAAGCAAAAATCTGTTGGCCATAATTAACAAATTCAAAATAAGTAAATTATTTGTTCTTTCTTACATTTGATAGATTTCCTAAGGATGTGCATAACACAAGCAGTAAACACCACCATTTCTTTAAAATCTATATTTAGAAATTACATTTCCTGCCTGATATACCCTTCAAGTTTATTTTACCAAATAACCTCTGAAAGTAAGAAGCATTTTGAAAAGCTGAAAGCTGCACTGAAATACTGCCATTCGAATAATTGAATCTAATGTCAAAACACCATGTATCTTATCTGTCTACAAATTTTAGAAAGCATTTTTGTTTTCATTCTAAGATAGAGACAATGCAGCAAAATATTGTACTTCTTTCTTCTTTCTCACCAAGAATTTGAAGACCAACATTTCATTTAACTCCTTTCGATGTAAGCATGGCTGTGGAGTTGAAATAGTTGATGGGCTGCTCCAAAGCAGCAATTACTTCTGATAGTAACAGGTACTGGAAGCAGGACAGGCCCAGCTGTGTATTTGGTGCTACCCAAGCGCAAAGTGCAGCCTTCATAAAGCTTGGATCAGCCTTGATCAGAGCGGCTCTCTTGTTTTAGAGAGCTTTCTGGTGTAACACCTGCCAGCAGTGGGACACACCTGACAGGGCTGCTGCTTTCCTACTGCCATCCAACAGTGCCCTGGCCTGAGACCCAGCAGCAGCACTCACTTCTTTCTGCAAACCTAATGAGCATCAGGGTGTTTTATTGCCCTCACAGACTCTTGACAAACCCGGTGTGGTTTGGCTCTCTAGAGATATATCCCTGGGCACATCAGCTGCTCTGTGCACTCCGAATTCAGCTGTTTCCTGGTGAGTGTGGCAGGAACAACCTCGCACCTCACAGCATTTCTCAGCAGTTTGCCTGCGCAGATCTGCACATAACAGCCTTGCAGTGCAGCAAAACACACGCATGCTGTTTTTAGTTTCCAAATAGTAAAGCTCAAAATCCTTTCTATGTAAAGCTAAAGCTTTTTCTTAGGCCAGCAACACTGTGTTCCATAAAATCTTGTTACATATTTTCATTAATCAGACCTTCTGGGAGACTCTCAAAATATTTTCAGAGAGTAGTTTCACGAGTGACTGTAGAAACTACAACAATGTAAATACTCCAGAAAAAAAAAAAAAAGTCTTCCCGTAAACATTAAAATGAAAAATAAAGTAGAAGCAAATACACCTCCCTGGCGTCCACACGAGGCCCGTGTGCTCGCAGCCACCACGGCCGCCTCAGGTTGAGCCGCAATGCCGCAGGGCCGCGCCAGGGGGCGCTGCGCGAGCACGGACGGCACTGGCCGCGCGCCCGAGTTCCATGGCGACCGCGGGGAGCGCGGGGCCGAGGGGCGGCCACGGACTGCCAAGGGTGGGCTACGGGCGGGAGCAGGGCTGCTGGAAACCTGCTTTCCAAAGTTCCGGGCACCGGACCGCACCACCTGGATGTTATGGTAAATCAACGCTTATTGCGTTGATTGGTATTACAAACATTCTTCCGATGCGTTCAGATCATTCTCACTTCAGACCACTTTCTCATTTAAAATGCATGTCGCTCCTTCCCTCGTTTCACCTTTTCTGCATCCTCCCTTCTCCTTGCCCTCCACCTGCCCGAGGCAGGCGGGAGGCTCAGTTCAGCCCGCCTCCCGCCCCAGGGCAGCCGCGGGGCCGGGGCCGGGGCCGGCCGGGAGGTGGTGGTGTTGCCCACGGAATGGGAGGCGAGGCCGCTGGAAAACCAGCTGGAGAGCGCGCCGCTCTTCTAAGTGCGGTCATCGCGTTCAGGTGTGACCGATTTCGGAGGTAAGGAGAGCAAACGCAGATTCTGGGCGGAAAGGAGCGGGGACTGTCCTGTCCTGTCCTGTCCTCTCCACACCCCGGGAGACACAGGGCAGAGAGACAGGAACGCTGTGACCACTGAAGTCACTCAAACGGAAGAGAAGTGAGAGGAAAACGTTCCAGGCAATCAAGACACAGAATTACAATAAAACAGTAAAATCCAACAGGTCACACCATCAGGTTGTATCTGAAAGCAGTCATGCAAAGGCAGAGTAGGGGAATACCTTGCTTATCCTCTGCTGATTTTTCACTTTCACCCTAGGACCACGTGCTCACGAGGAACACATTCAGATGTGCAATGTCCTCTTTTAACACAACAAGTCATCAGCATCTTGCATCACATCTCCGAGAAAGATGACAACAAAGACACAGCATTAGGTCACTGTACCGTTGGCCTGGCAGAGCTGGCAAGCAGTCGCCTGTCCCAGCACAGCCAGCTCACCGGCCTCCTCCCAGAACAAAGTCAGGTACACATGGAAATGTTTGCAGGACATAGTGGGAATGCTGAGCATTCTACTGCACTATATAGACCTTGTCTTTTATAAACATATTCAATTATGTTGCACTGGGGAGGCAAAGGCAAAGCCTGCACACAAGAAGAAAACCCATATGGCTGAATATCTGTAACCTCAACTTCTTTAGTTCTCCCAGATGAAAATAAAACATCTAAAACAGGTTAACCACCCAAAAGGGTTAAAGCTATGACCTTATGAATTAAATTGAATCAAGAGAGGGGAAATGTAAGAAGCAAAAGTTACAGAATGTATTGAGGAACAAATTTTTCGAAGACAAAAAATATATTTTGGAAGTATTACAGTAAATTTTTCTGCAAAGCAATGCAATAAAAACAAGTAAAGGAAGTCAGATCCAAAAAGAGATCATATTAAACTGAGGGGAAAAAATTGTAAAGAAGTCAATTCTCTCTAACAAAATGTTTTGTCACATAGAAGCAGGCACTAAAACTTAGATAAAAGTGCAGGAATTCGTGGCTTTGTCTCTGTATACTCATATAATCCCTCCTCATGAACACAATAACTTCTGGACTGTAAATTGTATGGTCCCCTCTGCAAGAACAAGCATGAAAATTATGCTTGGAGGATTTGGGACCAGAAATCCCACTGTACAAAACGCAAGGTAACTTAGTGACACCAGATTAAGTGGAAGAATAGTGAATATGCACATATACTACATTGATCTCAGTACAAAATACTCTTCCAAAGGCCATATAAAAAATTACACGTCAAATTAACTCTAACATAGCAAAGGCATCCCAAGTCACATTCTATTTTTCTATGAAAACAAAAAACTACCAAGTCTGCAACCCAGAGTTATACTGGAAAAGAACTGTCTTTCCTCCTCACAGTAATGTGTGTAGAATAAGTCTGACCACACCTCATATTCCTTGGTTAAAAACTGCCAAGTTTCTTCAGACAGCTGCAATCATGCTGCCCCACCAGGGCTGGCTGTGCCTGTTCCTGCCCTCGCTGTATCCAGCGTTTTGGGTATTGTACCAATTGTATTGGTATTGTAGCAATTGCACTGCTGATGGCACTGACACAACTCTGATGAAGCCAGTTGAAAGCATGTCAGGTCATTTTATACAACCATGCTATCTCACAAGCTCAGGAGATTCTGTCCAACATAGTGATTTATTCTGAAATGAACTCAGCCTGTTCACACTCCATTAGCTTATGCTGCATGTACAGAGACAAGTTAGAAGAGAGAAAGAGTAATAGAAGTCAATGGAGAAAATATACAAGAAGCAAGAGGACAAGCCTGTAGAAAATAGACCCAAGGAATAAGAACATAGATGTTGAAAACAATGACAGGTATCCAAAAATAAATTTTGCTTACAAAATCTAAATGGTCAAATTTTAATCTAAGATATGTGCACATGCTTCTCACTGAATTCTGTAACAGTCTATATATATACCTGAATGTGAAACAAAAAATGGGAAGTTCTTTTCTGCTACTGGATGTACTTGAGCATCATCAGGGATAGCCAAACTTTCATTCTAGTACATTCCTGTATGGCTTGGGACAGACCACATGTAATATTCCTGAAAGACAAATACATGGCTGAACGAAGTGTAAAGTCTTTCAGTAAAGATTAATGAATTGATGTTTGCCTAACACTGTGAAAACATAAAATGCCTTGCCACTTCATAGTGTTGAACATTAATAACAATTCCTGCCAATAAAGTTCCCCCGTCCTACTCCCCTGTGCAGAATCCCTGCTCTGTAAAGGCTCATTTCTGGTTTTACTTTCACAGACTGAAACCTGTCAGTGCTGTGCAAATTTTGCTAACACTATTCTCAGAGCAAACTACAGTAGGTCCCAAGGCAGGTAACTCAGAATATTGTTTCCAGCTTGAGAGAACAAATTGAAAGAGCAATATTTACATTCTGTCATCAGCTTACTCACAGACTGTCTTGTGCAAACATGATCAGACTACAACAAGGTCATGCAAATTTAAAACCAAGGATGCAATCAAGTAACAGCTTCCCTTCATTGCTCTGATCACACTTGCAGCAAAACCCAAGCAAAGGCTGCCAGACTATGGCTGAACCAACAATTTGCTGCCAGGAACTGGTCTGGTGAGAGAAGAGGTTAAAGCAAGAAATGATATTTGCTTCCTATAGTCATGAGGGTGTCTTTCATGCATTTAAATTTGAAAACACATAGTCATGTCACAGATGTGGAGATGACAGCCTTATTATAAAGTGCAGTACAGCATGACAAATTATTGACCTACTTCTTAAACTACTTCTTAAAGAAACTTCTCTCATGGCAATGACTTATCCTCATCCTTCAACACACCCTCCCAGTATCCAACATTATAAGATACAATCACAGCATCTCCAGCTTTCCCTCAATGTCCCACTACAAATAAAAAACCTTCAAATTACACTTACAAAAGCCCAGAACGCTGGTCTGGCAAACTGACTGGGTTTGTTCCAGAGATGCTTTTAGTATTGTGACTTTAACTCTCCTCAGATTTAGAGCTAGATCTTAAAAATACCTGTCATAGCAGGTCTTGTGAGCCCAAGTCTGGAGTCTGTTCTTGTGAGGCTTCACTGAGGCTATCAGTTCACAGTAAAAAACAAGCACTTTATGCACATGAATTGGATTGGCATGACAAGGTTTTGGCAGTGGGAGGGCTACACACAGGGCTTCTGAGAGAAGCTGCTGGAAGTTTCCCCTGTGCCTGACAGAGCCAGTGCCTGCTGGCTCCAAGATGGGTCTGCCACAGTTGGCCAAGGCTGAGCCAATCAGTGGAGGTGATGGTGCCTCTGGGATAAGGCTATTAAGAGATTTGGGGTTACTTCTCATTATCCTACTCTGATTTGATTGGTTATAAATTCAATTAATTTCCCCAAGCTGAGTCTATTTTGGCTGTGACAGTAACTGGTGAGTGATCTCTCCCTGTCCAGATCTTGACCTTAGAGATTTTTGTAGTATTTTCTCTCTCCTGTCCAGCTAAGGAGGAAGAATGATGGTGCATTGGTGGACATGTGGTGTCCAGCAAGGGTCAGCCTGCTACAATGCATCATAGAAACCTCCAGAAAAATACAAAAAAGGCCAAAAACCTTCTAGCCTCTCCCTAGTGACTGTGCATTTATAAGTAGACCATAAACAAATATAAAGAACACAATTAAAGATACTTATTTCAACATACTTAAACCGATTTCCTACTCTTCCTGCATTCCATGGGAAACAGAATTCTGGCCTCCAATCGAGACAAGAAGCCTTGTTTCTCCTGGAGAAAAGGAGGCCAAAGGGGGAATCTTACCACTCTCTGCAATTATCTGAAAGGAGGTTGCAGCAAGGAGGGGATTGGCCTCTTCTCTCATGAAACAAGTGATAAAGCTAGAAGATTAGATATTAGGAAAAAATTCTCTACTGACAAGGTTATCAAACATTGGGACAGGCAGCCTAGGGAGGTGGCTGAGTTGCCATCTCTGGAGGTATTGAAAAGACATATGGATGGGACACTCAGAGACATGGTTTAACAGAGGACTTGGCAGTGTTGAGTTAATGGCTGGATTCAGTAGTCGTAAAGGTCTTTTACAACCTAAAAAATTCTGTGATTCTATAAGGGAGAGCACATTTTTCCATTATTTGAAATGAAAACACAAAATGAAAAGGATGTGTTTATTTCACTACCACTTCAGATTAAGTGTGTAAAGAACTGATTCAGTATATGCAGTCAAGTCCTGGAAGAGGAAAAGAAAAACATACAGCAGGTTTCCCCTGGGCAACAAGAAGAAGAAAAATTTTCAAGCATTTGCAGACGGTCAAGAACTAGAGAGTTGTTGGCAATTCCCATTTGAAGCACCATGGGCAGCGATGGCCAGTTAGCACCTTTTGGGCCATGTGGCACACGAGTGATTCAAGGGGGGTTCCCATCGTGCAGGAGTCCCCTGTACAGGAGTTTCTAGATCACCTGAATCTCTGGCTGCAGGAGAAAGGGAGTCTGCACTGCCAGACTGCCATGAGGGCCAGCAACCCAGCATGAGGAAGTGGGTACCACAGGAGGCATCTCTAGCTGCTAATCACTTTTTCAACTCTTTCCCTTCTGAGGCTTTTCATATAGGGTCAGGAAGTTGGTGCCTTTGGTGTGTCCCTGTCTAACATCTCTGTAGCACCAGAGCTGCCTCATTAGCCCAGGAAATGCTTTGACCTCTCATCACACCAAGCTGCCATGGCTGGGCAACAGCATCTTCGTTCAGTTCTGATATCAGGGAAGAATCTAACTACTTCTAAATACAGCCTAGTTTGACCACTAGTGAGTCCCTCCCCGTACAGACTGAGAGCTCCATACAAACCCACAACAGCCTCTGCCAAAGCACATGCCAATGAAAACAGCCACATGTAGATGGGGCTTGATTGCTTTCTTGGTATTAAAATAATGTAAGAAAGTTTATCTGTAGAAAAAAAAATAATAGGGGCTTTTATCCTTTTAGCTGGATGTATAATCAGTGGTTATCAGGATGTCAGGAATGGAGATAAGTAAGTTGCCAGCTAGCTTAGATTCAACTGATTTTTTTTTTCCATTAAGATCTCATCAATTTTATCATCTGGTTATTAAATGCACATTTTTGTCTTAAACCTATTTTGAAGCAATTATATGTTTATGCTGGTGTAGAATGCTCCCTTTATGAAACGAAATTGTTGGGTATTTGTATGCTGTCTGTAATTTGATATTCTAAAGTAGCAATTCTGAAAGTAAAACAAATGCACTTCCTTCCCTGTTTCTCCTTTTCTTCTCTCTAGTTGTTTGCACCCTTTGCCTCCCTGAATACACAAAGACATGGACAGTGCCTCAGATTAAAACTGGGCCAAGGCAGGCTTATAACTATTTGTGGTTTTGAGAACTACCCCAGACAGATTTGTTACATCTCTTGACTACAAAGGACATCAACCCCAGACAAACAACCAGCACAACAAAAAGTTGTCCTACAGACAACCTTTCTGAATTTTTAAAAAATATACTGGACACAAGCTTCAGAAATTATTTTAGAGCCTTTTGTTACATTTTCAAAACTGAAAAGCTCTCAGGAGCCTACATCTAACCAGCTTTTGACAAGATGTATCGGCGTAATGTTAGATCGATTTTCTAATGCCAGGCTTATTTCAAGGGCACTTCAAGTGTTTCACCTAGCCACACAGATATTGGAGGAGCCTGAGCTTGGTTTCAAGCATTCATCTCTTTCTTGAGCTGGCCTATACACCCAGAATAAATTCTATAATTCATCAGATTGCTATTTTTTGCCTTACAATTCAGCAGTCAAAACTTTGTAAAACAATTTAGGATTTATAGGAAAATCTGGACACATTTTTTTCTCTAGTTATGCTTTCATGTATAAAATTTTACACTAAAAAAAATCCAAAAAACCCATCTACAATGTGGGAACATTTTAGTTCATACACAGTAAAATAAAGACCTATATAATTCATATCAGTCTTCCAGTACTGCAGAGTTTCTTTTAAAATTACAAATGTCACACATCAAAACTATCCCTTAAGGGTGAGTGGGTAATTTCTTTCATGAAAGTACTCAGTAATGCAACATTAAAGGGACAAAACATTCTGCAGGGCATGTGTTTGATTAACTGTAAACCACACACCTGGTGGATTTTTTTTTTGTATATTCTAATACATATGTATATAGAAATAGCTATATCTAGTGATATCTATAAATCCAAAATTAAAAAAAAAAACAAAAGCCAAACATATCAAGTTTTGTATCAAAATGCCACCATTCATCATGATCCTAAACAAGCATAAAAGGCTGAAGCCACCCATGTGACTTAAGCACAGCTCAGAGATAAGAAAACAGGAGTGATGTCAAGTGGCAAACAAGGGTAGTAACAGGTTGAGCACGTTCAGGTGGCATGTGACGGGATAAGGAAGGTTGACTAATTTACCTGAACTGCAGAGAAAGATGAAACCTTCAAGCATGCTGAGATAGTAAGGGTGAGATGTCCTGGGTGCTGAAGGCAATCAGTGCAGGATCTTTCTGCACAGAGCAGTTGGTTCTCCATAGCACTAGCATTACAAAAGTATGTTCTCAGCCGGTCTCTTCAGCTAACTAACTGGGATGGTTACTTGACTAGAATACAACAGAATATTTCATTTCAGAGAGACCTACAATGTTAATCTAGTCCAACTCTTAGTCTGTATTAGTCAGGAAAGGAGTGAAGAACTGTTTTACACATCTACCTGTTAACCTGAAAATTTTTCCAGTCAAACACCAAAATCTGTGTCTATGACAGTGCAGCTTTGTGTCTGTCGCACACAAGCTAAAAAGTACATTACGTGTGCATTTGTAGGATTTTTTATATGTCAACGTAAAACACTGAAAATATTTAATCATATTCCAAACTACTTCCTAAAAGGCTTTTTTTTTCCTCTAGTATGAGGTAAAACCATTTGTTCCATATATCTGAAAAATCTAAACACAATCAAATGAGTGCAGAATGGCAAAACATCTGACTATGACCCCCACCATGTCCCTCTCACTCCAGACAGCTGGAGACTGAGCAACATACCTCCACAATATTGCTAAACATTGCCTTTTTCCTTATATACTACCCTAGATATCCACTACAGGATCCATGGCCAGAGGGTTGCTGGCAGCCATTTGTTTAACACAAAGTGGGCATTCTTACTTTACCAATTAGAGCCTGCCTTTTGCAGCTCCCATCTGCCAACTTGACCCATGTTAGCCAAGAGCATCACTTCAGAGAAATCCTCTGTACACTCACATCTCAGTAGGTGAGACTGCTCCCTTCAGCAGCTGCAGGGTATGAGGAAAAAAGGCAGAAGCAGGAGAAAAGGGACACACCTGAAAAGGACACGCCCTGTCTT
Source organism: Molothrus ater (assembly GCF_012460135.2). Lineage (NCBI taxonomy): Eukaryota > Metazoa > Chordata > Aves > Passeriformes > Icteridae > Molothrus > Molothrus ater. The sequence goes on from NC_050483.2 coordinate 27,621,174, forward strand.
CTGTCCCTCCCAGTACCTACAGGAAGCTTGCAAAGACACCGTCTTCACCACAAGGGTTCCAAGTGCAGCTGCATGTATGGATACCCATTGTGCCTGGCTTCATTAGAAGCTACCCTTTGAAAACCTGTATCCCAACACCACCAGGGGTCCTTCAGGGTCTTGCTCACAACTCTTCTGTAGAAACCCACCTCAGAACAGAGCGCTTGCAGCAAATTCCCTAAACAGATACAGTGCAACCTCTCTAGATACCAAAGGCCCTTCAGCAAGTTCTCACTCAAAATATGGTATTGCACATTAGCTTCACTACTACAGCTCTACCTGGCACCTCTGATTATTTACTGAGAGTAGGTTGTAAATTATCCTGTGCTCCCAAAAGATACCATGAAATTACCATTTTCATCACCAAAAGCTTACCATACAAAGTTCAAGAATTAAAAAAAAGGAGAAAGTTTATATAACAAAACAAAATTCAGCTGCCATTCATATTACTGTTTGAGTCTGTATAGGTTTTCATTAGGACAGCAGAATTCCACAATACTTCTCCAGAAATAAAGTTTGCTATGCAACAGGACAAGACAGGATGAACTGTGAGTGACACAGGCAGGAACAGGCTCACTGACTCAGTCAAGGTGATCAGGTACTGCCAAGTGACACAGCTGAAGAGCAGATGCTACCTTCCTTTAATTTAGCAAAGCCAGCAAGGTGGCTCCATGGACCCATGCAGACATGACACAAAGCATCTGCGGGTTTTACCTCTCACTGTGGCAGCATATTAATCTACATCTCTGAGAACCATCTGCAAAGGACACCCTCCTGTTCTGCAGGGCAAACCTACAGGCCTCCATAAACAATCACTCTTACCCAAAAATGAAAATATGCAATCACAGATGACCATCACAATCAAGGTGTGACAGCTTTCCAACCTCTCCCCACACACCCCCCAAGTTCTCATTCTTGTGTGCTGTCTTGCCACACATTAGAGCATGTTGGCTTTAACCCCTGGGAAATGTGGACTGTTATTATCTAAAATGGCTTGGGTTGGAAGGGACCTTAAAAACCATCTAGTTCCAACCCCCCTACCATAGGCAGGGATACCCTTCACCAGACCAGGCTGCTCAGAGCCTCATCCAACCTATAGTTGAACACCTCCAGGGACGGGGCATCCACAGCTTCTCTGAGAAAACTGTTCCAGTGCCTTGCCACCCTCACAGTAAAGAATTTTTTTCCTAATATCTAATTTAAAGCTACTCTGTTTTAGTTGGAGCCATTCAAGTCCCTCTCCATCCTTCTTGTACGCTCCATTCAGAGATGGGCTTGAAGAAACCATAGTGAGCAAGGCCAATGGTGGAAGGTACCACACACAAAAAGAACAGACAGGAACTAAAGAGTGAATTAGGAGGAGCAGCATCAGGATTTCTTAATTTTAAAAGAGAATTATTTTTAAAAATGGGATAGTAAGGCACCTACTGCAATATGCAGATGCAATTCTCAAATAAACTGTCCCTAAAATGGGCAATGCCTTTTCTAGAAACAGAATAGCCCAGGAATCCCACAAAAGAGAAGAGAGACTGACAAAATGAAACATCTATTTTTTTTTTAAGTTTCTTTCAACAGCATGGGCTCTAATGGAATGAACCCTGCTTTAACAGTTGTCTCAGATTGACAAATCTCTAGCATGTCACTGCACATGCAAAGATTTTTCCTGGTCTGGTACTCTGCACCCCAGCATGACTTTTCCAGTGCCCTCACAATCTGCACCTAAAGTGCTGTGACTAGTTTAGCTCACACAATGTGAATCCCTGTTTCAGAAAATGCTTAATGGCCTGAGACTATTTGAATAAAATTCATATAACTCATCCCTGAATCTATCCAGACTGGTAACAAATCCTTTGACTGTTGAAGAGAAGTAATGAAAAGGAATTTAATCTGGACTGACAATTCTGGATTGACAGGCAAGGCCTAGAGGACTCAGTGCAACAGAGGACAGCTGTTTCCAGAGCTGCATCTAAACTAATAACGTCTAGATGTTATGAATGAGAGCTCAGCAGAGCTAAAGAAGCTTGTCACAGCAGAAATGGGAATCCAAATTTTAATGATTCCATTAAGGAATGCCAAGGCTGGTGTAAAATGCTGAGCTATTTCTACCTTTGTGTCCCTATGACTGGCCTCACACTACTGTGGGTGTAATTACATAAGATACGCAATCCTTTAGTGGAAAGTGGAATTATTTAAGGAAAACAGCTGGCAAATTTAGAGCTAAGTAGGAGCACAGAAACGTCAATGCCAAACCAAGAGCATGTCAAACATGACCCAGATACCTAATTAGAAGTTATGCTCAAACCTAACTTGCACAGGGCTCCAGAAGCAGGCTGACTACAGTAGAGAGGCTGCAAGAGGTACACTCTTGATCTTTATTCCCCTCATTGCATTAGATACTGTTCTGATCTCTCCCCCCTCTTCCCTAACTATAATGTCACAACCCTTACAAATTTGCCAGGAATGAGAAGGGTACAGCAGTACTACAGAATAATGATGCTAAGAGCCTCAGGAAGGCATCAAGGCTTCCCAGAGGACTTCCCCCAGCACAGACAGGAGGGAGCTCAAGGCTTCATGTCTATTCCCAGCTGACCTGCTTTGAGCCAGCACCCAGCCATGGGGATTCCTGAGCTGTGAGGGGGATGCTCTCCCTCTATGATGCCTGGCTACAGTAACACCTCTGCCTCAGGCGCCTCAGTCACCTCAGCCTAACGGGCTGAGCAGGGAGCAAATGAGCGGGAAGTCATTGACAGAGATGGTGCCCAAACATGCCAAGGTACTACAGGAATACCCCACAGCTGGCATAAACAGATTCAAAAGATCCCCAGAACACCTGAATGGTAACTCCATGATACAGGTACTAAGGGTGACAACTAGGAAAGATGCCTTCCTTGATCTGTTGCTTGTCAACAGCAATAATTTCCTTTCATAACAAGGTAACCCACCTAGCTGATTAAAGGAAGCCAGTTAATGTAATTTTTATGGATTTCAGTAAAGCTTTTGATACTGCCTCTCACAGGATCCTTCTGGACAAAAGGTCCAGCACCCAGCAGGATAAACACATCAAGTGGTGGGTGAGCAACAGGATCATGGGTCAGGCATGAAGGGTGATAGTGGATGGGGTGATATCAGATTGGTGACTGGTCACTAGTGGGGTTCCCCAGGGCTCCATTTTATGGCCAATTCTTGTCAACATCTTCAAAAATTACTTGGATGCAGGACTTGAAGGCATACTGAGTAAGTTTGCAGATGATATTACACTGGGAGGAGCCCATTGACTCCATTGAAGACAGAGAGGTCCTGCAGAGAGACCAGGACAAATCACAGGGCTGGGCAATCACCAAATGGATGAAGTGTTAACAAAGACAAGTGCTGGATTCTGCATCTAGGATGGGGCAACCCTGGATGTAAGGAGAGACTGGGAAACAAGAGGCTGAAGTGTCAAAGACCTAATGCTCTTTGGAGCTCTAAATTCAACTCTTCCTACTTAAAAAAACAAACAAACACAAAACCAAATTCTAATGTACTGCACATGTAGCAATGGCGTAAACAATGAACATGAGATGCTGCAGTGCAAAATTATAAATCACATTTTAAAAGATTTTGTTTTTAGATTCTGGGAGTTTTATGCTTGACAAAAGAAATAAGCTTTGATGAATTTGCCACAGTCCAATTCAATAGCTTCAGTAATGATAGCCTTGTAATCAAAATTTAATCAGAACATAGTAACTTTTATTTTCTATGGCTACTACTGCTTCCTTAGAAAGCACACCTGTCACTGTCTCTCTCATAAGAGAAAAAACATAGACAGCATTCAACAAAACACTGGACATTTGGCAGATCTCCTTCATTAAAAAGTGTGGTTTCCCATCAGTCTAACCTATTCAGGAAATAGGAATGAAACTTACTGGATAGTTAGGGCAAAAGCAAAATATCATGAAAGGAAAACTCATCAGAAATTATTCACTCAGTGATTTTGACAACCATTTTGGTATCAGCCAGCAAGCAATTGAGTTTACAAACAAACAAACTAACAATAAAACCACTGAGAGGGACGATCCTATCCACAATAAAATAGTTGCAAAAATAACAGAATTTCCATGCAACACCACACAACAGCCTACAATAATTGGATGTAAAACCTTCCACTGCTAGAAACACGAGTTACTGTTCTCATCAGCCTATGCTATTTTTTTGCCGATGAGTATATTTAGCATGTTACATTACCAACTTCTCAAAGTTTTCCTGTCAGTTTTATTATTCATTCCTAGGTAAGAGTTAGTCTGCAGTCCTGGTCATATTGTAGAGTTATCTACATGGAGAAAATTCTTACAGTGCAAGTGACCTTGCAAGAGCTGAATCCTGAGACTCTCTTGTGGGAAAGTACCCAGCCACCATACAGGAATTAACTGAACGAAGACCTAATTGCTTAGTTTTATTGCTCTGCAGGACCAAAATACAATTTTCTTCTCTGCATGTGGTAGTGAATCATACATCAAAAATATCCAAGCTCATCAGTTCACACCATCTTCAAAACAAATCCATGGGAAGCCAGCATGCAGTTTTGAGAGATTCATCCACGCAGGGAAAAAAAAGCCAAAGAAAACATGCAAATGTATATATTTATAGCAATGGATATGCATGGAAAGCCTGAAAGCTTTTTGTGTTCCTCTTTGCTCTTATAGAAGGTTCTAAAGCCAAATCTATGGCGCTTTCAGGTGCAAATACATAAAAGACCAAAGAGCTGTGTATTTCTGCTAGAACAGGTTGAATAAAACAAGATATTCATCAACCATTCAGGGTATTCACACGAGCAGGCCCTAGTTTGTCCAATCTAGAACCATGCCAACCTCCTTTGCCTACAGCCTCCTGTGGAGATGTATTCTCACTGCCCAGGCAGCTTTCGGCAGCAGTGATTTCTGGCCATTTATGGTAGTAAAAATAAACTGGTGATCTATGTAATTCTTTGTATTATTTAAAGCAAAAAAGCAAAGCCAACCCTTCCTTTTCACCTCACCCCCAAGAGTTACATTAATAGTAACTTCAATGTTGTAACTGAGATATATCAAACATACAATACTCACCTATCAAACCTAACATGTAGAAGTTATTTATGAGCCTGGATTTGCAGTTATTGAAGCTACCTTCTGCTTTTCTTTAAAACAACACACTGATTAAAGTCAGGAAATTTAAATCCTAGAAGAAACTCTTGGGTTTTTTGCAAAATAAATTTAATTAAAATGCAAGTTAGAATCTGCCCAATAAATAATACCCTAAAAATTACATTGACTTAAAAAAGCCAAAGAATTCTAGATAACAATGAAGAGAATCTATGCATAGAATAAAGAGTCAGATGTATTTACCCAATAATATGAGTTGGTTATTTTCCTAATGGTTGGAATGCCATTGAATTAAAGCAACAGATTCAAAGTAATGGCTTTCAATCTACTCAAATATTTGCGCCTTCTCATTGCTATTGATTATCATTGTGCTGTCATATATTGCTGCTTTTACACTACCTCAAAGTAAACCGGCTTGTCAAAGGGTCAGTGCCCCACATCCTCCTCAGGGGGGATGTGGCTTCCCAGGCACAGCAGGAGCAAAGCTGCTCTGCTGTGAATCTGATGCTTTGCAGCCCACAGGAATTCGGGAGGAAGGGCAGAAACAAAGCAAGAGGTGTGAAAAAAAAAAAAACAACATGTTGGTAGATCCTTCACCACACAACTCCCAGATTGCTATGAAGACTGGAGAAGCGAAGTACTGCAGCTTGAGTGCAGCCTGCTCAGCAGTCCCATCCAAAAAACAATGCCACATAGTTCTTATAATTAATCTCTGCTCTTTTGCTGTGTCATTCAGATCTAGAAACATCTCTTCATTCTACATCTCTTGTGTAATAAAGCTGTGCTTTTGAAGATGAGATGAATGCAGAAAAGCATTAATCATTCATCCCTATGTATTTCTACAGGCATTGAAATATTGTTGACTTTTCTTTTTAATGCTTTATTCATTAGCCACAATATTCCATCAGCTAAATGCTGTGTTTCAGAATAAAACTACAGTCAGCAACAAGACCCTTCTTAATATCTAATATTTTTTGTTATTGTAGCTGAATTACCAATTCATCTAAACACTGGAATTCAACAGGTAGTTTGTCATGCAATCTGTCTCTACTCCAGCTTTCAGTTTCAACTGAAAGACTGAAAAGTCCTTCAGCAAAAAGCAAATTTTGGTAGAGAAAAAATACCAGGCAATTTTAAATAGATTTGCTTTGTTCCAGGCTCATAGCTCTCATTTGTTGCTTTCCAGTCCAGCCATTTTTATAATCATGTTCGTAAATAAGAAAAATTGTAATTTTGTGGCCTAATTTTTGCCTACATGACTGGAAGGTTGTCTTGGGTTTACTTTTCTTTCTGACATAATCTCTCATATCCAGAAAAAGCAGAAAGATAAAGCTGGATCATTTGGTGCTTTGGGTAATTTTTCATTGTCGTTTCCTTGGCCACAGGAATATCCTTGCAGCATAATTATTTAAGTCTCTGATTTATCATAGCTTCACTTGACAGGTGTAGAGGTTCAAATACAGCAAGGACAAGGGGGACGAGGAAGCACCTTCACAATTCTAATTTATGGAAGTTAAATTTCTCATAATATTCTGGGCTTTAGCACTTAAGAAACCTTTTTATTGACTGAAATAAAACTAAAGCCTCAGGATGGGTTTTCTAAGTGTTTCAGTGGCCTAAGCCAAATTTTAATGCACACCCTGCTGTGATGTGCACTTCCTCCAATATTTTTCGTCTCAGGTGCAACTACTTTCAAGTGCTGTCATATGAAACAACATAGTTATGAAGAGTGTCCAATTTTGGTAATTTTAAGTGATGGTTTATTTTATTTATTCATTTCTGATTTATTCCACAGTGCATGCACACATTTTTATGGGCTATATAAGCTTCATGTGATGTACAAGCATGCTTTTTTGGAGATGAGCAGTCCTGAAGAGGATGAAGAATTATGAATGACTCACAGTGAACAGCCAGCTATGAAAACCATCCTTCTCCTTCAAGGCCAGAGTAGCTGTCAAGTCACACATACCCCAATATTTGGGCTGGGTTTATGCCACACAGCACAGAAGGACCGCTGCTATGGAATGAGCAGGACACAAAATGTACCACTTGCACTCCCCCTGAGCTGGGAAAGCACAACACAGACACAGCACTTGTGAGGAAGGTGAGCAGCTGCATGATGTGAACTGAACAGTAGCTTGGCTGCAGCAGAGGGCAGTGATACACAAACACCAGCAGTCCTCACTCTGCACAGCACCTACAAATGCATAAACCTGTCCTTGGTTATTTCTAGCATACAACACTTAACCACTCTTGGGCTTATTCTTAACAAAACTTGGACACTATTTACATGCATTTAGGTGTTCACATGTGCAGATGCATAGAGAGATATATTGCATATCCCTTGTTTAAAATGTTAATTCTGATTGCTTTCTCTTATTTCTTTGATGACCACATCCTATTTGATTAATCTGCTATCCCTCTTGTCCTTTGAAATCAAATCCTTTAAGCTTTTGCTACTCAAGGTATTGCTTTGCATCTTTACAACAGGCACAAAATTGCTACACTTCAGGGAGCTGATTTTCATCTTCTCTTCCTTCATCCTTCTCACCATTTGAAAGGTAGGAAGCTGGATGCAGTTAAGGAGAAAAAGGGAGGGGAGGAGGGAGCTGAGGACGAACACAGCATAAGAGTCTGACTCCTTAACTGGGTTAATTTGTCTCCTGGCATGCAAGTAGAGAGCTTAAGAGAAAGCTACAGGAAAAAAACTAATTGCAAGACATGCACTACTCATGTAATTGCTGACATGTCTAATGCTGTGTGATTCAGGGCAGCTTTGAAATACTAGACTTCTTATTGAGGGATGGAGGGATTACATTTCCACTGGGTGCAATTTGAAGAGATGCATAAAAGAAGGAAATGTAAGTTGTTATGAAGAAGCCTAGTCTTCACTTGAATTAGTTTAAATGCAACTTGCTCAGAACAATTGATTTTTTATTAGAAATAAATGGATTTGTATGCCCAACCAACTTGTATTTGGCAAGGCAGTTTCCACCAAGCAATTGCTAAACTGTTGAATTTACTGTGCAGCATCTGCTCTTTAGAAATGTGGAAAGACAATAAAAATTATACAGTATGCACATATAAAGATATGTCAATTTTAACCCATGATCATGTTCTTTATATCCTTCACAAATCTGTAAACACCCAGTATTAGTTTGGATATTGATTTAAATTTTGGAAATTTTTTTTTTGTCTGTTAGTGGCCTTTTTTTGCTCGTTTTAACTAAATAGACTAATTCCTGCTGAGCAGAAGATTGAACTTGGTTTAGATTTGGGACTATCTACATCTATTAACTGTCTGAAACAGAGTCAGTACCACTTTTCAAGTGTCCTATTTTTCAAAGCAGAACTACAGAGGAAAGACAGAATATCTAGAACAAAATTACCCATATGCTGAGGGAAATCTGTATCAGACTCAGTCCTGCAGTGAAAGCCCTGTGTTAAGGTGGTGCAAGCAGCTGGACAGACAGCCTAGGGAAGCCAAATCTATTGGTAGGCAGCTCATGGAGGCTCTGGTCCCAATGACTGTAGTTTCCATAAGGCACTAAGGCAAGTTCTATCCCTGAAAAGAAGCATTAAGAAAACAAATGTTCTGGCCAAGCACTCAGCCTTGCAGTCTGCTCTCCAGGCCCTGCTAGGTGATGGATGCTGGCTCTTGCCACCATTGCCAGTCCTAAGCCTGTTCCCCATGCCACAACAACCTTTTTTTTTTTGCACAGTTCACCTGAACAGGGGCCTTTCAAACTCTGGACATGAGGAACTTATTTCTCCCTTGGGCCTGTGACTGCTATATCTGGATGAGAGATGTGCTTGACCTCCTCTGAAGGGAAAAGGCAACAAGCACCCTCAGACTGGCCTCAAGGGAGCCAATTTCTCAATGGGTGTATAAAGTTCTCCAGCAGAACTTGACTGTTTTGAACTACATCATCAGGGAACATTTTCAATAATAAAGTCTCTCTTTCACAACACCATGGGATTTCCATACTCCAGCCAAATGCATTTTCTTTGAGTAAGTGACATTCTGATGTGTTCTGGGACAACTCCATGGGCACTTGCCAAGACACATGCTGGCTTCTTCAGACAGAGACACACAGCAGTTTAAACTTGGCTTAGCTCATGAGTCTCTAGTAGCGACAGGCCATCTGGCACATTTCAGTGAAACTGGCACTTTCTGCTGAGAGAGGTCCAGGGCTTATGTAAGACAGACATGGCAGGACAGGAGTGAAGTGCACTGGCAGGGCTGTGTGCACTAAGCTTGCATGGCAGCACTCAATCCAAGCCAGGAGGGCCAGGACATAACTCATCAATCCACCCACAGCGACGGAGGCAGCGCTGGGAGCAGAGCAGGCAGACAAGTGAGTGGTGGTGAGGCTCAGGAGCAGTGCAGGAGCAAGGGACCAGCCACAGGACTGCTGCTGGGACAAGGTATCATTCCAAATGGAGCTGTGGGGACAGCCATGCTTCAAGTGAAGGAGCATGGATCAGAATGAAGCTGTATCAAAACCTTTTGGGAGGGCGGCAGACTTGTGCAAAGGTTTTAGACTGCATGTCTCCCTTGGATTATGGTAGCAAAGACGCTGATACACAGGATCAGACAGGACACAAAAGAGGAGAATCTGCAACAAGATTGGGAATGTGTGGCAAACTGGGAAGCGTGAAGGAGGCTTTTTGTACTGGAAAGCTCTGCTGTTGCAGCACTGACTTCCTTCTGACTTATTTTGGCAATGTTGTATAAGACCAAGTCTGAACCAGTTGGAGAAAAAAGTATATGTGTTTGGTCCTCCTGCCAAAAATGAGGTTACTTTTAAGATGCAATTATATGAAAATCGAAAAAAAGATAAGAAAGCCAGTTTTGTTGCTGGTTAGCATAATGAGATGTTCCTACAACAGTCTGATAACTGCGAAAACAGAATTAACAATTCATCTACAGAAACAAAAGCTTTACTGAGAAAATCTTTTCTCACTAGAAGAGAAACGTGCGACTCCATTTATTGCAGCAGCTGCCATTATGTGCATTGGCTGACAACCCATTCTGGGCACGGATCACAGCACTACTCAAAATCTGCCCTCAGGCATTTTTTTCTATATTCCATACTCTGAACTGAACATTGGACGATGTCTGACACATGCACACAGGAGCCACACAGACTGGTCCCATCCTACTTTCATTCTCTGTGGCTTGCCTATAAAAGTGAAGACCTAACCAAGAAGATAATGGTGTGAAATGCTCTCCTTTGACTGACCTACTGCAAGCCAAAGACTGGGAAGGGGAGAGGAAAATCTACTTCCAGAGCAGACTGAAATGTGTCCTTGGCACAGCATACCTCCACAAACTCATCCTACATTCAAAAAAAGTTTTTTCATCCTTTTTCCCAGATTTCTGTTGTCAAGAGAGGACCATTACTGATAACTCCCTGAGGCTTTTTCTCCTTGTGCTACCCAATACCTCATTCACACCTAAGGCATCAGGACAGATGAAAGCAAAACAGAGGAGCGGTTCTCTCCCTGGTATTCAAACTTTAAATCAAACACCCACTTCACTGTACTATAAACAGAGCTACCTGTTTGGAGCACTGAGGCACTCCTGTAATATTTCTTTTCCTTTAAGATTTTATATTTCTCCTGTGAGAAGCAATTACAATAGAAGTGTCAAGCAAAAATAAATCCCTGTTAATCACAGTCACTGTGAGCCTGCCAAGTAAATCACATCTCAGTGCTACTGTTCCATTTTTCAGGTAGAAATAAAGTGTGTGAGAACGCCATGGTCTAGAATCGAGCTCTTCCCAAGAGGAATTACAAAGTTTTTGAAAATACAAGTTCTTCTCCTGTGTTCATTACATTGTGTGGAATTAGACAAGCACTAAAACTGAGTATCCGCTGACCGTAAGAGTAATTCAGGTTGGAAGGATTCTCTGAAAGTTGTCTCATCCAACCTTCACACAAAGCAAGGCCAAATGAACAGTTAGATCAGACTGCTCAGTTCAGCTGGGCCCAGAAGTTTCTGAACAGCTGCAAAACACTGGTTCCACAGCTCCTCTGGGACACTGGGCCCATGCTCACTTGCCTGACCATAAACAACTTTCTTCCTATATGTAAATCTAGTTGGGATTTCTTTCCCTACAACTTGTGCAGATTGTCTTTGGTACTTCCAACATGCACTCCTGAGAAAGGATCTGACCCTGTCTTTGTAGCCTCTCATTCCGTTCTGCTTTTCCTTCCCCAGCCTGAACAAACCCAGTGCCCTCAGCTTCCATTCAAATGTAGGTGCTCCTGCCTCTTCACCTATCTATTACAGTCAATCACTGATAGCATACATACTTTGCTTTTGGTTTTGGTCTACAAATAGGCAGGTCTATGCATCTGAAAGGAAAAATAACAAATGGAGAAAACTTTGGGCTCTCCACTGGCCTGTTATTTTCCCATACTTTTCAAATTCAGAGGCTTCATGAACTGTCCATGGGAGCTGCTTTCAAATCACCTGAAGGGAATGGTACCGAGCTTGTTCCCCTTGAAATATAATAATTTCTATGGGCTTTGGAGAGAGGTTTTGTTCTTATTTTATCTTCATCTTTTCACAATTCTCTGCGTTGTGAAAACCAGCCATTTCAAGACGATGCAATTGCAGTTGCTGTTCCAGAACTGGGAGCAGTTTCCATCATGCCAGAGAACTGCTGACCATGGTTTAAAACTCCTGTGAGGTCTCCTATTTCCTTTTGAGTAACAAGCAGTGGCTTGGTGACTAGATTGATTACCTTTTTAAAGCTATGAATTTTAACCAGAATATCAGAAACCTCTTTTAGCTGAGTGAATCTTAAGACATCCAGTCTGTGTATTGCAGACTTGAGCTTATGGGAGTGAGTTTTCAAATCAGATAAATGGTTATTTTCCCCAGGAACCTTCAGGAGCACTACTACTGAGTCAGTGAAAACAGGTACCAGAAACCCAAGTACAAATCCTCCGTACAATTTACATCACCCTGAATAAACTCATCATCTATCAATGGCAGAGGTCTTCGTTGCATTGGAAAACACTCTGTCTGGAAGTATGTGGAGGGATGGTTTGGTACTCTGACTCCCCGTTTTGCACCATCCACACTTTTGTACACGGAGCTTTAACAAAGCAGCACACATGCATAAAAGGTATTTCACATTCCTCTACCTGCGATCAAAGCCTAGTAAGAGTATTTGGCTATGAGCAAGGAAACAACTTCAATTTTCTTTCCTGACCTCTTACCTAAGATTATCCTACCGCTGTCACAGGGAATAACTCTGACTGGTGATACTTTGATACATAACTTTTTTAATTACTCACCCCAAAGAAATAGAAATGCTTGTTTACTAAAACAGAACTAAGGAATCTTTGTTCAGGTGTAAAGAATCTTACTTCAGCCTGTAACAGAACACCATATAGAAAAATTAGGCAGATGGGGACTTTTTTTCCTCACATCTCTTCCTTTTTGTGGCTTCAGTATGTTTGCTTAGAGACAGCAAGTATCAGCTCACATTCTTTTCTCCGCCAATTGCAGTTCTTACCAGTGACCACGCTGGGGATTTTGGACAGAAAGCTCTTGACAGTGCGGATGGGAACTCCACCTGTTTTGTCATCTTGCATTCTTGTAACAATGTCTTCAATCTGCCAAAAGAAAGGAAATACTTTGTGGTTTATGCAAAATGGTGACTTTAACACTTGTATACCATTAGTGCTTTGGAGCCCTGCTGGTAGAATGGGTGTCAAATATACCATGTGTATTACTGCACAAACACAGAGCTAGAGACACTGCTACTTGCCCAAATTTAAACCCTGAGATTAGAAAGCATGAGATAACATAGACTAGCTTTGAAGACAATGGTTAATACAAACAATCCAACTGCAACTGTGATTTTTTGCTGACCAGGAGTGATAGAAAGGTGGTGTTTGCTCCACGGATGAACTGGACTGCACTTCAACCAGTTTAAGGAGGTTCTCATCCAGTCCACTTTCCCTTCTGCACCCACATTAATTTGAATCTTCAATACTGTAACCTTGGGAGAGCTTTCATTTTCCAAAGGGTCCCAGACAGTCACTAACCTTCTATGTCTTCAGAAGAGTCTAAGGTGGAACAGCTGCAGGAGAACTTCCCCTGCCTCGTTTTTTTTTGGCTAGAATGCTACATGTCCCATGGTCAGCACACAAAGTAAATAACCAAAAGTAAAACTATTATAGGGGAAAACTCAGTGGATTTTTAAAGCCAAGCTACCTTTCAGGCACACACATAATCTATCACACACAGAAAGATACACGATCATCTTCAAAAGCCATGGCAATGAGAGGATTCAATTACTGGGGGAAGGAGCTTAATCCTCCTCCTGCTTACCCTGAAATGGGAAGGAATTTTTGTTCCTTTTAAGACTACTTGCCATGCATTTACTTGAAGGCAATGCTAGGGAGAACAAAAAACTGAACATAAGCGCAATGCAGAAATTCAGTATCTCCAAAAACTCCTTTCAAGTTAATAAGGTCTCAGAAGCCCAACAAAAATAACCCCAAAGCTGTTGTCTCGGTTAGCTCAAGCAGTCAACAGCACAGCCCCACCCTCTGTTGTTGACAGCTGGCTGAGAACAGCCAGACAGGGAGCACAGCCCTGATTTTACCAAAAGATTTCCTCCTTACAGATGCTACAAAACAGAACCACAGCAGAGGGGTTACATCGTGGGAGCGTGGTCCCTCTCTCTCCTAAAGGCAGCCCAGAGCTCAACATGCTCTCTTCATCTCTGGGAAGCCACTTCATTTACATATGCAAGTGAGGGGTTTTTTTCACAGATTTAACACCTACATTTCAAAACAAGTTTAATTTCAAGCCTTCCCAAGGTGGTAAGACAATTTCCCTGCCAACTTCAGACACTGAATTTGATCACTGTGTTCTTAACCTCAGGTTACCACTTAACTGAACTGTTCACACCTTGTTTATATATTACTTTTAATTTAACACGTCCTGATCAAATTCTCAGCGGGAATGAAATCACAAAGATGAAAATATCCTGACATTTTCAATATATTACATGAGCTTTGGGTACCTACACAGTTAATTTGTGATAGAATAATGATACTTTCCCCACAAATGAATCGCCACGAAAATTAATACCACTTCTCCCTTTTGCCAGAGCCTTATGCAAAGTTGTTTGCTGATCAAAGCATTGGGCTTTTTTTCAGTCTAAGGATACCTGGAGAGGTAACTGCTCTGCTAAAGAGTGGACAAAAAGCATTTCATTTTGTTGAGAGGAGCCTGACAGCATCACTTGTTATTAACCCAGACCTAAAAGGCTGCAGCACTCCAAGATCAGACCTATGGCATGACAGGGCAGCTCAGTCACCTGCGAAGCATGGACACAACATCTCAGAATGGGTCAGGCCAAGAGGGACCACAGTGGGTCATCTGGCCCAACCTCCCTGCTCAAGCAGGTTCATCCTACAGCACATGGCACAGGATTACATCCAGGATCTTGAATATCTCCAGTGGGGGATACTCCACAACCTCTCTGGACAACCTGTTCCAGTACTCAGTCACCCACACACTAAAAACACTCTTCTTCATGTTCAGGTGGAACTTTCTGTGCATCAGTTTCTTCCTATTGCCTCTTATCCTATTGCTTGGTGCCACTGAAAAGAACCTGACTCCATTCTGAGTCTTAGACTTCATCCAGGAAAGTCAGCCAGACTGAACTGTTTTTGCAAGACAATGAAAATCCCTCTGTGTTACCAACCACATACTTCATCTGTATGTACTTGTAGCTGACATCAGAGAAAGATTTTTTCATGCATATTAGGAGGAAACTGCTCTGAAATGTGCTATGAGTACCCCATGTCTCCAGGAACACTTTAGGGCTTCAAGAATCATAAGAATAACATTTGGTAAAACTGTTTTTTTCTCTTTTTCTATTTGAATTAAAAGTTCAGAATGAAAAATTAGCTAAAATAATTACCTCCATGCCGGAAAATAAACTTTTTACTCTTTTGCTCACTGTAAGCTAAAGGAACCCCAGCATCATTTATGTCATTAACACTACAAGAAAAGTTCAATTTCAAGCAAAATAAAACTTTAATTATCTTAAAAGAAAGATATATTGTTTTTACCTTAACTATTTCCCATTTCAATCAATCAAGCAGGCATTGGTGTCTCAAATGGGGCCATTAATTTCAGTTTCAGTTACAATTACAAATACCTACTGCATTTTTAAATAAAAAAATAAACAAAGCTACCCTAGAGATAACTCCTTCCCAAAAGGCTCCTTCTTACTCTTGTCTTCTAGCCTGACTACACTAGTGGCACTTACTGCTCTCCTTATTTCAAATTGTTGGATGTTTCTTTTCTCCTTCCCTTTCTACTCAAATGCCACACCTCCTTTCTCTCTCATCCTCTCATCTGATCCAGACATGAATACACACAGCATCCTCCTACAGCCTGCCCAGAATTTTCTGCTACCCAAGAGCCCACAGAATTACAAGCCCCTGGTTCTACATACTCTTCCCATTCCAAACACGCTTTTCTTGTGCTCTACAGCAAATTTCTGCCCTGCTCAAAGAGGACAGCATGGCATACTCAAAGAAATATTTGATGATAATTTTATCCATTCTTAAAGTTATAATCAAGTATTAATTAAAATACTAAAAACCTGTATCTAGCAATGTTTCCAGGTTTTGTTCAGTTCTCTACAAAGAGAAGATCTGACCCTTTACACCAGCCTTTGTTTTGCACCCACCTAATGCTTGCAGACATAATATCTGCAAGCCACATCCACCCTGGATCCAAATTACTGCTGAGTTACGGAAATATTTCACAAAATAAGTGCTACAGTGACAAAGCAGAAAAAAAAGTGATCATTAGAGCTTCAAGCATGGAGGAAAGCAGAGGGCACATGAATTGTGAAGGTCACTTTCATCAAAGCTTTTAATCTTAACTTTTAAGAGAGTTACCTATACACTGGAGTGCTAATGACTCTCCCTTCAGCTTCTGCATGTCATTAAATGCCCCTTAGGCTTCCCTTGCTGAAGACAGGGAATGAGAGTTCTTGGACAGCTCATTTCATCAGGCTAGGAGGCAGAAAAAAGTATAATAAAGCATTCCTCATTTATCTCTCCTAAATGAGCAAGCTTCAGTGAACTAATTTCTGCCCAGCAAAAGTCATGGTAAGAATGAACAATGCTTTTTGTTTTTTTCCCTATGCTGGGGGTCACTGCTATTTCAATCTAGTCTGATTTTGTAAAGGGAATTGTTATTCTTCCATCCCAGTGGATTCTGAGTCTGTATCTCCACAAGAAAGGCAGAGAAATTCACGTATCTGCTGTCACTGTTAGCTACACACTGTAATGTATGCCTAACAAACTAGATCTGCTTTTTCTCCTGACTGGTTGCTGACAAGTCTACACCCTACTTTTATGCAGAATGTTTTTATTTCTCATTATCCCACTCTCAATGTACTGAAAAGGGCTTCTGGCTTCAGGACCACATTAGTGGAGACATAAACTACTGCAGGTAGTTTATAAGAGGTTACCAGCATATCCTGTTACACACAGTGTGATGAGAATTTAATGCATATATTACTGGTATTCATTAGATCTTCTTTTCCACCATCAGCACTTTTTCTGGCCTAAGGGGGCTGAGGGCACAAAGTAGAAGACCTTGAATTTCTGTCAGAGCCAAGATGTCTATCACTGGAAGATGAGAAGTCCTTTTTCTGAGGCAGGACAGAACAAAAGACTACATTTGTTGATGCATTAGACTAAGTCATAATACAAGAACAACTGCAACAACTACAGCCTGGCAACCTTGGGTCAGTGCCACCCAACATCTCGTTACCATTTTAAGAGGGAAAACAACTCTCAACTTTGCAGTAGCTTTTCCTTCTCCCAGCACCAAGATAAAGCAGGCATCCCTTCTGCTGGAAGTTAGCACACACAGACTTGCTGAGCCCTGGTCAAGGTTGGCCTTGAAGGGGACACACTGAGGGAAGGTCAAGTTACACACGGAGAAGAAAAGCTGCCAGTTCCCACCTCCTGCAGCCCTATACCCAGACACCACCACTTCCACTAATGGATCTCCCTGGCTCAACTCAGTTGTGGCTGAGTGACATATAATGATGTCAGAGGCCCTCATGGTCCCATTTTTCATTTTATTTTGTGAGTTAGTGAGGAAAACAGTGCCCTTTTCATATTCTAGCATCTGAGTTAGATGTACATATTCCCTCAGACCCTGCAGGAAAGCTCCTGCTGCCTATTTCTGAATATTTCAGTATGTACCAGGTGCCTGTCTGATTACTCACAGCAGCTACCCTACCCCTGGGGCCTCCTGTCACCATCTAACCTGTGGCTGGAAAGTCTCCAGGCATCACTCATCAGTGCCAACATTAAATGCATAGGGTTAGAGACAGCACTGTGCAGTTGCAAAGATCCTCTCTGACCTGGCCAATGGCAGCTCTCATGTGTTCTGGGGGAGCTGGATGTTTCATGGAGCAAAGGATCAGTCTGTTAGCAGCTAGCATGATGGCAATGATTATAAGCACATTTGATCTTTTCACTGAAATACAAGTTTAAAAGAGCCTGTTTCTCACAGTGCCAGCTCTTACTCCTGTAAGTGCCTCTGACACTACTGGTGTGCCGGTGCATTCTGCACCTGCTGACTCCTGCTACACAGCCCACACATGCACAGACAAGGAAAGTTAATTTGACAAGATGCCTGAAGCCAACTTGCTTCACTGGTCCAGACAATTTCACTCTGCTCAAAAAACAAGAAGAAAAATCTGAAAAATAAGGGCTATACAGCTCCCTTTGGCACCCTCAAGGGAGAAAGAACAATCTTGCCTCTGAGACAACGCTGGAAAGCGGCAGAGCAGCACTGATGGAGAATTGTGGTATGGCCTTCAGCAATCAGCATCATCTGCTTCTGTCCAAGTCTCCTCTCCTGCATAACAGAGATAATACTGAACTACACAGGGGTGCTGAGACTTAATTCAAAGCTGTCCAAGGGCTTGGGATGCCTCAAATAGCAGATGCCACACAACTACGAAAGTTATGCTCCCCATCTCTGACAACCTTCCACAGTCCCAGGAAAACCAAATGACAGCAGAGCACAGATGTGTCAGCTGACAAGGCCATTTGGCTGCTTCCCACCTGACCAATGTCCAGTGACAGCTGAAGTCAGGCCACTTGTGGAACTTGTGCTGTTCCTGATGGAGCTCTCCCTTCTTTTTAAATTTCAGAGCTTATTTCAGATAAAGGCAGAGTATACTACATATCTCCCTTAATCTTGAGTGTGTTTCAGGAAGTGTTAACTGTGATCTTCAGATGTTTATTGGATGGTGAAACAGAGCTAATAATGTCACCTTGAAAACAGTAACACGCCTTAGCATTTATATATCTCTACGTCGATGGGAAGGAACCAGTGAAGAACAACCACCAAGGCATTTGTCATGATTAACTGTATGCTGCTGCTAATCCAGCTAGAGCTTCACTAAAGTAAGCATCTACTCACAAGTCATCACATGGAGGGACAGATTTCACCACGTCAATTGGATTATACAAAACAATCCCTAGGGAAAAACTGTGACACTTACTCAGCTGCAGAGGTGCAGCATCAAGGTCTGGAAGGTACCAGGCAGCAGTTTTTTGATCAGACTGTGCCTCCCCTAACACAGCCTACAGTGTCAGCTCTGCACAGCACCCTCAACTCAGGCCTAGGCTGTGTTACAAGAAAACATAGTCATGGAAAATGAGAGCTGGAGCTATTCCCCTCAGGCACTATATGCACAGTTGGAAAACAGGGTTTAATATTCAGCAGGAAAAAAAAGCATAGCAAATTAATTCAGCAAACAGAGATTCTCCAAATGAGTTGAACTAATGCAATTTTCTCCCTCCCCAAAAATCAAGCTTTTAGCCCATGAGTGTCAACAGTAAGAAGCAAAAGACATCAATGTGTCAGTGTTATGCAAACTCAATTTTTCATTAAAAACATTTTGACAGACAACTCCCGATGAGCTCAATTTCTACATGAGCTATAATTGCTTAAAAGAGGAAGCTATTTTGTCATGTTAGAAAGCTGTGTAAAAATAAAAATCTCTTGCTTATTGATTGTGCTACTGTAATTACAGTTGCACATCCTTGGGCCTCTCTTCCACTATGCATCATAACAGAAGTGTCTTGTGAACAGCACTGCATTTTTTCCCCATGCTTTCTAAATTTATGGCAAAGATGCCCCATATATGCACATAATCAGCTTTAGAGATCTTACACCATTGAAAGAACAACTGCTCTAATTAGAAACTTTCTAAGCCTAGCTCCAAAACAGACCAAATATTTACTTTGGTAAATATTTACTTTGTTCCATAAGCAGAAGTGTTAAGCTTTTTAAAATAGTAGGAAAGTGTCATAAATATCCAATGAAAAGACAATATGAATTTAAAAAAAAATCCCCAGTAGAAACCAAGTGGCCATAGAATTTGTGACTTCACAGAGGTGTAAGGAAAGTCACATTTAAAAAAAATAAATACCACCTCTGCCACACAGTATTTATTGAATAGATGTGGCTTTTGTGTAACTTAACGAACTATGCAAATCTATGCACAGAAAAACACATAAATGCAAAGATTATTTCAGCCAGGAAACCTGTAGGATGGAATGATCTACACACTGTTTTTCAGTGTGCCATCTGAATTGAAGGAATCACCACTTGGGGGAAAAAAGGAAGAAGTTAGTCCCTGTGTCCTTTAAACAGTGCTGCTAAGGGAAGGCACTGGTGCTGGCACCATTTGGGCTGTTTGTATCTGCCAGCTTGTGACAGAACAGAACCTCCCAGACCATTTCTCACATTTCACCAGTCACCTAGTACTAACTGCATCTGACCACGCCACCCTCAGCAAGATTTGAATGGATAAATCTGAAGTGCTCTGCAATGACTATCGGCAGAAAGAAGACTGAATCAAAACAAAGCAGCAGCATGGGTTGAAATTTGAAGAAGTGAAGTTATAACAAGAAATCTAGAGCTGCACTTCTGGAAACATATGCACCATAGCCCCCATACAAGAGGTGTTTGGGGGAGCATAGGAGTAGATGCTTTCCTTTGAAGTGGTTTACTGAAGTCACTGACTGCAGGGACTGACAGCATCACTGCCTCGCTCCAGCCAGCGTCCCACGCACAAGCTTCCATGGAAACAGTAGAGATTTTCTCTTCTGTTGCATCACTGCTCTGAATGTAAAACTATGCAGGTCTCCAGACTGCTCATAGAGTGACAAATGAGGAGCAGAGCAGACGTGCTAGCACAGCCCTCATGGGGCCCTTGCAGAAGGGCAGGATGCTGTAGGTGACCTGGCAGAGCCCTCCCAGCCTGCTCCCATGCACAGGGACACGGGCTGGCCCCTTGTCCAACCCATTGCAGGCAGGGCACGGGGGGGAAGAACATTAACCAAATCTCAGCAATGCTCAGAAGCAAACCTGTGACTCTGCTGCCATCCTAAATAACCCTGCACAAACCAACTTGAATTGACAAATTCCAGAAGTAAGTTTAGTTTCAACATCTTTGATTTTGCCAGGTCTTCTTTTGGGGATCAGCTCCCACACCCTGAATTTCACTTTGAGTTCTGGCCATCAGTTAATCAATCATTCTCATGCAGGACCAAACTATGTTGAACCTTGGGGGTTTTTTATTCTAAAACAATTGAGAAAGCTTCTGAAATCTTAAATCTTCCAGCACCATTGTATTGAGTATCCAATTTGTAACATTATTCAAGGACACTTATTCAAGCCACTTTACAAGCAGCACATAAGAAGCTTTCTTAGTATTACACTGTGGTCTGTGCCTGACCTGGCATGAGAAAACAGCACCTCTCTCCCCATGTGATGCTGAACCGAATATTCATAAACACAGTCCTCAAAGAGGAAGCTCACTTTCCTCTGGAGCATGAAATACAGGGCACTTCCAGACAGAAGAATGCCAGTCAATAGTGGGTCACTAATCTATTACCACTCAGGAACTTGCAGCTCCCCAAATCCTGATAAAGTGAAGACCTGGTTAGGACTGCACCCAGATCACTTCAAACCAAATCCACAACCCTTCCAGGTGAACTCACATCCACACTTTCCAAAGCTGGGAATTGGACAATATTTTCAAGTCCCATCATCCTACTCAGGAGCTGGAATCACAGAGTTGCCCACCTCCCATCCTGACTGCTTCAATGCAAGGCAGGGGAGGAAAGAACTATCCAGCCACCTTCTTCCAGCATCCCTGGCATGTGACAGTGAGCCTTTCAATGCAACAGGGCGCAAAAGACCACCCCTGGGTCTGGCAAAATTACTTAAAGCAACACTGAGCAAAGGTGAAAAGACAAATTGTTCCTCATGAGTGTTTTCTCCCTTTGCTACAAAATGCAGCAACTGTTACCTAACTGCTCTGAAGTATTTCATTAAATATATTATTTATTGAAATGAAATGCAGATGCATAAATATTAAGCAGACAAGAAGTTAAGATGCAGTTGGTAGATGCTCAGTCAGGGTTTTGGCATTGTTACTGCTTTCTTTAAATATCTGAATAATGATGAGCATTGTATCACCTCAAACACTCAGGAAAGGCTGTGTTGTTCTCTGGGTCACACTTTTTAAAAGCAAAATAGATTTTTTATGCCACTAATAAATATTTAACAGGGAGCAAACTCTGCAGTTGAAGAGGGGAAAAATTATCTGCTGCATTCCTGACCTTATTCTGCATACAGGGGAAGAAAACAAAAAACCCAGTCCAATTTAAAGTGACTATTTTCTACTTTAAATGGTATGGTCTAAATTTGCACTTTGATTTAGACCCCACAGCTGAAGGAAGATTTGTGTCCACATCCTTGTGGAAGGACAGAAAGGTATTTGTAGTGAAAAGGAGGATATATGAATCATAAGACAAGACTTTTACACTGTGGACTTCTTGATTCAATCTGAGCTTCATCAAACCACTATCAACTGCAGGCAAAACAAGATGAAACTAAGTAGGACAACCTTGAGAATATTATTATTTAATAAAAAATGCAATGTACTACCATTTTATGTTCTTTTTGCAAAGCTTCATAAGGATGTTCCTAACTTCTCCCACAGTAGTGAAGATACTTGGAGCCATGCAGGAAGTAGTTTGTAAATTATTTCTGGTATGAGACATAAAAGTTGGGGTTTGTTGCTCCTTGCAAGGAAGCTGTAGCACTGGTACCAAATCTCTACCATTAACTTTCCAAATGAATCGATGAGGGAAACTATCCAGCATATCTCTTCTTTCTACTTCGACAGGTTTCTGTGGCTTACCTAAAATAAATTAGGCAGAAATATATATACTTGCTCACACAACCAAACATTTTTCTTCAAAACAACAACAAAGTGGGGCTTCAGGAATATTTTTCTACCTTTTTTTCCCAAGCATTCCTCTGTGTATGTAATACTGTGACACATAATTCAGTGTGACAGGTCATTTCATACCTCATTTAATTCTTTGCACTGCAAAGTGCCCTACCACAATAAAGATAAGCTACATCCCTCTTGCCCCCAAATGCTGTGGACCATATAAAGCAGAGAAGTTCATAAACTACAGGAAAGACAAGAAATCCTATTCACAACAGTCAAAAGGTTGTATTTGGTTTCTCTTCCTCTCCTTGTGATAGTGTCATCTTGTAATTTCTAATATTGTTTTTACACATAAAAAAAAATACTCAAGAAAAAAAGGCAAAGACAAAGAAAAACCACCCAAGTTTCTACTCAGGATGAAAAGATACCACTACAAAAGATAATGTAATTTTTTTTAAATTTCAGAATAGAGGGAAAGTAGAAGCTTTGAGAAGATTTGTCAGCGAGTGAATGTAGACTTAATTATTTGTGATACATCTAAATCCATCTATTTTCTTCACATTGTTTTTTAATAACTTTTAAATACATCTATTAAAAAAAATTGGTTTATGACCACAAAGTGTTGGAAACACCAAGGAAACACCTTGGTTCAACCCACAAAGAGACAATGTTGAAGATTTTAGCACTATGTGACTTTCTGTACTAGCTCTAGGAAGGAGTTCCAAACAAAAAGCAGTCCCACTGCTGTCCACCCACACCATGGCTAAATGCTGCAAAGTATGGATGCAATTCTCTTAGCAAGGTGATAATATTTGGGCAGTTAGCAATTGTCAAAGAAATGTTTTTCAAGTACTCTACTTCACTCTCTGATGTGTTAGTGAGCAGTACTAAAATGAAAAATATTAGATAAAATTTAAAATCCAAGCAGTAATCAAAACAGATTGCATATTGTCTGACAAAGGTTACCTTCATTTGGCAATTCATTTATTCAAATATGCTAAATTATGCTGATGGGAAAGTTCGCATAACATAGGACTCAGAGAGGTTCTTTAACTGAGCCACTCAAGTGCTTAGGTCCTTGACTTTGATAGCAGCTATTGCTGGAATGAAAACCCAAACCTCACAGATTGCTCAGTAGAATGCATACATTAAAAGTGCGCATGATTCATAACATGATCATCAGTACAGGACTTGTTGACATTTTCATGCACTGAAACTATCATTTATTATGCCAAGATTAACTGGTGCTTTCCCTTTGGCAAAGAAAATGTTGCAAATCAAACAGTAGTTATGAGCTCTGCCACAACTCAATTACAGTCTTCACCTGTATATATATATACAGTAAATAACTTCAATGGATGAAGTTATTTACTTCAACACCAATTTTATGATTTATTCAGTGGTTCCCTTGCTGTTAGCTCTGAACTTTTTAGTAATGATATTGCTAAAGATAAAAAAAATTATAACACCTTAGAAAAAGAATAATTTCCCTTCTTAATATAAAAAGAGATACCAATTTCTCCCCACTCTAAAGTTTTCCTTCCAAATTCCTGCTAATAATAAATCAAAGAACACATTGCAGTAAACATGTGGCAGTTAATAAAACAATGCCACATCCGTTTTTTTTTCAAATCTCAGCCTCAAACTGCTGTTTGATTCAACTCTGGCATTTAATGCAGCTAATGCACAAATGAGGTTCTGCTGTTTTAACCCCTATTTTACAATACTTGTCAAACATTTTCTGAAGAGAATCATAGGTGTTCCAGCCCTACAGAACACTCATGCACTTTTCTTGAGCACAAATGGCTAAAAATGAACCCTGCCAGAGACACTGATTTTAAAGTCTTTTACCTCTTGACACCTAACCAGTATTTTTCCTAATTTGAGGGGAGGATAGGGAAGACCTACATGGGGACTGGAAGTCAGAAACTCTACAAAGAAAGGTATTGCTTACCTTTTGGTACTTTATGATAGCATCTTCTCTCCAGGGCACTGTGTAAGAGACAACTGAAGACACAGCTCACAACACAGAATTGCCCAGCAAGAGCACAAGGCACTCTGGCCTTCCTCTCCTGCCAGCAGACAACACAAAAGGCCATCTTTGGCCCTGTAATGCCAACTTGCTGTTTTATTCACTGGGAAAGGACAGGACAGAACAAAAAGCAGACACTGCATCCTGTGGCTGCAGCTTGGTGGCTGTTCCAACACATGAATACAGCAAATGAGGGAGAGTGAGCTGCCTCCAGAATATGAAACAGCTGCTCTTACCCTTTTTTATATCACTGTCATATGATGTCTGTATCTACCCATGGGTGGATTTCCTTCCTTTCAAAGAAAGAAAGCATTCACTCTAGAACATAAATAGTAAATCTTTTGCATGACACTCGTAAGTTTTCTCATGGATTTTGTGTTCAATTAGATCTCTTTTCATGGTGTGGAGGGAAAACATCTAGCACAGGTAATAACACCATAAACATGCTAAATTTCATTTTGCAGGAACAACTGGTTCTACAACACAGTTTGGACTTTAACTCTACCTTACTTCCCCAACCAATGGCTTCTCTACTAGTATACTTTGCTTGTAGAATATTGCTTGACTAAAGAAAAAAATATTAAACATCTATACATCTCAGCTGTACAAGAGCGGTTTGCCAGAATGTCTTTTTCACTACACTTTTAATGTTAATGCTTGATGCCAAAAGACGGAATTGTTGAATACATAACTATATTACAAGACTTGATTTTTTTTTTAATTGTAGAATGGTCAGCTGAGAGATGTGGTATTTTGTTGTAGTTCTCATGGATTCAAACACTGAAACAGAGTAACATACTAAGAACAACACATAAACATGAATTTTGAGCACCTAGAATTACAATATAAATCACAGATCACATTAAAATTATTTACCTTCCCCATTCCAGGATGGAATGAAAGTAATTTTACACACAGATGGGAAATACATTTAATGGCTTACTAAATAAACAGGGATCATTGTTTTATGATGCTTAAATTGTTTTCCCATTCCAGCTTTTATAAAAACACTTAGGATCCTCAGAAATATGACTTTGACTTTTAGATACAGAGGAGTTACATGTCAGCATGCCTGACTTGTACCCCTATGCTGTTAAATCTTATTAGTGCCAACTCTGACACTAGTGTTTCATGGTAAATCACTAGCAAAAGCATATAAGGGGGTTTCACTTTGCTATAAAATCATCTTCCGATCAGTTAACGTCACTGAAGTGTTGGTTTATTCACTATTGAGGCAGAATCAAAGTCTACCTATTCTATAATTTCCTTTTTCTAAGGTATTATCTCCCAAGTTTTTTCTCTGTTCAACTACAAAACAACAAAAGTAGCTCTGAAACAGGATTAAAAGATACCTAGCATGCTTTCCAGCAATTCATGTTTCAGTGCACTAACTTTTTGTAGCAATACAACTACAGGTTGATCAAAAAAAAGAACAGAAAATTACTATAATTATTCTTATTGATAAGAATGAAACTTGCACAAAGAAATTTATTTAGTGCTTCCTCGATTCAAAAAAAATTATACATTTTTAACCATAAATTCTACCCTCAACTAAAACTATGTAGTTCTGCAGCAGTGGGTTGGGTTTCTGTATCTTTTTTTTCCCCAACTCACATAGCAAGGAAAAAAACCAACAACAAAAGAACTCAAGAAACTTACTTCAGAATATTTTTTCCTTTATGTTCCTCCCTCCTCAGCAACCTGTTGTACCCCTTATCCAACCTGATTTGATCTTCCATCCAACTGCCAGATTCTGCCCCTAAGGTCCCACTACCTCCCCCCTTCATTTGTGCAGTTGTCCAAGGACTTGAGGACATACAGCACTTAAGGGCTAAGTGCTGCTTGCATTGAAATACAGTGCCACATTTCACTTTCCTTCATTTTCCACACATGAAAGCTAGATAAACAGCTCAGGAGCCTTCTATCTGAAACCTTTCCTGGGGAAGGAGAGGAGCACAGTAACCATGAGTGCTTTCAAACTGAAAGCCAAATGTGGTCACTCACACCCATGCTGCAGTGGATAACTGCTCCCTCCTGGAGTGCAGCTCTGAGGTAGAAGATGGTGCTGTGACAGGAAATGGTAGGTGGAAAAAACACTCCTGCAGCACCAAAGGTGCAGCCACTCCACCATCAGTCACAGGGAAAGAGAATTGACTAGGGCTGCCTGTGTCCAACATCAGGCAGCAGAAAAAACCATGGCTAGGCTCTGAGGTCAGTGCTGCTGTACACTCTGCTTCTGGATTCATGAACCTTATGATGCTATCAGTCCTTGTCTATTAGCAGAGGAGATTGGCACAAATAAATAAGCAAAACCTTCTTTTATTTTTTTTTTAGTGTCTGTCCCTTAAATTAGCTGAACACTACAAAGAGATGGGACACTTTGTTCCTAACCTGCTAACAGAGAGCAGATAAAGATGTTTAAGCTACAACCTTGGTTTGATGAACATTTTTCATTTTGACCAGCCCCTGAAGCCAAAAAGTTATTATGTTTTTCAGGTAGATTGAGTAATGAGCTTTTCAGTAAGTTTCAGTAACACTTCAGAGCAATTCAGTTACTCTCCTCTCTTGCCACTTTATTTCTACTACAAGCAGTTTCTTGCTCTGACATAATGTCACGTTTTTGTTAAGATGGAAAGATGAAATGTGGATCCTTCTATTAATACATGAACCCTGCAACTCACAAAAAGCCAAGAAGACTTATTTGAAGTAAAATGCTTCTCTAAGGACAGATGCACATAATTCTCATGCTTGGCTGATGGGAAATATATGCATGTATACACACATACACTGTAAAAGAATCAAACTCCAAATATGAATGAGCATAAGTCAACTGAAATTTCTTTATTCAACCACAGCTGAATGCTGGGTCTATTCATGTTTTTACAAGAAAAACTAAATGCAAGGGTATACTGTGAACTACTTCTCTTCACAATTTTTAATACAGAGCACTCCTTCAGAAGTGATGTTTTATGTTCTACATAAAAGAGACTAACTAAGAAAGTAAATAAATCCTCTGAAATAAGTAGTGTTGACAGATTTTTTTCACTACTTACTTTACCATAAGTCAAAGTGAGTGAGCAGGATTTGGTACTTAATGCCAACAACTTCATTAAAAAAAAAAAGGCAAATAAAAGCAACACTAATAAAAAATCAACAGGAATTAGACACTTCTCCTCCATCTAAGATGTCTCACAGCACTTGCTGTCTGAAGCACAAAGGCAGGAAACACAAGACTTCATAAATCTGTTATTTAACCAGGGTGGTAGGGCAACAGAGTCCTTATACCTGGAGTCAGCTCAGCAAGACACAGCCCTGTGTTTCTCACCCACCGGTAAGACATTCATAAGAAAATTAGTAATGGCTGAATAACTGGATAAAGTTTAAAAAAAAAGAAAGATTCTCTGCAAGCCCTCTTCAGTTTTGTACCAATATCAAGTGGTCCCTATTAGTGCTAGGAAGTATGCATGAAAAGAAACAAGACCCGACAGCCCGGAGATCAGCAGCTCCGGCTCCATGCTGGCCCGTGCAGCTGCTCCAGCTCAGCAGTGCACAGGAGCTCTGCGGGAACAGGGCGGGAGGGGAGGGCGGGAGGCCATCCATAATTCATGGCTGAAGAGCCAGATGGAAGGCAAAGGGACTGCACACTGCATGGTGATTTCCAAGCTGGCGTTCTTGAGACTGTTCAAGGCTGTTAATGTGAGCATGGCCAGCAGGTATTTACTGGTGTCTTCCAGTACATAAATGAGCTGCTGGAAAGGGCTTATGCTAGACACTGCATCCCAAACCTGAGCAGCTCTCCAAAATGCTTGCTGAGATGGGTTGGTCTCTACCAGAAATTCAACACCAATTGCCTCCATTCACATTCAGGAATCAAATTCATAATCAGAGAGGTCTGACTGCTTTCTCCATTTAACACTCTTGTCAGAATTAGGCATCTGATATATAGGCTACTGACAGGTGTTCGGGTCAGGCAACTAATACTGCAAATTAACCAAAAACAAAATAATCATAGATCTCTATTCTCTGCTCATAGTCCTTACTCAGACAAAATATTTGCCACTAAATTCCATGTATCATTTGGCTGGTCACTTCTGCAGCTATCCTGAATCCAAGGAGTCAGTAACTGCCTTTTCAATATAATATCAACTTCAATATACCTGGACGCAAAGATTTGTGTCACTCAATCACTGCCTCTGAATTTCAGGTCACCCTGAGGGCTTAATGCTCATCTTCCTGGTATTAGTTATTTCCCATCTTGTTTAGATTTCTGTCCTTCCCATTACCCTGTTATTAGCAACAAGTGACTGTCACAAGCATTTTGCCTTTGCTTTCCAGATGTAGTAAGAGAGGAATTCTCTTACTTCAGAACGTGCAGCTCCTCTTTACTGGTTCTCTGGACTTCAGAGGAGGTTACTTCCCACCTTGCTGCATATTTACCTTCAAGTGCCTCAGTGTCCTCATCTCCTTTGTCATCCTGCTCCCCCCACCACACACCTGTTCCTCTGGAAATAGGACAATGTGTCACTCACTAGTCCCAAGCTTGGAGAGCTCTCTGGGAAGTACCAAACATGCTCAGGAGGGAGAGGGCTCCAAAAAATGCTGCTTATTTAGTCCTGCTCTATATATTTGATGCTTCATCTGAAACTCACTGTTTGTACAGCTTTTGAACCCACTGTCACAACCACATTTGGTGGGGACAGGAGATATCAGATACAATTACAATTCTACAAAATTCTACAATTACAGTTCTACAAAAACAAGTGGTTATATATCAGAGAGATTTCATCCCTCATGTGAATACCAGGGCTATAGGAATTCCTGCACTGAGCACCCAACACCTATTTGCCCTCAGACAACACACGCACACAAGAGAGACCTTATGTACAACCCAGATATATGGGAACAACTCTTGCTAAAACTTGCAGCCAACTTGGAGAAGGCAAACCTGAGAGAAGCTGTGTTTCTGTTACTCTGTTTTTTACCAGACTACCTAACATACCTTTCCTTTCTCAGCAGTCTACAGTGCACCCAGTTTAAGACCAGCACCAGTTACAAGCCTCCACCCCAGTTCAGGGATGTTTGTTCTTGCCTCTGCTTCAGAGCTTGCTGCCCTTGCCAAGGTTCCAACACATCTGGCTGTGAATCAGGACACAGGAAAAACTCTACTTGATTGTAGTGCGCAGAGTTGGAAGACAGCTGCTTATAAAACTTTGGGGTGCAGAGGAGGGCAAATTCTTGGACAGAAAGACAAACAGCCCAGAATTCATTATTTAAAATGCATTTCGTTGCCTGTTGAGAAACTCACAGGAAGCTTTTCCTCAACTTCAGAGAATAGCAAAAGTTACAATATGAACAATACATGCTTCATACCTTAATCAGAAATGAAAAAAGAACTATTACCTTAATAGGTAAGTGCCACTGAGTACCTCCAAGTTAATGTTGGCTTATCATTAAGGGAACTGTACCAGAGTCTTCAAACACTGCAGGAATCCATATTTGCAGTTTTACTCAGTATCTGCTGACATACCCATTCACACAGTACAAACAGGTATGTGCCCCACATTCACCATCAGTTTTCACACCACCTTTTCATGTGGCAGATTTAAGAACAAGAGACACTAAATTTGTGACATCTCCAACAGCTCCTCCCTGTTATTAGAAATTAAACTGCTCAGTTACCATATAGTATCTTTCAGTGGTTCTAATTCTGAGAGGGTTTTCATGTTCATGGGAGTTTCAACAGGCATTGGGCCATGAAGTTTTTCTCCATAAAATACCATATTTTAATTTGTTATTCCTTTATTATTAAAAAACTCCTCTTGATGATAACAATCTCAGTTTTTCCATAAATTTTTACATTCACAGCTCCAAGTATTTTCTGATAATTTTCATTGAAAAGTTTGCATTTCATTAGTGTTTATGAGCATTTCTATGAAAGGGTAATAACTCATACCACTGAAGTTGTGTGCACAGTTTGTTCACTCCTCATAGCACTGTTCCTACATATGTCAGTCTTAGGTATATAGAAAATTTCAGGTCACTTCTGCATCAATTTATTGAGAAAATACTGACAAAGTATTGAGTAGATATTTACAGTATGCTGAGTATTACCTAGCTGAAAAGATCAGTTAAAAGGCTCTGTGATGAGTAGGAGGGAGGAATACATTCATGCCAATCCACTGAAATAGACTGGTTGCCACTGCCAACAGCTATGCTTTGGCTGATAAAAGTCTTTGAGCAACAACAATTGCTATATGCTCTGCACAAGGAAGTACAAAAATGAATTATCCACAAGTAGTATTATTCTCAATTGCTGTTGGGTTTTTCTTTACTACAGCCTTCCTCAGATCTCTCGTATTATTTAAAACTAATGATGTTTCAGTCATTCAAAAATGCTACATGTAAAAATGCTGGTGCATTTGCTTCATCTGAATGATGCTAAAGGCAACTTCTGGCATGCCCCAGTTGCTGAGCTCAAAACAATTTTTTTAGTAATGTATGCATGAACAGGGGTTTGCTGCTATATAGCTCTGTCCTAAATGGAAATATCAAAAAAGCCTGTCTTTTTAGATTGAGACCTCTAGGAACTGAAAACTAAACTAGCATAAAATATCCCTCTCTCACCTTCTTTGAGGTGAGACACCTCATCAGTGGATGTAGATATAGGCAGAGGTGAGCAGTGAGATGCTGGAAGAGACTTTACATCACAAATTTGGGACAATATATTCCAAAGCCTGCACCTGGCCTCCTATACTTGTATTCCTATCCTTGTTGCTGTTGCTTTATCTGCTAATTCTTTATCATAATTTCCTCCTGTGGAAAGCAAAATGAGAACTCTCTCTCCTTCCTGCAGTTTATTCAACCAACCAGCCTCAGCAGCTGAGGTCAAGTGGGGATAGAGCCACAGCTCCTCTGCCAGCTCCCCCGCCATGGCCTGCTTTGCCCTCCACAGCCAATCCAATGGGGCTGTGCCAGCAGCAGCTGGACTTGAGATGCTGTCTTTTAAAGCATGCTGCTGAGGGATCAATCTCATGCTCCATTTTCTTACACTCTCTCGGGTCAATCGGGCCTCTTAAACCAGTGGCAGCCCTTCTACAAGTTTTTATTTTTCTCAATAAGGTTCTCAAGGAATTGTAGAAACACATGGCTTGGATGTTTTTCTCTTTTAAAATAGAAATTTAGGAAAAGTATGTTCTGTCTTTTCAGCTTTATCTGTCTGCACAATTTTTAAAATAACTTGTTGACTGCATGTTAGAGGATGCTGTTTCTTACAAACTTTTAATGCCTGTATTAGACAAAATTGCATTTATGAATTAGGTCTTATCATCACCAAGGCATAAGCAAGCTATTAATATAACACTAACTGCTATTACTATTAGCTCTGGGAGGCTAAAACTTAGTCCAGGGACATTTCTAATTGCAACTGACACGAACCTTTGATTTTTGCTCTAAATTAATGGAATGAGCAGTGAATATCAGACTATATTGTGGAAGAGAAAAGCAGCCTTACAAACCTATTCCTTACCTGTCTGGCAACAGTTCAGTGACCTTCACAGCTGGGTGAAGAGTTACAGAAGAGCAAACCCCAGGAAGATGGAGAGCCTCCCTGACTCAGACATAAACCAGGGAATTAAACATATTGTTTGCTTCAAGTCACAGACAGCAATCAGACATGAACAGAAGAATCACTTCCTCATCTTCTCTTGGTTTTAAAGGTGCTTCCCCAACACAATTAAAATTGAATGCCCAAATATCACTCAAACAGGTAAAAGCTGGAGCAAGCCCTGAAGCCTTTCACTATCCCTGCCCTTTCCTTGCCTCAGCCAGCCTCAAGGAGGGGGAAAGGCCACCACCATTCCAGCAGCTCCCCAAGACTGGTAGCTTTTTGCCAGTGAGCATTTCCAGCCTCTTAAAAAGAAAAACATTCGTTTCTGGATAAGGACAAGGCAGACCCTGTAGTAAACCCCATGGACCTGGGAAAGGCACCATGGAGGATCTGAACAATAGGAATGCTGACACAGCAGCAAATAAGTTCCTGTCTCCCTGACCCCCTGCCCCATAGCCTATCTCTGTAACCCTATAAGGCTATGTTACTTTAACCCTTACCATTGGGCAAATCTGGATCCCCCCAAACCCTGTGAAAGAAGCATACTTTAGCCCATTCGACAGAACAAGACCTGTCGCTGGGACCCTTCACAGACCTCCCCAATAAAGCCATCTCTGTGGAACCAGCCAGCGCCTCTCCTTCTCCTCTCTCTGCCGTCTGCTGCAGCCTCAAGCCAAGGGCAAACTTACCTAGCAAGCACGAGCTGAAATCCTAAGAGCTTGGCAATCACTATAAGAGCTGATAGC
Source organism: Molothrus ater (assembly GCF_012460135.2). NCBI lineage: Eukaryota > Metazoa > Chordata > Aves > Passeriformes > Icteridae > Molothrus > Molothrus ater. The sequence goes on from NC_050483.2 coordinate 27,654,056, forward strand.
CACCAAGCTTTACTATGGGGTTTGGCCCGCAGCAACCGGCCTAATCTAGCTTAGCCTTCGGGCACCCTGTCTCCCTGGGGACTGGCACCCCGGGCTATATTGCCCTGCGTAATAATAAGGCCAAATCAGAGGCTTTATTAAGACCCCAGTTCTTGCCACAGGCACACTGGGTCCCTGGGGACAGGCTGTGCCTCTTCAGTCCTGTTTGAACCTGCAGCATGCATTAATGCAGATGAATCAAGTTTGACTCACCATCCATGCATGTTGGACAGCTAATGAAAATGGATGCAGCTTCTTGCACAGACAAGGCACATAAAATGATTCTTCCACAGCCAAGCTAAGTATCTTTAATTAGCAACACACCTCCATTATAGGCTTTAAAAGGAAAATTCAATTTGCACGTAATTTGAAAGCTTTTTACCATCTTTAATTAGCAGCAACTATCTTAGCTAATAAAACTAAATACCTTTTGTACATGCTGTTACCTAAGAGGGCATGAGGTGCAGCTGCTCAGGCAATCAGCCTTTCACAGGAGCACTCTGGAGACAGCAACAGTGAGGAAACCTGGAGCCCTCCAAGGGGCCATGCTACCACTGCAGCAGCTTCTTGCAGGGTGCCTGGCCAAGCCTCTGTGCAGCTCTGCTCTCCATAGCTCCTTTGACAGGCTCTTCCAAGAAATTAAGAAATGGCATTTCTCTTGCAAAGACTGTCCCAGCTGAAAGAGGCAGGCTGCCCTGGCCATAGCACTCTGGGGCAAAGGCAAAGCTGTTGCATTGCCTTGCCCTGTCTCCATCCCACCATGCTGAGCAGCTGCTCAGTGCTTCCAAGCTCATGATCTTCCCTGAGCAAAGAGGAACATTTGCAGATAGCATGGGGCTGCTGTCAAGGAGACTTATTTGCTGCTGTGTCAGCATTCCTATTGTTCAGATCCTCCATGGTGCCTTTCCCAGGTCCATGGGGTTTACTACAGGGTCTGCCTTGTCCTTATCCAGAAACGAATGTTTTTCTTTTTAAGAGGCTGGAACTGCTCACTGGCAAAAAGTTTAGGATATCAGTGCCCTCAGCTGTGTGCATGATAGGATTTGCAAATTCCCCCCAGAAAAGTCTGCAGAAGCAGATCAGACTGCAGATTATATTCTTATGTCTTTGTGCAAACACCACTTCAGAATAGCTTTAATCTATTACACTGGGCTCTGAAGAGGTACAGCTAAGGCTGAGACCACAAGCTCTTTCCAGTCTGTCGTGCAGAGGGTAACACCCAGAGTAATAACACCCAAAGCCACTCTAGCAAGGTTCCCTTCAAGCTCAGGCTACGGCATGGGGAGGGTGTGAGATGTGCAGTGGACACTTGCAGACAGAATTTTTGTTCATTCATCTTTTCTGCCTTCTCTAGATCTGACCTTGTTGTCGTCTTATTGCAAAAGTTCATACGTTCTCAGTGATTTCTCATGAGCAGCTCCTCGCAGCACTGACTCCTTCTTCCCAGTACAGACAACAAACTCAAACTCTTTTCACAGCACAACCAATAAAGTCCAACTCTCTCCTCATCCAGCTAACCCACTCTTTTGTAGCACTAGTCTTCTTATTGGACACAGCTAAGGCCTATTAAGGGCAGGCCTGTTCCTAAACTTTGGGGATTAGTACAGCTGCAACTCCTCAGGTGTGAGACTACCTTCTGCACTATCTTTATTTTCTTACATTCTATCCCTCCACATGACCTCTAGCACTGCAGTGGTGTTTAGAGAAAGATACCTGTTCACCTGCTAAAACCTCTACCTCTCCTCTTTTCCAGCTGTGATCCCTCTGCAGTCAGAGTGTGGCAGGTGTGGCTGTCAGCATCCCTCGTGTTGTGCAGGTGACTCTGGAAACACCAGCATCTAAGCAGTGAGGCACAGCTGTCAGGTAACTTTGGTTCCAAAGTGGCATAACCCACAAATTTAGTAACTTGAAAGCCTCAGAAGACTAAGTAGATTGAAGTAGAGCAAGTGTGTTTGCACTGTGGGACCCTTCACTTTCTTCTCCCTCCAGACAAAGCCTATCAGCTGAGAGTAGACTCACAGAAACAAAACTATGGCGCATCTCTGGGATCTTCTTGTATCACAGAGGGCACATCTCTTCTGCGCAGTGATTGGAAAAAACCCAAATGCCTTGCTGTTCTCAGTGTCTCAGCCTCCTTTAGAGCCTCCAGCCACCTGAACTTTGAGCTACACAACTTCAGCAATTTTCTCAAGTACAAGTCTTTAATTGAGCAATATGTTCAGTTCATCAAAAAAAGCCTGTATTAGCAAAAATCAAGTCTTTGCCTTGGAACACCCATTTCAGAGGAGTGCTCATTTTCTTTAGCTGTGCATTTTGTGGGGAATGTATGAACTGCCTTTGGCAAAGATCTGGCAGCAGAGTCTATGACAGTGTTCTGAGAAGCGACTTCTTATCTGATTAGAGCAAGACTGCTGGTCACATCTCTTCCCTGACAGCTCAGATGATGAAAAAAGTGCTGTATTCTGTTCTGTATTTTGTTTTTGTTTTTATTTTCATTGTCACTACTCATACCTGTCAGCTTCTTCCCACTCTAAACAGTTTAGAGTTTTGGTTTTCTTACTTTAAGTGTTCATTTTAACACTGAGAGTAAAGGAAGTAGTTACATAGGCATTATACTATCTTCAACACTTTTTTTATTCAACGCCTAGATAACAGTCACTTCTTCATTCAAAGCAGCATCTGAAAACTGCATGCTTATTTTAAAAGATACTTCAAACTATTGAAGAGTACACTAAAACAGAGGTTGCTGTCAAACTCTAGTTCATTTGACAATAGCATATATTTTAACTATTTAAAAACTTAATGGAAAATTGTAGAGTGAAAGAAGTACCTTTGAAGCTCTATACACACTTGCATGAAAATACAAGACAATTTTAAAAACACTCAACCTCCTGTGGCCACAGTGACCTAAGAAAGCGTATTTGCTGAATCTATTGCTACTGGCAATATTCAGTACACCAGAGCAAACAAAATAAAAATCGATTTCTTGTTCTCTGCTAGAATTTTACCCAGTGTCTCTCAAACAAGACCTGGAAAGCTCAAAGCTAGCTCATGCTTCCTTTCACAATGCAGGTGAAAGCCAGCTGGTTCTACCAGGATTTCTTCTGTCCTTCAGTTACAAGAACTGAACCATGCATATGTACATAGCAGTGATTTCTCAAGGTTTCAGAGCAAAAAACCAAAATCACACCAAATTTACCCATTATTCAGCAGCACTTTCTCTGTCCTTGGCACTTTTTTGATCACTGATTGTTGATCACTGTAGATGATCAATGTTACTCTTCTCAATTTTCTGTGCTACAGTCACTGATCATAAGTAACAGATCAAACATGTGAGCACACAGTTTAAGGAGGGTCACCCTGCTTCATTTGTTATCAGCATAAATTTCAGCACTGCATTTTTTCTGGGCACCTCTTACCCCAAGAGTAGCGTCATGTCATTCCTGATTAAAATTTTATTATGACTTTAAGAAATCAGTGCTTAAAATTTAAGCTAATTTATTCTAATAAAACCCTTTTCCTCTCTACATTAATCTACATAGTGCCCTCTGCCACAGTACTGCAGACTTGAACATCAGCTGAGGTAACATCAGCTGTGGTTTATGAGCAACAAAAAGCTGTGCTGCAGATCAGATCCAAATTATGTTGGCAGATCAATTTGGAAGCCTGGGCTGGAATAAAAGTGTGGCACAAGGGAGGCACACTGCCAGAGCCATGTACATGTATGCCTGTTTACATGCCTGGTAATGGCCAGGATAGGGAGGAAGTTCAAGGCTGAAATTGCACAGGAAATTTCTAAAAATCAGGATTAAGATGCATTGCCAGGGCTATGAAGGAAACCTTCCACATAGGCTGCCTACACTGTGTCTGACTTGGAGCCCTTAGCCACATTTCCATGAATAAAATCAAATGCAACTTACATGGAACAGAATCTGTGTCACTGGGCTTATTCAAACAGTGTAAATAACCCTCGCCTCTCCAAGTCATTCACGATGACTGCAGCATTTGCAAAACCTGCAGTTTCAGATGCTGCAGGAGGCATCAGAAAGGTATGAGGATATACATTATCATCATCCTTTAACTGATGAACCTAAATAAAAATAAACCATGGGGGGAAGTGCAGGGAAAAGTGCAGCAGAGGCCCAAGCTGTTCTGCACAGCATGCTCCTCCCTGATCTATATTATTCTCCAAGGTCACTTACAGACCTTTTCTACTGATATGGAAAATTCACATTTATTAATGAGCCCCAAACACACATCAGCAGTAAACAGAAGAAAAAGATCTCACTGGGAAGTAATCAAATGAAAAGAGTATGGTTGGAGTGTGGCAGGAACAGGCAAAGAAGGTAAAGGCTGCCCTGGGATCCCACCACCCCATGGCTTCAGGCAAGGCTGCAGACAGCCTGGGAATAAAGGTGAGAGGCCAGGCTCTCAACAAGGTAAAGGTCGGTAAGTGCTGGAGGTGTGGTGTGGGCCCAGGTACTAAACCATCAGCCCAGAAAAACACTCAAACACATTAACAGAGCTGCTGAGACTTCTTTTGCTCCACGTGTCACATGGGAGGCAAACTGCCTGTAAATGCAGAGCACTTAAATTTTTTGATCTCTGACAAGCAAACAGTGCTCAGTCCCAGTGACTTATCTGGTGGGACCCTATCTGCCTTGGCTCCTCCAAATTTCTACTTCTCACAAAAATCTTATCTTCTTTCTCTGAAAGGCAGCCCCAAGGCAGGTGACTCTTCCTCACCTTTAAAATAGATTACTTGTCAATCTATTTTAACTCCAGTCAAAAACTTCAACATATTTCAGTAACTCTGGTCCCACAATTACTGTGCAATATGAATCTGAAGCAACAGCCTTGCTCTGCCCCACACATGAATGTGAATACCTGGCACAGGATTTTTGTTTACTTTTTAACCATAGATCAAGATTCAGCTTGGCTCTGTAAGATCCTAGCAGGGTGATGGAAAGACAAGCAAATGCCTGAAAAGCTTGTACCAGCAGTCTTTTAGTGATAACAGCACTCAGCTGCAGAGCTTTTTCAAGTAATAACTAAGATATTTTATAATATGTACTGTACAAGATGATACCAGGGAATACAGCTACTACAAACTAATCAATCCCATAGGATTAGAAGCAGTCTTCTGAGTTTAATGCCTGTTAAGGCATCTGAGAATTATTCATCATCTCATGATAACCCTATTTTCTCTAATGTATTATTACTTACATGTTAATGGCACACTTACAACATTTAGAAGCCTACTGCACCCAGCACCACACTGCCATTTATTTCCTGTATATGTACCACTTGACTGTCATCAATGTCTCTCCTCAAGCCTTTTTAGCTGTTGACCCAATTTAATATCTTCCTGGAGACTGTCATCCTAGCTGTAATTACAGTAAAGAAGGACTTCACAATAAATGCATTTCTCCAGAACCCACAGCATCTGTTAACTCTTCTCTTGGTGTATGTGCCTGCCTACCAGGCATATTACAAAAAGATACAGGAAGCATTAGGAAGCACAAACTCTGTGTCTTGCCAGTACAATTCACCTAAGAATAAATATTTAGCTATGACTAATGAAAACCTAAAGCTAATGCTTTAGTTAGGATTTTGCAGTGCTGTACAGGCTTAGAGAAGAATTTAGACGTTGTAGCAATTTTTGGTATGTTACTCATGACACTGCAACCTGGCTTTACCTCAGTGGTGATTACAGCTTGGCCATCACTCAATTTAACCTAATTTGAGTGTTCTTTCTCTGACATTAGGATTGCAATGAGCTCTATCTACAACATCATAATTGTAACACACATTAGAATAAGACAGACCATACACTACACTCAGTAGCAACCACTAAGATTACTTGAGCTGTATGACTTCAGCTATAGCCATACTCTATAATGTAATATATGCTTGGTATTTGCTCACATTTTCCTGTCATTTCCCAGTAGTCTTCCCTTTCTGCAACTCAGGTCTGCACTGGAAGTAGTTAGTGTGCTGACAACTTGCCAGATGATCCTGGTAATTAATTTATCATTCAGAGTATCAGACCAGGAATCCCCAAATGTTAAAAACAAACCAACAAATGAACAGGCCACTACTACTTATCGCCCACCACTCTCTACAGAAGAAACCAGGAAAGAAAACTGCTTTGAAGTAACCCTCATGGTTTTTCTCTTCCTGTGCTCTGTTTCCATGTAGGAAGGGCATCTTTCTCTCTTCATGGAAAAGTATTTCCATGCCCATATGAACCTACTGGAGCTTAGAAAACAATAACAATAGTCCATCATTTTCGCAGCAATCTAAAACTTTAAGAGCAAGACTTCAATGCCAACATTGTTTAACTATCCAGTTATTTCCTAAATTGCCAGCCAACTTGTCACATGATAATTTTAGTTTTAAAGAAAAAAAAATCCCACCAAAACCAGACACAGTGTAAAATACACATTGGATAGAGTTGTTCTAGACTGTTTATTAGCACTCTCATACAAACTGTTATAAGGTTTGCATGGATAAATCAAAGTTAAGACCAGGGATGAAATTCCTAGAAAACACAGGATTAATTTATCAAATTAGCTTAGAGGATTTTCATGGGTGATGGTAAGTTTATGCTATTCTCCAGTCCCTTTCCATTCACTCATATGAGAGAGTATGGGGAATATAGATCTTATGAATACCTGACTTTTGCTCATATCCTGATTAAAACCAGGTGGTTTCCCATGGCAGGTACAAAGAGCTAATACAACAGCGTAAGATTTTTTCTTTTGTCTGTGTAGATAATCCAGGCACTTGTTCTGAAATGAAAAAAGTCAGAACTGTCAGCTAAGCAGAGTCCAGGAGAGCAGAGAACATTTTTTTAAAGTCTGACAACATTGAAACCTGTAACAGAAACATCCAGGTTTTCTTACTTTCTGGAGAGAGTGTGCTTGTAAGAATTCCTGTCAAAGCTCCAAGATCACATCTCTTGGGGACAGCTGACATTAAGGCTTTTTCTTCTGAGTTGCTGAAAGTAGGTCATTCTTTTTACTACTGTCACCCCTTAGCAGAGGAAAGTTTCTTTGATCAAAGCCATATCTTCTCACAAATGCACTTTCAGAGAAAATTTTCCATCAATGTTTTTCTGTTTGGATTTTGTAGGGAAACTTGCACAGCTATGGAAATTTTTTCCAAACACAGCCGCCATATTAAAAAACATATTTTTATCTGAGTTACTGTGCTTTGAATTGATGTATTTTTCTTCTAGAGCTCAAAATTTTAAAAAATAGTACCTAGCAGAGCAAGTTCCTCACACAATATGCCCCATTCTCATTAGAAGTTTTCAAATAGTGCTGAAACAGTAGAAATTATTCTGCCATATTCATGGCACATCACTAGTATTTCATTGGCTTACACCAAAGTACTCTAAACTTGCATCAGCATAGGTAAGCTGAAACTCAGGACACATGCACCAAGTGGATACAGGGATACCTGGGGGCATTCTGCACTGAGATTTCTAGGATTTTTACCTGAAGTCAGCTGTGCATGAACCTGTGGCACTGTGTCCTGCCGTACTGAGCCCTGCAGCACTGACCATATCGAGCCGCCTCAGCTGCCCACTTGTGGGTGGATGTTCTACCCTTGCTCCATTACATACCATAAACATTCCATGTCCATGGTCCCTGCATTGATTAAATGTCATAGGTTCTCATTTAGAAGCATATGATTCCTATTTCTTTTTGATCAAATCCTGTTGGTTTTATTAGGATTAGTTCAGGTTCACACAAGCCTGAAGCAGAAATAAATCCAAGCGCTTCTGAATTTATAGAAGACCAAACTCTACCATTCCATTTTTATTCCTAAGATGGGAGAGGAGCAGGGTTTAGAAGTTTTTAATTCCTTTAGAACTGAATGGTGTAATTATTTTGCTAGGTAGTTGCTGGATTCCTCCTGCATAATCCCCTCAAATAACTCTAAACCATTTTCTAGTTCTTTAAAACAAATGAGCAATTTCAAAATATCACATAAAATTCTGCATAGGAATAGAATTCATAAACCACCTTTTATTCTCATCATATCATTTTATCGAGGAGGCAGATTACAAATATGTTTCTCATATAAAAAAGCAGTCAATCCAAAAGTAGCTGGCCATTTCTTCTTTCTGTGCCACTGCAGCATTGCAGCAAATAATTTTCCATCTGGCAGCTGGTCTGCCTGTACCATTTTCTTCCCATTAGTCCTGCTTGAGGTTTAGAGGTATCAGCACCAAGCAGAACACCGCTGTTACACAGATGAGATCTTCCAGTTCCCAGCTGATGGATGACCCCCTCAGGGCACTGGCACCAAGGTGAGGCCAGACATCCTCATAGGAGAGCCTGAGGGAGGAAGGCACAGCTTCTGCACTGTGCAGTTCTTCTGGGAGAACAGCCTCTGGTCTACATAAGAACCAACAGAAAAAGAAGTTTCTCCATCTCCAAATTGTATGCTGTTCACATTCTACAGTTCTAAGTAGTCTCTGCAAAATCCTGCTCTGACTTTGTGGATGTGGAGTTAAGGCTGTTAGGACTAAGGACCAAATGCACACTAGGAAGCAAATGTCTGGAAAGATTCTATGTAGGGAATACATTATTTTAGAGACTTTCCAATGGAATTATGCACTGTACCTTGCACACACTAGGCTGAACAATGGGAAAACATTTACAGCTATACCAGGAGCCATAAGGAATTAGCAGTTGGTTTTGAGTTGCCAACACTTAACTGAGGAGTAAGAACCTTTTGGCAGAGATGGTGCTTGTTTCAGGTGAACACAGCAAAGCACAGCTTGGAAGCAATGTCAGTCTTCTCCAGATCAGCTCTAAAAAGGAGCTGGGAGTTTTCAGAACTGGAGATTTGGCCATAAATACACCCATATGTTATTCAATGTAATTCTTCTAGAATAAGAACAACCACGTAAGTGACAATAGGGCCCAGAGTCCCTTTTCCACCTAACCACTTCCTGCAGGGGAAGAAAGAGAAGCACAGAGGCCAGAGGCTATAAAGGGATCAGCTTAAATGCTGCTGTGCTCCTGTACCCAGGGATTATGGGAGACTGCCACACTGCCATAGCCCACGGGGTCCTCTCCACTTGAGACCTAGATGATAAAGGGGATCTCATGGATAACTTCTCTTCCCTTTCATGCAGTAAAACACAAAATGCAAGAACACAAAGCAGTGGCGCAGGGTCTGACCAGAAATCTACCCACTCCTGTACTCTCTAAAACACGGATCAATACACATGTCTAGACAAAAGTGCAAGAACTAGATGACTGTGAACATAGTAATTCTAAGTCCATTTGGTACTCAGGCTTGAGGAATTTTATTATTTTATCTTAAAGGACTCCTTTCAGTGACTACATGTTTAAAGGTATGGACATGACAGAGCAAGTATTATCCTTGCTCCAACTGTCCCTTGTAACACAGGAATGTTACAGCTGATAGTTTCATGCTGCTTCCTATTTGAGGTGTGCCTTCCAGCACTCAAACCACTTCGTAAAGCTGTAGGGAATCACCTGCCCACATGTATGAGAAAAGCTAACAAGAAAGTTTGTTTTGGAGCTTTAATTCTGCTTTTAAACCAGTGTCTTTCCTTACTTCTACAGTTCACTCATGCAGCCTTCAAAAAACACTAGAGAAACTAAAGACTGTTACTGCTTTTGCATTATGACTGACAGTGCCACTTTCATGGCTGTATAGACAATGACATTACAGATGGTGACAAAGTCAAGGTAATGGTTTGTGAAGTGTTGAGTACTGCCTGTTTAACTGCCCAGTGACAAAGCCATCATTTGACAAAGCCATCAAAGATCTTCATTCAGAAAAGCATGAGAGCATATGCCTTCGCCACTCCTATTAAGTAGAGCATTTAAATATGCATTTAACTTTCAAGCACCTGCTTATGTTCTGAAGGGCTTGTTTGGGGAGCAGGTGTACATTAGCAGACCTTTCAAAGAGAGGTGGTTTGCAGATGTGCTAACTAGGTAAGATCATAAAATGCAATCACAAAGGAGAGTAATTCAGGGTATTTCGTGAATACCATCTCACCACACAAGCTAATGGACAGGGCTTTAACTTCGACCAGTAGAGGGAACCCAAATGCCACGCACTTCGGCTGCCTCCCTGCAGAAGCTACATCACTCACAGGAACACCCAGGGTTGAGAGCTGCCAGGTTTTAGGCTGCACCACACTCGCTTTTGCTACAACCACCTAAAAAGACACAGCGTTCTTCATTACTTCATGGTCTATCATGGATATACGGACCTTTCAGACATTGCATTTCTTAAAGTAACTTTTAAAGGATAAATATATTCAATGTATTGCGTTTGTACAACCTATACTAGCCAAATTTTAGTAAATTTTACGAGTAAATTTTCCAACTTTACTTCTTCATTCACATTATGCCTGTCTTCTATTATACCATATAATCTAATGTTCACAGTATGCACAATAATAAAGAACACCTGAAAGGAATGAAGACATGTAAGGACTCAATCCACAACTTTGCTGTCTTTGGTTTTTTATATATATAACTCTTTGGTAGCATATTTGTACCATTTTCTCACTGTATATATTGGTATGGGGACGGGGGTAGTTGCCCTTGATACAGATTTTTCTGGCACAAAAATCTTGCAAGTGGGAGTTTTCCCTCACTGCCTGAGAATTTCTTCTGCTTTTGGAAAAGCTACAGTGTATTTCCCATGCATTTTCTGGCAGCCTACATGAATCCCTTTTCAGCATCTTGAACTGAATTTGCATGTGAAAACAGATTACCCTAAGACAATTACAATGTCAACTGATTAAGAAACTCCCGCACTGCTACGATAGTGGAATTTATTTAAAAAGGACAATGAGGACTTTGTTGAAAAGTGAACACACTTGAAAGACTTCAGGAAACATGGAAACTTTTTTTTTTCTTTTAGTATCACATTCTGTGGGAGAGAGCTATTGGCTAAGTTAAATTCCCTTAACACACCATTTCTTTCCTGTTTAAGTGTCCAGAGGGAAATTTCATGTAGGGAAGTTTTTTGTACACTTCTTAAAAACAAGTGCAACTGTATCTGTTCCTCCTGAGGATGCAAGCACTAATAGATGATCCAGAGTAATAAATGCAGCAGAGCCACATGAAAAAAACACAGAGTTGGATCCTAATAGTAACTTGGCACTTGTTTTATCCACTGCCTTTGTGGCTTCATCAAACATGACCAACCCTCTTTCAACCTTCTCTCCAAACTGAGGACTCTCAGACAATTCAGCATCAATTTGGAAGACAGCTGGATTTATGTGCTTGACTATTTGAGTTGCTCTTCTCCCTATTTTCTTGAGTGCCACGAACCTTGAGATGTGGATGCCAGAATCATTAGCTTTCATAAATTTCACATAAGAAGCAAAAGTATTTGCTGGTTTCCCTATTGCCATCTCTGTCAAAAATCTGTAATTCCCTCCAGCGCAGTTTCCTCTAAAACGATAATCTGCTGCTGACACCTGTTGTCAGCAGTGAGGGTAGTTTAGCAGGGAGTGAACATCACCTAGGGAAAATACTCTCAGGACAACACTGCATGCAGCTGGGTTTCAGAAATTGCAACCGGGTTATGCCCTGCCCCTCTCCAAGAAGAAAAGGGAAAAACAAAGCTTTTAGCATAGATGCTAAAAACCAGCAAATTTGTCACAGTTGATATCTGCACAACTCCCTGATGTGCTGGGACAAAGAACGAACTCAGAGGGCTGGGAGCCATGAAGTATGAATTTCATTCTCCTCATGTTTACACAGAGAAAGAGAAAGAAAAGTACAACCCTCTTGTATTTTAGACCACAAACTTGGGACCAAATGCTTTACATCAAGCACTGATGTAGGTTTAGGGAGGGGAAAAAAAAAAGTAGGTTCTGGCTTAATTTGAAAGCACACTGGATAAATTTAAAAGCAGGTCTGCTTATGTGATTTATTACAGAATACTGTAATTCCTGGACTGAAGTAGATTTATGTGGCCTGTGTGTAATTTAGATCCAAAAGGAGAAGCAGCGTCACTTACAGTGAAACTTAACTGTGAGGTATGTCCCCCATTCTCTTGCTTGTCAGGCATTTCAATTATCTCTCTGGTACTTCATTATAAATAAAGCTGCACGGAGATCTTCTAATCCAGGCTGTCTGGAAAAACCAAGGGCTCAGAGGACCCAAGATTCACTTGTGTAACAACTGGGTTTTAACTCAGATCTACCCAAACCTGTGATTACATTCATACACAGAAAAATCCCAAAGTGTTATACTGCCACAAAAGCACAGTATTTATCCACCCAGTCATACTCACTAGTCACCACCAATCTTCACTTGAAAGGCAAAACCTCTAAAGACATGTAGAATCTGTACTTCTTAAGTCTTCAGTTTCCAACAGCTGGTTTTCTGGCCAAGGAAAGCTTAGCCTTACTCTGAAAAGCACATGACTTCAAACATTGTCAATTGTGCTACTGTCTGGATTACAAGACAGTTGCGTTAACTTCAACCAGTTTCGTTCTATAACCTTTCTCCTTCTCCTTTCACCTCCTCTCCATAGTTTGTACTGCACTTTGCTACATGCAATACTTCTCTTATTTCAAAAGACTAAATAAAAAAATAATAAAAATGCATAGATTTCATAGCATAGAATATATCTCTTTTATGCCCCATATAATACAACTGATAGCACCACTTATACATTACCAATTTAAATAGACTCTATTCTGCTGCTTTAAAAATATGTATTCTAGCAAGTCAAGCGATTTTTACAGAGGAGATTACTGTCTTGAATGTTAAATTCAACCCCCTATCAGGAACATTCTCCGATCCTTTCTCACTTATTTGTAGGCAGCCTTTGCTAATATTTATCTTTTGTTCATTAAAAATCTTTTTCAGAATATTAATTACAACCTACAGAGTCTGAAAGGCAGTTCTTGAACTGACAAGACTACTATCTTCTCACCTGCACATCAGGCTGCTACTCAGCAACCCAGAAGTTGTAGTAACAATCTGTCTTGCTGTGCTGAAGAAAGCAACCCTTTTTGAGGTTTTCTTTTTCTAAATTGTCATGTCATCAATTCCCGATGAAAAGATAGCTGTTTACTTCCTTCACACAAAACAACAACAAAAGAAATTTTCAACCGTCTCGTGTCTAAACCTCCTGCTGTCACAGGGCTGTCCCCCAACCTGTATCAATCCCCCTCTTCCAGTCCATCCACCACAGAAACTAGAAAAAGGCACAAACACTCCCCTGCCATCTTGAAAATAATAATTCCTATCTACACTGACCACACATTTGCAACACAGTAATGAACACAACATTTTCTAGCAAAAAGCAAACCTTCTGGCCAACAACAGTCATATAGCAATAGTTTCTAGGCCTGGCAGCTCACAAAAAACACACCTCACCCTACCCATTTCCCCTTCAAAGCTGGGGAAAATACACGTTAACCACAAGCATGTACAAAAAAAATGTTCAGAAAATAACATAATAAACTGCTGTGATTTTCTCATGTTGCAGCTGTTTTGTGGTCAGCTGTGGCTTCTGGGTTAGTAAGACTCAAGTAGAAAGGGAAATGTATGTTACATACTACCTATGGGCAGGAACCTAAATCACAGAAATGCTACATGGAATTTCCCTTTCATAAATATTACCTGTTAGTTATTACAGTATTCAAACAATAAATCAAAATAGCAGTCTCTAAAAGTCATTTTTTGGGTGTAGTTACAATCTCAATCAAAAGACCAGAACTCTGCTTGGAAGATAACTAGAGGCAAGGGAAAAAAAAAAGCCACATTACTTCTGTGAATTAACAAAAAGTGAGGCACAACAGATTTTGGTTCTCTTCATGCTTCTTATTTAAGACTCTTGCTTTCTCTAGCTCTAGAATTAGTGACTATGAAGAAATTACAATTCAGATGAGATTTTTCTAAGCTCATCCTTACATGACAATTTTCACAAAAATGTATTAAAATGTGTTTTAAATGTGTCATCTGCTTTCCAAAAACCTTTGCAGATAACAAGCTAGATAGTTTTTTTTCCCTCACATTCAGTTTCCCAGTTGATATATTAAAATATAAAACCTGAACTGCAGTATAAAGAAGCAACTTGATAAAACATGGTAGGAATTTAAATAAACTCATTACACAAATCATTGTATTAGGTTTACAGGGGCCAATCTTATGTTTAAAGGAAAGGGGATTATATTTAGCAAATGGCCAAGACATGGAAGCAGAAAAGATTTGCTGTTACAGCAGCGTACACAGCTATTAGAGAAATTGTAATTGTGCAAAAAGCTGTAATGAAAGCCCTCAGCCTTCATCTCCAGAGGTACAGAAATCCCACACTGTAGCTAAAAGCTTCTGCAGCCCAAAGCAGCACACATTTCCTCATCCTCTCTTCTGACCCTCTCTGGCTGGGAAGCACTCACAGAAACTGATCCTTGTTTCTCCAGGGAAGCCGTTGGATCCTCCAGTACCCAAAGAGACTCTGAGACCACTGCTAGAAGCATTTCTGTGCTTTACACTCTCTAATTTATCTGTGTGCATACATAACCCTGTCCCCATGCAGCCAGGCACACACATGTGGACACTGCAGCAATTCCTGCTCTGACTGCAGGAGCCAATTTCATCTCCTGGCATAAACAGGCTGAGTTGATGAGCTAACTGCTGTAACAGGTGCAGGAGGCTTCTGTGAATTAGGGGTATATGACAATGGTACTTTTATTCATGCTCATCTAAAAGCCATCATTAATGTGGGACTCTTGAGTATTGTAGGTGTCAGACTTCCCCACCCCCAGTGGACCTTTCACTCATTCTTGCTCATGTCATGAGAACAAGGGACAAAATTCACTCACCCACCAAGTCCACCCAATTTGACACAGCTCAGAGCTGTCTTCAAGCTTGTAATTTCCTGCACTCTCCTGCAACCGAACAAGTCTTATTTATAACAGATGTTAATTATTGTTTCCTTATCATCAGGGTTACATGCAATCTGATTTGTGCATCTGTAAGACTCATGGTGGTATCTCTTTCTTTCTTTCTTTGTTAGTGATTAATTTAAAATGTTTCATTAAGCCTGAAACAAAAGAACTGAGGCAGGAGGTTAAAGCATCACTGCAGGATTCCTTGACTCTTTGACTACTTTTGGTATTTGAAAAGGACTGAAAGTCCTTTGGATGTTGCAGACGTAATCAGACAGCACAGCCTCTTCCCCACACTGAATTTACAACTTCAAGTTGTAGCCTTTACAGTTTGACATCCCTTCAATCCCTCTGCATAACAGAACTGTCATGTACAGTTCACACTCTTCAATAGCAAGTCCTGTATTCCCACTTAATGTAACAGAATTATACTGTGTTTTCTTCTGGCTGAGCAGGGCCACACGTTGCCTCAGCCAATACCAGCACTCAGGCTAGACAGGATTTGCTTAAAAGGAACACAACTGTTTTGGCATCTTACAGCCTTCAAAAGTCTAGATTGTTTCATAGATGTGTCATGATCTTCCAGGTGTCCTTGAGCTCTAGTGTTGTCTATCCCAGATGCTTCAACTTCATGTTCTATTAATAAAAGCTTTTCTATAGCTTTAATTATGTATTTCTAGAAACCTCCATATTCTGTGCAAGTGCATTTGTATGAGTACAGGTACACAGAAAGACGGCACAAGATCCTCTCTGTTGCTGAGTGTCTTACTGTATATTAAGCAACATTTTCTTTTGGGGAAGGGGTGGGCAAGGAGGCATGCAAAAGGGAAAAGAAACCTCTCTATTATTTTTTCTTTTCAATTGCCCTCTTTCACAAAATGCAATAGAACAACAACAAAAGAATATAAGTATTTATGCAATTGGAAAGCTTTAGTGTTTCTTTAAGGGAAGCAAGATGTGAAACTCTTGTCTGCTGATTTGCCAACAACATCGAACTTGATCTCCAATACAGGAGTTTTCAGTAGTAGCAATGGAAATGCTGTTGATTTCCACTAATGGGCCAGAGGAACCAGTCCTGGTGAAGGGCCTAGCCTCAAAGATGACCTTGATCCACCACCAGCCCTAAATCCTGAGCTGGGAGAGGAACAGATGAATGCTGAAGCCAGCAATGGGCACTGCAGCTGAGGAAATCAAAGTGCTTTATTAGTTTCCTGCCCTTGCTCATTTTAAATCAACAGAGGAAGGGAATTTATGCTCCCACTACAGGCCAAGAGATGTAGTTCTAACAGCAACAAGTGGTTTTTTGTATTAATATGATTAAAGTGCATTTTCTATATCAAAAAAAATTGAATATTCAGAGTTTAATAACTAGAAGAATGCATGCTCTGAAAGCCTTCAGGAAGGCCTTAACAACTTGCTGAGCCAAGTTTCCTTTAAAAGTACTTCCTTGATCTTACTAGAATTGCTACACCATGATATGGAATCCATGAAGGTGGACTTCTCCTGCCAACAACTTTATCCCATGCCTCTTTCTCAGACAGATGTCAGATTTCTGTGGAGGCATGAGTCCCTGTATGATGCTGCTTGCAAGTGATAAAAAATCAACTCTGGCAGTCCTTTTACAATACAAAATCTATTTAAATAGTAACCATTATCAAGGCTTTCCCACTGTAAGGACAATATATAAAAGTAATTTTTCTGTGAATAAACTGTGTCTGAAGTCACAGTTAAACACACACACACACACACACACAAAAGCACAATACTGAGGATTTTTTTTTCCCCTGAAGGCAGAAAAAAAGCAAGGAGGGAAGCTGGCAGGTACTGTTACGACTGGCAGTTGCCATGTTGCAGCATTAATTTAAGCAGTCACTGCTCCACCCTTTTCTTGGTCTCCAGAAAAAAGGATCATAATGACTAACAGTTGTTTTGTAAAAACTTATGGAGCAATTCAGGCACAACCATGGCAAATGCTGTACGCAGTGATGCAGCTCTTAGCATCCCTGCAGTAGCTGCCACTTGCTATTGCAGTGGGACACAGAGAAGTGAAATGCTTTATCCATCTCCACAGAGGGAATCACAGGTAAGAATAAAGAACCAGGAATACTGGCCTATACTTGTAGTCACTGAGAATTTCTTTCTTTCCTGCATCTCCACTGTGCTTTCATATTCAAAAGTCCTTTAATTTCACCACTAACAGCTACCTGCGAACAGTGACACCACTTAAATAGCAAATGATTAAAAAATATTCTCAGTGACTCATTTTCCATAATGAGACAATCAGTCTTACTCAGAGCAGTAGGCCCAAGCTAATAAACATACACTTATTGACTGCAACCAAATAATGGCAAACATCATGAACCGATACATTTCCTTCCAGATTGTTCTTATAAACACAAAGCAGTTGTCAGGTCTCTGATGAGGTCTGAGTGCCTCCGTCACCGTGTTGGGCTGCATGACGCACATCCAGATTCTGTTCTCGTTGCCCTCATTAAGATGCTCACAGGTAAGCCTCGTTGGCAACTCTGTCAGCCCTTATAGCAACTGCAGGGAATAAATGTTCTGAGTGGTTTTTCAGCTTTCTGAAAATGTTTCTTAATCTACATGACCTACCACACAGTTGAAACTGCATTTATGCAGAAGGAAAATTTAACTTCATCTCAGTAAGTAATTTTATGACAGCAAAGAGGCATCCCTCAGAGAGCAACAAATTCATTAAGCAGTTCAGATTTTAACACAAAATTACAATTCATCATGCTGTTTTCTTAGAGGTGGGATTTAAATTCCAATATAGTTGTTAGATAATGATGAGAGAATATTCACCTTTCTATGGCATTTGAAATACACAAGACTGTGTGTGGCAGCTGGGAACTACATCTTAAACTCTTGAGAGAAAACAATGAAGTCCTGAGACCAATTAATCTGGGTTCAATGGACTGAATTCAAACCTATTCTGAGGCGGACTCTTTTATAACCCTTGATAATAATAGTTTGTCCAGCAAAATAGGCTAGCTATATGAGACACAGACATTTAGGTTTCATCCTGATGGTAATTCTGAGTGCCAGGAGAGATGATATACTGAGTACTTGTGTGGTTGCAGATTACATGTCCCCCAGGCCTGGCAGGGGTAGAGCACATGGACTGAGAGAATGGGTATCACTGTACTTTGATCTCTGCTACTATGAGCAGCTGGACAGAAATAATTCACAGAATTACAGAATTTAGCATGCCCACATGCTAAAAATTATTTCTTCCAGTAGGAAGCATTTGTTTAACGTAAGGCAGATGGGCTTCTGTAATTTGCCACACAGAAGAGGAAATCCCTAATTTATCAATTTCCAGTTTTCCACTATTCTCACACCATGGGCTTCCTCATTAAGATGAAAGTGCTGAATCTCTGCTACAGGTGGAGAAAGCTGCATGAGCTATTCTGCTTTTCAGTGAATCAAGGCTATTGAATTGCCTAAATAAAGCAGCATTAGCAATACAGTAGCAGAGCATTTTACTGCTGCAGAAACTAAAATGCTTCATGAAGATGTAGGCTACAAAATTCCTGCCTCCACATGAGGCTGGGAATAAATTAATATATTTCTGATTAAATGCTTTTGTGGGTTTTGCCTGACTTTCAGCCTAAAATTCAAAAAATTGAAGCTTACAGCTACAACTTCTGTGAGGTGACCTTAATTTTGCTTTTTTTTGACCTCTGAGTAAAAAGAGTCTTTTTTTCTTCACTTAGTCAAGTAAAGGGAATGAAATGTATTACTGGAGTGTGAACTACCTAGCAATCTCCTGGTCAAGTGCAGTAATAAACTCAGGCATCTCTATACCCCAACTATATTGCATATCAGCAACATTTAGAGCTAGTCACAAACTAGCAGCATAAAGGCAACCCATTGGCTCATGAGGAGGAGGATAGGAGGGGCAAAACCAACCCTGACTGTGTGGATTGGAATCTCTGAACCACTGAACAGGCCAAGTTGGAAGGGATCTGGAAATATGCATTCTATTCTGGAGGTTTTAAAGAACAATTTAGACAAGCTTCTGCTGAAATTTCCTGAGCTGATTTCATTTTGGAGTTTGGTATATCTTGGAGACCATTCTTCAGTTTCCTACATTCCAGGAAAAGGAAGCAAAGGGAAGCAATGGAGTGGTAACAAGAAAGTGTAAACAGAGAGAGGCTCCTAAAGAGACTAACTGGAGGAGAACAGCCTCAATGGCCAGATTTCCTTGCACTGCCCCTTGAGCCAAGGACTAGCTTTTGCTCTGTGTTTGTGCTGTGCTTAGCACAACAGGCTCCTAGTCCACTACTGCTCTTGGCAGCAGATACTGGAGCTCAAATTTCAAGCAGGTAACACGTGATCCTTATTTCCCCTTTTTCTACTACCACAGTCCTCACTTTTATCTCCTACCCCATTATGGAATTGTACTTCTTCCTTACCACATTCTTTGCTTACATGTTTTACACACATCTCCCTACCCTTAAAACCTTTGCTCCTTTGAATCAATCAATCATGTCTCTCAATCAAATTCAAGGATTTGTGTGAAGTTCTCAGTACAGCAAAGTCACTAGTGTTAATTAGGATCTTTAAAGGCTAACATAACTTTTATCCCTCTTATTACTACTAATAGGAACTAAATGTAATGGATTCTTTTCTCATTTGTCCCACTGACAAGTCACTTACATACACACTACTTCTGCCAATTACAAAATAAGGAAAATAGTTCTGCCTTATTATTGCAAAACACTTCTTTTCTACCAAAATCTCAAAAGGGAGAAACAGCTGGTTTACAGCTCAGTGGTAATAATTTCTGCAAAAGAATAAAGGAAGATGAAGAGAGAAGAAAACTGTTCTCCCTTGGTTTACATGCCTTTGTCATTACAAGAAGCTTTCCAATACCTGGTTTTAAGCACTTGCCTGCAGTCATACCTGTACAAAGAGCTACTTTGGCAGAGGTTCTTCAAAGTCCCCCACTCTTTACACATACTGATGAAAAAGATGGAATTGTGGTTGGTTTGAGTGATAATGGCAAGTGCAACTGAACACTAATTTTATAATGAAATTTTAAATATTACATTTACAGTATATTGAAAAAACACCTTAAAAAAACAAAGCACACAATGTATAGCATCCATATTTTGAACCAATTCCTCCCAAGCATATTTTCAAAAAGGAAGCCTAATCTGGTAGATTGGCAAGTTCTACAGTTACACCTGGGAATGAGCAGGCAGTGCTCACCCCAGAGAAGCAGCACAGTAGCTAAGGAGCACAGTTCTCAGAAGGTGTCAACCAAGGTGCTCTAACAGCAAGATGCCCTGGCCTCTGGTGGCCTCCCAAAGGGAGCAGCAAAATTCCAGATGTGATGCATTCTGGATGAGACTGCATAAAACAGAGGCAAACAAGACTGCAAGGAGCAAAATGGATGGACTTGAGGGGACTTGGTAAAATGGCTTAGTGTATTTGTCTAATTTTTAGCCTCTACAGTTGTGAACCATTGTGTGGCTATACAGAAGCTTTGCTTTTCATGTCCTGCAGCACTTTGTACAGTACAAAAAGTCATAGCATGTCTGATTAGAGTGGCTCAGGGCATACATTAATAAATGCTCCCACAGCAGACCAGTACTTCTTTTTACATTAACTTACCACCATAAAAATGATCTGGGAAAGACCTGGTATGCTCTGACATACTGCTGAGTAGTTTTTATTCTAGCCAAATGGAGAATGTGAGAACAAAAGCAATATAATTTTTAAAAAGAAAATGAGAGCTCAGAATGTACAGATAAACAGCCACTCTGTTGGCAGGTGATGGCAATGAACAGTGAAGCACTAGAGTTTGTAATTTCCTTTTCAATTAGCAAAGGGAACAATTGCCATCCAAGTGGCTCTCAAATCCCGGCCCCATTTCCTGTGGCCTGAGCTGTAAGTGGTTTCGCCAAAAAAACAGAACTTGCATGCAAATAAGGTATCTGAATGCTTGGTCAGGGGATAACTTCACAGTACTCAAATCAAAACATTTGATGAAACATACGGTGGCTGAAATAAGTGAAAGTTCCTAAACCTGCATACAAGCAATGCTGATGGCCAGTGGCCATAAAAGTGGGATTACCGTATCTTTTCTAACTATTGCACAAAATATTATGGAGGTAATTTTATTACTGACAATAATGAACACACACATAAGGGAAAAACAAAACAGCCAAAAACCCCAAACACTTCAATTCCATTTACAGATCCCAGGCTGAATGAAGGAATCTGACAGGTAAAAACATTATCGTATGGATGGGCACACTTAAAGAAAAATATTGGGGGGGAAGGGGAAGGGGGAAATTATAAAATCACCTTGTGCAATTTTAATTGTTATTTTAACATATGGAAGGAGCAGATCTGAAGGCACTTATGCAAGTGCAAAAGAAAGAATAAAGGATATGCTCTAAGATCCACCCTAGTCCCTGAGAACTATTATAAGCTAGGGCTTGTTCCCCTGTTCTTTCATTTTCCTTTGCTGTTTCTGAGTTGTGCTGGCTCTTAGATAAAATGGGTTCCAAGCCAATATTTCCATTTCCTCTTTAACAAACTTATTCATGAAACCTTGTCATCTTTGACTGCGCACTGCTCTTCTGCAACACTAACTACTGCCAGCTGGGTTGCTCCCTGCATCTTAGCAGCAGTGACTACCCGAGGTAGTGAGTATTTTTCTGACTCAGGCCGTAGGAAACAAGCTATCACAGTCCCTGGGGCACAGTGAAGGAATATACTTGAGATGATGGAGAGCAGTGAACAAATAGTGGAAGGCTGTGAGAAACACCTCTTGGCTTTTCCATGGCAGCCTTCCCTGCAAGCCCCCATAAAAGGGATGGAGAGACACACAAACTTCTAAGAGTGGTAATAGGGGCCCACATTCTGGATGACAACATCTCACCAGCATTTCTGCATTAGAACATAGCAAATAAATGCACATAAATGTACCAAATTATACAGATAAGTACACAAATATACTTAAAGTAATCAGGAGGAATCCATGATCTTACTTTTGAAGCCTCACTAAACCTTGTCTGCTCCCCATCATTTAACTTGTGTTTTGTCTAAACACTGAAATATGGATGGGATTTATGCATTATGAACAAAACTTTGATCTCAGCCACCCCATCTTCCAACTGCTTGCAAAACAACAAGTACCTGCATGGACCACTAACAACTGCTCAGCTCCTCACTGGGAGGGAGCTCACTTCTCCCTCTTCACTCAGGAGAAGAACCCCTAAGACAAATATGAAAATGCACCACCTCCATTTTTATTTTCAACTCAAAATTATGAACTAGTGTATGGAAAAACATCAGACATGTCTTGTTGCTAATGGTCCAGACTGCAGAACCAGAACATCAACTATAAGGAATGAAATACTTCATTCTTTGTAGAGGAGTGAACAGCTCTTCCAGCAACTGTTGGTACCATTAAGAGGAGAATGTTTCTGCTTCCTAACCGCTAGATAGCTCGATATGATAAACAAACACTATGATAGACTTCACTGAGTAACACTAGCAAATATGTGAATTTCCATCTGTATTTAAACCTGAAGGTGAACTGAAACATTGCTTTTACTAGGAAAATAAAAAGCTCAGATATGATGATAATACCCTAGACTTAGCAAAAGGAAACAGGGGCAGAAGGATTTTTCTATTTACTACTTCTATTTACTTGGAAAGTGGACATTATACTTTTTAACACTGGCTGTGAACCACGTGAAAAAAATAATAACTGGATAAGTAGTGATTTTAAGTAAGACTGCTGCATTAAAGGCCACATGCTGAGCAAGTGATGGATTTTATTGCTAAAAAGATTGGAGGCTCTTAGCGAATTGTTAAAATGCTATTACGAAAATTGTTGAGAGGTCCACACTCTAGAGATGTGAAGTCATTATCTCTTCATACCAGTGAGTCTCAAGGGTGCACACAGATGTGCACAGAGTGCTTTAACATCGTGGGGGTTTGCTGTGGTGAGCACAGAGTGTAGGGCCACTTAAAAGCAACAAAAGCCTGTTCAGTACCTTGTGTGAAACATATCTTTCCAGTCATACCTACATGGATGTGACTTGAAATAAATAAGTTCGATTTCAGTCTTGAAATGGGACTGCACACCACAAAACTCTGCAAATCTGATATACTGCATGGCACCAGGAAGCTTTCTAGTGTTAACAAACCACTTTCTTTTCCACCTCCCATCTCTACAGCAAAATGCTGACAGGCCTTGCTGATGGAGCCTTCCTGATGGAGCCTTCCTGATGATCCTTAAGAACAGAAAAAAATACACGGATGTAAAAAATTCAAAGACAAAAAACCTCTGGGAAAAAAAAAAAGTTGCATTTACAACCTGCATAATTGAGAGAAGTTCTCACCCAGTGCCAGGCATCTGGTTTCAGCTGCTAGCCTGTGTTCCCAAAGGGGTTGGTCACAAATACCAGATGCAAGACATCAAACTTCTTCTTGTGGATGCAAGTTATTTTTAGTAGCAGTTTAAAGTTCAGGAACAGTGATATGATTCTGAATCTATCTCCATGTTTGGTACTCTTGACTGTCAGCTTCTGCAAGGTGGTGAAATATGGAGTGGTCTAAACATGCTGACATCTCTGCCACCCCTTGAAGTGGTCACAGTAAAGTAAAAAAGAAAGGATAGCTTGGGGAAAGCTGGTATCCATCTGATGGTATTGTCAGCAAAACCGTGAATTTATTTCCCCATTTAGGTCCTCAGTATTGCATGACCCAAAATTGGTTTTTTGCCCCTAACACCAAGTTTTATTTCAGCTTCATTTTTTTTGTCAGCGTCACCATTAGAAGTCTCCAATTCCATAAGGAGATTTCCTGACTGGATGCTCTACTAGTGAATCAGGACAGGATATTGTCCTGATTTTCTTCAGATCTTACCAAATGTATCACAATTATCACAGAGGTATGTCATCTGAATAGTTATGCAAATAAATCCCTGCTCAAGGGAGATATTTTCAGACTAAATTGTTCCTGAGGAAGCAATGCTCATGTGGTAATATGGTCTATTGATGGGCCTGTGTGTGTATTCCAGACCTTTTCAATCAGCTGGCCTCTTTCCATCCAGTTAAATAGACTGCTAAGAGCTCAAAAATGCCAAGCTTATAGATGTGCTTGGAAAATACAAGTGACCAGGTGCAAGGCAAACTCCATTAGTTGCACACTGAGGGAAAGGCAAGGAGGGAATGGAAAACTAAGTATCATCAGATAATTACTATCAACACAGGCTTTGGGGGTTTTGCCTCACATTTCTTAGTTATCCTCTTTAAGAAGGACCAAAATTTCAAGTACTGTATCAAAATTGAACCATGACCATACATTGCAGGTATTCAATCCAGTGATAAGCGATGTTCCTTCTTTTTCCCTACCATGGTAAGGTGGTGATTTCCTACTATTTACATAGCATTCACCTTATTCTGAGCCTTAGCAGCTCCATCTCACCAAAGATACAGTAATTATATAAATCTACTCAAGAATAAAATTAATTTGGACCTGTGCAACCTCTGAAAGCCAACACCTTGAAAAAAAATCAGGAAAATTTTCTAGCAAAACCCCACATAATGTCAATGATAATACAAGCAATCTTCGCTGCTTATTTTTCTTCTTTCCTCAATGTGGAAGATTTAAAAAAAAAAGTGCCATCTGCCAAAGCTAATCTTAACCCCCCAAGACAACCTTGTGGTCGACAGCTTGCCAGTGAAGAGGGAGTAATTTGCAATAGCAATCAGTACCAGGATGCTCTCCACTGGGCAAAATACATCACCTAGGCAAAGATCCACAGTGGTAGCTGTCTGCAGGTGGAGATCCCAGGAAGCAGGGACTGCTCTGCCTGCCCAGCACCTTCATGTAGCACCTTCTGACAGCAGACTTATTCCTGCCAAGCTCTTCAGAAACAGGGTACCAGAAGTTTGGAGAGCAAAGTTACAAAAGGGACAGATCCTCAACACAGGAAGGACACTGACCCATTGGAATGAGCCCAGAGGAAAGCCATGAAGATGATCAGAGGACTGGAGCACCTCTCCTATGAGGGAAGACTGACAGAGCTGGGGCTGTTTAGCCTGGAGAAAGGAAGGCTACAGGGACACCTTACTGTTACCTTCTAGTAGTTAAAATGGACTTACAAGAAAGAAGAGAACAAATTTTTTAGGAAAGCCTGTAGCAATAAGACAAAGGCTAATGGTTTTAAAACTAAAAGAGAGAGGACTTAAACTAGATACAAGGAAGAGGTTTTGTACAATAAGGGTAGTGAGACACTGGTCCAGGTTGCTCAGAGAAGTGTTGGATACCCCATCCCTGAAAATACTAAAGGTCAGGTTGGATGGGGCTCTGAGCAATCTTCTAGTTGAGGATGTCCCTGCTTATTGCAGGGTGATTGGACTAAATGAACTTTGGAGTTCCTTCCAACTGAAACTATTCTATCATTCTGTGAAAATATTTGTCAATACCTGCAGGGTACTTTTGAGTTAAAGAGATAAACAGCCATAAAATTTGTGTCACTGAAGATCAAGGATGCCATAGAAGTACAAAATATTCACTCTAAGTCACTTGTTTCCACATGTTTTTCTGAAATAAAGATACTGCAGTACTTCTCAAAAAAACAAGAATAGTCTCAATCTCTGCTCCCCTATGCTTTCAGGACTGCCTTCTTTTTTCTTCCATTAAAAACAGCATCATGAAACTAAGTTTAGGTTTAACTTGTGGCCTCTAGCCCATCCACTCAAACACTCTAGGATGCTGCAGAAAGTGATTGATTCTGAGATGCCCACCTACTTCCCCCAAGACCCTACACAGATCAACACTAGGAAGCACCAGGGTTGGCTGAATCTGGCCATCCTCATCTCCACAATTGTTTCAAGGGTGCAGAAATAGAGATACAGAAGAAAACAAACTAAGAGCACTTACGTAACTGCCCAATGAGCTTGAAAAAGAGAAATTCTTCATGCAAGGGCAGACTTTATAACTTTACACAGTGAAGATACTAACTGCAAATCTTGAATTTTTACTGGGATGGATATACAGTCCTTCCACAAGGAGGAGAAGGAGGGCCAAAAAAGCACAAGACTGAAAGATGGGATGGCCCAAGAGAGCACGTGTTGGCATTTACAATTTCAGCAGGTCATGCTGAGAAAACACAAGGCCTTTCAATGGGAAAGCAGACGGCATTAATGTGTTGTTGGAGTTGCTTATTACACCAGTAGCACCATGCATTTGTCCCACTAATAGCTAAGGAAGGGGCAGGAGGGCAAGAATTAACCTCTTACAGCACAGCTTAAAGAAAAAAAGGGACAGAGTAATGCTTTATTAATAACATTGTACTTAAATGCATTCATTATCTTGTTTCTCACTACTGACACTTAGTAAGGTGTTCAGCAAACTCATAATAAAGCCTACAGTTTCAGAGATAACTTTTGGCCACTAACAGGCTCCCAGCCACAATTTTTGTAGACAGGCCATTAAGTTGGTAACAAGTTAAAACATTGCCTTTTCAGATTTGACTGTATTTTGGCAAAATGCATGAATATCATGTTCTGGTTTTGTTCTGCTTATCATAGAAGGACGTATAAAAGCCTTTTTTTTTTACACTTATAATTGGTTCTTGTCAGCTGTTACTCTGTAATGTGGTGAGCGCTCCTGGGAAGGCAGGGAATGTGAAATCAATCAGGATTCTTCCCAGTGCCAGTAGTGAAAATTCCTGCCATCTCTATGAAATCCTCAGGCTTTTTATTTTTTTTTTTTGGTAGTGTGTTTTAGAAATCCCTACAAACTCTGGAAGGCACAGAGCTGAAACACACAGAACTTACGCCTAGGCAGAGCAGGGGTGAAAAAGGAAGAAGCAAGCTCTCCACATCACTGCAAAGGCCATACATTTCAGACTGTTTATTGATGTAATGATCTGGTCTTACTTTTGAAATCTTTCATTACGTTACTCATATCCTTTAAACTACCTTTTTTCTCTACAGTACCACAAACTGCTGTACTACTTATACATCAATGGTGAACTGCATATTGTGCCTTTAGCAGGAACCATATTTCATAATTTTTCCTCAAGAAATGAGTGGTAAAACACTCCTGTTACTGAATAACATTAAAATGCAGTTTATTACCAGCCTTACTACCTAGAATTATTTCTACTAGTAGTTTAATAGTAATTTACAGACCAGTGCTGGCAGTTATAGGCCAGCTCTCTGGCCCACTAACAAGTCAAATATACAAGAAATTCACACATAATAATGATTTCATGTTTTGATCTAGGCTAGGCACAAATGCACAATTCAGACATATAAGATGCAACAGTTCCGAGAACAGCAGCAATTCATATAGATCCAGACACCAAAATAAATGAACAGAAGGAAAAATCAGAGAGTGCAAAGAGCACATTTTCATCTGCACATTTTCTATTTGATGGTATTAAAATGGTAACTCTACCTTTCAGCCTTTTCTCATATATAACTTTGTTTCTGTGCTTCTGATGTGCATACACAAATGTAGGAAGATGAACAGGGGAATTCACTCATCTTCCAGCCTAAGAACTGTAAAAATGTAGCCTTTGCCTTGTCCCCTAAATTCCTACACAAACATTTTCAGAGACCCACAGATGTTAGAAGACAACTTTCAAAGGCATTTGGTTATTTCACACCTATCTGTGCGTGGAATCCTCTGATTCAACCCTCATGCTGCAACACCTGTGTCTTTCAAACCCCCAAATCTTCTGACTATGATGAGCAAACAGCCATGTCAACCAGGAGAGAAAGGGCTGAGAGCACCACTCCATTCAGGGGTCTCACTGGTCACTAGGGTTTGAAAAACATCATAAACTTTCAAATAATGCGTGTGATCACCTTTGGCCTCTCATGACTTTTCAAGACAAAGATCTATAAATCAATTGAAAGGTAAGCTGAAAAACTCCTTGAAGTCTTGACAACACAAAAGGCCACTATTTTTTCCTTCACTTCTATGCTTCTAACTCTATATCTTAAGGTCTTGGACTTTACCATCACCTTCCTTTTCTCTCTTTATCCCACTTCCCCTTTCAGATTTCAGCTTGCTGGATTCATAAACAGTGATACCTTTCATTCTTCCCTTTTGCACAAAAGCATGACCATGGTGCACTACTCTCAAACTGATCAGAACTGAACATCAGGCCACAATGATTTCAAGCTGGAGCTCATGACCGCACATTCAGCATCTATAATCTCTCTGCTCTCCATTTTGATTTAACATTTGGTTCTTGTTGGCCCATATATTTCATCTTGTTGCTGTTAAATACAGTAGCATCTCTCTCTGCAAACCCTGCCATCTGGAACAGTTCTTTACTTACGTTTCAGCAAATCACTTGCTTTAAAAAAAATCTGGAAGCATTTCTTGTCTCCCCTTGCTTGAAACGAAATTCCTTTCTTTATCACTGAGAAAGTGATACCATTGCATGTAGCGCTGGTTTGTCCTTCATTGCCAAATGTACTCCTAAACTGTTGTCATGACCCACCCTCTTAAAAATTACAGACACATAAACCAAGATCCAGGTCTTTCAGATTGGGTTCACCTCTTTTGGGTGTTTTGTTGTTTTGTTATTTTTTTAAACAGACCATATGACAAAACCATAAGGCATCTGGGGATACAATCTGCATGAAATCTTTTACACAAAATAAAGCTGTCTTAGTGTCTTAACCATCCAGTATTGGGTGTTCCCTAAATTACTTGAGATTAAAGAAGCAGACTCCAAATAAACAGCAAAAGTCACTTATTTGTGTCATCTACTTTGAAAAAAAATCCTTAAAATAGAGCAATTAGTAATCTGTCAAACAAATTGTGAAAGCTGATAACTGCTGCTAATATACTGCCTGGCATTACTCTCCTGTTTAATAAAAAAACAGACAGTACATATATAACATATAGTTCTATTATTTGTGCATTAGTAGCTGTCTCTTTCAGGACTCAATATATGATCAGAATTTTAATTGAACAGCTCTCACTCTAACATCATTATTCTGTAAACATGACATTATAGTAAGAGTGCAGCATTAGCCCTGGCTTTGGATAGCTAACAACAGAACTTCAGAATGGCAATGAAGGATGCAGACAAAGGTTTATGGTCAAGATTCTCAAGAGGTGAAGCCTCTCTGTATTAGGCCAAAGATTTTTACTCAGTCATAAGCTGAAGGGCTAATTTCAAAGAGAGTATCCACTATCCTGAAGAATAGGAAGGAACTGAGAGCCATGAAACACATTTGATACAGGTATGACCAGCTGTCACAGGAAACTACAGCAGCTTTAAGCAAGCGATGGAAAAGTATGGGATTCCAAGCCCTTTTCCTACCTTCCACAGAAAATCTTTTTATCATATGACATTGTTCTCCAGTTAACCTGGCCTTTAACTGGGAGTGACTTCAAATCACCACCATGGAGATGGGTCCACATGTGAGTTATCACACTGCACAAATCCAGTGAGACAAAGAGTAAGAACCATTGTAAGAGAAAGATCTTTTTCTTTAAGGCAGCATCTCCTGCCCGAGGTGCTGAGGTGAACAGCACAGTCAGCAGTCAGATCTTTTCTGGAGAACTGCTCCATCTTGGCTGGTTCTGCTTGGTGACCTTATCAAGGGCAAGCACCTTGTGCCTGTGTGTGTGGCCCTGGCTGAGATCTGATGTAGGACTGTAGGAGCTTCCGGCTCTTTCCATGTGCTTTTATGAGATGCATTCATTTTTAGATGTTAAAATGTTAACTTAATTTCTCTTGCAGCTATGGTACCATAACAGTGGTTAAGATGCTATATTAGGAGATATACTTTCTAATTTAGTCTATCTTATTTTCTTACATTTTATCTTATCTCTGTAAATCACAGAATATATTAATTATTTAGCAGAATATGACTATCCCCAGTCTTAAATACAAGAACCAGAAGTAGGAAAATAAAATTCAGAAATTTCTTTTCTGCTATAGTTGCAAAACTTAATTTAGAAGAATGCCAGCCAATGGAATAAAGCTGCTATTTTTAACCTTTGGGCACACAAAATTTATCATTAAACCTTCTAATTAGATAAAGGATCTGAAAGCAATATAGATTTTAAGATGGAAAATTCTTCTCAGGGAAAAAACCACAGCATCAATTTAAAGCTAATCACAGCCAGAGATCTGATAGAAGAGAACAGTACAGAGGAGGGCAGCAAAATAATTGAAGAGTCCTGGTCCAGGACTCTTGTACATGGGCAGGACAGGACAGTAAGTTTTATTAACACCTGACCTAGACCACTGCCTATAGGATATGTGAGGGTCTGCACTGAAACAGATACTTCTTGCACAGGCACCCAAGTTAGGGCAGTGGCCTTTGGAAATCTTGGCCTGGAATACACTACCAAGTGCCAACAATAACCCTTCTCCAGAAATTTTCATATGTGCAAGCAGTATTGCATATATTTCGCCTTGATACCAAGTTTCTTTGACATCCCAAGAAAATTTCTTCTAGGAATGATAGCTCTGTCTGGCATGCTTGTATGTGCTTTAGAAATTAAACTGAAAATACAATTTTACAAATAAAGCAACTTTTAATTGCTGGTTATGGAAAAAATATTGCCACTCTGTGAGAGTCAGAAACTATCCTTTCCCTTGCTTTTAACTACTCTCCTGATCCATTACACAGCTATTCTTCCCAAGGAACAAAATCCCAGCTCCTCAATTCCATCTCTACATTGGGAAGAGTAGTTCTTAATCAGATGTGAAATGGGAAAAAACATGAATTTATGCCACTTGAACTGCATAGACAAGAGAAATTAATTAATATGATGAGTATTTGCTGCTCTCAAGGCAGTAAATTGCAGGCTGGCTGAACACAAATCAAGATAACACATTCCAAAAAATGGCTGATTTTTTTATTCTCGACTGCCAAAAAGCTGCTCAGGATGCACCAAGAGAGAATTTCTGCAGCCAGAAAAATGATTTCTGATGATGACAAGAGGAAAAGAAAGGAATCTCTTCATCCCCATCCTGAAAATACCTAAATGTTCTGGTATTAAAAACAAAAACAAAATCACATTGAAATACATTAAAGACAGATTAAATTAACAGATTGCATGTACTTATTGATGTACTATTTGATTACTTGGGAATTACTATAAAATGCATATTTTAAAATACTATGTTTTGCACTTCTGATATTTTGCTTATGCTTCACAAGTAACAGAACAATAGAGTTTAAGTTAGGGTTTTGTTCATGTGCTGCATGAATAATAAAAGTTTATTTCAATAACCTCACTGAAAAAACACTGCAGCCTTTTTGTTAGGAACACATTTGAGGAGAGAATTTTCTTTCTTTGCAGCCAATGATAATGTTGTAAGTAATGATTTTTTTAAATCTATTTAAAAGAAGCACCACGAATTTTACTGGAGTGTACTACCTATAGTGCAGTACTAGAAGCTGCCTGACAGTGGCTCCATGTTCAGTTCTGAAAGCCTTGTATGAAGGGAAGGAGACCAGAAAAAATGGGAAGAATACTGCATCCCCGAGAAATTCTGGATCTAAGCCTTGCATCCACTCCTACCAAAGACTGAAAAAAAACACAAATTTCTCTGTTAAGCTTTGTTATTCTAGGCTTCTCTTTACAAATATGTGGAAGTATTTAGACACTCAAATAACTTTAGGAGACCAATGTACCTTATATGCAGGGCACTTCCAGAGCACGTGCATGTTCTTGGCAAGCTCAGCAGTGACTGTACACTGGTGATTAAATGGAGCTGGCCAGCAGGACCCCAGGCAGTGCCAGCCCACTTGAGCTAAGTGCAACATGACAGTGCCCAGACCCATCATGACCCTGGGCAGAACAGTGAGCTCAGCCTTGCAGCAATCCAGTTGTGACAAACAGTGTCTTCAAAGCACATAAATAAACTCTGCTAGTAATTATACGTGTATTTATAGTGCATCTTTCCTCCAGGAATCACAAAGTGCTTTACAAATATCAGCCCATTCTCTGTAAGAGACTTCTTGTTTAGCAGTCCCAGGATTGCCAGTATAATTGGCAAATGACATTTCACTGGAATGATAGGCACTTCAGTGGCATCATCACTGGCTGGTTTAACTGAACTACTCTGTCTTTCTTCAAACTAGCATTTAGACATAATCCCTGTGCTTTTTGAATGAATAAAACAACTGAAGTCTCATCTCTG
The DNA here is from genome assembly GCF_012460135.2 of Molothrus ater. Lineage (NCBI taxonomy): Eukaryota > Metazoa > Chordata > Aves > Passeriformes > Icteridae > Molothrus > Molothrus ater. The sequence goes on from NC_050483.2 coordinate 27,686,209, forward strand.
GCTTAAAAGGTGTTGGCTAGGTTGAATGAAAAGGCTATTTCACTAGAACTGTTAACAGCTGGGAATAAGAGTTATCTCACAACAACATATGGGAACACATGAATACCCTGGATTCCATCCTGTTCTTTCAGTGGTAAAATTCAGCTGAATCTGCATGGCTATATATCCGATTAGGATAATGGGACTGTGTTGCCAAACATGTTTATTCTTTTAAGTACACCTAAGCTTTAAAGCTAAAGGGGCATTTGCATCATGATTTAGTGAAACCATAGCTGATTTCAGCAGAGTGATTAAGACTTCAGAACTATTTGTACAGTAGGCTGGTTACTATTGCCTTTTCTATTACCCAGAAGATACAATTTTTTCTCAATTATTTTTCCCCATGCTCAAAAAGTGTCTTAGATCTAAACCAAGTGACTTTTTTTCCATTATCTCAATGACTGATATATTTTCTAGCCAGCCAACCACAGGCACAAAGGCAAGCATTTTCTTCATGACCAACACTTGACGACCTTGAAAAAACCTGCAACAGCAGCCTGTGGGAAGTCTACAGAGATCAAAGAAACAATTCATGTTTGTATTCATTTGAGTGCCATTCTATGTCTAGCTCTGTCTGGAGTGATGCTACAAGAGCTGCATATTACTAGAGTGCTCTGCAAGCACAGTGACATAGCTGCAGAGGCCAGGAAACAAAAAGCACTGTGCTGCACTGAGTGCTCCATCTCTGTCAGCAAATGGCCAGAAATCCCTAGAGAACAAAAATTATATTGTGTACATCTAGGTAAGTTATATCCACTACCTCAGATGTTCTAAAAATATTGTAACAGTGCATACTTGAGATACACTGGGGGCAGCAGGGGACCTCTGTAGGTACTACATCACTTATCATTCAAAATAAATTACTTCCAGGGTGGTGCTACACAGAGTGCTGTTATGCACTCTAACATCAGATTTGTAGAACACCCTAACTTATTTAAAGTGTCACAACGTTTTATGAAATTAATATGAAACTGAAGCCAGACCCACCTACAGTTTTAAAACTTTCTTATTTACAAAGTTTCTTTAATGAGACCTGATATCCAAGACCTCAGCTTTATGTTTCAGGCAGGTGATTTTGCCTTTTGCAACAAAAGGTCTCTAGTCCAGCCAGGCTGTCCTGTCTGGAGAGATGAGAAAAGAGAAGCCAGGCACATTGATAAATCTCAAAACAGGCTGCTTTAGAAAGTCAGCAATAAATAAATAAAACTGTGTAGCATATATAATACTCAGAGGGTGTTTAAGTATTGGTCTACTCCCATCTACCCACACAGGACAGCAGACAAGTGCCATGGTGAACAGCAGGAACTTCAGGAGGACAGCTGGGATGCAAGTCAAAATTATATGAGTTGTCCAGTGGAAAATAGCTAAAATCCATGATTGGGAATAAGGAAGTCCAGCCAGAAGTGTAATTCTCTAGTGCAAGGACAGAGAGTTTGCCTTTTGCTTAGCACAATCACTTCTGCAACAGTCAAACAGTGCTTCAAGAGAGTATCTGGAAAAAATCCCAGATTCCACATTCGATCCTTTAAGCCTCCAAGAACAAGGGTGGCCACAGTAACAACGAGAAGCATTAAAGGACTGGCTTCCTCTGCCTCCCCAGCTCTGTTAGAACAGGGTGAGTCACGTACATCTTTTCTTAATCACCGAGCTACAAACCACCTCCTCCCTTTTCTTCTCCTACTTCTCCAAGCCTCTGCTCCCAAACCTGTCTGCTATCAGCAGGTAAATACCAGAGCAGCCCTTCCCCACAGATGTGTACAGCCCTTTGCCTGTGACTGATCCTGTTACTGTTCCTGTGTGAGGCAGTTACACAATTCACTACCCTCATGGAAAGGAAGTTAAATTCACCCAATTAAAACAGGAGGTGAATCAATGACACCATTATCACAAGTGAAACAAGGCCAAGATACCAAAATGAGCATCCTTACTGTCATGCTGAAGGAATACCTGTGCCATTTCTTATGTTCAGGACATAAAGGGATACATTTTCAGTAACTAGCTAATTTGCCAGCTGCTTCTTTTGCCACTGGAGAGAGAGGCTGTTCCAAGGAAAAAATTCAGAACAACAGAAGTTAATCTCTTTCTCTTAATTGCATTTTCTAGCAATCTCATGTATTGTGGCCAACAGGCAGTCATATCCATCACCCAGGTCTTAAGCCATCCCTTGCAAAATATTCCTTTGACAAAGACTATAACATTTGTGATTTCCTATGTACAACCCAGGGGAGCATGTTTTCCCATATTTCAGGCCTCTCAAAATACCAAACCCTTATTTTAACCTTGCATGCTTTGAAAATTGCTCATGCTGAAATTTCCCAAGTAGCTTCCAGACTCACTGGAGACTTTTTGGACTAAAAACAAAAAAAAAAATATATTAAAAATCACCACTGTAGCAAAAAATCTGAGGGTTATAAAATAATCATGGCTTGAAAAACAGGTTGCACAAGACAGAGTAAGAAGCTCATGGTCAAACACCCATGGCAAAAGTGCACATAATCTTGCAGCTATTATGGGTTAAACAAACACATTCTCTGGCTCCCAAAGCTTTTTGCTAGCAAAATACAACTGATAATTCCATTATCACCAGAGCTACACAATGTGGTGCACCACATCCAGCATAGGGCACCTTATATGCTTTGCAATAGCTCAGAATAGTACTTTTAGATGTTCTGGTATCTTCAGAAACAGCTGCCCCAATACAAAAAGTATCCCATTTTAGTGCACTAAACATGCACCGCTGGTGTACAGAACCTTAAAGCAAGATTATCCTGATACATTTAAAACATGCCCATATATGGATATGACATCAAATCCAGGCTCCTTAGCCTCCTCATTTTCAGCACCATGTCAATTTTAAATGATTCTGGCTGAGAGAGATGGCAGGATGCTGAAAACCCTGTCACCAACTGGCAGGCAGACTCCATTAAAGTACTCAATATTGCTGACATTGGTTCAACAGGACTTAAAAATCACTCCTCTGTGAAATCAAATTCATCAGGTTCCCTCTCACGCTGCCCACAACACAGATTTCAATCCACAAAAGCACAGGGTCTAAACAGTCCCCTGACCATGGGTCATTTTGCATTCTGGGTTCAAACAAAAATAAAATTTCAAGTGGGAAAACTACTGGAACCACAGAGGATAGAATTTTAACCATTAGTAAAAATATGTGCAAGTCCATACCGAACACATGCTGATTCAGATGTCAGCTTTGTAATGATATCCACAGTGAAGCTAAGGGTGGGGAGCGTGGAAAAGAGGTACCAGGTTTTAATGAAAAGTCTTTTTTGAGCTATAGCAATGTCAACCTTCCTTAAATAAGCAGCAGTTTTAAGGCTCAGAATTACACTCTCAACTCCACAGAGGGTTGCAGGAGATTAGGCCACCCTGAGACTAGGGTCTATGTTTAAATGTATTTAACCACTGAATTGCATATGGCTCCAAAGTACAAAAATGTCCTTCTGATGCTGGCAAAAACCCATTAAAAAACCCATGCATTGTTCAAAAATAACAATTTTGAAATTACCAATTCTGAGTATTTAAGAACATCTTATCCTATCTGTAACACTGGAAAGGCTCCACCATGTGTGGCCTTGAAGGAGCACAAAAATGTGCAGAGGTGTACTGCAGAATCAATCTGACCACGGCCTCAATCTCCACTTCCTAATAATCTATGAAATCAAATGAAAGCACCAATTCTCTGCTTGGTTCCTCTATGAAGCTTTATGGCCTGTGACATGTACAAGCTGGAACTGACAGTGTTAATGGCCCAGCTTTTAAACCTACTTATTTGAGCTTGAAAACTGCACAAGGCAAACATTTTCTTTTACATCGTCTCACTGAGTTTGTAGCTCTGGAAGCCCTAAACCCCTTGGAGATTCTGTCCTTACTGCTCATGTAAGCTGCAGGAACATGATGCCTAATTTATCTCTGCATTGTTAGATCAATAACTTCAGCACTCCACCTCAAGCCAGCCTGTCTGTAGCTTTGTAAGAGTTCAAGCTTACACAATCTCTCTTCATCTGAAACGTTTTGCATTCTGCTGGTGTTTAGGCTAGACTCAAATACTCAGTTCTTCAGTGGGATTGCTCTATTTCTGTATGATAAGAGCTCCTTGAAGAAGAAAAACAACCTCTGTGGAATCTTGGGAACATATAAATCCAAGCCTTCTTTTTTACTTTATATACAAGTTGTAAAGGCAAAATCACAACGTGAACCTTATGAGAAAAAAGACAATCTGAGCTTCTCAAACCAGTGCCCCGTTGATCAAAGCCCTTTAGTTCCCAAAATACTTCCTAACCCAGACATCAGAGCTCTTGTCTCAGACACCCTCATACCTCCAGCAGTCTCTTAGGTCTCTCCATCCCTGGCCTCCTCTAGCTGGTCAATGTAGCCAGACAAGCTCACCTTGATCTTCTCTGGAGTGCTTTTAGGGGTAGTCCAAATATTCAGAGCCAGTCTGCTGCTATGAAGAACGCACCAAGGCACAACTTAAAGAGCAGAAGAACAGAAGAGACAGAAGAGGCAGCCCCACCTGAGAAGAATTCTCCATTGACTGATGCCATTGCAGCCTGGACAGCCAGGCCAAGAGGAAAAAAGATGGTGCACAGCTTCAGATATAATTGGAGGCATTACACTTGCAAGACCAGAAGCTGGTATGTGAGCAATGCATCTAAGAAAGTTGATGGGTGTCCTGGAGGAGATTAAATTTTGCTCTCCCCCTAAGCAAAAAGTAGGCAGCAGAGGGAAGGAATGATCACAGCCACCTGTTCTCCTTTATGATGGCAGCCCCTTTTATTTCCAGGGAGTACTTTTTGCCAGCATGAGTCCCCCCCCATTCTATAGCCTGTGGATTAGAGAGCAGCCAAGCAACTTATACAAATGCCTTATTTTGACAGCAATTTTCCATAGCTTCAGCATCTTGTATTGTTTTCGTCTTTTTTCTCCTTTCTCTTCAGTTCTGATGAATTATTTTTTAATGGCGCTCAGCAAAGAATTAAAAGTCATTATTAGAGGACAGAGATAATATCTAGAAAATGGTATACATCATACTAAAAAAGCTTTGCAACAGATTGCTGCACTACTCATCTTGATTTATTTGTTTATATTTGATCAGACAAGTGTATTTTATTCTGTATCCAGGCCAAAGTTTTAACATGATGTATAAAGATAGGTAGCTAGCTGGGTGCTCATCAAACCTCAAAAATAAAATTGGTGAAACCATGCCGAATGAAATTGAGTCAGAGGAAGCTGGAACCAAAAACTGCACAGTGGCAGAGCAGTGTTCATGATCCTCTGAGTCACACAACAAAGAAGGCATTTAAAATATAATATGAGTTCATAATTTTCAAGATGTAAGGCAGTCCAGCTTTTTTGAATTGTGCAAGCTTTGTAATACTTTGAACGAGTTCCCACAAATGGTGAGAGAGTCCAGAGAACAGAAGAAAATGGATTAAGAAGACATTTAGGTCTAAGCTCCTTAACAACCTAAATGCCCTTGGGAAAAAAAAGAAAAGAAAAAAAGAAAAAAAAAAAGAAAAAAAGAAAAAAAGAAAAAAGAAACCAAAAAAAAAAAAAGAAGAAAAAAAAAAGAAGATAAATAAGGAAGAAAGAAAATCAAGACTCTGGGTGGTGCCTGGTTAATGTTACACTCTCTTTTGACCAGCTCCTATTTTTGAAGTTTCTTTTAGGGCTGTAGTTTTTTCTTTATGTTGCCAGTCTAATGCATTCAAGAAACTAAAACTGATTAACAACATGAATTTCTTTCCATCACCATCTTTTATGTGAACAAAACCTTTTAAAAATCAGGATGAGCCAAGTAATATAGCTCCAAATTTATAAGTGGGAAACAGAAGCAGAGCAGTGATTTATTCAGAGGAGTCAAGGCAGGGAGACAGGTTTGAACTGTGTGGGACTGTCTCAATCCCTAAGCAGAAGATAATTAAGCATACTGTGAAACAAAGGTTGCCCCTCTCTTTCTAGACAACAAACTTCTGAGGACATTCCAAGCACAAACTAAAATTTTCCCCCTCTTCAGAGTACTTGAAAAATTTATAGAGACAGGCAATGAAATGGATCTGTGAAAGAAGCTAGCTTGCTTGCTAACTGTTCTAAAATGAAAAAGGAGCCTGTCTCCTGTTACAGCAAGCCCAATATTTTAGAAACCTCCAAGTGTTTGATAGAGCATCCAGACGAGCATTGTGGCAGGGGAAGCATAAACAAATGCTGCCTGTAAATCACATTCAGCAAAATTACACGGTTTTTTTCTAGAATATGGAACTTGATTCCCTGTAGCCTTGTATCTTCTGCAGTCATTTACATCAGCATGAAGTAATATACTGATGGCCTGTAGAACCACCTCTGCATTTTACCCACATGCCAGAGACATCTGCTGTCAATGTCTCAAAGAAGTAACAGTATACTCAATCTGTTGGACAACACACAAGCACAGAAATACCAAAAAAAAAACCCAAAAACCCAAAAAAAACACAAAACAAAAACAAAAAAAAAACCCACAAAACCCCCCAAAAAAGGTATCGACATTAAAAAACTGCCTATATATTAAAAAGAAAGTTAGAATGGGAACAAGACAGAGTGGACAGAGTCAGTCGAGTCTTTACTGTTTTATGAAGTTCACAAATCACATCTTACGCATGGAACAACTTAAAAGAATGCTACATTATAAGACTGTGCAAGTTTCAAACTTGCAACTTAAATCCTGCATTTTGAAGCTTTAAATAGATGCCTGAATTACAGCTGCTTCAGCAGCCTAAATCCAGCTCTCAAGCATGTTTTGGAATACAAACTTTAAAAGCTCATTAAGTTTTTTTCCAGAGTCCTTTCCTCAACCAGTGCATAGAAGTTATAGCTTCTATAATTTCTAGACAACTACTGAGTGTGACTGCTTTCTCATCATACTTCTACATTTACACACAGGTCTTGCATTCCATGCACTAGTCACATTCTGCTCAGAAGCCTGAAGAATTAATTTCCTGCTGACTGTGTCTGTGTTATGATCACAACTGAGCACAACTGCTTCACAAATATTAGGGTTTCTTTTGCACTGTATCATCCATGTCTTATATATTTGTAACTGATTTACAGAGAGATCAAGGTAAAAACTATATCCACTGACTTTCAGGAACCCCAGTGAGAATCATAGGACACAATCCCTCTGGTGTAGGTTTGACTTAATCTGTGGCTGTGGTGCTCAACCTTTCTGGAAACCAGAAACCAAATCTCATTCAGCGAAAGAGGATCTTATCTTGCAAGTGAGAAAGTTTGGTTTAAGGCACCTTAGGAAAACGATACAACAGGCAGAAATACAGTGCAACTCTCCATGGCAGCAACAGCTCTCAGCTGCCTTGAACTGTACCATTGCTTCCTGCAGTCTCTTGCTTCAGTTGTCAAGCATTTCTCAGCCTCTCTTCTGTACTATAAACAAGACCCAAATATTGTGGAAAATTGAGAGTGCAATCATAGAGTTTGAAAGACTATCACAATTTAGAAACAACAGTAGGAAATGCAGAGTCATGGAGATGACCATTCTTCTAGCATTTCACAGTTTTTTGAGCACCAGCCTTTACAGCCTTAATAACATTCTTTTAACTACCTAGTTACCTGCATAGCAATCCAGGAAGTTCTGTGGGTTTTTTAATTGAGTAATATTTTTTAATGCCAAAGATTCAGTCATGAGGCATAAAATCAATACCTAAATCTGCTTTAAATCTTGTGATATTTACAATTGAGTTAGACAACCTTTTCCAAGACACTGCAGGGAAACCTAGTGAGCTTAGGAATAAATCAGGCTTCATCTCAGTGTTGTTTTAGACTCAGTGAACAAAGTGTTGAAGCCCAGGGTGGCAGAAGAAGGGACACCAATGATCAGGTTTGTGAAATCTTAGTTATTTAAATTAAATTACTTTAAAGCATAGTGTATGGATTTCCATCTAGCTGACAGAAAGTCCAAGACCTAGCTGAAAGTCTTAGTCTTGCTCCAAAGCACAGGACTGCTAGTTCTTAAAATGAAACTTCACGAAAATATTTACTTGGCAGAGAGAAGATATTCTTTATTTGTGTAAATTTTTATTAAAATTTTAAACACCTGAAAACAGGGTCTAAGTAGTTAGGAAACACAGGTAGTATATCAATGTTTTCCAGTTCTTAACATGTTCATACACTAATGTTTCTTTAGTCTCTTCTGAAAATTTTGATCTAACTAAGACATCAGTTCTGCTCTGAACAGGGAGCTGGATTGGATAACTGCTGGAGGTCCTTTCCAACTTTACAATGGGAGTTTCTGATACACAGCTCTTTTCAGAGACAAATCCAGCATTTTTTATAGGACCAAGTGACATCAACATCAAGTCAAGTATTACAAGTAATGACTCCAAAATCTAAGCGTGGGATTTTACCAAATGAAACACTGACATGCTTGAGCTCACTGATGGCATTAATTTTCCAAAATATGGCTTTTCACTATAGGCGGTTCTGGACAGGAATTAATCTAATTAATTTCTTAAGCATCACCTTGCTAGCCAGCAACTATAGGTAAAAGTAACTCACCAACTTTTATGATCACTCTGTGTTCTGAACTACTGTCTGAGAAAAACAGACCTGTCTAGTATCTCAATTTATTCCAAGGACAAAACAATCCAGGAAGCACCAGATTACTATTTTAGTGCTGATTCTGTAAATGCACTGAAGCTGCAGTAAGGTTTGCCAACTTGTTTTTTGGAGCCCTGTGTGCCCTTAGAGGCAAAGTGCACTTATTCTGTATGTAACTGCATCGTTAAGCTTGACTGAAATGTGCTTATCATCAGACATGCTGAAAAGAATTTCAGCTTAGCTGCTTTCATTAACACAAGCACCTATGCAGCTAGAATTTCAGATCAAGCCCCTGCAACATTGGAAATCACCATTCACTCCTTGGGTTTGCTACAAAAAAGCACATCATAAGGAAATGGGTGGAAAGCAGAGGGATGAAAAAGAAATGGAGGATTAGTTAATAATATACCTTCCTGACACAAAAAGGCCTTTCTGTGCTCTGAAGTGTGTTGCCAGATCTAGAGTTTATCTGCAGTATGAGCTAGACTCCGAAAGTTATTTTCAGAATATTAAAAATTTCTGATTTTTAGTTTTAAGGATAAAGTACATTTTCTGTAAATCAGCAAGATAACAGAATGATGGAAGGAATGCTTTTCCAACAAACAGTAATATTCATCAGTTATGAGAGATGTATTTGATGATATTATATATATTGATGAGGGGAACTTACATACAGAGGTAGAACAATGAAGGTGTACCCTGAATTTCAAATCTGGACTGTTTACCTCACTCACTTTATTATCAGAATCTTAAACTACACCTCCTTCCTGCAGTTCTCTTCTCCTAATGTTTCCATACACTGGCAAGAGCGAAATGGACTAAACTCCAATCTTGGAATACCATGGACTGTATTCTTCCCCAGTGCTATTAACTCGTTCCAGACAGAAAAATATTTAATTACAGCACTTCAAGTGAGAGAGTGGGACAGAGAAGAGAATACTCCTTCAGGAAAAATTCTGAGATAATGAATGAGAAGGGAAATGTCACAGTGAGGAAGCTCATCTCAAAAAAATGCCTGCACAATGCCAAAGACAGGATCCTCCTAGGAGGAAAAGTTCATATGAAGAAAGTACATCTGAAATGAGTGACTGACAAGCATGATGGGATATGCAAGTATCAAGATTTGGCACTACTAATGCAAAAATGCTGAGCTCTGACTGCTATTATGCATTACATGTAATTCCCAAAGAAGGAAAGCACAATCTCTGTTAGTTAAAGGAGAATATGCAAGGAACAGGTGAAGGATGCTTTGAAAAAAAGGTGGAGAGACATACAGTAAGAACAATATAGGATGATGACATGCTAAGCAGGTCTCAATCTACCAAGGTTTTTGAGGGTAGGAGAGGAAAAATGAATATCTTAAAATTACCAGTATTTAAAAACAAAACCGCACAGAAGGCATGCATGAATAAGATAAGGAAAAATCCATCTCTAATTTCTCCACTGGCAAGCAGAAATATTCTGGCCTGAGGAGTAATGATCTGAGCTTCATCATGATGAATTTCTGTCTAGAATGAGAAGGAAGATTCTTTACCACTGTTAAATGATGAATATATTCAAGTACTGCTAAATCAAGCTATAGGACAGGCAGCCTTTCTGCTGCTTCTCCATATTAATCATGTAATGTGTACTGTTCCCACTGTGAGTTGGGTTTCAGGTGTTTGACTTCACCATAAGCATCCACAGTGCAGTATGTGCAGCACACAGGATTTACACAAAGCATTTTCTCTCCAATGTTTCTTTATTTATGCAACTGAAATGCAAACTACTGCACTCCATCATTCTTCTTACTTAAAACTCCACATCTCTGAGCCTCATCCCAGTGACACTGAAAGCATCACAGAAATAATAATCCCCAACAAGAAGTGATCCCTCTCTGCATTACCCCATTACTGCTACCTGAAAACTTCAAGAGTATCCAAAGTATTTGTAAGGCAGCAAATGGCAAGTCTCTGATGTGTTTAAGGAGGGGGTATTGGGCAAATGCAATACAAAGAGTTGTGTAATTTGCACCACAGACCCACTGCTAGGAAAAGTAACCCCCCACATATAGCTCCCCCCTCCAGGCACTCCAAGCAAAATGCATTTCTGGCTATCACTTGCTATTGACAGAATGCACAAGACTTCTGATTCTCTTCTTTACCCTTCTCCCCCACGCCCCTAGATATTGCTTCTTAGTAGAAGTTTTGCTTCCTGAATTTTGTAGACTTCTCTGCAAGCAACAAGCTCCAAGTGCAGTGCCACTGGTGATTGCAGTCAGCCACTGGCTACTCAGTGACAGATGAGAGTAGAAGGCCGTGGCCTGCAGGTCCAATTGCACTGTCTTTGCTGTCAGCAGAGAGCTTGTTTAGGAAGATTGATCAAAGAGGGAATTCAGCCAAATGCCCCTTGCTCTGGAGTAACAGCAATTAATCACAGATCAGCAGCACAGTAAAATGTAAATCACCAAGAATTAAACAGTGTCAGGTAGCAAACTCTAGAAATGCAGCTATGGGAGAGAGAATAAGATAGGTTAGGGCCTTCCTACAGAGCTACTGGGAGGCTCCTACTCTGCTTTCCAGCTAACAAAAGGTGACTGAGAGAGGGTGGATGGGTGGGAGGCATGCAGCTTCTGGGCAGTGGGTGCAGCCAGGCAATGCCATGCAGAAAGCAGAGCTGCACGCCAGCACACTGCAGCAGTAGAAAGGCACTCTTGCTACCTCATGTCTCACCCCAGTGATCTGGGTTCTCTGAGTTTGCTGCCATATCTTAATGAGAAATGAAGAAGCAGAGGTGGGGAAGAAAGAGATGCAGAAGGCATTGGAGAAAACTCATGTTTTTTCCCCCCTACAGGCAGCTGTCTTCCAATTTGGAAAGCTGAAACGTTATGCAAGAAACCAATGTCAAAGGAGACCACAGTTCCCAGTTTCTTTGGAAAGTCTGGGAAATGTTTATAGGTCTCACTTTAACATGTGAGTGTCACTCTGAGGTAAGTGACAACTGTACTTCAGTTGTCTTCAAGAAACAGACTGAATAAATAAAACTGAGCATCTGTAAACTATCACATGTTTCAATTCTCACCTTTTTCACATGATAAGGAAAAAGAATCAAACATTTAAAGTTGCCATGGGCTAGCTGTGCCATAACATGGTGGGGTTTTTCCCCACAAGAACCCATATGAAGAGTGAATGATGCCACAGCATTTTAAATGAACCAAAACTATAACCCCAGAAGGAAAGAAAAACCATGATTCTCAAGAGTTGGTGCTGCCACACAGTCATAGCATATGCCACGTAAACCGCACAGCCTTACTGTGTTTTATGAACGGTTTTAATTATTACCTCTGTATTAATATAGACATGAAAACCACTGCCAACCGTGCCCCAGTGTCTGTGAAAGTCTCTGTTCCGCAGCAAGGTCTTAAAGTGAGGATCTCTGCCTGGTATGTGCTGATCTGTCAAATCCCATATATCTGGTACAACACATCAGCGCCCCTGACATCTGTCTGCAGTGCAGCCTGAGCCTCATGCAATTTAAACCTGGCTCCCGCTCCAAGGCCCCGTGGTACTGCCAATCACACAACCAGGCCAGGAGGCCATGCACTACCATAGAAGAAAGACACCAGGTCTGCATTTGCACAGCACCTTATTCAGGGGTTAGCACCTGGGAAGGCTCCTATGGATAAAGAAACAAGCAGGGGATGTAAGACTGTAAAAGGGGTGTTGCTGCTGCTCCCCAGAACCCTCTCTGCCTCTTCTTCCAGCAAATGCCTACCTGAAACAGCAGTGATGGTGAACTCCTCAGAAAAGCCTTACTTTAGAAGTGCTCCTCAAGTGTTTGCAACATTAACTTAGCAGGTTGCCAACTTTTATTGTTTCTTTCATCTTAGCAGGATTCACACAGCTGATCTCTTGAAAGCAATTAATCAGTGTCCTAAATTCCACCCACCAATGAGCCCTTGCACACAGGTTTCTTAAGAGGAAAAAAATGAAATTTTTAAATTAAGTTTTTCCATCAAAAATCCAGTCCTGCTGATAATGGTCAGGAAGGTATGCAAAAGTAATTAATCACACAATCTGTTTGTCACACTCTTGCCACTCTCTTCTGGGGCATCTAGCATTCTTCTTCCAATTTATTAGCACCCCTGCCCTGCCCACAGTGCCTCAGGAACAGCATGCCCCTGTTTTCTTTCTCTGGATTAAACACTCCTGCACATTCACAGGTCAAGAATTTGGATGCCTTTTCCCTTGCCACAACTGAATAAGCACATCTACTTTTGTAGCCTGTTTGCAGGAGCCTGAGAGTAAAGAAGGAATCCAAGCCACTCACTTCCCTGGTGTGCTTAATTAGCATGTCAGACAAAAACCAGGGGAAGAAAATTTTATTAAGAAGCTATTTTAAAAATTGCAGCCACCTGCTAGACAGTGAAAGTCTTTAGCCTTTCCTCAAACAAGGAAGGAGTGCTGGGCTTGGAGCAACCTTTGTTTCTCATCTTCCAAAGGTACAGCACCAGTCAGTTACTCCTAACTGAAACTGTGAATTTTTTTTACTTAATAGAAAAAACCCAAAGGCAACATGATTACCTTCACTACAGTGACTCATCTCCTTGACCCTTCAAGGGAGATAGAAATGATCAATAACAACTCTCCCACTTTATGATGACCATTTAACTTTCAATATTGGCTACAGCAGATGATAGGCATCTCGGTTTATTATTTTTGTCAGAAAACCCTGTACTGCATGGTTTACTGTATAACCTGTGCTGTTCACTGCTGCTGAAATGAAAGCAAGTTGAATCATCAAGGCAATCTATTTGCAACTCTGCTGGTTTGACTTCACTGCTTACAATAAAACCACTTTGCCATTAGGGAAATGATAAGGAGGGTACTCAGACATCCCCCACCGCTCAGAATTTTGAAAAATTTTACAGTAAGAACTGACACCACTTCGGCCCATTTGTGAAATAAAACCCATGTCCCCTCCTCCCTGGGGAGGAGGGGCTTTCATATAGGAAATCTACAGCCCTTTGGCCATCTCTGACCCCTTATATGGAAAATATTGTATTAAATACCACTATGTTAAGCAGCAACGTAGGAGCTCTCACAAATAAATCCAGGGCATACTATCACTCTGGTTATCAATAGCTACACTGAAACAATCCTCCACTAACTGAAAATGGAAGTGCCCACGTGTCAGTCTGAACCTGATTATCTTTCTTAATCCACAAGCATCCCAAAGGATCAGATTGGTGGCACTGCAGAGCTGCTCAAGCATGCATTCATCATGCAATGTAACTCACAGAACAGCAGCAGATCCTGCTCATGGAAGCGTGGCTGGAATATCTCCAGCAACATTCCAACCCAGCTCCTCAAGCCAAGCAGCCTGAGAGCCAGAGTAATGCTCTCACATAAAGACAAGACTTACTAGTCTTCGAATGTTTCAAACGAGAGATTGCAAAGTGCTTTTGGGCTCCTCAAACGTGAGAGGAAATGCACAAGTTATAAGAAGGATGGGAGCATGTGGTCATCTAATTGCAGGGGCTCCATACTGTTGTCTCCTTATCACAAAAGTTTCATACTTTCTTGGTGTTTCTCGTGGGCAGCTCCTCAGAGCACTGAATCTTTCTTCTTCACAAAGAAGGGAACTGACTCCAGTTCCCTTCTCAGCCAGCCACCCCACTCTTTTATAGCACTCTTCTTCTCATTGGTTACAGCTGTGGCCTGTAAAGTCAGGCCTGATCCTAATCTTTGATAATTGGCCCAGCTGCAACTCCTTGGGGGTAAGATTACTTTCTATACTATCTTTATTTTCTTATATTCTATTCCCCTACAGGAGCAAATTGCTTTTTCCTCAAAACCTTTCTGCCCGTTTCTGAAGAATCCGTACATCCTGCTTTGCTATTCCTACACAAAATGCCTGAGAGAAGACCAGAAATCCTATGACCATAGGTTTAGTTTTGAAGTTGGAAGAAAACTTCTGGAGAGAAAATACCAAACCCTTCAATCTCCCTAGCTGTTGCTTCTGTAAATTGTTCAGTTGGTACTGCTCCTGCTGACAAATCCAGGCACTGTCTCCACAAACACATCTTAATACCCAGCAAATTGGCCAAAATCATAACAGCTGGTGCAATGTTACACCTCAGCAGTGTAAAAGGAGGCAACTGGAGGCAACAGAACCTACTACCACCCAAAGAGACATTCCATGTGTGTAGAGACTGGAGTTTGCAGCTCCCTGCAATTAAACTTGTTTCTGTACACTATGCAGGTAGTCCTGTTCTAGGCAAAAAACAAGAGGCACTTCTCTCTCCTCAGTTCAAAGACAATTCAAGCAGAAAGCCTCCAGCCAGTACCCCTAAGAAACCCAGGCTATTAATTTGATTCCCCGAGTCTATATACTGACACCTGACAGTTTGGTCTTAGCTTTTATGAAATACGGTCTTTTATGGCCAACATAATAAAAACATTATAGTGTAGCAAGAGTTAAGGTTGTCACCCTGAAGTTGCATCCTATTCATATTTTATATACTGAAAAAAACCTGAGTCTTTTACTCAAATCCAATTTTCAGAATTTCTGTTTAAGGCAGTTGGGAGTACAGTATTCCTTGTTTGTTTTGTCTAAAGTTTCAGACTTTTTGGCATCAGATCAGAATCTGCAAATCTGAGGTCTCTAAGGTGGCTATTAATACATTATTAGGGCTGAGTTAATGACTCAGCATTCATCTGCTGCATACATTTCTCCAAACAAAGACACTGAGATTAAATGCTGCTGGTACAAATACTATCGTTTTCTAGATAAAATACTCTGTAGATTATGGGTCTGTATGCATTGCTAGATCTGAAATTAGATTAATCCCTTTAGGGTAAAAATAAAGGAAAGATGAAAATCTCATGACCTACTTTTTCCTTCTAAACTTGTAAGCGGCATTTTTACAGTACCCTTATCTTCCTCTCCCTAAAATACACAGCAAATATTATAACCTTAACTGTGTCAGTTGATTTTTAGAAATATAGCTGACTGCATCTTTGACTAGAGTTACTTTCAGGAAAGCCTGGCTCACTGCTTATTATTTTTACTTTATAGGTGTTCCTACCCTATAGCACCCTTGTGACTACCCAAAGAAGTTTATTTCACAAACTCATAAATCCATCCATAGACAGACACATGAGGACTATCTTTTGCTTAGTTTCTGCTATGGGATTTCTGCCTTTTCTGTCTAATTTAAACTGTTTCCTAAATATTCATGTTTCTCTTTGACATGGCTTTACATTTGCTGTATGCCACTTCTTTATACATTGATAAGGTATTTCACCTTGCCTTTCTTGGATAATTCAGCAGCAGTTATCCAAGATTCTAATAAATTTTTGCAATCCCACTTTAAGCAATTAAGGATACCTAAGTGTTCAGCAGTCTCCTAAGCACAATTCTGCCACAAGTTGTTGCTATTTAATGAACTGCTGATTAGAAGGTACTCTTTCCTCCTGTCTCTCTAATGGTCTTTACATAAAACTTCCTTTCCAGTAATTCCAAGCTGATGGTCAGGCACCTTGACACTGAGAGTGTGCATGTCAGCACACATATTCACATGTATTTGTGTGGAGAAAGAGCAAAGATACATATAAACAAAAGCTAATGTAAATCAAACACAGGAAATACTTCCATGCAGGTCTCTGACAAGATCAGTACAAGATGAAACAAGACGATTGTTTATAGCTCTCCACAGATCCAAAGAGCAAAGAAAATTGAACAAAAGCACTGATGGACATAGAGAGAGCATTTTGGAGCTGCATCATCAGTACATAGTAAAGGAACTGATCCCCACTACTTTATTCTGATCCCCACTACTTGAGAAATTCCCCAGTTGTATCCTCCATCTCCAAAACTAAGGGAATAAACACAACAGCACCTCTTGGGAGGGAGGGAGGGAGGGAGGGAGCACTACCATGAAGCTACCAGTCTATGTCAGGATCATTACTATTGCTCTATTCCTGCCAGGTGACCATTCCTGCAAGCTCACACCTCAGCTGCTCATCTCTGCTCCTCCTGCACAAAGCAAAAGGAGGACAGATGGAGAAGCTCTTCAATGTGGCTCCTTCTCTCCATTCAGTATACAGGAATACAAGACAAACACGATAAAATTATATTAAATAAAAGTGGGAATATTCAAACACCAGTGACGCTGATGTTTAAAGCCGGATGAAACTGAATTACTTTGTGTGCTAGGGTTCCTTCCCCCTAAAAGAGAGCACGTATATGTTCACTGGGGAAATATGACAAGTCTTTTGAAGCCCTTGGACAAGCTGTTGCACCACAGAACAGCTTGTTTAGGGTATGAACTTTTTCCACTACATGCTCTGTAGTGTGAGTTGCATTAAAGCCAATAGGAAACCATGTGGCATCTCAACTAACACCTAACAACTAACTAATTAACAATAATAATAACAACTAACACAAATAACTAATTAACAAAAATAATAACAACTAACACAGTTCTGGACAGGCTTCTGGACCATTTCCAGCTGCCTGAATCATTTTAGGACCAGGTCAGATGCATCCATTTGGCTTTATTTTTTGTATGCATTAAAAGCCACTGCACTTTCATTCAAGACTTTTGATTTAACAACCTCAAAAATACTTAATTAGTAACTTCAGCGCCTGAGGTGAACAGGAGTAGGCAATTTAAAGCACTAAGTGTAAATACAGATTTTTATCATTGCTATTCAGCAGAAAACCAAAATGCTCTTGTCGTCTCCTGATTCAAGGTATTTAATTTATTAGAAAGTATTCCACCTCTTGCACAGGGCAGCAGAAGCACAAGTGACAGCTCTGTGCAGCTGTGCAGACTTTATACACATCCACTGCAAGTGCTGCCAAATTCAAGTTTGTTTTCCATAGGCAAAGATATTTCTCATCGAGTGATAAATCAAACACCAGCTCTACAGAGAAACTTGACGTGGGGGAACTGAAAGGCAGCAACTTTGGATACAGATAAAACCATAATAGTCATTAGGAGAGCAGAGGGTGAACTAGGGGATTTGCTGCCAGAGGAAACCATTCTGGTAAAAAATTAGAGGGACTTAAGTGGTTTGAACATTTACAAGAACACAGCTAGTATCTGTATTTCAACTGTAGTGGACCCTATTTTTTAAAAAATCTACTTTTAAATTAATGAAACTTCAAACTGAACCTACAGCGGCTTTAGTGAAAAGCAGAGTATGCAGCCAAATGGGGAAAGGACCCACTCCCTAAGACAGGAGATGCAGCCTGGTCTCATCACCTGGTTTCACCACCCTGCATTACTGCGCCCCAGTACTGCAGTAATGCAGAGCAGCCAAAGGCATCATCACCAAAAACACACCAACAAACAGTTCAGCTGCTCTCAGGATTCTGGTCAGCTCTTTGGCTGTCCCACTGCCAGAAACATCTGCTCACATGTGATCTTGTGCGGACAGACAGTGCCCCTCTGAACTCTTCACAGTGCTCAGTGCCATGCAACTGCTGAGTTTATTACCAAAGTGAGGGAACTAACACCACATCTACACAACTAAGGTTGCTATTCACATTATGCTGTAGTTTATCAATCTACTCTCAGCAAATCTGACCACAGAAAAGTCTTTTGTACCTAAGTATAGAGGAAGGCTGGGGAGAAAGATCCTTTTTGGATGGTTCATCTCCCATTTTTATTTGAAGACTTGTCACAGTTTTTTGAGTATACAGAAAAGGCACAGAACAAACATTGTAACAAGTATGCCTGTGCAGAAAGCTCGTCCTTCATTTGTATTTTCTTTACAATAATAAAAAACCAAAACAAAACACACACACACTCTCACAACCTCTAACAAGAACAAAAATGAAACATTTACTTGAGTTGTTACCTCTTCTAGCCTTGAATGATGGAGGACCTCACAAAGACAAAGTGGCAGGGCCAGACAGAATGGCAGAGTGAATTGGAAAATTAATTTTGGCACTGCAGCTCCCCACCTGCATGCAGAAGCCCTGCATGTCCAGAAATGCCTTCCAAATCTCAGTTCTCCTTCTGAGTTGCTATTCTTCAGTGGCAGTCCTTTCCACTTCCAACACTACTAGGCCAGAAAGAAATCAAAACACACTTCTCCCATTGCTTTATGGAAGCCTGATACAAGCAATAGAAGAAACAAATCTGAATTAAGATACTGATGAAACAGTGATGTAAGCAACTTAGAAACAACCTAAGTATATTTTACTTAATCCTTTAGTGTTTTCCTAGTTAGCTTTAAAAATTAAAGGAAAAAAGAGGTTAAATTTAAAAGTTAAAAAGACATTTCATTTTAATTGCTCCTTCCTGTTTTTTCTTTTTGCTCCTACTCCCCCTTTCATTTGTACAACAAATCTCAGGAGTTCCTCAGGTACAAAGACTCAAGTCTGATTTTTAATATTTTGAAATTTAGTTATTCATCAAAATCAATGAGATTTGGGTGGGGTTTTTTTTAATAAAAGAAAACCACATGTTTTCTTGCTAGTTGATTGGAATTCCTTCATTTTTTAAAAACATGAAGTGAAATACCAAACAATTGTCAGTTTAACCTGCTAAATATTTGATTGCAGTTTAGAACAGCTTTACAGTAAGAAAAACTTACAGGGCTCATCAAGAAAGAAACCATACACTGATCTACCTGAAATCTGCTCAGCACAATGACATTTCTGTCATTTGAGAAGTTAAATCGCACTCTCCTCCCTTATCCATTTTCTAGTCAGTCATAGCAATTTGTGTAAAATTCAGAAATGTCAAATATAAAGAACTAAAACTAGATCTCAGGCAATCTCTCAGAGAGTCAGCATTTTTCCAGAGGGTGAGAGGAAAGGTTGCACAAAGCACTGAAGCATAGGAGTGATCACCCATGAAAGCAGAAATCTGTCCAGCCCAATACTGCTCCCTCTGACAACAGACAGGAGGAAACAGCTGAGGAAGAGTGAAAAAGTCATAGCATCACAGCATATCATTACACTGCCATTATTAAACTTGCTTTATGTTTGATGAGGGTAGAAATGTAGTATGATTGGAACTCATAGAAAATTTTCCTTTCAGTAGCAGAATAATTAAAAAAAAATATTTTAAAAAAGTCTTTCCTGTATCATAACAGCTAAAAGAGAGAACAGTTCACAAACATCTAGCATAAAACCCTCAAATGAGAGAAAGGCACATGTGTTTCCTGGTTTAATGCAGTATCTATATATAGAAGGGAGTGGGAGTATTAAGATATAGTAACACTTAAGAGATACTACGTGAAAAAAATATCCTCCTTTCACCCCAAGTAACACAGATGACTCAGTGTCAGTTAAAATTGTGTCTGAACATTAACTGAGTTTTCACTAACATAATGTTATTATAACATATTACTAGGTGGTAGAAAGAGGAGAGGGAATTAAAATCTCCAGCTACTTGGATTAAAGAGCCTGGGTCAAGCAATAAGAGCTATACAGCTGATACTGGATTGTTGAGAAGACTCACTAGTTTATACAATGTACAGCATGAAAATCTACTTGGTAGGTATAATTTCTCTACCTTTTCCTATCAAAAATAAGCAAGCAGCTGCAAATGCTGATAGGTGTTACGTGAGAGTTTTTCTCTGAAAGCACTACCTTGGGATATGCTATAAAGCATTCATGAAACAATGTGATCCATATCAAGTACCTCAAAGGGACCATGTTTTAGTCTACAGCTAAAACCTCCATCTACTGTGGGTAAAAACAAAGCATTGCACAATGTCATGTCTTCTGCTGCTGAGGGGGGAATGGGAGGAAAGCACTGTGACAGAGAGAAAAAGAAAGCAAAACAGGGATTGGACTCAATGACCCTAAAGGTCCCTTCTAACCCAAACTATTTTATGGCCTCATTACACAGGCTTAGAACTGCATCTCTGTAGCAGATTACTGTGTCATGCTCACCTGCTAGACCCCAGCACACTCTGCTTGGGTAGAAAAGAAGTTCCTTCGATTTCCTAAGAGATTTTCTAAAGCTGGAGATGATATGTTTTTTTTAACTAATGCACAAAAATAGTACTGCTCATGTTTAATTACTTAAATACTTCCATTTGTAATGACACTATTTTTTCACCAAACAGGAGATACAAAAATAGACAGCTACCAAAACACATACTAAGTGCTATTCTTTGCAAACATGTATTTTTAAAAAATTAAATATGAAGAAACTAGTACTCAGTTGACAGCTTCTGATCCCAGAAGGACATAACTAATCCACAAAGACTTGTACATTGTAGTAATACCAACGGCATCAACACTTGAGAGGTACAAGATGCATCCTGCTGGTGCTGCAGCACATGCAGCAGAACCACCCACCCAGATCTTCTGGAGCTCCTCAGCCTCAGAGGGGCAGGAGTCCCCATGCTGATGGATGCTGCAGGTACTTGCAAGAGAGAAAGAGCTGCGTCCCTGTTGTGAATTTGTGGTCTCACTGGCGCAAAAGACATCACTGTGTTCACTAGATTGCTTTCGTTTGTGGGGTCTGCTTGGGGACACAGCAAAGAAGAGAAAAAAGAATGGGAAGAGTGGTAGAACAAAATACTCCTTATCAACATTCTTAAATTGACCTAGATTCAATAATGCTTTGGGCTTGCACACATCTTTTCTGCCTATTCCTAAACACTTACAACACCTTTCTAACAGAGACACATATTTTGTATTTAAAATGTACTGCTAAAATTGGAGAATGAGCAGGAGTCAACTGGCTCAGCAACATTATGGTGTTGTTTTCATAGACCCCCAAAACAGATCACAAAAGGCATTTATTTCAATATGCATTAAGACAGTGGATTGTTCTGGCCTGTTCAGGATACTTTGGAGAGTTCTCCCACAGCAGACATAGTGACCTAAACTGGAACTAACCAGGCAGAGAGATGCTCACCTTCCAACACATGAACCACTCCCAGAAGGTACCTGCTTCAGAGCATTTATGCACCTGCATCTGGATCAAGACAGAAGCACTAGGGGGACTGATACAGCTGGATTCAACATAAAATTACAACTGCCTGAGGAATGTCATAAAGTAGACAGGATAAACAAGAGAGAACTCAGAAAAAATACAGTTCAGAAGCAGAAACTTTTGCAAAAATATTGCTTTCAAAACAGACCAAAAAAAGCCTGGCAATGCTGAAGTCCTGGGAGAGGAATATTTGCAAGCCGTATAATATTAAGTATCCCTTAAGAAATATCCCTAAAAAACATAAATTTGACAACAATATCACTTTTAAGCTTGCAAATGTGATCAGTATTTTATAGATTTTTAAACTTTTTTCTGCAAACATTCTGTGAATTCCAAAATATAGATAAATTACAAAATAAAAAAAAGCATAGAAAGGAATAATAAAAGCTGTTACCCACTTGTCTGGCACTAGTATTCTTCTGCAGAAACCTCTCAAAAGAATGAAAATACTGCCCAGGATTATTTTTTATAAGTCATGAACAGTGATCATGTCTGGATTTCTTAACATTAGGAGATATGAAGTGACAGAAACATGCACAGTGAGACACCTCATCTCTAGGTGCTGATCTTGCCAAATACCACATGAAGTATTACTGAGATACTGCAATAAAAGACAATTCAAGAGAGGGTAAAATGCAATTTCTTTCATCATAGCCTTCTTTCTTACACCTGGTGGTTCTATTAGTACCTTGTATGTAGGAAAATGCATTTTTGATCATAAACATCCTCTTGTTTTCATGATTTAACTCTCATCTACAGTAATAAAGAACATAACCGTGCACATTTACTGAGGCAAATGCTCAATACTGAGCATTTGCCTGAGATGACCCTGGATTTAAAGAAACAATATGCTTTCTATGATTCTAAACATCATGATATCCTGACTCTTCTGCTGTGCTTGCCTGTTTGCACTTGGAAAGTATTTTTCTGCTACATAAACTGTACCAGAGAAAGAAGAAATCTGTTTTGTTATTTTTATTCCATTTGCCAGAAATGAACATTAATTATTCAGTTTGTATAATTAACTCCAACACAGACAATATTCTACATGCAGGAAGATTCTCCTTTGGGCAACCAAACTGAGTTAAGCAGTTCCACTTGAGCAACTTAGCAAATAATTCAAAAGCATCATTCCAATGCAGAAGTGTGCATAGGAAGCATGCAAGATGGCAAAGCCTTCCCTCGCTGTGCTGACACTGTGCATCACTGGGGATGCTCCATCACTGAATGTCCTTCCTTTCCATGTGCCCTCCTCTCATTCCTGCATGAACAATTCTCCTTTGCTGCTCACTGTAGCCCACGGCACTTTGTTTTCTCCTCCTGCCATGCCCTTCCCCACCACCTTGGGACTGGGCAGAATGAACAAGCTCTGAGCAGGTCACCAGACACAAGGGAGACATTAGAAAACTCTCTCCAATATAAAGAACATCACAATGCTGGTGTGTGTTGCTCAGGATATATGCAACTGTGGAGAGAGGGAGGGCAAATGAAAGTCCATCAGGAGTGATGTAGCCATAGGTAATATTGATATAGGCAGGCAAATTCTATTGGAATAGAGTGTATATATAGTATATATGCAAGTGTGGGCATGTGGACAAACACAGAATGTCACCTTTGGGAATTTTTTTTTCCTCTAAATTTTAGACTAATTCAAGTATTAAAAAGCATTACACACATAAATACAATTAATTGGGGAAAAAAGCAAAGCTAGCATATTTGCCCTTCAAAAGCTTCCTGAGTCTAGCAAGCTCCAGGAAAACATGAATGAAGCTTAGACTTATTCAGAAAATATACTGTTTGCATATATACATTCCAGGATGTCTGAGAAACAATGAAATTAACTAGTGAGACTGTCTGGCTCTGCTCTTCCCTCTACCCATCTTATTTAGAACCCCTCCAATGCAGCATATCCATAAACACTTCTGACTCCAGGTACGCTTCATCCTTTCTGATTTTAACAGGCAATCTTTCTTCCCATGCCCTGAATTTAGAGCAGTAGAAGCTCACTTTAAAACAGTGAGACATGACACTCGAGCATTTGAAGTTTTCAAACCATCTCTAGTTGAGCTTCTACAAAGATTCTGCAAAAAGCAGGTATTTGAGAAATATTATCCCTTAATCTGAAGATAAGCAAGCTGAAATACAGATTAGAAATGTAACTTTTCCAAAGTTATTATGAGCACTGGTAAGACCTCAGGTTTCCCCAGCTGCATTACCAAAATCTGACCCAATTGCAGCATATAGTAATATTACCATTAAGAGATGAAGGCAGATTTGATTTTATAAATAATTTTTTTCAGAACTCCCCCATTCTCAATTTAAATCAGTGGCTGAAAATGCTTTTTTCTAACATGACATTTGCTTTTTTCACTCATTCTGTGAACATATTTTAAGCCTCTATTGCTAATGATGTAAAGCAGAAACAGTAACTCTTCCAAAAAGCTGTAACAGTATAAAGGATTTTGAATACAGATGGCTGGAGAGAAGGGAAAGCACAGAGGATTGACGCAATTCACCACATGGATCAGATTCAAAATCAGCTCTAGGTCACAAGTGAAGAGAAACACGAACAATGGTATGGTGAGCTCAGTCTAAATGTCACCAAGATGACAGAATCAATGTGGCACTATGGGTCATCTCTTAGTGGACTAAAACAACAGCTTACATTACAGCTCACCAAGAAGACAAATCCAGAGGATGGGAGCATAGACTGTGTTTGCAGATAGGTTCATGTACCATGCAACAAAAAAATTCTCACTTCAGGAGTGCGATGTTTGCACACAAGTCCTCAAAATACACAAGTCAGGAAAACAGAAAAAACTCGACAAATAAAATCTTTAAAATACATTTAAAAGGGCAAAAAAGTAAAGAAAAAGTAAAATGCTTTATCTCAACAGCTCTTACAGAAAGTGTTTATAAACTATGGAGAAAACTAAGAGTGACATAAGGGATTTTTTCCTATATCCTCATAGTTTACAGTTCTTCCAGAAAACACACACATCACTAACCCCAATGCTTGAGTGAAGCCCTAGCTGAAATCAGAAACCTGCTGTTCTCCTTTATTTATTTCTCATCATCACCATCATCATCTTCTCCTTCTAATTGTCCAGTGCCTTTCAAGTATTACCTATCAGGAAACTACCCAAGCCTAACTAGAACACTTCCTCAGCATCTAGTTTTAAATGAAATAATCATAAAACTGTTGCTAATTCAACTTTCACTAAACACATTTCTTGATTTTGTTCAAAGGTTACAAGTGAAAATACTAACTACATTTGCTCTCAAAACTGTTCCTTGACAAGTCTTGTTAGGAAACCTTCTAGCAAGTAGTCTTCCTTCCAAGAAAAGATTTCCGTTCAGGTGATCAATTTCTTCTCACCTAATTATCATATATTAATCGCCATCCTTTCCATTTCAAATGCTTTAATGAAGTCACTACTGCACTTTTCTTCATAGAAACTTACTTATACTCAAAGAAATCTATAAGTAGTTTGGAAGAATAGTCCAAATACCACTTTTCATTTGGCTTTGTGTCTTTAATCAATCTTCCTTTCAAAAGTGAATCATGAGCCTCACATACTCTGAGTGAATACATGCAGCCATGTGGTGAATTCAGCCACCCTAGATCTGAAGAAATAGCCAAGGAGGTTATTTCTGTGCCTGACAGGCACTGCAACACACAGTGTATGCATAAAGACCGAGTGATGCAGAAGGCTGTGGAGCTTTCGAGGTATAAAAATGGAGAAACAAGAAACATGGAATAACAGCAAGTTATGGAACAAATCCCATGAAGAATGTTATCTTTGTTCTTTAGGGAAATCAGGGAATACCTCCTAATTTCCTGCTGTCTTATCTAATTACTCTTCTGTGGTTTTTCTTCTGTTAAAATCACAGAGCAGTTGTCAAACTGCTGGTGTAGTTCCCTTGCATGTGTCAGCAATGCATTCAATAAGCTTCATTTGAATGTAATGATTTCAATATCAATAGCAAGCAAGCACAACACTCCTCCATACCCTCAGCCAGAGTAACAGCAGCATGGAAAAGCTCTTCCTTTAGCACCTGGATAAACAGCAAACTCATCTTTGATGTTTCTCTTTGAAGTCAAGGCAGAATTAGCTTTTTAGTAGCATTAGGAATGACTCATTCACTTTGGACACCAACTAGGATACTCTGACATTTTCATTTTTTTAAATCTTTGTGCTGTCAGGGAAAACAGCTCTCCTGCTAATTCCTCCAGGAGTAATGATTATTATCTTAAGGACTTTGCATCCATCTCTAAGTTAATGACCTCTAAAAAAGGTTAAAAGAATTCTCCCATATCCATGCATTAGAATTCACTCTAAGCTTACACCAAATAGATCAAATAGTCAATAGCCAGACCCCAACAGTGTGAGACGAGGTCCCCAAGCACAGAGCTGATGGCATGTCCAAAATCTCTGTGCTGGGGCAGCCCACCTCTCAAACCAAACTGTAAAGGAGGCAAGTGCACAGTAATTCTCAGCAGCAAAAGCCCTCTATTTCTGAGACCAGTTCATCTACCCTGGTGTTCTGACAGTGTCAAGGAGGGACTTGGGACCCTACAAATTGGATTTACATCTGTGGCCCCTTCTGCTCTCCCAGTGCGCAGAAAAATGAATCTTTGGTGTGGGAGTTCAAAGATGTGCTGACATTTCTTCAGGTTTACCATCACCATGCAGATGTCCAGACAGCATTTGCACATATCCAGTTAAAACACCACCAGTCATCAGCATTTCTGCAAGAAAACGAATTACTGCAGAGGTGATCAGAACAATTGCCTCTGATCCAAACAGGCATTTGTGCCCACACATGCAAACAGGGCCAGTAATGATGGTGGTGCATGCTTAATTAGTGGGTCATGGGAAATGACTGTTCTTTGCAGCAGATGGAAAGGGCACCCATCCATCATTGAACCAGGACCAGATCGTTACCATAATTGTGTGTTCTACTTTGCCTGAAGGATTCCTTTAAAGAATGGCATTTCTTCAGCTGCACAAAGACCAAAAACCCCTGCTGCTCTTTTCCTCCCACAGTAGCCAATAACAAACTGGATTACAGAAAGACAGTAATCCCAGGAAACAATCTTGTGCGTGAAGGACAAGATGGTGACTTCTTTCATAAAGTACTTAGGAGTCACTGTAATACAGTCTTCTTAGAAAGAGAACAAAGTAATTTTCTCTCTACAGTGAAGAAATACTATTACCCTTCATGCCTGAGATATTCTTCCTTCTCTATGGGATTAATTTCAGAGTATTTTAAATTAAAACTTCTGTCTTTAAACACAGCTGGCACCTAGAGAAAATGAAACATGAGGGGAAAAGAATCTATGCATTTTGCTAATTAAAAAAAAAAAAGAGAGAATGTCCAAACCACAGCTTTGCTCTTGCTATTTTTACTTCTAACATTTAGGTTTGTTTGAGGGAGGAGACATGAGTGCAAATGACACTTTATTTGGTTTTTTACTTCAAAAGAAAGATACAACAATACATTTTATTGGAATTAAGTAAGAACTTCTGCTTGAAGCACTAACCCAGCCACTTTGCATCATTTACCAGCAGTTCTGGCTAACCAGGGTGGTCCCAGTTGACTGGAAGGTACCCAATGTAATGCCCATGTACAAAAAGGGCCAAAAAGAGGATCTGGGGAACTACAGGCCTGTCAGCCTGACCTCAGTGCCAGAGAAGGTCATGGAGCAGATTATTTTGCATGCCCCCACACTGATCCTTGTATGTTCCTTCCAACTCCAAATATTCTGTGATTCAGTGTGCAGGAAAACATACAGGGGATCAGGCCCAGCTAGCATAGATTTATGAAAAGCAAGTCCTGTTTAATAAAACCTGAGGATCTCTCTAATTAGAAATGTCACTCAAACAAGAAACAGCCTCAAGTATTACAGAAAAGTACAAACAGAACTCTACAACCTTTACATCTAAAATGACTGCAAAGAGTCATGGAGTTGCTAAGAATCCCCACTGGGTAGAAGCATGAGGAAATAAACCATATTGGGCAGACTCCTGCACAATGCCTAAAAATAACCCAGAGAGAACACTGGAACCAGCATCCCCCCTGTGCAGAATAGGGATATTTATACCATTAAAGAATTTTTGCTTTCATCCCCAAAGATGAAAAATTAGTATCTTCATAAAATTACCATTTTCAGTAAACACTATATTTATTCTTGGCAGATCTGATAATCAAATTGCCCCTGGCATAGGACTGATTTCTGCACACCCAGGCTTCAGTGCCTTGCTATCCACATATGCTGCTGCTGCTGTTACCTGCCTCAGACTGTGAGAACAACTGGTTCTGAAGTGAGAGGGGAGCCCAGTTTTTAGTTTTTGAGCTGCAAAAGTCTTAAAAGCAGGGGCTAAGTTGGCACATATTGCCAATGTATTACCATGCTACTCCTTTGGTACACCTAGGTAAGGACTCTCACAGATGGTACAAGAGCAGCAGTGGACAGAGCACCAACTACAGACATTTTCCAGGGAACAAAAATATTTACTGTCATCTTCCATACAGATCTGAGCCAGCACCAAAGCATACCTTTTAATAGTCAATACCTGAAAGGTTCCCAAATGTCAATAGGAATAGTCAGACACCTGGGGCCCAATATCTAGGCAGCTCGAGAGGTCCTCCTTCCAGGATGAAGGAGCACACACATCTTTTGAAAACTTGAACATACCCTAAAGCACAGGGTTAAAAGGACTTTCAATAAGGGAGAAGCCTCACATAATCATCTATGGTAATTACAAATTTCACTACATTGACCCTCGCCCCCTTCACCATAGTAGGAAATACAGATGCAAATCTGATTTAGGACAAACCAGGGCAGAACTTGGAACTTGGTGTACAGAAGAGAAAGATCAAAGGCTGTGACCTGCACCAGCAGAAGATGCTTTTGGACAGGAACCTGCTACATCCAAGCAGACTCCTAATTAGCAGGTTATCCTGCAGTTACAGTATTTTTACAAAAGATCACAAGTTTATATCAATTCAGTGATCAGGAAGATATTTTACTTCAGATCTTAAGATTTTATGCAAAAACCAGTCAAAAAGGAACATATCCACATGAAAAATCTCATTTTCAACGAATTAGAATTTTGACCCAAACTCTTTCCCCTATCTCTAAGCTAAATCCTTGTAGAAACATTCCTGTTTTCTTAGGTATCTCAGACCTTTTGCCACGTAAGAGAGATTCAAAATTGTCACTAAATCTTAGTCTGGTCCAACATTTTCTAACTACCCTAGAATGGCATTTTTGAAAACAAAGAAAGTCACTATTAGAGTGGGAGAACCAGAAAGTCATCATATTTGCATTCCTAGCCAACATCAAATTATAAAAATAAACAAAGATTTCCCTTGGAAATAACATTCAGAAGTTCTGTTTTTTCATCTCAATGGCATGCTACAGAGCTGCTCCCTTTCTACCATGTATATGGTTGAAAAATGTGGGCATACACAGGCAGTTAAGTGACCACTAGCATAATTAGCTATAACCTTTCAAGCATGACTATGTTTTTCTTATCTACTAATTTCTAAATGCAATTTTGCTTTAATTACTGATTGCACATTACATAGAATTGTTGAAGTCAAGATTGGCTGTTCCCCTGATAACATACTGTGTCTGACAAAAGCCCTCATGGTTAATTTTTGTCATCTTGTTCATGTGTGTATAGCTGATTTCAGCACATTTCTCTGTCTATTTTGTTTGTTTAAAACTTTTGTTATAAAGTTTTAAATTCCTCAGCCAGATGTTGTAGCTTTATAGCCCTGGGCTAATCAATCTGGTTTTCTCTGAGTTTCTTCATACAACAACAGGTCAGGAATTACATTATTTCAATATTTTCATTAAAGGAAGACAATCTAGTAAAACACAAACTGCTGTGGGAAAAGTAAAAAACCAGAGAGGATGTAATTAACTGAATACAAAATGAGTTGCACACATTTTCCCAACACTTCCAACATCCCTTAACTAAAACTAAATACAGGTTTTCAATCAAAGACAAAGTTTGTCCAACAACTGCTATGTATTTTTAGGGACAGAAAACCAGAAGAAACCCCGTGAGTCCATTAAGTCCTGTGCTTTTACAGACTATCTTTTTTCAGGGAAGTTACAAATTCCATGTTCCTTCTACTCAAAAACTCCTGAGGAGCTCCCTCCTTAGAAATGTCTTCTAGAGTCTAGCCCAAAGTTTCTCACAGCTATCAATTTCCAGGTAGCCACACTTGGTACTAAATTATAAGGTTCTTCTCTCTGTGCATTTCCCAGCTCTCAGCACATGGACATTCCAGTTTTCTGTCCCTTGCCTTTCCTGCAAGCCCTCTTCTGCATCACTTCCAACTTTAGTTATTTTTCTTGAAAGCATGAGCTATTAAACATGAGGCTGTGGGTGCAGCAACTTTGTCTTACATTTTGAGTCGTTAACTAGAATGTTGTGTGGTCCTACTCTCATCTGGTTTTTTATGTCACATTGGTCCTTCATGACTCCTTTTATGTTTACTACTCTCTGATCTTCAAGAAATACATTTTTTACAGATGAAAGAAGAAATTGATGGTTTTGATCCAACATGCACTGGCTTGCACTTTGGACCAGTCAGTTCTATAGATTTATTTGGGTATTTAACTGTTTTAATCATCAAGGTCATCCAGTTCTTGTCAGAGCATCCTTCAGTGCTTTCCTATACTGATTACAGCTGTTATAATTGCATTGTCTGAGTATTTTGTACTCCCATCATCAAGAAAAGCACACACATACACATAATAGTTCTTTATAAACTATCCATAATCCTTTAGTTAGTAATTTTTTCCCCATGTGTTTATCTACTTGCAATTTTGTTGTGTTTGGGCAGTAATGTACGCAAAGGAAAAAGAGTGGAGTTCTGCAGCCACAGCAGAGCAGAAACACTGGAACTGAAATGTCTGGGGAAATCTTTCTTGGAATAGATATGCAAAAAAGCAGAACTTTGGATAAGAAGGGTAAAAAGGCTTGCTGGAACAGATTTACTCCTTCAGGTTTAAAAAACTTATCTAGAAATGGAGATTAATTTCCAGTGATCAATATTACTGTTGTATCTGCCTTCAAACAGAAACCCCAATTATTTAGATCAATATCTAGTTAGGTTAACTAGCTTCTCTCATATTTCTGGAAGGACACTTGGTAAAGTGTCCAGGAAATACTATTTTAAAACTTCTTATTGTAATCTCCACATCTCCTTCTGTGTATCACAATTTGGTTTGGTCTGCTCTGAGAGGTCTTTCATTTAAATGCAAAAGGTGTGCAATTTAAGTCCAAAATGTATTTCTTTCACATTTGCTTCATGCAAATGCAAGATGTTTGCAACATGATAACCAAACTGAGGTACCAAACCAGACCTAAATAACTACATCATCTTATTTTTATTAAATTTATTGTTATTAATTATTTTAAATTTTTTTTAAATTAATTTAAGGTCTTATTTAATCACACAACAGAAAATAACCAAAGCCTGGAATGGAAATGAGGCATTGCAAATGTGCAGTAACAACAGTCAATATGCAAACAAGTGAGCTTCTGCTACAATAGTGCAGCTCTGGCAAAAAAAAACAAAAACAAAAAAAACAAATTACGGATTTGTCAGACCTGAAATAAATCTGCCTACAATAGATGTTTCAAGACACAGTCTGGTCAAGCTGTTTATACAATAAACTATCCACGTGTTATTTATCACTGCTGGAAACATCCTTTTCAGCCAGGACTAAGTTATTTACTTTCACAAAGACATTAGAAGGTGATTCTTTTGCCTTTTTTTGGCTGTGGGTTTTTTTTTGCTGTTTGGGTGTTTTTTTTGTTTTTGTGGGGTTTTTTTGCTTGGGTTTTTTGTTTTGTTTTTGTTTGAGTGGGGTTATTAAGGTTTCTGTTGCAGCTGGGCAGTGATGCAGTCTGGGAGAAGAGGAAAAAGTTTACAGCTTTCAGAGGATCCCCTGGATAATCTTCTGGAGAACTGGCTACATTCAGTCTACTCTTACCCTATTATAAATGCAAGATCCAACGTAGAGTAAGCTACCTACTACTTACCATGCAAAAAGTACAAGAGAGAAGCAAGAATTGTGGTGCCATCAATGAGCTGTGAATATATGGCAGAGCTTTCTTATTACTTGCCTGTTTAGCTGTATCATAGACAATATCTCCTGCCTAAAATTGTATTTTAAGAATTAGTACTACTTTAACTGACTGCTTACATAGTGTTTGAGTGAGGCATATGCCATCTTATCAAGTCTAGTGCTGCACACAGCACCATATGAATGTTAACTAATAAAAAGACAAAACAAAATTTTCCGAGGCCAAATCAGCACTAAAGGATTAGGCACAGCAAGCAGTTGTTTCTTTCCCTGATTTAAAAGTAAAAAACAGAAAAACTGCAATAAAACACACTTCTCTTTTCTTAAGCAGCTTGTTTCTACAGAGTAATCACAAGCCGAGCTAAACGTACTCTTCAGTATTCAAGTCATGAGAGGTTTGCACTTACACCCCAAGGATTCAGCCTGCAAGTCTGCAGATGAAAGCTTCCTTGGAAGCTCAGTTTCATAATCCTGTTGCCACATGACCCTACTGCCTTCCACAGCCAAACCCTAACATAGCCAGACTTTTAAGGTAGAAATGCTTGAAACTGCTCTAGCATAAATTTCCCATGGCCAGGCAGAACTTAAGAGTTTAAAATTAGAAAATCCTGAGTTTACAGTCATTAAAAACTCAAAATTTAATTTTAAAATCAATTCAAGACAAATAGACAAGATGGAAAATAGATGAAAAAGTTTGTGCAAAGTGTTTCCCCAAATCTCATAGACGTTGAAAGCAATTCTTGCTTCTATGCTCACAGCCACAATGAACTCAGTAAGCAGCTCACAAATTCCGTGTAGTCAAACTGTTTCTCTTTCCAAATCAAACAAAACATTTGCCTTTTTTTTATTCACTCGTACTCATCTAGCAATACGTCCTTCTCTTACACATCCTTCAGACAGTACAACCAGGACATGATTTGAATATACACTGGAGCAGGAAAGGAGAGATGTGGGGATTCATTCTTTCCTAGTCCAGTTTCTCACTGGAACTCTACCAAAGAAAGGGATGCTTTCCCTGCACCTCGGCCTTGTGGCCTTCGCACTGTTCTTACCTCTGAGAAGGTGCTAGGGAAGCATAGCCTGTGATTACAGTGCTTGTATACTCCTAGAAACTATTCCACAGCTTCAAAAAACAAGTTTTGATTATAGCAGCAGAATAAAAAGCAACTGTTACTAAACAATACAAGAACATATTTCTCCAAAGAGGTTAGAAGTCACAACAAAATCTCTGATTCAGAGCACACAGTAGAGCTCAATCTGCTACCATATCAGCCCAAAAATAAGAAAACACTTCAGAATCAGAAAGCAGTAAAATATCAGATAAAAAGGTCACCCCTAGAAAGCAACAGACCTTTTCAATTATTGGTAAAAGCAGGAAAAAGTTACAAACTAACAGATCTGCAGGTAATAGAACTCACAAACTCACAGAGATCATGATGAATAGTTTGCACACCAGCTACAAACCCACACCTGACACCTTCCACTGCATGACAACAGCAGGAGCTGCCAGCAGCTCGTTACCTCCCCGTAATAGTTAGCTCATGCCCACAGTGGAAGAAAATTAATTCAGACTGAAAAAGTGAAGTGTTCCCAAACAGATGTGTCATACCACAGGAGATGATATCCTGCCCAAAGGCACAAGCCTACATTAATTTCCTGGTACAGCCAGGAAAGGTGCTTGGGCAGACTGCAGGCACCGAGGAGGCAGGCAGGCAGAGACCTTCAGGAGTCTGCCATACAGACCTTATCATCTTCATCACCGTGGCAAAAACAACAAAACATTATATCTACTCTTACTCCTGTGATAACAACCTTGTTAAATTTGAATGGCCCTATTTATAAAATTTTAAGTGCCTAAAAAGGATAGGGAGATATCTCACATGGAGATTTAAAAAGGGCTAGAGATGACAAACATTAAAAAAAGAGATGCTCAACTGTCTCCTTTGATTTAAAAGCATGTCCCTCAAGAGTTTCTTAGTAATCCTAAAACTTAAACCCAATATGCAATCTTTCGTATTTTTTAGGCTCTGCTATGACTGGTTTTGCAAGGTCAGAACTACTTAAGATTTATCAATGCTCATATTGCCTTATGAAGCATCAACACAGAATTGCATTGGTCTCAAATAAGCCTGCACCATTCCAGACTCAAAACTTGTATTCATGTGTCCACTGTTGCCACTTCTATGTCCAAGGATTTTTTTACTTTTTTTTGCTGAGCACTGAAGATCCTGAACAGAAGGCACTGGAATTCCTCCACCATACATCAGAAATGGTTCTTCCCTGTTGATCTAGTGAGTCGCACAGCTATTGCAAAAAATACTGTTGTTTTGAAGAAATCCCAGAGATGAAGGTGACACTGCTGATTGCTGTGACATGGACTGTCACTGGCAGAAACATGTTCCAGTACTGGCAGTTGTTCAACTGACCAAGGTGAGGCAGAAGAATTCACCTGTGACAACTTTTGCAGGAACTTTTCTTTGAGCACTGACAATGAGCTGTCACTTCCAGATCCAGCCAAGTGGCATGGATGGGAAGTGCAGCAAATCTGGCAGTTAAGCTACATCCCCAGACACGTTTAGAACACAGAAGGTGCTGGTGAGACCACTCTGATTCGGTCCGTCAACAGCAGTATCCACATGCCAAGCTATTCCAAAACACTTCCTTTCAGGGTGTTCCATGAAAAGATTAAATAAACCACAGAGAGATAAAAAAATTCACAGTGACAATTTTAACTTAATTAAGAAGTCTTTTAAGATTTCTTAAATAGCCTAATGAACTGGCAGGAAGAAATTATTACCTGAGAGATGTTATCTTCCAAAACAGTATTTGCAAAGGCTCATTTATCAACAAGTTCTACGCAACACTTCACTTCTCCTCTTTGTCCTCTTTCTGAGTTTAATCTCCTGAGGATGGAATGATTTATTCTAAGGTAGGGATTCATATAAGAAATTAATTTTGTAAAATATATTTGCCTGTCATACCCAAGTGGTCAAATCAGCTCACCTCACTGCCTTTCTAGTCTTAAAATGTAAAAAGTTACCCATCTACTAAAATTGCTACAAAAATACAGCAAATTTCAGAATGAGTCAGTAAACAGCTTAGATCGCCACTATATTTAAAATTAC
Source organism: Molothrus ater (assembly GCF_012460135.2). Lineage (NCBI taxonomy): Eukaryota > Metazoa > Chordata > Aves > Passeriformes > Icteridae > Molothrus > Molothrus ater. The sequence continues at coordinate 27,721,055 of NC_050483.2, forward strand.
TGCAGGAGGTAAAAACAGGAAAAGTCTCAAGGCAAAGTTATTCTCTGCCTAATAAGATCAATTCTTTCAAGGACTTCTTTGCTCAGCTTTGCAGTATCAGAAACATTATGTATTGTAGTATAACAATTTCAATATTTCATTGTAATTGGTTCACATAGCACCACTGCATTTTTAGGAATAAGCTTAATTTGAAACGGACAGCCATTCTCAACCTGGTTAGGGCAGATCTACCTTGGAAATTATCTTCTCAGTTTTCAGGCAGCTCTATGCTACAAATTATTTGCTTATGTCTTCATACATTATCATTCTAATTGGGTTGGAGGTGTAGAAATCGATGACAAATTTTTACTTTAAGGAGAAAATGGTGCAAATGCAAAGTATCTGACATTATTGACAAATAACTACAAGCTACAGAGTGGCTGTGTGGTGCCCAGGAAGGAGCTGGAAGAATGTTCAACTAAAAGCTCCCAAAATAGGCACCAGTGTTTGAAACTGCAGATATTCTGGAAAAAGATCTGAGAAGGAGAATGAAATGCACAGGGAAGGAAATGGCTAGAAGCAAAGTGCAAAACAGATGAAAATAAAAATTCAAAATTTGGGGATTTGCTCAAAACAAAACACCACCAACACTGACTTTCTCCCCTCTCTGGATGGGAAAAGAACTTTAAAAAAAAAAGGTTTTTTTGGATAAGTAATGGAGTAAGTAATCAATAAGTAATAAGTAATGGATAAGTAATCCATTTCAGAGATACTATCTGCTTACTTTACCAAAGAAAATAATTTGCTTTCATAGACCCTAGGCAAGTTAGATTCAATTAGTGATCAGTTAATGCTCCCTACTCTGTGATGGATTTCTGCATATGATAGAGCATATTCCTATAGCAGAGCTTTGCACAGCACTTAAAATAAAAAAATAGCAAATAAAAATAGGAAAGAAAAAATTAGCAAATCCTGAAGATCAAAGGCCTCTTGTGCTATTGGCACCACTGCTCCTGTTAAAAATAATCTCCAAAAAGAGAATTTAATGTTCTGTGTCATCACTGTTGCCATGGCAAAACTAAAAAAACCCCTCCAAAATAAAACCAACAAATCAAAAATCCCCAAACAACCAAAAAAAATAACAACAACAACAAAAAAAAAACTTGTTTAGCTAGACATGAGAATCACTGTGCAATTCCCATTTTCTCTGTTTCACTTCACCAAGCAGAGTATTAAAAACACTGTCCATTGATGTTAATGAATCACAGCTGTAATTGCATTAGCTGTGATGGGCTGTTCATAACTAGCTGATGCAGTATGAAAGAATTCCAAGGACATTCACAATCAAAAATAATCTGTAGGAGATGCAGAACAATGGAGAGTGTTGTTAAAAAGGAGTAGTTCTCCTTCTCTCAATTTGTACTGGAACACTATGCAGTGACCCGGCAAGCCCCACCACGTACACTGAGAGCCAGAGCCTCCTCACTAACAGAAACCTTTCCCAGCTCCCCAGATCAAAGTATCAAAGAGCATGGAGTTTGAAAGAGCAGTGAGAAATAACTACTCCTCCACCACCCTACTGTATCTGCCTGAGGAGAGCAGAAGAGGTTCAAATTTAGCAGAACATTCGATAGGATGATATCAACTATGGCACCACCTGAGAGGATGCTGCACATCTCACTCCACCCCACAGAAAGTGGTGATTGCAGGATTATATTCTGAAATTGATGTGGCTCTGGAGAGTGAGGACTTCTCCTTCCAGCCCATGCACCAGACCCCCTTGAATGGCTCTCTGGTGCTCAGAGCATCCTTCAAACCAGAAGGATGATACATGGGGGGTGAATATAACTAGATGGAAGAAAGGGATAGATATCACCAAAACAGGTTACCTCCCCACAGGTCAGCTGAAATGCAGCCTAAATTGTAAAAATAGAAGATATAATTTCTAAGATCACAATACACTGCTGTTTCTAGAAGTGAAAAATATTTCCTAGTCCACCAACCCCATTACCAAACATTTTAAACTGAAGCTCTGCACCACTCATCACATTGCCCCTTTGAGGGCGATACCATATCTAACCATGTGGTTTTGCTGTATCTGAAATACCACCATACATCCACTCCATTTTGACAGTTATATTTGTCAAGCATTGCAGATTTTAGTATAGTGATTATGGAACTGTGAAAAAAGGATAGCAAAATTTCTAAAACTGAGAAATGGAGCATTTTTCCAGTAAAAGTGCAAATTTAATTTTACATAGTATAACTTCTTAAAAACTAATATTATACATTTTTCCCCAGCTTAAGAATCAGTTTCATACTGAGTCAAGGAACAAACTTTTTAAAGATCTAATCTGTAAGGGAAATTCCTGAACTTTTAAAATATTTATTTTATTAATAAACCTACCTGTTCTTACAGTAGTACCCAAGACAAATGCAAAGAAAAAGCAGAAAAAGCACTCAAAAGAGGCATAAATATCATTGCAGTTTACCTTATTCTTGTCCCTCTCCATAAAAATGAATAATCTTCACAGAGATGGAATATACTCACAACCAACAGGTTTTGTAATTATCAAGTGTCTCAGCTTCACTGTAGAATTAATCACCTGCAAACACCATTCGCTGCCTCATACTCCTCCACTGTGAACATTATCCCATAATTAAGCAAGACAAAAGTAAACAACATCCTAACAACATCCTAATTTTATACAGTGCAGCCTGAGAAAAAGAAAAATTACTAAAAAGAAAATTCAAAACACTATCCCACACATTCAAAGATGCCAACTGACCAAGTGAGGCATCTAGAAAAAAGTAATCAAAGGATAAAATGCCAACTGGCAAACTTACAGCATTCATAGTGCAAGATGGGTTACAAATTAAGAATAAATAAATAAATAAATAAGAAAATAAATACATATCTAGAATATAAGTCTGCTGGAGACGTAGTTTTGGGTCTTTCCAAACTTAAACAATGCATTATCTTCTCCCTGTAATTTCTTGGGTTAATGATACAGAAATGCAAGTCCTCAATCTTTGCTCATTTTGAATTTTGAGTATGCCATTATTTATTAATCCCTCTATATTTCTTTCATGAAGTGCTTCTGTTAATGATCCTATGCTATATCAGGAATGATAATGATAGTGCATAAGGAAATTGAAGACATAAAAGCATGCTTAGAAAAATAGCTCAAAACTTTATAGAATTACATATCCATGTTTCTGAAATGACTGACCTTTATAAAGGAATACAATTGAATAAAGCTATAAAGATACCCAGAAGCTCTCAGCATATAATATAAATGTACATTTTTGATCTGAGGTTTCATTACCTGAAATAGTAGAGTGACTTAGACTGCATCAATCTAGAGCTCAGTGCATTAAATGATTCCAATATTTGACTGGCAGATTTTGAGGTATCTGTTAAGAACAGCACACCAAAATAACACAGGAAACCAGTAGGCTGGCTGGCCATAAAGACAGTCTACAGTTAACCTTAGGATAGCCAGCCACATTGATGGCACCAGATTTTTAGCATAGAGGAATTAACAGTCAATGCCAAAACTCTCATTCTGAAGACTGAGATGTCATTTCTGCATCTTTCTGCATCACCCAAGCCATCGTTCAGAGAGGATAACACTACTCAATGAAAACATGAAAAGAGAACCCACATTGCCCGCCAGCCTGACAGGATCTTCTGGTGCACCAAAGAGATGCTACCACGGAACACTTTGGCAAAGCCCTATCTGAAATAGTTTTAATCAGGTCACTCCTGTTTAAAAAAAAGAAGGAAAAAAAAAGGAACTGCAAAAGGTGCAGAGAAAGGATTTGAGGATAATAAGAAAAGTGAAGAGCACATTTTTACCAGAGATTACAAGTTTGCCTTGTTTAGTCCTACAGACCAAAAGCCAAGAGAAGCCAGGATTGCTCTTGCAGCATAATCACTGGGGAGGTGGAAAGCATGATTAAGTCAAAGGACAAAAAAAGCAGTGGAGTAAATGGCTGTAAACTTACCCATTAAGGAGCTTAGCCTGAAGATGTGAAGAGCATTTCTAAACAGGTTTAGACTTGAGATTACTTTATGAAAGATATGAGATGCAAAACCAGGGACTGGAGTCAAAAGTCCTTATATTCTTATACTTTGCTGATTTTAGGTAGTTCAGATTAGGGCTTCCTCCTCTCTTTTCCCTGGGTGAAGAAATGGGCAAATGGGCACCCTCAGGGCTCCTGCCTCCTCTAGGCACATTCAGCTCACCGGGCAGCCCAGGCTGCTCAAATATCTCAGCCACCACCCAAAGCCCAGTTCCTGACTTGTGCCTTCTTGTCCAGCTCCTGAGAAACCAGGAGGGCAGCTCCACTGCCATCAAAACCACCCAAGGATTTGTCCAGGCTCTGGCAAAAGTTCTTGACTTTTCAATAGCTAGAAAAATCTTCAGCATCAATGCAGCACACCAGAGTCTGTAACATCACCAGGAGACCTTACACCTTGACACTTTACTTCAGACTTCTTGCAGATTGGATGCTCCAAGGCATTTTAGAGATTGTACACATTTTCAAGTTTGTTTTGGAATTTCTTTCCCCAAGAGCATAAGGAATAATCAAGAAATAAAAACCCCTGAAAATTCAGGGTACAGTTCTACGACACAGGATGAACTCTGAATTGCAAGGTTAGGCCCAAACTGTAGAATGATTTGCATACTACTTTCTTTTCCATGTGAAATGACACAGTTTGGATAATAAAACTTCATTAACTGTGTGACTGTATGCAGTTGGGCAATACTTGTCACTCCTCTGTATACAAGACCAAGTATGTAGCAGCAGGTGCTGCAAGCAGAATGTTATTTCACTGTGATTATTTTTAATCTTCCAATAGAGAACAAAAGCCGATCTCATTAAAAGACAAATAGGACTAGATGACTACTTGAGGTAAAAGAAGAAACAAAATTAGGGAAAACAGAGACCCACAAGTGTTTCTGTCAAAGCAGCACCGCTCTTCACAGTCTCTGCTTGTGTGTTGAACACTGCTTAAACAAGCCAGGGTTAATATATATCACCTGACTGTCTTCACTGTTTTGCTCAAACCCAGAGGAGCTGGGATTGCTCTGTAACAGAACTAAATCATTCCTGAGCTTAGCAAGCTAATAAGCCCCTAAAGGAGAAACAGTTTCCAGTCATTATAGGAATCTTCACAGGTGGTGTGGAAGAGCTAGCTGTGCCAGCAGCAATGCAAGGAAAATTACAGGAATAGCCTCTGTCTGCATTTAAAACTGCCATAGGTAAAGTATTAAACTGTGGGCTATCACATGTAGTAAAGGCAGTGACAGCAGCACAAGAAAGGTGGAAAGCAGCAAGACTCTTGCCCAGGGCCTTAAGACTTTTGAGGCCACACACGTCTAGGATACAGCCAGTCCAGGACCTGTAGTTTCCACATGCAGCACACTGGAATGATATTTGGTTGTGAGACACTACAGAAGTAAACATTATCACTAAAAAATCTCATCTAAGTTCATATGCACTTTACAGTTGTATTTTTACCACCAAATTTCTGAACAGAAAAGTATATTAATTACTATTTAATAGACAAAACCATCCCCAGGCCTTTACCCAAGGCCCAGATCAACGAACAACACTGGTCCTTTCTGCAGGAGCTGACCCACTGCCTCTGACTCCCAGAGAACTGCTCAGGAATGTGTGCCAAGCAAGGGGCGCCTGAAGTGGCTGAAGAGCCATTGCATGGATGCTCTCTAATGAGAACAGTGTGGCACTGTGCAACAGAGGAAGAACAGCTGTGACTCATTTCACAGTCTGCTGAACATGAAATGAGTTTGCTTCCATCTGTGAAAAATGGTGCTACCACTTGTGATCCATATTAGGCATTGCTCCTACCATGTCTTCTGATAACATGGTAAAAATTAAAGATTAAGCAGCAGTGAGTTCTCCAGTTTCTGCTGCATAAGAGTGTGACACAGTTTTGGCCGCCTTGGTCTCATTTCTAGACTCAGTGATCAGCCCTGCAAAAACAACAGCATGACAAGTGTTGGTCTATTGTTTGTCAAAATGCCCCATTCACATTGACACTAAAGACTTGTCCCCTGCTCGTTGTGACTCCCTAGCTGGGACACAGTGGGAGATGTGCATTTCCAATTATTAAGAGAAAAAGTATTTTAGTAGTTACTCAGAAAATGTATCACTTTTCTAGCACCAGATCATGAGACCTAATAGCTGGACATCACTCAATCCTTCTTTCAAGGAACTGCAGCAAATCTTGCAGTTCCCAGCAGCCCAAATACATTAATCCCAAGTGCATTTCAAAGTCAAGCATGGTTCCCTCATTGTGCTCCTTTATTAAACCCTGAGCAGGCTAAAAATGGTACATCCTTACAGGTTCCCTTCGTCACATTTCTACTACATGGACCTGGGGCAGCACCAGACCCCACAGCAATGAACACCAGCCAAGCCAGTGTTAGTGCCATAGACAGGGTGACCCTTCTGCATTTGTGGGGTTACAAGTCTCCGGGTGGTTGATTTGAGAGTAAAATGGGATGGCACGCAAAAGTCTAACGAATACACATTGATTTCAGCAAATATTTAATGTAGCGGCATCCAAATGAATCATAAATAATATAATGAAACTAAATATTTTGACAGGCAAACAGTTGGATTCATTACTACTGTCACCCTTCTTATTCAATTCTATCATATCATGTCATGACAGTTAAAACAAGTTTCTGTGTTAGGACAAAAACACATAACAGCTTTTCTTTGCAATTCTGAATGGAAAAAGCTGAAACATTGTGATTTCCAGTACAGTGCAAATTTCAGTTTATGGCTAATTCAAACTGTCAAATCTTGGCAAGTCAGCAGACCACCTCTCTTCCCCTCAAGACCCATCCTGTCAGCAGAAAATACAGGTGCTTCTAATTAAGAAATAAAGCTTCAACAGAAGCTTTTCAGCGTTGGGTGCATTTGTGCAACAATTGTGCCAGTAATATATTAGTTTTATTCACCTTGCAACAGCCATCAAAATTAAAGAAAGAAAAAAATTACTTTTTTCTCCAGACTAGTACATTTAGTGGGTTTCAGAAACACAACTTTCATATTTCCCTCCCTCGTTGATAAAATGCCAAAGATGTGACAGTTCCAGTATAGCTATAGGAGGTTTCCAAACAGTTGTACCACAGTCTACCTCGAAGTGGTACCCAAACACTGCTTCAAGAGCCTAACATCTCTTCCTGAGCTCAAGCCCAGCTAGGCACAGAGCCAGGAGCTGCTGCCACTGACAACAGTAGCATCTTTGCAAATCTAATTCAGGAAAGCAAATTTTTTAGTGTAGGACTGAAAGTCACAGACTTCTGAAGTTTAATTGAAGTCTAAAAATTATTCCCAGAGCATTCTCAGGTGCATAACTGTCTTTCATCTGTCTCATACACACCCTTACTTTTCCTCACGATTTCATCCTGGTGCCTTTTTCAGCTAGGCATTATTTAAGATTTCACACAACCAAATTCAAACACCTTGAAAATAACAAGCATTGTGCTTCAAAAGCTTTTATAAAAAGGCAAATAAACATTAGACTAAGCATTCATTCTGCTTTTGTATCACACTGCACTGGCTTCCTCGGAATCAGAAGAGCTGAATTTCATGGATTGTTGTTAAAAGTAATTTTAAAAGGAAAAACAAATTAACAAAATGCAGGGGTCAAATATTGTGGAAGATTTTAGACACTTAGGAAAATCTTTGCTAAGTGTCTTTTTTTTACTTGAAAAAAATTGCAGCCCAAACACTAAAAGAGGGCTCTCTCCCTGAACACCACACCCCAACCCTAATGCAGTTTCCTGACAGAGGGCCCGGACACAGCAGAGCTTGCAGAGGGGAGAAACAAAAGCCCAGGAAGACCACTCTTTTGTGGGTTAGGCTAGACCCCAACAGACAGTGAAAGAGTGATGAAGAATAATTTTACTTTTTTGGCATTTTACTAGGAACATTTTCATTCTGAAACTTGTTAGATACACAGGCAAAATAAAAGCACCCAAGCTTGGATAATTAGAAGTAAGGTAATGCCCTGTGCTTAGGAAGGACTGCTTCCATCAGGGAAATCCTGCCACAGCCTTGCCTATTTCAGAAGTCAAAAATTTTCTCTGGAGAAATTATTTTTATGAGCTATCTATGATTCATCCTTGGCAGAGGGATTTAACTTTAGTCAGCAAAGCTGAACTCCACTACAAAGAGGAAAATCACCCTGGTCTTTCTGTCATTGCAGTGGCAGAACTGAACACCTTCTTGTTAGCAAGGCCCCTCCAGAGTGTCGTTGGATGCAAGGAATATTACAAATACAATTTACCAAGGACAACAACACTGGCAGTAAGAAGCTCATTAAGGGGAGTAGCTATTGTCGTGCGACAGGTAGTCCCACCTCCAGGATTTTCTGTGGCACAAAGCTCCTACCACTCAGCTTGTCTCCAAGGGTTTAATTACCTTCTAGAAATGAAGCGTGGTCGTAAGGGGAAAACTTCTGGGAAAGATTCGTTTTCAAGCAAGTCAGTTAAATCCTGGAGGCTTTACATGTGCTAAAAGGCTTTAAAAGACCATGTCATTTTGTCAGTGGGCTGTTTAGCAGCAGACGTTTACTGTATAAAAATCATTATCTCATTTAGTCTTTTATTAGCTTTGTCACCATTCCAGAGAAATGAGATGAACTAATACCAGCACAGTTGCTTGTTCACAAAAGTACAATATATGCTCAAAATTAGCAAACAGCTCCTTCACAACAACCAGATCTATTCTGACTTTAGCAAAAATCATCAGAAGAGGTTTGAGAGTATGGTAATCATCTCATTTTTTCTTTAGCTAGTATTACTTAAATATAGAAAAGATCCATTGCTGAGAAGGACTAACAGCAGCAAAGACAGCATGTCAAAGATAATGACTTGCACAGCTAATCCCCATGTATCACACTGCATATTTACCCCTTGATGTAATAAGATCTGTGTTTCTCTAAATAAGAATTCATCAACATTAATATCACTGGCAGAAATAGGACAGAGAATGTAAATCTTGCAAATAAGTTTTATAAATAATATCAGTAATTTGCTTCCTTTCCATCTAGCTTCCAATTCCAAAACCCATTTGTCGCAATGCAATAAAACAGTAATGGTGTCAGTCTACAGGTGATGGTAAAAAACCTACCACCTTCAACTAGAAGATACATGCCTGAAGAAGCCCACTCATCACTGCAACTTACTTTCTAATCTCAGATGTCTTGGGCAACCTCAGTATCTCTAAGACATGGCTTTCACAGATCCCAAATTGGATTTCCAAACATATTTGGTGGGTGGACAATTAGCATGTGTCTAGAGAGGTGCTGATCTCCAGCTTCCACATGCAAGTTGCCTCAGTGGCAGCTTACAAGCAGCACACATTCAGGTCAGCACAAACTAACACACAGCTCACTCTCACTCTCCCCAAAACTTTGTTTCCCAGCATACTCCCCTTCTGTAATCCAGTTCTGGGGAATAAATCAGAAGGTCTCATTTTCAATTCCAGTTGAGGAGGAAAGAATCTCAGGTGTTTGGTGGTAAAATCAAGACCAACATCTTCTTTCCTCTTTCCAAGTCAGCTTTGATTGGGCATGAAAAAGCCTCTCTTCTCCTGTGGCATAGGGGAAAGAGGATGACATCCCAACCTTGCTGTACCCTGAGGGACAAGGACAGGACGGCATGGTTCCCTCAATATCCCTTTTCACAAAGAGTCTGGTGCAGATCAAAAATATTCATGTACCCATGTGTCCAGTGGCTACCTGTGCAGTATCCATGGCTAATGCCATGCAGTAACCAGAGAGTACAGAAAAGGAAGCAAGGATGTGTGGTTGCCAAGGGCAGACAGGTTCCTGTCACAGGTTCACCATCCTCATTCTACAGCTTCTCATATCAGCACCAGACTTCATGTACAGCACAAATCACAATCCATTTATCCTTCTTCCTAACAGAAATCGCAGACTTGTTAGAACCACACCAATAAAGGGAAAGAAGCTGTCTGCTGAAGTTAAGGAGATGAGCTGGAAGACAGCTGAGCAAGTTGAAATGTTTGCTAATATTTCAGCAGTCTAATAGAGGAATAGTACAGAGCACTGCTGCTTGGAGTAATTTGAAGTAAGCTGGAAAAGTTTAAAATATAACACGAACATGAGACATTATCAGAATAGCACAGATCTTGGAACTTGTGCCTCTCAGAAAACCTACCCTCCAGCCTCCTTTAATGTAGTTATTTGATTCCTTAGACGAATAGAGAATGATCTAATTTTCCAAGTTTTTTTAGAAAACAAGAAGGGTATGTTTTCAAACAGCAACCATTAGTTCCTGTTGATTTCTTCATCACTGTTTCCTACAGGTAAAGGTACCTCCAGTGAAGCAAAAGACCCACAAGGGATGGATTCAAACTGAGCAGGGAGGTGATCTTTCCAGAGAAAAAGAATAGTTTACAAGCAGAACAGAAAGACCTCAATCAACTGATATGAAATTTTCTCCTAGTAATTCCACTGCTTACATAGTATTGCACGTGCCTCACTTTCATGGAATGAACAATGAAGACAGGTACAGAAGAACTGACAACTTGACACTGGCTGAGAGAAGGTGCTCACACACAAAGATATGGTTCAGTGGTAAGATCCTGCCTGTTGCATCCCAGGCACAAGGACACGTTGCCAAGAAGGATGGGGAAAGCAAATCCTTGCACCAGCTGAGCTTAACAGTAGGTTACAGCGCAATGACTGTGAGCCAGTGACACACACAGAGCCCTGGCCCCTTGCACTTCCAACAGATACCAAACACTGCATCTGGAAAGGCTGCACAGCTGCTCCCCACTCTCTTGGTACTAAATGGTGACATCCATTCCTCCATGTGAAGCATGGTGGGGAAGAGAAAAGCATAAACCCTGATCTACCTCCATAAAGGCACCCATGGCAATGTGACAGCAGCCACAAACACTTAGAGACCATGTCTGAAACTTTTGAGCTAGCCAGAGGCAAAGCCTGTGCCACACCAAGTCTGGCTCATGCAAAACTGAGAAGTTTTGGGATATTTCTTACCCCCTGCCTTGTGTTTGTCTTCTCAGTGTACTTGTGGCTTCATCAGGTGAGAGAAAGCTCTGAAGCCCCCGCTGTTGGTGCAGCCTAGCAGACAGATTTGGCTGTTGGGACTGACCAGCATGTACCCACCAGCCCAGTAACAGCAGCCTCAAACAAAAAAAGCACAAAAAAAACCACAAAAAAAAAAACCAAAAAAAACCCCAAAACAAAACAAACAAAAAAAAACCAAACCAAAACAAAAAAAAAAACCAAACAACAACAACAACAAAAAAAAGCTTTTAAATGAGTCTGCACCAAAACCTTTCAAAAATAGCTTCTTTCTTTAAAGGTTTAAAATCAATAGAACAGCACTCTTGCTGTAATTACTCACCGATAGCTCAGGACAGAAGTACTGCAATGGGAAGAGAGGCAGAAGGCCAAATTCATATCTGATGTAAGCAAAAAGACTGTTCAGCAAGAACTGTAACCTCTCCTTACACGTCAGAATCTGACCCACAGTGCTCAAAGATCACTGTCGCTGATCACTCAGTTGAGACCATAGTGAGACTCAGGCATTAATCAAAAAAGACAAAGAAAACCTGAAATGTACCATTCATTCACTTTATGCTTTATTTACTCTTTTAAAGAATAGTTGCAGCCTTAATAGAGTACTTTTGAATCATTCAAATGGTTTCTGAAGTTCCTGCACATCCTCCATTTTTCTGATGTAACTCATTTACAGCTGAGGAAAGCCTCCATTTACAAGGCTATGACTCTCCTCTTCGTCAGAGTTAACAGCAATTCCCACCACCAACATGCAAGCTGTCAGTCAGACAGACATTTGCTATAAACATCTTCATTTCCTTTTATTTCTGCAGATACCTTTAAACAGCACCACTGCTCAATTCATAAGCCATATTAGTACAACATCTCTCTAGACAGTCTCGCATAAAATTAAATGCCCATTTAGCAGCTTACAAACCTTACAGCAGTCGGTTTATTTTCACTCATTATTTTAACAGAGCAATCAAGAACAAGAGACTATTACAGCATCATATAACATGGCCTCTCTATCAACCCATTGGCATAAAATTAAATAGCTACCTGAAAGATGAAGTAAACCCCTTATTTATGTCTGACAGTTTTGTGATGCTACTAAGCAAATAATGGCTGCAGACAGATTTCTAAAATCAGGACAGCTCAATTCACCAAGGGTTAACCTCTTCCCGCACCAGGACCTAAGCTTTTCTCTTGCTTAAGGACTGTTTAATTATGTATACCAAGTGCAGCAGCTCCAGCAGGAAAGATTAAAAAAGACTCTCTCAGCCTAATGCGAGGAAATTTAACCAGAACACTGCAAAGCTACAGACCAGTGTCTCTCAGGTTCATGTGGGTATCACAAGAATCAGGGCAAAAAAATTCATTCCCCAATAAAATAAATAAAATAATAAATAAACAAACCAACAAATAAATTTGAAGGGTCTTAGACACAGAAGTAAGGTTTAGAAAACAGCTTTCATATGAAACTGGATTTTTTTGTTCCTGACCATCTCATGAAGTGCTTAAAAAGTGCTTGGATGCTTTTGAAGTACCAAAGAGCATATGCAGCATGTCCACCAAGTGATATTTTCACTTGCATGGAAATAATATGGCCCTTTAACTTAAAACCAATTTTCATAGGGAACAAAAGCTCTCAGAACCAGCCATTTTAAGATGCTTCATGGCACCTCTCATTTATTCCATCTGTTTGCTCTCAATCCATAATCATTAAGGATACTTCTTGAAATATTCAAAACAACCCACAAGTGATAGAGGACATCCTCATATCACTTTTTTTTTTTCTTTGTGCAATATAATCTGCATTAAGCACATTCTTTTGATGAAACCACCTGAATCTACCTTATCCAGTCTGATCAGGACTGTTTTAATATTCAAAGTTTCAGAGCAGTTTGATGGTTAATATTTCTGGAAACTGGAGAAAAAGCTTTCCATGCAACCATAAACCCCAAACCCATCACCTTTAGTTAAAAGAAAAAAACGAAAAGACAACAGATCACCCCGTCTCTAGCAAAATGCCCAAAGCAGCTTACTCCTCCTAACAGATACAACAATATGCCATAATATGGGGTGGGGATGCACAGCAGTGGCAGGTGTGGGGCCATCCACAGAAAGAAACTGCTCCTTCACCAGTCCCAGAGAGGACCAAGACCTTGTAGAGCCTCTAAGGAGTTGAGCAGAGTTACCCTGGACTCCATGTATGGAGCAAACAACTTCTGGCTGACACTGCAAGCCCTGGATGATGCTTGGAAACTAGCAATAGCATGGTACAGCTTTTCTCCCTTGTGCTGTTCTTTATCTGACTTCTGCACCATTTTCTTTTACAAGTACTGTAGCAACACATTTCGACCAAGATGAAACAATCATGCATACGAATTTGCAGAATTTGCAGAAGATACTAAAAATTATTTCTGGACTGCTTTCCTACCAGACAAAATATGGTTAAAGAAAATGAAATTTTCTACAAATTAGTGTAAAGCAAAAATAATTTATACGGTCACCAGATAATGAGAAAAAAATATAATAACAGAAGCAAAATGTCCCTTTTACCATCTCCCAGCAGAAAAATCAAGGAACTCTCAATAAAGATCTCCTTTTTTTGCACCCTTTCTACTGATCACATTAAATTTCAGAGACAGGAAGCATCTACAATTTTATTTTACGAGCCCTTCGGAAAAATGAGATAGATTTCTCAAGCAAAAGGAACTCTTGAAGTCTTTCATATCTCTTTTCTCACAAATACATGCCTTCAGGGATCTCTTCCTGCCCCCTTTTTAAGCCCAAGCACTGATACAAAAATCAGGAACTCTGGGGCAGACAAACAGCAGATTCCCAGAAGCCCAGGGTATATGAATATGAAGCTCTGTGACAAGGTCTCAGAACTTTCCAGAGAAGTTTTAGTTTCTGTAATTTAAGGTGAAACTGTTACAACTAGAACACGAGCAAAAAGAGGAGGGTAATGTGCACTGGGCACTTGGAACAACCTTCTTCAGACTCTGTCAGCTCTGTACTAAGAGCCACACTTTCCAAGCCCTGTTCACTGCAGGGTTTGTATTAAAAATTAAAATAACAAAAACTGAAACTCTGCACAGAGCCAGTGTAAAAATTACTGGTAATGGATCATGTGTGTTCATCTAGTGCAACATTTTAAATAAACATTAAACAAATTCTGAAAAGCAAACTACTAGCAAAGCAGTGAAATACTTGCACAACCCTCTCCATACCACATTTTAGTCTATGCATTCTAGTCTCTACTCTTATGAACCCCATTTTTAAGTATTCAACAGCAACATGAAGCTGCTCAAGCTCTTCAGTTCCCTAAACACATTACTTTCAACTTGAAATGCTGAAATGAGGTCAAGGGCAACCAGTTGATGTAATTTTATGGATTTCAGTAAAGCTTTTGATACAGTCTCTCACAGGATCCTTCTGGACAAAATGCCCATCACACAGGTGGATAAACACATCATGTGACGGGTGAGCAACTGGCTCACAGGCCAGGTGTGAAGGGTTATAGGGAATGGGGTGACATCAGACTGGTGACTGGTCACTAGTGGGGATCTCCAGGGCCCCATTTTAGGGTCAGTTCTCTTCATCATCTTCATAAACAGCCTGGATGTAGGACTTGAAGGCATACTGAGCAAGTTTGCTGATTATACTGAATTGGGAGGAGCTGTTGACTGCTTCAAAAACAGAGACATCCTGAACAGAAACCAGGACAGAGTTCAAGAAACCTTTGGAAAATGCTCTCAAGTGCGCAGTAGCATTCTCAGGGTTATCCTGTGCAGAGACAGCATTTAGACTTTAATAACCCTTGTGGGTTCCTTCCAACTCAGGATGCTCTATGATTTTATGGATATCCCTGCAGGGTAGGTTGCTGGCATCTACATTCATGGGAAGCAAAAATCAGAGTACAAAGTTATCAAAATTACAACGGGGCTTCATTTGTGGCTCTTGATAGACTGGAAACAATGTTACTGGACTGCACCAGCCCCTCCCAGCTGGGTGCTCCATCTCCCATCGCCTGTACGGCAGCGTACATTCCCACCAGTGAATGCCTTGGCACCGCATGCTGCTCGCTGATCTCCAGCTAGCAAATATTTAGAGAGCTCTGGGCAACCCAGTTCTCCATCAAACAGAAAACTTGCCAAGCTTAGCCAGCACTGAGTGCTCTGTCATTAGGGGCATACCTTACTCAAGATTTAGAAATGCTAACTGCTGCAGTCCAAAGAGTAGCAGTACCATTAATTCTGAGTGCAGCACACTTCTGAGCATGGTATTAAATGCCAGAAACTTTAATTTATATCTGATACAGAAGTATCCAGCTGGGCTGTCAAAAATACAGCTTTGTATTGTTTCCTAAGAACATAACTATATTACTTGCAATATAAACCCACTTCTACACTTGTTTAATATTTTTGTGCTCAGATCTGTTTCTGAATTCAATAGGTCAGCTCTGTAAAGTAACTGTAAGTTGCTGTTCATGCTCATTCCTATTCAAATCTAAACATTCCCTTCTAAGGACTTGGCTCTCACAATGCTGAATCTTGTGGTGATTCAGTAAAAATAAATGGTAAGACTAGTACTGCATAAGAACAGTTCTCAATAGTTAACAACTCACAACAATTCACACTTAGTCTAAGGAAAGGGCTAAGAAAACAGAAAGAAAACAAATTAAATCACTTCCTGAAGATGTTTAAGCTGATCAGTGGTAGAAATGGCAACAACAGAAATTTAAGTCTGCTGCCTTTTCTTTCAGCATTCAACTGGCCATAAATAAGCGCTAATGCAAGCTCTCTCTTAATGCTGCTTTCCACAGCAAACATAAACCAAACCAACCTGAAAGCATCAAGTTGAAGGACAACAGTAAGTCCAGAGTAAAGTGCACGTGTATAGCAGTTGTCACTTCTCTCATTGACAATATGAGGTCCAAATGTCAGCTCATCACACCAAGGCCACCTCCAAGATATAAGAAGGCCCTGCTGCAGTTTCCTGACGTAGCTCTCCAAGTGATGAACAGTAGTCCAGTTAAAAGCATTTAAGAGGATAATAAAGAGAGGCTGATCAGCTCCCTATAAAACTTCAGCATTTCTAGACAAGCAGAGGAAAGACAAATTTAGATGTAGGTCAGCAAGTCTTGCAACATCATAGACACTTTCCTCAACATTTCATCACCAAAGTGTGACTACCAGGCCATGTTTAAAGCCTTGACTTAAAATCTGGGATTACTGCAGTTCAAGGAGAGAAAGGCATATTATGTACCCAACCAACCCACAAATAAGGATGTGCTGCCATGCCAAAGACAAAGCCATAGATACAAATGTCTGTTCAAAAACAATGGATATCTCACGTTGTAGTCAATAAACACAAATAAACATAGAAACGTTGTTTTGCACAGACATGCATAAGCCTAGTTACACTTAATGATGTCAGAGTACTGAATTAGATCAAGGGAAAAGGCAATGTAACATAAAGACAGTCAGGTTACACCTTTGGTAATACTGCACATCTCTAAAAACACATTCTTGATAAATCTACTAACAACTGAAACACAAAAACGTTTCTGAATGAACTAAGTAGTGTTAACTTGGCAGTAGTCAAAAGCATCTAAGCTTGAATCTTGCTTACACAGATTTCACAGGGAAATTAGCCCACATCTGAAGCATAAGTAATAAGTAAATCTTGTAACTTACTAAGCATGACTACCCCATCCTCAGCAGGTTATGCAGAGGTCAGCAGACACCAGCAGTGCATCTTCAGCCTTACAAGAAAACCATCAGTTATTTCTCTCTGAGTAGATGACAGCTTCAGGACAGACATCCTTCACCAAAGAAGTCACCCGTAAGGTCTGACCAGCAGGCAGAGCCAAGCACTTGACAAAGTGCCAACGAAGCCAACTGCTACATCTGACAGAGAACATCAAATGTTCATGGTCATCGTACTGATATCCTTTGAGGGAGCAGCCCAACCCCACACTATCCTCTTGAGCAGCACATGCTCCTGGTAAACCTGCTATTGCCCACAATACTACAAACAATAGCCACCATGCTTAAGTCAAAAAAATCCTAAACCACTAGTACACAACTGAGGAAGTTAAAACACATAGGTAAGACATGTCTTGCATCACTACCTAGTCTGTAATACATCACTTTTTGTAAAAGCAACTAAGATTGCTTTTGCTGTAAAAGTTACTAAGATGCCTCTTCAGAAGAGTTTACTGACAACACCATATGAATAAAGCCACTGCCAATGCCCATTGCACTTCTGTTGTGCTGATGACAGGGTTTAGAGTCTTTGGTGCAATGCAAATGTAAAAACAGAAAAAGCGTTTCACAGAATTTCACATATAGAAAATTTGTACTTTGAGACAACTGCATTCTTCTTTTCATATTTCAGATATACAGTTTTTATGAAGTAGAAAGGAACTTTCAAGAAGGGTCTATGAATTACCTAGGGGAAAAAAATCCAGAAAATTGTTTAAATGCCAATCCTTTTGATATCGACACTCTTGTTCCATGCTAACTTCTTTGTCTTAGATGAGTTTATCCAATTTTCAAATGAATTATACAAAACTACAAAAAGGGAGCATAATACTTAGGTTGGGACTAATCCTAAAATAAATTCTCAGTGCTTGGATTTCTTACTATCCCCATTTATATTGTGAAGACAAGTTCCCTTGGTTTTAGCATTCATAATATTTTGAAAAATTAAACTATTTTCTTTGGAATAATTTTCTCAGAGTTGAAGAAAACTGATGTGAGCACGTTTGGTAAACAGAGTACACAGCAACATGTTCCATAGGTTTGTACATGGAGAGGGACATGCACCTACATTGGATTAAAGTAAATGAGAATGGGGACGTTTCTGACTTAGGACCAACTAAACTCTACAAAAGTTAGAGCCATCCAGACATCGTCCTTCCTAAGCAGAATACATGCCTTCCACAGCTTTACTGTTCTGAAGATCACAGAGTATGATCCCCACCTCCATGCTGTTTAAAACCAGCAAGCAGGAAGCTATTAGAGTTCTTATGAAGGGTATCTGCATTTTGGATAATCACTCTGTCAGTAGCACCACATTAATGCAATCCAAGGCAGTCAACAATCACTCAGGTCTTAAAAAACATACTCGTGCCACTCACTAAGGGTCAAACGACAAGGAAACCGGTATAAAGAAAGTGGATATTTACAGCCCAGGTTAACATGAACATCAGACATTGTACTGAGCCACAACCCCGACATTTTTTCAGACTCTCTGTGTTCATACTGTATTTCCACTATAAGAGCTTTAATTATCATAAGTTAATCACATCCCCGAGGCATTACAATGCAACAGGCAATGGTGGATGCCTCTAATCCTCTGGGGTGTAATTATTTCATAACCACTACATTTCAGGGTTACCTGATTGCCATTATGGAAAATTTTATACTTTCTCCTTTCTCAACCCAAGCCTTTTAAAATTAAATACATCTCTGACCTATTTTACAAAATCCTTATTCTTTCCCTTAAAATGCAGTGCAGGACTTGTTATTTTCTTCAGACAGCAGACAAAGGCTAATCTTCTCCCTCCATCCTCTTCTTCCACCACCTCCCTCCACTCTTCATGGCACATCCAGCACAGTATAAACTATTTGGAGCCAGTATTTTTGAAGATGACAGACGGTATTTGAACAGAGATTTGTTCATTGTTTGATGTAGGAAGGATTATGACTCTCAGCTCCACAATGAGAATTCTATAAAAGACTTGTTGCTGTAAGAAACCAGGGTCAAATACATGCAGATACATTTTCAGCTACAGCTTATCAACTTTCTAGAGGAAGGGATTTTTGACATCATGATTGGTTCCTCTCAAGTTGCTTCCATCAATATAAAACAGGATGTGGATCCACAAGAACTTGTTTTATTAGTGAGTTTCTTTGCTTTGTCCATTTTCCATCTCAAAATCCTTAAAGAAGTATCACCAAAAGACACATAAGCAAAAGAAATTTAAGAAATTCTGCTTCCAGAATAGACCTTTCTATTTTTAGAGATTGCCAGTGGCAGATGAAAATCCCATTTCCCTCACCATGAAAGACCAGGTTGGAAGCACAAGGAACTTTAGAGACTACAAGATAAGTGAATCCTCCTTTCCTCACCCAGACCCTGGCAGAGTATCCTAGCAAATCCCCAAATTATACCCAGGCCTCTGAATGGGAACAATGAGGCCAAAGTCAAGACTTTCAAATCAGGGCAGTGCCATGTCTAGGTCTCTCCAGGACCCATCTATGCATCTCTAGAAGAAACTACAAGCCAAAAAATTGCAATGACACAGTTCCCACAGTGACACAAGCAATAACTGAGTAGAACAAAAACCGGCAGTGCTGTCATGGCCTTGGTGGGGCTGAGATCAGGCAGTGTTGAGACGTGAGCAGAGAATGAACTAGACTGCATTTGATCTGATGATAGAAATCTTGGAACATGCTAAAAATACCATTCTTTTACTTAAACTTTAAAGATCTCAAAACTTGTTAGGATTTCAGGCTTTCCTCTCCCCTTTTAACAAGTTTGAGGTCCTTATACATTTGTTTGGTTGAGAAGATAAGAGCAAAGAATAAGTAACAAAAGCAAAGGGTGAAAAGAAAGGGGGGAAGTACATTTCAGACCGAGTCTGCTTGCTCAGCAAGAAACAAGGCAAGAACACTGTTGCTCCTTGGCAGAAGCAATAAAATAATCAATATAACTGTAAGATGTCATAAGATGTCACACACCTCAGCCAAGTATTATAGTATCCACCATTTGATCTTGCATCCTGACATCTCTCTCTGACTCTAAAAAATGCTTTCCCTTGCATAATTTTTTTATTCTGTGTATTTTATTTGTGTTAGGCAGCTCAATTATTATAAGCATTGTCTTTATTTGCATTTGTCAATTTTAAAGCATTGATTTAAACTTTGAGGAGATTTTAAGTATTCAGGACCTTAAGTGTTCTGATTTTTAAATACAACACTCAAGAGTCTTCTTTCTAAACTCAATTAGATCTCCAAATCATGACTTCTTTAAAATACCTGGATATCTAAATAAAAACTTAGGGGTTGGGGTTTTCAGAGTCCTGTTGTAAAATTCTGGCTACCGGATAAATTTTCATCTCATTTTCTCTATCGCTTTATCGGTTTAAGGTGACACCCAAAGAGTTTAGAATAAGCTCTGCAGTTAAATTACCAAGCTCTCTCCTTTAAGGATGATTGAGACAAGATGAGAGGCAAACCATTGCTGGAAAGGTAATTGCCTGCAAGAATTCTTCTGAGGTAAATTCAGACTCATTAGATTGGAGTAAATAAAAAAAATTGCCTGCTGCTCATTATTTTCTTTAAGATATTGTTAAGAAATCTCCTACAGATACACTATAATAGGATTTCAGATAAATTAGGGCAATAGAGACAAAGATGTCATTATTTTAAAAATAATGACCTTATGTAATGTGGACTATAAAACAGGAATCTTCAGAAATCTCTGTAAAAGTTGGAAAATGGATCTGTCCATGACTCTCTTAAAATTCCTTCAATTTTCTGTTCTTAAGTGATTTCTTGAAGCATTTCTATAAATATTAAAACAAAGTACTGATCTCCTTGACAATGGAAACATTTTCTCTAAGGTTAATGACCAAAACAGGGAAGTGCTTAAGTTCACTGGCTTGCAAGTCCGTAACAAAGTAATGTTAAAGCTGTTTCATCACCAAATCAAACAAAGTGGGTGGGGGCCTGGTTTAGGTGCTTAAACATATTCCAAGAAAACGGCAGGATTGATAGCCATCTGAAGCATGAAAATTGAAGGTCTTATCTTTCAAATGACTCAACTTTACACAGAATTATAAACACCACTCTAGAACCCTGAAAACAACACTTTATCGGGTTTTGCATTTTCTCTTCTGATTTAGTTATTTGACACTGTTTCTTTCTCCTCAAATGGAGCAAAAATGACAGCTAGCCAGGACAGGAAGAAATCACACTGGTGAAAATAAACAATTCAACACATTTATATATACAGCCTTCAATATACCTATAATTGCTTGGAGTCTAAGACTGAGAGGGCAAGTAAGAAAAACCTATATTTCCATTTCATTAAGCAAGTGCTAATCAGAATGTCCTGATTTGATGGGGTTGTCATTGTGTAAATCAGAGGCAGTGTAACACCAACACTACAACACCTGAGTTACCACGTGATTCACTGGATCTGTCAGTCGCAGAGAAGACTGGTGGACTGGTAGGAAATTGAAATTAACCATCTACTGTAAAACACAAACAAACATGAAGGCAAACCTCAAAAGAAGAAAAACTCACAGATGTTTAATCAGAGGACTTAAACACTGCCACAGCAGCAACTTCCACCAATATTTTAATACTTCGAAGAAG
Source organism: Molothrus ater (assembly GCF_012460135.2). Classification (NCBI taxonomy): domain Eukaryota; kingdom Metazoa; phylum Chordata; class Aves; order Passeriformes; family Icteridae; genus Molothrus; species Molothrus ater. The sequence goes on from NC_050483.2 coordinate 27,742,538, forward strand.
AAGAAAAACAGAAAGCAGGTGTTGGAATACGGCATTGTCTCCTCTTTCTGTTTGTACACCTCAAGGCAGTTCAGGCCCAGTCCAAACATTTATTAGCTTCTTCTAGGGCACAAGTTTTCATTTGGAATTATAAAATATATCATTTCAAATATACATATATATATATATAATTTCATACTATTCGTCCCTGAAGAGCAAGGACTCAGCAGAACATTTAAGAATATTTAAGACCTAGTGGAGTACACAAACCTGCTGGCTGCTAAGCACTAGGGATGATGAAGAGGAGATAGCTGGTAGAGGGCAGCTCCACAAGCCAAAAGGCTGGTTCAGAAATACAGTCAATCCCAGTAAGCCACAACTGTTTGCTCTACTGGCTTTAAACAGTTCCACAAACCATAGTTATTCAAAACACAAAGATAATTAAATTTTCAGATTTCTGTTAACATTACACAGCAGACAGATGGTCAAATTAGCTATGTTTTAAATTTCTGTAGTAAAGAGAATATAATCTATTTTTAAAATCAGGATTTCAGACTTTCATTTGATTTCTACTTCTATAGGAATACAACAACACTTTGTTTTGCTTTAAAAATTGCATCTACATGATAAACCATATGTGCATCTCAAGTAACAAAAAACATTATGATCCATCAGAAGGTAAATGCTACTGTCATTTTGCAAGACAGTTGTAATTAAAGTATTATAAGTGTCTCCCCTTGGGATGGGGCTCCTTCTCCCCAATTTGGAACAAGGACTGAGTTTAAGTCAGGGGCCATTAGGTAAGTGCTGCGCAGGCACAGGCAGAAAGGACATTCCTCTTATAAAGAATAGGCAGAAAATATGCCAGAGGGGATGTAGTAATGCTAACAAACTTCTGCAGAGTTGTTTTCAGTTTTGTCTTTTTTGTTTTGTGGGTTTTCTTAATCCTTTAGAATTTGAGGCTTTCAGCCTAAGTAAGATAAGGCAAAAAGAATTATCAGATGAAAAAAAAAATGAAGTGAAGAGGTTGCAGACAAGAAGCTGTAGAAGCAGAAAAACATATGCAGCACAAACTGAGTAGTTTAGGTTTGACAGAGCAAACCAACAGATTAAAAGCTAGATTTAGCTTGCTGAGACACAGAAAGATACAAATATAGTGAGCAACATCTTCAATTTATTAATAAAGATTTATACTGGTAATTAAAAACAATGAGGGGGCTGTGCCAGTAGGCAGAGTTTCTCCTGCAGTGCTGACCCTGGGCTCCTCCCAAGCGCCTGCCTGCAGGGCCAATGGAAACCAGACCAGGCACCTGGGGCAAGCTGCAGTTAGGGTGGGGTATTCACCTAGTCAGTTATCGGATTCTTCAAAACTTACAGCAATGTTATTATTACCTTAGGTTCATAAGATTTTACCACATAAGTGCAGAAATGCTTTCATGCAATATGATTATGACTTTATTTTCATTCCAGGATGGTGACTCTAGAGGAGCATCTTCATTTCATTTTTGATATTTTTGTAGTGTCTTGGTTTTTCTTGGCATCAGAACAGAAATAAATGCCAAAGCCTTCTCAAAAACCAAACATGAGTTATCTTCTGGCAAACCATGCTAGCAAGAAGTCGTGACTGAGAGAGGATGGGAATGATACAGGAAAAGCAGTACTTTTAACAGTTTTCATTGAATGGACTGAGGTAGAGTGAAGGCAACTGAACTGAAGTAAGAAAGAAAAACAGAATCCCAGATCTGTGAAATTTCTCTCTGCTACCTACATCACAGGATATTTCTCCATCTCTTTTCATATATGATAAATCCTATACATATATTCATATCCTGTACTTATGCAAAACTCTATGCATTTAAGATGCATGTTATACACATATATATGCACACACTTTTATGTTTTACATGCAAAATATGAATATTGCCCATATGTATACAGCATTTACTAAAAGAGGACATTTTCTATACTGCTTATATCTAACAGTTTAATGATTACTACTCTTAAATTTCCTTTTCTGATTAACTTTCTACCATATTAATGTTCAGAAATTGCATATAGAGGATTTAGGCTTATATAACTGAAAAAAATCTCCCAGTCTTCTGCTGCAAAATTATGGAAAGAATTTTTACTACTGCTGGACTCATCTAGAAGTATTCAATAATCAAAATAATTTTATTTTATGAAGCAAATTAGAATGATGTAATTGAATGACACAGCAGCTGCCAACCCCTCCCACAAGGTGAGACAGAATAGTCAAGATGTAGCAGAAGGTGCTGCAGACATTATTTTCTCAAGTCACTTCTGCCCATTTTCAGGTGTGCACCTAGAGAACCATGCTGGCTGAAGGGAGGACAGGAGGGTCTTTCACCTGCAGAACAGGCTGTCATAGTCAGAAAACCTCCTCAGACATCACATCCTGCTCCTCTGGTAACACAGTCAAGTGCAGCACTGCCCTTCTAATCAAATTTTCTCTTCCTGGCATTCAACCCTAGCTTCCTAAATTGTAATTCCCAGCCCATGTTTTGTTAGATTATCTGGCTTTACTGAGAAGTGCTTGGCTCCTTCAACTCTGATTCCTCCTCAATCCTCTGCAGGCTGCTGGATTTCCTCTTGCTGAATAACCTAGCTCCCACAGCGTGCCTTCATGGGACATATGGCTCCTGATCATCCTGGTAGCCTGTGCTTTCAGGCATGAAGCTTTCCACTGAACCTGTTTTACCTTCCTTGTGGTGGCAGGACTCAAGTTTTAATATTCATATTGCCCTAACTTTAAAAAACACACAAGAATATCCCAGTTCCTACCATAGCCAAGATGGTCTCTCGGTAAAAGCAGACTTTGACTTTTTTCACTTGTTCTTTTCATTTCCAGCTGCCACTCAAGAATAAACATAGTTCAGCAAACATCAAAACACACTACACAAACATATGTCTCTTCATTAAAAGAAAAATATTTCAGGTAAAATCCAGTGACTCTTTTCATTTGTAGCAGCACAAGTTCCAATCAAAAGCTTGCTGAAGGCAAGGGAAGTATATCCAGTGACTCACAGTTTTTGGGTAGAGCCATAAACAATCCTAAAGACAGCTCAATCTGAATTAGCATTTTTGCAAGGCCAAGTCCAATTAGTAGATGGGAGAAGTCCAAAGTATATGTGGTGTGCCTCAGAAGATGTGCTGGTAATACAGTGGGTAAGATCAAATCCCTTGCTCAGTACAGCATTAAGGCATCTCTAAGACTTTAATGTCAGCTACTGACTGAATACTTACATTTTAATGATAGCAAAGGTATCAGTCCCAGCATCTGGGAGAAATTCCAGTTTGAGTTACTACACTCTAATCCAGCTGAATCTTGCTACAGCATCTTCACACACAGAATTTTATATTTAATATTAAGCAGCTTCTAGCTCTGAGCTCTGTACTTACTTAAGCAAGAGTGGCTGAATTTCACTAGTCTATTAAATTATTATCTACAGTAAAGTCTCTAGAAACATTATGGTATTTATTTCATTGTAATTTGAACCCATGATTTAGAAAGAACCCCCATTCTATAGAGATACATCCAATTCAGCAAACTTAGCTTTGATTTTTTAAACATTATTACCACTAATATACTTTGCTCTGAAATTAGAGTGGGTGGAAGCATGATATTAGTTTTTTCTAGACTAAACTACATACCAGAAGACTGACCACTTTAATTAGTTCAGCACTCCCAAAATCATTACAATAAAAAAAAAAAGGTGAGGAAACAAAGAATAAGCTGGAACACCACATGCCTAATTTCATCTGTAGCTTCAAACTGAAAATTTGATGTGAAAAATATTAGTTCAATCAGCCACAACAAGATACCCAAATGTGTTTTTTGCACAAACAACCTAAATCATAAATAAAAACATACTAACTTTAAATGCAGGTGACAGAACAGAGATAGCACTAAGAGGAAGAAAAAGCACAAGTGGTATAGAAGGCAGAAGACAGTTTCTTTACCCTTATCAAAATATCAAACCTTCCACCCCATTCTCAATATTAAAAAGCCACTCTTTGTCTCCAGCATCACCATGACGTCAAATGCCTCAACTGCCCTTCAGCATATTCACTACTCAGAGACTGCCACACAAGATTTTGCATTTATTTCTACAAAGCTTTGCTCTCAAAGGCTCTATTGACAGAGTCAGATTATCAGCACTACTGATTCTGTTAGTATTACTGTCTTGCATGCAGATAAACAGTACCAGCTTTTTTCTTCCCAAAGACTTGAAACATTTTCACTTCAGTAAAGGGACAGAGCAAACTTCTGTAAAAGCTGAAAGCCCTGTGAGCTTTAAAATGGGTCCCCAGCTTCCCCACACACCACCCAGGAACCAAACCAGGCATAGATGGACACTGAGATCAGCCACAAACATGCAGACTAAGTAGCCTCTTGGATCCTCCTATTCTTATGCCACAATTATTTATAAAGATCTTCTTGCACAGACAAGCTGGAGGAGGCAGAGGCAAAATGTGTGTGTCCTAAGCTGACATTCCCTACACCATCTCAAAGCAGGAAAAGCCAGTGACCTCAGTTTCCCTGTACTTGTACATAAGGTTTCAAGACAGTAACTTTGAAGGTGCAGCTGGGAACACCAGCACAGGCTCTAATTGGGCTTCACACACATTTCCTTCAGCTGCCTGTCCTGGGAGAGCCCTTGCTGCAGCAATGGAGTAACCATTATGTTTAAGTAATAGATTTAATGCTGGCAAGTATTTCCTCTTTAAGAATGAGCAACTCTAGGGCGCAATTTAATCAGACCATCATCTATCCTGTGCATTCCCAAATGAAGCAAATCCAACAAATTATTCTTTTCTCTCTATTATAAAGACAAGGGGGATAAGCTCACAATGAAAAGGTTACAAAAAGCCATAAAAGTAAGAGATAACTGTGCCATCAAATTCTCTATACACTGGACATAGGCCTTGGACAACAGTACCACAAAAGCATTACCCATCTGAGATTTCCAAAGCCTCTAAGAACCCTTGATTTACCAATTTAAAAAGTTGGAGACACATTTTAGAATCCACAACATAACGCCCCAAAATTCAGATGCATAAATTGAGGCCACTGTATCCCAAATGATTAAACCAGAGTGATCTAATATTCATACTTTCCCTAGAGCATCTCTTTGGTTTTGAGTGCCGTCTTGAGACTCCTTGGCAGAGAGGAAGACTATGGAGCACAGCTGAGCAGCTCTCTCGCCTGAACTGCTCTCCAGACAGCACTTTGGTAACAGGAAGAGACAGGACTCAAGAGAACATATAAATATCTTATAAGGTGCTGGAACACTCAGTAATTAATTTTTCAGCAAGGAGAAGCTTTTATTTCAGCAATGTGTAAAAAATAAATTTCTATTTTCATACCCACAGCCTGGCTACTCATGCTCTGACCCAAAGAGCAGAAACAGAAGAGTCACAATTAAGAAACATGTATAAAAGAGGCCAAGAGCCCCTCCTTTTACTTAACCTCATTTCCACAGCAATACATGAGAGCTGTATTCCCACTACAGAATTCTGTGGAAATTTATTTCTTTCTGTGTGAACCTAAGAGAAAAAGAGCACTTTGGCTTTAATTAGGACATCAAGAGGGGGGTGAAAATTCCTGAAAGCTTCACCTGCTTCAGCACAGACATGCTTTTATTGTTCTGAAGTTTGAGGTAGGTTAAACAAAGCGCAAAAGCATTAGTCACACCAAATGGAAATATCCAACTCTGAAAGGAACAATGCATTAAAAGTTAGAGCCAGAGTCATTGCATAATCTGATGGGAAAGAGCATATTCCTCCACCTCTCCTGTCCTTCCTGAGCATTGATTTTGCCTGACACTCTACCTACACAATTTTAAGCATTCTCTTCTGGCTTCATTGCTCTTCCAACGTGCAAGACCACTTGCCCTGCTCCAAGCTATTTTCTGTGGTCTCAAGTAAACAATTAGTAATAGCCTAAATTAGCACCATGACCTGCTGTGTCTGGCAAGATCCAGAGAACAGACATGAGCCTAAGTGCTTTGCTACACATTTCCACTTCAAGCCAGGAAGCCACAGAGAAGAAAATCTGTTTGTTGTGATGAGTCCAGAAAAATTTCCAGGATCAAGAAATCATTTAACTAGAATATGAATTCAAAACACATTGAGGTTCCCCAGTCTCTTGATCTTACTGGAAATAAGAAAGAAATTAAGTTCCTATACCTCTCCTCTTTCATTTCACAAAACAGAAAAGGTATTTGTTAAAAAGGAAAAACAAAAAAGTCATGTTAGGAGGGAAAAATGCCAAGAGAAGTCAGAAGTCAAGCTATATACCTCATGCCACAGGATTCAGTTGAAATACCTGCCCTTACTGAGAAGGCAAAATAATCTAAATAAATCAAAATCTAAATGTCGGGTGGGAGCATTACGATACTTAAGCTAGTCTTGGTCTCCATTTCTGGATTTCATAAAAAGACCACCAGAAACCAAATAAAAATCCTTACTGGTATCCTATTGACAAGTTTTCATAAACAGTTTATTTAATTTTTTTAAAATTCACATCCCCAAACAAATGTACCTTGCAGCATTTCGTTCACCTGTGAATTATAGACCCATTTTATAATAATTCAACTATTTGTTCAGCTATTTGCAAACTTACTGAGCTATCAATGAACAACAATTCTTACTAAACATTTCAGACGTTTCCTTCAAAGATCTCACTCTTAGGAATCCAGGAAGGTTATACTGATTTCCATTAGGTAAACATTTTGTCAGCAGTAATTCAAGTTTTTTACACTAAGCATTCCACAGACGTAAAAAGACATTTCTTGGATCAGATTTCAGCACTCACAATGAATGTTTACAATCTAAGGCAGCAACGTTCCAAGGAAGAAACCAAAGCTAAAACCCCCAAACTTAGTAAATGCAAATACACATGGACAACGAGGTCACTGGATTGCCAAAGACAAAATATCATAAAACAGATACAACTTTCAGTGCTCCAGGTAAAAGCAGCCACATTGCCCGTCACCCTTTTGCTTGTAACAGTTACAAACTGGCAGTGGAGCAATCCTTTTCCACCAATCCCAAATCACTGTGTTAGGCAGACCATAGTCATCCATTCTATTCAGTTGATGGAGGTGTTTTTCTCTGGGTTTGATTCTGTTGTTTTGGGGGGTTTTGTGTTGTTTTGTTTTGGTTTGTTTTTTTAACATCAGAGGCAGCTTAGTGAAGCTTTGTCTTCCTGGATGTCAACAACACAAACAACAAGGGGTTGTGCACTTCACACTCTCCTGCTTCAACCTAGGGTTGGGGTTTGACCTTTCCAAGAGCTCTCCTTAAAACTGCCTGAAGTGAAACTTCAAGGTAACTTTAGATATGAGTATGATTTTTATCCAAACTGCTGAGCACAAGGGGGACAAACAGAACATCTAAGGAGCCTCTTCAGAAGGTGAGGTGTCTCAAGAGCCAGATTGATTCCTTTGTGCTGAGGGGGCTGTCTTCCCTTCTAAATCAGTGATTTTGCATAGAATCAAACTGTCAGGTCTTGTGAATACAGAAGCCAAAACCATCAGAGCCAAGACAGACAGACTGGTATTGTCTGGACATCTCAATTCTTACTACTTCAGAATCTCCAGGGTAATTTATTTTGCAAGGGGCATATGTCTGCTACAAAATCAAATAGAATTAATTGATTTCCAATAGACCCATCAAGTCATGGCAAATTATCATTGCTTTCTTAGTCTTTGGATCACATCTGGCTGTGAGGTGTAAAGGCAGAAGCTAAAACCATCACCTCCTCTCTCACTACAATCTCTGTTTATTAACCAGTTTCCCATCCCAAGGATTTTACTTGCCCTATTCAAAATATTTGTGAAGTGGCACAGCTGCCACAGAGAAAATTGCTCAACTGCCATAATAAATATGAAAAAAATTAAGACACTATGGAGAAAATAATTAAAGTAATGAAGCCAGTGTTTCAATTCCTGCATGGTTTTGTAATTCATTTAGAAAGAAGCATCTGAGCCGCTTGTCCTTGAATGCCCCAGGAAGCTTTCTGCAACTTAACATACTTAAACAGTTTCTCTGGTCACTGACTCTATTTCTTAGCACTTCACCTGAATGCATCAGAATCAAGGGTGTGAAGCAGTGTCCACCATGGGGTATATGCCTCAGTATATGACCATCTCTCCCTTTCATCACTCTCCCTTAACCTAGCAGACAAACTCAGTGCTATTGAGACAACAGTGGCACAAAGAGCACTCAGCCTTCAGTTAATTTTCACCAAGTTAAAATAGCTGCACTGTGAGAATGGCCAGATTGTCAAATGAAACAATTATGTGAGAAAAAAAAAAAGGCAGGAAGCTGTAAAATGGAGTAGGAGCATGTAGCTTTTATGTGCCTTTGCCTGAACCTCAGAGGTGTCTCAAGGTCTCATTCTACAGCCAAATGTTTCTCAAATAAATCCAGTTTATTCAATTAAGGACAATTAACCTCATCTACAGCTACATTAATGCTTGTATGCAGCCCACAGTTGTACTCAAATACTTCTAAGACTGTTGAAAAACTGCTTTAAGAATTGGGATTGATTCATCTGGAGAGGAGGAGGCCCAGAGGGGAACCTCATTGCTCTCTACAGCTGCCTGAAAGGAGGCTGTAGCCATGTGGGACTCAGTCTCTTTTGACAAGTCTCAAGTGACAAGACAAGAGGAAGTGGCCTCAAGTTGTGCCAGAGGAAGTTCAGATTAGATATTCAAAAATATTTTTCACTGAAAGAGTGGTTAGGCATTGGAATAAATTGCCCAGGGAGGTGGTACAGTCACTGTCTCTGAAAGTGTTCAGAAGGGGGCTGGATAGGGTACTTGAGGATGCTGTTGAGGGGTGATTATGGTGGTGTTGACAGCTGGACTAGATGATCTTGAAGGTCTCTTCCAACTTTTATGATTCTGTAAATACCTCTTGCAAATACTAAGTCAGCAAATACTGCTTTTTTAAAAGCAATATTGAGTCAACTCTTTCTCCAAAAGGGTTGACCCTTCTATTTGATTTATCCTTTCTGCCTACTTTTGGTGCATTATCCTTCAATCCTCTATCTTTCCCTTCAAATGCTATCAGTCACAAGTGTGTGTAACACAGAAAAACGACAGTTTAGCAAAGGCAAAACCAGAGCACAGGCCATCCCACAAAAATTTAGTCTGTCTCAATTTTATGCAGGTTTGGGTCAAAGGTATGCTATGCTCCCTGAAACCCTAAGACATCTCTTGAGTGGGAAGAGAGCACCATTGATGCTAAATACACTATGAGTGACCTGAACATCATTTTCATTGTTGAAAGTGCAGGTTTCATTCTTGCAAGCAGAAAGGAAAACTTTTTATAACTCAACATGCTTGAAGTGCTTTGCAGTAAAAAATACCTTAAAAACATCATTACCAAAGTAGATCATCTTTCCTGCTAAGAGCACCAAGATAAAAAGCAATTTGGCTCCCTGATTCCCAACAGATGCTTTCATGTTATAAAAAAATGTGGATTTAATCACTGTTTTCCACACTTTCCAGATACAAGGCAATGGTTGGACTATCTTCAACATACAAGCAGACAACAGTAGTGCCATTATTGTAGCTCTGTTTTTCTACACATAGCAAAAATATAATAAACAGAGCTCCAGTTAATTTTACTATTCAGAGCCCAGGAGGGACAGTGAAAATGACAAGAACCCAGTGCATCCAAGGTTTTGTGACATTTTGCCCAAGTTAACTAATGAGCTAATTCATACGTAGCTACAAGCAATGTTTAACAAAATTGGGTGGGTTCACTGATGGGGAAAGGCATCTAATTACAGCACCAGTGAATGAAACCTTCCCTTTATTTGGAGCATCACACCAAAACAGCTCCTGCTGTCAGTCATGCCAAGAAGCAGAGGAGAATTGTGCCTGCAGATAGAGGCTGTTAAACACTCTCCACGCCCCTCCAGTTCTGCTCTCCTCACTAAAACTTCCAACTAATGCAAGACATAAGGAAAGAATGTGAAATGGTAAGAGAACCAACAGAAAATTCTTAATATGCAATACCCACCACACCTATTTTTCATCAAAAGCTGACATGACAGAGAACAGAAGTGACACCTCCAGCACTAAACTCTGAGAAGACTCTAGTACACAAAATCATTTCCATCTAGACCTTAAAAACATAACAACAGAAACATTTACTTGACTTCTATCTCACAGAACCACATTTTCACAAAACTGAAATGTGAATGAAATTGGAGTTTATGTGCTTTCTCTCTCAAACAAGAAATAGATCTGATTAGCTCATTAATGTGTTCCTTGATTAAGTTCTCTTCCTACTTATTCCACTTATTTTACTCCCAATTAAACCACTATAAAGCTTGTCATTTCTCCTTGCATATGCCACAAGTATGTTTCACTTTACCTTCAGAAGCCCCTAATTATTGGTCCAAAGTATAATTTCCAAACACTTTAATGCAATGTAAAATTAATGTGCTCCATTAATACTTAAGGAAAGTAGAGTACAGAGAGGTGACATGACATTTAAATTAACACTTTTGCCCTCCCTCACCACCCCAAAAGACATGTAGCCTTTGAACTAAAATATCAAATATACTCAAGCTTTAGAATGCAATTCTTTGTTAAGCAGATCTGTGCACTTCAGTGTCTGGTTAACTGGTTACTTTCCACTTTCTTCATTTCAGTTAACTTTGGAGAGACAAGGAAAAACAAGATACAATACAACAGCAGCAGTGATAAAGCAAACAGAATAAAATTAATTGCTGCCCCTTGAATGTGGCATAACAGCTTCTCATGAAAAAAGAGAAACATGCTTCAAAATGTCTTCGGATGCAAATCAAGAGTTTTTTAATGGAACCTCATTTGCATATTTTCATGGTCCCGCACATGTAATTCTATTTATTGAACTGAATTCTCCCACTCAAACTTATTGCAGCGCCTTTTGAAATAAGTTCATAATCCCCTGAAGTAATATTTTATTAATCAAGATAGAATAAGGGTTTAGTTGAAGTTCTATTACAAAAAAAAAAAAAAAAAAAACAAAAACCAAAACACAGTTTCATGCACATTTCATCTAATTCCATCCAAGCTATTTTGTCTTAATATTAAGGTTCAAGATTGCATCTGAAATGGCCAGAAGCTGCCTCCTGGAATAAGTCAGGCTAGCAGCTCCATTCTCCTTCACCACTTCATTTTGGTTTGCTTCTAGTAAATTAAACAAGCCCATGGCTAAAAGAAAGTTTTAGGCAGAAAGAAAATGCTCATATTTAGCATTCTTCCCAAAACAACATGCAAAAGTAAATCATCAAATAGTGCAAATACTTCAAGACCATCACTTAAAATGCTAAAAACAAATACAAAGCAAATGGCATGAGAAAAATGCTAGGGGAATAAAAGAGAACCATTTCAAAAAATGAAAGGCACTAAGTGGTACAGCTAGAATAGCATAATCTTACCCTCTAGCTGAACCTTCCCTTTTTATCTCTGTATTCTATATTTGCACTAGTTGCTTTGCTAAAAATATACTTTGAAGTTGTCATAGCTATTGGTCCTGGCTTGTCTTTTTTCTGCCTCTGAAAACAGTCAAAGTAATAGATCACTGTAATTAGACTTTTATGGGTGCAAGAGACAGTTTGTTTCAGTCACAAACAGGAACAGAGAAATTATGAGACAGAGAGGGAAGAAAATTAATGAAGTTTAAATAAGGCAACTACTAGAGAAATATGAAGAGGGGGAAAAAGTTATATGTTTATCCCCAAAACTGCTAACTCCAAAGAGGTTTACAATACACAACAGCTCAGGACAGCTTTACACTTGGGCTAAGGCCATGTGTGAATACATGCAGGCACTATTTGAACAGAAAAACTTAAGGCACATCAGATATATCAAAAAGGGCATCATACATACATCTACATATAACATTTTAACATACCTCCTATATTGTGCATATTAGGCTATACCATATAGTCAGAGTAAAACAAGGGTTATTTGTTCTTTCTCATGACTTTTAAGCATGTAAATATGTGTCTGTACATATATGCATGCATTAATATACCAAAAAAAGACAAACACAAAAATAGTTACTTGAGGCTTTACCTACATACCACATTACACATATCTCTCTATCTGTAACTTTGCACACTGCCCACTAATCTGAATCTCTAATCTCAAGTAAATCTTAACTATAACTGCAAGACAAATAACGGAAAGAAACAACAAACCACAAGGCATCCAAGAGTCCTTCCAGGTGAATGACCTCCACCTGACTCTAAGAACATGTTTCTGCCACTGGTATGACAGCCTTATTTGCATCTACGCAACAATGCAAGTCAGCTTCTGCAGCCCTCCAGGAACTAGCTGCTTGCAATTTTACACTAATGCCTTTGATCATTAATCTTTCATATTGTCTAACTGCTGTGGAAATCAAACCCACAGACCCCAGCTTTACCACAAGGCTTCCCTGATAGCTACAGTCAAGGTCAGTAGCATTAGCTTTGTTCAAGGACACTGACAAGTGTCAAACTTCAGCAGTACAATTTGCTATTGCATGAATAAAGGGTGTTTGAAGGTATTTAATATATAAATACACACACATATTTAGGAGGTATTTTAGGTGTTATTGCCTACTCAAGGTAATCTGAAGAAGGTATACATAAAGCTAGAGAGACTTCTTTGTTCACTGTGTCTCCTTCTCCACTTTTGCAAAATACCATGTCATACAAACCTCTTCAAAAACATGCCTACAGCTATGTAAAGCCATATGGCTTCCTGGGCCTCACTACTCTCTGCAGTGACTTCTCCTTCACTCTTCTAAGAATCAGGAATCACCCTCTAAATCCAAAATTGCTGATATCCATCACAAATTTACCAAAATTTGTGTGCACACCAGTACTAGCTTTTGCTCAGCTAATACAGCACTTGTTTCTAGTCCATTCTGTGCAACAAGGACATGTTTTCTGAAGACAGGAGATGACAAAAGAGAAGACTATACCATGACCTAGAACAGGCCATTATCCCTGGCCTTTTACATAATAATGCTGACACCTATCTCTGCCCTGGAAATACGTCTCCAAGACACTCTGGGATTTGTGATTTTCATTGCCGTTGCTCATAACTGGACTATGACTTACCACTATACTTTGGACTCTCTGCTGCTCCTGCCTGACAGGTTTGTTGAACATGGCCATTCCCACTTCTGTTCCCCACTGTACAGCCTCTCACTCTGTAAAATTAGATTTACTATCCCTACTGTGAGTACTATCCCCAGGATTTTACTGTATGAGGTACTGAAAGGAAAATTATTGAATGCTGCCCCCGTTATTATAGGAAATGCCAAGAGGGAATCCCCTAAACAAAAATCAGCCAGCTCTGGCATAATTACAGCCACAATTTAACCAGTAGCCCACCTTGCACACAGGCATTTCCCCCTCTCTATGCAGCACCCTATGCAGCCAAAGTTGTTGACACAGTAAAACAACCAAACAGACAAACTAGCAAGGTTTCAAGAAATGGCCAGCTTCTGTTTACAAGCAAGGCACATGAGTATTTGCAGTGATGAATTACCTGAAACCCCCTTGTCAATGTGCAGTACAGAAGTGCAGAGTTAAAGGTCCTCCACTCCCTAACCTGTGTCAACATATTTTGGTAACGAGATGGGGTTTAAATTTATTTTCCAGCAGTAACAATGCTAGTTTGGAGATGATTTATCCAAAATTGTGCATCTTTCAATTTCTGAAGCCCCAGTACATAGTCTCAAATTCAGTCCTAGTTTAATCTTGGCTTACTGCTTTTAGTCTGGAAACAGAGTTTAAAAAAAAAAAAGAAAGAAAAAGAAATCAGGATATGTTAAGAGTAACATGACTTAAAATGTCATAAAGTAATCTCTAATGACAGTACAGAAAAATCCTTGGGTAAAATTTGAAGTCTGGAGGTCTGCATTGTTATCAACTAATGCATTATCATCATCAATTTACAGTTTTATGTTAAAGAATCAGCTACAAACAGAAGCAACTGTGTAAAAAACTTAGATTTCATGTATAAAAATAAGGTTCAGAAGGCCTTTACATGCAGCAGAATTCTAAAATATAACTCAAGAGACTCAAATAAAAAGAAAGCCAATACTATTCAACATTTAAAATACATTTTAAGTTCTGCTGCCTCTCATAAAAACAGCATGAAACCTCAAAGGGGCTAGGAAGCCACAAAAAAAGATGCAGACCCCTTTTTTTTAATACAAAACTAAGCTGTATGCATGAAACCCATCTCACTTTAAAACACTTCAGTTTTTTCTTTCTTTACAAAAAGTCATCATTTTGACTATACCCTTATGAGGCTCACCTGCTTTTGATGCTTGGACAGTGCCCTATTGAGATGATTTTTCACAGCACAACTTAAGAGCAATCAAATTGCAGTCTCAGTTTTCTGACTAGCTCAAAATACCAGTACTATATTTTTTAACGTGAACAGTTAATTTAACAACAGTCTCTTCCCCCCATCCTTCTGCTTCATGGTCCCTACATTTTTGGATGCATACACCTGCCTTCACAACTGCTTGTTCTCTCATTTCCTGCCCAATCGGCCAGGTCTAACAGCAACACTCCTGCTGCTTGACATGACATGACTGAAACACTGGAATTTGCCTGGAGAAAATCTGCAAATGTAAGGCTGCTTTCTTTTTGGTTGGTTGTTTTTTGGTTTGTTGTTTTTTTTTTTTTTTTAATTATTCCAATTCAGATCTTAAATCAGCATTTAAAAAGACATGAAGGCTGGCAAGTACTGAAGGTAGCAAACAACTCAGATTTTTCTGAAAGCATCTTGTGGCAGCTGCAAGTTTGTGTTACATTACTTAGAGCAGTAATTGCCTTTGGAAATTATATTTTCCTGCTTGTTCAAAAGATTTACCATGAGTAACCATAAAAATTCAAAATTTAACTCAGTAAGTGCTGACATTAGTAAGGAGATATAGAGGATATGTTTGGCAAAAAATAAGCAGAAATGGAAATCTACCAGCAGATAATGCAGATCATTTCTTTGACAGCACACTTTGATATCCCTCAGAACATACATGCTCCAATGGTTCTAAAACTCTCTTATCAGCACAGTTTGCAAACTCTTTCCTGTCATAGGAGATCTCTCTCAGAAACAACAACACCTTGCTATCCAATTTAGATTTTCATTTCTGTGGTTTCATCCTTCTTGTTATATTCCCCAGGTACTCCTCCTTATTGGCATTTTCAGTTCTTATTTAGTCAAGCTCTAAATATTGTGATTTTTTTTTACAGTGACATGACAATTTTCCACCGTCATTTATGTAAGAAAATTTGATTTGCCAAATTATTTTGATAATAGGTCACTTAATAGGTATGGTGTCAGAAGCTGTCCATGAACAATTTGTCTTTCAATACTGTCAGCAGAAGAGGAATTTTCAGATGTGGATTATTGTAACAATGAGCCAAAGGGCCCCTGAGTCACCAGCATTTGCAAGAAAGACTAATCAAAGGTGGCTGGATTTCAAGGGAATGTGACCAGCGTTTAAAATCAATTTATATTTTTTGTTACTATTTGCTAGTAGAGGTTCTTCTCCTCTCCTGACTTTTATTGCATTTTTTTCCTTCCATGCTGCTGTACCCACACAATGCTTGCAGACTGAAGTGAGGATGGGGATGTCACTTCCCTGCTCCCACGAAAAGTAGGGTAGTGCATTTCAAACAGTCTTTGTAAGAACTGTGCATCACTCTTCCAGTAGTAATCCCATCAAAAAATGCATCAGCATCTTCTCCAGATGTGGCCAGATTCGATGTACTCACAGAGTACTGAAACGGCAATGCAGTATCTGCAGCACCCTTGCACCTCCATTGGGTATCCCTGTGCCACACAGATAAATGACAGCCCACCCTTCCTGCAGCACCACCCGCAGCCCTGCGAGAGCCCAGGGCTCAGCACTGAGATGCACAGAGAGACAAGAGGACACACAATTCCACAAGAGTGGAATGCAGCTTGCTTAATTATAAATGTCTATCCTATGACATAAGTACCTGACAGCTGGGTACCCATGATTGCCACAGGTCAATAGAGCTCATGTAGTTTGGGCTACAGCTCATCTTAACAAGGGTAGGGTGAGGCAAATCACACCCTAAACAGTGGTGACTAACAAATGCATCTGCACTACTTAATTCACACACAGGTGTCATCCAAAACAGTGGAGCAACACTGAGTATCTTGGATTAAAAAATAACATACCTCACAAATTGATAAATATCAACCCCTGAAAGGTTAACGCTGAAGGTAGAAGAAAATAAGACTTATCTCATTGAGACCATCTGCTGTAGCAATCAAAGCAGTTAGAATTCATTTGCTTGCAGGAGTCCACAGAGAATATCATAAAGTAATTGGAGTCAAAATAAATTAGTTTATTTTGTTCTGCACGGCCAAAACCCATCCCACTAAGTTTTACCTACCTAAAGAAAGAGCACAGCCTGTTCCAGGCTTTTCTCCATAAACAAAACAGAGAGGTTGCTCCAAAGGGACACTCAATACCACCTAAGATCTGGTTTTTCCTCTAAAAAAACCTTTCATTAGCTACTAAATGAAAACCAGGCTAGAACGAAGCTGTTGGCACATGAACTTCGAACAGACCCCAGAGACTCCCAGTAAACCAAGTATAAAGAAAGTATTAACAATCTGAGTTTCTACTTGCAGGGCTTTCCTCCCCCAAAACCCTCAAACATGACAGTTATGATAAGCAACAAAACAGTTCACACTCAGAGCAGGATTCACTGTGGTTCCACTGTTAAAGACCACCCTTATTTATTCTTCCTAAGGGGGGTCAGCAATTGCACCTTGGGGTCCCTGCTGAGAGCAACAAACATTTCCTTCTACTGTGACACAGTTCCAACCCTGAACTGTAGGGTATTCTGGCAGATTGTGTTCAATATTTCAGGGAGTCCAGTGCAGTGTTTTTCTCATTCATAACTGGCAATCAAGCCATTTGAAAGCAAATGAGAGATGAAGAGCTAAACATTCATTTGGAGAGAGGAGAGATAATCAAAAGAATAATAGTCTTGTCTCAGATTTTGCATATGATTTTTCAACACTAAGGACATAAAATTGATGTGTAATACATCTAATTAATATCAAACTAATATCAAAATATCAAATAATACCAACTACTAATATTAAAACTAATATCTAAAATAATGTAAATTACATTTAGAAAGTCAATCACCAATGAAAATTTACTCAGAAAAATAGGTAATATCCACGTTTTTTATTCACAAAGGAACAGAAACACTCAGCAAAAAAACCTGACAGACGTGTTAGCTTAAAATTGACAATACAGGATACACCATTACTGCACAATGCATGGGGCGTGCTATTCTAAAAGACAACTATGTATTTTGACAGGTGACTGTATTATGAAAGGCTGGTAATACTGACATCAGAGGACAGCCAGTAAGGAGAGATGAATCAAGTAGCATGAGTATATTCCCTATTGATACCACAGAACTCACAACCTCTATTCTACGTGACAATAAGGAAATATCGAAAGGCAAAGAAATGGAGAAATCCTAAAGTAGAAATGCCGAAGAGACGAACAGAACGTGAGGCACACAAATAAAGTAATGTTTTCAGGAACAGGTAAGTGGATTCTCTGCAGAGTCACAGATTTAATGCCCTAATTCTAGATCATGCAACCAGACATTTCCTTCACACCTTGTATCTACCTCAGCCTATGGGGTGTTGGACTTCTCAGCAAACAGGTTGGAAAAAAAATAATCTGACTAACCAACTAGTGCTACTTCCAAATTAGCAGCCAAAGTGTGTTCATAACACATTCAAAACAAACAAGCCTACACATTACCCAGAAATTTTTCCCATGTTAACAATTCCAGATTCCAAACCAAATACACAACAACTAAACCAAAATTATGGATATCAAAAAGTAACACTTTAAACAACTCATGCTCCATATGAAACCTAAATTATTTTCTCAGCATATGAAAGTCATCAAGATTGCAGTCAAGCAAGCAGAAAACATAACTATGTGCCTCCAACACATTTCAGTAATTTTACCCAGGATCATACCACACTAGGAAACCAGATCTGAGCAGTGTAGCTCCTAAGTTAACAGAATGGTTGCTTATTTAAGCTATGCAAGAAATTTCTGTCAGAATCATACAGCACTTCTGCACACTACATAAGAAATATTTTGCAGGCTAAATAAAATGTATTTACATTATTTCATTAAACTAAAAAAAATACTTAATTTCAAAGATGAAGGATATACCTACCCCAAAATAAAACAATGCCTTTGCAAATGGGTCAATACATAGCTTTCCTTCATCTTTTATGCTACCTCCAAAGTAATTCAGAATAAGACATTTTATCATGGTGAAAAAATGCTCTTAAACACCAGACATTGCTGTTGTTTCACCTTTGTCTAATTCATTTTTCCCTAGCACTTGAGAAAACACTCTCTTTTTTAATTTAAGCAAGGCATGGGAAGTAAGAAAAATGACGTATAAAGAATCAAACTGCTAATTATTCAACAAGAAACACAATATGAATACAGGGGAAAAAAGTACCAAAAGATTGCTGTATGGAGGCTGCTTTATGCTTAGTATGACAAAACTTGGAAGATATGTACACTTCTTTTAGCTAGCTGAAGTAAACTTGAACTATTACCCAAAGTCATATGACAAAAATTTACAAATTTCAAGTTATTAGCTTGTCATCAAGTATTTCACAGTAACAAACTCAAGTGCTTCCACTGAACAGAATTTAACTTCCAAGCTCTCAAATCCTATAGTTTGAAACACTTACTTTCCTGAAAGTCTTTCAGCTATGCATCCAAGCAGTCAAATATACGTCTGACTTCAAAAGGGGCATGGGATTCTTTTATAAGCCAATGACATAGAGAAGGGATTTTTGCCACAAGTCCAAATCCTTACCTTTCTGTAGACTATCATGTTTGGAGAACTCTCCTCTGGGTCAGCAGTTTCCGCACCACTCGGATCAGTGGGTGCTTGGGCCATGTTTGCCTCTCGTCGCTCAGCCTGCAAGGACAGGAGCAAAACTCAGCGTCACTCCAGGCTGTAATGGAGCGTGGTAAGGACATGCAACTGCCTCCCAGGCACACATACAAGGATGGTACAGAGAGAATCACACTCCTGTCTTCACCCCATGCAGGATTTTATCACACTGCGTCAGAACTGACGGGTTTATGGGATAACACCCCTAGAACAAGAACCACCAAGTCACACACAGCTGTGGTTTGGGTCATCACATGCACACACTTCTCCCACAGTTCTGAAGTTTTATCATAAGCCCTTATTCAATAGAAGAATATCTAATTAATACTTCACACATTTCCCTTCCTCACTATAGAGCACAAACAGCCTGTACTGTTCTAGAAGCTTTGAGGTACCTACAAAGAAAAAGCCAAGGCACCTTGCTGTGAGGCAGAGTGAAACCCCACTGTGACAGACAGGCAGGTGCAGCAGCCTGTCACGCACACTGACTGCAGGTTCTCACCTGCAGACACTCCAAGCCCCTTCCAGCTCTCCACAGCCCCGAAGCAGCAGCCAAGAACCAGGGAGGCACAACTGCTTGCTCAGAGTAAACAGCTTCCCTCACCTCTTCTCATGACACAGCCAGCAAGAGGCAACAGGATACAGGCAATCACACATAATACTCCTATCTTCTAGAAGCATGGAACGGGAACTGCTGCCTCATCTCCTCCAGGTCATGCCACCCTTGAGGCCAAAGCATTATTAAAAAAAAAAAAAAAAGAAAAAAGGGTCCTGGTGCAGAGTCAAATGCTATATTTTAAGTTTTTCTTCCATCAGCACATTTGACAAGTAACATTTAAATTAGAGGCTGCTGTGGAGCCGTGTGGTGACCTTTCCTAACCTAAGAAGTAACATTGCCTTGTACAGACATTGGAATTAAAACTATCTGACAAGTTCAATCTCTTTAACATTGAAAGTACTGAAATATCCCATCTCAACATATTTCATTAAAAACGGAGAATGAAAAAAAAAAAGCTATGTTCACAAGAGCATAACCTATGCATTAGTTTCTAAAGCATGGCTCGTCATTAAACTGTCTCCCTTATTTAAGAAAAAAGATTCTTTCCTACTCCTTCCTTTACCCCCTTCCACATTGCCACAGGCAACAACATGCCCCAGCATATAATATACATACATAGCACACAATTATATGTATAATACATCCCTGAGCCATTCTAGCTGTCAGTTATCAGCTCTCAAGGACAAGTCAAGAGCCCTAGAATCAGACAGGCTCAGACCACATTCCAGCTCTGTCCTTCCTCAGCAGAGAAAAGGCTACTGCAGTAACATGGCATCCATCACTAGAGCCAGAAGCAGCTGACATATCCCCTCCCTTTAAGAAAACATACAGGAAACAAAGGTTAAATAATCTACATCAATCCAGAGACATTAATTTTTTTCTTTTATAAAGTATGCATTCACACACACAAGTGGGCACAAATGCAGATGGACTTGCATATATCAATTTGGAAATTCAGTAATACGGTTCAAAGTTGAGTTAAACAATATATATAGATCACCCTTTAAATGCATGTTCAGACCAATTTAGACACTGTTTTAAATTTAAATAATATAAGTTTATTTCAACCCCTACTAAACCTCATGTCTTCCTAGAAGCCCAAACACTACACCATTGTGCCAGGTTGTGAGCTAAAGAGGAAATGAAATAAATTCTCTAAGCTAAATTATTAGCTGCAGAAACAATTAAACAGCACAAAGGACGAAGGGTAAAGCATTTTCAAATTATAGCACTTCAAAATATTTACACAAATGTGCATTTTACAATACTTCTTGGTCATGATTTCAAGGCACTGAAGAATTAGGCTCTAGGTTATCATCAACTGAATGGAGCAGGAACTGGGTTGAAATTTTATGTAACTTTCTGAAGGCAATTACAAAGCAGAGTTGAAAAGCATATGTCAAGTCACACAAGTTTCAGCTTCACCTGCAGTATATAAAGACCATATTCACCGCTTATATTATGTGATATTTTATATGCATGCTTTAAAAGAAAACAATTGCAACTAACTTTCAATTCAGAAATGCTCTTAAGAGAACAAAATGACAATTTCTAACTGGAAAACCCTCTTCAGCATTACTTAGCCGTGCTTCATTCATTGCATTATTCACTTTGAACGTCCACATTTACAAATTCTGTTGTTCTTGTTATACTGTCAGCTCACTTGATCTTTTTTGGTATTTCCAGATTTTCCCCATAGCACTTCTTGAAGCTTTTCATCTGCTCCAGTACAAGACTATAACATCATGTACAAGATGCAGTAGTAGCTGGCATGCTGTTCACAGTGACATTGAGGGAGCCGCTAACTTTGAAGATCTACACAAGCCTAACACATAGATCTACATAACATCTACATAAGGTAATCGATACAAGCAAACCAATCTGTTGTTAGAAGTCATAAATTTGCAAAAATTACTCCCATGAGTGCCCAGCATCTGCTACTAGATTTCAGCCAGGAACAGCAGGAGCAGAGGCACCTTTGTAAGAGTGACAGCAGGATGGACATCTCAGAAAACAAGGCTGGATACAAGGCAGGACTGAGGTGCAGTGTGAAGCAGAGACAAGTGTGGGCATCCCCTCCACACAGCCCAGGCACTGCTGCTGCTGTGATGAGCCTTAGCAGGCCAAGCCAGGGCCCCTGAGGAACTGTGAGGAATCTGAGCATTCTCCAAGTTTTTTCTCTTTCCTATATACCCTTTTTAAAAGCACAGAAGTCTTTCTCACTGGTATTCTACAAGCAAAAGAAAAACTACTGATAAAATAAGACAGTGATATGACACGGGCATGTTCTTGGCTCTTCAAAGTGAAAGCATAGCAATTCTGGGTCCCATGGATTCCACTACACCTGTGTTTTTTAACATATGGGAGCTTAGCACCCAGTGATGCAGGACTGCTTCACAGAACCACTGAAGGGCTGGTGTTGAAAGAGACCACTGGAGGTCATCTGGTCCAACCTTCCTTCTCACACAGGGTTCCCCCTACTGTTACTCAGGACTGAGTACAGACAGCTTTTGAGAATCTCCAAAATTGAGAGAGACTCTGCAACCTCTGCAGGCAACTGTTCCAATGTGCACGGTAAAGAAGTTCTTCCTCATGTCCAGGTGGAGCTTCCAATGCATCAGTTTCTGCCCATTGCCTCCTGTCCTGTTGCCTCGGCACCCCAGAGAATAGCCTGGCTCCACCTCCTTGGTACCCTCCCTTCAGATACTTAAATACATTGATAAGGTCCTCTCTCAGCTGTCTCTTCTTGAGGCTGAACAGGCCCAGCTCCCTCAGTCTTTCCTCACAAAAGAAATGCCCCAGTACCCTCCATCTTCACAGCCCTTTGCTAGACTTGCTCCAGGAGCTCCATGTCTCTCTTGTACTGAGGAGTCCATACTGGACACAGCACTCCAGATTTGGCCTCACCAGGGCTGAGCAGAGGGGCAGGATCACCTCCTGGACTTGCTGGCAGTGCTCTTCCTAATGCAGCTAGGGATCCCATTGTCCTTCTTGGTCACAAGGGCACTTCTGCCTCTTGGGCAGCTTGTCCACCAGGATCCCCATATCCTTCTCCAGAGAGCTGCCTGCTGCAAACACAAATGAGACTGCCCACGGTCAAAGTACAGCTTTTTTACCCTACTACAATGTTAACATGCTGCATTTGCAACCCTTTAATAATGTAAAAGTGCATAAAAGTCCACATCTGATTCGCACAGTCCTCTCTTAAGAAACAAACCAAAAAAACCTACACAATTTTTTCCTCACTGTCATCCCAGTCTAATCCAGATGCAAGCAGGAAGTCAACCTTACAACACTACACAGACTGAAAACAGTCCTCTGAATCTTTCTCTAAGCACATGCTTGTGATGTATCAGCCAGAAGTGAATCCAGCTTAGCCTTATAAAGAGATTTCAGCTACACTTAGCTGAAAAGAGTGAAAACAAAGATTTTATGTAGGTTGGTTTTGGTTTTTTTTAATAAGCCTCTAGCTTAATTAAGGCAGCCTCCAGCTAAGAACCTCACCACTTACTATCTGAAGAGTGCTGTCAGCTCCTCTCTCCTTTGGGCAGTTTGCTGTATTATCAGGGCTAACTCATCCCAGCCTGAAGCCACACACCAGCCATCTAAATCCAAATGCATGTCTTCAAAGAAATAAATCTCTAAATTTCAAATATCATGTTCAAAGATGCTGTTTTCCCACAGCTGTTTTTCTGACAATAGCCATGCTTGCAGCAATCTGGACTCCTCAGCACCAAAAGTGATAAAAATTGGAAACCATTTGTGCTAACCATTCTCTCACTCTGCCACACACAAGGACAAAATCAGCAGTCTTTAACTTCTTAATAGATGGTCTATTAAGCCTTTGAAAAATATTACCAAAAATATGCTAAAAAGAGAGGGTGCATTCTCCTCTCACTGATTTTTTTCCTTTTTATGTTTTATTCTTTATTATAGAACACTTCTGCTTTTCCCCTAAGAAACATAAGCACACTGGATTAGACAGGCAACTGCTGACAAAATGCACTGAATCACAGTAAGAGTTCTCTCTCTCGCTCTTATCTGATCAGGCTCCTCATTCTCCCAAAAACCAGAAGCTGCAAAGAGATAAGGCTCCCATATATCACGAAAGGATGAGTGAACTTTAAGGTGGAATAACCAATTAAAAATATGCTCTGAAAATCAAGAAAATATTTTTTTATAGTTTACCTTTTTAGAGGTTCTCATACTACAGAACTGTAACTAGAAAATTTCAAAGAAAACCACCTTTACATTTTAATCCACAAATTCTGTCAGCATTTAATCTCTGTGTATGTGTAAGTTCAATGAAAGTATCTGAACAGTAAATTAAGAGATTCCCCTTAGTGTTCTCAAACACCTTGATTGCTGTCAGAAAAGACCATTGGAAACAAGACTGCTGTAAGAAACCTCTTACAGACACAAACCCCCATGTGTTCCATAGAAATTAACACATCTAGAAGTCCTTATGCATTCTGGGTTTTTTTACATAATAGAGAAAGAAAGAAGTACATTAGAAGAAATCCTGCAAAACTATTTCTTGAAAATATTACCTGGATTTAACAAAATAATACAAGGTCATATGTCAACTCCTATTCTGCATCATAATAAATAAATTGTAAACTTAATATACAAAATTTGCAGTGCAAAAAATTTCTTGCACATGTGAGATAAAATAAGATAGTTTTTTAAAATAGGGGAAAACTGAATCAGAGAAAACAGAATCAGCTAAATGAATTCCCATGGAGGTATATATCAGGACTGTTAAGCTGGAATATAATTTTGGGTGACAATATGTGAAAATTACCTTTATGCTATGTAATTATATATTTCAAGGGCAGCTTATAATTGACACATAGTGTTAATATCAAATTATGAGAGATTTAGTGCTTTAGCACACAATCATAGAGTAAATTACAATTTCATGTCATTAATACCTAGGTAATTTTTTTCTAATTAGTGAAATACAACTAGACTACACAACTTTTCATATGCCTGAGAAATCATATAACCACATGCACTGCTGAACTCATAATTACCTAATAGGAAAAATATCTACCTGATCTGCTAGAATATTTAGATCAAACAGGTCATTATTAAGGTGACAGGAGGGAAGAGACGGAAGGAAAAATCACACTGAATTCAATTAATCTCCATTAATATTAAGTTGCTATTTCACATTACATAAATCTCTCTAAAATTGCACTGGGAAGAAATACTTGTCTTCATATTCTTTTTCTAGTTAATTATTACTTCATTAAACCAGGACTTGGGCATGCCATGCAAGTTGTGTATACTGGAAGGCAACATACAGCCTATCATTAAGCTGATCCTGTTGGCCAAGGTGAATACAGTAGCCAGTGGATCCCCAGGACCTACCTGGGATATACTCTGCTCTTCAGTGGTGTAGCTCAGTCCAAGCACTGCACAATTCACCTCTATTTCTCCTTCATGGCACTGCTCCCCTGCACTGGAGGGGCAGAGAGGGAAGTCTGCTTATAGTGAAGTATAGCTCCCAAAGCACCAAAAATCCTTCAATCCTTTCTTTCGGACATCAAATTGTAACTGAAGTTACTCCAAAAATAGTTTCCTATAGAAGATCATCCCAGACCTTCTGCCCCTCCTTGAAAGTGGTGAGCATTGCAGTACTATCAACAATACTCAGTCTGTTGCTTTTTTTTAAGAATAAAGTATAAACACTTCCAGCAGCAGCACTTAATGTTCAAATTTTTGCCAAACAAATTCCTCTTTGTTTGTGGGAAAGCAGTTAGTTTTGTTCACATTGGGTGAATCCAAGGGCTCTAAAGGACCCCATTCCTCCTCTTTCTAAGGTACAAGCTCAGAGGGAGCTCCATGCTGAAGCACAGGGGCTCAACACTTTTCTCACTCTGCAATTGGCAGGATGAAGGATGGGCACACATCCAGGCCAGGGAACAAGCCAAAATCCTTTTGCCTCAGTCTGAGAGAGCAGGAAGAGAGGACACAGTTCCAGGACACCCCCTTTTTCCTCTTTTTAGGGAAACTGGGATCCTGATGAAGGCTGGTATTTCCCATTTCTACTACTCTTACAGACATTTCCTAAAGGTGCAGTGGCCTTCCATAACTAAGTGCTTCACCTCTGGAAAACTTGCCTCAGAACATCCTACAGGTATGTTCTGCATTTCCACACAGTACTGAGGCAGGGAGCAAGCTCTGGGCTCCTGATCACCCACAGTGTTTAATTGCTGGTTTGCTCCCATGTTCTCTTTTGTAGAGCTCCAAATCTAAGCAGACACACAGTTGGGAACACAGTTCTCCACCATCAGCACCTGCTCTCAAGAGTCAGCATGGATCATCTCACACAAGGTTGGGGTTCCTACCTCTTATCCATGTCTGCATCAGTCTCCCAATAGGTTCTGCAACACCCTACAGCTTCCCAACATGTCCCAAGTCCTACAATGCGTAACCTCATCCTTCTGGTGGGCTGCAGGACAATCTCACTTTTTTTTAACATTATGCTTGAAAATAAAACCATCCACAACAATCACTGCATCTTCAGGCCACAGAGGTACCAGCTAAGGGCCAGGGGTCTGAGACCCCTCTGGCCAAGAATATGCAGTATGAACACAGCCATCTTTTAGACCAAACTAGCTCTCACATGAGTCAATCCAAGTCACTTGGCTTCCTGCAGATGCATACAACTTTAAACTCAGCCCCTGAGTAATCTAATGTGCAGATGCCTGTACGTACTTCTCACCAATCACTCGCTGTTCCAAATCATGTACATCTGTTAAGAAAAAAAAAGTAAATATTAATGGTTTAGTGGTCTAAGCAGAATATTGTTAACCAGGGATCACCAAGGCCTCATACCACCTCCAAAAGGGTCCTCTCCATGGTCTTGAGCAATTTTCTCTCCATCTGAGACACCTGTGGTAGTGCTCATGCTGTTACTGTCTAACAGACAACACTCAGGATGAAGAGTTCCAGTTGTTCCATTTGTGTGAGCCAGTGGTGATCTGCCTCAGTCACTTGGCAGGTGATCAGACTGCTTCTTGATAAGCACTCAATTTTGATTTTATATATTTCTAAATCTGCACATATTCTTAGCTATTCTAGAATGCTGAAAATACTGTCTGGACCTGGATGTTACATCCAGGAAACATAGGGTTGGAAGTCAATATAAAGTAATTTTTGACATCTAACTTTGACTAGGTCCCGACTTCCCAAGATAAACAGAAGAAAAAATGGAATGGAGATGGATTGTGGTGAATATTGACATACAACTTGCTGGTTAACTAGGCAATTTTTTCCCTTTACAAAATCAATTGTTAAAATGGGCACTTGCATATTACATTTACTTTTAATAGACCAGAATTATGTTATAGCAAGAAGAAACTGCTTCCAATACATCCACTCCTCTTCCAAAGAGTTCAGAAAAAAAAATGCAGCGTTCACTGGTAATCAATCTCCCTTCCAATAAAATAATACTGCTGTGAGCACAAGGCCTCTTGGAAAGGTTCTGAGCCAACATGCTGTTACCAAGGATAGCTACAAAGAATGTGATAGCAAGTATATGCTGAATATTTTACTAAAACAAGTGCCAGTGCTATATAAATTTAGAAATGCAATGAGATAGTTAGAGATCAACTTTGAACTTCATGTGAATTGGTGATCCCAAACTACAGCAGTAATTATTCAGCGCTATCAGCCTGCAAGCAGCAGCAGCTACAAAGCTGAAGCTGTATTTTGTTGTTTTGCAACAATGCCAACTTATTGTCCAGAATCATTCCCTGTGGAAAATGGGTAACTGTACTGATAATACAGAGCTTGAGGGTAGACATCTAATCTATTCTCTAATATAAATCTTCTACTGGATCAGTTAAGGTGTGCTAAGAGCTTCCTGTTCTTTGAAGCTGGTCCATCAAATACACCATCTCTGAAAGTGCCTTGCCTTTACATACCCTAGGAAATACTAATTGCAATTTCAGAAAGCTACTTCTGGGCATGGGCTGCACTTTGTATTTTACATTGTATCCAGTAAGCTGAAAACAACTGAAGAAAATTGATTCAAATATAAAACTGAATGAGGAGATGCACAAAATAATGGATGCTCTAATACAGACTGGTAAGAAAATACTAAAATTTTTAAAAAAACTAAACAAACAAAACATAGGCCTCAGTGCTTGTTAGATTCCAAATTCAAATTTACTCCAAGTAAACTCCCTGTTCCCAATAGAGGTTGCTGAAATGAAGTTCCCTTCAAGCAATCTTATGCAAGTTCATAGAAGCAATCCAGCCCTGCATTGATCAGTGACTACATAATCTCATTTAAAATGCCCCAAAGTGCTGAGAGTTCTTGCCGGTTGTTCATTCTCAAGATGATGGAAAATTGCAAGTACCCTTGCAATCAAATAAAATAGGAAATTTGCTACCCAAAAGCACAGGTGTCCTTGAAGATGTGGCACCATGAAATACCCTTTGTGCAAATGAACACAACTGGTTGTATCCCACCTACTTCAAGGACATGATGCAATATACTGTGATTTCACTGCCCTGCTGTTTATCATAACAGCACACAGCCTTTTCAGATGCAAATTACACACAAATCACTTCAGTAATTGCAATGTAAAAAGCACTTAAGCCACTCCTGAATTAGCAAGCTCAAGTCCAAACACCACACATCCACACAGTTCAGCAAAGCCTACAAATCCCAGTGCTGTGGTTCATTTAACCTGAACTTCATAATGCCATATCTGGAGTGCTACAAATACCAATATAAGTTACATACACTATAAATACTAATATACTTGACTACTGCAACTGTTAGAGTATAATAGTCCTATTAAAGACAGTTAGTTTATTTGAGCTAATACATGTCTCTGCCAGATTGCTTTTACACTGGTGAATGCAATCTAAACATAGTTGCTCATCTGTGACACAAGCAATTAGCATTTTTTTTACAAAATGATAAATTAAATCACAGTGAAATTAAGTGACTTCCCACATTCACACAACAAATGACAGAGCAATAAATTGGACATCTACACCCTGACTTTCAAGCCATTAGTTATCATTTCCTTAACACACACTCCTCACAGCATAGGAGGCCTGTAGCGTGAGGATCTTTAACTACCCCGTGGACATTTCACTGCTGATGCCAGGTCCTAAGAGCACAATGAAAAAGATTAAATATTGTCCTTTACCATCAGGATAATGTTTATAGTGTGTAACTGAAGATTCCTGCAAAAGTGCAGCATTAATTCCTTCTCACTGCCTCATGGTGCCCACCACCCCTGTGCAGGCAAAGGGCAGTACCTGTGCTGCTGAGTCTAGGAATACACAGCTGTTTCCAGTATGAGAATCAGAGCTCCTGGAATGTCAGTGTCAGAACCTTATTGCTCACTGAAATTTTAATCTTCTTCTCTTTCCTTCTCTCCATATTCTTTGCCACCCGCTGCAGAGATGTTAAAAAATAGTATGAGATCTGATGCAACATAAGTGGGTAGCAGCAGTCTCTCTTGACTCCACAATCTTTCTAGAGCTTGACAACCAACAAGAAAAACACAAATTAGCTCCTCTTTCTTTCTCCTCTTCATAGATAGAGCACAACAACAGAAATTAGCTCATTCCTCAGTCACTACAATATGCTGGAAACACTAACTGAAATCTTGGAAATGCCTTTTCATGGTAAAACTTATATAGATTAAGAAAAGACTGTGGATACGCTAACACTAATATCATCCTGTATAAACTTTAAATGCCACTATATTGTTGAGGGAAAGTTGCAATCAAACCAATTAGAACTTTCTATGGTGCATCTATTATTACCTTTTCAAAGATATAAAGACACATCAAATTTTTCAAAGTACTCTAGCCACCTCCAAACCCCCATAAATCCACCACCACCAAAATGCAAGCATTGTTCTCACACTCACTAGACAGAAAGTTAAAAGATGAAGAATGAAGGCAGAAATTTTAGGAAAAAATTAGATTTAGAGGTGTAGGAACATAATAATTCAGTTCAGAATACAAAGATGTGCAACTATATGCAAGTGCTCAAAGATGCCAAGAGCAAATTTTGTAGCCTGAGGAAGTCAGATATGTAACTCCACAGGAACAAAGTGACTGACCAGATGCTTCTGAAAAAACTACCATCACCACCTACAGTTTCTGAAATGTGCTTGGCCAGCACAGCTCTGGTCAGCTTGTCTCATGCAGACCAAGCTGCAAATGAACAGGGTTAAATGTACTATTACACCTTCAGTAATAGCACAGGGCCTCCACACTGCTTGGTAACTTCACAAGGCACAGTGCCATCTTACACTGCACCGGGGACAGCACTTCAAAGTCTGAATTGAAGAAACACCCTTCCAAATCAACATCATTTTCTTATTCTACCCAGGTTTTCTTTGTAATTATAACGCCATGGTGTGAATTGACATAAATAATAATGCAGCCATGAAGATGTTGAAAAGAGTGTCAGGAGGAAACAGGAGCACTTCAGTTCTGACAATTAAGTGCAATATTTGTTACCTGAAATAGCCCAGGGCTGCTCGGTAAAGTGGACCTGTTTGTTCCTACAATATCTCCTCTAGAGAGCCAAGGTGTGCTTCCAGAAACTGAAGCTCCAGGTAACAAGCACAAACAATACACAATAACCCATCATAAGGGCAAAATTCTACTCTTGGAACATTGGGCATGGAAAGAGCAGTTTGCCTTGTTCTGCTGCCATTGTACAACTGGGGTGTTTAATTTAGATATCTGTTAATTACCCTTCATACTTGAAAAGCTGAAGACTCATATCATTAATTGAGGAAAGAAAAAAATCATCACCCCACAACACCCTTGCATTTGTGTTAGGAAGCCTGAGCCATGGCACTGCAAGATCCCCAAGTTTCACCACAGACTAACACAGCATCCCAAGGCACCATGTTAAAACAACACACTGCAGCTATTTTCTCTTCCTGCTACTCCACATATATTAGCTTCTTCTCTTCCCTGCCATCTGTTAGTTTGCTGCAGTCTGCTGGGACAGGACTGCCCTCTCCTTTTCTCCCCTTCTTGCCTGCTCGAATGGGCGACAACAAAGCCAGGCATTTCCTGTCCATACACTCAGCTTTTCTCAGCTGCCTCAGAAGCATTACCAAATGCAGAGTTAGGAATGAAAAGTGCTCTGCTCACCTATGCTGTACCAGTGTGCCCACCAGAATTACATGATAGACACTGAAACACCTTGTAAGTGGCAGGCAAGGAGGTAACTGCTGCTTTAAGAGGACACACCTTTTCGTCCTATCCGCGGGCATCACTGTTTAAAACAGGTATCTGTACTATCTGCACCACAGGAACTATCAGAGAGAAACCAAGGTAAGCAGCATTGACAATTTATGCAGCAATCTACCGCAACTTTTCTTAGAAGGGAAGGCTAGCAAGGAAAAAAAACAGAAAAATCAGGTAAACAGCAATCTACTACTACCATAAACTTCAGTGTAAGATGTGTAGCAAATCACTGTTTTTCCTTTTCCTCTAATACAGTTCAGAAAGGAAAAAAGAACGGCTATCTAATCCATCACACTTGTAGCCAGTTAGGAAGGAAATTGGAATGTTTGTCATCAATTGTTCTATCAGTCAGGTCATTAGAAAAAGGAACGGCTCATCTAAAAATAAAGTCAATATTGGCTGAGTCTAAACAGCTTCTTCAGCATTTCACACACATATTCAAGCAATGAACACTATTATTCTGTGCTTGTAACAACATGCCCCCAAGCCAACAACTGCTCTTCAACATCTGACCTCTTTTTAAAGTAGATTTACAAGGAAGTATAGTGAAAGTGTTCCAAATCAGCTGGTGAGAAAGTATTATAAATCATAACCCCACACTAAACAATTCCTAGTTCTTCTGATCTGCAAGATTAGAATAAATCTAGCATTACAAAAAAAATTAAAAATAAAAAAGGAAACTTAAGATATCAAATATACTTCTATTCAAAAATAAAAATAAATCCCACACTAACAGCTCACAAAGCACTTCCTCCAGAAACAAAGAGGAAAAGTAGGTTTCTTTGGGATGGGAAACCACCAATATCTGCTGCAACACACCAACACAAAGGTGAGTTTTACAGTACGAATTTATTGATCAAAGACAGATTTTCCTGCTTTCCAATCCCTATACACTGCCAGTCAGCAAATATAATTCAATCAAGAGCAAATTACGCATATCTTTGATTTCAGGGAAGCATCATGTAGCACACAGGCTACGACTGGGATGCAGTTCTGCCAAGTCCCTTACAGGTCCGCTGAAGGAAGCCCCCGACCTACCTGGGCCGTCCCAGCGAGGGCAGCGGCGGTGCAGACGGGGCGCCAAGCTCAGAGCCACAGGCGTAGTCAGCTCCTCGGAGCAACAGCCCTGGCTGCTATTACGTCTGCAGCGTACAAGCGGCAGCGTGCCGTTATTTATACAAAAATCAGCATCTTCCTCAGGAAAAAAAAAAACACTCGAAGCTTCTTACTGGCCCTGCAACACACTCCTGTACTTATGCCATCACATCTAGTGACTAAGAAGATGCTTTCAGTGTCACAGGAGATTAAGATTCTGGGAGAGAGTGCCTGGCAGCTTTACTCTCACACACCAATCTGCCTTCACGCAAACGCACTTTGTCGGCGGATGGAAGTGTATTATTGCAATACGCTACCGAAGCGAAACAGTTTCCAAGTTTTCCCACAGGGCATCAGCTCCCGCTTCAAGCTGCACCCCAGCGCTCGCTCTCCCTCGTCCATCCCCAAAAAGACCTGCGGTTTCTGGGCATCACAACTTGTCCTGCGTCCCCACCGAGCTCCGGCTCTCCGTGCGCTGCCCTCATACCTGCCGGGACACCGCGCTCCCAGAGCAGCGCCCCGCGGGGCGTGGGCACCCGCACCGCCCGGACAGCACCGCCTGCGCCGGGGCCCGAGGCCGGGCCCCTTCCTCCGGACCCCGCGGGAGGGCGAACCGCAGCCGCGGTGCTCTCGGGGTCCGCACGGCCCGGGCAGGGCACGGCCTCCCCCCGGCCGGGCACCACAGACACACACGTACCACACACGCAGAACACACACCTTGCACCTGTCCGCTAGTACCGACCGGGAGCGAACTCCCACCCCGGGGGCTCGGGAATCCCGCTGCCAGGGCACAGCCGAGTAACAACCACTCGCCACATAGATGCGGATAAGCAGGGAAAAGACGAGAGAGAGAGCAGCCCACTTCCATTACCTTAGCAATCGCGTCGCCGCCGTCCCCTGACGCCCCTTCGCCTCTCCTCAGAGACGGGGAAGCGCCCGCAGCATGGCGTGAGCCTGCGGGCGGGGCCGGCGGTCAGCCCGGGGCTCCTCCGTGCGCCTCTTCCAAAAACCTCCCGTTCTCCTCAGCGCCCCTCCTGCTGCGGCGAGGACGGCGGCCGGGGCCAATCTGCCGCGAGCACACCGCGCCCCGCCCGGCCCGGCCCGGCCCGGCCCTCGCTGCCGCCCCCGACCCTCCACCAAGCCCGCGCCGGGCGGGCGGGGGCGGGATCGGCCCTAGCCCCGGCCCCGCCGCCGCAGCGCCCGCTGCGGGCGGCCCGGGCGCGCCGCCCCCACCCGGCCCCGGCGCCTCTTTCCCCGGTGCCGAGCCGGCCGCCCTTTGGCGGTGGCGTGGGGGAACTTCAGCTCCCGTGTCCCGCCACCCCGGCCGCTGCTGGGGCACTCGGCGCAGCCCTGAAGAAAGGCGTGGAGCCGAAGGCAAGTCTTGTATCTCTCTTACAATCTTGTTTATGTGTTGAGTCGCGCAATTAAAGTGTTTGGCTGAAGTCCTCCATCTGAAACTGGGAAAGCCTCATCTTTTGGTCACTTTCCTCCAACAGCCAGGATTCCCTAAATAACACCCGAGCTCTGCACACCACCATCGATCTTAACAGGCACCATAACTCCAACATAACAGCTTGGAGATCCAGCCCTTTCACACAGAGCTGTCCCATGGGCAAGACATTGCTGTTGATTAGGATAAATTTCCACAGATTAACTTCGTGGGCAAAGTAGCTCGCATACTTCTTATGCTATTATCCACCGATTTTTCTAATAGATGAGATTTTTATTCCTTTTTCACCAGATGGCAAGTAAGCCCACCTTACCCCAAGCTGACCCTCAGGTCTGAGAGCCCTGTGCTGGGATGCACTAGGGCAGACCATTGACAGGATGTAGCCACGCCCATCTCCGTGCCAAAGTTTGTGAATTTCCAAGGTCTGGTTCCCACGCATCAGACTCATTATTGCTGTTGAAACTCTTCACGATGAGGCTGTCAGCTGCACAGAGGAAAGGCTCCTTTATCCACCCGTGTAGCCTGCCTTAAAAGCCCTTGTGTGGTGTCTCTGTTTTCTCAATTTCCTAATATCCTGGATCTTACCAAAGCCAGGTTTATATTTCATAAGCCCTCTGACACCAGAAATTATCATGTGCAGGGATGTCCTCTTATTTTATGCTGTAGTCTGCCCAGCACAATTTCTGGTGATATCTGGTACACTAAACTGCTGCAGTAATTCAAATATTAAATTAAAAAGAAAAAAAGTATTTCTGGTTCAGCTGTGGATCCCTTCCATTTTTACTGGATCCATATGTCCATCTTTACCGTTACTGGCTACTCCTTCCTTAGTCTTGCAAATGCCAGTTTCTACCTTGCAGAGTTTACACGCTTCTTCAAAAAGGTCCTTCATCAACACAGACTATACATTTATTTCACTGTCACACTCAAAATTGCATCTTAGTGGCAAAATTCTGCAGTTATGCCTCACACAAGCTCATTGACCCTTACTAGACTTTACAGGGTGTTGATTCAGTTGATTTGTTTCAGATTTCAGCTGTGGGCATTTAAAAGCTTCTGTGGCAGGTTAAAATATTTTGATCTTGGTTGTTTTGTTCAAAGAAAATGTACCTCTCAAACATCACAGCATATTTTTGGGATACTTTTTTGAAATAAAATTAATCTAAAAAATATTACCCTTTATATCAAGTTTGAATTTAAACTAATTTTCATCCCCTTTGGATTAAACAAAGCATATTATATATTATTCGCCACACAAAGCTGTCTGACAAAGGGAGGAAAGA
Source organism: Molothrus ater (assembly GCF_012460135.2). Taxonomy (NCBI): domain Eukaryota; kingdom Metazoa; phylum Chordata; class Aves; order Passeriformes; family Icteridae; genus Molothrus; species Molothrus ater. Next base: position 27,777,199 of record NC_050483.2, read on the forward strand.
GAGAATGGCAACCTATGAAATAAAGATTAAATTTTTTAGAGATTTTCTCAGCAAAGCATTTTAAATCACTAGTTATGTTGAGTTATGCTGGGGTATGACTACATGTAATATCAATGGGGAAGTATTTCAGTGTCTTATATGAGGTCTGTTCAGGAAAAACTGTTTCAAGACTACTCTACACAATCTTTGTTCTCACAGCTCCCTCAAAGGGGTGTGCATGCAGTAGCCAACAAATCTAAGTGCTTGAATATATCAGACTAAAAGGCAAGTTCTATAGAAAGGCTGTTTTCAAAGTAAAGACAGATAGAAAATATTTCACATGTGTATTAACATTATAATTCAAAGAAATTACCAATATGTTTTCTGGAAGCATATGCAGCCTAGTATTACCATACTCCAGCAGCCCATGATGTTGAGAAAGGAAGCTGAATGGGAACATTAAAGCAAAAGTGACATCTATGCTTATTTTAATCATGCTCAGCAGAAGAAATTGTAACCAAAAAGTACAAATAAAAGGAAAGGCAAATTGACTTCTCTCACGTAACAATGATTCTTTGGTCCCTTGAAGTAATAAATGGTATGAAGCAAAATGGCACAGCAACATTTTTTACTCTCATGCACTAACTACTAAAATAAATGATACACAATTAAAACCTGATAAAACTGAGCCAGCTTTGTATTTACATTGATCCTTATGCTGAAAACAATGTAGTCAGACTTGGTTCATCACAGCAACCGTTTCTCAGTTTAGCCTCTTTCCCAGCAGGAGAGTCCAGCAGTTTGATGAGTATGATTAGAGATGCACAAACAGTTCCGTTTAGATCAGTGGGACATCTCAAGTTGATGGAGAACTACACACATACAGCAATGTTTGCAGAAAAAGACCTTGCATCTGAAACACTGCTATGCTTAGTAAGCACTGGAGAAGAATGTGTGGGGAGGGACTGTCATGCATTTTTCTGACCAGGAGTGCAGAGTTTTATTGTTCCCTTTCCTCTGTATTATATGATGTGATCTGAAAGCCAGAAGAAACCACCATGGTCCACACCAAGCATGGAACACCACCTGTTCTTAATGATACATCATTAAAACTGAAGAACCTGAGCTAGAATTTTCATTTTCACTAACATTTCCTATTGAAAATATTTGTTCAGCTTTTCTTTATCCCAGCCACTGATTTCAATGACAAAACCACACATTTTATAAAATATTATATCTTCTATTGAAGACTGCAGTGGTAGAAAACTTCCCTCATGCCCAGTAATGCTGTCCCAAAGCTGTATTATCCTCATTGCTGTAAAGAGGTCCTTTTATCAGCTTCAGAATGCACAACTTTGAACCCCTGCATATCGTGGCTGACACTAGAGTAACACATGCTCACAGGGCTTCTGCTAACTCTTACTCACAGCTCAACAGTGGGAGTCTCCAGGGTATTCCAGCAGATTCTTTACATGGCAAAGAGTCACAGCACAGCATGTTCCCCTGTGATCATCTGAAAAAAGGAGGAGTAGATATCACTAACTTTTTGCCAGTAGCATCCTCCTCTCCTGGTGCTTGAAAAGCTCAGAAAGGCAGAAGCTGCTGCAGCTGCAGTGGTTCCAGTGCTCTGAGGTAGGGCCAATGTTTTCCTTTCAGTTTGCAAACCAACAGCATTGTTGATCGAATGAATAAGTGTTACCCCATAGCACTTACTTCATAAATATTCAGTAGCTGTTAATTACAAGAAAAAAATGGAGCTGCTGGCTCGAGGTGAGTGCTGAAACACCACTAAAGCAGTGCTTTTTTCTCATGAAGGCAATAAAGAGGAGTAAGTGTCTCTCTCTGGCAGAGGGCATGAAAAAAGCAAAGAGGTTTTCAGAGTTGTTCAAGGCAGGTTCTATTTTTCATAAAATGTTTAATTTAACAGTGACCTAGTTTTACAACAGCTTTCAGTGTCTTGGCTTTTCTTATCTCCTGTGTCTTAGCCTACATCATTAGAAGAGCAGACCAATAGGCTTTACAGATTTTGTTAAAGCAAACTAAATAAGGCCTTGCTGGGTGGATTAATTCTTCTCTCCTGTTTTGTTTCAGGCAGTCGTTATGTTACGGTTTCTTTGTACTTTTAAAGAGGTTTTAGCACATCTTTTACAGATTTTTTTTTAATTTCAGCTCAAAGCCCTTAGCTTATTTCATGTTACATTTCTGAGTATCAGACTGCAGAGACACTCTTGAATTCCTCAGCCTTTTTACAAAAAAGATCCTTTGTTTTGTAAACATTAAATTAACTGTATGAAATTGGTGGCTAGCTTGACTAGCAAATTTGGACATTTACAGGCAGTACAGACTCATGCCAGCTTTCAGCAGGAGCAAGTCATGGCGTGCCATTAATTTTATTTACCTTACTTCACCTACCAGAAGAAAAAAGTTATTGTGCATCCTGTTATTGTGACCAATAAACAGCAGGTCAAGTGACGCTTGCTTGCTTGCTCCCTTTTTCACTGTGTTCTACATTCAATGCTCTCAGATACTGTTTCATAGTACCCCTCTGTGATTCCTAGGCTGTCTTTATGGAAGTGTGCTTTAAAAACTATTGTGTGTGCTGTGTTCCATACGGATTCAGCAGAAAAAGGGAGCAATTAGAAAAATGATACTTCAGCCATGCAGCACCAAAACACACTAAGTCTGCTGAAAGACATCTCTTCCTTCCACCTCCATCTCAGAGATTGCAGGAAATTTTATCCTTTGAGGAGCCTTGCTGTAGTTGAGTCCCTCCTGCATACCCTTTAAGGAAGGGAACACAGTGTAGGAGATGATGCCACATCTGCCAGGTTTATACAAGTGTGAGTGCTTTCTCTACAGGGAGAATTTCCCTGTGGGGATCCCAGCCCACAGAGGTTTCCATTTATCCATGTTAATGTGTTTCACAGAAATTGAATATGTCAGACTGAATAATGCAAGTAATGTATACTGGCAGTTTCAGAGCCATGACCTAAACAGTATCAAGCACAATGTATACTTCTACACCTACAAGGATCATGCAAGCTAAAAGAACAAAGACAACTTAATAGGAACCATTCAGAGGCAATGTGTACTGGCCTTGTTGAGCTTCACTTAATTCCTCCCTTTGTGCAAAGGGATTTCAGTTGCCTTTGCAAATGTGCAGTTTGTGCCAGCTCTAATGCTTTTTAAATTTTGAGTGACTTTAAACAAATTTCTTGGTGATTTGTTATCACTGGGGGGAAAAGCCATGGTGGTGAATTTTAAGCATGGAAGAACTTGAATCCCACATAGGAAAATCACATTACCAAAAGTATAGAGAATTTTTTAAAATAAAGCTAAAGACATCAGAAAAGCATTAGTAGCAGCTCTTCTGTTCATTTTTATCAATAAATAACAATGTAGGAAAGTAAAATTCACAGTAAATCCACCTAGGAAAGTCTGGAAGACCCTGTTTGCTGAAAGTATTGAAAAGACATTTGTCTAAGAAGCTTTGCTTCACATTGTTTTACCTGGAAGCCCAAAATGGACAAAAAGCAATACAACTAATCCAAAGAGGAGAGGCTCCATTCCCTCAATATCCAGATTCTTGCTCAAACATAGCAGAGACATGCGTTTCTCTTCTGCCTTGGCAATCTCATATCTGAGCAAGTCAGAGCACTGGTGAGTGCAGAAATTAGCATGGTCTCATACTTTTCTGTGTTAGAGAGGACTGTGGAGGGGATTTTAGATTCTTCTATAACATCTCTAAATTGCTAAGATCTCTCCACATCTTTTAGCTCGTCAGGAGACCAGTTTTTTGTATCTATCAATGTTTATTCTTTTCTGTCCTTTAGTCAAGAACAGCCTTCTGCCTGCACTCCATCTGAACTTGTAAAGTTTTCCTGAACATGGCAGAGCCTCAACTTCTGCCATGTCAGGTAGCCAAACATTATGAAAACTCATGGCACTAAGTGGCAGAAATGTGTGAATTCCCATAGAATTCAGGTTTTCTCCAGCTGGTCTTTACTCGCTGGTCTGGAAAAGCTGCAGAAGTAGTACTTAGAGTGCATCATAACATTCTTGACTTTTTTCTTCTGTGATATTGCAGAAATTTCCTTTGGACTCCTTTCCTTTTTTCTGTTTGATATACTTTTTATGACTGATTAATTACATAAGAAGTGATGGGAACTGCTGCGCAGTGGGAATGAGGAACCTGAAGTGTGGAGGAAGGCATGAAATATGTTTAAAAAAACCCTTAAATCCAGAAAGATGCAGTATGTGCCTATAGGAAAGGCACATACTGATCATATTGTTTGTATGTGATATCTCTCACCAGCATTTATCTGTGTCTTCTTAAACTATGCATTTTTCACAGCAGAAACTATATTATCTCATGGTTTTGAAAAAGCGTTTCCCATATGGAAGAAACTGCAAACATCACCATGAACCATGTTTCTTTTCTGTACTTGGATGATTTATAGTACCCACCAACACAGTTCAAGTATTGAAACATATGTCTTGGTGTTTCTGTATCTATCTATCTATGTTTATATGTTCACTTTATGTACACAGACATTTTTATATATAAAATTTTTTCTCTAATAGTTACAAAAAATGTGCAGGGTATTGATGATTTATCTAAATCAGATGGTACCACTTCTCCCTCTTTGGCTAATTTATGTAACTAAACATCACACTGCATGTTCTGGTTTTGGCAGGAAAGTTCAACATTTGACATGCTTTTGGCAAATATTCACTTACTTAATTTTGTTTATTTTTATTTGTTTTCCTATTAACGTCAGTTAAACCTGACCAGTCAAATATTTCTACATTTTGCATGAGAAAAGTCCTTAAACTCATCTTCAAATTCAAGTGACAATTAACATTTCTTTATTATATTTATAATAATTTTCAATTATTGTCCTAGCTTGTCTACTGCTGAGAAGGTACACACAGGGAAGAGATCTGACTGAGTTGGGGTCAGCTGTACAGCATTCATTAAAATGAATGGGTGGAAGAAGGGCTCAAAAAACAGATAACAGCCTAGGAAACCTGGTTTTTCTAGGCTCACAGTAGGGATAGTGGGAAAAGTCTCAGAGATTCAAAGCTGGAGCATAACCTCAGATGCTCATATCTGTGACAAGAAGAATCTTTCTCTCTGCTGGGCAGAAGAAGAACATACTCTCCAGTTTGTCTCACTGGAGAGCTGTCATCCTTTCCTAGGTTTGTGAATCTCCCTTCTCTACAAAGCCAGGAACCCAGATGCCAGTTTTGCAGATCTCAGCAGTGTGAAATACGAGATGGATCCCAGGGCTCAATTCCGGTCTCATCTTCCCCCTCTCCAGCCAGAACAACTTCATCAGCAGCTCTCTGCTTGAAATGCAGTCTTTAATTCAATGCTCAGCCTGTTAAACTATGACAGTAAAGAGATTAATACAGCCCAGTTAAATTCAAACACATTTCAAACTGGTTTGCTCTGTTAAACTAGAATGTGAGAACAAAACACTTGCACAATGCATAATTCAAAATCATGCATAGGACTTATTTTAAAAAACCATGAGTTTAATTATTTTTTTCCTTAATTATCCAAGAAACTGCTTTAAATCTGCATTGCTGTTAACAACTCCACAAAGCTTTAAAAGATGTAATACACATCATGTCAGGATCTCAAAGTGCCTTACTAATGATAATGAAACATGAAGCTTCAAATCTTCTTTCAAGTAAGTACCTGTGGCAGGCATGGTTGAGAATCTTCCATCTGCAACCACTTGGGCCACAATGTTTCACTATATGAATCAGCAAAAGTCTGGATTTTTTTTAATTTTATTTTTAATGTTACAGCAAAATCAGCTTAACCAGTTGCAAGGAGATCTGATTAAAAAAGGCTTTTGCCCATGTTAAATATATTTTTATAACGGAATATGCCCATGTTTTAAGACTATTGTTAAAAATGTACCAGGGAGATGGGCCTTGGTGACAAGGATATGCTATCTTATGAAAATCTGCCCAAATTTTGACAAGTTACAAATTCTAAAATTTTCAACTTGTTCCTGGTTACATTCTTAGAGACTGAAGGCTAAATTCCTCAGAAGCTGATTGCAGTGATGCACATTCAGAATAGTATAGTTAATTTTAACTAAATGTGTAAATTATTCAGTAGAAGGTGGGGGTCTGCTTCTTGTAAATTTGTAGCTTAGGAGGGGACTAAAAATCACTGAGTCTGGCTCACTGCTCAGGGTAGGCTCAACTATACCTAAATTTACAAGTTCTTACAGACATTCAGGGCTGGAGATGCCATATTTATTCTACTATTTAGTGAAATATTATCTGTACAAGGTTTCATCCTGATATTGAAGGTGAATCTTGTGTTAAAACAGGAGCCCTTTATTTCTTATCCTCCATTTTAAATGCAGAAAGCAGATTACTACTGTTCTCTTAGGAGCAGAATTTCACATTTTAAAGTCTTTTACCCATTTTTTCAGCAGAGCAGTCTGCACCTGCAAAGACAGCCCAGGGCAGCATTCTCCTGTTTTGCACTAGCTCAGCATTATTTCATTCTGTTCAATTTGTGTTCTAGGAAGCCTGCTAAATATTTTCCCACAGAATTTCTTTGAGAAGAGTTCCTTGCTGTCCTGTGTTTCTGCAGTTTCTTGCTCCTGTCTAAATGTAGCTCTTATTCATCCTGAATTCTACCCACACTTTTCAGATCATACCTGCAATTTATCAAGATCACTGTATTTTAATCATCTCCTCAACAATACTTGTAGTCTCTTGCTGCTTGAAATTATCTGCAAATTTAATAATGATTCTTTTTGTGTCATCATCCAACCCATTAATGAGTACTACGAGACCTATAGCAATCCTCTCTGGAGCTTCATGGAACTCATTCTTATGTTTTGACAATGAAGTATCTGTAACTGCTGTTTGAGCATGGTCTGCTAATGCAACTCAGCACATATTTTCAGTACAAATATTTACAAGTTCACAATTTACCTTCTGCAAAATTGTTGTTTAAAACTCAGTCTTTCTTCTTTTTTTATTTTTATATTTTTCCCAGGAAATTCTTTTATTAAAATATTAACAGAACTCCAGCTTTGAAGGAGATTGAGCAGAGGTAAAGAGATTTCATGTTTCATTCAAATACATAGTCGTGGGAAATATCCTGAGGTGCACTTTTATTAGTATTCACAGAACACTAATAACTCTGTATCTAACAATAATAATAACAACTCAGTATCTAACAGTATCAGCATACTAATAACCCAGTATCTAACTCTGATACTGCCTGTCTCTGTCTCTTATTGACCTCCCTCCCAAAAGCCTTTTTCATATTTTCCCACAGCCATCAGCAGCTGATGGCAATATCATATGGGAAAGTGTAAGTATTGAAAGATGGAGAAAGAAAGTTCTTGCTACTCCATTTAGCCATTGAGCCATCTTGCTTTGACTTAAATATTTGTATTTGCAGAGACTTAGAGATGTTATGCTAAGTTTTGCTCCTTTAAATCACATGTCCAAACGAATAATACCCTTCATGACAGGTAGAACATATTTAGAAAAAGCTCACAGATCAGTTCATATGGTTGTGAGCTAGAATTTACCAACATAAGCTAAAAAACCAGCTCTATTCCCCCTGTTATAATCAGCTGATCCTCCTCACCCTTTCAGAACATAAAATATCTTTCCTCCTAGATGCTCAACTATTCAGTTTTTTGAATGATCAGGAAAACCCAGAAGTATTTCTATTGTCTCTACCTCTTGAGCAGGCTAAGTCTTTATTGCTTTTGCATGTCTGATACGTTGAGTTTCCAAACTGCATAGTACAAGTACAGTACCATTAATCAAAAGTCTAGCAACAACATTTGGAGATACAGCCTAGCTGGGAAGTCACTTGTCACCTTGAAATGACAGCCAAGCTTCTGTTCTTTAATAGGTCTCATGCTTTTATTTTGCTGTGTAATCCTGAAAACTCTCAGTGAAGATGAAATTTTACCATCCTGTCCACAGCTACAAGCAGCTGTGTGTTTACCCAGTACTACAGCCATGGATGTAGCTTCCAACAATCAGTCCAACTCACCAGTCCACCAAGGTGAGGAGCACAAGTTCAGTGTACACCTTATCTAACACAGGCATCTGCTACCAAAATGTCCTTTTCACCCAAGGCCTGGCCACACACATTCCCTGCACTTCCATCAGATGACCTAGTGGCCACATAGCTACAGGACAGGTCCATTTGGCTGGCAGATCCAAAGGTAACAAATGAAGATGACTGCAGCTGGAACAGGGGACCAAGACTGCATTTTAAACAGGCTACTAGGTTTCAACTCATTTAGATGCAACTCAAAAATCTATATATGCCTTCAATCTACATATTTATCTCCTTCCTACCCCCTCTAGCTTCCATGCATAAACCCATGCCCATGTGTTTTAAGTCATATTTTAAAAATTATTTTCAGCAGCTCTCATTTTTAATCTACAGTTAAAAAACTATGCTCCATGACAAAAGCCAGACTTGGTTCTACGCTGTCTTCTCTGGCAATGCCTCTTTTGAAAACAGAGGTACTTGTTTGGTCTTTGCTAGACCAAACAAGTCTTTTTGTACATTAATCTTCCAGTCAATTTCACAGGAATTCACATTATCAGAAATTAATTTCAAACAAAGGTAAAAATACTCTGCTCGTTCTCCAGCTCAGCCTTGAAGAACTGTGTTATATGATGGTGATGGTGCACAGACTCAGCTATAGGACTTCTCTCATACATGAAGAGACTGATTCACCTCATGATCTCAGATAGGCATAAAGTTAGGTCCTCCTGTAACACAATTTCCCATACTTCCTCTGTAGTCACCTGGGGAAAAGTAACTCACCTATTTTAGATCCAGATTTTATGCCCTCTGGGGTGGACACCATCTTTTCCTTCTTTTGGTGAGAGTCTGGACAACCAGGTCAGACCAGCTGTTAAAGGGTGGGAGCTGGGAGAGAAGAAATTCAGATGATTGAACAAGAAACTCAGACACTTGTGCCTGCAAAGCATTCTGAACTCTCAATGAAATTTTGCACAAACCATTACCCTTCAGCATTGTTTCCTAAACCTAAGAAGATACCAAGCATTAAAACACTGGGTTGAACCATGCATACCTAGTTCTTGGAGGACTAAATCTTGTTTTTTGACCTTTAATTATTATCCTGTTACATATTTTTAAAATAAAATTGCAAAAAATATGAAGGAAAATACAAAAATATCCCAATATTGTAACATGCATAGATGCCAAATAGGAGATCTCAAGAAATCCAAGGTTTCTAGCTTTGCAGTCACCATTAAAATAGGGTTATGAGACCAGCAGTTTAATGCATGATATACATCAACTATGTAGTACTATACTAGGAAAAATTAGGACCAGCTTCAGAGGTACTTTTTGCATACAACATTGGCTGCAGGCTTAGTCTGCCAGTAATATCAAATTATTTTTCTCTGTGACTGACCCTGAAGAGGACAGTTTTCAGTGTCTGTACACTGCATTGCTAGTTAAAATCACTGTACTGTAGAAGGAGCTTCCAAAAATAAAAAATTGATAACCACAAAAAAACCAAAAAAAAAAAAAAAAAAAAAAAAACAAAACCACAAAACATGGGAGATGAAAACACAATTGAGAGAGACTAATAAAATTTCAGTTTCCATCTTCCTGACTCATTCATTTGCTGCCTTAGGCCATCCTTTCATGGTTAAAATGTAATTCACTCTAGGGAGATATCTACCTAGTGTTCACCTGATTATCTTAAAGTTGTTTTTTCATCACTGTAGTGTCTCAACCCTGTATAAGACCAACATTTAAAAATATCCTATGCAGATCTTGAAGTCTTAGCTACTGCAGTTTAAGAAGAAAATTTTGGCAATATTTTAGCAGCCTGCTTTATCAGTGAGTTTCAAATAGTTGGAAATTAACTGGTTTTAATATAGCATCTAGATGCATCTTCACACTGAAAGCTTTTTTGTCCAAGGCAGATTAAGGTTTTAAACAGCCTTAGACAGAGAAAAATACCATGGGGGGCATATAGAGGCCATGGGAATATTCTGTAGTCTTAAACCACCCATTCTCTATCCCACAAATTTATGCAGAGAACACTTCTACAGCTAATGCTGAAAAACATCCAGAGCCAGTGAAAAAGAATGGAGAGTAAAATATTCTTTTGAGAAGTGGTACGACATCTGGTTGCTGCCATACATGTAACTACCACTCCTTCAGGAAAACTCCCTGCAGTATCACAGGCTTTACTCAGTCTCTTCTTCCTTCAGTGCTTCTGCCTTAGTTTTAACAGGTACTACAGATTCTGGAAATATATATGTATGTATGCTATCAGTATCTTCTGCTTTGCACAATTTTATTCTTAAGAAGAAAATTGCAATGTCTCTTTTGTAAAAAATTAGCATTTTTACTTAAACCTGTACTTTCACAGATCTGGGACGTTGCATGTAGGCTGCTGTGTATTGCAATTAAAACTCTCCAGAAATAAAGACCACAATTAATTTTGTGTTCCATCTGGATTCCTATTTCTCATTCTATCTTTCCTTGGGAAGCAAATTCAATGCTGTTCACCAAAATTTTTTCCTGTCTTTTATTTTTCAAAAGCAGGTAGTTCTGTCTTCATTAACTAAGTCTCTTAACTGAAGCTACATCTGAATGACAACATTCATTCATTCATTCATTCATTCATTCATTCATTCATTCATTCATTCATTCATTCATTCATTCATTCTCTATTGCCATGATACACCTCCTCTCTCAGATGTTACCCTGTTCATGTGCCCTCCCACCCCCACTCCCCATCACAAAGGGTTGGCTCTGACCCTCCATATCTGTATAAAAACATGGTCTCCCATTTCTGACAGTCCTTTACATCATGTCAGGTCTTTGGACAGACCTTCAGACAGGAGGGTGGCACAGCACCTCCCTTTGCTTTCTGTTCATCAGACACCTTAATAAATGTGGGAAAGTTGAGATAAAAAGTGATCCCCTGAACACTTCTGTTGTTTGCTGTGTGAAGTGCTCAGTTTTTTAACTGACTGTCATATTCTCATATTTGCCACAGCCATAGCACCCATGTCCTGTAAGTTATTTCTTTCATAAACTTAGCATGGAATGATGCATTTCTCTTAAAAGAAATGGGAAGATATGCATCATGCTTGCAGGAAAACTGCTAATTCTGCTGCTGACGGGGCAAGAAAATAGCATGTGTCTCAATTCTGGCTCTAGAAAAGCTTACACATTGATTTTCTTTACAGTTCAGAAATTGTAACAACATTCCTAAACACAGATTTGGGGCTAGGTTTGCAAAATTCATATTCTGAATTCAGAATACACAGTTCATGTATGAACTATGGTTCATAAATACAGAGTAAATAAATACAGTATGCAGTAAATACATCTTACAGAAATACAGTTCATAAACAAAAATGCAGTAAATACATCTTACAGAATATACAGTTCTTAAACAAAAAATTCATAGTTCCTATTCCCCCCACCCCCCAAACTACTGTATTCTGTCTGCAATGCTCACTTATAAAGAAAAATTGTGAAGAGGCCATGGCAAGGAGCCTGGAAGTCAAGATTCATATTACCACCTAGACAGTGAATGCCCTCCATATTTGGGAGAGTCCATTCCCTCAGGGAGTTGCTGTTGCTCCCTCTGGGAGCTTCCCTCAGGACAAAGTTGCCAATGAATATAGTGCTAGAACAAATGCTGTGTACGAGAGTGTTTGTGCATCACTTTGTCAGGAATTGTGGGCAGAGAGTGCTGCAGCAGAAATTATGCTCTGGCGGGCTTTGGCTTCTCTGATGCTGTAAATAAGGCTCTCTGAAATGTCCATGATCCTGCCCTGGGGCAGTTTGGGAAATTTGTCACTCCTTAGTGCTGTGCACAACAGATGAATGGTCCTGTACAGCACATGGAGCAGACAATCCTGGACAAGATCTGCGTGGCCTGGGGATCCACACATAGGAATGTCTTGCAGCAGCAACAGCAATGAGCTTTTATTCTATTCTATGTCCTGCTCTTAGGGCTCTGCTGGTGCCTCAAGAAATGGAGTTGTCAGGATGTCAGCAGCACTTAGAAGAAGTGCACCAACAGTGACATTGTAATCTGGGATTGGGGAATTCAGAGGACCTGAGAAAGTGACCAGATCCAGGAAAAGCCAAGTACTTAAAGCTGAGTCACATCAGACCCCACCCCATCTTAGACCCAGTGTCACCAGGAAAACACCTCAGAAGTTAGCAGTTGGAGATTCTTTAATGAGAGATGCCACAGCACCTGTTTGACATGGAGGAAATATCTCCAAGTTAGTTTGCTGTGCAGCAGGAGCTCATAAACATGATAGCATTGATAGGATATGAAACTGGCTAAAACCTCAACTTTATCATTCATTCCTACTCTGCAATGCAGGATCTAAAGATACAGTGGTAAGGCAACATAGAAACATGAGAAACACCATGTGGGCAATGAAGACATGATAAGTAAAAGACATATTGTCCCAGAACATCCAAGTCAAAAGTGGTCAGGAAGCAGAAAATGAACTCAACAGAAAATGTCTGCTAAATTAGGTAGTACTCAAGTTTTAGACCGCTATGGATACAGACACACTGTGCAGACACTACTGGAATTTAATAGCATTCATCTGACCTGATAGTACAAAACAAAAGAGGGGAAGATGTGGGACTCAGCAAGGAATGGAAAATCTGTGGGCAGCAAGACTCGTCCTCTTAATGATCTCCCTGGTGCAGCAGCCACTGAAGACCACGGTGGCTACCAAGACGATTTTCACCCTGTGCTCCCCTTGCACTCTCAGGCCTTGCCGGCCACTTCACATGGGCTCTGAAACTCCCTGGCAGCTCTGGCTGGTCAGGGACCAAGCAAGAGGCACTGCTGCTGTGCCTCCTTGTGTCCCTGGGAGACAGAGGACATCCTGCTCATCCCAGACCCTCTCTGGGGTTTGGCACAGCAGAAATGAACTTGTCGGACATGCAGAACACTGTGTTCTGTCGGCAGCGGGAGTTGCCCACTGGAAATCATCCCCCACACCTGCCCATCACCCCTGGGAACTACCTCCATGGAGTCAAGGTCCTCTCACAGCAGCACAGCAGGAATGTCACCACCAGCATATTCAGCACTATGCTGGAAGACCCATGTCACCACCAGGATATTCAGCACTACACACCCAGGGGTGCCACTTAGGTCCCAAGAGCACCCCACCAAGTACACAGGTCAGCACCAAGGGGACCGGTTTCATCTCACAGCAGGAGATTTTCAGGAACAAAGCATTCCTGGGTCATGTCACCCAATTTCAGATTGAAAAGGGTTGGGGGGAGGGCTTCTGCCTCTTTTGTCAAGGCAACCCCTGGGGGGGGTCCCCTCACCACCCCGGCAACTGCTCTTCCCACGTATCAGGCCTTTGGTTGCCCTGGGCCATTAGGAGTCCTAGAGCTGAGGTCGAGATGGAGGGCGGGGCTGGCCTGGCTGGGATGCCCTGTGGCACCTGTGACATCACAGCACCGGTGTCACAATGGGGGCAGCTATCAACCCAAGCGGCAGGGAGTGCAGCCCCAGTACAGCCTCGGCGAGCAGCGAGCGTGCATGCACGCAGGAGGCTGTGCTGAACGCGGAATAAGGCCCGCGGCAGAAACGCAAGTACCCTGGGCAGCCGCTTCTCACCGTGCATCCAGAGGCCGGTCCCTCGTGGGAGTGTCTTTGGCAGGGCACGGTGCCGCAGCAGGGGCAGCACCACAGGCCTCGCAGCCTGCCAGCTGCCTGGGGCCGCTTTCCTGCCATCAGATCCTTGGGGCTCCTGTCCCCACTTCCGCTATCAGTACCTCCCTCCCATCCCCACTCAACCCCTGCTCACCTCCTAAGGCCATGCTGGCCATTAAGCTCCTTTTCTTGCTTGCGCAAGGCCTCCTCCAGTACCCGCAGCAGGCCGGGGATGGGCTGGATGAGGCTGCGCTGGAGCGCATGCAGCAGCGTGCTGAGTATCTGAAGCAGCAGATGACTCAGCTCATTCTGGAGCTAGAGGAGATGAAGCTGGAGCAGAGCTGTGGGGCCTCAGGAGCTCCGCTCATGTGGCAGTTCTCAGCTCTGACTGGAATCCTCCTCCTTCTCTTGGCACTGCGCTTTGGACTCAAGAAAATTAGATGTGATCCAGACAACAGTGGCCACAAGGAGAGGCCCAGCAGCAACTTGGTGGAGGAAGAAGAAAAAGAAGGACACAACATAGCGGCAAAGGAAGACATAGAAAGCAACGATGCAAATGTGGAAGAGGAGAATAAGAATGGAAAGGAAGAAGGCCGCAACGTTGATGCAAAGGCAAAAAACAGTCTTGGACGTGAAGCAAAAGAAGGCTATGATGATATAAAGGAAGAAGTAAACAACGACGAGGAAGTGGAGGAACTCAATGCTGCCGGAAACGGAGAGGACAAAGGCGATGCAAATGAAGACGACGACCACCACAGCATCAAGAGGAACCTTGGAAGCCTTTCAGAGGTGCACATAGAGTTGCCTGTTCTGGATCTGGACAAAGGCTGCTCCGTAATTAAGGACCTGATGGACAAACTCATAGGCATCTTTGGACAAGGCTTGTCCAACAGCTTCTACCCGGTGCCACAACAAGCCATCGGAGTGGGCATCACCTTTGAAGGCTGGAGTTCCCGTGCACAAGATGTTGTGTACCGCATGCTTGTACCCCTGAGTCCCCCTCCAGGACATGCCTTCCACCTGGAGCTGGACACTGCAGGGATGGTCCAGAGGAAGTTCTGTGTCCGTGTGGAGCTGCTGTGCACCTGCACGAGGGAGAGGCTGGGAGAGGACATGCTATGTTTCCTCCACCACCCTGAGGAGGAGCTGAGAAGGAAACAGGACCCCAGCCTCCTGCACACCCTCTGCAATGGCTCCTATCTAGATGTGAAGAAAACTGTCCACTGGTTCTATCGATTCATGAGAATAGCCTGGACGCTTTTGCCTCAGTCTTCCCACTGGCGTTTAGTGTTTCAGCCCTGCAGCCGCTCCTGTAAATTTCTCCTGAGGCAAGACAAGGAAATCTTTGCAGCTGAGGTGATCTTTGGAGTGCGGCAAGGAGACTCAGATATCTTTGTGAGCAGCCAGCCTGCAGAAGTAGGCATCCCAAGCACAACGTGGCTTGAGACTCACGCCGTGGCAGAGGCAAAATTCTTCCAGCATATTTCCAGACAGGCCCTCCAGCTGGCACTGCAAGTTCCTGCAGTTCCTCCAGTAGCATCCTGATGGGTGGAGGTTTTTCCAGCTATGCCCTGAAGACCGTGGTGATGCACCTGCTGAACACTCTACCCCCTGACTTGGTGGCACAGGAAGGATTTCCGGCAGCAACTGATGGATATCTTGAAGTACCTCCGCTGCTCACTGGACACAAAACAACTTAACCACTCCGCGACGGGCAACAAGAGGCTTCCTGAGGAGATCAGTTTGCCCTCCGACTTCCGGGTGGCTCAACCGCCCAACCTCTTCCAGCACCTGGCCAGCAGTCCGGATGCCCACACCAAGGCTCTGCAGGAGTACGTTCACCTGCTGCAGCGGCCCAAACAACTGCTGCTCCACGGCCGTTGAAAGAGATCCTGGTGCACAGAGCTGTGCTTCTGAGGCCTCTTGACAGACCCTGTATATATGAACCTCCTGTAGTTAGTGCATTTACAGTATATATTAGTACCCTGGAATTAGTGCATTTGCTATACTTACTAATACCCTCTAGTTATTGAATCTACTTTATATATTGGGACCCTCTAGGTAGTGCTTTTACTCTATTTATTAATGCCCTCTAGTTAGTGCATTCAGCAGTCCAGAACCCTCTTTATAATTGTTTCAATAAACTGGAATATTCCAGTATTCGGATGGTGCAAGCTCTCCTTTAACTCGACCAGACCTAGAGCATTTGTAAACTCCACTAGTTGTGAATCTGTGACTGGCTGGGAGTAGGCACTGTTATTAGCAAGACTTTTTTAACAAACACACACAGTTCGCCCTTCCTACTGCTTACAGCCTGTTATTGCACAGGCTCTCCATGTCTCCCTTGCATACAAGCGCAAATTTACTTTGCATAGCTGCCTTTTTCTGCCTCAAGCTGGATAGATGGATACCATATCCAGGTCCTATGACAATTGTGGTAACTCAGTCTGTGAAGTTTTTGAAGCTCTGGGTACAAATAATACAGCATGGGTAAGACCAGAACATAGAGAGATAAAGCGAAAGCGTTTCTCCTTCCAGAGCATAAACTAAATCCTTAACAGCATATTCTCCTTTTAATGATAGAAGCAAGGTAATATATTTTATATTCATCTCGAGATGGCAAAGTGCTAGAGATGAAGATCCTCCCTTGTAGAGCATCAGTCATCCTTTGTAGAAAGGTGAGGAGGACCATAGGTAGCATCTGCCAAACTGATCCTCATCTCATGTCAGCAGAGAGTTGCTCACTAAAGCACTCTCAAAAAGCTAGAAATAGATAATTAGCAAAACCCCAAACCTCCTATATGTTGTCACAATTAAGTGGAATTTGTATCTGAAGCCTCTCAAACTCAGGGCTTCCTCTGAATAGCAAAAGAAGGGAAATTTTTTAAGCAGTCTTCAAATCACGCAACACACTGTTTAATCATTTTCAGGGTTTTCAAAGAGGATGTATCATGATACAATCTTGCTGGTCACAACATCAGTTGTGATCATGCAGTTACTTAAATGCCTCAAGGAAAGCAACTGGAGCTTTGTTAGTGATTGCTGGGATTGAACTCCACAAACCCCCTGAAGACAGGTTACTTATGGTAGAGATAAAAGTATCCCCTTCTCTCTTATTTTCTCATTTGCTGTCCTCCCTGTTGTTTCAGCAACCTCTCCTATTACTGCACTCAGGAAGCTTCCACAGGACTCACAGGAAATTCCTCTCTATTATTTGGCATCTTGCAGACCATATACACTGTAGCTCATCTTCTCAGTGAAATACACAGACTTCACCTCCTCTATCTATTTTCATAGGGAAATCTTGCCATTCTCCAAATTGTTCTTATTACTTGTTTTGAAGGCATTCTATGTTTCATGGATATATTTTGATGGGTAGCCAGATCTGAGGGCTGCATGCTGGGAGAAGACGAGGTATTTTTCCAGTGGCAGCTGTATTCTTCGCCCTCCCAGGGGCAGTGGCTGTGTTTTCTGCTAGTTAATATTTTAAAAAAATCTTTCAGAATGTGATTTTCTTTCTGGTTCCCAATCCCTGGCTTCCCAGCCCAAGAGGGAGTTTTCTCTATCAGATATAGGAGAAGCCTGGGGCCACAAGAAAAAGGGACTTCAAAGCCAGGAGAAGCAGAACCACATCCCCTCCTTGCTGTGCTGCAGCTCCTCCAGAGATGCCACAGCCCTGGGACAGTGGCCAAAATTGCACTTACTTTGCAGAGACTGGCAAACTCCACACATTGCCTGACCTAATGGAGAACATCAGCAGCTCCACCTGCTAAAAAGCAACATGCAAGTTTTTGGCTGTTGGTATGAGCCCTCCACTTCTGGAACCAAATCTCTGTAGCCTGAATACTGTAAATCAGCATGAGACTCCTTGTGTCTAAAGAGAAGGAGGTTAAATCATTGCTAATGGCAGAAACACACTTTCATCCTCCCCACTAACCATTTTGAGGACAAATAAATGCAACTACTCTCAGAAAAGCTGCCATTAACTATTTCTGAAACTATTTCCCTTCTTGCTGTTATCAACAGGAAAATAAGTTTTCTCTCCTTGATATGGTAAGTTGAGCATTCTAATTTGTAATGTCACAGAGAGGTATATCTTAGAATAAAACTTCAGTGTCTCATACTGTGCTAGATTTATGAAGAAATAAATTTTCAAATGAACTTTTTTTGTGCTTTTCTTTCATAATGGGTGGGATTATTTCTTTAGTACTTCAAGTAGCTGAGGAGAAGAAAACCCTATTCCTCTTATCCCCTCAGGGCCCCTGAATCCCATCCAAAAAGGGTAAATATAAAACCATTAGAAAAAAAATTCATTTTCTAACATGCTTTGTTACTTCTTGGGACAGATCAGTTATCTTTTCCTTGAATTTATTTGGGGATTGATTAAACATAGCATGTATCAGAGATTATGTCTGTCTTTCTTACCACTCTTCTAGAGAAGATAAAACTAGAAACACATGTATTCTGTTCTAGAAAACACATGTATTCTGTTCTGATCAGTCTTGGAAAACATATCAAAAAATAGGTTCTCAGGGAGAGCAGTAGAACCAAAAAGTTCAGAGAATCATTTTCTAACGTTCCAGTTCTTACCAGAGCTTGCAAAATCTGTCTCACCATACATCCATCCAGAAGGCAGGCTGAGAGTCTGCCATCAGCCTTACTCTTGCTCTGATTCAATGCTGCTTTGATATTTTGCAAAACATTTAACTGAAAGAAACTAAAATTGCTTTTCTGCTTAATGAAGAAGATATGTCAACAGTACATTGTCACAGTAAACTATGGATGAGAAATGGCTGTATTCTTATCTCACAGACATCATTCATCCAGAATATATCTCCATCTTCTTGAAGTGCACGAATGCACTCTAAAACAGAGCAAGAAATAAAAACATAGGCCAACCAGGAATATTATAAGATGTTCTAATAAAAAAAGGAGCATCTTAATCTAGCTCTGGTCCAAGGAGAGAACAGACTTATTGGCCCAAATGAAATGCAGCAGCAAAGCAGCAGGTGAGATTCCACTGTGGCATTCAGCTGAAGAAGCATGGGCTGGAAAATACAAGCTGATGACTGTCCTGATACATACCACATTGCCCAAATGAAAGGCTCATTAACCCCAGCAAGAAATAACAGAAATTGGTTAATTTACTCAAAATGCATGCACCAGAGAAGTGGCTTGAGGAGTGTGTGTGTTTGTTTGATTTCCATTCAAGAAAGGATGACACAAGTACAGGCAATTGTTATGGCTGATAACTACTAATTTTTATTTGTGCAAAGATGTAAACCTCCCTGCTCCAGGGAAAAGTCTTTGCTCTCAGCTTTTGCTACTGGTCAGAGCTACAGGGTCTCATTGTGCTCACAGTGCCTTGGCCCTGTGAAACTGGGCCCTTCCCAGGCACAGCAGGTACACCTAGTGCCACACCTCTCCAAACCCAGTCCCTGCAATGCTGATACAGTCCCTGATCCATGTAGGTATACAGTCTGGCTACTCTCTTGTCCTATTCGAGGCTTGCAAAAATCATGATGCAAGCACTCATAAATACTTAACAATAGTCCTAAAAACTGCTCTAACAGGCACAATATTGAACAACAACAATACTGAAGATAACATCTCTCCAAAACTGGAACTGTAGAGAAAAAGGTAGGTAAGCGTCTTTGACCAAATTCCCCTTGTATGGGGAATGTGCTGAGCAACTGCTTAAATGT
Organism: Molothrus ater; assembly: GCF_012460135.2. NCBI lineage: Eukaryota > Metazoa > Chordata > Aves > Passeriformes > Icteridae > Molothrus > Molothrus ater. The sequence goes on from NC_050483.2 coordinate 27,796,601, forward strand.
CCAACTTATGCAAGGTGAGCTTGGTGCTGTGTGGAACACCAGTGATTTTGGCCATCTCTGTTAAACGCAGAACTGATAATTTAAACAGTCCTGTATTTTCTTTTAACTTGGTTTTAATAGCTAAAGCCCTTCAGAACATAATTAATGTTATATATCCACTCTTGAGAGCAAATTAATCAGTTCCTCAGAAAGACCATTAAGTTTTTTGCCTCTGTGCATTGTAACCAATTATGAATCCAAGATTCACAGCTATTAGCTTCACCTAGAAATTCAGAAGTTGCCAATATATTAATTGCAATTTAATAAAGAATTAACAAAAGATGGGAAAATTAATTCAGATGGAATAAGGAATTAATTTTGATGAAATATTAAAAATAGCACAATTAGAAGTAGGAATGTCTATGCCTCTCTCTTCTTTAAGTAGTTTTCATCTCATTCGGACTGACTTGGTATATCCATTTTATTCCATAGAAAAGTCCCCATGATTCCAAAGTACAGATGGACTGTGCTTTTAACTGCACAATTTATACGTCAGAGACAGCATAAAGCACAGCAGTTATTGCTCTGTGTTTGGGGATTCTATGGTCTCCAGAAATCCAAGTTACTAATAGTAACAACTGAAGCACTGAATCACAGACAAATAGGAAAAAAAATTCAATAGATGTTGGAGTATCTATCGCAAATAAGAGATGGAAATGTGCAAGGAAGAGTGTGCATAGAGCTCCCTTTCGTTTTTTTCTTAAACTGAATCATAATGCACAATGTGTGACGTCATAAAAAGCTCTACTTCTAATATTTCTTTTTCTATTGATATTTCCTGGTAACATATCACAATACCAACACTGCAGGCCAGGTGCTCTGTTTCCATATACTACCTTTGCAATTAATTGCTCTATGCTTGCTTCCGGTTTAGAATCACACTTCATGTTTCATTACACTAAAATATAGTTAATATGCTCAAAGTTGTGATTTCATGGGGTATAACTGATTAATTGGAGCTTATTGAAGAGGGCTGTGTTTGCTTTCCAAGGTATCACCTTTACTTTAATGAACAGACACTCTACAAGCTGCAGCACATGGATGTAAGGGATTGGTACTGACTCAATTTCCTTACATATTCCTCTCTAGGTTTCTTTCTGTGCTTCCCCATATCTTTTGAATGCAAATCATGAATAAGGTCAGATGATGGCTATAGAATAAGCATAGCCATTACAAAAATCCACCAGTCATACAATGCCGGAGATCCCTAGGTCAGGTGGACTAGTGGTGACTCAAAATGGGACCAGTATAGGAATATACTAAGTCTTTACACTGCAATAAACAGCCAAACTCCTTTTGCTCAAAAACTGGGCCAGAGAGTGAAAGATGGAGGCTTGGAGAGAGAAAAAAAGTGGGAGAGAGATTAAACAGCCTCTGGTATCCAATGCCTACAGATGACAGTTTCAAAAATATTTCTGGGGATATACTTGGCAGGCAGTAGCCTCCAATTTCCTTCTAGATACATATAAAGAGCAAAAGCACACAAACAGCCTCTTTTTATAAGAGATATATTTATCATAATTCTCACTGCATGTACAAAGATAATTTACAAACTAGCTAAGGCACAGCTCCCATCACTGGCCCCTTCCTCCTCCCTCCCCACCAGAGCTACCTCCTAGAAAGCAGCTGGTACTCATGAAGTGGAAAGTCAAGACTTAGGACCAAGCCTCTTGGCATGACAAACTGGAGTGGTTCATGAACCCCCTGTCCTTTCACAGCACCTGCCATCCCAAAGTTTCAGACAGGGTCCTGGAGCTCTGAGAGATTTAGGGAATGAGTTCCCAATGCTTTTAAAAAGATGTGAGTGCCTCTGTGCTCCAAGACTGATCCTCTGAAAATCCTGCAGTCACAGATGCAAAAAAATAAAAACCAATTGACAATTTCCTACATTGTGCAGAGTCAGTTTGTCTCTGGGCTTGAAATCTAATTCCCCAGGAGAAAAATACTTTGCCTGAAAAATTTACAGGCATCCAAGAGAAAAGGAATTGGGGGGTCTGAAACAGAATAGATGCAACCAACTTCTAATGGCTTCCCTGCCAGCTGTTCAGGAGAAGTGCACAGCCACCCCTTCCCTCTGATCTGTGCTGGACACCCTGCTCAGGGAGCTGAGGGAAGAAAAGAGGAGCAGAGGCTGAGGGGAGAGAAAACACAACAGCATGGGAAGGCGAGTGAGGTGCACAGTCCTTTGGGAGGAAGTCCTGGCCTGGGGGGAGGTAGTGAAGCAGAGGAAAAGCATGAAGGAAGAGGCTCATTGGTACGGCCATACTGCAGTGGCTCCAGGCTGGCTGAGGAAGCTTTGCATCAATGTATTGAAGATCATCTCTGCTGTCTGAGATGCTGCTGTTGGTTCTGTCAGCAACTTTATCTGAGGATAAAGAACAAAGTCAGGAAAAGAGGGGAAGGAAGGATGCAGGGAGCTAGCTGCCTCCTGCCACCTTCTAACATCAAATGGCTGCAAGAGTCCAGCCTGGGAAGCCTTTGAAGTGTGATTGATCTCATAAGCTACTGAAGTGGGCAAACCTTTTTCAAGTAAAAAAAAAAAATTATCATCAAACTAATCTCTCACTTCAAATGCAAAGCCATATTCCATGAGTGGAAGTCAAGACCTGCTGAATCCAGCAAAAGAATACTCAGAAGAATACCTGGGCTGTATGAAATGGGCAGGAATAGGAACAGCAATGCTTCTTCATGGCTTTTCTCCCAGTTCCAAGGACTTGCCATATGTCATGATCCTTGCTAATCATTTGAAATGTAGGTAGCTCTGGATCACCTCAAGAGCAGTGCACATAACACAAGGAAGGTCATAAAACTAAGGATCAACTCCACTGCCCTTCTTAAACTCTTCATACCACTCACGTTTCAGCAGTGCCTGGATTTCATGCAGGACTGATAAGTGTGCCTTACCAGTTTGGATGTTGATCTAACTTTTTTTTTGACCTGACACACTACTGCCACACAAAAAAAAAAAACCCATGTAGCTGTAAACAGGTTGAATTCAAGCAGAAGTTTAACCTCATACAAATGACTGTCACACGGTGAACCCTCAGATGTATGTACAAAAAGTACAATTAAAATGTGAGATAGTAACTCAGAAAGCAGACTGATAAGTAATATGTCCACTGAATTAACTAACCTCCTAGCTACATGAATGAACAGTAATTATAAGTATCATGAAACAGAGTCAGAGTGTAACTGCACTGTAATTATATTTGCTGTATGAAAGGGTGACCCAGGTATTACACTGATAAATGAGATGAAAGGCAGAGGAAAAATCCCAGCTCAGGATCCAAGCAGGTGGAACAAAGCCACAACGATATCTATTCAGCAGTTTTTACTGCCTTACCATCTCCCTGCCAGAGAAATATTCCACACATCTCTGGAGGGACAGTGCTGATACACGTGTCAGTACTGGGATTACATGTACACTGCTCTGTGTTAGTGTCATCCCTGGAATCACTACCCTGAGCTACTAGCAGTGACAGGCAAACTCCATAACAGGAGTAAACTGTCAGCCACACAAATTCAATTTTTTCCCTGCAGTATATTTGGTTCTATCATGCTTAATGTTAAATGCACATTTACTGGGGTAATGTCAAGGCACTCTGCCCCTCCTGGTCATTTCTACCTAAAGATAAAGAACTGGAAGGAGGAAAAGACATTGTTTTTTGCTGGGTTTATGATTCTTGGGTTTTATATATTGCTTTTGCATTAGCAAAACTTTGCTGTTTATCTCTGACCTTTTCAGTACCTGGCCAGCTCAGAAGAGGCAGAGGAAATACCTCAATACGTAAGAAAAAAAAATGAGAACTGAGAGAAAAGAAAGCATGGGGAAGTAGCTCCAAAGAATAGAGACAGGATAGGAGAAGGAAATGAAGGGAATCTGGTCAAGTACATCCCAATGGGACTTAAAGATGCCCCCTCCAAATCCCATACATTTCCAGTCACAGGCATGGCATGCTTTTTGCCTTTATTCCTAAACCTAAAAGAAGCTGTTTGAACTTGTGTAACACTGCCATCCAGTGCTGCTGGTGTGCCCCAGGCTGCCACCCCTCCTCTCCGCCCTGAGCGAGCTCATCTGAGAGCAAGGCCACCATCTCAGCAGGGCCCAGTTATCACCATCCTTGGGACAATCTTTTAAGCTGCATTCCCTTACCTGTGGAAGTCCTGGCATGACTCTAACCTACTGGATGAAGAGAGAATTGGAATGAAGAGAGAATCCCAGCTATTTTCAGTCACTGGGATCTCTGAAGCACTGTAGATCACATCATCTCAAAAGATGAGCCCATCCACGCACTTTCATCTCTGTTCTCCAGTCTTTTAACAACTCTAGAAGGAAGGTTTCTTATTTGATAAATATAATGCTAATAAGCTGCTTGGTCTTGAGCTTGAAAACTGTGATGTAACTGGTATCCTTCTTCTGGGAAGGGGCATGGTTGTTCAGCCTACAAGGGAGACAGAATAACAGCCATGAGGATGTTGATTAGGTTTTGCTCTAATGGTCAACATAGTAAATTTGAGGAGAGGCAGATTTCCTATAATTTTTAATAAATAAAAAATTTCACATCCCTCAAGCAGCCAGATGGGATATTCTCAGACATTTTTCAGTGTGGCCCTGGGTTTTTCTCTTTGAACTTGCTAAAACCCTCAGACTTATATTTTGGGACTCATTTCAAGACCTGTCTCATAATAAATATGACAGGTTGATTAATACAATACAAAATAACTTACATGCAAATTCCTCAGCATATGCAAAAGACAGTCTTCGTCCTTCTGTTGCTTCAAAGCAGAGCTTTTGGTTTTGCAACACTAGTTCAGAACTCTGTGCAAGTGTCTCACAGGCCAGTTCACTCCCTTTAGCAGAGGAACAGATTTCTTATGGATTTACCAACCTTCATCACAGATGTCTGGAACTTTTTCACTAACTAAATTGGTACATTTGCTACAAAATAGCAAAATTACAAAAATAGCTTCTTTCAACTGAACAGCAGCAGAATGGACTACAATGACTCACAAAAATAGATCCATTGGCTTTTAAACATCCTTCAGCAAGAAAGGTGCAGCTGAATTTGATAAAATACAGACACTTTCTCTGCTAACTTGCACAGTCAGGAGAAACTCTACCTTTCAAATCAGGTGAATTTGAAAGGAAATCTTTGATGTAACACTCAGAATAATGTCCTGTAAAAACAAACAAATGCTTCTTCTCTATTTTACTGTAGCTATATTTAGTTAATATTGATGATTTGAAAATTTAATGTAAGGATTAATAGTGGGGATGGTATTTTTATTCTTGATCTGCAGAGATACATCATTATTAATTAAAGCAGATACTGTACCTGAAGCCAAATACATAGCACACAGTATTTTCCATTTCTTTATGCTTCAGATTTTTCAATAAAATTTCTTTAATATGCAGAGTCATAGCAATGTTTATGAAAAAAAATCTAACCATTGACTGATGTAGATGGAAAGATATAGTAATTATTATATTAACTTCAGAAAGAAAACCCCAAATTTTGGGTTTGTTTCTGTGCTGCTTCTGGGCATTTATTTTGGCTTAATCCATGGAAAAGTGTTAAACTCTAGAAATCTTTCAGGTAAAAGATTTTAATCAAAAGCTTTCAGGACTTTCAGTTTTCCATATTTTCTCAGCCTCCAGGCTTTTCCTGATCTACTTACGTTCCTTCCACCTGCTCTGATAATCCTCAGCCATTACTTCCCACTTCTGGTAAATACAGGGCCCCTATTCTAGAGTTTGACAGCAAAGGAGCACAGCACTGAGCATCACCTGTGATGTGTTTTCTGCACCAGCCTCATCTAAGATACATAGATTATGGTCTCTGTGCTTCACCAATGAAGCCACTTTCAGATGAGGATAATATGTGCCAGAATGAAAATGCCATTCTGAGAATTATGAGCAATCCATTAGAAAAAACCCATAATTATCATTACCCTTAGTATGCCAGAGGGCTACTGTCCTAGTGTTCCAAGTTTCCAACTTGGAAGAGCCACTTGGGCGCAGCGACCTCTGACACATTGTAACTACAAGAAAAGCACCATGGAAGAACAGCAGATCCTGGATACTAATGTGTATGGTACCAAGCCCAGGAATGACAAGGTGAAAATCCTCACTCACAGAGAGCTCATCTTTAGGGACTGAAATGGAAACCATGCACTCATTTGTGTCAAAGAGAGTTGCTGATCCCTGCTAGTATCAGTCTATTACTGCACTGCTGTCAGCGTGGGCAGTGAAACCTGCTGGATCAGTTCCCAACATTGCTGGCTTCCTTGTCCCTGCTAGGAAATGCAATAGAGAAATATTTTGTCTTAAATGTGAAGGTGGGCCCTTCTGTTCTTAGGTTTCAAACATCAGTACCTAGGCAGGACCTGATTAACAGAAGCAATGCCTCTCCAAAAATCTGGGGTGTGAACCAGTTCAGCTGGACAACAAGTGGTAAGAAGTACCAAAGCCTGACCTTAGGAAAAGGTCAAGTCAGGTATTTTCCCAGGGCAAGACAGATCCACATGGGGGAGGATCCTCAAGGCTCACAGCAGCTGGAGGGTGCCACTCCAGTGACTTCCCAGGCAGAAGGACACCAAGACCAAACAAGCTACCCTGACCTCCCTTGGCTGCTCTTCCTGCTCTGCCCATCTTTGTATCTTTGCCAGATAAACTAGCAGAATAAGTTATTCCTCTATGACAGCAAAGCCAAGCCTTGTACAAATCACTGACCTTGAGCCAGCCCTGCTCATGGATATCTCTAATGGGAACTAAAAGGTATTTCATCTGCTTTAGTCCTAATTTCATAAAATTTTACTAAAATCTCAATTTTTAACCTTAGCCAACTGGTGGTGCTCCAAATGTATCATAAAAATGAGTCTTTCACAGACACTTTTTTTTCCTGCCATCCTCCAAGGACCATTGATTGCTTTTCCCACCACTGCACTGTTCCCAATACAGCACTATATTCCAGTTATCTCCTGAAGGAATCTAGACTTTAATACTCCATCTTTATATAAGCCTTTACTGACTTTTGGTGCCAGAAATTATCCTAGTTCAATAATGTAATTACATTGAAAGACACAGGAATAAAGGAAAGCAGCTAAGTTTCTGTGAAATTGAATCAATTTGCAGCAGATTTAACTACTTGTAGTGCTTATCTTGTATCTTGACCCAGAGTCATGGAGGGTCATGATGGGAAGTCCTGTTCATTTCCATCAGTCTGACATCCAGGGAAGGAATGCTATCCACAGAGCATCTTGGAGAATTTGTCACATGCATATCTAGATTAAACAGTCTTCAACTTTCAAACAAGAAGCCTGACAGACAGAAGAGGACTGAGGGGAATTATAGCCTTCACTTTGCTCAGACAATTAATACAGTATAATGGGCTGCATCCCCATTGCCTTCCATCCTGCATAGTTATGCAGTCTAAATCTACAGAGATTTTTTCCTTCATTCAAAATGCAGGTCCTCAGAGTCCCTTCATCAGCTTCTGCCTGACTTTGGCACTGGCTGTATCCCCATGACACCTAAGATCCCATCAGAAAAGCTCTCTGGTTGCTTTAATTTCCACTTCTGGGCCTGCCCAAACATACTCAAATCCTGACAGCACTGAGAAATTCAATATTTTAGTTCTACAGGGATTCACAGATAAGGCATTCCTCTTTTAGCAGCTGTATCTGCTAACTGGGATCTCATGGGAATTTCCACCCAGAGCTAGCAGAGAGCTGCAATAAGAGGGTGGTGGGGTGGTATAAACTACCACAGCTACAATAAGGAAGATGGGGAAAGAAAGAGGAGCCAAGGATTTCCAAAGAGCTGGTTGTAGTGTGGTTCTGTCACTCCTGAATGTACCAGCAAACCCTGGTAAGGACTTTTTTGCAGGAGGATTTCACTTAACCAGTGAATATGTTGGGTAATAGCTGGGCCAGCTGCCTAGGTAATCAATGCTTGGCATGAATGTGAATGAAGGGAAGCACCCACATCATTCAACATTATATATGTGGCTCCTGCTCCTTTCTTGGCATTTGTTGCTGACCATCTTAGAGAGTCTCTGACTGCATGGTAGTTTTTGTAGCTCTAATTAGGCACCTAAATATCCACTTAGCCAGGCTTTTCATTTCACTGGGCATCAGGGCACCTAAGAGCTAAGCACTGCAGCACTAAAATTCAGTTTTCTGTATCACTCAGCCTCTACTTTGCAAGTGAACTTTGTCTGGGTATCCCACTTTTCCCCTTGGGTAATAAAAAGCTTGCAAAGCAGCAAATTAGCTCTCTGGATTTAATTATGCATGTACACCAGTAATGGAAGTAATTGCACTGTCTCAGTCACATTGCACAGTGTACTTACTTGAAACCAAGCTGAAGAAATACCACTGGCAGCTATAGGAAGACAGACCGGATAAGAGGACACCAGGTACAATAAGGCTACAAGATTATCATCTCACCTGCTGTGGTAATTAACAGCCACAACTCTCACCCTGCAGATCACAGTTCTCACTGCCACTCCCTTCTCATGAAGGGATACTATCAGATAGTCATCCCTCTGCAAGACATCTTCTTGTACGAAAGCTAGAGGGCTGCAGCAGGAAGTGTATCTCCTTACCATATACTCACTAAGAGACTCAAATTACCTGACTGCTACCTGCACCTGTCTGTAGAACTGAGGCATGCACTGGTCTGAGCTGAAAACATCCCAGGGCTCCTGTCTGCTCTGCTAATCCTGTGCTACTGTGCAAAAGGAAAATCAAATATGCAGGGAAATATTACTCCTCATCCACCAAGTTCTTGCAGAACACAACCCTTTTCCTGCACCTAGCCTGGCAACATAACACTCAGCAATACAGGGCTCCAGCCATACATTCACTACACTAATTATTTAAGTTGAACTGAATGAGGGAAGCAAACCAGAAGTGTTTCCCATGGGCATTGTGTGGTGCTAGGAAGTACTGGACATGGTCTGTGTGTGTGACTAGCAAAGGCTCAGAAAGGGAAGCTTGGATTAGTCTGAATTTGTGGAGAAACATCTCTATTTGCTTCTTGGTACAAGCACTTGCTGAGGCAGAACACTCTTGATTGCAGTTTTGCCTGGTTTGCTGTCAAATCCTGCTGGTCCTCTGTGGTCTCTCCCAGAACAGTCAGCACTGCCACCCTGTTTCAAAATAGTCACTCACCTCCCACATCCTTCTCCTTTCTGGAGGCCTGAAGGTGGTTTCATCTTTGACACCATGCCAGGTTTTAATTCCTTGATCCCTCCAAACGCACCCAGGGTCCTCCAAGTTCACCTTCCTCCTGCCTGTAATTTTATACTTAGTAACTCAGAAAATAGCAAGTAATGGAAATTTGGCAGTTATCTTGTCATTTGCCTTCATCAGATACAGTTAAGTTTAAAGATCCAAAACAAATTACTGAAGAAACATGTGTTCAGATGACACAAAAATATATTCAAAGAGGGATGTGTAGTTGCACTTGGGAATGAAAAAGTAGACCATACACTCATGGAAAAAAAAATGTTACTGTCAGCTTGAGGTTTTATTTAAAATAAAAAAAAATTTAGGAGTTGAATTTTTTGCAGTATTGACACCACAGAAGGGAAATTCTTGGGCAGGTCACAGCCCTCTGTGCCAACATTAGCAAAATCAGCCATCTGCAGTTTTAGAGTATGTACATAGAAAAGCATGCATGGTGATCTGGAAGAAAGACCAATTCTTTTGGTAAAAGTAGCGTGTCTGTCACAAAGCATAGGTAGGTCTCACAAAGTGAGGTACTGATGGTAAGGATTAATTGGTTATGGATCTAAAACATGTAGTGGAAATTGTACTAATTCTAAGGAGAGCAAGCAGATCACACGCTTCAGCTGTGAGGCATGTTGTCTACGGGTGACAGAGTAATAAAGTGGCTTGACAGAAGCTCTTTAATGCAAAAACACTTTACTATCTGATTGTCCATCATCTTTAGTGTTTGGCTGACATTTGTCTTGCCAAAGAGAGCTTAAAATGAGCACATAACACATCTCCATCTGCAGTGAGTGGAAAACTCTGAGTAAGTGTGTATGTGCTCAAAACCTATTTTCCATAACTATAAGCAAATATAAAGACTACATGACAAAAAAGAGTCAACACATTTATGTTTGGAGTTCAGGTGAATGACACCAGCCCAAGAACAAAAAAGATCAAAGTGCCACTCTGCACACACACATGCTAACTGGGAAAAAACCTATTTAAAAATAATATTTATAGTCAACAAACCTTTTAGGGCTTTGTATTTCAAGTTAATTTGTACACTACTGGATAAAACATGCTCATGACACTTTTTGCTTAAATCTATCCTTGTAAAGCCAGGATAGATGACTTATCTGCATCACCTTAACTTAAATACCTTTGGCCAGGGCACTAGAACAGAGGGGATTTATGAAGAGCAGAAAATCTGTCCTTCATTTACCTAAAACACATCCTTACAGCCACGACTGTGGAGTGAGATAATGCCATTTGGCAAACTGATCATCCAGAGTCTGGCATTTCCCTTTGGGCATTAAAGCAGAGACTAAAAAAATACATATACAACCCAAGATCTAAATAATGGAAGGGATTTTCAGCACAATTGACTAAGCACTGAGGTAGTTATCTGCCGAAGTCCCACCCATCACAAAAGGAAATACTGTCCTTCTTTAAAGGCTCAAAATTTTACAGAACACAAATGCATTTTTTCCTCCTCCTTCCCTCTCCCCACTTCTGCCCATTGCTGTAAAGATTTGTTTTTCTTCTGAGAAGAATGACATTTCACCATCCTTTTTTAAATATTTATTCCTGAATTTAGTGTTCTTTAGTATTCCTTAGCATTCCAGGTTCCCCCATCGTTTACATTACTCCTGATGGGTGAAGATTAGAAAAATGTTGTGGGTGTTTGTTGTTTGGTTTTTTTTACCCTTGCTCAAATCAGTGTGTTATAAACATCGTCCTCAGCCAGTGAGTCCTGTGATTCTTCCTCAACAGGACTTACTGGCCTACAGGAAGCTCCAGCTGAAACACTGGCAAACTTCTGCTGCTACCTTCAGTGAGGGTATATATGGATATTTAAAGAAGGCAAATATACATATATGCATATGTCTATGTGTGTGTGCATTCATAAATATATATATATACACACACACATGCAAACACACAGTGTAAAAAGAAGAGAGGGGAGACAGGTGAATTTGCAAAGTGATGACTCTCTTCAGAGAATTATCTTAATAACAAAACCACCATGGAAGAGCCCCTAAAGCTGAAGTGCTGGCTAGAGGGATAAAGCTGGTGGGGTCCACTCTGAAGCAATTTGCTGCCGATATAAGAAGCATATGATCTGAGAGCAAGGCAACACACAGGATGAAATAATAGGGCAGAGACAGGCAGAGCAGGCACATGCTGCCCTACAACTGCTTTCCTGTATTCCCCTGCTGAATTTGTTAATGACATTTAAGAGCTGTCACTGCTATTGACAGTGCTGGAAAGAGGGCAGAGCCTGCTTCCAGATAGCTGGGAGAAGATATCTGCTGTTTAGAGCTGCAGGGCTAAGCAGTGTAGGGAGGGAAAAAAAGGTCCAGCCATCCTTTTCCAGTTCAGGGGACACTCCTGAGGCTCACTTTGTGTGCTCTTCTAATAGGTGACCTAAAGACAATTTGTTCTGCATTACACTTTTATTAAACATTAGTGCCCTAACTGAAATTATTTACAGCTGATTTTGGGTTTGTTTTGTTTTTGTTCTTTGGTTTGGTTTGGTGTTATCCCAGCTGGTGGTGGAAAACAGGATGAAGAAGGGACAATAGTATCTCTTTATGTGTCTGACAAGAAAAAGTTTATTTGCTCTATCCCAAGAGTCCTGTCCAGCTTTCAGTTCTGCTGCCACCGCAGGCACATCAAACATCCTTGACTTTTAGGGACAGATTTTCTTTCTAAGGTGGGAAACATGGCAAAGAACAAAGAGAACTTTTACCTCCTCAGCCAACATGCTGGCAGGTAGCTCCATCCCACTGGCACTGAGTTGCTGCATGGTCAGCCCAGGGCTGGCATTGCTCCTTGAGGTGTTGTGAAAAAGGACTGTGGTGGCCCAGCCATTCTGCAGCAAAAGAATGGGCCCATGGTGCTGCTGTCCAGCAGCCAGCTGCCACCTGCACCCTCTGCCCTGGGAGCCAAGTCATTTTCTTACATGAAGAAAAGTGCAGCTGGTGCTGTAGCCAAATACAATGCAAGTAGGGAGCAAATACTAAGTCATCCTATTTAAACAACATCAGACCTTGGAAACTACATGCCTGATGCTGATGTGACATCTCAGGATGGAGAATTTCAGGTTTTCCTCTAGGTGAAAACAGAATCCAAGACCGAGATGTTGACCCCCAAAGTAGCCCAGACCTGCTTGTACAGAGAGTTTACATTGTTACTCCAGTGACAAAGCCCAAAAGCATCATAGGTTTTATTAGCTCAAAACTCCATATTTTACCTTCAAATTGCTGAAGTGGTTTTTCAACACTTTACTGAACTATTGGGTGACTTATGTATAGTTTGACCTCAAAACCTGTTCAGATTGCAAATGAGTTTCAAAAAAATTTCAGGCAGGTCAAACCCTTAAGGACTATATGTCTTGGAAATAGCTGCTCACAATTTTCAGAACAAATCCCTGGGCTTCTACAGCTTTTATCTAAACAGTGGACAGAGACTGCTAAGGTATGATGCACAATCTCTGGTATTAACTCTCCACAACCCCTTCAACACATACCCTTGAAATACAATTTTCAGAATGGATCCAGAAGGGTTGTAAATACAAAAGATAGCAAATATATTAAGCTGAAGTACTAATTTCCAGATATTTCAGACCACAAAAAAACCAGCAGCACTCATACAAAATAAACCAGACAAAAATGCAAAGAAATAATTATATAAAAGGGGTGAGAGTAAAACAGAAATGATCAAAGAGGGATGGTAGTGTGAAGTTCAAGATCTCTTCAGAGCTCAGTTTGCATTGTGTCACAGGTTTTATGTTCAGATAGAGCCATGTGAACCTCTTGTTCTGTCTACAAAGAGAAACAAAATCTCTGCTGTCAACCCACAGTCACCAGCTATATTTATTTTTGGGGCTTGGTGCAAACAGATTTTGTGAAGGAGCACTGATGAAGGGAGCAAGATAAAGGCTATCACCTCCAACATCTACACACTTTGAAGTGGGAGTTACTGCAGTAACAACATGAGCAGTACAAACCCCAACACAAGTCCTGTCAGTTCTTACTAGTGTCCCTTAGCCTGATTCTTTGCTTCACCTCCTCCTTACCCAGGCAATATTTAGCAATAATCTGGTAGTTGTGCATCTCAGAAGATACATGCAGAAAATTTTCCATACGGGAGAAACACTCACTGATAGAGCATAGTTTCATGGCGGGGGGGGTCATCCCTTGCTCCTACAGGGAGCTCTATTGAATCAACAAAGCCAATGGGATGGCACTGTGGGTGACCTAACTTACATTTAAGAAATCAGTCATGACCAGCATTGCCAACAATGTTCAAGAAAATTCGGTGTAAACAGGGCAGTCCCTGGTAATAAAAATATGTATTGCACCCCTGAATTCTGGTGAATGGCATCTCTAACTGCCTTCTGGTATTTTTACTAAGAAGGTTCACTGATGGATGATATTCAGGAAAGAGGACCAAGATTTTGGCAACACAAATAAGCGGCAGCAAGAGGAGATGTGGAATGGATAATAATTTAAACTGTAGATTATAACAAACTTCTATTATAGCCACAGTAGAAAGTTACCAAGAGAACATGAAAACAAACTGATAGCTAATCTTTTTTTTTTTTTGGGCAAATGAATACTTTTGATGCAGTGGTTAGTGTGAGTTAAATGAGCATAGAGCATAAATTATAAAGACAGTCTTTGCCATTGTCCCTGTATTTTTAGGAAGCACCATTTCCATAAATTTTCTAGGCAAAACGGGAATATCTTTCAGGTCATACAGTAAATAAGAGAATGTCTTCCACTTCTCTGATAAGTATAAAGAAGGCCAGTAAATTAGAAGTGCATATCAGAGTTCAAATGCTTATATAAAGGAATTTTATAACAACTCAGAAAAGAGGATAAAAAGAACCTATGTTATAAAGATTTCCAAGGGTTCCCAGATGATATCACACCAGTCAGGAATGAACTGGTGCCACACCCCTAGGAATACCTGTGATGGAGCTGAGGCAGTTGCTGGTCCTGAAGGTGTGCAGATCAGGATGTCTGTGTGTGACAGTGCCCAGCTCTCCTGGCTGTGTAAGGCAGAGCCAGCAGGATGCCTCCAAGCTGGTTTAATTCAGATAAGTTTATTCCCAGAATGGGAATGTGCTTGAAATGGTACTGTGTCTGTGCCTTAATCCATCCCTCTATTCCCAGGGGACACATGCAAATGTGAAATGATTCCCTGGTTTAGCCAGCAGCAAGTAAAATGTTCTTAAACTGCTCAGCCCTGCCAGGAACTTGCATTAGCCACTGGCTCTGGCAGGTGCTGTAGTTCCCCCACCTCATGGACAGAGAACTCTGACAAGGTTTTTTGAAAATCTTTGTGCTTTCTACAGTTATTGGATTGTGTTGTGAAAAGGCCTGCATGTATTGTCAGCCTTAAGATGCTTTCAGCTCTCTCCTTGAGCACACAGCTTTCTGTTGCCTTTCCAAAAAGTAGAGCTGCTAAGCAAGGAAATTGCTGGGAAAGCTTCCATAAGTACATCTAGTCCCCAGCAAATCACAGCAATCAGTCAAATAGAGGAATTTAAGAGAATCTAAGTAACTTTGCTGCACTAACTGCACATTACCAGGGTTACTCACAATAATTCAATACTCACAATAATTCAACCATGCTGTAAGTCGCATCACCGGAACACCCTGGATTTCCTGCCACCTGCCTCACTCCTCAGTCATTAACTGACATGAGGTTCAGATGTTCTGTCCTTACCCCACTTGCCATGCTGCACCAGAGGTGAGGAGCAGACACAGCAGGGAGGGAAAGACATTAACAGTGCAAATGTCCTAGAGAAAGCAGATTGGGAGCAACATTTATTCATTTCTCTGCTACACAAATGCATGTAAATATAAATCTGACTTACTGTCAGCAGGCAAACACTACTCAAATACATCAAACCCCCTAAAAAGGCGAGAGCAGGGAAGATATTCTAGAGCCACATGTAGGCAGAATGGACTAGCTGCAAACTGGTGTTGGACCTTCCAAGAGGATGCTGCCAGTCCTGCAACTCAAGATCAGCACAGGGGAAGGTAGGCTGGTGAAGTAACACCATGTCTAGCCCACAGCACACAAGATAATAAGGGATTGAGCAGTATGGAATTCCTACACATGTAAAGTCTCAATGAAACACAGTTTGCTTTTGCACAAAGAGGAAAAATTGAGACCTTGGAGAACTAATTCCCTTAAGATGACCTAATGAGTATGTCACTATTAAGCACAAGCTATTTACTAAGTTTTTCTTACACTGCTGTAATTTCCTCTTTTTAATGGCTTTGCTATTGGAAAACTTTCCTATTGCAATTCCTTGATTGTTATAAGCTGTCCTCACAAAGAAAAAAAGGTACCCAAGCATGCAAGGCAAGAGAAGTACAACGCCCCTAAGTTAAATGCATGCTCAAAGCGCTTGAGTGCATGGCTGAAGTGCTCCCCAATTCTGAGTCTAGAGCACAAGAGAATTTCCCATTCATCCTTAGGGGGAGCTCAGTCTTGGGGTCCTGTGACAGTATCTACAGCACAGCTCAAACTTCTCAACAGAAAGAGGTGCCAAGGTTGGATTATAAAACTGATTCATGCTTAGACCCTCAGGAAATCAACAAGTCTTTAAGAAACCAACAATAGCAGCATCAGAAGACTAGCAGTGATGATGAAAAGGAAACTTTACCATTTTTTCCTTTTTTTTCTCAGCATGGGGAAATCCTGTAAGAACTCTTTTCTAAAACTGGCAGATATATGTGGAACTGCTTTCATCTGATAGATGCTGTGATTTTCTTGCTTCCTGTAAAGTGGTAAAGTATGGTACAGCAGTTATTCCATTGATGCTCCTGGATAGGAAGAGGGTGATGCAGGAATCAAGTATAATTTCATGGTTATACTGCTTCTCCAGCTGGCAAGTACTCCATGCCACCCTGCTGTTGTGCCACTTCCTTTTCTGGATATGGGAAAAGATGGATGAAATCCGGAAGGAATCTTCTGGAAGAGCTATCAAAGATTGGAAGCAGTGCCTACCATGACCCACTTGGGGCCTCTCCAAGGGCAGCTGGACTGAGAACAACTTGAAGGGACTCCAGTATTTGCTAAACCTTCAGAACTTCATTGTTCAAGCAGGACAGTAGAACACAGCCTGATGGACTGGACTGATCTTGTAACAGGGTGATTTTTCTGTACCACACTGTAAATGCTGGATTTGTTTGTAGAATCTGGGTTGATCTCAGCCATATAACAACTATTTTGAATCTACATAAGCATGCAATTCACTAAAAATAGGTATAGAATTAAGTTAACACTATCATAGTGTAGTGATAGCGAAACTCATTATTTGGCACCATGTGGCACAGCTTCCTGACCAATTTCAGTAGCTGTGGCAGGTAGGTGAGGTGGACTGTTGACTTCCACACATGGTTACAAGTCCCCTTCCAACCTGCCTAATGATGAGAACTTAATCTGGAGTATCCACAGAAGGAAAAAAAACTAAATGCAATCGTGCCATTTCAATGAGCCTAATTAGCTAATAAAGGTCAGTCTTATTAGAAGCTCTTCAGGGAAGGAGCCACTGAAGGAAATTAAGCAGCAAAAGAATTTTAACATCATGTCTTCCCTTGCCTGCACCACACACTTTGATGAGCAATCAAATTACTTGAATAAACAATGAAGGTGTTGATACACAGGTGTTCTGTGACAATAGAAATGCATTCTAGCTGCCAGAAGATCATTCAGTGCCATGCAGAGGGTCTCAGTTTACCCCTGCACAGGACATAGTGGCTGCCCTGGGTCCATAAAGGAAGCTTGTCTCTGAAGTACATCTCCTAATTACCTCTCTACTGCTCAATACCCACAATCCCATCTCCCTCCCTGTCCCAAGTAGTCAAGCTCCTCCACGGCACCCTGATATGCCATTTCCCTTTATTTCTGCATAGTCTTTCCTCCTCCAACTATGTGTTACTAGAAGCTGCTCTCTATTCATGGGTATGACATCTACCCTGGAGTAACTCCATTCACTCCTGTAAAGACAATTTCTGAGTTATGACTACCTCCTACTTACCACCTCAGGAAAACCTACTTCCAGAAGTTATAATATGTTACAGTATAAAAGAATAAAGTTACAAGAATTTTTTTTTCAAAACATAGAATGGACCTTTACCAGGGCCTCCACATTGATCACCTCAGCTACAGAAATGCTTTTAGTTTTTTTCCTGCTCTGAAAGGGCTTAAATCAGAACTAGGTGGGTTAGATTTCCTCCCATGGTACTAGAAATTCCTACAGCATAAAGGAAGGCAAACAGGTCAGTCCAGTTTTAAAGCCGAAAGTTTAACTGAGAAAGGAACTGACACTTCTCTGGAAAAAAACCACAGTGGGGAAGGAAGAAATATGATCCTCTGTTGTTTCTACTGCTAGGCCAGAAGAATGCAGCAGCAGCACTCCTAATGTTCTCATTACAGCTGTTCTCTCATCTTTTATGGTCACTCTGTCATGGGACTAATGGGGAAGCAGTAGTTGCTCTGGGCCCAGAATGTGCACTGGAGTTAAGGAAGGTTCATACCACCTCAAAGACTTTGATACCTATACTGTTTTAATGAGACATTAAGATATTTTTTAGTTGGGCTGAGTTCATGGGCTCCCATCAGAAGAGCTTTATCATATTGTGTTAGGTTTGGCTGGGGTAGATTTAAGCTAGATCTGCTTCCACAGAAAGATCTAGAAGAAGAGACAACTGGTTCAAGAGATCTATAGATGGAAGATGCAGAGCTGCTACTCAGAAAAGAGTAAGGGGAGAGTAATTTCTTTATCAACACTGAAGATGAACATCCTTACCACTGATCCCAGAGTGCTCTGCAAGCCCTGAGGATCCTGGGTCATGCTTCTTTGGACACCTTCTCCATGGAATGGAGCTTTTGATAGCTGCAGCATCATTTGCTCCTGTGGGGTATTTCTCTAGATGCTTCATGCAACTTCAGGGGAAAAGAAAGAGAAGAGACTGTAAAAAGCTCCTGAGTATTCTTTAAATGCTGTGTCTGTGACAGGATGCATGTGGGAATGTCTTCCATACCCTACTGTGGAAAGGAGAACTATGTTTTGAATTTGTTCATTTTGTGGTAATCATAACAAAGATGAAGAAAATCTATCCAAGTTGACATTTTTAGGTAGCCAACATTTTAAAAAATTCCTTGCAATCTTTTACCTGAAGAGGAGAATAAATGGACGAATCACGGGTTTATTAGGCAAATGAATAAAGCAACCTCCCTACATTCAGATTTTAAAAATTTCCTGTCAATTTGCTTTTTCTTTTCTTTGTTAACTTTGTTAACTTCAGTTGCTAAAATAAAAGCTTTAAACCTTCCTAATATCCAAATTTTACAGAAAATTATTTTGATTAAACCATCTTTACTAGTTCTTTTCATAACCATGGAGCCCTTTGTGACTGATGCCCTGCCTTAACTGCTACAGCACCGAGTTAATGGGGTCATGGGGCTTATAATAGTAACATTTGTGAGGGCTTTGTCTTTTATGTTTGCTGCTTGCTCTTAAAGACAGATTTAAAGGGGCTTTAGAGCCCTGTACTGGCTCTTGATTAATCAATAGCTGTTCATGGAGACTTGTTTTCCCTACCTTGTTTTTATACTATATGCCAGCCTTTTTTTTCTGGTAAAATTCAGCTTTGCTCTATCTGGCCAGAAGCAGTTCTTCATTCACTGTTGCTTTGCCCCTTGTCTGCCTCTGCTTTCTCTGTGATTTTTTGGAGCCCACCCTTTCAGGACAGGGATATGCAGGCAGCAGACATTAAGCAGGGAGCTGCTCCACCCAGTGGGTGCAAGCAGCAGGCACCACACGCTGCTTTAGCAGAAAAGCGCCTAGGAAACCTAGCGCAGAGGTGTTTGAGCAAAGGATGCATACCCCTGTTCCTCGGGGAGATCACATCCCATCTTCAGCTGCTCCAAGTGACACGATGCAGTTGGGAAATCAGGACTGAACCCACAGAAGGGCTGCACCCTATACAGAGTTACTCATAGTGCTGGATGCTGGCCTCTTGCCTTGTGCCTGTCCACAAAGGCTGGACAGTTGCACATCTCCTGTCCTGAACATCTGAGGGTCCCTGGGCTGATATCAGTGGGTCTGGAGCCCTGGTCAGCCGAGCCACCTGAGAGTACATGGTCACATAGCTGTGGCAAGGGAACGATGGGGCCACCACAGCTGAGGGCAGGCAGGGCTCCTTACACCAAAAGCAGCACAGTGCAAATATCTTTGAGCTAGTCTGACCCCATGAAACCAGGCTGCGAATCAAAGAAGCCTTACTTTGAGTAGTACAGCATATCAAAGTTTCTGTGTTGAACACACATTCCCATAAAACATCACCACAATATACTAACAAATGAGGGACAGGAAAACCTGCTTCTGTTCCTGACCTGACCCTTCTGTCTCATGTGCTTGGCACCAGGCACAGGCAGGCAGGCTTTTGTATCAGTCAGTTCCAGGGGCTCTGCAAACAGAAGATGTGAAGCTGGGGCAGAAGCACTCCTGCTCTGCTGACTCACCTCAGCAGGCAGTCCAGGCCAGTCTCATGAGCATCAGCTCTGAAATGTTAACTGCTGAGTCCCTTGGGGAATAGATAATAACTCACAGGAGGGACAAGGTCAGAGGATACACAGTTTATAGAAATACTTTAAAGTTGTAACTAAGTACAGCACTATTTTGGGAGGAAGTAAACCTGGGCAATAAACTACTGAACAACAGAGGCTACTGAGAACTAGCTGGATTTCTGTCTACCCCTTTCTACAAAGAGATAAACCTAAATGAGATTTTAAAAAGTGTGTTGTGTCAGAAGCAGCCCTGGATATAAAGAGAAGACTTCTGTGTTCCTCATGTAAAGCAGCCAATTAAGGCTTGACCCTCAAGTACACTTTGCAGCAGACTAGAAAGACTCCAGGCCACCCTCTGCCTAAACAGCTCTTAGTTCATTATCTAATCCTTGTATTTTCAGCCAAGAGTTCACAACATTATTCTGTTTCCTGTGTTAAAGCAGAGTACTGTTACTATTATTATTTTACAGCTTTATTCTGCAATGGCGGTGAGAGCATCGGGAAAGTTTATCTGAACTGTACAAGGTGCTGCACAGATTTATAATTGATGGTGCCCCCTTGAAGCATCTCCAATGCCTTACACCAGGTGGTTCAGTTTGGTGCATAACAGAGCATGGTAGGCATTGTTCTCTGACCAGAAACCAAGATTGGTGTTCTTTGATGCCTTGCTCTCTCATATTGCATAGATGGTCTGTCAATATCAGGCAACTTCTCTGCTCCACCAAGCTTCTGAAAACATGCTGAACACACCAAGGCAGAGATCTGGAGGGAGTCTGGGGCCTGGGATCACTTCAGGATTAGAGTTTCACAGACAAAAGGCTTCCTACTCCTGAGAGGACCTGGGCTAGAGAAGAAGGGTAAAAAGCCAGGGGAACCCATCCCAAGCATGCTATGACTACATCATTAACATAAGGTTTTAAGCAGGGGCAGCCTCTCTCCACTCCTCCTCTCCAAATTCACATCAGGCTTTAACAGTGCTTCTAACTTGGGCTAGCTGACCTGTCATGGACCACTCACTCAACTGTTTTTGCATAATTAATAATCTATTCACCTTGGCAATGTGGATGTACAAAAAACACGTTTATTTGAGACCTATGGTGTTAAGTTTTGTGAAACTGCTCTCCAGCTTCTAGCTAGATGAACAAATCATTGTAGGAAGGTGTAAATATTCCCAGTTGCAACTAGATGCATACTTGTTCTCTGCTCTGTAACACTGTGCAGTTCTGGCTGTGCACTGACAGCCAAGTACATGTGGGACTGATGAGTCTTTTCAAACTGGTTTCAAATGCTGAGAATTCTGTGGGGCAGAGGAACACGACCTGTCAGAGGCAGCTAAAGAGATTATTTTGATCTGAAGGATGAGCCCAGCAAGAAAATTAGATGATGTGTTGTTGTGAGTGACAATGTGATCTCTGGGCCAGCCTTACTGAGAACATAACATCTGGTCTTCTGGCAAGCCCTTAGATTCCTCATGCTGCAGCTGATGGCCTCCCCAAGAAGAATAGCTAGAGGACCTCCAATATCTTTCATTTGCTGAGCAGAGGGAAAGACTTCTGGGTTTAAATACCCTGTGTACTCCTTGCTGGCTGCAGCACTTGCAAACATTATGTAGGATAAGGACCAACCTCATGTCATTGTGGCAGTAGAGGGGATGAGAAATGCTGCAGCTTCCAGGAGGACAGGCATGTCTCTGTACGAGTTGCCACTGGCATTATACAGTCTCTTTCCCACAACAGCATTAGCAGAACATCAGGGAATTGCATTTGCTTGCATGGAGTCCAAGAATTAGATTCTCAAAACATTTCTTACAAGCAGGAGGACAATGAGGATAGAAGAGGAAAATCCATCAGAGAAAGATAGCAGCTTGGCAGGTTACCTGTTGGCATTATTTCACCTCCTTTTTGAAGGTAGAAATGGAGTCCATTTTTGGAAGGACTTAGAGTTTTGCTAAGCCACATTTTCTTTTAGCAGAAATTAGATAGGTGTAGAAGGATGAGCTTCCAGCAGCAGGTGATTTAAGTTTTGTCTTCCATTCTTGCTGGTTGTGGCCAGGGAGGCTAGGGCTCACTACCTACAGCTTCATTACTGAAGTTTTTGTCTGGCCCTGGGGGGACCACAGAGATAGAATACTCTTCAGCCAAATCTGTAAGGACAAATTTTTCACCACTCATCAAACTGCTTGTTCTTTTTCAGCTTGTTCAACGGAATAGAGCTGTGTGCTTCAGCTCTGAGCCTATGAAGAAAAAGGGCTGAAAGAATGTGATGTTGATAGCAATAGACATAGACAGGGGGAAGAGCAGGCTGGCCTCCAGGACATTGTTAGGGCACAGGCATACAGAGTATATACCTACTCCTGTTGCCCTTTCTTTTTAATCAATGTACCCAGTGTAGCTGCCAATTTGTGGTCCCAGGCAGCAGTGGCAGCCACACACAGCACCCAGCTGCTCCTTGGTTCCAGTGGACTGCCAGCTACCCCTAGGAAAGAACCTCCTAATCAGGCAAAAGCTGTTTCATAAACCCTGTGAGAAAACCATCTCTTCACATACAGATGATTGCATTCCAGCATTATTTTTATACTTACTTACATAACTGAAATGCATCAAAAAACAGTCAGCAATTTTCTTTTAGCTGGCAAATATTTGCAGCAGCAATTTTACAGATGATGCTTATTAGTTAAAGTGACCACACCTCCACTTTACACCCAGCTGAACGACTGAAAACTTCATCCCAAGAAACACTAAAGTGTAGCTGACGTGTGCTGTACTGCTGCTTTAAGACTAGCAACCACATCCATTAGTCCACAACAGTGAATGTAAAAAGCAGAAACTGCACATTTCTTGTCACTTGACAGCTGATTCTACCTGCTGAGAAGAAACTCTGCTGTCTACAGCCTTGATTCGGCACAGCAGGAGGAAAATGGCCTATGACAATCACATTACACATCTAAAACTCCTTACAACCTTGAAAAGGTAGGAGGAGAAGCAGGGATTGAGCAGAGCTGCCACTTACAAAAAGTTCAAAGAGCATTCTTGAGAAAAGTGAGTTTTGCTAGAAAACAAGGATGTGTAAAATCTGTAATTTTACTCTCCAGCCTTCATCTGTGGAAGATATGGAACAAGAGGAAAATAGGAAAATCATGCAATAAGCTTATATGCTTTCTTTTACTAGGGAACTGCTGCCAAACTACCAGCATGTCGTCTTCTTTCTCATGACAGCTATGTAATATCAAGAGCATTTACTTGCTGAGAAACACAGTTACCCCTCAGAAACACAGCTGAAAACCAAAGATAAATCAGCCCTGGTTTCTTAAAGAAAACACAACATTTATTCTGGAAGTAACATGTGGACACACCAATTAAAAATTATAATTGTAGCCTTTGGGATCTTTTTCCCAGCAGACGGTATTTAGGTCTGCAAAAGAGAGCAATTTATTGCCGTAACCCGGGCGTCAATGCAGTCCCCAAGTGTGGCTGCACTTTGCTCTTATCACAATTCCAGCAGTAACATGCTCCTGCACAATGGTTTTTATTAGCAGAGAGCACTGCTCCTACTCGACATCTTTTACAAGCGGCTTATGAAACACTTCACAAACCTGAACTCTTGCGGCCACTGCTCTCACCGGGAATCCGAGAAACGAAAAAGGGGCTCTCCAAGATTGCCGCCCCCAGAGCGGCGGCCTAGGCCGCGCCGGCCCGGGCTGTCCCTGCTGCCGCTGCCGGCAGCCGCCAGCAGAGGGCGCCCCGCGCCTTCCCAGCCCTCACGGCCCTTCCCGGCGCAGGGAGAGCTGTAGGAGCCTCCCTTCCTTTTACTTCGTGGGAAAGTAAAAAAAGTCCTCCCCGTGGCTTACCAGGGTCTCTGCCCCCTGCCGCCAGGCAGCTCTGTACATCTTCCTTGCCGGCTTCTCCGCGCCTTTCCCTGAGACGCTCTGCGGCCCATAGGGAGAGGAGCCCCCAACGGGCAGAGGGCAGAGCGAGGGAAGGACTGACTGCCCGCTGATCCCACCGGCAGGCTGCTGCCCCGGGAGTGCCGCGTGTCCAGCTGAGAACGCTTCCATGTCTGCATCCACGCGTTCTTTCAGCTCCCTACGGCGGGGAGGAGGACTGAGCGTCCTGCAGGACCAGCTAGAAAGGCCTTCAGGGGTGCCTGAAACCCTGAGGGCAGCTGAATCAGGAGCAACTGAAAGTAGTCTCTTACAGGGCAGCAGTCCTACTAAAATAGAACTTCTATGAGACACATTAGACATGTTCTGGTCACGCTTTCTGACACGCACTTATACAGAACATGGCCTGATTTCTTTTGTCAAGGTCAAAGATCTTGCTGTCTTCACTGAACCAGTGGACTTCAGCTAGAAGTCCTAACCAAGCTGCCACAAAAAAATATTTTAAAGACCTCCTTGCCCCTGTGTGCAAATATTGCTTGGCAAAGGTTGAGAATTTCTCAGATGTTGCGTTCTTCATTTTTCCAGAAATCTGTTGGTTTTCTTTCCTTGTCAGACTGGTCAGAAAAACATGCTAAAGACAAGGCTAGGATTTTGTGGCTTGTACTCACCTCCCATTCATCATTACACAAGTTGGTGTTCTCAGCCATGTATGATCCTTCCTACTGCAGCAGTCTACTTCCCAGCTGCCTGGCAGGCCACAATCTGCTCTTCTCCCAGTTCCTGTCTGCCATTGAAGGCATATAACATTGCAATCTGACAGCCATGCAAGCTGCCAAAATCCTACCCAATGTGAGCCAGCACATCCTGAATTCAGTGCAGATCTTATTAGCTTCATCCGGCATGGATCAGAAATCCTCTCCACAGCTGAAAATCCTTTCCAAGTCAAGGGGTTTTTGCCACCATCTGAGCAGCTCCCAGCCATCAGAAGGCTGTTCCCAGAACTGGTGCTTGGTAAGGGCAGTGACTGGAATGTGAAACAGAATCAGCTTTGGCATTCCAAAAGCCTCTTGGACCTGGCAATATCCAAGAGCTTTGAGTACATCTGAAGAAATCATAGTAGTGATGGGAGAAGCAGCTAGGTCCAAATTATTATGAGGCCAAGGAGATTAAAAGAGTACTGAAGCCAAGTGCCTGGGTCTGTCTTGGCAATAGCTTACTGCTTTCTCCTACCTTTTTAAAAAACATGGAGGAAAGCTACCACGCATAAACAATTTTTTCATCATCTCTCAGTTTCCACAGTACCTGACACAGCAAGAAGAAACCTCTCCATGGAGACCACACAGTCCTGAAGCACATTGTGGAAATGGCTGTCAGGCCTCATGAATAAAAAGTGAATTACAAAGTGCATCAGAGTATGATTGTATTGGCTAATAACCTATAAAGGGTTTCTGGTTTTATCTCAGACTATAGTTACAAAAAAATTCTCATTATGCCTAGCTCCTCCTAAGGGAACACAGCAGGATTAGTCTCTCTGGGATACGTGCAAGTGCTTTGTTTTACCCAGGCAAGAGAGAGCTGTGATTTGCATCTGGAAGGTTCTAAGGACAGAAGTGCCAAAGGGCTCAGCTGGGTAAGTGGTCCTTATCCAGAGCTTAACATCACTACTGTAAACCTAGAAGTTAAACAGTTCCTTGCTGATCAGCTGTCATTTGACTTCATTGTAACCCCTCCTATACCTACCTGGTTTCAGCTACGTCCTTGTGCCCCCATCACCTGGTAGTGTTCATCCCTGCTTTCCCTTCCTCTGCAGGGAGTTGTGAATATTCGCAAGACACTTGCTCAGAGCAGTGACATCCACAAGAAAGGGAAATGCTCTGAAGATCTAACCCAGGCCAAAAAGTGGAGCTGAAAGCCAGAGCACTGGGGGAAATCTCATACATGGTGAGGGGTTAACAGGGTGCTCCCAGCGCATCACACTGAAGAGCTGGGAGCTCTTCATGCCTCTCAGCATCTCCCCACATATTTTCCTATCACCTATCCTGTTCTTGATTACAAGGATTACTTGCAGGTCCTGCACCAAGGCAACTGTGTGTGCCTCAAACCTGCCATTTCTCTATGCTGTTTTTTTAAATTGGGTTTTCCATCTTCTCCAAGTGCAGCACAGGATTTGGTAATCCTGTTTCTCAGGTTTCTCCTTCCTACTTAACTGCTAGATGTTAGGTCCCCATCCCTTTCCCCACTGTAGGAGTTCTGGGATGCACGTCCCTGCATTGTTCCACTTCCAGTAGTTTTCTCTCCAACCTTTTTCCCATATGCATCAAAGTATCTGAAGACACTGCAAGACTGCTCAATAGGTTAGGTGTTCTCTGGGAGGAAAAGGAGCAGGTGGATGATGGAGACTGGACTTCATTTGAAAGAGGTAGTTGATAGAAGCCTTTTCAGTTCTATGTCTTTCACTCTCAATCTTCCTCATGTGTGGGCTGCATGCAGTTCTGTCAGTCATTTTCATTGCCATTGGTTCCACTTTCAGCTGGAGAACCCAATGCTCACTGAAACAGCAGTGGATAAAATAGAACCTAAAGGACAGTCACCAGGCTATAAATTCCCATCCCTGAGTCAATGCATATTTTAGGCCAAATGAAGGAGATCTGTCAAGAAAAGCTGGGAGAAAATAGAAGCTAAGCTAATATTCTGGTAGCTGGGATGCTTCCCTGGAAGATGCAATATCAAATCCCCTTGAAGAGAGGATGCAATGAAGCAGAGTCTTCCAGCATCCTGGATGAACTCTGTACCCACTGGGGTGTCTGTAGAAGAGAGGTAATATTGGCACATTCCCTGTCTCTCACTTTTCATCTCCCATGTTGTCTTCTTGCTGAAACTATTGGAAGCCTTTGAAGTGGCCATGAAGTGCATGGACAAAAAAGGCTCAGTACATAAAAGCACCTGCTTATCCTACTGGAGGTCCATGAAGCAAGCTGCTTCCCCAAAGGATCCCTAGGAATATAAACTCACAGGATAATGAGTGGATGAATGATTAAAGGACAAGAAATAAAAGGTGGATATAAGGAGCAAACCTTCATGACAGAGGGAGTTCACCAGGGCAGTATCAGAGGGATGAGTGTTGAAAGCCATGATGTTTGGAACTTAGTAAATTACCTGGCAAATGAGTGAGTAATAAATGTGACAAACCTCCTGGTGGCATGAGGATATGCTGAGTAAAACAGGGGTTATCTGTGAAGAGCTTCAAAACAACCATATGCTACCAAATGACAAGGTGAGAAGACAGCAGGAAAACTGCAACCTGGACTGAAATTCAAAAGAAAGGACATGGGAAAAACACTTCTGTTATAATGACCTCATTATATCAAGATGGGCTCTTGGGCTATTCTTAAAAATAATGTCAACTTAGTTTATATTCCATAAGTTAGAAAATTAAGTGTTTGTGATGCTTTGGGAAGGGATAGTGAGCACAATGGAGAATGCACAATGGAGGGTAGCACAGCAGTACATCTGCATGCTAAAGACTGTGCACTTCTGGTCCTGCCATCTGAAGAAGGGCATAGCAGAAAGTACGGAGCTCAGAGAAGAGCAGTGGGAAAGATTTAAGAGTGCTTCCATACAAAAGGTAAGATTAAGGCCAGACTAAGATTGGAGACAACTGAAGGTGTTTATGTACAAACCTGACTGACTCCTTTGGTCAAGAAGTCCCCAAACCAAACTGCTGCAATGTATTCTAGGGAAATAACTGTGTCTGCCTGCCTGTTCTTGGATCAGTACCTGGATGCCCAGTGCTGAACACTGAGCCAGACTGGCTTCCATCCCATCTGATACTACCAACTCCTGAGCTCAGTTGCACCCCAGATAGGGAGTACTGCTTCAGATCAACTAGAGTACTAGATCAAATAAACAAAATTATTTTATTGGGATTTATTCATGTCCAGATAAGGATAACAAAGATGTTTCAGTTAAATAAGAACTAATTTATTGATATATCAGTCTCAGAAATTAAACCAGAACTACTTCACAGCATAAGACAGGCCAGAAGCTTAACAACCCATGTCTCTATATTTTGATTTCTTTAAAAAAATATTTCAGAAGCAACCTGGTTCTGTCTGTGATGCTACATCGACTGAAAATGTGAAAACAAATCCACTAGAATTTTTTCATGCCAGAAGTGCAAGCACAGTGTTAGGATTTAAGATGTATCTGCATGACTGGCTGATAAATTCCTTTAAAAGGCACTGAAGAATTTGATTACCAAGGTTTTGTTTGGACAGACAGTGGATTGCTGTACATCCCACAATCTGCCTGTCAGTTAGCTTCAGGTATGTGTTATCAGACCAGGACCACAGAGAACTTGGAGGAAAGTGGAAGACACTAAGATTAAGGTGTCCTCAGAAGGTGCTACTAATTTTGAATGCCTTGAGCTGTGAACTTACTGCAGGAAAGGATTTTTGTTCATGCCTTACCTACAAGGCTTGGATGTGTCTGTGTGCAGAGTAGCAGTTACATGATGAACGCTGGTGCCCTGAAGACTGGGTGTGCAGAACTACTGAACAGCCCAGTGCCTGATAGCAGGTCAGCCAGCCTTTTCTGAGCTCAGTCTGGAGCCTTGGCCCAGGACCACTGGAGCACAGAGCTGCCCCGTGCTCCTGGCAGGCCTGCCAGGTTTGCTGCCATCTGGGTACCCCACCTGCACCAGGCCCCTGGGGAGATCTCTGTTCGACTCCATAGCCAGTCCTGTGGTACCTTTGAAAAATCTAGGCCAGTTTTCTCATTTTGCAACCTTTTCTCAGGTCCCAAAGGACTCAAATTCTTCTGTTTTCTTTCCCAGCCCAAAGAGATGCGCTACAGAAAGCATGGCCCCTTCCCTTCAAACCTCCTGTTTAGAACTAAAGCTATGATGGGGAAACATTACTGGTTTTTCCCCTCATGTGAGGACAGAGATGAAGTTCAGAAGCCAGCAGAAATTCAGCATTTAACCCACTTCAGCACCTTTTGAAACTGATCCAGCCTTTATCTGTGCATTTAGACACTGTCACTTGATATTTTCAAATCTGCCCTCCATAAAAGCCCTAAAAATAGTCTATTTTAAAATAGACTACACTGAAAGTATCCCTTGAACTCTCTCCCCTGCTCTCAACACCTCATGAAGCTTAAGTAAAATGTTCTGTTTTCCCACAGGCATGCTCTAAGACTACTTGGCCACTTCCTACTTGAGAAATTTCAGTGAGAGAGAGAGACTAGTGTTACACTTACACACAGTTTCGTTCTGTCTCTCCCTTTTCTGGTCATGAAATGGTTGGCATCTCACACCAAGCAGTCCTGGTTTTTCCTGTTCTGCTGGCCCCTAGATTGCTGAGAAAACACCTCAAGGGCTCTTGTCCAGGACTGCTGCAGCTCCTCCAGTGATTGTTGTGTGAAGAACTTGTCTGCCTTTTCTTGACCTCAGACAGGGATGGTCTTTGCCTGCCAGTACCTTTCTCTGAGGCACTTCCCATCATTTCTCCCCACTCCAGCCACAAAGACAACAGGATGCAGGTTGCAGGCCTGAGACTGCAAGACTTGGGGATGACATCTTACAGCAGACCAGAGGCCCACACTACATGCTGTGATTCCAATGACTCTCCCCTATGTAAGCTATGTCCCATATTTTGACTGTCTAATAAACACTCAAAAGTGGCTCACTTAAAAATCAAATATGGCTAAAAACTGCAGAGTTTTAGTGGAGAACTGAGATCTAACTGCAAAATCAGACCAAACAAATCAGAGCCGTGCAACTAATGCTCGTTTGAGTGTTGCTTTTAGGCCAGGGAAGCATTGAAAGAAAAATCACAAAGAGAGACTCACATTTCCATGCTATAGGTGTAACCTCATCAAGTTTTCCTCAAGGAGGCAATTCCTTGTTTGCTTGAACAGTTAGGGGAACACAGTGCAGCTCACACACATTTGGCCTCCATGGGAGACTTTCTAGCAGACTAGATCAGCTAGAAAACTTCACATATGCAAAATTCTCCAATTTCAACAGCTCTAAATATGGCAGAACACAAGCAAGCAGGAAGAGGGAAATACTGAGTGGGCAAGAAGCCAGTTCTATGTACTCCTCTCTGCCCCTTCTTTTCCCCCAGCCTGTGTGTTGAGCCTCATCTGAGGAAGAACGTAAAGCAGAGGATGTCACAAAACAATCTACTAGTCAATAATGCTATTGGGACTTGTAGATGGTGGTGACTGACCAGTCTACTAATGTGAAGCATAACATGGAATAATGGCTTTTGTCAGATGGTTGTGCACAGCTTGAAAACACCTAACCTTTTCTAAAAAAATTAAGGTGCTACAAAGAATGATAAAAGCAAATAGATGTACACTTATATTATCCCGCTATTAGGATCAAATGGCATGGGTCATGGAGGAAACAAGAATGAAGTGTCCCCAATCCCCCATCCATGCAATGCCTGCAGCAGAAGCTGGCACTACAGAGGTCTGGGCTGCTCCTCTGGGCAAAGCTGGACTGAGCCAGAAGCTTTGTAGGAGGAAAAGCCAGGCAAGCACACAGGGATTGTTTCTGCTGTGTGTGGGCAGACACCTCCCAGGCGTTATCCCTGGCACATTGCAATTTGGGCATGACATAGCTTGTTCCTTCCATACAGCAGAAGTGATCACTGAGCCTCCCAGCTCCAGCTAAGCAAACTCCTTATGGGTGTGAGATAGAAAGAGATGCAAATGTGCCTTGGTTCCTTTCACAAAACAAGTGAGCAGTCAAGCTCTTCAATTTTCAATTCAGCCAAGTCCTTCAGTTGCTTGACACAGTCTTGCCTTTCAGCTCAGCCACAGGCAGACACAGCTTTGCTGCCAGGACCATTGGAGCAGCCCCTCTTCCTGCATCAGATCCCAAGAGCAGAACAGTGGTCAGCAGCCACCAGACAAAGTGAACAAACTGCCGGAAAAGTGCAGGAGAGGTGGGGGAAAACAAGAGGAAAGAACAGAAATAAGCTTTTGAACAGCTCTAGGACAATTCCCTGTTTTTTTGCCCCTGTGGTGTGAAATCTCATTTTAGTTACTAGTTGGTGGCATTTGCCACTGTCACAACATGAGGTTATGAAACTACATTTAGCCCTAGTCCTGGAATACATCCTTGTTTCAGTCTCTGACTTCTTTGCATGCCAGCAGCTGAGAGGCTTCTTCAGCTGCCAGGAGCATCCTCTGCCCGCAGCTGTGGCTCCCCAGCACGTGTGTCCTTCTTGCAGGCAGCACAGAGTGAAGGACAACCAGGGGGCTCAATCTAGGCCCTGAATCAAGCATGAATAAGCAGTACCAAGTACAGAAAAAAGAAATCCCTAGAAATTAATCAGAACTGGACTGTAGGAAGTTGATTAGTGGAGTGGAGCAAACAGTACTTAGCATCCACCAAGCTGCAGGCTTCTTCTTCCTGCCAGGCTCACCAAAGGGAAAATGGCAAATGTGGGTGCTCTGCTGCTGGTTGCAGACAGAGGACATGCTGTGGACTTTCATGGAGGGTACAGACTCCTGTGTCATAAGCTTTTAGAATGTAGGCAAAACACAGCGTGCATCTGCTGCTGAGGTTACATCTTTCTTCTAATAACCCTGAAAATAGAAACCAAAGTAATGCTTTGCCTAGAAAGACTGTGCATCTCCATGCTCAAAGGTTTTTCTTCAACTCAACTAGGTAAAGTCCAGAGCAACTGGCTGGACAAGAGACATCCTGAAGATCCTTCTAACCTGAGTTACCTTGTGAGAGAGCATAAATTCTGCAGCCCCCAGCCCTGCAGTTTGGTAAGGATGTACAGATTACTGCAGCACACTGGTTTTACTTCCCATAGGAGTTCTTTAATTGTCCACACTTTGCTGTGCCACAGACAGCCCAGTCCACTTTAAATCACTGACACAAAACGTTGGGGAAAACACAAGTAGGTTGTGATACTTAGAAATTACCTTCTGAAAGGAGAAAGGTCCATCCATGCAAACACAGGAAAAGCTGGACAGAGGGACTTGCTTCCTGAGACCTTACTTACTGAGAGGGGCAAAACCCTAAAAGGTCCCCAGCAGCTCTGTCTCCTCAAAGCTGACTGATTCCTCAGGCTGCTGCTGTAGAAAGTGTGAGAGGATCTGCCTCTCCCAAACAGTGGCTGCAGCCAGTCTTCCTTACAGAAAGGAGACGTAAGTGGCTGCCATCAGCCACAGCCCGTCTTGGGGCTCCAACAAGTTCAACTCATAAACTCCCAGCCCCACTCCCCTCATGGCCAGCCAAAGCTGCTGGGGGAAGGGGATCTTACTGCAGAGCTCTGAATATTTCTATGAGCTTCTTTTCCCCCTAGTATTTCCTTAAAAAGCCCAGTAAGGATTTCCTGACCACTGCCATTATCAGGAAGAGGTGAAGGCATCTGTACAAGCCTCATCATCTCATTGCTCAACTTGCCTCCATTAGTAACTCCCTCAGCACAGCCCATGTCTGTTCCTGTGGAGAAGGGACATCTCTCTTCCAAGGAATCCAGCTTTGGATGCTATACCAGCAGATAAACTGCAACCTCCTGTTCCCCTGCTGTGTTGCAGCAAAGCAAGTTGCTCACATACAGGGCTAACACCATGCTGAATTGTCTGCCAGGAGAGAGCTGACTGCTTAAAAAGAGGATTTGTTAGCTGTCAGCCCAAAGGAAGGCACTGAGAGATGAGAGAATTACATAAAGGTTTTAGAAGCAAACCAGTCAATCCTCCCAGGCTGTGCCTGGTTTATGGGGACCTTTCCCTCAAAGAAAGAACTGGGGAAAAGGCTCTCACACTACTTGTTCGCTGAGTTGGAACACACCTCCCACAGAAACAAGAAGCTATCATACAGTAACCACACTTTCAGATGAGTGAAACCTGAACGTTTCACCCCATCTCCTCTCCCTTAACCCCATAACAAGCTCCCCCAGGCCCTTTCCCACCAGCCTCTCCCCTCACAACCCCTGCTCCCGTGTGCCTCACAGCTCACTGCTAACCACACCCAGTTACCACCCTCTGGCCTGTTAGCCATGCCCAGCACCACTTTTGGGAAGAGTATTATCCATCATGCAGGCTGCAGCCCCTCTGTGGTGACATCCCCACACCCTGATTGGGGGATTTTGAAAGAAAGTAGATTGCTGCTGCTGTACCAGCCACATGCAGCTATCCAAAAATTTGTCACAGGGAAACAGCATCTTTGCACTGGAACGTAGACAAGGAATAGTAAATTGTTTCCAGAACATAAAACATGGGAAAAACAGGAAGGTTGTCCTTATTACCCACACTGCTCCCACAGCCACCCACCTTCTGCTGAGGCCAGTCACTGCTCCAGCTGCAAGGAGATGCCTGCCAGGTGGATCCTGCCCTGGTCTAGCCTGACCTAGCGCTGTGTGTGGTGGAGTGTGGGAACCTCTAGCATAAATTCATTATGAATGTGGACAGGGCAACTCCTTGACCTGAAGGAAGTTTTCTCCTTCAGCTCAGCTACCAGGATCAAATTACAAATGATAAGACAGCATCTAGTTTTCTTTCCAAGATTCAACCTCAATTTTTCATCAGATGTTTCTATTTATTCTTGCTGCTTCACAGATCTCTTGGTCCAGTAACTTCATGCTAGAAAGAGATGAATTTTCTTTCCCCACATGCCTTGTAGGGATTTATTCAGTGAACTGGAAGACACTTTGCTGCAGACTGACCTAGTTCCACATTTTTAAGTTGTGTGGAATGCTGATCCAGTGGGCCAAAACAACATCTGTTCAAAACACTTCCAAGGTCATCTCCCAGGTGAATGATGGAGATCTGGAAAACAAAACAAACGGGTTATTTGCCCCACCCTCCCAAACCTAAAACCTGATGTTGCACACTTGCAGGCTTGGCTCTGGGACACTTAAAGTTCTGTGTGCCCTTAGGCAGATGAGCTAAGACAGTTTGGTTTTCACCTAAATTAGCTTCAGTCCAAGTCAGTTCTAAAATCCTGATAAATTTTTAAAAAACCCACTGCCTCTCCTTTAAAACACTCTGGTGTTATAAAGCCCGGAGCAACTGTTAAAGGTAGCAAACCCTAGTACACCAGGGAAGAAGATATATTTGTGCAATGATACAAGTAAAAAGACAAGGGATTAAGTGTTTTTTACTTACCAAGTAATGGCCTTCAAAGGGATAAAAATTAGGAATCTAATAGAGAATGGAACTCCTGTATCAATAAGTACTGAGAAAAGTGGTACATGAAGAAAACAGGAAGAAATGGACACTCTGGAAAGTCTTAACAAATCCAACAAAATCAGAAAATGGTTTAGAAGAACCTTTAAAATGAGTTTTATTGTCAGAATTTTACAAGTAGCCTTCAGTGGCATCATACAAGAAGAACTCTGTTGCAAAACTCTAATAAATAGTCTGCCCCAAGTCCCAAAATATTTTTTGAAATAAAATAAAACCAAACTTAAAAATAAAAGAGAATAAAAGCAAGACTTCAGGATGCTCAGAGATGTTAGCAATATTTCCCATTTACAAATAATATCAGGCATCATATAAATCTCCTTCATACAAGTCATTAAAAAACCCAAGACATTCTAAACCTTTACAAAAGCACTCCAGAAATAGTTCCAAAGAGATCCATTTCCATGACAAAACATTAGAGAAGAACTCCATGGGGATTAGCATCACAAATGAAGTTTGAGGTTGAAGTGTAGTGTGCAGCAAGATTAAAGATCGTGAAAAAGGGATTTGAAGAAAGCATGGAAGTCTTTGACAAGACTGTGCCAGTGATTTTAATCTGTTTATTTGAGAATGTGATAAAAGGGGAGTGAGAGGATGCTCTCGAAATTAACCCCCAAATACACTGCACTTTATGGAAGGCAATATTTACTAAGGTAGTAACTAGATCCTCAGAAGGGAGTAGAAAAGGTTTCTCAGCACACTGCACAGTTCAATGCCTGTGCAGACCCCGGTGCTTAAAAGCTGTATTTTGACACCTAAAAGGTATTTTCTGTAGAGGTAACATGTTGTGGCAAGTTAGCTGTTCCTTCAAAAAACAAGAAATCAACTTTGCTGGCATGAAGCAGTTTGGGAAATCTCGTGAGAGACAATTTCACTGGGGACTCAGGATTTCAGAGCTCCAATCCTGTCCCAGTACTTTGAAAAATACACTTCTCTAATTCCCCTTTACATATTCCTCTATCTTCCATAGTAAAGGATTTATAAGATCTCTCATGCAACAAAACACAACTTGAATAAACTTTTCTCAAATCTGCTGTGATTTGAGAAAGCAAGGGAAACAGAATGGGAGGGCAGGTACACAGTGGTAGTTTGTGTGGTTTTTCATGGTAACATTTCAGGGGGGAGAAAAAAAAATCTTAATCTCTTTACAACTTCAGCTTAAGTCTCCTGCACATATGCAAGCACCAGACTCCCCTGGAAGGGGGCAGGGTGCTGTACTTAACCGAGCACTGTTGCTGGATTGCTGATGTCTCAGCCTGCCTGATGTTGTATGAACTGCAGCATGCCTAGTTTTGCTGTTTGTAAAGGTACTTGCAGCCATTGTTTCCACAGGAAACAAAGGCCACCAGAAATGCTAATGCAATCGATGTGTGATAATATGCCTGACCCATGGCTCACCTCTCTAGTCTCTCTCTAAGCTGTGATGCTGGTTGTACTGTACCATACACTATGGACACGCGCTCTCTGCAATGTATGGGAAAGTAGCACTAACCAAGTAACCAAGCGCAAATTGCTAAGGAGACACCTAAAACATTGCATTACATCCCCCTGTCTGTGGCATACTTCAGAAAACAATGTTAGAAGAGCAGTAAAGTAAACATTTCTTTCTAATTTTCTAGATGTCATAATATTTGCCAAAGCTGCAAGGAAAAGCAGATTATCTGAAACAGAGAGAAAGGAGTTAATGGAAACAGAGGCAGATGGAACAGCAAGCCTGATCCTGGCCTCCAAATCATTTTGTACATAACAGATAAAGAGACAATGTGCAAAAAATAGACATTCACATTTTAGCAGTTAAACTTTTATTTTTTTATTTTACCTTTTTAAAATTATTTACTTTGTTTTTTCTACAAAAGGCAGACATTGATTGTTGATCTGCAATTGTTCTGAGTGCGCGCAGAGATGCAAAAAAGGGTTATTGGAGGATGAAGAACAGGGAATTGCTCTGACTATACTTTCACATGTCATAATTAAGGTGGCATTAAAGCTTAAGTCCCAGTAATAATATTCATAACAGATAGTTTCCTTCCCCGTACACCGTTCTCAGTTCATATCAATTGTGTTGAAAACCCATTCGGTGAATTTCTTCAGCTTTTCAGTTGCATTCTGGGATTCCTCCTGTAACCTCAAGTTGTCTTCCCGCAAATGTTGCACTTCAGCCTGAAGGCTGGCCTTGTCCTCTTTTTCCTTAGGCACAAGGAAAAATACAGATCTTAGTAGAAATTTCCGGTCACGCTTCCTATCTATCTAGAGCAGCAGGAATCTCTTAAGAGAGCATAAGTCTCGTTCTTTTTAAGGATTTTATGTGCAGTAACACACGGGTTTACATCCAAGGGACATTAGTGATGTTTCCTTGCCCATGTTTTGATTGCATGAACAGGATTTCTTTGTATTAGATCCCAATACAGAAGTTGACTCCCTAGGTGGTCCAATAAAATTGGCCATGAGCTGTTCTGTATGTACAAGTGCTGATGGTTAACTAAGTAAAGGGCAGGGAATCTTCCTGCAAACACTTTCCCAGCCAAGAGACTTCATCTCACTACTGCAGAGCCTTCCTGGACCAAGTAAGCATTAAAACAATACAGGAAGTTTCCACAGCAAAAATTACAGGTTTAGATAACACTGCCAACTTTTCATCAGCAGGATACATTTTTATGGACTAACTTCAAGCCTTTTGCAGTGTCACCTGAATTAGGAGTGGAGGTACTGTGAATCACCCTCCTAATTTAAGCAGAGGAATCAAACGCCTACAAATTCAGACACCCCATCCCAGCCATGCATAATTAGAAGCCTGAGAAAAGTAGCAAAGAAATGTCTTTTTCTCATACCAGGATGAGACTGTCACAGGCTCAGGCATGGCAAAGCAGGATTACACATTTATTAGCACCACCAAGCACCAACTAAATACATGTCATATAAATCCTTCTGTAGATGAAATGCTTACCTTCCTTAGATCTTCTTGCAGCATCTTCAGCAAACCTTCCAGTTGGTCCACTTTAGAGGCGAGAGTTGGAGGGGATTCTTTACTGTTGAAAGCAGGAAACAAGAACAGGTATCGATATGATTTCACATGGGGTAGCTAGAAGCTACCCTTCACATGGGGTTGCTAGAAGCTTTGTCTATACCAAGTGCCTTTATGAAGGTATGCATTTGTGTGCACCAAGGGGTCACAAAATAAAATAAAGAGTACATGGAACACATGCAGCACATTAAACAACAGAGCAAATTCAACTCATGATTACTTGGGGTCATCCCATCACTTGACTTATTTCTACTTGAAATCACTGTATATGCCTTGAATTAACCATTGCTTTGGACAGTTTCATGAACATCTCAGACAAGAAAAAACCTGCAGAAAGATTCAACTGGACTTACAATTCTTTTATTTTCACCTCCCAACTCCATCTTCATGAGAACTTCCAAAGATTTACTGCATGAAGCCTGAAGATGGCTTCCAAATGAAGACATCCCTACTCTTTCCCTTGGTTTGTAGCTGGGAAAGCTTGCACATCTGGTGTATTTACTTACCCTGTATAAGGCTTTATCTGTGCAGTAAGCTGGTCCTCAGCCTGATCACTGCTGGAAGCAGCACTCACAGGTCTGTGATTTTCATCAGCAGCAGCAAAGAATGAAGCTCGCTGAACTGAGAAGACAAACAAAGAAAAACAATGGCAGCAGTAATGATTATTTGCTCATGCATAGCACAACAGCTACACTGCAGCACTTCAGCAATTTCAGTCTGTTTCAAGCAAGGTAAAGTGATGATATGACATACCAATGTCCACTTGATGGAAGCAATCTGGCAGTGCAAGTGTTTGCACCAGGTTTGCCACTGTACTGGAGTCAGGAAGTACTGGCTCTGGCACAAGGAACACTGTGCAGATCATCCTGGGTATGACTGCATGATACCACCCAATAACTTAGCAACTATATTTCGCTTCTTTCACTCTATAAAGAATAGCTTTATCTTGAGGAAAGAAAAGCTCACTGTGTGCAATTTGACCAATGTAATTTTTCAGAACCTGAAATTTTTTCCTTAAGTTTCATAAAACATTTTCAGATTGAAACATGAAACCTCTTTCCTGCCATTTGTGTATTTCTTGTCCTGTAACTGTTCAAATGTTCTTACACATCTCTAAAACATTGTCACATGGTGTGACAGACAGCAGTATAAAAACCTTAGCTTAATAAATTAACCTCAGCAGCTGTTGGGCTCTCACTGGAAACAGCAGAGTATTGTCTTTTTCTGTTTGGCAAATTTTTATACTACAGGTTGGTGTAGCTCAGGCATCCAGGCAGTTTTTCTTTCAGCTGGTACAGATACCACAATTTGTAACTTCAGGGGCTTGTGCTGAGGACACCAATCAGTGGTGGAGAGGAGGTGTTCAGGATCACAAATCAGAATTTAGGTTCCATGGTATGTGTCAATCCCTACTGGCACCTGCCAGAGACTGGGATACTGAGACCAGACAACCAAACACCAATGGAATTATATTGAGATCCTTCTCCAAGTCAAATTTGAATGTATTTTTATAGCAGTTAGATGAAGCTGCCAGCTAACACATTACTCCAGCTTTTCTTCATCTGAGCTGTCAGTTTGTTATCTTGACCACAGTGACTGTGTTCACACTTCTGAAGAGAAACACAAGTGAGTCTGGGGCCTACCAAGTGAGGGAGTCAGGTTAATGAGGACAGTCAAATAAATCTCACAAAAAATGAGGGGATCCTTTAAAGAGAAACTGCCAACCAGAAGGAAATGTGTTAAAACCTGAGTTTCACCCATATGTGGTGATGAAAAAAAACATCCCTACAAATTCATCTTCCCTTCAGGGCCATTGAATACTCTTCTCAAAACTGTACAGCTCAAATATGAGCCAAGCTGCTCCTACAACTCCTGTGGCAACAGAGCAGAGGACACGAGTACTCTGAACACTCAGAGACACCCACTGTCCTAATGATATCTAAGGCTACTACCAGAGAGTAGCCAAGAAACCAAATTACTTCACAGACTTCAACTATGTTGAATAAGGTCTAAAAGATTCAAGATAAGTGAAAAAACACTTCCATGAAAGTGGGATATCATTTATGCAGATACTAGGAATGGGCACTTCTGTTTCACACACTTAGAAGATTTTTCCATTGGATTCTAGTAACATAAATTCTCTTCAGTCTAAACTGCATTTTAAGTTTTAATTTTAAGTTCAAATGTATCTAGACAGTTTGCAGTTCTCTTCAGTTTACCAAGAGTCATGGAAATGGAAAATGCCATAGGATGAAACAACACTTGCATGCAAATCTACATCTTCAGGGTATGCAGAGGCAATGAAAAAGTATTTACCAACAAGGGGTATTTCCCAAATTATCTTGTAGCAAACTGCAGCTGCAGAAGATGTCCTTCTCACTAGTGCAGTAAGCAAGCAATCTTTAGTGTGCTTTTCCCCTACTATATGACTTTATTTTTGCACTTTTGTGCCCTTTCCCAGACCAGCTGCCTGCAACTGTTTTACATGAAATGAAAAGTGACCAGTTTCACAAAGATTTGGCCAAACCATACCACTGAGGAATTCCAGTATGAAGAAATGGTATCTGACTATTACATACGAAGTTTCAGGCTCTTGACACTTGAGTCAGTATTTTAAATGAGCTTAAGCTTCAGACTAAGAAGAAAATTAAGAACAAAAAAACTAAAAGTCAGGATTAAAATAAACCCAAACAAGCACAAACCCCACAGTCCTTAACGAAGTGTGCACAAAGACCAGCTTCCTAAGTGTTGTATTGTGAAAACTTACCTTCAAAAGCTTTGGCAGCATCTACCAAGTTTGACCAGTCCAGATCAGAGGCAGAATCAGGCAACGGCATAAGACCAGGGTCTGGCATGGGCTGCCGTCTTTGCTCCTGGATATCTGTGAGGGAGCTGTCCGAGGCAGAAAACTCTCCTGGAGCAATGCAGAATAGATTATAAACTCCATAAAAATACCTGAAAATTCCTTTCTTAATATATTGAATACCCTGTTCTTAACTTTTCTGGCATAGCACTTTTCAAAATCAGCCAAAATTCAGAAGAATGTTTGATCAACTACAGTTCACCAGATACAGCCCTTCACAAAGCAGTTTTTTAAAGCCACCACATTCAGCTCCTTTCTAACTTGCCTTAATCTTTTCAGCTGAGTGCCCAAAAAAAACCCAAAAACCAACCCAAAACTGTGAGGTTTTTTCCTTCCTCTTTACAATCTTGTAAACCAATGGAGCTGAATTAAGTCTACCACGATGAATCAGAACAAGAAAACCCTTAAAATTACTTCCAGAGCATTGCCCATCTCTCAGCAGTTCAGTGAAACCTTCAGATCTTTACTAAAAAATAGCCACACCCACCTGTAAGCTGTTACATGGCTCACTATGAAAAAAAGCATTGGCAAGCTTGAAAGAAGGATTCAAAATCCCTGTAATTTTTGCACAAATTAAAATAACAGAAGTGAAGCACTTAGATTTTCACCACTAATTAGGGCAACACCAAACTTTCAACCAAGAATTACCTACTTTATTTCAGTTTACTGGCTGGACAACCAAAAAATGTGCAATGCCTGGTGACATGTGTGAGCTCAGAAGCAGCAACAACTTCCTTTCTCATGCCCTCTGTCAAGATGTAAAGAAGTTTTGAAAACTTCTCTTGAAGTTTTGAAAACTTTCTCTTGAAGAGAAAGATGTGAGAAGATGGACTGGGCAATTGGGAGGAAGCTGCTGAGAAGATAAGGGAAGAGTCTGCTTGGATCATACAAAACAGAAAGACAGTGTGACAGGCAGGATACAATCCCAAAATGCCTGAGTTGTGTTGTTTATTTCCCCTTCTCCCCCGCCCCTCCCCCCGCTTTTTTTTTGATAGCCTAATAACCATGTAACTTCAATAACTAAATAACTAAAATAATTCATAAATTCATAAAACTTCAGCTAAATCTTATTGCTGCCTGGGGAACAATGACCAGAAAAGCTACACTGCATTCACTTCTTGGCTCAGAAATCTTGATTTTTTTGTGTCTGCGTGTATTTACTTTTTTTAAATGTAATTTTGTTACATTTTATTTTGTTACATTCAGTATTATTAACACTGAGGATTCTTGGCTTAGCTCTCGAAAGGGTTATTTTGGAGGTTGTTAACATGAAAATATTTCCAATTAGTGAAAAGACACATGCAATTAGATGAAAACCTACGTATTTGAAAAGCTACCTGTTTTAAAAATGTTGGATTGTTAAGGCAGATAAACAAATGCAAGCATTTTTAGCTCAACATATTTCCTCTAAAAAAATGGATGTGCTCTGGAATCCTTGAATTTAAAGAAATTTGAGTAACTGGAAGCCAACAAATGCTTGTGATACTAAATATCTAGCTTATTTAATCCTTCTCTCAGCAAAGTGTGTGTGGGAAGACAATTTGTGTGCCAATCAAATAGCTGGTCCTTTTATCATGCAGCTCCTACATTTTATAGAAAATGGAAAATCTTGTTTTGTTGACAGAGGTAGAAAGGTTATGCGCTAGGAGGAGTTATCAGTTTTGGGTGGAAGAGAACATGATAACAAAAGAAGGTTTTGCAGTTTTCTATTTGGAAAATACAGCATTTAAATGAAAAGAGACAAAGTGCTGCTTTCCACTTGTACTCTAGTGGCATCATTAATCTTCTGACCCCAAGCCCTCAGAAACCAAATCCTCCATCCAGTTACAAGCATAACCAAGTCTACAAAGTTATTTTAGTGCATGTAAAAAATAGAAATGAAAAGAGCTCGGTTTCCTAACTCTTATGCAAGAAACACGTTATACAGACACAACATCTCAGGAAAATGTCAGGTTCAACACTGAAAACCGATGCCTGGTGATCACAGTCAGATGAAAAGAATTTAAAATAGATTTCATCATCAGCCTTCACTGTCAAATGCATCCTGTGCAGCTAAATACAGACTGTGCTTAGGGCCCACTATAGTGAGTTAAATCTATTGATAGCCTTGCATTTTCCTCTTGAAACATACTAAAATATGAATAAATCAGAGCAGATATGTACTTCTTCAGAAAACATTGCAGAATCCTACCCTGAGATCTACCTCTATTTCTGGAAAACACACTCAGTTATGAAGTACAGTGGGAACCTGTGAAAATTCCATTTCTCACTGTGACATTCACGTGCAGCGACACACAACCCGTCAAATAATAAGACTGAGACTTTTCAGTAAACTAATGGGAGAAAGCTGAGTGTCTTCTTGACAGCACGTTACAAATAACTTTTTCTGGTTAACTATGTGACTAAAATAAGTAATTCATGTACTGTAAAATAAATTTGGTACGGGAATTAATTTAAAAACAATTGAACAGTTGCCACAATAAAAGCTGTATCTGGTATAGCTGTGTATCTAAATATCCACTACTATTTACCCACTTCTCCATCATTTTCCTAATCAAATTTTGTTCCTGGAATCCCACAGTAAGGAACTGACACCTGAAGTTCTCTCTGGTAGATAACCAAGCATACATTATTTGTCCATTGGTCTAACTGATCTAGGTGACTCTTGGAAGAAATGAGAGAAACTTGCAGCCAGTGAGGCAAATTTCTGTGCTCCCTCTACAAGGCAAATGCATGACCAGTCATGCCATCTTACACCCACTGGAGTGAGGGAAAAAAATTAAATTCCTGTCCTTTTTTACATTTTCAATCATGTGACTGGACTCTCCTCATCTGAGCAAAATAAAGATGGAACTACCAATTGCTGTAACAAACATTTTCCCCCAAGACGATTCACAAAGAATTCCTCTGGAAGTCAAAAAATGGGAAATCCACTTACCATGTAGTGATTTCATTCCCAAAGTATAGGATGGTCTCCGTAAGGGCAGTGACTTTGGGAGAGAAGGGTAGGTGCTGGTGAACAGAACATCATTTGGCATGGCTTGGTCCAGGAGCGAGGCCCGCGAGGTGAAGAAGTGGTCCCTTTGACCACTGTAAATACTCTCATCTGACAAAGTCCTTTGCAAGGCACGCCTTGTGGTAGGAGTGCTGGGAAAGGGAGACTGACAGGACAGAGTGTGTGACTATACATTCATAAACACAAATAAAAAGAAATGAGAAAAAAATAATCAATAAAGAAACTTGAAATAATTTTTAAAT
Organism: Molothrus ater; assembly: GCF_012460135.2. Lineage (NCBI taxonomy): Eukaryota > Metazoa > Chordata > Aves > Passeriformes > Icteridae > Molothrus > Molothrus ater. The sequence goes on from NC_050483.2 coordinate 27,839,699, forward strand.
TTTTTTTTTTAAGTGAGAAACCAAGTGTTTACATAGCATTTTTTCAGAGTGGACAGGAAATAGAACTGAAGGAACTGGCTTTTAAGGAGGTTATAAGTAGGTAACATATATAGATTTTTTTTTTGCCTATCTCACACTTTTACCTTTAAACACTCTTCAAACTTCTGGAGTGGAAATCTCAGGCAGCCCTTGCTGACTCCAGAGCTGATATGTAGCAGAGAAATGGATACAGAAAGAGCCTGAATGCTGCACAAACCAGAGTTCCCCCGTTGCACAGTAGTGGCTGCCTTACTGCAGGCCCAGCACCAGCAAATGCCAGCTAATTAGAAGTCTCCTGTTACTGAACAACAAGGAATACCCACCACTGCTGTGGGTCTTCAGAAGTATTTGAATCAAAAGCACTCCCATGAATCAGAGAGCTTGTGTCTTACCTCCACCATCAGCCCAGCTTCCTCCATGCTCCATACAGGAGAAAGCAGTGCTGGGGTAGCCAGGAGTTTTGCACTCTCAGGCCAGTGCCAGAGAGCTGCTATCATGACCATTCCAACCAGCAGAGACTCTGATTTTCATGAAGCCTATAGCAACATAGCTGTCTTTAAGATATAACATTTCTTTACCGTTTGGTTGAAATTTGGTCAAAAAATTTTTTGCTGTAAGACTTCTGTAAAATGAAATCTAATTCATACAGTGGGCAGAATTAAGTTGGTTTTAAAATGCCATTTTAGTTTTAAGATGCAATTTATTGGTGTGACAGAATGTTTTTAACTTGCTGAAATTTATCAAAAGTGTGATCAGGAAATAAAGATCGGGGTAAGAACTGATTCATTAACCCCACAGCAGAAAAACAGCAAACTTGGGAAGATATTTTAGAATGCGAACAATTCTCTTGCTCAAAACAATCAACAGGAGGTGTTTTCATCACTCATGTCCCAGTTCCCCTCAGAACTACCACAAGCCTAAGAAAATGTTATCTTGCCGATAAAGCTTTTTTATCTCTGGCCTCAAATGCATCATCTTAAATAATCTGTGCATGGAAGCCACACTTACAAACTTTAACAAGCCACTTCAGGTTTTTACTAGCAAAAAATGAAGTTACAGCTCTCTCTTCTGCATGGTTGCTGTGGAAACAATGTGGGCTCTGGATGACAAGCACTGGCTGTACATGAAGACTAGAAATCAAGACATTCTCTTCTGGATTATGGATTCTAAAAATTAATACATGCATTTACATGTTATTCAACGTATTTTGAAACACATCAGGAAATGTTTCTAACTATTCTGCAAAAAATAGGCTTTAAGTTTAGGGTAACAGGATTAGTGAGGTATAAAAGTGTGCTTTTTGCAAGGAATTTCAGTACTGTCAGTAAGTCACTGTCTAGTGATGCAATCAGAGAAGAAGAGTTAAAATACGTAAGACAACACTAGAGGATTTTCCATAACTCAGCAGTACTAAATGTTCTTTGCAAGTTGGCATATTAGTCTCTTTAAATCAGCACACAAAGTTGTAATAATATTGCAGAGATTGTAATAATGAAACTTTTCAACAAATCGGTTCCCCAGTAATCAGCTACACAGAGATTATTTTCTGTCCATGATAAGAATTCAGGGATTGCCTTGCATTTTATTTTCCTGCTATGGATGAGAATAGAAAACATCCTATCTATCTCTTTAACGTACCTTAAAATTCTTCTGGGATTCAGGTGTTGGGCTATCAAGATCTATCAATTTCTTCAGCTCTTCTTCGACAGTGGATTTGGACGCTCGTTTTGGGGATGCCCGCAGGTCTCTTGCCGATGCCCGCAGCCGAGGGTGGGCCATTTCATTGCCATCACTCTGGTGACGTCTTAAATGAAATGGAACAGACACATTCAGGTCTCAAAACCCTGGGGCAGGAGGTATGAATGAAACAAGAATTATAGCACCCTCAAGTTTTTAAAAAAAAATATCTAAGTAGAGGGCACAGAGGATGGAAGAAGTTTCACTACTATAGCAGAGACTCACCTTAGTGGATACCTGTGGAAGCACGAAGCTTGTTTAAAAGCATGAACTAGCAACACAATTAAATAATTGAAAGGTTAACGTAATACATTTTCCCAATAAGGGACTGAATCTGTTAAAATAACATGTATTCTATACAAACATAAAAAAACATGTCTTCAGTAAGCTCATAAGCAGCAAATGACCAAGTTTCTTTAATATTTCAACTGGCTTTTTTTATAATGTAGTTATCACAAAGTTTCACCATTTCCTTTTGACAGTCAGCTATTGGTATCATCTAGGGATACTCTGCCTGACTCAGTAACAGTCAAGGAGGTTTGAATAAATTACTTTGAAATAGGCTTTCTGAACTACTTGCTTTTTGAGTCATACTTACAATATTTTCACCAGTAAGTTGTTTCTCAATTTCTCTTCCAAAAGAGATGCTTGCATATTGTAAAGCTGAGATATCTTGGCTTGCTTTAAGCTTTAAGCCAGTTAGACTGGATACTGGCAGCAATTTTAACAAGGCAACGTGGAATGCCAGCGTTAATGCACAACATGCACGGTACTACTACATGGATGAGAGGTTTAAGTAAAACTCAGGCTCTACAATAAGAGGATTTTTAATATTTGCTCAAATAGCATTTTGAGTCACCTTTAAGTAGTCCCAAGAAAAGATAAGCTTTAATAGGACTGAAATCCACAGAGCTTTCTAGAAATTATAAAACCCCCAACTTTTACAAGTTAACAGGGAATGAGATTAGCCAACTATCAAATACTTAAACCATACTCCAAGAAGACTAGATTAGAGATTAAGTTCTACAGAAGATGAAGCATTGTATTAAATAGTCTTGAGTTCTTCTCTAAGGAGAACTGTCACAGACCAAAATGTTTCTTTTACAATTAAAGCAAATGATCAAACAAGAAAAAAAAACCAGTCTTACTTTCTTGAATCCATAAACCCCACTGAGTTTATCGTCCCTTCTGGCTTTTTCCATCCGATCAGATACTTGCTAGTAGCACCCTGGCGAGGGTAGAAAGTCCTAGGACCAGACGAGGAAGAAGAGGAGGAGGAGAAAGAAGGTGCAAGCTGGGGAGAAGTAGCAGAATGAAGCTCTTCTTTAGGTGAGCTTCTGGCACTGGTGAAAACAACAGGGCTGGCAGAGTGTCGTGAGCTCATGGTACTAGGAGAAGAACATAAAGACAAAAATTGCCTCAAATCTGTGTATACAGGCCTTGTTTAATTGATTTTAGAGCAGAACTCTGGGCACAAGAAGTTATTCTTATCAACAGCGGATAGAGTAGCAAAACCAGTCTGCTCTTCTTAAGGGCCTTCCACCAACGTGTCATTAAAAACACCTCACATACTAATGGAAAAATTTTGCAAGCAACCTTTGGGGATACAATACAACCACCCTTCACAAAATGGGGAACTGGCATTAGGCAGTTTAAAAGTAATACATGAGATTTTAGTTGAATTAGCAAAAAAGAACCGAAGTCTGAATTCTTGCTGGAATTCCTGGCTTTAAAAGAAAACATATTTTGAGGGAACTTAAGCAACAAGAAACATCTCTTTAAAACCCCAAAACAAACTAAGAAGAAACCAATACAGCTCTCAAAATAGGGCTTCCTGAATTTTACCTCAAAATCATTTATTAAGCATTTGCAAGAAAAAAAAAAAACAAGCTTAAATTGAGAAGTTAGAGCCAGTCTCTAACATATATTACCATTTGTCAAGACAGAAAATGGAGCTGGGAAGACCAACTGCAGCTTGTTGGGAGAAGGAGAGGGACTTGAGATGGAAGATACTCTTTAGTTATGCTGATGCTCAAATCTGATGAAACTTGTTTCCTATCAGGAGTGCTAGGCCTTGGACAATATTTACTATAACAACCTTAAAAGGTCAGTCATCTATAAGCACAATAACAGGAAATCGTTGTGTACAGCTTTAATACTGAAATAGCATTATATATCTGGAGACCAGTTTTCTACCAGCTCTCTACACAACTTAGCCACATTTTCATCCCTGGATCCAACACTGCAGTGAAGGAACTTGAAACAGATGGCCCCATGGTAAAGAACAGTTTCTGACCGAGAAATAAAAATTAGCTGGAAGGCTAAATAAAGTCACTGAATAATCTTTTCTTCCTTTGCATAGCAGGAAATTCTTCACCAATCTTTTCATAACTTAATAAAACAATGCATTTTCATATCTATCCCTCTTACTGAAACAGAAAAAAAGAACTTAAGGTTAAATTTAATGTTGCCACCTGGGAAAATAATACCACCTACGTTTAGTCTTAAGCAGTCAGTTACCTAATCTATGCCACTTGTCTGGCTCCTGCTCTAATAGTCCATGAAGAAATATCCCAAGGAGGTGGTTCTTCTTGTCTTAAATTAGAGATCTCAGATATGCAGGATGAATTAATGGTTTGGAGTTTCTTCTCTCTCTTCATTGACAACAGATGGAGTCAAAAGAATAACCCTGAAATCTGTTTCATGTGGCTCAAGTTAAGCACCACAATTCCCAGCACTGAAGTGCTGTTGGCTTGATGAACAGTCTGGGTGCACTGCAGTCCAGGGGCATCACAACAGGGGCAAGATGGACCCTCTCCATTTCCATACAAATTAAATTACAATAATACAGATTTTGTATTAAAGAATTATATTTCTTCCTTCCCTCCATCTCTACATGTGAAAGGCCTATACAAAAGACAGCAGACTGAGAAAACACAGGAAGATATTTTCCTGTCCATCAATCCCATATATTTGGTGCTGCACAGCACAACCTTCATATTTGTAACAGATATAAGCAAGCATAATTTATAGCAAGAAAGCAGAGAAAATTAAGAGCTAGGGGAATAGGCAGTAAATATTTCTTGATTTCCCCTTTGTCTCTTCCAATACTGAAAATATCTCCTACGCATGCTGAGCAAGCCAGCCTATCTGTAAGGTATCACTACCACAGCATAAACTGCCATTTTTACCCCCTCCTAAATACACTCAAGAAGTAGAAAAGTCTGCTTCAGTGTAGGGAAAAAGGAGAAAGGAATCTTTGTCCACATTTCAGAATTCTTCAACCCATCAAGTATTTCTCAAGGAAGTGCTAGTTGTGACAAATAATTTGTTAATAAAAACCAGTAAAAATAAATATTCAGCTCCTGGATAGGCTACTGGTGTTGACCCTTAATGTTACTGGGGAAAGAAGGCAACAATGATGTTAATTATGCTTGACATAAAATTTATATAAGATGCATATGTATGTATAATATTTATTATGTAACATACTATAAATACACATTGTGCATTTTAGGTCTTATTATTTGAATATTTATTATAATATGCATAATATAATAGGCGCCAAGAGCAGCCTGGTAAATGCTAGGAAAATTAGCATGCAATTTAAAATATGGTTTTCTTGAAGGAGCATTGCATATTTTGAGGCGTGGTTTTTACAATATAGGATTTTTGGGAGGATATTCTGCTTCAGGACTATGCACAGAATTGTGAATATGACTGAAGCTTTTCATCCTACCAGTAAACACAGGCAGGCCAACAGGATACTGACAGGTATAGAGACACAATTGTTAAATGAGAGCATATTTGGAGAGCAAAAGGCTTTGGATATACTCTACAAAAACTAAATCAGAGCTCAAGCACTATGGTAGTGATGGGAAGTTATTAGAATATTTGACACCAGGAAGCATGCAGAGAATTCATCATACTGCAACAGATGCCTAGACCAGGTTAGTTCAGGTTAGTTTTATCTGGAAGAGATTGAGTCCTCTTTCTCAGGACACAGAGATGGTCACTACTGGTCCCTTATTTCACACTTCAATTATTGAGACACCAAGGACTGAATTATAAAAATCATGCAAATACTACACGACTGTCTGCAAGAATTTCAGATGAGCCATTCATAAAAGCACTCTACAATAAATAATATTTTAAGTATCTTAAAATAATCAGAATTAATAAAAAATGTACTTGATTACAAATAGTCAAGATTATCCTTTTAATTTTGGTAAGAAGACCATAAGAAACTGTATAGCTTAGGTAGAAATGAAAGTTTGATTTAATTTTTTTTTTTTTGTAAGGAACTCATGCCATCAGCACATACTGCTTCATTTAATGACATTCAGCTATAATGATTCTGTATAATTACTGGCCTACATAATGCAGTTCTCCGGGGATGCTATGAGAAATCTGCACAATCATCAGGAAGGACTTTGGGAATGGGGGTGGAAAAGAAAAATAAAACCCAGCCAGAAGCTCTGCTATAAAAGTTAATCACTATAATTTACATTTTGCCACCAGTTCTCAGGTACTAGTTCTTTTATGCACCATTAAATGATCTGAGCAGTAATTATCACTCTTGTCTTCTACAGACACAAACACTCTAATTTGTAGTTATTTTCTTTTCTTTTGTCACAGAGATCTTTTTAGGGCCATATTCCTTTTCTTCTTGCTCAGAAACCTAATTTTAAAGACATTCCAGACATTATGGCATCCACAGGCAAAAGATAAAAAAATGAGAAGCAACAAAGGATAGCAATTTAGAAGCTGATAGAGAAACACACCAATTAAGCTGTTAATTTCTCATGAAAAGTAGCCTGTTCAGAATCTTTCTTTTGTCTCCCCTCCTTCACCTTCGTGAAGCAGGCATCTTCATAATAATCTCCATAATCTGTGCTTGTCTTTTGGAAGTGCCACTTTAACCAGCTTCCAGCTCCAAGCTTTTGTGCCTCCACAGAGGAAGCAATGAGAAAGGAGTTGGGAGCAAACAGCTGGATGACCTAGGGTTCCACTGCTGTTCAGTGTGCAACCAACTGAGGATGCCACAAGAAACAAAATCAAAGCTTTTTATCCTAGACTGTGCCTTTGTTTGATTGTGAGGCATCAAATACATCCTCTAGTCTTCAAAATAAGAAGTAATAAAGAAGGAACATGAGTCAGTCTGTTTATAATCTGCCACAACAAACGATGTGTGTGCAAGTATTTCTGCATTTCTCAAGTATCATGTCCCACGTGTTCTACAAACTGCTACTACATCTTTTTGTAAAGAGTTGCATTATTAACATCTCAGTTTTAAACGAAACTTGGCCAAAAGAAACCTCAACTGTTTTCTCCAGAATAAAGCCCAGGAAACCTGTATCTGGAAATTTCAGTGACAGCCCCAAATGACAAGGAGAATAATTCCAAAATTCCAATACAATCAGAGAAACATCACGTTAATTAATCCACACCAACTAGAGAAAACACTGTGTTTGGAGACACAATGTTATATAATAAATAATGAGACAACAACCTAGACACCAGTTTGCAGGCATGTTGCAAAGTATATTATATATGGAAGAAAAGAACTGTCATGGTGTGCCTGCCCTGCAAAGTGCTTCTTTCTATAAAATTTTCTCAGCTTTTCTAGTGAACTAACCCTATTTGGTGCTTGAAGAAGAAACCAGAACCACAGATATACAAAGATGCCATTCCATTAGGCTTTACAATAAAGTTTCCATGACTTACATAAATTTTCCAGGATTCTTAAGTGGCTTCAGAAAAAATCCTTCCAAATGACAATGCTACTAACTTTATTGCAATCAGCATTTTGTATAATAATCTCAACACTTGATGTCACTTCCAGTTACATTCAGACAAGTACTGCAGGACATGTGATAAATTCTACTGAGTGTTAAAAAATGCACATAAAACATGCTTATCTTAAAATAAAAGGTGTAACACTGCAGACAATCATATAGACTTTTTACCTTCAAGAAAGGGAAACACACAAACATGGCATAAATCTAAGTAAGTCCCTCTGCAGAGTGTTTTCTCCAGACTTGCTCAAGTTCTTCATGCATATGCAGCTACTGGAAACACACCAGTCTCAAACATCTGGGTGGGATTTCTATCAATTGAGCATGAGCTTTGGTGCCAAAAATGGCCAATGAAGAGAGGCAGTAAACCAGAGTGGGACCACCATGAATGGATTATTTAGTGAAAATCACCATGACAAAGCACATGGAGAACATTACAGTCGCTATGACAACCCTTTATTTACAGCTACTGTATGAGGAATTAGTGAACTGTTCTCAGACATCTAGTCTTGCACAGTGGCTTTGTTCAACACAATTACCAGAAATTGGTTTGGGCTTCCAGTCTGCAGGTATTTTTGCTACACACTCAAAACAGAGGTGTCTTGAGAATAAAAATGCAACAGTCAAGCTCCACAAGGCAAACAAATTATGATGATCCCACATCCTCCCTGAAAGACCTATGGGTTTTTTTCTTGCTGCTAGTATGACAGAGTAGGAATATTTTTTGAAAGCACACTGAATATTTCTTGGAAAATGCGTTAGGAAAATGGTCTAGAATATTTTCTGGTTGTAATAGCACCAATTAACTTGTAAAGTCTGTATCTTCCATTTGAGGTGTTTAAGCACATTACAGATGTACTTGATATTGCTGATTTTACAAGTGGCAAAACTGAGGGAGAGAGGGAAGGTGACTGTAACCTGTCATACCCACAAGCCTGCAGCAGAATGAGATTAATCTACAAGTTAGCACTCCCAAGCAAATTGCTCTTGCTATTGATCATACCAACTGCGAGCAGATTTCCAAAGACAAAGCCTGGGGGAAAGAAATGCAAAACATCTGAAATGAGTACTTAAAAGACTAAGAATAAATTCAACATTAAGCTATTCATTAATAACAGGGACAGATCTCCTTTCTGATCCATACATGAACTGCAGTTGTTACAAGATATTCCCCATGAACACATCAGACATGTCTGTCTTACACATAGTTCAGTAGCAGCAGTTTAGTACAGAATATGCTCTTAAAGACTTTTAGTACTATAAGGAGTAGCAGATGTGAAGACTAAAGATGGTCTTAATTTCAAGCATTCTGCACAGTGAAATCTTTCAAAACACTGATTAACTTAAGTAGAACCTCTTCTCTTCAACATCCACTTCTCACTTCTGATAGGTTAGAGAGTGAGAATGGGAAAATGATGGGGGAGCAATCATACAAGAGGTGAAATTACCTTGTATGTGAGACGGCATCACTTAAACTGTAAGCACTGTTCTCCCTTGTGAGAGGGTTGGAGGCAGGCTGACTCTTGCTGTGAATATCCAGGCTGAGTGAAGATTCAGCTTTCCGGTCCATGTGGCTGTCCTTTTCCAATGTCCTGTCTGCAATGGAGACCACTTCACTGGAGCTGTGCCACAGCGGGGCCACCTTCTCCTTGGCCAGGCCTGTGCGGGGCGAGGTGGCAGCCCCCAGGGAGGCGGTGCTGCCGTGGCTGGGCCCGTAGGAAGTGGTGTCGATGCCGCTGTCGGCTGACGTCCCTTGAAGGTAGTTGTAGCTGTTGAGCTCTGACTCCGTGCGCTCTCCACTGTCATACCATTTCTCATCGCTGTGAGCACTGGAGGCATTGCTGGAGAGTGTATTGCTGCTGGAATGGCTGGAGTAGTGGCTGTCAGACTACAGAAGAAACAACAAAGTTATGGCAATGGAGAAGAGAAAATAAAGGGTTACAAATGTCACCACTGTACAGTAGGAGCTCTCCTCCCTGGAGGTACTGGATAGATACACTGAGGAGACTAATAAACTCTAAAAATTGGATTCCAACACAATGCACATCCTCTGTGCTGGGTGCACATAAAAATGTTTCTTATGGATTTGGAAAGTAGGGAAAGCCTGAGTCTATATTTTGTCCCAAAATATCTTGCGGTGGTTCCTTTCAAGCACAGTTCTGCTCAGTCCAGTCCAATGAAATTGGCTGAACTAGATAGACTTTGACTTGATTTATAACTACAATAATTAAAAATATTCTAATTTTAAGACTGTAATGTTTTAGAACATGAAGCACAACCAATCCACAGAAAGTGAATGCTATTTTAGTAATCCAATTGCCTATCAAAAAGTCAAAGAAGAGCATAGCCACTTCTCTTCCTCCTCTTGGCAGTAGGGTGTCTTACCTCCTCAACAGGAATGTCCTTTGCAAATGACCAGTGAACCATCATTTAACTAATGTGAAACTGCTTTCCAAAAAGCAGAGTTGCATGAAAAGCAGCTTTAATGTAATGCTTTTAAATTATCCCATCAGGTCATGCCAGTGCCTGGCTGGTTTCTATGTCCTGCCCTTGGTCACAGCCCACTATTACAAAGAAACAATGTCCTTAATTTCATAGTGGTGGAATATCCCATTTCAAGAATTTATTTTGTCATACACTTACTGCTCAGTAGCTCATCTACCTTTGGGGCATTTATAACCATTTGAATTCTACTGAACTTAGATAAGTTCTCATCTACAGAAATGAAGTAGTAGGCAACAGACCTGTTGGATGACCACATGGCCTGGGAAAAAGGGAATTGATGGAAAGGAGACCTAAAAGTTTTCTATTTGTCTACCATTTTACTGAACGGACATACAGTCCTAGACAAATATAAGAAACAGATACTGCTTCTGTTTTCACAAGGAAATAGGGAACAGATGCATACTGAGAACAAGGAATCATCAGCATCCATGTCTTTATTTAATATAAAGAAAGAATTGACAGGAAAATGGGAGAATATGAAGTTGATCTGGACTCCTAGTTATCTCCAATTAAAGTTACTTTTCTTCATTAAGAACTTCATCACTTGCCCATCCATCTGTCCATATAATAAAGACTTACTTTAACAATGACTAAGCCAGAATAATGCAAGCATTAATAAATCCAGTGTTGCACTTGGCACTCAAGCTAATGAGTTATGTACTACATCACTATGCAGTCAAATACATCTCATGAAAAACAGGTCAATCTAAATTTAAAAACTAGTCTGTGCTTCTAAGAATACGAAGACAGGTGTGTTACTCTTCGGGTTTCTTTGGTATTTTCTTCTTTAAATAAAACATGTGTTGCTATGAATTAATAATCTAAAAGCAACACTGCCAATTTCATTGAAAGAATAATGGTGGCAAGCAGGAGCAAATTAAAGACTGGAACCAATTAAAGGCTTTCACAGATCTAAATAAATGCAAGTAATATTTTCAGTAACATCATGCAAGACAACTCTGTATTTTAGCCTGCAGTACAAATAAAAAGAAGTAATACAGCTTATTGAGGATTTTAAAGCTTAAAGTATACTTCTTTTATTACAGTGTCTTCAGTAATTTTCAATACATTTTAAATTTATGAACTTTACTGTATTTATCTATCTCTCTGTATACAAATTGGGAAGTGACAGTCTTCACAAAGGTATAAATAGTTAACTCGGCAGAGACAGAATTTACTATTTAGAACTTCAAAACAAATAAACCAAGTAAGGTTTTTTTTTCAGCAGGATTCCAGGAGACAGACTTCCAACGGTGTATGTTATGAAAAAAGAGAAAATACAAAACAAAAATCACCAGTCTGTCTCAAAAGCAGCAGCTTTCTGGCCATTGCATTAGAAGATACACTAGTTAAACTGCAAGTCTTACATGTGAAGTCTAGGAATAGCTTTGCAAATTTCTACTAATCCTTTACTTCTTACAAGATAACAGACAAGAGGTTGCTGTTCAACTGGCAGCAAATCTTTATTAACTAGTAAATATTTCAGTACACAGTGCTGTAGGATTTAGGCACCAACAGGCCTGCTCTGCTGCATTCTCCATGTTCCAAGGAACAGAATTTTTTTTTCTTTGCTTTTTTTTTAAATTGACATTCTAAATATAACTTAGAAGAACACTTTTGGTATCAAGAGCTTGTAGAGCAAAAGTGACACATTAAATAATTCCTTTTTTGGAATAACTTACATGACCCTGCTTATTTGGAGACAAGTGTACCACAGGATCCTGTCTCATCAGTCTTCCACTGGGGCTCTCTCGGAAGGATGGCAGCACTTTTGAGACTGCTGGGAGATGGCACGTTGGCTCTGCAACACAGCACACACCATGGACTGAGAGAGCAGTGCTACAAGCTAAGAAAAAATCTAACCTTATTTTACACTGTAATTCTTCCAACACTACCTTAGCCAAAATCAGGTACATATTGTGACAGAACACAGGGAAGGAAGTAGGGGCCCATTCCTGCCTGGTGTAAATCATTAAGGCTTCATGAAAAACCAGCTGCCACCATTCTGACTTTGGTTAGAACAACCTGAATAGTATCATGTCCAAGAGCACTATATCAGAGCATTTAAACAGCAGACTATTCCCTTTCACAGGGTACTGACATTGGATCTCTAAATGCTTGATACCTGCTGACAAGAGATTTAAAAGACTCAACACCCACATTTCCTTAAATGGCATTCTACGCAAGGCAGGACAATAGCAAGTCTACAGTGATCACTTGAATGAATCCATTTTCCCCAGTACAACTACTACACATATTTCTTACCAAAGTTGAGTTAAATAAACGTTTGCTATCTTAAACACTGCTGGCTGTAAATGTGGAAACTGCATAGATGTACAAAAGGAATACTTACTAAACTAAACCTGACAAAAGTGAATGGAAGTCAAATCACTCATCTTACATGGACACTCAGAGGAATACACTTCGCCAATAAAACTTATTTTCCCAGGAGATAACTGTGAAGTCTAGAGGGTGTTCAGACACAGCCTGTTATGTAGGTAATTGCCTTCTCAGAGCCCAAGGTCAGTATTTTAAAAGAACCTCTCTCAGTTATGAGCTTTTACATATACTTCTACATATATTCTGCTCTTCTAAAAATGCTCCTTTTAAGTAGAATATGTGTTGACAAACATCAAGTACTTAACAATATCCATTGTAAATAGTAGTGTTTTCTCCACCACAGCTACAGTTTGTTCATCTTGATCTGCAGCATCATGAGCTTTTTAAAAAACAAATAAAAGCTGTGAGTTTTTTTAAAAAGAATAATAATCATAATACCAGTAAAAATATCATCAAACTTGATTTCCCCTGGCAAGTGGTAGCAAGCAGTGTTGGTGAACACAAAACAAACTGCTCTGTAGCAAAGGACAGGCCAGGAGGGTGTCAGTGTGTGGATTCACTACAGCTAAAGCCTTATTTACCCTGAGACAGATTATCCCAAGTGGAAACATACTTATTTGTCAAAAAACAAACTTTCACCTGGATTCACCAAATTGACAATAAAGTCTCCGATCAGAGATGCAGCTTCCAATTCTATGAAAGCAGGACAATACACAAGAGATAAAATACAGCGATTTTACGTCACTGTGCATTTCTCATCCTTTTCCAAATGCTGGAGTCATCTCTCCTACCATGTAATTTTTCCTGTTCTTTCTGGCTTTCTTTATTTTGCTAATATGTTGACACCTGACACTATAAAACAGAACTTGTTGGCAGCTCCCTCAGTGCCAGCACCAACACCCAACTGTTGGTCTGCAAAAGTAATGCTGAGCAAAAAGATAATTTTTACATGTGTCATTACCATCACACAGCTTCAAAACATATGTGATTAAAATTGTTATGTCAAAACGAGAACTGCAGATTAATTTAATCATAGTTTTTTACTGTGAATATGGGGGGAGTTGTGAGGGAGGGACTGACAGATGGCTTTGATGACAAGGCACAGCTTACTGAGGTTGTGAGGGTGTGTGAACCAAGAACATCTTCAGAACCAGAGGCTGGCAGCATATACCTTAAATTCCTCATGTCACTGAAGTGTATTCGCCCTAGAACATTAGTCCATTTGTACAGTGATGCAATAACAAAGTATGGATTTGTTTAATCTAGGGTAAAAAAATTTAGAGAAACACAATCTAGCAACCTTGGCCAGGGTCATCATGTTGGAAAACTACTGTTTGTAGATAGGACATTTTCACTGGTGTCAGTCTTACCAGTAATCCTTTCAAGTCAAGCCATAGTTGTAGCAAAAGGCCTATGTGCAAGAACTTCAAATGAAGGCCTAACAATATAAATTCTCAGTTCCTAGCTGTTTTATGTAGTTAATGTGTTCCCTCAGCTGACAGCTTAATGGCTACATGCAATGAAAACGTATACATTTGTGAAAGGTGATTACCTACTTATAGATTTACTTCACTATTTAAACTTTAATTGCATTTTTTCCATTTTATACATGGTGTTTTTATAGCTTCAATGATCAAACAATCAATTTGCATTTATATAGCACCATTTGAAAAGGAAGCATCACAAGTACTTTAGCTAACTAAGGAAATATTGAACTAAGCCAAGCCACTCAGGAGAGCAGGTAAGGTCAAACAAGTCCTCGGCAGCAAGACAAATTTATAAGTGTGTCTGCTCAGCTGCTTCTAAAAGGACAGAATGTTTCAGGGTAAGAGCACTAAGGCAGATTTAATCCCACAGTCAAATAAGGAAATGAAATCAGTTCTTCCTCAGGTGATACTCCTAGGTCTCCAGGAAGCAGACTGCAGAAGCTTCAGTGCATGCTCCAGACCTAATTATTCATCCCGATGAACAAGGCTAACTTTGAAAGGTGCTGAAAGCAGCATCCTTGAGAGGGCTCAGCGTGTGCCAGGAGAGGCAGGGCCAAGGTCAGAGCTCCGTACGTACCCAGCTGGTCAGCGATGCTGTCCTCGCTCCTCTGCCAGCTGGGCGTGGACTTGCCGCTGCCGCCCGTGTCCGACTGCGTGCTCTGCCTGTCAATGGAAGCGGGGGATCTGCGGCTAATTCCAAACCTGTTCTCCCCAAACACAAAGCAGATAAGCATTTTAAATATACATAAACCTTGCACAAGGGGAAAAAAGAGCACTTTTAAGAAGCCAGTGTCAAACAACAGGGCAAACCAATGCACAGCACAAATGCTTGAGGGATTTATAATGCTTTGCCGTTTCATTTTTGCGGTAGCTCTCCAGACCCTTTTACCAGCTTTAATGCATACGATTACAATATACATTAATTTATTGAGCATCCTTGGGCAAGAACAACTGGTTACAATGCTACAATTGAAAAAAAAAAACAGATCAAAACATCAAGAAAGAAAATTATGCATTTTTATTTACACAGATGTTTACATGAAAAGGTGACCAGACTGTTACATGGTAATAGAAAACTCAACATAGTGAGTAAAATGTAAAAGTTTGGATAAAAACCACATAGGGAAATGAGGTGTGTTTATTGGGAAAAGATCAGATCCTTTCAACTACCTCAAAGCACTACCTCAAACTAGTCAAAGAAAGCATCAGAAAATTTGTTGGGACAATCCCATGTATCTCAGCCACTTCCCTGGGTTCCAACCAAGAGAGTAGTAAGGTCATACCTCTGGGTGATGCAGACATATATGCCAACAACACGGATTTCTTTGGAACAATATTAACACTGACAAACACGTTAAATAAGCCTCTATAAAGTCGACTGTTGAATATGGATTCCCAAATCCTGGCGTTTGTAAATTCTTAAGTTATTTGATCATAAAATGATTTGAGTGGATTAGTGCAAATTAAATATAGCTGTAGTAAGGTAGTGAGACGTACACCTATTGCTGTAAAAGAAAGCATACAGGGCAAAATGAAAAGTTCAATGGACTTTGCAAATCCTGTCAGAATAGGCAGATGGATTTCAGAAAGATCAATAAAGACAAAATAAACTCAAGGAAATCAAGCTAATGACAAAAGAGACACACAGGGCCCATGTGCCACACTGAGCCTACATGCCTCATATGCCTAAAAGCCTGTAAGACTTGAAATCTACAGTTCTGTATTACATATAAATCACTTATAAGTCTGCAAGAATTATAGCTTGGTTCAGAAATAGCAAATCAGTCATTAAGAATTCATCAAGAACAATGTATTTCTGAGGTTTTTATTTTAATAAGATATACCCTGAAAGAAAAAGAAAATCCTTCTACTTTATGTGCACAGAATAACACACAAAATAATGATAAGCTGATATATCATCCTTCTATCAATGAGTTTCTCTATCTGTAATGTCTAATAAAATGAGAGAAAATGAAATAGCCCACCTGTGATGTCTACTCTATGAGCTACAGACTGCCCTACACAACCTCCAATGTAAGACACCTTCCCAGCTGTCAGAGCAAGCTCAGTGTGGTTATCCCACTTGAAGTTCACAGACTTGGTAACTCAAATGAACCCACCACAGCAACATTAATTATATGGCTCAGAACAACAAAATCCCACTCCCATCCTCAAGAACAAGCAGCTGGAACACATTTGTAATGTGCAGCAAACATTGAAATTTCAGCCTTCTAAAAATTCACCCGAACGTGATCATACTCCCCTTTTGTTCACGGCTCCCACTGCTCCCTGATGCAGCCAGCATACACTTTGATGAATTAGGAAAAGTAAGGAAAACCTGTATATATCTGCCTTCTGAATATAAACAATTTACATTGAAATTATGCAAAAAGTAACATTTTTCCTTTTCTATTCACACAGACTAAGTAGGATTTTACTGATCGAATACCTAAATTAAACATGATGATTTCAATACCAATTCAAGATATGTAAAAAAAGTCTAAACACAGCATTTCAAAGGTGACTGATTTCTTAAACACTGATCTTTGGTATAACTTTTAAGATTTGTAAACAAACTCTCATGAGAAGAATGTATTTTCATGATAAAATAACTAGAAGCTGGTATCTAAAAGAAAAGGCCAAAAGCCCAAACAAATCTTGGTGCGATGAAGTTGCACTGCATCAATATTTTGTTTTCTCTTGTGATGTCCTCTTACCTAACCTCCATTATGTTCATATGTATATAAGCTGTCAATCTACATATGATTAAATTTTACTTTCTACAATAATTTATTGTCAGTGCAATAGCGAACGCACAAACACAGCAGAAGTGTACAGAACACACATAAACACATCAAGATCAATGTGGATATTCTTGAAGGCAGGGAAGTTTTTGTCTAAACCCAGCTTAGTATATGGATCAATAATCTAGAGGCAGCAATTACTGCTTGTACCAATGTGTGACAGAGGCTGGACTCACCATTCTTCTGGTCAGTTAAATTTCACAAACCTTCCAATTGTCACACTGTGTAACAACAAATAAATGTATGCACAAATGGTGAGGTTGAGATTTCCTGCACTGGGAAATCTCAGAGAGTAGTGTACCTAGAGCAAACTGGAACTTCACCTTTGGAAGATTACCTTCAGGACATGGCTCCCCCTTGGCCCTTATTTCAGCCCATTCTCTCTAACATCTTAGCAGCTCAATGTTACAATTTCTCTCCCCTACTTTAACAACCTATCCAGGGTAATGGATACCAGCCCTACCTGGGATACCAAACACAGCTGCAGAGCTGCCCTGAACCTGCTCTTTCAGACCAATCTCAACAGAAGATGAACATGGAACTGCATCGGCTTTTAGTAAAGGGACAGACATTTAATTCCTTCTTGAGGCAAGGAAAACATTCCTTCACAATCATATTTTTCATGCTTTCCATTTAGTCTTTACATGCTTACCATTGAGGTACATGTTTGGGAAATCCTGAGTAAGTATGATTGATGTGTACAAGGACAGTATGAGAGGCAAACTGCTTTCTTATGGGAATAGAACAAAACAGTAAAATAACTGGAGTCAAGAAATTGGGGTTTTTCTAAAGAGCATCCAATAAAGAACATGCAAAGTTCACCTATTAATTGCTTCTTTCATTATTCCATTTAAACTGTGTTTCCTTGCACAGAATTAAAACTTCAACTCCAAAATGACAGTACAGCCAATATTTCTAGGACACATCTCCTTGCTGAAATTTCAAAATGCTTGAAGAATGGCATAGAGAACATATGTTTATGACTAACTTAAAAGATGGAAAAGGGTTGGGATGGGTGCTGGTCTGCTCTGAGAACAACTCAAAACAAACCTTCAAGTGTGTCTGAAAATCCCTTCTTACGCAAGCAGTTTTGCTTGTGGTGGTCAAAGGACATATGGCAGCAATACCTCTTTTGTAGTGCAAATGATGTAGTTGGAAAAGAGCAAACAATAATGGGAGCACAAGCTACTCATCAGAATTCAAGGTAACACAGAAATGCTGCTGGTGTGATGTGAATGAGCCAGAAAGTCTACAGAGGATAAAGAGGTTAAGTGCCTTTTTCCAGCTGCAGAGCCCTGGATAACCTATATCTAGTGTTTCCTCACAGCAAAGTTTAATAGGCTTAAGGGCAAATCTCCTAAAATCAGTAGGACTTAAGCACAAACTTAAACAATAACCAGAAGAGGCCTGATAGTGTCACGAATCAAAGCCTTCATGAAGGTGGGCAGCAGAGAAGAGACTGACTCTTCATAAAACCTCAAACTGAGCTGCAGGAAGGACAGGAGAGGACAAATCTTCAGTGCTGTGGAGCAAGAAGCAGTACTTTTTCAAACACGTGCTCAGAACAGTGTTCTCTGGGCTGACACAGAGCACCTAGAGGCAAAAGACAGTGCCCTTGTACTAAGCAGTTCTGGACAATGGCATTTAATCCCACTAATAATGTATCGTTTAAAACAAAGATATTTCTACTTTATAGAAGACCCAAACCAAAATGAATTACACACAATGACCTGGCAAAGTACTCAAGAATACTCCAGAGGGAAGACTTGCAGTGTGAACTATCAGCAGTTTTGTCATTTTATCTTCTCTATAGGAAGTAATTTGGAATGTAGTTAACAGCTCTTCTGCTGCCAATTATTTTTTTCTCTACGTGGTGATCTTTGATTTATTGGTCCTTTTGGTGCTCTCCGAATATGATACAGATTTAATTTCTTCCTCTGCAAGTTGCCCCTTACATTGACACTTCCGAGAGTTTGAAGACTTCTGGAAAGTTGGAAGCTTTAAGACAGAATGACTGTGAATATGTGAAAAAGAAGCTAGCTGTGGATTAATTAGCACTTTTGTGCCTACACATCTTAGCTGCACTCAGTACTACTTTGCTTCAACTATTAACCAACTGCAAAGCCCCAAACCTATTACTTCTTTTCTTTTAGAATCTAAACCTGTGAAAGGAAGCAATTTGCCACGTGAAACCAGCACCTTTAATGAAGGTTTTTAAATATATAAAAGTCCTTCTGTGTAGTGACCTGAGCAGCTGTAGACTAGGAACAGAGAGAGCAGTTAGGCTGCAAGGTAAGAGTGGAAGCAAAGGATTTTTAAAACTGGCTTTTTCAAGAAGCATGACAGTGTTATTTGAAAACAGCCATGGTTTCATGCATGTAAACAACAGCTGACAGGAGCCTGTGTAAGCACTCCTTGAGCACACACTACAACGAATGGAACAGAGAAGAAAACATCTGCCGAAACAGAATATGTAAAAAGTCTAGTGCCTACCCTTCTGGCATAGATTTTTGTCTGTACGTGCCCCCAGTAGAGCCGGTGTCACTGGAGGAGGATAAGTTGCTTGGAGAGTTGCGGCACTGCTGCGACCTTGCTAAGGCAATGGAGGAGACGGTGACGTAGACATCGGAGCCAGGGGACAGCCTGTGAGGGACCAAGGGAAGCCTCAAATCAGCAGGGTAACACTGCAAGGCATGCTCAAAAACACCCTGCAAACTGCCACAGCTGCAAGCAATGGCGTCATGGAGACAGCAGAAATCCCATCAGCTGAAGGATCAGACATTTCCCCCTTATTATCTACTGGAAACCATGAAAATCAACTGTAAAACCCTGGATGCATGGGAAGAAATAAAGGCAATGTGGGAAGAAAATTCTGGCATACATTAGGAAAAGATTCTGGTTTCTAAAGTCTGTTGTTACAGATTGATTGTAAAGCCTAATGAAACATTACATTCCTCATCAAAATAGCAAATAGAAGAAAATATTCCTAATTCTCATAGCAAACTCTTGCCTTGAACTTAAACTAAATGTAGTGAACTGCCTATGCAAACTCTTCCAAGAGTATCAAGTTTACCTCTACGCCACCAAACTTGTCCACATTAAAATACAAGGACTAAAAAAATGCAATGAAATCTATACATACCACCTTAAAGCTTAACATTCTAATACAAAACTATCTCAACAGATCAAGAACTCTGTTTGAAAACACAGACCTGAGTCACATAAAGCCTTCACCTGTCAGAATAACCCTACAGCAAATAAACAGTCTAGAACTGCAACACATGCAGCTGGGCAGAATGGCTGGAAGCAGCGAGCTTATACTGCCCAACTCATATCCTGTTCTGTAGTCAAAGGCTTTTGTAGATAACTGCTAGCTTTGTGTATTTTGTTTCCCAAACCCCAGCAGAACTCACTGCTGTTAGCTAGTTCTTTGTTCTACTCAGTTGTGACTGAAGCTATTAAAAAGTTTTACAGTGATTTAAGCAAAGTTTGAATTATGCCATTCACAAACATCCAACTCCTACTGTGAACAAAAGCCTTTATTCATTTTATCTAGGAAAACAATAATTTGCACAAGCTAAATAATTTAATATTTGAAAAACAGATAATGACTTCAGTGAAACATATAGATAAATTGCCAGCACACAGCTCGGGTCTTGGGCTTTAGAAGATCTTAGCCTGGCCATTTAATCTGGATGTCTAAAGGAGTGGCAGATTTTAAATTAGCTCTCACCACAATAATGTAGAAACTTGAAAAGTTTAAAAATCTTTTGGAAATTAAAAACAATTACTGAAAAACAATTATTGATTAATTGTACTTATGTATGCACTTATATCAAAACAGTGTGTGTATATATATTTATATTTACATTTATATCAAATGTGCATTGTCCTCCTAAGTACTTTGCAAGAAAGTAGTAAACAAAATCTTAAAATGGAAAGAGCAGTACGACTGGATCAAAAATTTTTGCCATCTGGAATTTCATGAAGTGCATATAACTAATAGTTACTCTTTTTCTGAGACAAGAAAGGAATTATCTAAGGCCTGACCATGGTAAGTGCTACACCAATTCCAGTAATGCCTTCCTAGTCTACCAAACATCTTTTAACTTATCCCACATTTATCAAGCAACTATTGTGAAATATTTGCTTGCAAAGAACATGGCTGAAGACTTGAAAACTTGGGGACCCATAAGCCAAGCAGTTTATTTTCCCAGAAGCTCTCCTCTAAAAAGAAGAAAAAATCATTTCGCCACACAAAAATGCACTTTCATTAGCATTCACTCACATATAAAGGTACACACATTTAAACTCAGTTACACTTGTAGAGCAATACACAGTTTAAAATTATGACCTTTTTTCCCAATGCCAAATTGGAATTGATGGTAAGGAAACCAATTACTTCTCAAATAATTTCTTTGAAATTTTTTCTGTTGAAAAATGCTTACATTTTCATTTCAGATTCAGCTATGCCTTTTTGTTTTCTTCCTATGCCTTACCAAAAAGTGACAGCACTGTTCAGAAGGAACATCAAGATTTCAGAACTCTATGTCATAGAGTTCTAACTCATTTACAAAGAGGAAAGACCTTGAGGGCAAACAAAATTGTATTAGAAATGTGGTCTGAACAATAAAGATGAACAACCAGTGAGGTAGGACATTCTTTTAATTAAAGCAGAAGTATATTTTTGTTCGTACAGTTCACAGTTGCACTAAAACACACTAATGCTATAAGACATTTCATTTTGTGAAACATATAAAAGAATTTAAGAGCAAATTAGTTCAAATTGACTTTTTGAACTGCTTTGAAATCTTTTGATGAAAGGCACTTCCCAACACAAGAGGTGCATTGTGTTGTGTTAGCAGTATGCCCCTATAGCTAAAATAATCTGAGCCTGTCTTTTGTTTCTAATTAAAAACCATACTAAAGCAAGCTCTTATCTATTTCAAAAGAGAGTTTTAAAAAGAAATGCCAAAATTGTTAAGTGCATGAGTCCCACAATTGAATTTAAAAATAGGCCAAGCGTCCATTACATTAAACAGATACAATTACATTGAAGTCAATTGAACTGGGATTATCCCATGCATGATTTAGTTCTAACAGATCTAGTTCATCCTGAAAGAACTGGTTGAGTCTTGCCAAATATGGGAAGAACATCATCTTTTGTTAAAGCAGTGAGTGGAATGGGCATACATTTATTTTGTTTAATATGACAACGCTGACATTGAAAGCATCTTATAATAAATTAATTTCTATGTCATTAGCTGTCATTTTCCCCACGTATTCAGGGCACATAGGTATGTAGTACACACATCAGAAGAAAAATGTCAGTCTAGGTCACTTTGTGCCTATGGCCTAAGGCAGTCTAATTAAAAGATCATACACAGGTGCCTTTTCCTGTAAAACTGGCACAGGGCCTATACTGTGCTACAATTTCTCCTGCAAGAGCTGCAGAGCCCAGAAGCAAAGGACAGGTCAGGCTGGCAGAAGAGGGAAAATGGCCTTACAGCCAGTGCTGACTTGGCAAACTGAATTCTTACTTTGCACTTGCTGGAGCACTTGATGTGACCACTACTGTATTTGTTAATGACAATTTTTCATTTGTTGTTGCTCATTTTAGTTTTTCAAAAGGCCTTATTTGATTTTAAGGCCCACTATATCTCTGAGCTGAAATCTTCCTAAAGCAGCTGAAGTCAACTGAGGCTATAATTTGAATATACAAAGTATTAACAATGCTGGGTACACTTCCAAATATGAGATGGCCAAAATAAGCAGAACAAATAATTAGAACATAATTTATCTCTTTACCTTTGTTCTAATCTGAAGATGGCGGAAGACATCTCTTCTCACACAGGAATTTTGAAAAGTAAGTTTAATTAATACCCATGAAGCATTCAGAAACTATAGTAATGGGCACCACTGTAAAGCTTAGAGGGGAATTAGTAATGGCATCTTTACAACAGGATTTGAATGTCATCCAGTAAATAAGGGACAGAGTAATGAAGAGGAAAAGAAAAACTAAATAGCTCTTCTTTAATGAGCTGCATCCACTGTGTGAATTGAATGAGGCAGATGTCCTCTGTTACAAGAAATTCTTGTAATTTAATCAAAAGAAGCATCTGATATACAGTTACACAAGAGTTCTGAAAAAACAGCAGAGCAAATCTTAATTCTGGCATGCTTACCTTCCATGTGTTTGAGTTTTACCATCCTAGTAATACTGCAAGCCACAACAATTTGCTGCAAACACCGTCTCAAATGCTCTCATGTTTAAAGGAAAACAATCCATTCCATTCAAAAAGAAAAAAAACCCCACCAATTTTGAAGAACAGGATAGTGAATGAAACAAAAAAGGCAATTATGCTGTCATGTTGTACCATCTCAAGTTTTTGGGTTTTTTTCAAGTTGATCATCACCTTTCAGAAAACACATATTGTAACAAGAAAAGACACAGAGGCAGGCAGTGGGACACCAGATGTACCGAAGAGTTTGTGTATGAAGACACACTGAATAAGCCCTGTGGCTCCAGGGATTATAGAGAAACTTATCCTCTCTGCTTCACTTCATCCAAACATAAATTACACTGGACCAAGAAAGCAGTGATTACTCACTATCCCTCATGACAAAAGAACAAGTAGGAGGTCTAGAACTACCAAGAGACCAATTAGCAGGAACCTGGATGAAGAGATAGCAGCCACAGCAGTACAGGTGCACCCAGCTCCAGGCAATCTTGCACAGCAGACAGCCAGGGGACTGTCAGACCTGGTAAAGAGTTCCTTTACACTTGTAAGCATTTCTTATGCTTGTCCCTGGTCCCCACTGATGGCCCTTGTCAAACAAGAATGACCAAATCTTGACATGACACAGCATGGCTCTTCTCAGATGCTTTTACACTGCAAGAGTTTGGCTGCACAGGCATGCATACCAACAAACCTCTGGTTTTTCCACTGCTACATCCAGCTCTAGGTCTCGGAGCTGGTACGAAGTGTGTGGTATATAATCTCATGTTGGTACATGTTTTAATTTGAAGAATGTTATGAGAACATTTAAATAACAAATCTGCAAACCCTGTGAGGTAGGCAGTGCGTGTACTACAATGCTGACTTGACAGGTAGCAAATGAGCACAGACACCTGTTTGTTTATACTAGGAAAAATGTCACTGATGCAAGATACACCGCAGCAGATGAGGATTTTTAGGTAATACAGGAACAGTTTAAAATAGAATCTGCCTGCAGGAGTTAACCTATAAACTACAACTGGCATAATTACTATCACTGACTACATGGGCATCATTCCAATAAGTATGGAGTCTTAGGGCAAGACTGTGCTTCAAAGTCCTCAATGTGACACAAAACCAATCAATGATATTGTTCTGGTACTTCCATACTGCAGAATTTTACTGCCAGTGTGTGTGACTGCAGTCATGCTGTAATTCAGTTTTCCACTTGGTTTAAAATATTGACTATGCTCAGAAATTTTCTAGTTAAGAGCCTTGAGCTTTCATCCAACAGTACTCAACTACAGACTGAAGTGCTCAAGTTCCAGACCTGAGTCTTCAACATGCTTTCATCACTGATTTCCACACTTTTTCAAATGTCTGTCAATCAAGTTTTAGTGAAAACTGGTTCCAGATTAATTGACAAATCAACTAAGAACAGATAATTATCTGCCATTATTTCCTCTCCTTTCCTTGCACATTGTTTCTTAATAGAGTGTGGAAACCAAGTGTACAAAAACCCTGAAAATTGTGAGGAGGGGGAAAATAAATGAAAATTTAAGTGCTATAATTACATGTTCTCCAAAAACATTAGCTCTGGTTTACTTCACACATATGTGGTTTATTCTTTTTTCCTTAACCTATCCTGATATTCATTCTGGGTAATAGGCTATATAGTATCCCACATGGTAATGAATATTGTGAAATAAGCCATAACTTGGGATTTATTGAATTTATATTATTAGATTTTGTAGCCTTAATGTTGGAGTAATATTAGAGATTTATTTGAAGATTGATAAAGTTCTAGCTTATTTTTCTTGTCTACGAATACCCACATACCCACTCACATCAATAATGACTGCATTCAAGGATCCTAGTACTGTGAAGATCAGGGGAAATAAGGCAGTAAATTGGATACATGAAGATAATCCAAAGAACGCAAATTCAAGTACTCTGCTGGACTGGGCATCTGTCTGCCTTCCCAGAATGAGGAATTGTCAAGCAACATACTCTCCCATCTGCAATAGCAGTCTCTATGGGGAGACAATGTTTGGATGAATATGAAGTGAAATTCCCCTGTTCTCAAGACTGCTAATGCAGATTTTATTTATTTCCAACATACTTAAATGGACTAAAGGGAGCAAAGCACAGCAGAGCACCATCACTGCTGCCTGCACCAGAAACACGCACAGATTTCAGCACCTCCTCCTCAGTGTTCTTTAGGGCAAATATGAAAACTAGTGGTGAAAAACTAAATGAGACAGCAGTTAAGAGGTCTATGAAAAACCCACCTTTGTTGATTTTAAGACTTTACACAATAAGTATCTGAGCTTTCTGAAATGAAAAGCTTTCTTTTATCATGCAGAGAAAAGACAAATGAGTCTTGCTTATTGTTGAGGTTTTCCTCCTCCTGTATTTCTTTATAATGAAAAAAAAATTATTACCTCCCTTTAACTGGAAAGACATTAACCTCATGCAAGTGATGATATATTTAAACTTGATTTACCCAAGACTAACATGTTTAGCAGACCAGAAAGATGACAGAAGACATTCCTCAAGCATCCAGAAAAATTCCCAGTGAAATTTAGAAGCTACTTTGATAATATACTTTCAAGGATGAAAAATCCAATAGAACCCTTTTCGAATAATAATAAAAAGAATACTTAAAAGAATGCCTAGAGGAGAAAAAAAACACAATCAAAACCAGCTACATGCCCTGAAAATGAAGGAAATGAAAAGTCAAAGTTTCACTTTTTGAAAACAAATACTGACTAAGAAAATGTAATTTTCACTTTGCAAACATTTAGCAGGCCATAACCCCCCTTCTAGAAGCCTCCAGAGACTGGATAAATCTTGAATGCCTGTGTACAATTTTATGCACAAGGAACATACAGTTTTTAATAGCCCTCCTCCCAGGGCAGCCAAAGGCTCTTTTTGACATGAGCCAACTCCAGACTGCAGCCAAGTTCTCTGGTTAATGCCAGGATGAGATGGAAGCATCTGGAAAAACCGGCAACTCAACAGAATCCAATAGTCTGTCACTGCCTTAAGCTTTTCCCAGGTATTACTGTGCCTTCTGGAACTACATAAGGAGATTGTTCAGCACTGGAGACAGCAAAAAACACCACCAGCTCAGCTGCTCTTCCTTCCAGTTCAGCATCTGCCTGTCTTTAGCTCTAAGAGGCAGATATAGCCTGTAGCCATGAAATTTTTATGTTGGTCCAAATACATAATTCGAGAATCAAGTCCAGCATTTCAGTGGCCTCTGCAACCTTTTTTAACCGACAGACAATCTAGTCAGGTCATCTATGAAATTATTAGTGCTTTCAGTGTTGCACCTTTTTTCCAGCTCCCACAGATAGGAGCTTTTTAAGTATATATTTAAGAAAAAGAAAGTAAGACTATTTAGTCCTTAGCAATCACTGTAATTTCCTAAAAAGGTATCCAACACAGAAATTCCAATGTTGGTAGGTCCTTGGTCTTGGCTGTACCATCTTTGAACATGTTTTTCCATCCCCAGTGTTCTTTAAGACGTGAAAAAGATTTTAAGTTGTTTCATTAGAACTCCTACATTTTCCACAATATGCATCTTATGACTACTGCTTTATATTTTTCACCCAAAAAGATGATCAGAACCTATCTAAAGCTTTTTTCCCTAGGAACTGTCCAAAATAAGAAATACAAGCTATTAACTTGCTTTCCTCCACAGATGTCATTGCAAATGCAGAGACAGATTTACATAGATAATCAAACCAATGACAGTTCATTTGAATGCTATCAAATACATATTTTTCTACAAAAGAACAAAAACATTGTTACATGATGGACCTGATACCTTTATGCTAACAATCACTTTCTTGTTTAAAGAACTTGAAACAACAAAAAACCCCAAACTACCCTGGTGAAATCCAAAATTAGAAGAATTTCTCCTCTAGCCTAAAATGTCTGAACACTGAACACTCCCCAGTCAGATAAATTTCCTTTCTATACTAGTCAGAATTCTCTTGCTAAAAAAACCCTGTAAGATACTATTTTTGCTTTGGGAGCTTTAGGCAATTCCACCAAGCCTACGAACAAGATAAATTTTTGATTTACTTTTTCAAAATGCTGACGTTCGTGAACACTTATTCTAAACTCTGACTGTAACTCTTTTAAAACTTAAATAACATCACAGCAGTTTCAGAGTACCATCCAACACAGAGAAACATTCCAGCATACTTAATTTTGCGGTTAATTATGCCAGGAAATGTATTTCCTTTTGATTATTGTTTCACTCATAGTCATGCTGTCTTTTGACTAATTAAAACCAAGATTAAAAGCAGTTTTCAGATACTTAGATAAACTCCTGTGAATTTTCCCAGGGAAGACTCAGAGCAGCAACGAAAAACCATTTGTGAAGAAGACACGTACCGCCGGCTCTCCAACGGGCGCCCATCACTTGAGATGCTTCGGGGAATGTTGGCTCGTTCTGGGGGTGGCATTTTCCCTTCTCCTTTTCCAGAGCTAATCCTAGATGGTACTGGGCTTTGGATTTGAGATGGCACCTGAGCCACATGAGGTCCCTGTCCTTTGCTCGCATTTCGCTGCCATTTGTTATTATTTCTGAAGGGAAACTTGAATTCATACGACATTCCTTCATTCACTTTGTACTCCATCACTGGCATACGGTAGTTTTCTGAAGAACTCCTGGAAATTAAGAAATTAATATGCAGCTGTAAAAAATAAAAACATGTGATATGTTCACAAGAAGAGAAATGTGAAGACAGAAGCTGAACCAATTCTATGGAAGTATGAGATTCTCTTTTTAAGAAACGTTTATTTAACAAATTTTAGAAGGCTCAAGAAAAAGGACTAGTGATGTTGAGAGTCTGTCTCTTCATCCTGGTGAGTGATGCACAACAGACTACCATGGACTCTGCCTTGTTGGCCTTCCCCCTGATTCTCACACATTAACAACCCTGTTGTCACCATCACTAAGCACTAACCCAATGCCTGTCCTAGTCAATCCCTCCAGAAGAGTTTATAGCCATCCATTCCAACATTCCAGTTGGTCAAGTTGATACTCTCCATCTGATACTGGGCTAGAAAAACTAAAGATTTGTGAGAAGGGTATCTCCCCTTCTTAAAGCCATGTGTTTTAGAACTTATCTGCACCCAGACAAATAAGACCTGAAATGTTTGCTCTCTTTGAGACACACCTTTCTGATGTACAGACATTAAAAGTCAAGAGTCACATGAAATAAGGCACTAGACATAACTTTCAAATACCTTTGGCTTTGGAGTACCTCAGATGATAAATCTGAACATTATGAAAAGACTTGCTAGAAACTGTGTATGCCAAACCCCAAAGATGCCCGTTGCTTCCTGGGGAACAGCACAGCATAAAAATCTGACTAGAACAGGATGTAAGCTAATGCAGCCCACATAAGAAGCAGAGCAAACTTCTGCATATATTTCAAATGAGGCACTTGGAAAAAAATGTGATCTTCTGCTTTAGTATGGATAATTTTGGCATTTCTCTTGACAAATGTATATATACATCTGAATGAACACTAGGTATGTTTTATCATAATTACTTTATCTACATACATCACTCTCTAATGGAAAGAAAAATAAAAAATCAGTGCAAAATTTTGAACCCATAGCTCCTCCTCTAAGCAATTAAACCATTAGGGGTGAAAAATATTAGTATATCTTCCCTGCAAAAAACAAAAAAGAGAACTTGTTATCTGGCCATGCTGACATAAGGAAGTTGTATGGTCTAATAAGAACAGACAAAGTGAAACAGTCTTGCTGCCCACAGTATACATATTCTGTAGTTTTATGCTGGTCTACCCTCTAGTCTTAATGTCCAAATTAAATTATCTGTTGGAAGGCATGAGATGTGCTTCTGAAGCACAAGTAGGTCAGCTTCACCTGAAAGTCTCCCAGGCCCCTCTGATATGATCCACTGCATGCTAGACAGAGATGAGCAGGAGATAAGGCCACTCACAACTGAACTACAATATTGATAATTGATACCCTTCGTTTTTTCTTTTCTCTTCATATTTTATGTCCCTGCTATTCTTTCCCCAGTGCTTAAGTACTTAGTTTGGGTTTCTCTTTTTCCCCCTGCAACGTACCTACAATTTAACAAGCAGGAATTCACAATTTCCTCTTAAGGCTGTGTCCTTAGTTTCAAAGTCAGCAATCAGCCCACTAAATTAGTTCAGTGGCAATGTTTTCATAACCATGGTTTAGTAGAGACTTAACCATAACAAGGCCTGCCTCTGCATAGGGCATGAGAATGTGAATCGGGATGTTTGGATCTATTTATGAATCTCCTATTGACCTTGTACATGTGCCTGTCGCCAAGTCAGCTTATCTAACTGCACCCCAACTTCCTGCCAACCAATTTATTAGGATAGGGACTGCTTCTCATATCAATGTAGTATTTCATGCAGAATGCATCTTCATTTTAGTTACGGTCTGCAGAATTTACTATAGTAGAAATACTCAGTAACCTCCACAGGACATAACGAAAGGACTCCAGCTGCAGAAAATTGATTGCCAAAAGAGAAACTCCTTTGCACAAATACTTAACTGAAGTGTCTAGTAATACATGTAGGATAGCCACAAATTCAAGACACAGTTCTTGAACTTTTATGATTTTGGATAGAGTAAATGGGGGCATCAAGAGTTGCTTTATGGAATTTTATAGCTAGTAATAATCTACCATGAAGATTTGCTTACTAGACAGCAACAACAAAACTCTGAGTATTTCAAAAAGTGCAGTCGTTTCTCTTACTGCTATGGGTTTGGATGCAGTAAAAGTAAGCCTGGTTTTGGCTGTACTTAATTTAGTTCAGAAATAATAGGATCTGTGCTTTTACTGATTTTTCTGCTCTAATCCTTTCATGATGATTGCAGCTGAACTTTCCATTTGCTCAGGCTGCTAAATACTGCTCAAAAGCTTTCAAAATATCTCATGAGTGACCTTATGCCACTCATCATTTTAATCCCTAACATGTATTCAATTTTCCACTGACAGCTGAAGGACAAAAAACTTCTTTTCTCTCTGCTCCTCTTTTGCTAGCATTTACGAAAGGAGTTCATGTTGCTTACAGTAAAAACAAACAGATTTTTCTTTTACACAAGTAATGGGTCTTTTCTCAGACACACAATTTCATATATATATATATATATAATAAATATGTGTTAATGTTTAGCTCCAATCCTAAATATACAAAGATTTAGCTATTACATCTACAAAGTTATAGACTGATTAAAAAAGAGCAGTGCAAAAATGCTCACTTGGTCTCTCACTCCAAGGAATCCTCTGAACTTTGGTAACTGTACTTGCTTCTTGGAAAACCTATCCTAAGCCTTCAGCTAGCCTGGGGGCAAATTTATTCTATTATACCTCATTCCATTTTAATCATACAGCAGCATTTCCAGGATACAAATACAGGATGTCAGGAATATGCGATTAAGACTTAGCGATGTGGCTGAAGGCTACAGACAATGCTGAGAATTCATAAAAATTATAAAAGCTTTAGTGTGAATTCAGGAAAAATGGAGGGACTTAATGTCCAGTTTAAGAAAAATGCACGTATTACTGCTTATTTCTGATGAAGCACCAGTTTTAAACTATAAAATCAGCAATATAATTGACATGAGCTTCAGGCTTAATATAGATGGCAAGTGAGAGAGATGCAACAAGATCTATGGAGTAAAGAAAAATTTGCAGCAATTTCTCTGGCCAGATCCATATCTTTGAAAAACCCCCATCATTTACAGCCTTACTTATTGTGAAAACAGAAGCATCTAAGTCTATTCCTAGCTTTCAAGAATTATATCCACAGGCATTACAAATTACCAGCAAATGGGAAAGCTGGCATGTGTACAATCAATTTTTATGCATGCTAAACACACAATTATGACTAAGAAGTTGTTTGATTTCTGGGTTCAATTCCGTGGTTCCATGAACTTCTTCACACATGTTATTATATTTTAGTATTCAACGAATATTTGGGGGGCATGGAGACTGAATGTAGGCAGTTTTTCCTGCTCTCATTTTCCAACCTTAAATATTGGATTCTGTATTATAATTATACCACTTTTTTTCGAGGCTAACACTCTATAGTGGTTCTCCCCATAAAACAAGATACTATTTCAGAGCAAACACAGCGACTGCAAAATACCTGCGTGGTGTGCAGTCCTCATAGGGAGGGACAATGACGACCTTCACTGTGACTGATGTCCTGAGCAGATCAATCATTTGCTCGTGGCTCAGGGTGGCCACAGCCACCTTGCAGATCTCCACCAGGCGGCTGCCCTGGCGCAGCCCTGCCTGCCAGGCGTACCCGTAGGGCTCCACGTCGGCCACGATGCCCTCGTAGTTCACGTGGAAACCCAGCTGGCCCAGGCCATTCCTGCGCAGGGTCATCTCCACGGTTTCACAGCCCTTGGTCACCAGCTGGGAATTGAAATGCAGACAGAATTTAATGCATTCAAACACCTCTGAGGCTAACAGAGGTTTAGGGGCTCAAGTTTTGCACAACTGACTCCCAAGGATCATGGTAGGACACAATAAAGGGATATATACTGCAGTCCTAGGTACATAATCAGCTGAAATGAGTCCTGTTGCTCAAACTAAGATTTTCAGTAGAATCTGGTTACTCAAGTTCTGCCTTGGAATTTTTATTGCAACCACAGGAATTTTAGAAGATACATGACAGCACACAACAGAAAAACACATGGAGTTACACAAGCATGTCTGTCTTTTACACTTTAGTAACCAACAAAACATTCTCCATTTCTGGCTGTTTCAGGAAATGGCAAAACTACTTTTGTCAGAATGTGGTAACATGCAGCTACTAAGCACAGTAAACTGGGAACTATGCCAACTCTTCCATGTACCATGAGCATCAATGTCATCAAGAGCAATTTAATAGGACCTAGATTTCCTTCTTTTCTGGTAGTTATACAACCACAGTTGTGAAATTACAGGAAAGAGAGTGAAATGTAGCACATTCTTTCATAACTTAATTGGATATAAAATTAGCATGGACAGATATTTTAAAGGGAGATACCATGATTCACTGCATTTTTACTTTATCACATGCAGAGTATATCTGAAGGTTGCAGTGGGGATTGGCACTGCACTCTGCTGGCAACATAATAAGTTAGTCCCAAAGACATTGCAGATTCATTTGAAACAAGATATTGCAAGTCTATAAAATAGAGAAAGGGAAGAAAAACAAGGAAAAGAAGTAATGTGACACTTCTGTACTTGTTGTGTCGGAGTAACTTATGCATCTGAAGGACCCGGTCTTTTTAATATATTAATACATTTTTCACACACACACAGCCAGCTGAGACTAGTTGATATGTGATAAAAGTGAAAGCAATATTCAGTTTTGAGAAAGAGAAGCAGGGAAGTCTTCATAAATTTCACAATAAAAAATTTAAACAATTTTAGGAATCCAGCATTATTTAAATTGAAGCTTTACCTGGCCAACGGGTGAGAGGAGAAAGCAAAGAAGGGGAACCAAACAAGAGAACACATTCTAACCTCCAGCCTTTTGACGATCTCTTTGATGTCATCAATGTTGCTGATGAAGCTCTCCAAAGAAACACATTCACCTCTCTCATAGAATATTTTGATATTTGTGTCTGTTGAAGTCCACCCTATCACATCTCGACAGGAGCAATTGAACACCACGCTTTTTGTGTCCTGTTCAATGAGGACCACAAACTCATTAGAGATGCCTAGGAGACAGTCTATTTCCATACCCTTGCTGTAGTCTTTTGCATGGACACTCCAGACAATAGCACCAGAACTGTAGATCTCTGCTCCTGGATATGGTTTGGACTTTTCCTTCTTTTTTGAAGCAAGTGAGATGAAGGGGAACTTGCCAGAAGGGTCAATGGGTGTGTTGGTGACATTCTTCTCTGCTAAGTCTTTCAAGTACTCTTGCCGGGTCCTGGTGGCCATCGCACGGAACTTCTCTGATTTATGAGCAGCATTCTCTGCATTAATGACTTTGGCCAGTAAGAAGTCCCTGAACACATTTGATTTAGGAAATGTCACACCTTTTGGAATAGGTGGGCCAAAGGATGGTACATCTCTGGATCTTGTCACAGCAACACTAAATGAAATAAAAGAATTCAGAAACACAGTGTTTCACTCTAGGCGAATTCAGCAGTTTTTGCTTACAGACAATACATTCCCTCAATTTTTCTTTTCTCAGCAATATGCCTAAATTTACATATTAATGTTGCCAGTGTGGAGGTTATGCCCCCTTTACTGTATAAACAGAAAGCCACTTTTTTGCATATAGGCATTTTTGACACGTTCTCAGTCCACAGCTTATAAAGAGCTTCAAGTACAAACTGTAGGGCTGGGGTTTTTTTTATAAGTAATCGTTCATGTATGGTAGTTCTGAATTCTGTTTGGTTTTGGTATAAAAAGAAAATTTCTAACTTACACTATGAGAAAGGCTAGCTTAGAATGTAGCTACTTAATGCTGAAAGGCTCATCTGAAAGCAGTGCCAAGTGTGTGATCAACACTAGAAATATAGATTAAATGAACACATGGAAAAGATAAAGGCAATGAAGTCATCTCACTAGGCCAGTTCCATTGAGAAAATTATTTGGTGACTGAATACATATATACATCACATTACTGTTTTACATTTCTGGACAGAAAACCTCACTAGCTAATATTGCTTGACTCCAAAAATAAAAAACTTCTGAGAAGCCCAGAGATATATAGTAGAAACAAATATGTTCTTTTTCAACTCTTCCTTTTAATTCCTGCACCAAGTGATGGACTGACAATAAGATTGCCTTAGGCAAAAGGGACCAGCTTAGCTATTCTCAATTGTCAATTCTCTTTTGCTATAAATCAGATGCAAGTTGTTTAGAACCTCTGAAGATCTGACATTCCAATCCAGTATCATTCACTTGACGAACTATCCTAAGAGACTGAAACTCTACTTCGATAGTTTTGTGACAAGAAATGTCCCCACAGTCCAAACAGGACTTAGCACATATCTGTAACTAGATCTGAAAAAGCATTAACTAACTTTGGCAAAGATACCATGGCAATGGAAATAAAGAAGAATAGGATAAAACTTGATCACATTAGGAAAGCATGTGGTGTTTCACTTAGAATGCTGACTGGTATTATTTTCACATTTTCATTTTACCTGAATTCTTAAACATAATCAGAGAACTTCAGAAAAAAATCAGTAACTAAGATTTCAGAGTAAATCTTTTGAAGAAGCATATAGGAACACCAAAAATAAAGTCACCCAATCTACAGCCATATCTTCTGGTTTTAAGTGGTAGGGTGTTTTGTTTGTTTGTTTTGCTTTTGCTATTCTGAATTGCTTGGGGTGTTTTTTCCTTTGGTTTTTTGTTTGTTTTTTAATTACTGTATTTTCTAGCAACTGATACTGAAAGAGGTCATTACTGTCATATTTCCTCCAAAAGTATACCAGTATATCTTAAAGTATGCAACAGGGGGTGCTCATGAAGCAAGTGACTCATCTCCAGTGGTCCTGAAAGGTCTGTTATTAAGAAATGGAAGCCTAAGCATTAAACACAATTACTGGATGCAATGAAAAACTACCAGAAACTACCAGTAAGATTTTGTTTGGTTCAGTTTTCAGTGCCATGAATCACAGGGATAAGAATTTAATCTTTAATACATGCTAGAGAAGTTTTAAAAAGTGAGCAATGCTCAGAGATGCCAGACTTTTGAAATATTGTTTATCTTAGTTGGGAGAGAGAATCACTGGCCAAGACAGTGCTCGACTTTATTCCTTTTATGTAGTTTTTAAATATAAATTCCAGTACATTTTTATACTATATGGTTTCCTGTTTTGTCTAGAATTATGAATCCATGAAACTGTTCCAAATAATTCAGTGAAAAAGAGGTCCAACTTACTTTGAAAAGTCTCCTAGAGAAATTTTTCATAATAGAATTCTACAAATCTAAATCAAGTGTTTGCACTGAGAGGACAGGAAAAAATAGTACCTCAATTTTAAAGACAGTACAGAAAACATAGAATGTTCTGGTGGTCTTGGGTATCAAAATGAACACTGACATTCTCCCAACCATTTATCACACTGTTTCCCCTCCCCTTAAAATTTAAGCCTGTACCATCACTAAAGCCAAAATTACCATTAAGCAACCAATGAGGTTCCAGCCCTTATAAACACTTGAAAAATGAGATGATTCACGAGTCTGAAGGTCAAAAATAGAACCCTCAGATACTTGAACTTATTACAGTTTAGCAAGTATCAATCTTTCCCATGCCTTTTTAAAAGGAAGAAAATATATACAGTCATATTACTTAAAGTAACAGACAAAAGCAGATCTATGCTGTAATATGCAATTCAAGTGAAAGATGCATCTGCAGCCCTTGTGGATGCATTTTGTACACTCCCTTCAAAATCACTTTCTGTACAGGGTAAGAGCTGAAACATATGTCTAAGAGTTTAAGAACAAGCTGTGCTCACATAAATTATGCAACAGTTGAATTTTTCAATAAGCATCCTGAAAAAGAGTATCCACATGAACATTCTTAGTCCAGGAGAGTTAATACATATACAAAGTTCAGCATCAATTTTAGAAATGCTCTGTGAACTTTACCAGAAACTTCTTAGGAGAGGAAAGCCTTTAACCCATCTATATGTACTCAAAAAATAAAGAATACACCAACTCATACACAGCAGTCTTAGATTTTCCTCTAAATAAGCACTCACCTTAATAAAATACTTAAATGAATATTTGTATTTCAGCAAAAACAAGTTAATTCAAAGGCTACCTCATTTCAAGATACATGCTCTAAATCCACTGGTCTGACATTTCATATTTTAAACGAAACTGCTTTAGAGAAGTTTTCTCAAATGAATCAACATTTAAAAATGAAACTAGTAGAAGCGTTCAGTATATAACAAAGGTAAGAACTTTCACTGATAGTAAAAAACCATAACTCAGAAATATTTCTATAAGCTTGCAATTTAGTTTTAAAAATTATACTAGTAGGAATATGATCTTGCAAGTCCTTATTACATGTTACTATCAATTACCATTTTCTAATTTTAATCATATTGACTTTAAAGTCACATTACAACTTAATTTTTGCTGCATAATTCTGTCATTTCTTTGTTGGACTGAAATGAGATAAGAAATTAAGATATTTCCAAGAGCTTAGCTTCTTCCTGAAAGGCTAAGTCATACTTTTTCACTGTCTTAATTTCAAAAATGGAGCATAAACTCAGATGACCAAATTATCTAAGCAAAAAGTGGAAGTGTTTTTTTTTTTTCTTTGTTCTATTTCTATCAATGCCAAAATGGTCTTCTAGCATTCTCTTAAAAAAGAGAATAAAAAGGAAGTGAGAAGGCAATTCTAAAATAATTTCCAAGTGCTTGATATGCACGTGTGTGTGTGCTGCTGTGACCGCAGCAGCTTCCTCACTGGGCATGTTTCATCTACATATCCGTGTGTCTATTTACTCTTTAAAGAGTTCTAAATTCACATGACTCAAAACCTCCTTGACCCGCATCTTTCACTACATTTCCATACTGAGAATTTAGGAGGAGAATGGCAGCTGCACTCCAGTTGCCTGTGTCCAGTGGGTGCAGCAGCAGGTACCTGTAACAAACGCTGTCCGTGCAGGGACCGTGCACCCTCACAATGACAAAGACGTGCTGGAAGTGGGAGCGGATGTTTTTTGGGCTGAATGGTTGTGCTCCAGGCTCCTGGAAAACTATTGTCACAATATCATTTCCAATATGCCGTTTTCTCAGAAGCTTTAATGAGGGAAAAAGAAAAAAAATGTTAAAACAGACTTTTCACAAATTTCCAATCATTTATTTCTCATTATTATAAATTACTATGGCTCATTTTCCTTCCCCAAGTGATACTTCAAACTGAAAACTGAAACAATTGGGTGTTCTATAACAAGTACCAGAATTAGTTGTTCACCTAATAAATTTCAGGCATGGTTGTTTTCATAATAATTTCATTTCTATATGTAGCATAGAGGGTCAACTTACAAGGGAAAACTTAGCTAATCAAAGGGGAAAAACAAATCCTGTGAGTATCAAGAGAAATCAGTAATACATGGAAGCAGGAAAACATCCCCCATTTCAAACATTTTTACAAGCCAGTGGTAGGTCCTATTTAAAGTTGAAAACAAGTTGTTATTGTCCTTAAGACACACTATAAATAATTTCCTGGTAGGCTTCTTTCAGTAAATAAAGCAGTTCTGCCCAAACAGAACTGTTTAAAACAGTTTAAAAAAAAAATCTTGACTAAGGATTTTGGCTCATGTACTCTTGTGTAGTGTGCTGGACCACCATTCATTATCTCTCTCCATATTACAATGTGCTGAATGCAAACCTTAAAGGGCAATTGACTTAGCTGTAGAAGGTTTAAAATTATTTAAAATCATCAGATACACTAAGGTCCTTCTGACATGTACTAATGACATTACTGCATACTATTCACATCAAAGTAATGCACAATTAAATAGAAAACAATGGAGCAAAATCTATGATGTACGTACAATCATCTACTTTGTTCATCTCCCTGACACAGAGATTGCCACCTTTACTTTTGATTCTTTAAGTGGTTTTTTGCTAGTAATGAATAAAAGTTGCCATAAATACTCAATAGTTCATCTTATTCTGAGCCCATCTTACCTGCTGCTTGTTGTTTGGAGTATATGGCAACATAGTAGAAACATGGAACATGATTTCATAGTCCTTGTATGTTGTGTACAGAGAATGAGTACCTGTTGAATCAGCTGGAGTTAAAGAAGACAAAATAAAAGTATTATTAAAAAAATCAAAGCCAAAGTTTCATTATTATTAAGAAAAGCATCAGCCAAGACAAGAATTTTTATCATCCTCAATCCTAGGATTTGCATATAGGCATTTTTGAGTTGTTGAAGTTCTTATACTTGCTGAAATATCAGCAAGTAAGAACTTACTCACAGTTTATTCACCTGCCAAAGCAAGTGTCACATAAATACAGCCTGTGCACTTTTGCATACTTTTCCCAGACAAAAACTTGTTATGAAGAGGGAGGTGATACCAGAAGACCCTGAAGAAAGCCCACCTAACATGAAAAGTGAGAACAAAGTCCAAGATAACTTTCAGTTATCAAATATCCACCCAATACCTCAGAACTGTAAAGAATGTGAAAAAGACTTCAGCAAGGCAGGCAGACAGATACTGAAAATGAATACTGTGACCAAACACATCATAAACAGCAAAGGACCTATAACCCACAATAACAACAGGATGAGTTCTCCTAAGCATAAACATCAGGACTTCAAATTAACTGTAATGAAATCAGGTAACACCTTCATTAGAAAAACTGCTTTATGGACAGGAACAGTCAAAACCTCAAGTAGGATGCCAGCATGCTTATAACTGATGATGAAAAAAGCCCACAAAAATGACATTATGATGCTGGTCTATTAATCTAAGGTAATCTCACCTGTTTTGATTTCTGGCCACCCTATTTCAAAAGTTATAGAAGAAAGAGAAGGGATCCAGAAACAGGCCACAGAAATAATTAAATGTGGATGGAGAGACTTCCATGTGGAGAGAAAACAATAAAAACTAGGACTATGAAGTTTAGAAAGAAAAAAGAAGAGGGGGACATTACTCAGTTTAAAAAGTGATGGTTGAAAACAACACTTCCTTACAGACAAATTGTGAACTTGTTTTCACTTTCTTTCACTCTAAAAAGTGACCTTGAAAAATATGCCATTCATTTAAGCAGTAACACGTTTAAAGATAAAATAGTGAGTATATGCTATTAAATACAACTTATATCCACAGTGCAAAAAGCCTGCTTTCAAACATCACTTGAAAAATAGCCAGTTTTATAAACGGAACAAAGCATTCTGGCTATTTGAAGTTATATAAACATGCAACAAAATTATATAATCCCAGTTATTTATAACAATGTATTTTAAAAAGCTGATAAAAACTGTATCTTGGCATTTTCATTAGCAGCGAGATCATATTACTAAGAAGAGAACAGATTTGAGAGTTGTGATGCATTTACAGTAAAAAATATACAGTTTATTTATCCAGATTTTGAGTATAAACTTTGAGAAGTTTGTTCCCTGTCAGATTCAGAGTATTAAAATAGAGGTAGCTTTAATGTAAATGAAGCACAAAATGATCTATAAAATGAAACTGAAAGTTTTCTACATTATAGCCACATAGAGATTTTGTGCTTCCAAATGACCTATCTATAATAAAATGAGAATCAGAAATAAAAGATTCCTACAATCTAAATATTATTTTAATAATTTAATATTAATATTAAATATGCTAATCACTTTCTTTTAAATGCTAATTAGAACAGCAGATAGCTGAAAGGGGATCATTTCAGCTTGCATTGTTTTCACAGCAGCCTCTGTCCTCTGCCTGATCACTGCAGTGCACACCCAAGGAGGCAGATACACCCAAAAGTCACCTAAACATCAATGCAACTTCCTAACAGCTTTATCTGCTGAACAGTAAATACTGATTTGTACCTCATCTTTTAGAAACAGAGCATACAAAAATATGACAAATAACTGGAAAAGAGGAGGAGTAGGTGCAAAAAGATTGGGATATGAGACAGGGAAAGGCAGGCCCCAAAAGAGGGGAAGGGGCTCAAAAGGTATTGGAATAGAATAAAGCAATTCTGACCAAAAATATTCTAGAACACCTACATATTTAAGCCAAACTTTCAACTTTCCTGGCAGGATTTAATTTTAGGCAGAAAAATGTTTTCTGAGAACAGCACTGATTCTGCAAACAAAATAATCAGGCTACAATCCAAATGACACATTTAATAATTCCAATTATTTCCAAGCACTTTACAGTTAAATATCTCTTATTCAAATCCAACTTCCAACAGAAGTCCATATGCACTATGACTGTGCATCTCTCTCACCATTCAGCTTTTCTGAAGTCCAGAATACTCTTCCTGAAGTACACCACCATAACTGCAGGTGTTTGTTTTAAACCAAATCACAGCTATTGCAATAAAATCCAAGACTGTGTGCTGGAACAACATCCATCATTTCAAGGTCAGAACTGCAAGCCAGCACTGCAATCTACTTCTGTTTAACAGAGGCCTGAGGGATCTTTAAATTCATTAGCGCCTTTTTACACTGAAGACATCTCCTCTGGCCACCAGTTTATGGCACAGCTACTCATGATGCTTTCCCAGCCTTGCCCCATTACTGGATCTGGGCACTTAGCTGGGTAGCTGATCCTTTTTCCCTTCCACCATTAATAATCTCTACAAACCCTCCTTTGTCTTCTGTCCTTCCAATGATTCTCAGCTATATTCACAAGGATTAACAGACTCACATTTGAAGTGTTTTTTTTCTAACACACTACTGATAGTGCTCAAAACTGTG
Organism: Molothrus ater; assembly: GCF_012460135.2. Taxonomy (NCBI): domain Eukaryota; kingdom Metazoa; phylum Chordata; class Aves; order Passeriformes; family Icteridae; genus Molothrus; species Molothrus ater. Next base: position 27,880,064 of record NC_050483.2, read on the forward strand.
GCAGACAACCACCAACATGCTACTGACTGAATCTACAGGACTTTGTCAGCCTGCCTCTATAGCACTTTAACCTCTGTGCTAGAAAACTCTATAAAAACCATTATGAGTAGAGAATCTGACCCCCTGTTTCAAAGAAAAACATTCAAAGGAATTGTAGGAGACTGAAAAGTTACACTGATAAGGCAGGACTACCATTACTACAAACCGCAGTAGGGCTCACAATAAAAAGCACAAGAACAAATATTTTCAGAGCTTAATGTTGCTCTCCCTCTACCTTTGCTTTGTCAGCAGCTGCCAATACTGCTCTTCTGTCATACATAAGGATTACACCAAGCATTCATGATCAACTTCTATAATACCCAAGTTGTTTTCAGACAGAAATGAGGACACAATCTTTTATTTTGTACCATACAAAAGTACATGTGTAACACAAATGCAGAGAAATGCAGATGGACTTCTGCCCACCCTTATTTCTGCTTCTTAAGCAACTTAACATTTTAAGATTTGTTGGTCTCCCAACAGAAGGCTCAGACCGAAGAGTAAGTCTATCATTATTTCGACAAGGCTGGAAAGCAAGTTAAGAAGGCAATCTATCTGTATTATTTCATTACAAACATTGGGGTTTCTTGACAACGCCTAAATGAAATGTCAATTTCAAGTCCATTCAATCCCTAGATTTTATTATCTACTTAATAGCTTATGGTTTTATATTCTTCTGATGTCTCAATCAGAAAATCATGCAGAATATAAATATTTAGTACGGAAACCTACCATTATTAGCTTAGTTTATAATCTTATCAAATTGATAAATTGTGAAATTCCCAGCTCATATTAATCAACTTCCTTTATTTCCCTCATCAACCACACTACCATTCTGTTAGACCCACAGTCCTTGTTACCAGGCCTAGCATTATCAAGCTGATCCCACTTACCAATGTAAAATAAGACTAAGTGAGGGGGAGGGAAATAAAGCATACATTACAACTGGAAAAGAAAGTAAATTGACTGAAGTTATAATTTGAAAGATCACTGTGATGTTTATTACTTTAAAGTGATGCCCATAATCTTCCTAGTCACTGTGGGATAGGTGACATTTTCAAGCTCTATTTCCTATCCAAAGTCTGCAGGCTGCCAGGAGATAGACTGTTTCCCCTCTGGTAATTCTAGAAATAAACAAACAAAACTTGAAAAGTAGCATCTCTTTTTCACAGTGGTACTGGCAGAGATCCAAAACTAAAGCCCTTGAAGGATGCAATACACTTAAACAGGCTTTCAGTTACTAGTATGCATGAGATTCCTCCTTTTAAGGAATTGGCTCTGTTATGGACACTTACTAATTAGGATCCTAACTCTAAATTTCTAGTAATAACTGTTCTGAAACTGCCTTTTGCTAAAGCAACTTTACTTTTCTAAATTTTCATAAATTAAAAGTATTGTGAATATTTCCAGAGTACATATACAAATCAGCTCATCTCCATGCAGAGAAAAATCTTTCCATGTCTTACATCATGCAACTGCTTTCCACAGCTTACAAAGTATTGTCAAAGGTACAGAAAGTAGCCAAGTAGTCTACATGGAGTTGACCTTTCTGACAAGTCAATGAACAGACATTTGTTTTTAAGCACATCTTCACAATCGACTATGCTGCCACTGAACACAATCCTGGCGCATGAATCCTGAGTAGTGAGACTGCAAGAACTATTTCAAGACAGAGCTCTTAGCAGCAAAAGAGCAGAGAGCTAGAAGATGGAGAACCTCAGTTCCTAGCTGTAGACCTAGCTGTTTCAACAAAACCTATAAACCTAAGTCACAGTAAAAAACCACAACCCCTCCTTTGCAGGTCTCTGTGTTAACGGCAGCACAAAAGGACCGACTGATTACTTAGAGTGGCAACTGAAAATGTATTGCCTGGCTGTATTCTGCTCTACATATACATATATATATATATATATATATATTCCTTGCACTCGAGATGCAGCTCTTGTGACCATCTCTGGTCTTTAGCATTTCCCCCTACCATTAAGTGGCTTTCCCCCCCCCCCACCATTTCCTGTGTGGCATATGCTCTAAGTGTTTCCAAATGCAGCTATCCAAAGAGCTGAGTGTTGTGCCCCCAAAGCACCTTCTCTTTCAGCATTTCCATCTGTGCTTTGCACACTGGCAGAAAGGAGAACATACCACCATCAAGATCAAATTAGCAATGTTTGCTGCTATTGTTCACATTTGCTGTTGTCCAGACCTACTCGTTAAGAACTCATGCATGCTCACACGTAGTCATGTGTTTTCTCAATAATCCTGCAGGCAATTAACCGGAAAGATTTCAGACAACTTAAAAGAGTTCCTAAGCAGTTCTGGCTGATAAGGTTCCACATATGTGAGGCTGTAAACCTTGACTGAAAGAAAATGTAGGAAATCCTTCATGAAAAGCAGCAGTTTCCACTTAAGCGGATTTCCTGTCCTCTATGGTCACACTGAAGTGTTCACATAAAGACGTTTTGTATTTTTGGATACAGAATGGAGCTCAGTGGGTCTACTGGGCGAAGTGAAAAAGATATGCCAGCTCTCAACATGGAGGAGAGACCTTCATTACAAGAAGATAACTCTCAAAACCAGGAGAGAGTCAGTCAACTTAAAGATTCCATTCAACAGGGGCTAGATTGTAGTCCATAAACTCAAAACCTGACAATATTCTTTCCTCGAGTCAGAAGCAATAACAAGGAATTCAAAACATCCCTGGAAAATGCTGCTGTTCAGAAGAAAATGCAAAAGTACTTAAAAGACATTTAGAGCTTTCTTGGGTATATTTGAGCAGATGAATCAACTCAATCATATAGCATTTACACATACTAGAAACCAGTGTGTGTGGACTGACAGCAAAATATGGGTTATTTTCCTTTTTTTCACATCTTAACTAACCGGGAAGAAAGGGAAGAGAGGATCTTGCTTTAACAACTGAAAGTAACAATGTCACAATATAAAACCAGAAGGTCAGTAAATGTTTTCTCTGTTTTCCATACCCATTTAGTTTTTGACCTAGCTCATCTTTATAACCAATAAAATTACAGTTCAGAGCTGCGCAAAAGGAAAACTCACCTTGAGAATTTTAAGTATTTTCTACAAGAGAGCTGATGAGGGACTTCTCCCAAGGACATGTAGCAATAGACAAGGGGGAATGATTTTAAACTGAAGAAGGGCAGGTTTATATTAGATATTGGGAATAAATTTTTTACTGTAAGGGTGGTGAGGCAGTGGAACAGGTTGCCCAGAGAAGCTGTGAATGCCCCATCCCTGGAAGTGCTCAAGGCCAGGCTGGATGGATCTTTCAGCAACCTGCTCTAGTGGAAGGTGCCCCTGCCCATGGCTGGGGGGGTTGGAATGAGATGATCTTTCAGGTCCCTTCCAACCCAAACTGTTCCTTGGGTCTGTGAAATGCTCTCAAGGGAGGAACTACAACAGAGGGAATATAGGTATTGCAAGTAAAAAAAAGCAGGCTCAAGGTTAAATATCTGCAAATAGGTATTAATTCAGGTTTAAAACCAAAGGAGGCTTTAGAACCCTCTGACGATTGATGATTAGACTGGTCAAGAACAGCCTGAGGAGATGGCAATGCAATTGCTGTAGGAATTAAGGACAGAATATAGAATGATGGAGCATTAAAGCACAGCAAGGTACTCTATTTGTGCCAGAAGACCCATGACAAGACCACAGCTTCTGCTGCACTAAAGCTGATTAATGTTTTCCAGCTTTCATGAATCAAACTCCTTATTTCATTTCCTTTGCTACAAGTAAGCCAAATAGCAAAAGATCTCCACAGGAACTGTAGTTCCAGTACTCAAAGAAAAGGAACACAAGACAAAATTTCCCCAAGTAATTCAAACAGATCTACAAATTGAATGCAGCATGTGCTAGCTGATAAACAGGTATTTCACGTGACTGATTCCAAATGCAGGGAGTTTCTTTTATAGTTACGGTCACCCAAGATCATCTTACCCACTGCATTTTGTTGCAATATGTTGTACAGTTAGAGCTGATAACATAGCTGCCAAATCCAGTTCATTTCCATAACTCAAAAAATAAAAAGCACAGAGGGAGGAATACATTTGACAGAACGACTAAGACAAAACTGCCTAGAAGAAAAACTGCATGCAACAGACATCAGAAAAACAGTATATCAATTTTTCAAGGTGGAGTGACACAGATGGGTTCCTGAAACATTTTGGAGACAGTCTATAAGTGCATAATTTTAAAAAGAAAAGACCTACCAGCTGTATTGATTAGCTTTAAGACAACACACTGATGATAGATTTGCAATATCAATAATTGTTCCATAATTACTGGTTTCTTTTTGTAGCTTTATTGATAATTTCATACCAAATCAGTGCAAAAATAAAATTATTATCAGAGTTGAGAGACCATATGAGAGTACAATTAAATTACACATGTGCTCTGCTTTCACTTATATTAAGCAACTGCCTTCCTACAACTAAGATGTTATTTTTAAGAAGCCTTCAAAAAGGCAGTTAGCAACCATATCAAGCATTTTATTCACTTAAGGGGGAAAAAAGAATGAAAAAGTCTTACTTTTTGTATCCAGCTGAGCACGGTACTTGTCAAATCCCTTGAGTCGAACTCGCTCTCCCAAGAGCTGAAGAAACTCCTCAAAGGCTGGACCTGCTGATTCATTATTGTACATTTCCTCTTCTGTGCTTTGCCCAGCTTTGCAGTACATGATACCCACCTTAAGCTGGTAACTTAACTACAAAAGGAAAAAGATGAAAATTTTATGTGTGTACCAAGTAATGAAGCAACTTAGGCACTGAATTAATTTCCCACGTTTTCATAAATCCATAATTCACAAATGAAAAAATACCTAATATTCAGTCTAATTTCAAAAGTTAGTCTAGTTCCAAATACTTTCATTGTTTTCTACTGTAACTGCCTCAATGATGGCAGATTTAACTGAAGATGTCAAAATGCTTTCTGAAGTGAAATAAACATGAACGTCGCTTATTTTCAGGAGGACAACACTACAGCTTTCAAGTGAATGCCCAGCACTGAGCCACATGGGAAGCATTGACTGAGAAATGCCAGGAACTTGGCACTCACTGACTGCTACCATGGCTGCCATCCTATGCTAAGCCTTCCATGCAGAAGGGTAGGGCACATCATGTGCTTGCTTCTTAAACAAGTGACCAAATGAAGTCTCTCTCATTTCGAGGAGAAGATCGAAATTACTCACCTGTTAGCACATTCATCTGTTTGCAATGATGAAAGATTTCATGGCATTCAGTTGGCCCTCCCTGACTTAAATAGGATGATAATAACAAAAAAAAAAAACCAGCTAAATTGAAAAATTCTGGTCATACCTTGAAGGTACTATTTACTAGCATAGATCTTCAAATACACTTGTGCTTTTCATTTCCATTTTCCCCTCTAATTTGGTAGTTGATCTTCCTAATGTAGCAGAAACTAAAGATGCAAATAAAGTAATTTTTTACCCAACTAAAATTGTGATTCCTCAAAGCAAATTGTTTCTACCAATTCCAAATTGATACATACACACAAAAAAAGGAGTACACTGGCATAATTTACATCTGGACTACAGATAGACAAGTCACAGAAGGGAAGAAAGCAGCATCCACAGCCATTTACTGCTGTCTCCAAAACCAATTTCACAGGCAGGAACTCTGACTGAAGGAGCACAAGGGAGAGCCTTGGATTTTGTGCATGTAATTCATCCAGTAGAAATGCATCCTTATTGTCCAGTAAATAATCTTTCCTCCCACACATGAATTTTTGCAGAGGCTCTATATCAAATAGACTAACCACATATGCCAGAAAGAAATTGTATGAAAATCTATCACAACTGGTATGAGATTCACAAGTTTGGACTACAGATTATTGGGAAGTGAAAACAGTTATTTGCAAGTGCACTGGAAGCAAAGTTATCTAAATATACTGTAATTTGCTCGCAGCAGATTCTATCCCAAGCCATGAGGCAAAGGATTTTGAACTTGCCAGGATGATGTGGACACATAATGAAACTGAAATTTACTAATTTTTACCTATTATATTTATGGTGGGATAATTTAAAGGCCCTCAGAAGTGGTCCTAGTCTGTCTCTAAAGAAAGCAAATTTTAAAATTTAAAAACTCAGGACATTGCTATTTTACTATACTCTTCCTTCACCACAAAGGATGAATGATGATGGGGATTAAAGTACTAGCAGCAGGAAAACAAGGAGGGAAAAAGAAGAGTAAGGATAACCTGGCTTGTTTACTCCTGCTGAAGAAGTCATTATATAAAAGTTACAGTTCTAGGCTGCTTTTTTTTTCCCCACTACAGAATATCCCTTATTTTATCAGCTGACACACTGACTTGCGTCTTCTAAACACATCCAAATTCCTTATGACAAAACTCAAGTACAGCACAAAATCATGAACTGGTTTGGGTTGGAAGAGATCTTAAGGATCATCCAGTTTCTAAAGTCCAGACATGGGCAGCAGGGACACTTTCTACTAGACCAGGTCTGGTCTACTACATCAGACTTACTCAAATTCACATCCAACTTGACTTCTAACACTTTCAGGGATGGGACATGCCCAGCTTGGCAATCTGCTCCAGTGCCTCCTGTTGACACATGGTGAGGGAGGAAGGCTGGTGAGAGGTGGCACTGCTGCCATTCCTGCCAAACAACTGCCATCACTTTCCATGACATCAGTGGCAGGTCCTGTCCTGGACCATTCAGGCATCTGCTGCTCAGATGGGCCTTCTCCAGTCCCACAGAAACAGGATGGATGCAAGTGCTTCATGGAACCACAACACCTTAGCTGTACTGCAAACTACAATACCTTCTAGTAATTTCACTTAAAGAAGTTAGGACAAAGAAAATTATTCTCATGAAACACACTTGCAATATTAAGCTTCAACTTTAGGTGAAGGAAGTATTTTCAAGGGCATAAATATAAATGGGATCTGCAGCACCAATGAGCAAGCAAACAACCATGCTTTATTGCTTTGAAAATGTCAACTAAACAAGGACTATGCAAAGAGCAGGATATGCCTTCTAGCTGTGTTCTTAGATTTGCTAATTTTTTTGGGGGAAAAAAAGTTTCCTTAAGGACAACACAAGTTGGCATTTCTGAATCAAAAAGAGCAGATCTGGAGAATAGCATACAGTCCCCATTATTAAACCTTCTGATAAACCTAGTCCTTAGAAGTGTATTAACTACAAGAAAAAGCTAAAAAAGAAGTTGAAGCATGAATTCTGTTGTGGTAAAACTGCTAAAGTAACATCTTCATTTTAATAATCTGAAAGTATTTACATATTTATATACATGTGAAAAGTGCACTTTAAGTATTTATCTAGCACCCAGTAAAGACAGCAGAAAGTATAGCTTGGATTTAATCAGTCAGCAAGTTTCTTTTATGGAGCAGGAATTATATTAAGAACCAAGTGACATTTCACAGTATTTGTGTGAATGAGGAATTGCCATAAAGACTAGCTTCAAATGAAATAAATCAGTAATTGCCCTAATATTCAAATTTTTAAATCATATTTGGAAGCAAACTTAAGAGTAACCTACCATGAGCTCTGCATTCAAGACAAAGATTAGTAGAAGGTGATTAGCAAAGAAGGCAGTGCAGCCCTAGGAAATGACTGGATTGCTGTTTAACACAGAACTATTCAAATGAATGCATTTTAATAAATCCAATAAAAGAACAGCTAGGTGACAAGCAGTGGGGACCATATGTATGAACAGCAGATGTTACCACTCTAGCAATCTAAGAGGAAGTAAGGAACGAGCAACTTTCACAGACACCACCAGTACAAAACTAGGGCAAGAAAAATATTCCCATTCTAGCACTGAATGACATATGCAGATATTGAAAGAGTAGAAGAGACAGAGCTCAGCCATAAGAGTGATATGAAATGCAGAGAAAATATGTTGCAGTGAAAGACTTGAAAAGTGCAATCTGTTTAGTTTATCATAAACAAGACCAACAGATGATATAATCACTGCATTCAAAAACCTTTGCTGGAAAAAAAATCTCACACCAAAATGACTTTTAAAAATGTAGCAGGGAAAAATATCAGAAGTCTTAAAGCTGAAGGCAGATAAATTTAAATAAAGAAGTGTAAATTCTTAAACATGAAAACAAGCAACTGCTTTAAGACCTCACTCAAATATAAAAAAAGATATCTTATTCTAATGAAAACCAATGTGTACACATTTGGCTCAGTGAAGGGATTCCTGGGTGAAATTTAGTGGCTAAGTCAGGCTAAAGGTGACTTTATAATCTTAACTCTTGAATTTACAAAACATTTTATCTGCTATATCAAACAGGCACCTGCTCATGCTGTAATGAAACAGTGTGGCACTCAGCAAGTAGAAGTGATCAACATTCTGTGCACTTAATTAGTAGAGCAGCTGCTACCCAATTTTTGTTAGCTTAGAATTGAAAAAATGCAGCTTCTAATTAGTACAGAGTGTACTTATCTTTTTTGCTAGAAGTGTCAAACTGTTTCATTACCACAAAAACAGAAAATACTTTGATGCACATAATAAAAATTCAACTATCACTTGCCCTTAATGATTTTCAAAAGTTTAAGTACTAGAAAGCCATACTATGGGAGCTTAATAACATACAGGATATAAACTAAGAATAATTTAACCTCACAGTTTTCTTAGATGTCATAAAATCATAGAGTGGTTTGGGTTGGAAGGGGACCTTAAAGATCATCCAGCTCCAATCCCCCTGCCATGGGCAGGGACACCTCTCACTAGACCAAGATACTCAGAGCACCATCCAACCTGGCCTTCAACATCTCTAGTAATGAGGCATCCACAGCTTCTCTGGGCAACCTGTTCCAGCTCTCACCACCCTCACAGTAAAGAATTTTTTTCTCACACCTAATTAAACTTACTCTGTTTCAGTTTGAGGTTATTTTCCCTTGTCCTGTCACTCTTGTGCTCTTGTAAAAAGTCCCTCTCCCTCTTTCTTACAGGCTCCCTTCAGGTACTGGAAGGCCACACAGTTGGGTCACCCCAAGCCTTCTCTTACAGGGTGAACAATCCCAGTGCTCTCGGCCTTTCCTCACAGTAGAGATGCTCTGTCCCTCTAATCATCTTGCTGGCCTCCTCTGGACTCATTCCAACAGGTCCTTGTCCTTCCTGTGCTGGGACCCCAGAGCTGATGCAGCTCTGCAGGTGGGGTTTCAGCAGAGCAGAGGGGCAGAATCCCCTCCCTGGCCCTGCTGCCCACACTGCTCTGGATGCAGCCCAGGACACGTTTGGCTCTCCGGGCTGGGAGTGCCCATGGCTGGGTCATGTCCAGCCTCTCACCCACCAGCATCCCCAAGTCCCTCTGGGCAGGGCTGCTCTCAATCTGTTCAGTCTCCAGCCTGTGAATACCAGAGGTGCAGAATCCAGGTGCAGGACCTTGCCCTTGGTCATCTTAAACCTCCTGAGATTCCCATGGGGCCACTCTGCTGAGCTTGTCCACATCCCTCTGGGTAGCATCCCATCATTCAAGCATGGCAACTGCATCACTCAGCTTCCTAATTAGATTGAGTGCACCCTCAGCAATGTCATTAATTAATGAAGATATTAAATCCCACTATGAATCTGAGACACACCACTTGTCCCTGATGTCCACTGTTACTCTCAGCCATTGACCATTACCCTTTGGATGTGACCATCCAACCAATTCCTTATCCATCTAACAGTCCACTCATCAAATCCATCTTTCTCCAATTCATAGAGAAGAATGTTGTGGGGGACCATGTCCAAGGCTTTACAGAAGTCCAGAAGAACAATATCCATAACCCCTCCCTTGTCCACTGATGTAATTACTCCATCTTAGAAGGCCACTGGGTTGGTCAGGCAGGATTTGCCCTTGCTGAAGCTGTGCTGGCTGTCTCAAATCCACCTCCCAGTCCTCCATGTGCCTTAGCAGAGCTTCTAGGAGGAACTGTTCCATGACCTACCCAGGCACAGAGGGGAGGCTGACAGGGTGATGACTCCCAGGGAATCTTCCTTCCTACCCTTTTTAAACATGGGTACAATGTTTCCCCTCTTCAGTTTCCTGGGATTTCCCCTGACTGCCATCACTTTTCAAATGCCATGGAGAGTGGCTTGGCAACTGCGTAAGCCAATTCCCTGAGGACTCTGGGACGCATCCCATTAATCCAAATCCCATAACCTACATTCAGTTCATCAGGTGGCCATGAACATGATCTCTGCAGTGGGAGGGACCCAGTCCCCATCCTGGGTCCATCCACTCAAGAGGCATGGGAAGAAAGGTTGCCAGTGAGGACTGAGGCATGCACACAGCTATAAAATGTCACTACTGAAGTTTATAACCATAAAATTCACTTGAGTCATGGACTTCCATTTTTCTAAGTCAAAGCTGTAGTGCTAATGAGCCTTGGTCCTATCTTTAAAAGGCAAGGAGACTATCACCTCATTGAAAATTTTTCATATGAAGAAAGACTTAGAATATTTTGCCATATAGTTTGTTCCAGGGGAAAGAAAAAAAAGAACACTAACAAAACAAAACAAGACAGGCAGCACCCTGGTCATGGTTTAGCCAATGCACTATTACAGTGAAACATTTAGCACCATGGGAGACTTCTCTTCTTAGTATAATAGCAATAATAAAAACAGAACTCCCTCCTTCCCACAGTCTTTGAAAAACCATGCTGTACTCTCTTTTAAAGGAAATTTAAATTAACAACTGCCAAAACATTAATCTAAAACTTTAGGCTACCCAGAGAAATGAACTTGATTTCATACATCCCAAATATTCTGCAAAAGTTGGGGGAAAAAAATGCAATATAACTCTCCCTACAGATGACAAGTTTTACTTTAAATGAGAGATTTCAACAGACTTACTCAAATCATATAAACCTAAAAGATCATTTTGCAACTCATAGCAATAATCTGACAGATTAAGATCTTTTGTTTAATTCTGTAACTCTGCACTTACCCCTTGCTCATCAAGCTTCATAAGCTGTTCTGTGACTTTTGGGGTGTTGAAGGCCAGCCTTAAACAATGGATATTCAGCTCAGGAACCACATACTCCAGCACTTCTTTTAGGGGAAGTCCCCTGGCTGTGCAATGCTTTGCAGTAGAAGGGATAGCATCTTCCAGCACGGAGCCTCTTAATGTCATGAGCTATGCATACAAAGGAAAAACAGTCCATATATTGAGTTATGCACTGAGACTGACCAGCATTAGCAGTGCAACCAGACCTACTATTTTTCCAATTCTCAGTAGAGATCGAGGACATTAAGGAATTTCTGTTAGCATGAGACCAACACTGATACACAAAAATTCCACTCATTGGTAACAGAAATCAGAATGTTTGAAATAATTAATCAGATTTAAGTTTTACAGGAAACTACTACCTGGAAAAATCAGTATTACTACAGTATTTCTATACTATAGAGCATTTAAAAGTAAAAAGTACATTTCTCAGGTCTACCACTGCCATAGATAAAAGTGAAGAAGGCAATTTCCCTCCTCTTGGCTTGCTTCTAGCTAATATATCTCCTGTAAGTTTCTGAAAATTTAACCAAAACAACCATCAGCATTTCCTCTGTACTGGATGTTACGGAATAACTCACATATATTCTGTGCCAGATAAACATGTAGCACGATTCTGCCAGGAGGTTCCCAGATTATACAGAAATCTATTATCAATGCTGAAAAGCACACACACCCCACATATTGGACCTGGTTTTGCCTTCTCACTTTCTTTTCCTATCCCCCTGGACTGCTTACCTCACTGGTTCTGAATATGATCCGGTAGTTATACTGAGGTCCATTTTCTTTGATCTCCTCAGGCTTCTCTCTTCTTATACTCACAGCTACTGGACCCAGGTTCTCATCTGCCCCAAAATAGTTCCAGTGTTCTTGTATATAAGAGAAAAAAAAAAATAGAAGTCTGTCTTACTTCTTACACTTCAACTATATTTCCATGCTTGATTGTTACACCGGAAACAAACTGCCAGCTCCCTGGAGCCAATAAGAGCATGTCTTCAAGTGGTACCAGGATGTCATTCTTGTGCTTCACTTCTCTTGTGAGCTCCAATTATACAAAAAGGCTGAAATTCAACATGGCATATCTGCTTAAATAGGCTTTTTCCATACACGTTACTCAGTTCTAAAATGGGAAAAACTGATGAAGCTGAAAAAAAGTTAAAGGCTTGTTCACAGTAAATAAATTATAGCACCACAGAAAAATAAAGCACAAGAATAAAATTACTAGCATAAATATTGAACAGTGAAGTATTCAACAACCCTTAAAGTGCTGAGAGTTCAGTTGAAAACCAGTCCAGTGGGGAAGGCAGCAGAGAGGAGAATACAAGATTGGTAAAATCACTCACTAGCTGAACACCAGATTCTTTGAAACACATTTTACAATAGACATGTAAAGCCAAGCTTTACATGAAAAAAGTTAGAAAAGCACAAAGCTTTTTTTCTTTTCTTTTTTAGAAAAGCTTTACAAAAACCAAAGCTCAACAATTTTAGAGACTGATGTTGAAGGCTCTTCTGTAGAACTTTTTGAGCATTACAAGCTATCTTGACAGAGGTATAGCACCATTAATGCAGCAACATATAAACAAAGCTGCAAATATCTTAAGTGACTGCTGAATTTAAACATATATTCCCTAAAAGCAAATGTAAGAGAAAAGTAAAAAAATTGGAGTCAAGCACTGTGCAAGAAAAGTAAGTCCCATGTCATCAGTATCCATAAGCTGCATAGAGGAATAAATTTATACATGCACAAAAATAGAAAGTTAGAACCACCTAAAAATACAGCAATTCAAAGAAATGTGAAATTCAGTGATATAAAGAAAAGATTTAACTGCCCTGACAGGAAATGTAACCATATTGCCTTTACTACATATAGATTACTTGTCATTCTTAAAACAACAATTTTAAGTAAGAACTTTAGGAGCAATCCAATATGAGCTATTCTACTACAGAGAGAAAATGTAAAGTATTTTAACATCATCAAGAACTGCATCTTTAAAGATAATAAAAACAGATTATTTCAATATACTCCATCTAAAATGAATGGCAATCATTTTTCCAATTAATAATACAGTTAAAAAATTAGGAGCCTCATTTTTTACTCTAATTCTTTTAAAACTTATAGTTACTGGTTCTTACAAAATCTCCCTCCAACATACTAAGTGCTTTCACACAGCTGTCCAACACTTTAAGCCCTTTGGGGTTCTAGTCAAGTCCCCAGTGTCTGGTATTTTATTATCCTTCACTCACTGTCTTCTGTTTAAGATTTCAGAGCACGCAAGACAGCATTAAAGACATGCTTGCAGCACTAGAAGACTTGTTTTCTACCAAATTCGTCTGCCAGTTATGAAAAGCCAATACTTTAAAAAAAGGTAATTAAAATTCAAAATTCTTTCAGTATCTCTTGGAATATTCTGTAAATATTGTCATTAAACTTTGTGGCTGACCTGTGAGGGGAAAATTAGTAACAAATTAGATTATCTATATAACTCTAATTACATTTTCATACTAGTCCACAAATATGAGGCTTGTAAATGCCAGAGATGTTCTGTTGTTCAACATTTCAAACTATCTTACTAGCACCCTAGCCTCTCTTTCTCCTGCATTACCTAGTCTGGTTTTTCATCAGGATGTTTATAGCTCACCAAGCAGTTCATAGCAGACAAGGTCAGTGCAGAAGCAGCACAGTCCTGGAGAAAGTTAGACTAATTTTTGAATCAGTATATTATGGAGCTTCCAAAACCTGAGGTAACTTGGACATCTCCACACTAAACTGCTTAGTGACTTAAAAACAGTGATGTGGCTTTGCTTTTATGATTGAAAAGCTTAAAGAAAAAAGATATGGAGGTCATGCATACTAGAAGGGTCCAAACAATTCATTAGTTTAGTGTATTGACAGCCACACAGATGGTAAAACTTGCGTACCCTGCAATCACTCTAGCTTGCAATTCAGATAGAAAATTTTCTCAGGAGAAATTATTCTACATCTTGAAAACTCATTTAAGAAGGGTGGCAAGAGGAATGTTTGACACTGCATACACATACACAAAATACATACACAATTCTGTATCATTCGATTAAGCTTTTTAATTATCTCCTATTGCTTTGGAAAAATGCATGAAGTAGTGTGGAACTCCACACTTCTCTACTAAGAGGAAATGTCTTCTATTCTCTTTTCCTTCATTCAGGGCAGTCTCTTTCTTGCTCTCCTATGCACATCCTTTGCCCTCTCCTCTCCTCTACTCTATATTTACTACTGACTGGGTTGTTCATTCTTTATCTTCATTCTTCCTCCTCCCCTAAACCCCATATCTGTATTCATTCTGCAAGCTACAATATATCCTTCTGGTACACTTTCTTGTACTTCCACCTGACTTTCCCTTAAAATTTGAATCTCCTTACATCCAAAAATTTTCTCTCTCCAGTGCAGGAAAAGCAGCAGCAGGATTAAAGTGCAATAAGCTTAATATGCAGTGTAAAGAGAGCTAATTAGTTGTTTAATTGGGAAAATAAGGGCTATGTCACACTTATAATTCAGGAACTTGATGTCAAACATGAATACCATAGAAGACAGCTTATTTCTCCACACCACACAGAAGCTAATTGGAAACAACATTTCTCAAGCTTGACATTTAATCTAAACAACTGTTGAAAAATCATTTAATTAACAGACAATCAGGACAACTAGCAGCAGCCATAAATTAACTTATAAATCCATACCAGAAAAAAAAAAAAGATGACTTCATTGTAGCTGGTCATTAAAAAATAGATACATACTTTTAAAACTAGTTAAATATCTATCATATAACTCAAAAGATACTTTCTGTGAAAGAACAAAAGGTAAAATATTTATTTTCTTGGCAGATATTTATGAGTTTCCTCTGCAATGGAAATCCAAGTACATGCAATTTATTTTAACAGAAAAAGTTCTTTTGTGCTTTCATTATATTTCCCTTTAGATATCGTGTCCAAATGATATTCTGTGTAATTGGACTAGAAATAAAAACCCCATACATTTCTCTTCTGAATGAAACTCACATCAAGTATTTTCCTCTAATCCTAGCTCAGCATTTACAGTACTGGAAAACCCTGCCCAGTACTTCTCTGGAGACAAAAGGGCAGGCAGCATTTTGGGAGCTCTGCAAGTCTAGCCACATACTTGAAAGGCACCAACTCTTGGATAGAATATGCAGCAATTAAAAGCATTAGGGAAAAGGGTATTTTTACTGGCTGACAACAGTTAAAGGAAAGCCAACCAACAGCTCATTTGTTATAAAACCAGTTCGGGAAACTATTTACTTCTCAGTCAAGTCTTTCATTCTAAGCGAGTAACTTACATTTGTCCTAAATGGCAACATTAGCAACTACTGCATGAGAAGGATGGAAGCAAAACAGATGCTCTTGGTTCTTTCCATGAGAACTAACTCCCAGACCAATTATGGGAACAGAGCAAACAGACTGCTCCTCTGGAGTGACATGATCTCTTTCCTGAACTGCACTCGGACAAGCTAACGGAAACAAATTTTTCTGTGTGATTTTAATATTGATTGTAAACAAGTCTTTAATAAACACATCTGCAACTTTCACAAATTGGCTCTTGCGCTGGCTTCATCTCTCCCTCCTTTTTATGCACAAGCTTAACTTATGAATGTCAAGACTTCAAACTTTTGGTTAAGACCTTCTATTAAATATACCTTTTCAAACACACCATTATTTAACCACCTTGTAAATACATTTTGTGAATCATAAGAGGAGCATTCATTTCCTATAAAAATAAACATTTCCATGTGAGTTAGTTATGCATGAGCTTCTGTTAGTGAATTGAGAGAAGTGACTGAAATTCCTAAGATCCTGCAAGGTTCATTTCTCTCCACTGAGTACAAAGCGAGTCTACAAAATTAGTTCAGATATAAAGTGGAGAAACTGAATTCAGCCTCCCATTATAAAGTTCTCTTCTCAATATCTTTTTCTAAGTATAATTTGTCTTACCTCCACTAAACTGTCTCCCCCAGTATTTTCACATTTAGAAGTCTGGACACCAGGCCAGAATAATGTTTATCAGTTCCACTACTTTGTAGAGGGACCAATTTCCTTTACATACAAAAACTCATCCATTTGCATTCATTAAGCTTATACAAGACTCATCCATAAATGTCACATGCAAATATTTTACACTAACTAGATTAAAATATTTTAATTAATTTGGACCATGTTAGTAATACTGGAAGCTCACTTATCCTTCCTCCATACACTGCTAAATCTTGAGATGGTTCTATCATCTAAGTAACAGTACCTGTAAAAAATGAGCTATTGATTTCATATAATTAAAGACTTCAGACAAGTTACCATCAACATTTCACCAAATTACCTTGAAGAAATTAAAAGGACCTACATGAATTCAACATCTTTCATCCTTTTTTTTAAGACACAAGATGAACTGCATTTTTTTTTCTTTTATGTGACAAGACATTTTTCATGAAATCATGCTGACTGGCATCATTGATGATTTTTAACTGGTAGTTCTTTATTGATATAGTTCCAAATTACCTTCTTTGTTATTTCCAGTTGGAATGAAAACCAACTCAGCTTACTATTCTCTGGAACATTTCTTTTTATTCTTTGCAAGCTCTAAGATTACTAGGTGTTCTCCAAGTCCATGACATTTGCCTGGTTTGAGATCTTTAAAAGGTATTGTTGTCAAATCAGAATTCAGGTAAGAATACTTCCAAGACTATTAAATTATACAAAGCCTACTGACTTGATGAGCTGATCCTACTGAAACTTGTGTTTTGGCACTATCTGTTCCATTCATAACATCATAAAAATCCAACCTCCTCTTCCAGCAAAAAAATTTCTGCATCATTACTTGCTTCATGTTACATAAAAAATTCAGTTACAACTGGCTTCCTAGATTTTTTCCCCATGATGCTGCTTCAAATTTTATCACTATCCCACCTCATCAGCTTAGTCTAAAGTTTGCCCAGGGAACGATGATACTCTGGGTGGTCAACAAAATATGTTCTGTACTTGCAGAAAACTGGGGTTTGGGATATCTAATGAGGCTTCTAAAGTACAGCTTTTAAGATAAAAATCTCTGGAAGAAACAACACCCCTGGTTTGGACTCTGCTGGACTGAACACAAAAGTGAATTTAAAACCCGGTTTTATTGTTTAAGGAAAAGAAATAAAATCACAGTTTCTTCTCCCCATCCAATCCTACTCCATAACACACATTTTTATATCTGGCTGCCCCTCACCAGTACCCTTAGAACTAGATTATGTACATTTTATCAATTCTTCCTAATTACATCTAAAAAATAATGGAAATGTAATGGTGACTGGAACTGTAGTAGCAAGAGGGTGTGGCTTCCCTTAAGGAGAAGGCAAACCAATAAACTGGCTTTGGCTAAGGGCTGAAATTTCACTCATACCTCCCTTCCTCCTCTGCTGTTCACTTCCATCCCTTACCTGGCCATATGGCTTTAGCACTTCTCTGACTGCAAGGAAATAGTAATATCCCTCACCAGAACTGGAGAGAAATAGTCAAGCAGTAAACCCCAAATTTATTTTGATGGCAAGAATTCTGCTTGTTTGTTCAGTAAACTCAACTGGTTTATCAAGTTCTCTGAAAACAAGAGAACCAGTACAAGGAAGGGGGAAGAATAATGTCTGTCCCTCTTAGGGCTAAAATGCTGTAAATCAGGTCAGCTGTAACATGAAACTTTAGTTGCTGATTGCAAAACTCACTAGACTGATAAGGAATCAAATTGTTCCAGAGGGAGACAGAGAGGAAGATAATCCCAAAGGTCACAAACCTCAGGCTCTCCCCTCTAAACATACCTTATCCTGTATCACACATCTAGCTTACTTTTCCCAGGAAGCCATTATTTTTCCTAACTCCTATGTCTCCAAAGGATATGGATCAGCACTCTCAAAAAACATGGAGCAAAGGCTACCTCTCAGCCCTAGAAAGAATGCAGGAAGAGGAGACTACAGAAAGAGTAACAAGAGCCACCTAAACAATGGGGAATGCAGGGAGGAAGAGGTGAGAGATGGACATATTTTGAAGGCAAGAGAAAAAGGGGAAATGAGATTATTAGCAATAACATGCAATTAAGAAGCATTAGCTTTTTCTTTTTAAGACCATCAATTTAATTCTAACCAGGCATCCCTGTTGCTTTTATATGTGAGAAACAAGCTCTTTTGACCTGCATTCACTGAAGAGAAGAAACCAACCCTGACCATTGAAAGGTAAGGAACAAGCACTCTCCAGGTCAGTCATCAGAACAGCTCCATCCATCAGGAAGTACAACACAGTCCTGCAGATTGAACTCTTTTCAAGGACTTTGGTCTGCAATCCTCTTTGATCATTTTCAGAATCATGAGAGGGAGATCTGTACCTCCAATGCCAGTATTATTTTTACTGGGGGGACAGAGAGGGGGAGTATCCTGGGTAATGTTTGGGGCATGCTCTTTTCTATAGGTCAAAAGGCTTTGATCTGTTGCTTTGGGCTTTTTTGTCCCTCCCATATACATCCAATGGAAATTATAATACTTGGTTTCAGGGTAGAACCATGTGATAAGAGAACTGCACTCTGGTTTTTCAGATATATTGTTGGCATTGAAACACAGGTATTTGTGTGTGTACATAAAGTTATATCTGTACATGTCTTCCTTTCTGTATTATTCATTTTGAAAAATTTTGAATGGATTATTAAGTTAATTAGTATGTCCAAAGATTATTGTAAATGCTACCCGTCTAAGATGCACATTCCATTAAATCCTCAGTAAATCAACTCCTGGCACAGTGGGAAGAAAGTTCTCGTATTTTAGGATTTTCTTGTTTCAATCTTTCAAGTGTCAACCCCTGCTCACTCCTATGGATACCCAAAGCTGTGTTTCAAGGCATTCATATTTTGTAGCCATTGCTACCGTAGCTATCAGCAATAAAATCCTCAACATTCTTATACTCTAACACTCTGAAAGACTATTAGATATAGCACATACCATCAGTAAAATACACCATTGAAGAAATCCCTAATTCTTGCAAATACTATTAAGTATCAACTGGATTTTGCATGTTCGGAAAACAAAAAGTCATTCTTAAAGCTCAAGGAGAAATACAAGTTACCTACCTTTCTGGTAGAAGAATTTTCGATAATAATATGCACCAAGGTCTACATGTTCAACGATGTATCTTTTCACTCTGTCTAGATGTAAAATCAGATTCTCCTTGGGAACTTCCAGAACTGCAACTCCAGCATTTGTGCAATGAGAACTCAGAGTCGATTCAAATGAGGCACTTTCACACCCACTGAAGGAACCTGAATTAGATTTGGAAAGGCTGATCTTCCTTTCCCCTTCCCCACCAATCTCATTACGAAAATAAGGACAACTCATCACTAGTTCATTGCTTTTATCGTCCCCCTGGTCCATATTAAGACTTCCTTTTGAATTCAGGTCTTCAGTGCTGCCCATTGGAGAATTGAAGCTTGCAGAATGGGACAAGGGTCCAGAGACAAGTGATGCTACAGCAGCAGCAGACGCACCTGTCGTTGTGTTCCTTCTTTTAATAACATTATGCCTATTGATTGCTGCTTCATTTAAATCAAATAAAATACTCTGTACATCATAATGAGCAAAACACTTTGGACAAGTCCAAGGCTTAATGCTATCTTCTGACCTGTTGTCTTCAAGATCTGAAGACTTCCCAAGTTCCCCTTCTCCTTTGGCATTACGCAGCTTACGAAAAATAGATGAATCTCCTGTCTCTGATTTTGAGCGTCTCTTGAGTGGCTTCTCCCTTTCCTTAAATAGTCTCAGGTTTTCCCTTTGAGTAATAGGCCCGTCTATCACGTCTAGAGAGAATCCTGAACCCTTGCTTCCACTGGCAATCAGAAGCTCACCGAGTTTAGCTGAGCCTGGGCTTCTCTGATCAGACTTTTCGTCTTTATAGCCCTTCAATAAGTCAAAAAAACTTTCCCCTGAAGTTCCCTGCTTATCTATGGAAGATGTGCTGCCATACTCTCTGTGCAGAGATGGTCCAGATTTAAATGTGGGTGAAATACATTCATCAAAACTATCCACATCAAGCTCACTTATGGTGATGTCGCTGTTGCTGCGCTGTCGTATTCTGCGAAGAGCTTTCCTTGGGGAACTGGGATAGCCATCGGGTGTAAGAAACCTGGAGTCTAGATTCTCAGATTGTCTGGTCTTGTTTTTAAGTGTGCTCTGAATGCTCTTTAACATGACAGAATCACTAGCATTCAGGTTAACAGAACTTCCCTGACTCCCAGGACTGCTTTTAGAAGACATGCTGTCAAGGCAACTTGACGTTTCAATATCTTGACTAGATCTGCTTGTCTCCTTGATGTTCTCCTTCCTTGGGGGCCAATCAGCAATCCTTGCCCTGACCCCCATTTTAGGGACTCCAGGGGTAGAGGTAACGTGATGGGAGCTCTCATTGCGAGGAGGTCCAACTGGTGCCATGACTGCAGATCCTAAGCTGCCATTCTGTGACCTAAAGCGCCTCATGTAGAAGTCATCCGAGTGGACTTTTGAGGTGCCATCTGTTCCGACTGATACCCCAGTGGCAACAGCCCTTTCGGTCTGGGACCGCTTCAAGCTGGTCATGGTCTTTCAGTATGTTCAACCTTAGTAAGTTCCAAAAAAGCCCACAGTCATTTCTGCTTTTTAAATGCACAGTTCTCTTCTGGAGAATAGTCTCCAAAATATACAATGGTTGCATGAGATCTTAGTCATGGACATTTAAGGACACAGTTAAATGCTGAATGTCCCAAAAATTCAGATATTCAGTAGGTTTTGATAAGCAAGAATTTCCTTTAACTTCTGCATTTTAAGAAGCAGCCATGCTCCAATACATTCAAATAGTTCTAACATCACTCGAGCTCCAAAATATCAGAGGTGTAATTGAATGGCTTATGCTTCTTTTAAGCCTAGAACAGAAAAAAAAGAGATAGAATAATAAATTTCTTAATACAGAACTTTTTTGGTAACTGATACTATCATATCAATAATTATCAAGGTAATTATTACACATAATTGATATTCTTATAAACATGTTTTTGAATCACATTGATCATCATTGCAAAAATGCAGCACTGCGTTACATGGTGGTGGCGAGTTTTCTAGGTATTGTTGGGTTGCCTTCTGAAAAAATAATGCTGGGTTCTGATTCCAACAAATACAAATTTTTCTTTCTGAATTGATTAGTGGTACTTTTTAGCTGGGTTAATGAACAGTGTTACAAAGCACTAGTAGGGAGCTTCTCAGCTAAGGACACATACAGCATACATTTCCCAGAGAAATTATATAAGAGCCAGGTCAGGACTCCAATTTTATAATCACTTTAAAGAATTTTCCATTTACAAGTCATACATTCTTGGTTGCCATTAGGTATTAACACTACCTATTCAACTTTCCCATTAGTGTAAATATCTGATATGTTAACTTAAAAAAAATAAAAGGGAAGCTAATTAGAATAAAGTGTATAAAATTGTTAGAGAGGATGGTTGTCAACAACATTTTTTTTGTGCTTTGCACAGCCTCATCTGCACATTAGCTGCATAGTCCAGAAAGCATGTATTACCTCTGACCAGAGTTTACAACATATAAAAAGGTTAAAGCTAAATAGAAATACATACTTTTAAGTAACTTGAAAAAAGTTTCATTTATTTCCCTGGCTAATAAAATTTTGTCTACCACAGCTCCTGTATTATTACAGCTTCACAAAGTCACAGAAATTAAATGCTTTCCCATACCTCATCAGTACAGAAGTGATTACAAAGCTTTTAGTACACTGCCCTTTGAGGAGCTAAAAAAAACATAATCCACAAATACATCCTTGCTGGTAGAAGACAAAAGCATGGGATTGTCAAGATAAAATCTTGCATTGCTGTGTACATCCTTTAACACAAAGAAGTTAATAATTTTCCATGGCTGAACCAATCAGACAAAATGTGTCCTTTAAATATTTGCCAAATGCGTGCAGAGATGCTGCTGAACCAGCACAGCATTGACAATACAGTATTGTCTAAAATCAAGGCTTTCTAATGCTTCCAGGAAAACCAGCACTTTCTGCAGTTTCAGAACTACAGTACTTTGCACCACACTAATTAAATACCAAGTGAGGGCACTTACTGCCTCCAAAGGCAGCATGTTTAAATTTCACTTGCCATATAAAGCACTTTAAAATAGCTGCTCTTAATATAAAGCTCAACACATAAGGAATGCTTAAAACGCAAGCTACTGCATCACACGTAACAAGAACAGTGTGAGTCCCCCAGGGTACAACTGTATTTGCACAGGCATTTACATAAATGCAGCTCTTCTCCTTGTAATGCTGCTACAGTCTTACAATCATGGAATGGTTTGAGCTAGGAGGGACCTTAAAGATCAACCAGTTCCAACACCCCTGCCACAGGCAGGGATGCCACCCATTAGATCAGGTCTTGAACATCTCCTGGGATGGGCCATCCACAAATCCTCTGGGCAGCCTGTTCCAGTGCCTCATCACCCTCACAGGAAAGAACTTTTTACCATTTAATCTAAATCTTAAATTTTTGAGTTTAAAACTGTTCCCCCTTGTGCTATCACTATTTCCTCAGGTAAAAAGTCTCCATCTTTTTCAAAGCTCTCTTTAAGTACTGAAAGGCTGCAATAAGGTCTCCTCACAGCCTCCTCTTCTCCAGACTGAACAATCCCAGCTCTCTCAATCTGGCTTCTTAGAAGAGTTGCTCAAGCCCTCTTATCTTCATGGCCTTTACGTGGACCTGCTCTAAACAGTTTCACGTTTGTTGTTGTGAAGAATCCAGACCAGGATGCACTGCTCCAGGTGGGGTCTAACAAGGACAGAACACAGGGGAGACTAACACCCCTGGCCTTGCCGGGTTTGATGCAGTCCAGAATACGGTTGGATTTCTGCACTTGCAGCATTGTTGACTTCTTACAGCTTTTGTTCACCAGCACCCCTAAGTCCTTCTCCGCAGGGCTGCTCTCAAAAAGTTCCTCTCCCAGTCTGTACTCATGTCTAGGACTGCCCTGATCCAGGTGCAGCACCTTGCATTGGACCTGTTGAACCTAATTAGGTTCTCACAGACCCACTCCTTCAGCTTGTCAGTGTCTTCATAGATGGCATCCCTTCCTTCTGTTGTTTCAGCTGCAGCACTCAGCTCTGTGCTGTCAATGATACTGCTGAAATAATAGGATTTTTTCTAATTAGAATAACTTTAGAAAGGCAGTCTACCCATGCTGCTGTTTGAAAACTACTGAATTCAGTATTCAGCCATAACTTCTTACAATTTTCAAATACTCTCCAGCCTAGAGAACTTATCAGGCTGGTGAAACAACTTTGTGCACCATCAGACCAAGGAAGGGAAAATGCAAACACTGTATGCCATGACACAACCTAATCTTCTGCCCATAATTTTCAAAGTATGCCTATCAAAGTGCCTACTTTGCAAGGTGCCTATCAAAGAGTGTTTAAGCACTATTAACCTCTATGAAATGGCAACACTTCACAGCACTTCCTAAAGATCTATACAGATCTTGCTTTTATAGGCAGGACAGAAGGAAAATAGAATGAAAACTGATAAGGATTTAGGGCAGGAGAATGCCAGGCTAAAAGGGATCGTAAAGGAAAAGTCAAGCTGAGGGTTGAACATAAAACATGCAGGAGTTTAAACATAAAACATCCACTACCACAAGCTGTTCTTCACAGTCTGCAGTGAAAGCCAAGATTTGTCCTTCTCTGTTCCCCTTCCACCAACATTAACTCTGAAAGCAAAGTATACACCTCCTCCCCCCCAAATGCTATTCTACTGAAACACATCACCTACTAGTACAGGTTTGTCATTAACTTCAGGGCATAAGTTCACAGCAGCTCTAAAAACTCCCAAGCTTGGTGTTGACCATATACCACCAGTTCTCCCTACCTCCCCAAATTATATGTTTTCCCTTAAAAATTTTCAGGACAACAATCCTAAGTATGGATATGGATATACAAACATATCTCGAATCACATGAAAAAATATAACTAAGTGGTCTATGTGACTTACTCTTGACCTGTTGTATACATGGTTTTGTCATTAGTTACATGACCACAAGTGTATTTTCCAAAGGAAATTCTCTGTTCCTGACTCAGCTTTATGCATGTCTCACTCTGGCGACCAGCTTTTTCATGTTCTGCAGGTTTTTGCAGCTGTCCTCCTTCATCTGCTGTAGCAGTTGGAATACAGGCCGTAAATGATTACAGTAATAGTTAATATCATACTCTGAAGAAACTAACTCCGTCATTGACTGTGTCTATATTAATTAAATCACTATTAAGTCAAATTTTTTTTGAGAGTGCAACCACCTGTCCATGTTTATTTCTCTAGACCTTCCCAGCCTGGTGTCTAATTCGAACCTAACAGCCTGGTGTAAAAAGTTTAATTAGTTTCAATCAAAATAAAGTGAAAACATTACATTTGATACCAGCAAAAATTCCTAAAGCACAGGTCCTGGGTACACTGGTTATCAGCTTTAATGAAAACAAACAACATCAGCAATCTGTACTTTAACCTTTTCTAGTATTCATTATTTGCAAAACACAACAGCATCAGAGACAGAGCAAATCTCACTGGATTTAAAAGACCAGTAACAGGTGTTATTTTGAACAGGAAAACCTGCCAGAACTTAAATATTAAGCAGCAAAAATGCTAACACAGAATATGCAATATATTAAAATTAGTTACAATTACAAGATCAGCAGTATGGTACCTACTTCTAATGCCAAGAGCAACATTTGCAAAGAGCAACAAATCCTACTTTGTTACCATTTCAATATAGAAAAAAATACATCTTAAGATAGAGCTATGAATATCTATGCAAACACAATACGGCAAGGACCAACCAGCATAACCACGAAAATGTACTTTTCCAATTCATCTCAACTTACTGAGGAGGCCAACAAAACAATCAGATGAACAGCTATATATAAAAAATGAAAACCAAATGCAAAGACTACTGAAAGGGTACATGAAAACTTAGTACTGATTATATCAACTAAAAACCTGAATAGAGAGTAAAGAGAATAATCATAAAACCAATTATCTGCTTATCAGATTCCATACAATAATAAGTAAAGCAATCCAAGTATCTGTTCAAAATAGGTCTCAGATACTTAGAACAATTTTGTTTGCTTTTACCAGTACCAGATGATTAAGCATCTAATCTCAACTCAAAATGAGTAATTCATACTTTTCATTCAAATTCACCTATTTCATACTTTTGGTTTCTACTTATACCTTTTTAAATCAATTTGCTGTCTCCTCCAAAGCCAAAGTTTTAGGTGCAGGAAAAAAACACTCTTACAAAACTTAAAAGGACCCTCTGGATGAACTGCAAGATGGTTTTGCAGACTCCATCATTCTTAAAAGGCAGGGAAGTCAAGGATCTTGATTTCTCATTTGTGATGCCTGAAGTTACACACCCAGAAAAATGAAGACCTACCAGTCAAGATTTCATCTAGAGACCTTTGAAATACAAAGCAGCAAATACAAGTAGTTGATCAAGAAGAACTGTCTCACTCAAATCAGTTCGGGATAGTAAAAGAACCTCAACTACTGCACAGTAATCAGTTTCTATCTTGGATCTAGTTAGACAAAGAAGATAATTCAACAACTACTTATTAAGATGAATGAAGGAAAGGAGCTCATGCCTGACACATCAATTCAGATACCTTCTATTACAACTTTTCCTAGCTTTAGTTATGTAGAATCGTGCTCTTTTTCCCTGCAAAGTAGTGACTTTACCCACAACTGAGTCTTACTTGACAAGATTCAGCAATTACTCTTATCTGCTGAGATCATGGGCGCTAATGATCCTAAATGGTCTGATGTTGACAGAGATAGATTTGGGGGCACCAAATTATTCATGACTCATAACGTTCCAAAGGAAAGACTTCATACTTCACCATCAGCCCTTATTATAAAGTGGCATTTTAAAATTAAAAATTTGAAAATGAGTGAATCAGTTTCAACTTATAGCAAAGTCTTGCTTTTGCCAAGCCTCCATACCATGGACCTGCTCCACTCCAAACAGTAAAACATAGTAGAGGGTGGTAAATGCCACGTATTGCCAGGGATACTTTAAAATCACCAAAGCTGTAGGATAAGGAGATCAGAATAACATTGCACAGCAAGCAGTTGTGAAAAACTTAACTGATATCTTCTCTGTTCCATGGGGTTTACTAAACCACAGTCAATTCCGGAAATGCAGTGCAACAACACACACATTACTGGCAGCAATCCTTGCTAACTTTTACTGGGAAAAGAAATGCCATCAGTATAAGCTTCTGAAAACTAGAAGCTCCTCTAAAACTAGAAAAAGAAATGAGAACAAGGAAAAATATTTTATATAAGAAAGCTTATCTATTTGTGTCACAAATTCTTACCTGAATTATAACAGATCAAACCCTGGTAGGGACTATTAATTTATCAGCCAATTAAGTTATTATATGTACAAAATAATGTTTAATTGCATAAAATTAATTCATCGGAGGAGAAAAATTCAATTTAGCCTTTTGAAATACTTTATCTGGTTACCTATTATTAAGTTTATCCTTTTCTTCCCAGGATTACTTCCATCATAGTAATTGCAGGAAAGCTAAAAGGTTCATCTTTCTGAGGAAGATTTACAAACTGAAAATTTATTTGAAGAATAGTGTTTAGTATTTTACTAAGTTACTGGTTTCTTTTTTTTCAAACTTAGCAGAATTGCTGGCTTTGTGCTACCTGAGTTTGTGATAACTGTCAGCTCTGCATAGACAGATTCCCTCAACCTCCCTTTCTTTTCCCTCCACTTCACCAATTTATGTGTCTACAAAATTTGTCAGTGATTCACATGTCAGCAAGTCTGTGTTTCTGCCTTTTTCTCTGAATGTTTCCTTGCATCCTAACCATCAGAAAAAAAAAAATCTTTGCTCTGAGGACACCAGGTGCCATCTGTTGCTGTACACACAATGATCACCTGCAATGATCTGCTAGGATTTAGCACTGCTTTATTCTTAGCTTCATTCTGTGCTGAACTAGGTGATGCAAATACACATGAACCTAGGCAAGGTTACATGGATTTTAGGGTGTAACAGTAATTACTGTGAGTCACTACCAGCAGCTTCTGCACTCTGCAGTATATGCCTCTCTCCAGACAAAGCCAAGCTCGCTCTGCTTTCACGGTGGAACATGCGGGGGATGCGCAGTCACTAGGAAAGGGTGCTGAGCTGAGCACATCACTGTGGCACTCAGCTGAATTTGCTCCCCCAGGTTTCGAGCCCTGGTAACCATGGTGGTAAAGCATCAGCTGGCTCAGAGCACAGAGAACCAGCTGGCCTCCCTGTTGCCAAGACCATGAACTCACAGTCAATAATCATAATCTCCTGCAGTCAGTGGTAAATGCTCGTGACATAACAGGATGGTAAATGAAGCATAATAAAAGCTATCAAACTGAGATAGATATAGCAATGCAGGGGACAGTAATCTCCCACCTGTGCACTTCAGCACATTTTGCTCTGTTATGATTTCCTACTCATTATTCACCAAGCAAACACAACAATGTCTCAAAGCCAGAACTGCATCCTCTGTTTTCACATCCATTTCATATGCATTAATCAAGACATGGATATCACAATTCTCGAGTGTACAAGTAACTGTTGCTGAAACAAATACTTAAAAACTCCTTTTAACTGAGACAGAAAGTAAGACTGAGAAAAGGACTGCACAGTCATTCCTACTTCAACACTAATGTTCCATTTTGATACCAGTGTCAGTCATCTAGTTAATTAAGTGTAGAATCCCATTCCTGGAAGGAAATTTACAGGATCTAAAAGACAGATTACAAGTCTTACTGTATCCTATACTGTATTCTATTCCTGGAACAAAATTGTTAATAACAATTTACTTTTGAAAGAAGTGCTTGCTCTCTAGGAAACGAATCTACATCAGTGGCAATATTAGAGCAAATTATTCCAGTTCACAGATACCATCTCTAAAGAAAACAACTTTTTACCAACTACAAAACAGTTTGATTTTTAACCCTCCCTCTTCTTATTTTAGAGATGCTTCTTCTCTGTTTCTCAGCTTGTAGCTGTTGCTATATTGCATCCCTGGGTAATGGTTCCAGAAACAGACCGCCCTTCCTGGTGTGTGAACTCTTATAAAAAGTTGCTTTACTGACAAGTGTCCAAGTTTATCAATGACCAATACCTGTGACAATCTGACCTATGAAGAGTCCCAAACAAAATAACAATAACAAAGAGAAAACAGTCCAAGAAACAACCTCCCCCAAAATGGGCTGATATTTCCTGGCCTAGATACAGTTCAGTGGAAGAGCTACAAATTCCAGTACATGCCACGGGTGCCCTTTCCCGAGGTTTGCACCCTTGCTCATACTTGCATAGCACAAAGGCCCATACAAGTCCTTTCTCCTCCAGTGTGGCCACCATTTGTTTCCAGCATACCTTTGGTACCAGTAGAGAGACAGAATTTAGCCTGTGGTCTCTGAGCTGCTTCCACTGGCTCCGTTCATGCTGGCCGTGCTTGGCAAACAAGCACACAGACCTCACCATGTCTCATAACATGCCACAAACATCAGAGTTGAGTGAGACCTCAGTTTGGAAGAGGGGTAAAGAGCGTATTTAACCTACTACCTCCCCAAACTTCCACGTGCTTCTAAGTAGTCTGGAGTGCAACTCAAAACTAAGTTAATTTTTCTTGTAACAGGTGTTGGACTGCATCACTAATTTGATAAAAAGATTATTTAAAAAATATAAGCCCATAATTTTGCTAGCATTTGAGATCTTTTTCTCAAGACCATTAATATTCCTTTATCACTGTAGTTGCTTCTCCCTAAACTATTGATTTGGTAAAAGATTTGCAAGGAGCTGCTCTGGTGCCTTCATGAAAGTCATCCAGCTCTCAAACCTCCACAAAGCACTATTTCTTCATAGGTTGGCTGATAATTAAGTCATGTGTTTAAGGGAGAAACAAAAGCAGCTTTTCAAGAGCAAAAGTTAAAATTTACCTAAAATTAATAGGCTTTGTTTCCACAAGCCCGATATTAATAATCTAGAGAGCCTTTCACATTCATACACATTCCTGAAGATGCTCTTGCAACTATTGCTCCTGTTTTAAAGGTACTGCTTCGGTGCTGGACAGAATTACAAGCAGAGGGTGTCACCAGACACCAACACCAGAGGCCTTCATCAATTTCTGCACCACCACCACTTTGCTGATGTCCCAGGCCCCTTCAGCAGCCAGTTACACAAAGTCTCCTGTCACTCTAAGCCCAGCTGCTGGTGTTGTCCCCCTGCACAATCCTTCCTTCTCAACCCTGGGACCCTCTGCCATGCAGCTTTTTTTGGCCCCAGTCCCCAGTGGGATAGAACAAACTCCATCAGTTTAGAATTTCAGGCCTCAATTTGCTCCCTCAATGAAAGCCATTCAAAAGACAGCTGAGCATCTCATCAAACAAAATATCATTTCTTCAAGCTTCCAAATAATTCATAGGTGTTAAATTAATTTGCTTCTTTATCAGCTAATGTGAAAATACCAAGTAGATCATTACTTGAATCTGTTACACTTCCTGGATATTAAAAGAAAAGTTAATATATTTTCCCCTAAAATATATCATTTGCTTTTGTGTGTATATACCATGTATATTTTCGTGTATATACATCTACATATATTTACACATAAGATGTTAATGTTATATTTCTAATGTTTCTCTAGAAGAAGTACTTAAATATAACTTTAGCAAACATGGTAATCAACCCTCATGTCATTTTAAGACTTCACACTAGTAAATGTGCTTAATGAACTGCATTCACTATTGCTATATGAAGAAAACAAAATTAAAGCTAAACCTATCAAACATTGACTGTATGTTTCTACAGGAAATTTTGACTCTAATAACCTGGAACATGCCCTGCAGCATGAATCTTTTAGGTATTCAGATTATTCAAACCTTAGGCAAATAAAGACAGCATAAAATAATTACACTGAAAATTACAGTCCAAACTATAAAGTCACACAGGGCTACAGAGAGCAAAAGAGATTCTTTTTACAGTCCACATGTTTGAACAGATAAGAGAGCACGCAATTTTCAAACAATCCTTGCAAGAAGAACAGCAGTTTCCATTTCAAGTGACTGCCACATCCAGTCAAGTGTGCAACACCAAGAAAGGAAGTCAATTAGAAAATTAGAAACCTTAGAGAAAGACAGTAATTTGTAGCAAAAACTTGAACAATTTTTTTTTTTTAAATCCTATGACTGTGAATATCTGTAATATTCAAATTGAAATGCTCTCAGTGAAACCCTCCACAGCCTCTCACTACAAAACTTTTTGGGAAAAAACTAAAAACTCAGTAATATTCTTTTTATCAATATACCAATTATCTTTTTCAAATTGCAAGTTTTGTATTACTATACTGCTAAGCTCTTGAAAGCATACTGGTGTATCAGTGTAAAAGAACATGATCTAAGAGTGCAGATAAACAGAAAGTAAAAATAAACTTCCCCTAATAAAAATAGGTTAAAACAAAAGGTTTAAAGAAAAAAGTTAACTGCTTATTTAGATAATGATCTTAGAAGACAAAACATTAATAAGCAACAGATTTTATAAGAAAGCAAGAATAATTTTCAGCAACTCTTCATGTTCGCATGTTTTTCATTCTTTTCATTTTGCTCTTAGACCATCAGCTTCATACTTTGCCTGCTATCACTTCACTCACAAACCTCCCATTTACAAGCCAAACTCTGGTGTCCTTTCCGTGGAACACTAAAATAGGCTTCAAAATCAGTTATGTATCAATTTCCAAAAGGATTCTAAAACGACTGCCACTAGCAACCACCTAGATCACTGTTAGAGTGATACTGATGGATTACTGCATGCTGCATTTCTCCCATACGCTCCACCCCAAAGTGGGAATACTGGGTGCAACCTTCTTTTTGGAACCACATGTTGTGTTTTCTGAAGCCTACTTTATCATACAAGCAAACAAAAATGACAACCAGATGAAATAACATTTTTCTTCAGACAATTAAACTGTTCACATAGAAGGCATGGCAACAGATTCAGGAAGTCACATATTTTTAGAGCAGTGCTTATGGCAACCCCTCCCATTGCTCCAATGCAACAGATCCTCCGAAAAAGGCAGTGGTCTTTGTCCAAGGAAGATGTTTATTTACTAGTTTGGTTTCATTCATGGTTAAAGATGGGGTCATCCCACAGACCGAAAAAGAAAACCATCTTAAATTACTATTTGACACACATGCTGTGTAAATCTAACCTTATGAGGAACCATAAATCCACCAGAATCAAAAAGAAGGCTTTTGGGCTTCTCTAACTCTTATATAACATAAGAAGGTGTGACATCAGAGACCCCTGGGGATAATTCACTTTCCTGTTTTTGACCAAACACATATAAAAAGCTTTTTGTCCTTGACAATCACATTTATTTCCTTAATACGTGCATTACATATGTATTTTCCAAAATGCCACATTCATGAATATAAAGGAAAAAAGAGTTCAACCTCCACATAGGATTGTATAGAGCTTTTTTGGTTAATCTTCCTTTAAAATGTCATTTAAAATTGAGACTAAAAGAAGCACGGTTTTAAGAAAGACTTCACCAGTTTTGGGGGCATGAAAATACATCAGAAAAGTATGGATGGAACCATACAACTGACAGGAATTTAAGAGCACTAAGTGCTCTCTCACCATGTGACAAAGATGAGTGTGTTACATCCATTACCGATATCACCTCAAAAACTGCAAAGGACGTCTGAAGCTTTCAAAGTGAAATGCAAAAGAATGACAGATAAACCCACAAACAGCTCCAAAAACCTAGCAGGGAACAGAGTACAACTACAGAAACCTTGTACTCTGCTAAATGAACAAATATTACAATGGCATTCCCCTTTTCTGTATGGGAATGTACACAAAAAAACGAGGCAAAAGCCAGACTGGTAGTACATAAACTATTATTCTACATCTAAAATACTTCAAGTACTAATAATGATGAATAAAACAATGTAGAAAGGGACAACAACCATGTGCAAAAACATGCAGTTACTCAGCAGAAATCTGCATCCTGCATGATTGCAACATTTATGGTTTAGAAAACAATAAAGGTAGATATAAATATTTCAGTTGATTAATTTCTTGTGAGTGCTGTGCTATGAGTGGGTGTTCAGGCTGGATTTCACAGGACTTAGAAGAAGAACTCTTCATCTGCAGAAAACCAAGAAAGGTTACTTGGAAAATCTCTCAGCAGTGACGAACAGGTAGATGAGACCCTTTGATTTGATGATGTGGGTGTGGTATGTTCTACAGTCCTACCATAGACTATATGGTCAAAGCAACTGAGAGCATCCAAGTAGACAGCACTTCTGTTTTAAAGATAGCAACACCAGTCACTCACTGGGGCAGAGAGTTATCTCCAGCAACTGCAACAGGAACATAATACATACTTGGCCACCTGCATCAACTCTTCAGGAGTGAATGTGAAAGTGTGTGCACACCTCATTGCGTGAAGCAACCTACACCAAACTGCAACACCAGGGAGAAGCAAATCAGCAATTCAAGTCATGAATCCAGACAGTCAAGCTGGCAAATCAGGATACAAACTGAGAAGAGCAAGCAAGGTGGCAACAACATCTAAAAACACACTTTGCAATTTAAATAAGAATCAGTCTATTACAAGCACACATATGCCAGCAGTACTGGCACTTCATCCATATATTGTTAAACCTAAGAATAAAGTTTAGGTAGATGATTGGATACTTCCAGTTACCTCAAAGCATAAGTAAACTTGTGTGTGTTTGACTTGCCCACCTGTCCATGCAGGTCTTCTATCAACTGCCTTTCTAGCCTAAGACCCAAATTACTCCTTAAAAGATTTAATCACTTTTCTGTAAGTTGGGCTACAACAACTCACAGGTACGACAAAAATAAGCCTCCAGCCAAACATTCCAAATACAGTCCAGCATGTCCATTTGAGATTTTTTTCATTACAATCTAAGGAAGTATGATAAAAAAATCTTCTTGCCTCATGTGATTTTTTTTTTCTCCAGTCATGGTCAGTAAAAGGAAATATCTACATCTGTTCCTAGTTCACATCCATGAAAAACATTTTATAAAATGAAAACAGATTTGAAATAATTTAAATTCCAACACTAAACCTTCAAAAGTAAATTACCTACAGAAAGTACATGTGTGGGTGTATTCCTGTTTCACTGCATCAACAGCCTTAATCAGGCTTGCATACTATTTCTGATTATGGTTCATTATATAAAATCACGTTGATAACACTTCAGCAAGAACATTCCTTAACCCTTTCTGAAAAAAGGAAATATCATTCTTGCACCAGTTTTCACCCTTGCTGTCTGTGTTTGGGGATGACTTTCTCCAGGCCATGACAGCCAACTGTAAACCACAGGAATCTCCATCAGTGAAAAGGCTGCGGCTCCTCCCTGTGCTGAGTCTGGTGACTCCTGCAGGCGACTCTGCAGCTCCACTTGCCCCTGCAACCCCCAGGTCCTTGCTGATCCTCCCCAAAAAGCAGACTTTGAAGGCTAATGCACCTCCCTGCTCATGTGAAGCCAAAATTATTCCAATTGCAGCAACTGGAGCCACATATCTCCTGCTCACTAACTGAAGGCCCTGCTCAGAGTTCCGAGGAGTAGTTAGGAATACAAACAACTACTTTGAAGCCCAATGTGCCTTTTTTGATTTGCAGGGCTGCATTTTCCTAAGCACTACAGTTTCTTTTTTTGTTTTGTGTCTATTCCTCTATTACTCCAAAATGGGAATTTTATCAATACACTGTACTTTCTGTTAGCCAGATCAATATCTGAAAACTACTTGAAAGTATCAGCAATTGTGAAGCATAACTTATAATTTCCCAGTAGGATTTCTGACCAGAAAAGGATCATAACTGTGCTCCACAATCTGCTTGTAAATTTCAAGATAAATTGGGTCTTGATTTCATCCTGTAAAGACTAGATGATTTTGAACATTGAGAAACTTTGCTCAGTGATACCATCACTATGAAAAGCAATTGATCTTTCTATATGCAACATGGATTTTTTTTCTAGGAAAAGCTTTCAGGAAAATGGTTGTTTTTTATGACAATTTCAGTGGCTGATTCAGTGAACAGTCTGATGCTAGCACTACTCAGTTTTCATCATAATGCAAAACTTTATACTCTCACTAAAGAAATCCTCTTCAGTAATTACATGAGTTTAAGTCTCTAGGATTTTACAGGAAGATGCAAATATAATTAAGCTGTTTTATGTGCACAAACGTGTTTGGAGGAGGGTTGTGGGGAAAGAAAAAAAAAAAGAAAAAAATTTTGAAAAAAATGACCCCATCAGCTCAATTTGCATTGGAACCCTCAGGAAATGAACTCTATTCTTCAAGCCTACCATGAGCACAGCAATGGGATTAGAGCAGAGAGAGATCTATTTGGAGCTGGTTGCACACACACACAAAATGTTACAACCTAAAACCACTGTATGGCTAAATCCACAGATACCTATTTTTTTCACCACTTTGTACTTCATGCCAATCATACAGTCATCATTTACCAAATTCAGTGAGTCAGTTTCTGAAGTAGTGAGACATGGCTCAAAATAAGATCGCAGTTTTAAAACTGCCTGCTAAGCATGGAATCTGAAGATCACAGAAGTGCTTCAAAATACTAACTTTTATAATGAAAATATTTCGTTTCCTTCCAAGTAAAGTACTTAGGTCAGTTTCTGCCCCCCTATACTTTAACACACTTGCCAGAATTTCCACTGAGGATGAGCACTCATTCTAGTTGAAAATCTCTCTAAAATGAAACATAAAACTTCTGACAGCCTTGAGTGGTTCAGTTCAAAAGAGGGAGTAAAAGTTTGAGGTGAATCTTTTATTCATATTAGGAAAAAAAATACCAGTACTGGAATAAATTCTACCATGAAACAAAATAGATTTCTAAAGCTTTACTCTGCTTTTGAAGTTCTGAAGGGGGGGGGGGGGGGGGAGGTGGCACAGGACTTGCATGCTATAAAGTCATGGTGTGGCCACTGAAACATTACAGTTCTCTTACCACAGAAACAGAGAATTTCTATAAAGCAACTAACAAAAATGCATGATTAGTTATCAATCATAACCATGACTTATGGATGCCAAAACCTATCTAAAAAAAAGTGGTGGGGTAAGTCCATATACAAAAAATCTCATCAGGGGTTTCAAGTGCAAATAGTTCAACATGAAGTTAGGGAAGTTCCTCAGTCAGACTTCTAGAAACTAGGAAAACATAGCTGAGATATGCAACTATTTATTTACCCCTACCTTTCTCTTCCATACAGATACAGCACTTGCCTGATTCAGAACTACTCTTGGCTATGCTCTTACATAAGATGAAATCACCAAGTTTTATTAGTAAAAGAAATTAGCTTCAGGGAATAATGTTTTTGTATTGCCAACTCAGATGAAAAGCAGGAACCTTTCAGGAGCCTTGAAGAATGGGAACGTGCACTGGTCCAAAATTTCAGTTAAAAACTTGGTAACTACTTCTGTATTGCAAATCTGTCTCCCAAAATCCACATGCTACTCTACTGCAATGGCTTTTTAAAAGCATCATTAGGTTAGAACAGCCCATAAACTAAAACAAACAAAGAAACAGGCAAGGAACATAACAGAAAATGTTTGGGGAGTGTTAGTATAGCCTAATGCAGCTCCTGGAAACTAAATTACTTTCAGAAGTAGGTTGACTTCAAAATACTCATTTAAGACCTATGGCTTAGACATCAGCTATTCACAAGGCTGTCTGTCAAATTACAAAAAATAAGCAGTTTCTTGTTTTGCCAATTTGCAAGTATATGCAATCAGAGCATGAGGACTACCATTTAACAGATTATTTTAAAAACTACCTTGAGGACTTTTCCTATGACAACAATTGCTCTATCAAAAAACTCTTTCCTTGAAAAGCCCTGTCCTTACTCTACTGAAACTAAAATATGAGCATTTAAGTCAAGTCTTCTCTGAATTGCCCCGCAAAGCAGACTTTGGGTCTGTCCTTACTGATTATAGATCAAGTCTACAACACCACACTCTCTAAACTACCATTAGTTAGCTGGAGTGGCATTCTTCACCCACAGCTCACAGACAGAAAACCTTTTGACAAAGCTATGGGAGATAATAGGATGATGTAAACCAAAAAGAGAAGCGTGGAAAGGCACAAGATTATTTTAGCAGTCAGAGAATCTGAATAAGAAGAAAATAAATATTGAAGGAAAAGGATATGCCTGAAAAGACAAGAAACCTAATACCTTCTTTTCCTTAATGTTATTTATCCATTCATTTATTGTAGCCAATAATGAAACTACTACAAGCCTTCTTTCTAAAACAGAAGAGAAAGCTTTGAATTCAAGGTGAAAAGTACATTAAATACCATCAACAGGACCTACCTTAAATTTAAAAATCTGCATACACTAGGAGACATTACAGAGCTGTGCACTGCTAGTATGCAACACTACTGTATAACTGATCATGAAGAAAACAAAAAAAAAAAAAAACAAACTTGCGAATCTAACATATTCTAAATTAACTTTGCAGAGAGGCCACCAGGAACAGACCGGTATCGCCATTTTCCAAACCACATTGCTTGAGAATCAGTATCTTAACTTCCCACTCACACAAAGTCATTGCATCAACTCCCACTAACTCTATCCTACTTAACTTCAAGCAGAAAAGTCATCAGTTCAAAGTATGCCAAGAGAAAATATTTTAGTTGTGAGTATATGTGGAATGAGAGCAAAATAAGAAAGTGAGAGAAAAAAGCAGAATGTAAGGCTTCATGCAAAGAAACTGGGATGATGTTGCATTAGTGCTAATACATATGAAAACTAAATCAGTGGTTCTCCTTCCACTGCTCCTGCAAATCATCACTTACAGATTAAAGCATCTGGGAATCATGGAATAACATCCTTTTAAATACATGTAATAATCTCAGTTATATGATGCTGAAATTCTCAAGTTCATTACACTTCATGGACTGATTATGATGATTATTGCTGCTGTGAGAATTAGGTTTTAGCAATGCTGATTACATCTGAAATCTTTGTGAAAACCATTCACCTTCCCATACAGATGAAGAAAAAAAATTTGAGGAACAGAAGAGAGTTTTAATTCTTTAGTTCTTACTTAGCACTGTGGTTTCATCTAAATTACATACCCGAAGTAAAGTAATGCAGTCCTAAATTACTAAAGCATTTGAAGAAAGGAATAAATTATAAAACAAATGTTTATGTTAAAGTACAGTGTCCTGGTTTTGGCTGGGTTAATTTTCTTCATAGAGGCTGGTATGGGGATGTGTTTTGGATTGGTGCTGAACACAGGGTTAATGATGTAGACATGTTTTTGTTATTGCTGAGCAGGGCTTACAGAGCCAAGACCTTGTTTGGTTTTGGTACAGCCACACTGGCGAGGAACTTGGGGGTGCCTGGGAGGTTGGGAGGGGACACAGCATAAGGGCAGGTGACCCCAGCTGACCAAAGGGACATTCCAAACCATGTGACATCATGCTCAGTATGTAAAACTGGGGGAAGAAGAAGGGGGTGCATTTGGAGTGATGGTGTTTGTCTTCCCAAGTCACTGCTGCATGTGATGGGGCCCCATCCCTCCTGGAGATGGCTGAACACCTGCCTGCCCTTGGGAAGCACTCAGTTAATTCCCTGTTATGCTCTGCTTGTGTGAACAGCTTCTGCTTTCTTCCCTATTAAACTGTCATCTCAGTCCAGAGGTTTTCTAGCTTTTACCCTTCCAATTCTCTCCCCAAACCTGATGATGGGGGAGTGAGCTAGTGGCCGCATGGGGATTGGCTGCTAGCTGGGGTTAAACCACAACAGTTTCATTTATTTCCATTGTATGAACACTATTTTTATTTTGATACACTTCCAGCTGCAGTACATTAACCCAGAGCCCTAGTGACATACCAGCAGAACCCAACTCACATCAGGAGTAACACATTCCTCCCTGCCTGACATCGCCTCAAACAGGAAGTCAGAGTTCCCTTCAGGTGAGTCCACAGAAGGAAACAAAAGCATCGAGAACACAGACCTAAAATTGAACTTCACAAAGACAGAAGGCAATGGTCAGCGCAGAGATTAAGTAAAACTTGGAGAAACAAACTATGATGAGAACTACTTGTGAAGGTAGTCCAAGTACACCCAGGAACATTAGCTTCCAGTTTTAAAAACCACAACGAAAAGTTCATAAATAAAAAACTAGTTAAAATACTGCTAAAAAAATTTAACTGAATTATGTATCAGCACAACAGCTACTATACTTAAAATACTGTAAAAACACACCTTTATCATCACCGATAATAGAGGAACTTCTATACAGATAGGCCAAAAATATTAAACCTGCATTTCTGGAAAATGACTCAGCAGGTAACAAATTACTGTACTGTTTTTGACTTGCAGGTAATATGTAGTGCTGTAGCAATCTGGTGAGCAGTCTGAACAGATGCTGACTGATAATGAGAAGACATGGCAGCAGAAAAGTGCTCTGTTTCTAGGGTATTGATCCTTACAAATATGGCTTTAACTCAACAACCTAACTGCCAGCAGAGAGGCTGTATTAGCACATAATTCCTGTGTCTAATGATCAATAGTTAATCAGCAGAGGAGAAAATGAGCAGAGAGAACCCATTGGTGCATACAGAGAATTACCAGATACCTTGAAATACTTGTGCAAAATTAAACATGTTGGTAATGGGAAGACAACGACCCTATATTAAGAAACAGCACTTTCATACATGAACTGGCAACATAAGTAATTTATTATCCAAATCACTATTCAAAGCAGAACATAAGTAAGCAGACAGTACTGCACTACTATATTTTGCAGTTAAAGTAATTCCTCATATAGTGAATACTTAAAAATTACTCTTCTGCATTCTTAGTTGTTTTGGAAATTTTTAAAGTCTTTTGCAAATACTTCCATGGTGTCAGGTAAAAGTTGGTAACTGCCAAGCTGAGGGACTCAAGAATGCAGAGTTTCTACAAGTGCCTTTAAAAGCCTTGATTTGGGTAAGAAAAAATACAAAGATTCTCTGTTCCTTCTGGATATACTCAGACCTTAATTATGACTTAGTGATCCTTTTAATCAAACTTGTTTGTCACACACTGCCAACAACTCAATGTCTTCTTTTGAGAGCAGATCATAATGTCCAGTATCTAACCAACGTGTTAAGAGTTACAAATCAAACTTCAGGCTTATAAGCACCTGGCTTAAAAAAAAATTGTTTTCAACCAGTACTCACTCTACTATTGTGACAAAAAACCCTTATCAGTAGAAAACATTAATATCATTAATCCTCTTGTTAGACCTAGAAAATGAATGCAGGGATAGGATGAATCTCAGATTTTAAGTGGGTTTTTTTTGGCTAATGTAACAAATACGACTTTTAAGTCAAATAATTTCTTTGTAACCACTTTGTACACAACCAAACCAACCAGTACACCAGGCTGTCCCACAGAAGATGTGCAATAGCGAGGTATTAAATTCTTTAAGCAAATGGAAAAAAAAGTTCATCACTAAGGAGCTCCCATTATCAACAAGCTACAGTTTTGCCCAGAGAACACATTACTGCGGTATGCAGTATGGTATGCACTGCCTCTCTGATGAAGTCACTAGTCAGAATAAAAATAGACATCTTAGCAGTATGGATCTCCCTTCAAGATAGGGGTCCATTCTGGATCTTTTTACTTTACATACATAGGAAGAAAGTAAGGCACTGTCAGTCAGTAATGAAAGACTGACAAAAATCTACTGTGAAACAATCCTCAAGTTCATCTTCCATTTAACAAAAAAACATGCAGGTGTATCAAATGTAATTACATACATTTATTTCCAACTGTCTTCCCATTACCTCAAAAACTCATTGTTATTTCCTTTTTCTCCAAAATCAAGGGCCAAAGTTGATTTCTATATCCTTGATGTACACAAGCGTGCATACATTAATAATCAAGAATACTAGGGGGTCTCCTGTGAACTGGAGACAGAAACTTAGTCAACGGCTCTATTAACCTGCACAGCAAGTGGGTTTCCCTTCCACGCTCCTTCCTAAGGAAGCATGCAGGAATGTATCAAAAATTTTCACAACAGATAACAAAATGACTCTGACTCACCAAGTAAGAAATTGAAAATAAAAATATGAGAACCAAGGATTTAAAAGATGGAGTAGTGAGCTGCAAATGTAGCCTCTTCCTCTATTACTTCCAAATTATGAGATGAATTTTTTTATTCTACTATGTAAGGTGCTAGAATGCATAAGAATTGGGGCATTAATCATGGTATATATCATGCCACCGTCATTTTTAGGTTCAGTTTTTGGTATTCCTGTACTACATTTTCATCACAAGTTCCATCTACTTTGTCAATGGCAGGAGATAAGAGTCATCAAAAGACAGTAGTATTTCAACTAGTTATGGCTTTGTCAATGAAGAACTTGCAGCAAGAAGGAAAAATCCAACAAACTGGAGAACAGCATAAAACAAACTTTTCTCTGCCTTTTGCAGAAGGTTATTCTTTGGCCTGGTGTAGTAAGGGAGAGAGAATTTGCTAGAGATTCAGGAGACTGAAGCACAAGTCCTCTGCACCATTACAAATCCTACTGAGCACATTCATATGTGAAATCCCAGTAATGCACAGAACTTGTGCTGGCCATCCTGTTAATGTTGAAGATTACAATACAGCAACAGCTTTTATGTGATACCCCATAGCTCTGACAACCAGAGAGAAACAAATAAATAGAATGCATTGAAATTGCCTACACTTTCAAATTTTTCGAAACAAAATGATGTTCCTTACAGACTGAGAACTTATAGTTTCATAATTTGCATGGTACTGGAGCTGGCTCTTCAGAACAATTATTTAACCAATGCCGTTGTGCTTTAACAACTGCTTCTCATCTACAGAAGTTAAGGCAGTTATGAGCTGGAGGAGAGCATTAATCCTAATTAGCTTTGATCCCATCACCAGAAAGACCTGGATCATCACTCTGCTGAAGATTTCTCAACTCAGTGCTTAGGAGATCCCCTGCTGGGAATTCTTTTGAATTCTTGTGCTACCATGAGCTTCCTGAATATCCACATCTGTGTAACACTCTTCTCAGAGAAGCCTGGGAAAAAAGGAATCAATAAACTTTTAGAAGTCTTCTGTCAAATAATTTGTCCTGATCACAGAACTCACAAAAGGAGGAGCAGTTTGGGTAAACTGCAGGATCAGGAACACGCCATATACGGAGCCTGTGTTCTACTTTGTACAGTCTTTTCCTCTCTTTTCCTAAATTCAGTGGGTTTTATGTTTGGGGTTTGAGGGTTTTTTTTAATTGCACTCCAACACAGAGAAAACAAAGGTAACTGAGGGGTTTCTATGAAACCACGCTGTAGGCTCCAACTTTCAAGGTAACTGTATGAATAAACTCCTGAAACACCACTCTCCCCAGTGGAACAAACTGGGCTAAAAAAGAAGAGAACAAAGGATGGAAAGAAACAAAAACCATCGCCTCCCGCCCTGCAGCCCTGACTCACATTACCAATGGTTGCTGAGGCCAACAGGCCCCATTTATTAGTAGAGTCCTGATGCTCTCCTCTCCCCAGTAGATGTATCTGTACATCCTTTCTGTACATGAAAGCCTAGAGCTGGAACCAAGGCTGCAGATGCACACTGCCTGGCAAAGCAAGTGGCAGCAGCACATGCAGCCACCCAAGGGCTAGATTTGAGCCAGCTGGTTCTCAGTGAATGTCTAGACTAACTCCTCACTAAAGCACGAATTCCACAATTTACTCCATACCAAGAACTTGACATCTCTCATCGATGTGAAATCAGCAGCCATTTAATATCCAAAATGTTGGGTGGATATTTTTTTTTCCCCTTTTGGAGTGAGGGAGGAGGAGTAAAAAAGAGGGATTGATGGATGGGCAAATCTAGTCACAAAAGCCTCACTTCCTTAGCAAACAGACTAAATGCAGTTCCCCTGCAAGAGATCCCCTTGAAAAATAAACCAATAGACTAGGGTAAAGATTTACATAGTGAAAATTCTTGTATGTTGACAAAGAACAGAAACTTCAGAAGAAGTACTTGTCAAAAGACCCAGTCTAACAGTGAACAAGGTAGGCCAGGAAATCGTGGCATGACAGGGCTGCTTTTCACATGTCTTTAAACGTGAAGCCAGTAGCTGCTAATTGGTAAGAATGGAGGAGATCCCACCCAACACCTGCTACAGCAATTCGGTTTAATAGCAGTCCTTCAAGTAGCTTTGACAATTACTCCCACACTCCCCTGTGAGAGACTAATGGTTTGCTAAAAATAAAACAAGAGAGATTAGCATCTACCCAGCCGCTATTCCACAGAAGGCGATCTTCAACAACCTTGTGGTGAGCTGATGTCCAGACTTCAAAGGTTTTCATCCTGCATCCAGAGACTGGGGTGCCTGGCTAAAATGGCAGGATGCAATATCACTTTTTGTTCATTTTATTCTTTTCTACAGCCTGCATCTTAGCACACAGTAATAATGTTCTTACTTATGCAGAAGGGAATAATCAGTACCAACCTCTATTTGTGCACAGCAGCTGCTAAAAGCTGAAGTTGCCAAGAAACCTAAGATGACAAAGCAAAACACAGCTCTCCTCCCCTCCCCCAGCTGTACCAGCAATTAGTGACATTTTCACTAGTATGTGAATCTTTAGCAAGGAGACCAAGACTTACCAAGTCACAATGGCAGGCAAGGATGAGA
This sequence comes from Molothrus ater, assembly GCF_012460135.2. Taxonomy (NCBI): domain Eukaryota; kingdom Metazoa; phylum Chordata; class Aves; order Passeriformes; family Icteridae; genus Molothrus; species Molothrus ater. The sequence goes on from NC_050483.2 coordinate 27,922,959, forward strand.
AAAAGAACAAAAAATACCTTTTACATTTTTTCTGGATACATAATATGGTTGTCAAAACCATCAATCAATAGCTTGTATGTAGGATGCAAGTAACAAAAACCATATCAGTCTTCCAAAAGAATTGCTCTTATCTGTTTTAAAATACAGGAACTATCAGACCACAAAAGCAGCCAATATGAAAAAGAAAGCGTTTTTTAAAACTACATACTTATTTAGTTCTGTAAGAAAATGCCTGACTCCATGACAAAAAAATATACAGATTAAGTTTTGCCTTACATTAAATACTAAGAAAATAATCTAAATCTACAGTGGGAAAAATTTAATCTTTTGTCAGACACAGAAGGGAAAAAAAGGGCTTCAAGGGCTCCATGCAATGAATAAGATAGTGTGTAAAAAAAAAAAAAGCCTTACAAACAACCCTGACCCTATTTTATGGAAGCAAGCCAAATTAATTCCATCTTTCAAATCTTCAAGACACTGGTGTCACACAGAAGAAACACTTTACGTTAATTACAGCTGCTCTCAAAAGAAAGTAGCCATCATATGAAATTATTATTGTCTTACCTGGTCAAATGGGTTAGATTAAGAAAAGACATCAAGAAGTACAGGTCTGGATTTCTCCCTCAGAAATAACAAGGAAATTTCTGTCTGCCTAGGAGGACAAGAATAGCTAAAATTCCATTTGTTTTTCAGTTGTGTGAAAAACTTCCATTTAAAAAAAATAAGGAGACATTATAGATGAGGCCACTTTCAACAAATATGTCTTCCTGTACAAGTCAGATACTACCAGATCAAAGGTGGCAGTGTCAGAAGGTGAGGTGAGACAGAACACCTGAAGAATATTCAGGTAACTCCAGAAGAAGAGAAAGGTTCATGGCTAAGAGGCAAGGGAACTGCAGCCCAGAAATTCTTTCCCTTCAGCCTTGAGATGGAATGACCAACATCTTGATTTAACAGTCATTGCTTAGAAACAATATCCATCACTTTCCAGTCACATTTTCTCTAATACCTTTCATCTGGTTTCATAGCTACCAAATATTTTTAACTATCTCCAATATAAAGATTTATTAAATAGAAAACAGTTCAAAAACCACCAGAAGCAAGACAATTAAAACTTAACATTAATACATATAAAGAGGATCTTTCATTGTGTGCTTCAGTTGAAAGATGAAGGTATTACATGACATGGATGTGAAGTTTTCAAATAAGGATGTAAAGGTTTCAATCCCACAGAAACTATTGGGTTATGTGTTTGTGCCTCAGCCTTTACACTTGGGCAAGACCTGCAGAAGTATGGTACTAATGTTTCTTGGCAGTGAAGCTTTCAATGATCTCTTCAGCCTCCATTAAGATATCACGTGCAGCTGAAACTAATGCACAAATTACACACAATTCTTGTGTAAATCAGCCAGTAAACTGAATCAGTAAAATAATCAACTTTTAAGGCCAGGTTTTACATTTCATGATTTTTCTCTAGAAATACTTCCACTGAAAGGACAGAGATAAAAAAGAAACCACCACAGCATCAGAAAACCGTTAGTTAAGTGGTTTGCAAGGTTAACATGCATCTCTCTATGAAAAGAACATGTACACAATAATTCCTATTAGGGCAAATGACATTTTACCAGAGAGAAACAAATAACTCAGACCAAATTGGCAAATGTCACTGTTACCACAGAAATTTCTTCTCAGACTGGAGTGTGTGGGATCTCAGCACATCATTCCTGATGTTCAGAGATGCCAGGAGAACCCTTGGGGGTCTCGAAAATCCTGGAATGTTGCCAAGAGTGTCTGGTGGCTTGATTTTGATCCATCCACAGAAATAACAAGAGTTTGAGGACAAGAGAATCACTTTAGAGTAAAAGGTGTAAAATAGACACATTTAGAAAGTGAAATATAGATTTTAAGGTTTTTAGGTACAGGGGGGTTATGGAGACAAGATGGAGGGATCAGGGCGTGTCTTGTCCTTCTTCTTCCTTCTTCTTGTCCTCCATCTCCTGTGGTGATGTTGGCATTTGGGGATTGGTTTATGGTGAAGGTGCACTTGCCAACATGGGTGAAAAGCATTGGAAAATAAAGGTAAATATTGTGTACGTAGATATTAGTATAAAAAGACATGACCGCCCCGTGGGTGGTCAGAGAGTGCCTGTGACTGCTTGCAGATCAGACCTCTGTTGGGCAGACAGAAAATTTTGTAGATAAGAAATAATAAACAACCTGAAGACCGAAAAGCTGAAGAGTCCAGACTCGTCCTTTAAAACACGTGCCACCCAAGAACCACACTACCCGTGTCGGGGCAGAGACAGACAGCCGAACCCGACAGGAGTGAAGAAAAATATCACCAGCTTGTTCACAATGAAGGCCTCCCACATGATTATGTAGCACATGTGAAAATAATTTGTTGATTCTAAAGCTTGTATTGATGCAGAAAATCTGCTTTGTCTCACAAAAATACAGATGATATGTGCAAAGACATGCCCTTTATTGTATTTTACTATCATACAAAGAGTGTTCCCAATTTCTGATTTATACAGAAAAGCAAATGGCTACTGAATATACCAGTTTATATTCAATTTTGTACACAGTACCACATTTTCTTTTAATCAGCTGGGACTCATTTTAGTATTTAACACAGTGGAAGACATGCTTTTATTCCAAACTTGATTGCAATATTGCAGAGTAACAGAGAAAAGCTTTTGACACAGGTACTGCATGGGTCAGTCAAGGCTGATGCACAGCTCGGTCTGTTCTTCACTAACCAGGATGGGCCATGACAGCCTCGACTATGGTGACCAGAAAGAGAGGTGGGTTAAGAACCTGGGGAAATGACAAAGAATAGTACAGCACACAAATCTGGACTTTGGAAGAGGTGTTATGTTTAACAGCTACACCTTGGGCTAAACAGTAAAGCCCTGATTGAGCGCAGAGTAAAATAAAACTCTATATAGGAGGCAGAAGCAGGCAGACACTCAAGGAAGAATTTGGAATCATCAACTACTACAAAGGTAGTATCAGGAAAATCATGTATCACCACTACATGTAACCATTAGTCATTTAGGATGTATAAATAACTTGAGATGGGAAAAAAAAAAATCACTTCAGTAAGTGGGAATAAGAAATAAACATAAATGCTGACAGACCCAAAAGCATTTAAGAGCAACCTTGCATATTACTGATCCTTATTGCTAGAAATTCCTCCAGATTTTTTTCCCTGTTTTCTTTTCCTTTTCTTTCTTTTATGATGGAAACACAACAAATTCCTATACTGGAGATTCTGCATCTCAAACCACTGAATTAACTTCTCTTATCTCCCTCTATCACTTGGATTTCAAGGGTATTCTGCACAGCTCCACATCATGCCCTAACTGTTCCTCTAACAGGCCCTGATGATACTGGTACAAACACACTACATAATCCCCTTCAGAAGCAGCAGATCAGCAGGTATCACACCGCATGGAATACAGCTCAAAGAAACAGATTTTTCCCTTCCCAAAGTGATTATCCAGTCATTAAAGACATGGGTATACCTTAATTCAAGCAAAGATCAAATACCCTAAAAGTTAACTCTACTTTAGACTTTAAATTACTGCCCATTTGCTAAAAATACTAAAAATTAAAATCCCAGAAGGAAAAGAAAAAAAAATTCACATTGCTGTTTAACCTCTAAGTGACTGTGACTGACCTAGAAAGACAAGACCTACATTGGAACTTTGACAATCAAACTTGCTATGAGGAAAAGCCTCAAGTTCATTAAAGACTAGCACAGTAATGCAGAGAGAAGGTGACATTGTGGCTGTTTAGATGCAAACTGTTGGCAAGTTGCTGGAAAACCTACACATACTTCTCTTTGAAAAACAAACAAACAAAAAAGCCCAGAAAATACACACAAAATGGTTGCAATTACACTGGCAAATATGGCATAACTAAGTTTTCAGAGTGAGCTGGCAGCAGTGAAAAACTTTATGTACAGCAGAATAATTTTAATTTTCAAAGCTGAAAATTACATGACTCAGCCTGTACTCATCATCTCTATGAAGACATCATTCTGCTGCTGAAATGTCAGCTCCGCAGCTTCAGCACACAGCAGAAACTGAAGCACAACGTTTGCTTTCTTTTATAACTTAGCTTTTTGGCTTGGATTCTCAATAGCTCTGTCCTTTCTGCAAGTTTGAAGTAAAGCCAATGCAACACTCTGCCCACCAGAAAGTCACACAACAAAGAACAGATGTATCTCCCACCGGCACATCCCGCTCCGTGGCGCATTGCTCCGGCTGCCGCTGAGCGCTGTGACCAGCTGTGCTCCCCTCACCTTCACAAGCCAGTGCCACTCAGAGTTCAGCATATTAACTAACACCAGTGCTTCTCACCAGCAACAATATGCTCTCTGTCCTTAAAGGCAATTTTTTCCAGTTTCTACCCTAACACACTAAAAAAAGCAGCTAGTATGCACCAGAAACCAGAATAATTTAGAATCCATTTCATCACGGGGATTTGGGTAGGTATTTCAGACCAGCAATTTTCAGTACTGGCTGGAAGCCAGTCAGGTAAGCATTCAAGTTGCAACTGAGGTAAGTATTCAAGCTGCAGTTTATCACAATGCTACATTTATGTAAGCCCTAGTAACATCTTGGATGGTTTAAGACTTGACATTTTTTAAAGACTGACAATAGACGTGCTATTTTGTATGTGCTCCTTTAGCCTCAATACAGATTTGCACATTAACAAACACTACACGACAAGTTGGCTTCTAAGTAATAAAACCAATATGCCATTCCCAAATATTACACCATGTTTATCAGTTTAATATTTTAGTTTCAGAACAAAAGCCATTAACAGAATTACTATATTGTTCCATGTTACTCTACATGTAAAACACTTTCAAACATAAGTAGCAAAAGAAAAAAAAAAACACAAAAATAAACCCAGCCCCCAGCATGCATTTAACAATTACCTTGTGTTGTTATGGAAACTAAATATCTATGAAGAAGCAAGAATAAAGGGGCGGGGGAATCCCACTGCGAATCCTCTTGTATATTCTGTAGATACTTTTTTTTCTCTCTCCATTGCAGATTCAAATGAATGTGGTGCAGTTCTGCTCCAAGCATGCCATCCCTCCTTCTTCCCTCCCTTCCCTTCCCACTCCCCCCAAAAAAATGTAGGTAAACATTTTAAAATGTTATTGGAGATGCCGAAGCAGGAAGCTGAAGCAAAACTGGATTTTGCTTCCTCTTTCCATAAGGAGGATAGTTGCCCAAATCAACTGTTCCATGAGACCATTCAATTCCCAAATCTGTCTTTAAAGAGAACAGATTTGCTTGCTGTTCCAAGCCATCTCCTTGGGCAGTTTCTCTGGAACCCACAGCTGGAAAAACAACAAAACCCTAGAGTAGCTGAAAGAGGACAAAACTTTTCTCTTGAAAGATTCTACAGAAAAGAAAGAGGACAAGCCCTCTCTTTCTGCCTTCTATGCCCCTGGCTCCCAAAAGTTTTGGTAAACATATCCCAATTTAACTGATATCCAGGAAAACAAAAAACCTAATTAACAAAATACAAATCAAGAATTTGTTCTGCAAAACTTGAGGTAAACATGTCAAAGAGAGATTTATTTGACTGTATCTATTTACTAACTCACCAGTAGGGACAAGTACTTATGTTTTTAAGTGACTATCACAGACTTTAAGCCAATAAATAATATTTTGCAGAGGGGTGTGGTGGGACCTTCTCTGGAAGGAGTTTTCTGGTTTAATTTCAGAATCTCTAAAGCAAGTATCAGAAAAATCTTCACTAGAGAATAAATACATCTGCATGACTATATGAAGAAAGTTGCTCAATTTTCCTGCCTAAGGGAAATCAGGTTAATAGTATGGACAATAGTAGGAAACAGAGAATACAGAGATTGTATCTGCTGATATACTTTTTAACTTTTGAGAGACCTTTTGTCTGAATGCAAACTATTTTTTGAGGCTAACCAAGATCGCTTTTCTGGAAAAATCTGCCTCAGTGAAAAAAGGTCCCATCCCTAACAGCATTTTTCAAATGATCAATTCCTACATGAGGTTTTAAGCACTCATAGTCTAAGTTCAAAGAACAGTACATACTCTCCTTTTTCTCAAATTTTCACATTAAAAATGAAAAGGAAAATATTTGATTAGTAAATCACCTGTGCTAAGTTTTAACTGCTTACCCTAGTGCCTAGCCATACTTTAAGAAACTTGTAAATAACTCATCAGCAAAGGGGGAAGAAAAAGCATTTCTACCATGTACCAGCTTGAAACCCATCCAGGATTCTGGAAATGTTACAACATTGCAGCTTAGGCAAGTCATGCTGCCCCATCACTTTAGGTACAGCTTCAACCAACTTCTTCCAAAACACATTAGCATAATGTGGCACACTGTAGATAAAGTACAATATATTTAAATAACGAAACAGGTGAGACAGCATCCACGGTTGTGACCCTTAAAGTTACTTTAGCAAGTAGCTCAGACAGAAAAATGCTAGTAACAAATACAACCTTGAAACATGAGAGTAAGAGACAACTAGTAATAGAAGGCTCATCTACAGTCTCGCTTTACATAACACAGAAAATCGCAGTAAAAATCAAAGTTTACTAACATCAACAATGTACTTGAGAGCTCCATCTCAGCTGACAATAAGCATGAAAAATTAAAGTGTTTTGTCTCTAGAAGAGTTCATTCCTCAAGCCTTTGAAAGCAGCACTTAGTGAAAATGTGACATGACCAAAGAGAATTTGCTACTGCTCCTGAAGAAACTAATATAGTAGTTTTCCTTTTCTTCCTGTTTTCTTGGAGACCCAGTGAAAACAAACCCAGTGATATTGTGGCAAAACAACACCCAACCGTAATCCTAAGCAAAATGCACAAATTCTGGGAGCCATTTTGCAAAACTCTGAGATCACAAATACACTCACAATTTGCATTCACTATGATGTTAATTATCTTTCAAGGAAATACTTAGGAAAAGTGGCGTGACTAAGAGCAGAGGTGCTGAGAGAAAGGTTTACTAACACATTTCTAAATATTTTTCAATTTTTCCATCTTTTAGCAAAGATATTATTGGACCCAGAACTGAAGAACAGAAAGCATCATACATTCTCCATCTCTGGGGCTTACAAGATTAGAAACACTTGCTTCAGCTAAGCAAGACAATCTTTAACCATTGACACATACCTATTTTTAACAAATTTGAGATAAATGTTAAAAACTATTTGAGAAATATTTGTTAAAAACTCTAACTAGGTAGAATTCTGGATACCCTTCTAGATCTGCCAGATAGTACCTTCTATACCTTTTAAAAGCTAGCATTTTGAGGTTTGTAGGTAGCACAGGTAGATCACAAATAAGTGAAGAATTGAGGGAAGCTACTGTTTAACTTGATACCAGTTTGATGCTCCAGGCAATTATACACACATGAAACTACATAAGGCAAATTAGGCAAAGCCTACAAATTACTAAGGATGTCACTCATTCTATTAAACTGGTACTTGATAACTTTAACATTCTTTCAAATTACTACTAGTGACTCAATATCCCCAAAGGCATAATGTTACAAAGCACTTATTTTCAAAGAACTAAGGTGGTTCTCAAAGCTCTCAGAAATCAGTGTACCAAGAAATTATACCAAGCAACAAAATGGTTTCTGCTTATCACTGGATCATGGAAGATACCATCCTGTCTGTCCACTTACAGAAAACATGTTCCAGATTACACACAAATATCTTACTATCTGTCTATCACTTGGAAAGAGATTGAATTTTTCATTTAATCACATTTCAAACAGGAGCTCTTTACTCTGACCATTTAACTGTTTTTCCTTAGGGAAACATGGACAGTAAGCACCAGAAGTGATGGAACAGGTACATCGTTATCACCTACTTCTTAATACAAACAACCATTGGCAAAGAAAAGGTTAAGCCATTTAAACTCTGAACTGGCCCATACAGCTTCCCCAAAACCACTGGAGTTGGATAATCCAACTCCAGTGCTATCCTCAGTGAATCTTACTTCATACTATTAAGTCATCAAGAAACCAAGACAATTCTAAAAAGATCATTAAATGATTAACAGAGTATACCACTCAAGGGTAGAAACAGATTTTTGTCAAGGAAAAATACTATTTAGTAGAGGTTCTAAGGATTCTCATATCAGATTAAGAGACATTTCAGCAACAATCCCCAGGTGACCCATGAAATTTCTTAATTTGCTAGAATATCTTCATACAAATATGAAGATAACTGTTCATAGCCGAATGCAGCAGAAGCTGGCAAAAGTCATTAATTTCAGCCACACTTAGTCAATTACTAGCATTAAATTTGCAGAATAAAAATGAGCAAAAGTTGTTTTGTTCTACTGTTGAAAATACAAAATATGGAGTAACACATCAATTTTTCTTGACTCTAGAGGTTTCCCTGGTGATCAGAAAAAAAATCCAGTAGGTTATTTTAATTCTCACATATTAAACAGTCTGGCTGATTTACTTTGCTGGCAGAATAGATAAGGAGGGTCTTCTCCAAGACAAGCCAAATCTTTCAAATGGAGACTGAAGTGTCTGCTAAATGACAAAACAGATTTCCTGGGGCAGACACATCTTATTTAGGCATGTCATCTAATTTCTTGTCATGAAATACTGGAAGGGTTATTACCTATGATGATTATAGAAAGATATGCTTCCAAGAACCTTAATGTCTCACAAGCTTTAAGGAGATTACACAACAGATTTTTCTAAAGCTGTATTAATAAAGCAATAGTTGCATAACTGGCTTGTCTACACCAGGGCAGAAACGTAGGATTCAAGTATGCATGCTTAAAGCATATCAAGGAGATAAGAGAAATTCTTGGGAAATGGAAAGAAGGTGAAGATTCCTGTGATTCATTTGAAGCAAGGGACATTTCTTCAAACCACAAAAGAAGAATCAATGACCCCCATAAACTTGAAGTCATTCTTATGAATTAAAACCAGTTTCATTAATCCAGCAGTTCTAATGTTCCAGACAGACAGGAAAGGAGTGAGTTACCTGGATGTTTCAGCCAGCACTGTGCAATGACACTGTGATCCTGTGAGGTATTAGAGAAGTTGACAGCTCCTCCTATACAAAAATAAAGTCTGAGGAGAAGAGGTGACAGGGCAAACACCTCCCATCAGCCTGCAGGGAGAGTGGAGCTGCAGGGGTTCCCATGAAATTTCTGACACTCACGTACTGGAACACCAGATCAAAATCAGAAACTTCAACAAACCACCAACTCAAAGGATGCTGAACTATGAGGGGGACAAAAATTGGCTGATTTGAGGTATATAAAAATACTCATAATTTGCTATCTTCCTAAGACATTGAGAGTATTAACAAGCCTGTTTAGAAAACTCAAGTTGTGACTCTGCTCTACACCCTTTTGCTCATTTTAAAGACCTGTCAACCCAGATCACACTGAATTCCTGCATCACATGGGTTGATTTGTGAATATTTTCATCTGATACAGGGTAAGGTTTCCAAAACTAACATCCTCTCTATCAATAAACAGTTACACAGACAAAACTACAGTATTGTTAATGTAAAAAAAAAAAAAAAAAGACAATCCATATTTTCAGAACAACAATGACATTTAGCAGAGCAAGGCAGGAATAGAAATTTGTTTTTAAGTCCAGCAGCACAAATGTTTCTTTTAACTGATGCCAAATTATCAACAGTTTACATCAAGAATTATTATTAAAAAAAATCTGAGTACACAACAAAAAATGGTTATGACCAACACTTGAAATATAGCACAGCATACCATACATTAGTTTCCTGATTTTTCAGAACATGCATAGACACAAGCATGGCACAACACAATCCTTTTAAGAAAAGTCACCACACATCAGCTCACACAGCTGACGTTCCAAGGGGGCTGCTAAATCCCTTCAAACAGTGGGCAAAGATCAGGGTACGTAACTCTACACTGTGCAAAAGTCCTGAGCAGCAGCAGGAGATAAAGCACAAAAGACAGAAAAACAAGCAGAGCATCTCAAAGACAAATGCAGAAAGCCATGGTAAAGGGCACATAGGATTGACACCATAACACACAGAGAACAGGGCAGAAGTGTATCCAAAGCAGCAGAATTAACCAGGGATACTTCCTCTGTTTTAACTGACATAGCTACCACACAGCAGACAGTGATAAGTGAGCTGGTGGCTATTTTATGTAGATACAGATACAGCATTACTTCCATGCCAATGTGACATTCTGCACCCTGGCTGTAGCTGCCTTCCAAGACTTTTCCATGCAACATGAGCTACACTAAACCAATCCGTATGCATCAGAAAAAGTGTGGCCATAAGAAACACAGACATGTTCAGGGTAACTAAAGTTCCACAAGTGACTTGCACAGCAGAAGAGAAATAGAGGTAAATGCCTTATAGCTATTTTCAGCATCTGCATCTCAAAACCATAAAATCAAGAGAGTTAATGTTGAAGCAACCAAAACTTCAAATACACTCTTCTGTTTAAAACTAAGATTCCTCCAGTTGAAAGCCCAAGGTGAGAAATGTCAGCATGCCCATCTAGCTTTGTGAACTGCCAAATACATCAATACTTTAAGCAAAGATTTTATGGACAACTCATCACAAAGGGTCTTCTGAAGAGTACATCATCAGCATTAAAAGCTGAGATATCAACACTATCTATCATGAGACCATCAAAAACTTCTACAGAACCTCATTTTAGTTGACCATAACTTCCAATCTGAGCAGACATGCTTATAAATTCTTGTTTGTTAATGGAAGATGTCACAGTAATAGCAGTTAAAAAATATTCTCTATATATTATTCTTGTCACATCTCATTTTCCTGCACACCAGACATTGACACTTATTGCAGCTCCTGGGAAAAGACTAGGCACGTGACAAATCTAATAATTGAAGATGTCAATTTGAGAACCTTCAGATAAAAAGCTCTTTATGTTATAACTATCAGAGACATAATATCTACAATTATATTTCTGCACAGATATATCTCTGTAGATATATTCTTGTAGCAGTTAGATCAACTGTTTATATGAAGCAAGATATCCTGCATAACTGATTGAACAACTAAAAGAACATTTCCACCAGGCAGGACTTGAACATCACCATACAGCAACCACTTGACAACAATTTCAGTACAGTACAGTATTGGCAAGGACTTCAAAGAAAGTAATGAATAATATATTACAAAAAGAGAAAAGGGTGGCAGATTTCATGATATATAAAATCTACTGCACAAAGCCAATTTAAGAACCTCTCTAATAAATACAAAGAAGTACTGTAAAATTACTGTACGCATTTAAGAAAAAAGAGAATCCCCCCCAAATCTGGTAAAAATCTTTAAAATCCAGCCTTCTACAGAAGTGCTGCTTCAAGGACAACAGTCTGATAAATAAATCTATGCAATTAACCAGAAAACCTGGTTAATTTCATTCACATGCACTTTCATTTGGCAGTACGTCAGGATTATACTTCTGCATAAAAAGATCAATTAAAAGTTCTCACATGGATCATAACTTTTATGATGCCTTTAAATTGTAACAAGCAACTGTCACTTTTCATTCTTCTACTGTGTTGTGAATTTTACTGCACATAATAACTGCATGAAAAGACCAAGTTCTAACACTAGTACCACTGCACTGAATTTCCTTGCAAAAGAATTGCCTATGAAGTATTATCATTAAAGCCATAATTTAATATTACTAAAGCACATTTCTTCAGGAATTAAAGTATTTACTGCACTGCTCCTCACAACCACCAATGAGAATGACAGTAACAAAGAATCAGGACACCTTTTTCTTTTATGGCATTTCTGTATTAAACTAAGAGCTGCTTAGACATTTAAAAAGTCAAATGTTATTTCACAAGAAAACTTCAATGTCAATAAGAAGCTTTAATTGTCTTAAATGAAAGCAAAAAAAATTTTGCTGAAAACTTCTTTGAATGCTTTAAGCTCCACAGGGAAACTGCATATACAGAACTCTGACAACAATGACAACTTTGGTAGGGTTTTTACTGAATACAGAAGAACTGTATTAATAAAAGCATTACCCTATGTGTCAGAGAAATGCATTATTGAAATAAATATATAAAATTATATATAATAATATATAGTATAATAAATATATATATTATAAATATAAAAATATAATAAATATATAATTTTAGAATTTTTTTATGGTTACTACTGGTTGGAATCTAATCTTACTGTCCAATTTAGAAATTGACTCAGACCAAACAATTTCTAAAGCAACACAATCCACAAAACATCAAATGCTTTTTTTTAAGTCCAAGATGCTTAAAATACATCAAAATCCACCTTCCCTGTTACCAAAAATACTTTCCAAGCCATTTGGGTGTGAAGCATAAGAGAGGCAGCAGCTGGAGGCTGGGAGACAGCTGCACATCTGCTGGAATTGATTTCCTTAACACCGTGACATAACACGTGCCATCCATTAGATAGATTATTCACTTCACAGAAGTAATGCAATTTGTTTGCTAGAATCTACTGCTTCAAATGCTGCAAAGTGTCGCTACTGAGGCATCTGCTATCTTTAGCAGGGGGAACTAAAAAACCCCAAACAGGAACTGTGCTCTCCAGCAGCTTCTTTAAGCTGCACTAAAAAGTTCTGCGAACACACTTTCACCAGTGCAACCTGCGGGGCTAACAGTAAATAATCATAATAGCAGCAAATCTCTGAGCTAAAAGCAAAAACTTAGAATGCCATTTCCCCACAGGAAAATAATTGTCTCATTCATTTTTTAAAAAAATTAATGAAACATGGACATAGATCTTAACACTTCTCTACACAAAGGAATAGATGCAGATCAAAGAATATGTTTTCTCCACACCGTATTCATATGAGAGACACCATATCAAATGAATCAAAAGAGATACTGGTGAATGCTAAATAGCAAAAGGATAGGTTTTAGGGCTTTTCATTCAACATTTTATTGAAATATTTATACTTAAGAAAGAAACAAATAGTTCCCTAACTTTGTTGTAAAGATGAGAACTGGTGAGAGCAACATGCGACATGCCTCTTGAATATCACAGTGCAGTTAAAATAGCTCTTTGCAGGTTAAACAGCTGTAAAAAGTAAGCATCTGATTCACTTAATGGGAAACTGTTGCAGTGTGTCCCATTTCCTCTCACCTATCCCATCCCCCTTAGGTACGCCAACCTTTCCCCCTCCCCCTGTGCCCTCCTGCCTGGCACCTTCAGCAAGGCGTCGTGTGATTGGCAGATGCCCCCCAGGCCTGGGCTCATTGGTTTGTCCTAGCATCCACATCCCCTGGCCCTTCCCCTGCTCACACCTGGTTGGCCCTCACCTGTCCATCCCCTCCCCCTGTCCCTGGGGCTAAAAAAGGACACGAGGCCATGCAGGTCGGGGTCTCTGCCGTGGTTCTGTCTCTGTCTGTCTGGAGCTGTTGCCAGATTCAGAAATCTACCATGCTACAATAAACTCTGGATCTAAGCTACACGGCAGAACCCGCTCCTTTTCTCTTCACCATCTGAACCTTTTCTACCAAAGGTAAACTGAGTTCCTATTTTGCCTGGACTTGTTCTGAGCGCCCAGCTGCAGCACCTAGCCAGCCAAAGGCATCTCTGGGGTGAAAGACGCCACAGCTGCCGCCTTTGGTCCAGCAGCGAGGCCCGACGAAGCCAGGCAGGACACACCCCGAAACATTCGGGGTTTAATATTTAATAGGAAACAGACTCCTGGAACCAGTGTGCAAACACAACAAGGTTTTGAGACCCATCAATGTACCTCAGTCTTGACACATACAGTAACCTACTGGATTTGACAGCACTAATTTAATTCTCCAAACTACCAAACGTTTACACTACTAGAATCCTCTTGTTTCCTTCTTAGAACCATTCCATTAGGAATTGGCAAACAGCTTTCAGCTGCAGCAATTTTTCCCCCTTTAGATGAGTGACAACATTACTAAGAAAATTTTCTTTGCCAGAGCTCTTAAAAAACACATTAAAGATTAGTTTTGAAGTTTGATTAAATGTTTACAAAGATTCTTGATAAAAGCTTAAAATGCATTTTCATTTAGCCATTAAAAAAGCAAATAGTATTTATTATACATTAAGCACTACAATGCCCTGAGGTTTCTGCCTAGAGCTCTCACATGTAAATGCAACTGATAAAATGAATATGACTTGTTAGCTAAGGAAGAAGCATTAGATAGGGAAATGTTTCATCCTCCCTTGGATGCAACACCGTATCATGCTTCTGCTGTTTCGGATGCTTATGAGTAATTGGTTCCTGGCAGGATGATATTTAATTAGCACCAAAGACATCCACTCATTTTACAAACTGAATAATGCAAACAGCACAGGTAACCTTACACATGATGTGCCATAAAGGTGGTTTCTTCATTGCACAGTAACAGAAAGTCTTAAGAACAAAAGCTGATGCAGATGCTGTGTCCCCACAGTCAGGGCCAAAAACAAGACCATAAGGAGACTGTGTCCTGTTATTTAACAATGTTGTTTCACCAGCATTTTTAATAGCATTGACTCACACCACTGCATTTCCTTGAATACCTAAAACTACTTCAAAGGAGGTTGTAGCAAAGGTGGGGCTGGTCTCTTTTCCACAGTAACAAGCAACAGGACCTGAGGAAGTGGCTTCAAGTTGTACCGGTTACTTAGACTGGATATTAAGGAAAAACATTGTCCCCAAAAGGACTGACAAGCATTGCAACAGGCTGCCCAGGGAAGTAGGTGGAGTCACCATCCATGAAGGTATTTAAAAGATGTCTAAATGAGGCATTTGGGGATGTGGCTTACTGACAAACTTGGGAGTATTAGGTCAAGAGTTGGGCCCAATTAACTTAGCAGGCTTTCTGACAGACAACTGTATGAATCTATATCCACAGGCAGCATTTCAGAGAAGATGACAGCGCTGGAGGTGAGAAGCGCATCAGCCACAGCATGGCTCTGAAATGCTCCTGGATGTGAAACAGAAGTCCCCATGTAAAGTATAAAACATAATTAGGTGGAAAGCATACTGCCTTCACTCTTCTCTCAGATGAAAACAGAAGATGAAAGCTTGTGCAAAGGTACACAGTTTTTCACAACAGAAAGGAAAAGCATTAGGCCTATACTGCCACAGCTACTGTGCATGTTAAACATATCACTTACAGAGATAGCACCTTTCTATCCTGTTTTGTGAAGGAGTGCACAACCACTTTCCCAGCTTCAGAGACTGAACACTTGGGAATGCTACTGCATTCCCTGCTTGCAGCTGACACCAGAGGGCAGGTGAGCCTGTGCCCACAAACACACAAAGACAGCAGGCAACAGCTCAGAAGGGACAGGCCCATTTCGAGGCTGCTGATATGTTACTGCACAAGTAGCAATGATTATTCAGAGTACCAAATTTCATTCAGCCATATGACATTTACATTCAGGCAAGAGCAGAAATCTCTCTCACAGAGGAAAAAAAAATCAGAACATTTGCTTGAAACACCATGTGAGGGGCCCACAGCATTTTGCTGTAGCCAGACCTCTAGTGTTTTGATTACTAAACCTACCAAAGACACTAATCTTCTGACTTTACAACAAAATACATACCACAATTAAGACCTTCCCTTAGGCAAGATGTGTGCAATTTTGGATTCCCTACGCAGCATCCTCAAGGATAAAATTATTAAGGAACTACACGTAGGAAGGGGTGTATGTACAAGACTTAACAAGTTTAATGTTCACAGCAGCAAACCATCCCTTAAATGAAACTTGGTGTAAGTTTTGTATGGAAGATAACTGAAGAGACAGAACTCAACTCATCCATTTAAAAAATTGTGCTTAGTACTCCTTAAAATAAAACTGATTGTCAGAAAAGCATAATTTTCTTTCAAAAATGTTTTAAATACAAGTGGACATTAACCAGCTGCAATCATGCCTAAATCAAAATTTAGACATGTTTTGTTATGTGTGCAAGGAAAAAAATATAGCAATGTAACACATTCATATTGATTTAGCTGGCCATAAGCATTTTGCTCAGTTTTCAGTACTGAATAGCAGCTAATGAATCTCTCCTGACAGATGATAATTTTATTTTAATGTTGAAATTCCTCTTTAGCATTGAGGTTTCACTGCAAAAAAAAAAAAAAATCTTCACTTTACTCTCTACGGTAAAGTTCAGAAAGTACATCTCAATAACTCGAAGTGCTCACTGAAGATCTCTCTGCACGCAGATGGCAACAGGAAAAAAAAATATATTCTCCTCGTTACTTGACCCTTATTTAATTTACCCCTCACACTTTCACCTTTTCCACACATAGAATGCCAAAGTCATTGAACAGTCAGGGTTGGAAGGGACCTTAAAGATGGCCTAGCCCAACACCATTGTCATGGGTAGAGACACCTGCCTCAAGACCAGTTTGCTCAAAGCCCCATCCAAGCCATCCTTGAAGAGTTCCCAGAATGGAACACCCACAACATCTCTGGGCAACCTGCTCCAGTGCCTCAGAGGCACTGCCTGACAGGACAGAATCTCTTCCTAATACATCCTCTAAACCTAACCTGAAGTGTGAAGCCATTTCATACATGAGAAACAACTTAATTGCTCCTATACATCAGGTAATGTAACCTGCAGTAATGTTTGTTACTATAACCCAAAGCTTTTGTATTTTCAGTCCCTTTTTGAAGTTACTCAAGGTTTTTTCAATTATCTTGACTTCAAGAATATGTTATTCAAGCAAAGCCAGAACTCAAATCACAAGAGCAGTTCAGAGGCCTGCTACTTTAAGAAATCAGCATGTTTAACTGAAAACCACAACTGGTGATAGCTCATAAAGACATCTGGTTTTCTGCGTCAATAAAAAAGATTTCTTAACACTTTTGTACTCTTCAAAACTTCTGCAATTCATTGGGTTCTGTGATTTCTCAATAACAGTATTTTCAAATTATTACAAGTATTTTCATTAACACAAAGTTTTCAATTCACTTGCTTGTTTACATCAATGTTCAAATATCTTCATTGGTGACAGGATGAAATTAAGGTTTGATAAGTTATTAAATAGATGTAGATGATTCCTTCCTAGAATATTCAGTAGAACAAAACCTAGTGCCTTACAAGTAAAAATCAGCAGGAAACCATCGTAAAGAGATATGACAACTACAAGCATTTTAGAAAAGACATTTTAAATGTATAAAAAGGAAGGACTCTTCTACCAAAAAGTTCAAGACCATGCTTGGCATTTTGGTATTTGTTTTTTTCTAGTGACGCTCTAAAAAATTCATACTTCGTTGAGTTTTTTTAACTAAATCAGGTGTTCCATATATCTTTAAATGGCCCATTATTGCATGCTTGTAAAGAAAATACTCATTGATCTTCAGAAAAAACAGTAAGAACTATCACAGCTGAGGGTTCAACAATGCTGTTGGATGTGGGTTGTTGGCTTCCCTAAACAAGTAGTTCTGAGGAAGACTGATTTCCAATAGACATAGTTCATTGTTAATTCACAACCTTATTTACCCTGAAGTTGGAGCCAATGTTTTTTACCTACGTTCATTATAACTATTCCTCCCCCTACACTACCTAGTCTGAACTACAGTCCCCTCCAAGGCTTCCACCTCAGATGCTCATCCACATGGTAGTATTTTTCATTTCTGCTTATCCTTCTGAATTTTTAAAGTTTCCCCATGAATTCCTGTTACATGTCCCACCTGCCCCATTCAACCTGCCAGCCATACCAAAGGTGCATGAATAGTACTGTAACCACAACAGAGATCAGCACGTTTAGTGACAGCATGGGCATAAAAGTGAAATCCCAAGAGGGTTAAAATAAACAGAAGAAATACAAAATCAGCCAGCACCACAACAAATCAACAGCAATGTATGACTAGAAAAAAATCTTAAGCTCAAAATCTTAAGTTCAAAGGTTAAGGCCGTACAGCAGCAAGTAGGTAATTTGCAATAAGCACAAATGATAATTAGTCTCTCCTTTGGTTTGTAAGTCTGCTGCAATCACATTTATCTAATTTTAACAGCGCTGCACTAAAACATCCTCTAACAAACACTGTGATGCCACCACCAATACAGAAGTCCAACTCTTGATGACTAAATCATGAGGTCTTTCACAAAACACAGGCATGTCTTCACAATTAGCAAAATTAGCCCACTCATCCAGCAGCTTCAAGGGACTCCCTGCAACTACCAAGAACTCCTAAGCCTAAGTCTGAATCTGAGTACCTTTTACAGGAAAAACAATCATATACAACACACATGCTGCTGTCAACTGAAGATCCCTAATTTCCTCATGAAGGTTACTTGAGCATTTCATACAATCTTACATCACTCTCAGCATTCTAGGCACAGAACATTCCCAAGTTGCTCAACATGCAAAA
The DNA here is from genome assembly GCF_012460135.2 of Molothrus ater. Classification (NCBI taxonomy): domain Eukaryota; kingdom Metazoa; phylum Chordata; class Aves; order Passeriformes; family Icteridae; genus Molothrus; species Molothrus ater. Next base: position 27,941,342 of record NC_050483.2, read on the forward strand.
TCTATTAATTGAGCACTCCCAACCCAAATAGCTAGCTCAAGAATTAGATATGTAGATTCTTTAAACAAAAATTCTCAGTAACATTTCAGGGTTTCTGATCCCGAGTAAAAAATTCTTGCAGACTTTGGAATAAACAGCATCTATTGCAAGGCACTTGGTCTCCCCTCCAAGCAGTTGAAAATGAAAGGAATGTTGTTTATCATCCTAAAATAGCTCTCAGTTAAACACTAAAGTCATCACCATTGGTGAAAAAGAAAATTTCAGTCATACGGCACTTCAAATTTATCTTTAAAATATTGCCCATTACACTGGTTCTTCCTGCCACTGTATCTTCAGGTTTGACATTCATTTAAAATTCCTCTTCCCATGATTTCTCAATTTCTCAGTTTCCTAAAAATATCTCACATCTCCTTGGAAACCTGAACACAGCACAACAAAGACGGCTGGCTCTAATGCTCAGAAGCAGGTTAGAAAAACAACTGCATTCCCCTGCTAGTCAGGATAGGGTTCGACACTTCATTTCTCCTCACTAATGTATCTCACAAGAAGATACCTCTCTCCCCACCATTAAATTTCCTACTTGTCTTCTCAGTCACGGCCCCAAATCCTACCCACTTCCTCACTACTAACTTGCACTCACCTTGAGGTTTCATGACTTTTCTTAGCATCTATGCAGAATATTGTAAGCTATTTAAGGAGGCTGGCAATGTCCAAGCAATACTTCACTAATACTCCCCCTGCAAAACTGGTATGAATGAAGTGAATAAAAGCCCATTTTGCAGAGGTATTTTTGATCTTGATCTACATCAGCTGGTTTCTAGACCAAGTGCTCTTAATTAGCACAAGGTACCCAAATAACCCCACAAGTTTCTATTGTGTTCCATGCACAGCTGTAGCTGCCACAACCACTGGCTTGGGAATTGCTGTTTAGATAATAAGGCTGCTGGCTACTACCAAAACCCAGCATTTGACCACCCCAGTTTGAAAACCTTTTAAGAACTACTCTAGTTGCTGTAAGAAAAAGGAAAGTACTGCTTCTCATTTTGGATGTAGGATTTCTCAGGGAAACATAAGCATCCTCTGAGCCCACCAAAAGGGGCTCTGCCCCAGCCACATAATTGCCTGCAATAATGTTTCAGGTTTAGCCAACATTTCCCTTGCAAAGCTATCTTCACCATTACAACTCAATTTAGAGCAAAAATTCTGAAGGTATTTCCTAGATATTACACATTTTCAAAAGAATAAAAGTCCTCTCTCACAAGAACTAACATAGTGTTTTCTCAGTTGAAATATTGTGAGAATTGGAATCATCCAGTTACTGCCATTTAGTTAAAAGCCTTACAGAGACACAACCCAAGAATAATTAGCAGCATGGAAATATCAATATGAACGGGGAAATCAAGAAGACTGAGATTTCCCCTGCCCCACCAAGATAGAAAACAGCACACAAAAGGTAGAGAGAAGTTTCTCCTCAGAATACTATAAGAACAAGAGATTATGTTCAGCCAAATGAAAACTGACAAGTTTACCATCAACAAAAAGGGCTGCCTCTTCATACCTCTACCTAGGTAACATAATGCTAAGGATATGGGACTGCAAGCCAAAAGTTTAGCAGCATTAAAGGGAAGCACAGAGGATAAAATTATATTGTAACAAAAATATTTGAATAACAAAGAGCTAGAATAGATGCCAAAGTCTCTGAGTCTTTTGACACAAGTCAAACTAACAGGATCACAGAGATACACCCCAGAGTATATTACTGTCATAACTGCCTATTGTAGATTTTTTTTTCTGCATCATCATCCCAAGCATCTGTTACTGCTCCTAATTAAAGAACAGATGGTCTGACCCACTATGGCAATTCCTATGACCCTATATTTATTAGCAGGAGGGGAAATTGAGTTTTGAGGTCTGAAGCAGCAAAGAAAGATTAAGAACAGATAGCTAAATAGGTCTCAAAGCCATCTGGTATACCACACTTACTGAAAAAATATTCTTGAAGAATTCATACATGAATTGTCCACAGTCTCTGTACTGAGAAAAACTGGCTTCCATAAACTCCACCAGATGCAAACTTGACTCAACCCCAGAAAAGCAGACACTATCAAGATAGAGTCCTTTTTCATGTTAAACTAGTGAAGCACAGCTATTCCAGCTGTACAGCAAAATTTGTGGAAGTGAAAGTAAGCATGTTGACACAAAAGTTAGAGTTCATTTTCAGTATAACTTTCTGATAAGATCATTGCACACACCAGTAAACAAAACAAAGAAAACAATGTAAACAAAGGAAATAAAAAGCCTTAAAAGGGTTAGGGTTGAGGGGTTTTTTGCCTATATGTTTTAAGTGTGGGTAAAAACACACAGGTGAACTGTGGAAAACTGCATTCCCAAATCTGGTAAAAGATGGAGAAGACAGCTTGAAATAATTAATCTGCCCAAGAGAGGATGTGAGTGAGACTGATACTGACCAATGAGGCAGGAGTAACTCATGAAAGAAAGTACAGTTCCTTAAGTGGTACAAAAGGGAACTTCCAGTAGCATATGCCTGTAGGGTTTTGGGTTTTTTAATACTCTATTGGAGAAAAATTTAACTGGATGAAAAGTTCTATGTTCATGAGTCACAGGAACTTCTGATGAGCCTGCGTTCTGAAAATGTGCGGGATCAAGCTCATTATGTTGCCAGGAAATACTATTATTGAACCAACATAAATGAAAATTTCCCTTTCCATGTAGAAACTGATGGGAATGAGCTAATACACATTCTTAAATTAAGCCACCTGTTGGAGACCAAAGGAAAAGGAAGCTGGTTACTGGGGCATGCTCTGCGAAGACAAGAAGGATGTTCCTCAGCCTAAATATGAAGCAGGATTAATCTGGTAACAGCAGCCAGTCAAAATGAGAGGTCTTCTCCCAGTCCATGCCAGCAAAGCACCTCCTCAAGAGCAAATAGAGCACTTTGAGCATTTTAAATAATCTTAACTTTCTCTAAATTAACAAGACAGAGGTGCTGATTTCTTGTACGTGGAGAATTTAATGAAAAAAGCTCCAGAAAAATCGCTAAAAAGGAAAGCTTAAGTTTCTAATGTATTCTTACATTGCAGATTTCCAAGATGGAGAAAGGAAGGCTCTTCTCATACCCATCACCTCTTCCCTCTGGAAATATGAACATCATGAAGCTGCATCACAGAAAAACTGCCCAAAACTTCTTGCATTTGTTAGTTCATAAAAATTTCTGCACTTCAGATGGGAAGGTGGGCTCCAGCCATTCATAGTGTTTAATCCCATTTATCTGCCTTTTTCTAAAAAAAACAATTTTCACCACAATCTTGGAAATTATTTACAGATCTATGGTTTTTAGACTGTATATTAATAGAGCCTGAAAATACAATACTGGAAGTTATTTTCCTCTCCCACTGCCATTTACGTTTTTAGTCCAATATAACAGTTATTATTCTCCTAACCATTCTTCTCCTAATATTTTAAAACCTAAATTCTCCTAATATTTTAAAACCCACTTCTAACACAACTAGTAAGCTGTGAAATGCTGAACTTTTGTATGACTGTCACTCTGAAGTGTATTCTGAACACATGAAAAACTAGATGTGACTGATTTAAATCAGTCTCACCATCATGTGGTTACCTGACACACTTAGGAGAGCTACAGTTTCTGTGCTGAAGCTCATCACAGGTGTCAGTTAAAAAGCACCATTCACAGAATCCTTGATCACTGAAGAATAACTTTCCTACTGCATATGTAAATTAAAACACCCCAACTAGAACAAAAATCCATTCCACTGTATGAAGCTAAGCATCTCCTTTGTGCATGTGTGATGGGGCAGAGGGAAGAACAAAACAAAGATAATAACATTTGACTTCAATCCATTAATTAATTTCTTTAATTGAAAAATATTCAAAGATACTCTTAAACATGGAAATTGACATTGAAAAAACAAATAGAAATATTATCTCAAAGCACCTTAAGGGAAAGTGAGTTCAATACACACAAATGATAGTGATTGAATATATGAAATCACACTGTACTGACTCCGTTAAACCACTGCCAGCCCACATATGAATACTCTGATGTAAGGTTAAGACAGTTCTCAATTTATCTTGTTATTTACCAGGAATATTTTTACTTCAGGACTGATGTCATTTTATAAGTTGTAGGAAAAAAGACACTAGACATTCTAAAGTATTTCCTACACTGGATTTATGATTTGACATTTCACAGCATGGACACACAGCTCAGTACCTATGCAAGCTGAAGAAGATACTTGCTTCAAACCAACTGGTTGCCTACAGATTTCTGTATTAATCTAAATACATCTGCATTAAAGTATTGAATTATTGGACAATATTAGAAAAACAGGCCTAATAATGCCACCTTTCTGAAATTAAGAAAATAACTCCAAGTGAGCTTTAAAACAAAGTAAACAAACTGAATGCATCCTAATCATAAAATTTTACTAAAATTCATAAAAAGGGAACTGTTGTGAAAAAGTAAAAGCTGTGATTGCAGATTTCAAGAGTTCAGTGCAGTTATAAGAAATTAAATGCCCTGCAGCCATCACAGACTCCCCTTTGAACCCAAGCACTGACAGCAGACTACGTTCTCCCCCCCATAAAACGTTTTCAAACTGACACTGTCTACCACAGTTCTTAAGTTACCTAGGACACAAGGAAGTACTATAGATGTAATCAAGGAAAATAAACACCTGCAAAAGGGAGAAAAACAAGAAGTATGCAGCATGTTCTTTCAGGCAATGCTTAAGAGCCTTAAAAATAAAAGTAAAACAAAAATCCATACAGCAATAACAAACTAGTAAAAAGCAACATCTACATCATTTATCTATCTTCCATTTAGTATACAGATCCCTGTGTGTTAATGGGATTGTGTCCTGTCCCTTCTGGGTTGTTTTTTCTTAAGGGTTTCAGAGGTTCTCCTCTTGCACAGACCAAATGCATTCTCAGTTAAAACATATTCTTATGCTAACAACATTGTGTGAATTTGCATTTGAAAATTCTTACTGTCTCTCAAATTTGCACTAGTCTCAAAGGGTAAATTTTACATATGTTTTATATCACAGTTAAATATAAATATTGCTCAGGTGAATTAAGACCACAACTCTGTTTTAGCCTACATCTTACTGCATTTGCAATTTTAAAGGATGAAGCCTTTTATGGCTACATTTTTACTCATAAAATATTTAAAAGAAGTTCTCCACTTAAAATATTTTCCCTATGGATATGGTAATTTTTAATGTGTACACATGAAAAGAGCTATGGTGATATGTTGACAGGCATCTGAAAGACACTGACAGCCAGTAGTCCTTCATTAAAAAAGAGCAAAAATTAATTTACAGTGATAATATATGAAAATATCTATAGAACAGGAATATTTGGTTATATCTACTTAGAATCACTGCAAATCTGACTGTCATAATACAATGATGAAGTTGCTTTTATTTTCTGTAACATTTTAAAATGCTGCTGGTAAGGATCAAGGAAGCACATCAGGTGCAAATGTTCTTACTGACCCCTGCTTTGAGTGCTTGATATAAAATCTCCCATATTCAATGTCTACAACTGTTAAATACAGCTCTAAGTACTGAAAGTCTAACGACAGGCAAAGCAGATCCACTCCAAAACTGAAAAGTTTCAAACCTTTACAAGAGGCTGATTGAGAAAAAAAATCTTACCAAAATAAACCTTAAAGTAGCAATTTTAATTGGCTGTTGTATAAATATCCTTGTGAAACATTATCTGTTACAAAAATACCTGCAAATTCCTACATTTTTTTTTAAACAAACTGTAGCTGATAGATGAAACTGATGGTAAGAATTAAAACTGGGAAAACAAAATAGCTTTGGTACAAGTAAGTACAGATGTTAACATAAAAGAGGTGGAAGCAAAGAGCTCTCAATTTTTGTTGCATGCACTTTAAAAAATTCTTTTGTAAAATCATCTCTTAGTTCAAAATCCTTCACATAAATTATTCTCTATAGCTGTACATCTGGAAACCAGATCACTTGAAATACTGTGAAGTCTCTTTATAAAAATATGAGCAATTAAGCCAATAATTAAGGCTTCAACTTCTGTGTCCCTCGTGGCACAGGTGGGTTGTTTTTCTCCAGATGGGACAAAAGGTCAATGGATTTGTGTAGGGCACTTCTATTTTTTGTACGTTTCACCACTGGAGGTTTATGCAATCTGTATTTGTCATTCATTCTACATACCAATAAAAGCCTGATGAGAATTTTAAAATTTCAATTATATAGAAAGCTATAAAGGTTAGAACTGGCCTATTTATGGTACCACAGATATGAGCACGAATTTCTTACACCTGCTTTCATAACCACAGGACAGTTCCCTCTCAAAGGATTGTTAGTACAGATAATCCTTTTTTCCCCCATTTCGAGTAGTCTGCAAATGATTCTGACTTTTAGAGAGGCCACCTAGATGCAATTTTTAACTACAGGTGCTCCACAAACTCTTCAAGTTTCTTTTTTCATACAGTTAGATTATAGTAGATGGAAATCCTTCCCATTAGCAGATGAGGTCCTGTTTTTAGTACAAGACAGACATTTCTTCACTCTTTTTCCACTTGAAACTTAATAGAAAGAACATCCACTATTCATGAAAAGAAAAACTCATTCACACAATTCTTTCCAAAGACTAGCACATGTACGAAACCACAATTGGGTAAAAGTCATTACTGAAAGGAAAGCACAAAAACAACACACAAGCACAGATGGCTCAATCCAAGCAAGAATCAATCCATTGCCACTGCAGTTCCCAACACCTTCACATTCAGACCTGTCTTCCCTGTCACAGCACAGGGCATTGTAGGGCTGGTACTGACTGGTGACCCCCAGGCCCGTAACCTCTCCCACTTTAACAGCCCAACAGCCTTCTGCACCCCACTTTTCCTCCCCACCCCAATTCCTATAATGCCAGCTGAAGCAGCCCTGGCTTGTGTCTAAACCAACTCCCTCCTTCCAAATTTGGCCTTTCTCGCCTCCTGCTCCCCTTGCCTCAGTGTGGCTTTTCTGGCTTTCAGAAAGAAGAAAGCTATAACCTGAAAAGGTAAAAAGGTAAAAACCCTCCTCCAGTGCATGCTGCATGTCCTCAGCAGGCCCATCCCCTCACAAAAAATTTCAAGACACCACAGAGGGGTCCTAGCAGGAAGACTCCTCCTGAGCACACAGTAATTAGGAGATACATACATATCACAACACACCATGCAAAAGGAAAAGATTATGGTACTAGACACAGCTCTCACTTTTCCCTGGACTCCCTGAAGTCCAGGGAATTCAATACTTCATCTGAATAGTTCCCTAAAATGTGCTGCACCACAGGATTTCTGAGCATTATTTTACAGCAGGAGAATAAAGAGCTGACTTCTACACTTCCATGTTTCTGCCTGCAAAACAGCATTGTGTGTGTGTCTCAGCTCTCAGGGTGTCTAAAGGCCTCCCCAATGATCTATCCAATCTGTGTGAGGGACAAAAGAGACACTGGCATCTCTGAGGCCACAGAACGTGTGCTGGGGGCCCACTCGGAGCCCAGAGCTGCAGTTTAACATTACAGCTTCAGCCCAGTTGGCAGCTGGCCATTGCCAGGAACAGGGAGACTGAACCCTCCCATCTCCATTCCCATCTTCTCTATTTCTGGCCTACAGTCATCTCCTCACATTACAGGCACACTCAACTTCCAAACCAGCAGAACAAACTATACTATATCCTAAAGATTTTAAGAATGCATGTATGCCTTCCAAGTAGGAGGAGAAAAAGCAAACACGAGCATATAGAAAACTCATGGCTCAACTAAACTGAAATTAACCTGCTTTAGAACCTTCAAAGCAATGTCCCCTTGTGAGGGCAAAATACATTTAGGGGCTAACTTGCCCCATAAATTCCTGTTGAATAGCTATTTGTGAAGGTGTTTATTTCCCTGAAAATGCATTTCTAAATTGGGGAGAAAATTCTCAGAATATCTCTTACTCAAGCTGAAGCAAGCCTTGATACAAACATACACAGTCCTTTATCCATACTGTACCATCTGACATTACACTATGAGTTTCAGAATAAAGACAAAACACAATGTTTAAGGAATTGGTTAATGTATAGAATGTCTCCAGAATGTAAAACTCCATATTTCTAGAAAAGCTGACAACTGGCCTCAACAGTATTCTTATCTGAAGAAACAAATCTACAGTTCAGCAGTCCCAGTAAATCCCTACTTCCACCATTTAATGTTAATAACAGATTTAAGTGAAAATAAAGGCCTCACTGGATGCCTATCTTCATAAACCAAGGTATTTGCACAGAAATGAATAACCATACCCCTGTGAGGACATAACTAGTTTGAGACTTCTGGCAAACAAAGTTAATAGGCAGCTTAAGTCCCTCCTTTTTCCTCCTCCTCAAAATTTCTAAGATAGAAAACTAAATCAATCCCTTAACTCTTTTCCAGTATGATTCTTAAAATCCAGAATGAAGCTTTTGGCTTTCCTTCCAGTACTTATTCCCAAAACACAGCTGTAAAGTGTAAAAATCAATTAATAATGTTTTGATACAAGACAGCTCATCCAGACACTAGACAGGACAGATTTACTATTCTCATCATTAAATAAAACATTCAGAAATCTCCAGAGACTTATTTCTCACAAATGTTGACAGAGACAAGTACTGCTTTTATCATCACTGTCTGAGCTTATAACAGAAGTATACTATTCATTTCAAATGACCAAATGAAAAAGAAAGTATCTTCCCCTGAGCATCAATCATTATTCTCAATTATGAATCATGAAAACCATACTATGTACAAAAAGCATCCAGTTTTTAAACATTTTAGACTTCTCTTCACACCCACATTTCTATTAATGCATTCCACTAATTCATGTTTTTAATTTTATGTTCATAGAAAAATCCCCACTTACAGAAGAATGGTTCCTCTTGAAAATACCACAGGCATTTGAAGAAGGACACAGGTAATCTCTCTTCAAAGAAGCAGCAGCTAGTAAAACTGAAACAAAATATAGAGATAAAATACTCTTGTTCAGGTTAACTAATTCAAGACCTAAATAGCCAACAAGTTGGAGAATGATATTCCTGAAAAAAAAGAACCTTCCATTGAGAACACCTGCCACAAAATCCCAGCAGTATCAAACTGCAGTACTTTTCTAGTACTAATGGGATGGTCCAGGACATCCAGAACTTTTTTAACCCAAACAAGTAATTATTTGCATTTTTTCTATGCTCAGAACCTCCTTTTGTTATCATTGCTGCTTATAAATCAGCTCCTCTCATCTCTCCTTCTCCTGCTCCCTGCATAGCCCCTTTTTCTCTAAAACACTCTCTGGCTTTCACAGTCTTTGTTCCTCTCATCTGAGAGCTTGCCCTCTGTGTCCCAGCCTAGCATCTCCTCCTTCCTTTCTGCCCCTCAGCCTCTGGTATTTGACTGAGCTGCCTCGTCTCTGCACTGAGCACTGGATGCCAGCGTGGGCGGTACTGGTGGTACCGCACACATTGTCCCTGCACCCACATTGTCCCTGCACCCACATTGTCCCTGCACCCCCGCTCCTCCGGGACAGCCTCAGCGCCGGAGGCTGCGACTGCAGCACGGGGCACAGCTCAGGGGCCTCAGCACACCCTGCCAAGCCTCACCACTGTTATAAACTGGGAGTGAGGCAAAACAAAGCTCCTTCACCAAACTTAGCTACTCGAATAGTAAACCTAAAATGAGTGTGTAAAATCTGTCCAAGCTAAAAATCTTGGACAACAAAAGCTTGAATTGGGACGGCTCCTTGACAGTACAATAGCCCCTCTCTAACTTGCAGGTGATGGGACTGCTAGAGCTATTCATCTAAACTGCAGACTAAGCTAAATAAAATACTGCACTGTAAATCCCAAAGCTGACTGATGAGTCAAGATATTGAAACTAACATTTCCAGAATGGTAGTTAAGACAAACCATCAGCCTGTGCAGATTTGACTTGCAACACTACAAACTACAAACCTCAGAAAATTAAAGACTCGCTGATAAGCAACTCTGCCTTTGGCTCAGCAGGGAACATAGCTGTAGGCAGACAACACAAAATATGCTACTTCCATTAATGAGACAGTGTCACTTAGAAAAGGATACATTTTAGGTAGTAAAACCTAATCCCAACACAACAGCTTCAGAAGTCAACTACAGGACAGTTTTTCCAAATGCATCAGAACCAGTACTGCAACACCAACACCGGCCATCATTAAATATTTGATTATCTGAACTAAGAAAAACATCTAAGAGATGCCTTCTGTCTTTAACAAGGCAATACCAAGCTGCATGTGCTGTGCCCTGCAGCTCACACTTCATGCACTCTCCTCTCCCACTATTCCTAGGTGAAAGACCCTGAAGCAACCATCAAATCAGCAGATGGGAAAAGCCTGGACCACCCCTTCCAAAAAGACATCAGTTTAAAAGAATTCAGTGAATTAATGTGCATGCCAAGCTCAAGATTTTTGTTTTCCATTTGCAACTTCTATTGTGTAAGCTGCCTATTTTATCCTCCAGTGGCTTTCTGTTTTGGTTTTTAATTTTAAATCTGCTTGGGACTTTAAAGGAAACAGAACAACTACAATTTCAGTAGCACATTTAATTATTTCAAGAGCTGTTTGTAAGTGAGATTAATTTCATTAACAATGGGGAAAAAACATAAATAGAAAAGAAAAACCAACCTTCACTGAAAAATGCAACTTTCTCCTAAGATCAGAAACAGAATTATGTTGATTTAGGTCTGGCAATTTTTATTTTTAGTACATATCCTTAAACTTCCTTTCCAATTAAAACAGGCAAACTAATATAAAACTCTGATGCAGAACTACATTGTCAGTCCTCCAGCCATTTGGAATTATTTTCTACTTGTTTTGCACTTAAAATGCCTTCCCAGACATTAGAGATTAAACAGAAGCTCATGTGTCAAGCAGAAGTGATCACAAAACCTACATGGAAAAAAACACTAAACCAGATTGAATTTGCATCTGTATGCTTTCCATTCTTCTTTAATGTCATGAATTTACCAGTATAGTCTATTTCACAGAACTAAATAAAGGAAGAGATAAGAGTACCACACTTTGGAGCTAAGATTTTGAGTGTTCTGTTAGAGCCGCATAATTGGCAGCACCAGCAAAGGATGCTCAGTGCTGGATCGGTAATTCACTAAGAAATTTGTTAAACAGCAATCATTTAGAAGAAAAGTCAGAGATTTCTGCCTCACCTCTGGTCTCCATGGCTTCAGTTCTCAGCACATGTAGCTGCATTACGGTTATTTGAACAGACATTTCAAGCACCGTCCTCCACTAAGTGGTTCCAGCCAGGAACAAGGGGAAACCTTATCAGCAAGACAGTCCCAAGGCCTATGTTACAGGGTACATTTAGAAGATACCTAGCAACACTCTTTGTTCCAGAAGCTACAGCAAGTCTGCTCAAATGACAGATATAGTACAACAAAAATAGTCATAAAAGCCATTCGTTTGTACAGCACTCTATATCTTCGCAAGCCAAGAACCTCCTCTGTGCTCTTTTATACTGTTCTGACTAAGGCAAGAAGACCTTTAAGTCAGTCCTAGTCTTGTCCAAATAGGAACTGCAGAAAAACACCATACACACAAGTAGGTGGTTAGCAATACCAACAGAGAATTAGCTATTCCCTCCAAGTCTTCCTGAGTGAAATACCAGTCCAGAAGAGCTCTGCAAGGTGTCTCTGGGGGCGGTTGGCTACAAATCACACTCCCAATACAACAACAAAGGACAAGCATTATCTCTTTAATTCTGAGAAATACCAACACTGCTCTCCAGTTCATTAAGATTGAGTTGCATAATGGCAGCTTTTCAATAGCATGCTGGCTTGGACGGCCCACACATTGATTCTGGATCTTACCCAGGCTGTCAAAGCCTGCAGAGATAAATAAAATTGTGGTGGCACATACCATTGCCAGCCAATTGTAGAATCTGATCTAGAAAATGAGGGACCCCAATACTCTAAAGCTCCACAAGGAAGAGGCCAAAAAGTTAGCATAAAACACTCGAAATAAATTCTCCTTAAAGAAACCCAAACTGATGTTTGAATTAGAAAAATGAATGCATAGTTTAAGCCAGCTACTTACAATAATGTACACTAGGATATATAAAAGAACTAGTCTAAATTATTTCTAAGGTATTACTGACTTGCTTTGAGGACCAGTAAAAGATAGGGATTCCAGAGCAATATGAAATAGGGTATATGTCTCATAGCAATAGTAGGCAAGTGGGAAATTACTTAAGTAGCAAGACAAACAATGTAGTTCTGATGCTTAGAAAGATTTGGATACATTGCTGGGGGAAAAGAAGAGTGATTTAAGTTAGGGGAGAACGATAACTGATAGTCAGGAAGCCTCAAAACAATACAGTGTTCTCTCTTGGGCAAATGTCTTACTGAAGTAGCAGGTGCAGCTTATGCAAGTTCAACTACTGTTCAACATAACCTGGAGACTCTAAATCCAAAATAATTAGTGTAGATAATGGTAACTACTGGAAGATTCACTTTCAGAAAACCAATGGCTGAGTATAAAAAAATAAACCAAAACAGAAAGGATTTTGGGTTGGTGCAGCTAGAACTTGACCTGTAGCAGATTTTGTTTAGTTTATTAATTTTGGTGACCAAACAGAGGCATCCTTGAAGAATCTACAAATGACACCAAACTAAGGAGGTGGTGGAGAGAGGCAAAGGGGGCAGAAGTCGCAAGGAATATGAAGGAGATGATCCTAAGTGAGCATAAGAAATCAGGGATTCTAAAACACACTTGATAACATCCATGCAAGCGAGAGCAAAACCAAATATCATAACTCTGAAAAAGATCATTTAACAAAAAACCTACCCACATGCAGAAGCATCCACATTAAGAGTAATAAAGCAGAAAAGAGAAGCTATACAGGATCACAGACTTAAGAGTCATAAACCTGATATTCATCTTGAAAGCCAAATACAATTTGAGAAGGTGATAAGACTACTGAGCACATGAGGTTAAGCTGTTTCAAGTCTAGTCAACACCATTGTCCCAGCATCGAAATACCACATACACCATTCTTGTGTATTCTAAGGAACAAATCCTGAAAATCTAGTTCTAAGACAACTAAAAAGAGATTGATAACAACTGGAAGAAAAAATCCTTTGTCTTCTTAATATAGTTATTTGACTTTCCAAGAGGTGTCTCATCTACAGTAAATGGGAAAAAAAACAGTCTTTATGTATGAACTCATTTCTATGACTTGTTTTAGATGACAGTGCATATTAAAAGATTTCTCCTTCCCTTCACCTTCCCTTCACAAATAGAAAAATTCCTTCCAATTTCAGTTTCCTCTTTTCTTGATCTTCTTGTAAAATTAACATGGAATTTTTAAAATAGAATTGATTTCATACTCGACAGTACTTCTGATATTTGTACTAATTCTACTTGGCAATTCACACTTTGCAATTCATTTTAAATGCAGTTAAAATTTAAAACAAGGTTCAATGTGAGGATTTTTTCCTTCTAGACAGCAGTTGCATTCTGACTCCAGCTGGTATCATACCCTTTGTTTACACCATTAATGTAAAACAATTTAGACTTTACTAACAGGTGTGTATGCACACACTTATTTTGGGTCTGTCACATGTGTATTTTAGCTTTTATTTTATTTTTCAGCTGTCCTGTGAACGAGCAATAAAATTCTAACTCATACTTGACCAAATCCAGTACGTATTTACATCAGACAGACTTCAAGCAATTATTAGAGCTGGAGTGTCAACAGCCCATCCTGAAATATGACACCATCTTTCAGGCCTTTGCAAAAATTCAGACTTCCAGAAACACTTGTTTAGATTTTAGAGAACCACCGTGCCAATGCCTTCAGCAACATTTTTTTCTGCAGAAATGTAAGACTAGTACATTATTCACATATACACATCAGTTTCTATGAATCCGTGTATTGAAACTGAGTGGCAAACACACACACACACAGCAGTCAGAAAGCCACAAACAGGCAGCATTCCACTTTTCCTTTAAAAATACGTATGTATATTTACTAGTTCAGAGATCTAAAAGCCAGAATAACATAAAGCTATCTGAAAACCCAAGACTCCTTACATATCATGTGAAAATATTTGCTGAAGGACAGAACAAGACTTTGATTACACCTTCAGGGCTATTCCAAATCATCTGTGAAACCAGACCACAAGACCTGGGTCCAAGAGTCACACATGATAAGGAATGACAAACTCCTCCACTTGCAGAAAGAGTACCCGCAGTACCCCAGGAGGAAAGGAGGCAACCACCCGCCTATGTACAAAAAAAAAGTGCTATTGCTCTGATATTATAGGCAAAAGGCAGTGTTTTCAGATGCACTAGCTCCCATTTTCAGAAACAGAACTCAAACCATTCCAATTACCTAACTGGATGTATGGCAGATTTTGTAAAGGTTTAAAAGCAAACCTCACGTTTGCATTTAGAGAGAAAACAAAGAATCTGGCAAACAAACTAAGAGAAAAACATTCAACAACATAGTAAAAGTAAAACACGTTAGCTCCACAGATTAGCATTTCCACCTGAACAAGGCAGCACTGTTACAACAAAAGGGAGATAAATACTATTGAAAATCAGGAATAGCAATGATTTTACCATTGCCTTACAGCGGGCTGACCTCTCTCCTAACATTGTATTTTCCATCAGGAAACAATTCCCTAAACTATTTGTGTCCTACATTTTGTTATTGTTTGGGAACTTGTGAGACAGAACAAACAGTGGTGAGCTCTTAATTATAGCAACACTCATCTCACTGTCCAACCAGTCTTCACAACCACCAACTCCCAGGTATGATAAATAAATAAAGTGAAGCCCCCATGCCTCCAAAAGGCAAAGAAGTACTTTATGCAGAAATCCCAGCGATTAAAAGAGACAGTAGTATTATTAATCTGTGGCAAGCTGGCAAATTTACAGGTCATGGCTCTTAGTCTAGCACTTCCATTTTCAGACAAGAGGATTTCTACATATCAAGTATATCTTTAAGAATCCTCTCTCTTAACCACAAAACACACAGAAAACAGAACAACATGGTATTAGAGAATCAGTAGATGTTTGGACAGCTGTTTAAGTCCAGAAAATAAATCCTACATTACTGTGAGGATTTTCAATCTTGAAAACATTAGCCAGCAGCCTCAGATCACCGTAAATAAAACTCCCTAGAACTTAAGTTTGCTTTTTGTTTTGGGGATGGGGGTAGGGGATAGTCAAGCTTCTTTTGAAAAGTATTTTGTTAGAATAATTTTACATTAGACACTTTATGGCAAAAAGTTCGTTCATTACTGAATTTATCAGTGTGTACCTATCCAAATACAAGAAAGCACCATCTGGTCTATATGAACACAAAATATTGGTCTATGTGTTACATTTTATATTGACTGTACTGTGTTACAATAAAAGCAAATGATTCTGAGGTTACTCCTGCTCTTACCTGAGCTATCATTACCCTGTATACTCTTATCAATATAAATCATGCATTAGAACACATACTGCAAAACCCCTCAGTCTAATAAAAGGGACTTAGGAAAATAATTATTATTAAACATTAGAGATATAAAGGAGCTTTTTAGCTACTTAAACCAGGCAAAAAATTTCTCCAAATGACCACTGTCCAGTGTAATATGAAATACAATACTTTAAGCAAGAGAAAAGGTAATGTCTCTATGCTTCAATACATTTTAAACTTTGCTCCTATGAAACTCAAAATAAACCCTATGCACTCATGTATGCTCCTCTACCACAAAGTACAAACACATTTTGACATAGCTGTTTCTGATTTTTTTTGTACTACTTACCATTAAAAGCACTTCAATATAGTTCTTTAATTCCTTGTCAGTTGTAGTTACTGTTCAAACACTATTTTTCAAACACTAAATGAAAATGGCAGGCCTGGTGCATTTGTGCTACACTAAACTAGTACTGTAAACCACAAAGTTAACTGTAAAAAAGCAATCAAGTACAGATTAAATAAGAAAAATATGAAAACGGTTTATTTCAGCTGACTTGTCTAGTCATAAAAGCATAAAAGAAGGATATTTTTTATTTCATATCAGCCATGATCAGGATGATCCTGAGCTGCACCAACAATCAAAATGCTAAGCAAGATGTACTGTTTCAAAACTTCACCAGTCCATGTAGAACAGAAGCACAACCCCCTGTATTAACAGACTAAAATTGTTTTATAGGTAAACAGTGTTTTCCACTGAGATAACAGAATGTGCAGCAGTCTCTATAAGGCTCACAGCTGGAATACCAAACCCAAACCTCAGCCTCAAGGATTGGTTTTATTTTAAAAAGGGAAGAGAAAAATGTCAGTTCATGACAGCTTACCAAAAAAAAAGTCTATTTCTCTCATAATAGAATTTTGGACAAAAAAAATCTGTCAGGAAAAGTACAGAAGCAGTAACAGTAGTCATTTGGTCACAAAATAGCAAGCAGCTTCTCTAGCACCTTCAGATTTTGTATAATGGCCATGTTTGTTGACCCCTTCCATACCAAAATTTCAAAGTATGTACTAATACACTCCTGCAATTTCCCACATGCACAGTAAAGCTCTCTAAAGGGTCTCTGAAGGTTTTCTACATTGATTTGCTCCGGAATCACCTCATTCAAGGAAAAGGCTAAATCTCTGTTTTCATTTAATAGGCAAAATTAGAAAACAGCTTAAATCCTGATTATATAAAAACATTAGAAGATCAGCCACAATCCTCTTTGCTCTGTAAATGAACAACTCCAGAAGTGTCCTCAGAGCACAAAGACCATTTAGTTTATTCTCTGAGGCCCCCTCTGGACTTAAGATATGTAACTGTACAACTATCCCAGAAAAAATTAAGAGTCATATTAGTTGGTGAACATGGAGTAACAGTTGAAATAGGTAACAAAAATGCAGTAGGCACACCTCTGGACACGTTAGTAGAGGTATCATTGATCCAGAGTAAGCTTGGGAGAGTTTAAGCCCTAACCATGACTACAGGAGCCCAACCGTGGAATATTGTACATGCTGCAATGCCTTACAGCTCTGAAGCACCCACAGTTAGGTGGCTGTACCAAACAGATAATCAAATATGAAAATCAAACCCATTTAAATACTACCTGGCATTTCTCAATTCATTGTAGAACTCTTTATATTGAAGACTATGAAGATATTTGTATCCACCAAATTATACTCCAATACTCACAAAAAAAAAACCCAGCAACATAAAACCAACACCCATGCATTGACAGCATTAGGAATTATTCTGAGAAGAACATTGGTTCTCCATCATATCACCATGTAAGACTTCTGCCATCAGTACCACATGCAGTTCTGCTCTTCCCAATTAAAAAAAAAAAACTCTTGCAGAATTAGGAAGTATAAGAGAAAGGCAACAAAGAGCAAAGGATACTGGATTTCCTGATTCAGAAAGTCCTGAGATAGAAGACATTAAGTCTACAGCTACAAATCCTTGCTATCTTCCTCCATTTACATCTGCTGCTGTGCTCTGCCAGACGCAACACACTTGTGGAGAGGGAACTTGGATTTGACCGGAGTAAGCTAACTGGACTTCTGGATGAAGGACAACAGTTAAATTTCAGTGTATGAGAAAATGTATCCAACTTGTCCAAATATTTAACCAGCTTTTTGGAATACCTTTGTAATGTCTCTGAAGATGGTCAGGCGCCTCAACATTACCTTCTACATCCAAGCCATTTTAATAAAAACAAAGCTAAAAACCCCAGATTAACCTTTAGTAATGAAAAAATGACAACTGCATTGCAAAATAATCCAAGAAAGAGCACTTGGCTCACAACTTAACTCTACAACAAAAATATTAAGTAGCCACTGCATTTACATGCTCTTCTCTCTCTCTCAAATTTTCAGTCTAACCAAATGTTAGACTGAAAACCTCTGCTTCCCTTTTATAGTCAAGAACAGATACAAGGAGCAAAGATCTCCAATGCACACATCTCTCCCTTTATACTCCGGGCACAGCTAAGTATGTAAACGTTTTGTAAAATACTATAAGCTTCTGATTCTAAATTAATCCCAGCCAACAAAGTCCTCAGGCTTTAGCTGTAGTTCATCTTTCTTCCACACAACCTCCTATCAAGAGCAACTTATCTCAGAGAAGAGAGGTTAAAGCAGTTTTCCCTTCTCAGAGGAGGGAACAGTGCTCTGGTTCTAAACTTCAACCTTTCTCCTCAGCAAACTTCTTCAAAGAGCTCTAACCTAAGCACCAGAAGGGAGAAAAAGAGGAATAAAAAGTTAAAGATATGCTGAAGAAAATAAATGCTGAAAAGCAGTAGAGAAAAATAAAGGAAAAAGAGCACAGTAAAAACAGAACAAGAAATAACACAAAGAAAAAGATTAAAATAAACAATGATTGTTCAGTGCTTCCTCATTATCTGAAAAATTATATCTGTACTACCACACAGACATACAAGCTTACTGCACTTCTGGTCTACAGGCTTTAGAAACGTATTACCAAGAACAAAGCAACAAGAAGTAAGAACAACTGTGGCTGCTTTCCTGAGGCATCACTATCACACAAAGAAATCAAAGTCTTTAAGAGCAATGCTACACCAATACTGACAAGGCTAACTTGAAAAAAATATCACAAGAAGCGGGGGAAAAAAATAAAAATATGTTGTCCTCTCCAGCATTTCTTGTGTCACAGCTACACAAGCAGAAGCATCCAAACACTTCACTGGTGCATGACAAAGTAAACAGCTTGGTCCAACAATCAGATGAAGAAGCAGCTTTCCTGCCTTTCTTTTATGTGCAGATGGAATGAAGGAACTAAAGGCTGGCCAGGCCAGCACGCTCTAGGGGCAGCCTTGGACACCTGACACATCCCAACACTGAGCCTCACAAACTATGGGACACTGTTGTGGCTAAAGGAGGGGACCATTCTCACATGATCTCTGAAGGTTTGCATGCACACACACACAGAAAATGCCAACAGCAATAAACCCAAAAGATCCACCATGCCACATCCCAATTTAATTCTATCCAAGCAATTCCTCAACTTTAAAAGTCTTTGCCACCCTAGATTTGCCAGTTTAGAGAAACGTCTCCTCTTGAATGTTTTCTAATATACATATATAAATGCAAAAATGTAACTTGATGAGATTTAATGATGAACCTTGCTTCTTCTCCTTTCATTTTCTATTGCAGATGAGCAGGCATCAGAAACTACAGCTCAAACACATAAAGCCTCTGTAAATACGCTCTGCATAAAGCCAAAGCTGATTTTTCAACTACTCTGATGAATCAG
The DNA here is from genome assembly GCF_012460135.2 of Molothrus ater. Classification (NCBI taxonomy): domain Eukaryota; kingdom Metazoa; phylum Chordata; class Aves; order Passeriformes; family Icteridae; genus Molothrus; species Molothrus ater. The sequence continues at coordinate 27,960,683 of NC_050483.2, forward strand.
AAAATTGAAAGCTTCCTTTGTTAAAAAAAAAATCTATAAGCTGTAAAAGACTCCGTGAAAAGATGTATTAGTGGTATTAAAGGTCAATGTAATAAATAGCACAGCTTTGAGGGACCAAAGAGCTGTGTATTAGTACCAAGCTTTTACACAAGAATTGACAGAATGAACTAGTGACTGATGACAAATTCATCTACATACACAGGGCGAAAGACTAAAGAGATCAACATGCTATAAAATCTACACACAGCAAGATTATTAGGAAGCACTACTTATTAATTGCATTACTATTACTGCTACAAAGACAACTGAGACTTCCCTCTTCCAAGGAGTCACATGGAAAAGACAAAGGGTAATGGGCACAAGTTGCTTCTGGGGCGATTCCAATTGGACATGAGGGAAAGTTTTCATACTGAGAACCATCAGCCATTGGAATAATCTCCCTAGAGAAGTAGTGTATTTCCCAACATCAGACACTTTTAAGATTTGGAAGGACAGAGTGCTGGGTCATCATTGACTATAGAATTGTGCTTCTGCCAAGAAAGATTGGCCCAGATAATCCTTGAGGTCCCTTCCAACCTGGTATTCTATGCTAAATCTATGCATTTCCATTATGATGTGTACAGACATGCATGCTATGTTTTATACATAAAAAACCATGACTAATGCCTGATGCTGATGGGATCTGTAAAGCTAGCATCACACTGTCTAGTAGGCACTGATCTTTATCTTTCATCAAATGGAGCAGAGTTAAGTTGTGGGTTTGCATTATGCATAAGCAGTGAATACAATTAGGCTGAAAAGCAAGCTGATCTTCTCTGATCTCAAGTGGAAAGTGTGAATTCTGATCTTCACAGGTGACAGCTCTGAGCATCACTCCAATTTACTAGTCAGCTTCCTGGAATCTGTGTTCCCAATAGAAAACTCAAAACACATAGCTGTGGCTAATCTTAAGCCACTACTATTTAAACAAAAGAACACCAATTAAGAGAGCAAAGCAGTTATTTTACTTTGTCTGGCACAGAGAAATTCGGTTTTACAGCTCAAGAAAGGTACTGAAAAACTGGAGGAAAAAAATTACAATGCATATAAGAGGGGAGCAATCAAGAGAAGGAAGGAATTTGATCAAGGAGAGTTATAAAAGAACTACCACTGAATGGACACCTTTTTGCTTTTAGGTAGTGAAATCATTTAAGAATTGTTCACCTCTGAATTGCCAAAAACATTGTCTTTGAAACTTTCTACAGAAATGTTGTATTTCAAGCTGATGCATCTGTTCAGAAGCATGAATTTAGGAAATCTCATGGTCAGTGCAGTTGTAGTAGTAGAAGTTCCATGTGTTCTTAAAACACTTTACAAATTAATAAAGTATTTGGCTCTCTACAGGTAAAAAAGCAGGGAAATAACACTAGTAGTCCAAATTTTGCTGTTCTATTGTCTCTTCTGTCAGGGGTTTGCCAGTTTTTGTTTGTTGCTCTTTGGTTGTGGGAGTTTGTTTTTTTTGGAGAGGGACTATTTATTTTTGTTGGTTTCTTTTCGTTTGGGTTTTTCATTGTTGGGTTTTGGTGCTTTATGCAGTATGTGAACTTACTGGGGGGCTTCTTACACTTCCACGTCTGTGGAACTCACAAATTTCACATCCGTTCAATGTCTCAGATTTATTTAATTGCTGATTCTTATTACGCACCTGAAACAATGAAAATATTGAACTGCAAAATTGTGCTGCTATTCAAGTTTAAGAAGCACAGCACAATGTACTTTAGCAATGTGCAAGCTGAACAATGCATAAAAATCAAAACACGACAATTGCTCATTCTTCCCCAGCCAGTTCCATAAAATGTTAAATATAGCAGAATCAGCTGCTTTCCTGTTTAATAAACAGAAAACATCTTGTTTATTAATCAGTATACATGTGTAATCATACAAAGTACTAAGTACATACTTACTAGTTCCAAGTCACACTACTACCACCTTAAGGGGAGAGCTAGGAAAAATTCACAGAATAATGTATGTATTTAATCTACCAACAGCTCTCCACTTTTATATGAGCTACAGAACTCAGTTTTACAAAACCCTCAATTTGCAGGGCACAGGATTGCAGTGATTAAGCACCCAGACTTCTAGTGAGCCTCAAATACGCTATACTAAAATCCATGCTGTTAAATCCTTGCAATCATTTTAAATCCAGGCTAGGTAGATTAATGCTAACTTGGGTGTGCCTAACCATTCTGGAATCAGGAAGTTTGCAGACAGCATGCCTCATTCTTGGCCTGCCTATTCAACAGGTGCCTGTTGCAGAAAAGAGTATGGATCATTACAATCCATACTATTAAATAATCTTTTTGGACTAAGAAAAAACATGTCAAAGCATAAAACCCTCACCAGCTTAGAGATAGCCAAGAATTAATGAGATCCAGGCTTTCCTCTCTTCATTCACTCATATACACTTACCTTCTGAATATCCAACCTCTTCAGTCTCATACACAATGAAATGAAGGTGAGACTTTTATTATGAACACCCATTCCCTACTAAAATGGACATATTTAACTATTGAGAATATTATCCTGTTTTCCTGAAGGATTTTATTGCAATTCTCCAGTTCTCAAATACATTAACTAATCTGTCATCTATCTCATACCAACTTCTACTAATTCACCACACTGTTTTTAAGCATAAAAGAACATAAAAGTAGGCTAAGCACTTTCCACTTCTTTTTCTGCATTTAAACATAATTACTGTAGATATCATTGCAATACCACAGTACAAATACATTGCACAAGACAATCACTAACTTGGGAACATACACGCATCCAATATATCCATTTTCTTTGACTCACAGGTGCATGTGTGCACAAGTACATGCATTCAAAATATATAAAAGTGCACTCATCAAGGAACACCCTTTTTTATAAAGAGGCCAATACTGTAAGCACTAATTGCATGGGTTCTTCCTAAATTTCTTCAGACTCCTCAGGGAAGCAACTTGAACTACAAACCTACACAGTCCTAATAACAGAAATCCTTTGTATAATCACCAACTAAACCTTGGGGAAAACCCTGGGAAAAAAAATTAAAATCTGCAAAATGTAAGGAAGGAACACAATTCTGTACAACTCTGCTCCTGGCTATTCAGAGAAACAGTACCCAAAGAGCTCCTGCCTTCCTTTGGAGGGAACACAGCACTATGTACTCCTTAACACAACCCTGAGAAAAAGCAAGAATCACCAAGGCAAAGCCTTTTCCAATTCAACCCCACCCAACAAAACTTTTTTACTAGTGAACAAATGAAGCCACAGGACTTCAACCTGTCAGCAGGAAAAGAATAGTACAGATAAAACCAACAATATATAACTTAATGTCAACATCAGCCACTTGCACACAGTGGCCATCTCTTCCTCTTCCCTCCCCACAGTCCTCTTCTTCATTTTAAGTTCAGTTCTGAGGTTAAGTTTTATGAAGAATTTGACAAGTTTTAGTCAGCCAGCATCTACAGAACAATGTGGGGAATTAACAAAACTAAGTTGATGCTGCTGAATGTTTTGCACCTAAATATTCTTACAAATCAAATAAAGATTCTGTATTTGAAACAAACATATATCAGCTTTATTGGAGTGTGATACTATTCCTAAAAAAAGCTGCTTGTTAATATGGTTATGTTCACCTTCCAGCTGTAGAACTTGCTGGGAGTTGAACATAACCATATTAACAAGCAGCTTTCAAGAATTTCAGTAAACAAGACTGGGTTTATAGGACCATGAGCCTATGCATTCATAAACAACCAGTAACCAAAACTGTTACTGAGGAAATAAATTAGGTTTTAAGTATAACTTTGTATTACTAGATTTGCTATAGTATGGAATTTGATTTTTTTTTAAATTCCACTTTGAACAAAAAATTGCATGTGTATAATAAAAAGGAATTTACCAGCTTCGATGTTTCAGTGGTGTAACATGGTAACAGCCCTGGCAAAATGAAGTTTAATTACCTCATCATTCTTTACAGAAAGTATGTGACAAGAACCCTAGACTGTGGAATCCAAACATAGTAGGGGGAAAAATACTCATTTACTTTCCATAAGTAAGTTAAACTACTAAGACTGCTCTTCATAACTCAAGACAGCTTTTTTTCACTGCGCATGCCCCAGTACAGTGTTCACTAGTATCATGATTCTAAATAGCCTCTTGGAACCACGAACTTCATTTAAAAAAAAAAAAATTATTTTTTTGTGTGTTGCAAAGGACATGGACACTATTTTCTCCTCTGTGGTAACTTTGAGACCTATATATCAAAAAAAAAAAAAAAACCCAATAATGATTATGTGTAAAAATCAACACTAAAGATCACGTCAAATGAAAAGGTAAAATTCCTCAAGGGAAAAGACAAAATTAAAATAGCCTTTTCCAAGGGCCCTGCTAGATCTGTGAACAAATACATTTGTTTCCAGTATAGAGGTCCTCTGAAACGTTTTATCACTACCAGAAGTCAAACGTCAGAAGCTCAATCTCTGCCAACAGGATGCAGCAGGCTATGCTGACAGTGTTTCAGGAGAGTTTAAACTGGTGCTTTTGATACAACAACATCCTTCAAGGCAACTGCAACAACTACAGGGCAGATTGTCTCACATAAGAAACCTATTTGTTTGTTTTGACATCCAACAGACTGATGAATCAATGTTACAAGGGACGGTTTTTCCTTTGGCAGAACTGTTTTTTCCACTTTTACTTCCAGACTGGACTTCCTTTGCATATCCTATACCTATAGGTTTCACTAGGTGTTAATAAACACATGATTAAAACATGTTCAGTGGAGGGGGTTATGCTTTTACTTCCTCATTGCAAATCTGCTTCAACTAATCTTAATTGAGATCTCCGGTTTTGCTCTCCCTGCAGTCCATAGCAAATTCTGGTCACCTCCCTCCAGGCAGCACTACTGCTTGCACAACCTGTTGAGTTAATTCAGGAAGCTGATCCATCCGAAAACAAATCCAACCCCACCTATCTTTGCAAAACCAACACCACTGCTCCCCATCTCTTGTCCTTCCACACCCCAAACCCACACACTGCAATTTTCCAACCTTCTTCATATACCATCTTGAACCAGGTCATTACACACCTGTCAAGGACTTGCATCTGGTATAATGCAGATGGCAAGGCTGCATGGGCAAAAGTGCAGCATCTCACACTTGTTGCATCCATTTTACCTTTTAATTAATTAGATTACTCTGTGAAAGGACAGATCATGTACTAAAAGCAAGTCTTTTCCAAGGATCAGGCACATCCAGAAGAATCATCCTTTTCTTTCTTACAACGTGAGTTTAGTTTCACAAGTGGATTAAAAGAAACCATCTACAAGAACTGCTGTGTTTCAGAAAATGTGACAAAAGCAGGCATTCTGTCACAGTCTGAACACAGTCCAACCTGCTTTTGCAAACCCTTCTTTCTACACATTCCGGGGCAGGGGGTGGGGGGGGTGGGGGGGAATAGCCATCTAATTCCCTTGCATGTCCCTGTAGAAGAACACTGATGTATAGAGAAAGCATTCAGCAACAGCCTGGGATAGAGTCTGGCACTCTGTGGCAGCCAGACTACCCGGGGTAAAGCATCCTGCTGGAGACCACCCCTTGCACACTGCATGAAACATTACACACTATCAGCAGTCAAACACAACACAGTTTGTGACAACTAGCAGCACTCCAAAAGGTCAGAAGGTACAGAAAGCAGAACATACCCTCTTACCTATCCAAATTCCTGAGAAAGCAGACATATGCAGCTTCAGCAAAAACTCCCAGTGGACGTCACAATCTACTTCTGATGAATCATACCACAGTGAAGCCTAGAAGCAAAAAGATCATGGGCATGAACAAAATTTGAATGGGAAGCAATCAAATGAAATACTTCTCAAAAGGTAAAGGGTATTCTGAAAATTGTGCTTGTGAGAAGCCAGAAGCAACAATGAAGGCTTATAAAACTGTGAATCTATAGATGTTTTTGCACATAGCTTACATATCTGAGAAAGCCTGTATGATAATTTTCTCACTACAACAATCCCAACCCTTCTTTTATCACCCCTTCTCTGAATCGTTATTTTCTTCCAGAACGCATTCTGCCAGGCATTTAGAGATTAAACACACATTTGGCAACGCCTGAAAGAAAGGGGACATTTAGCAGTGCTGTGGCCCACTTTTTTTCTCTCGCTGCTCAACATAAAGTCTGTAACACATGCCAAAAACAAGGGAGAGCAGGAGTTTTTATCTAAGTCACCAGCTGCAGTACCCTAAAATTCTCCCAAGTGTAGAAGGAAATGTAAAGGTTTCAGAGCTGGTCCTTGCTATTTACCAGGTCCTGTAAATTATAATCCATATTTTTTCAGAATTACTCTTAACATCTGACCTCTGTCTATTGCTACAGAAGGCTTGCATCTCTAGATGATATGAGTCCTCTAAAATTAGACCGGGCAAACAGATGTAACCATGGAGATTTATGCTGCAGTCCCGAGAACTCCGCAGAGGCACAAGCTGGAGGCAGAGCACATACTGCCAATGAATTTTTGTCTACTCTACTCCCACCAAGCTCACGTGTTAGAGGAGATGTACAGTGAATCATACCAAAGAGAGATTAAGATCCAGCTCTAACTAAGAAGTCTAAAGAAAAAGACCTAGATTCTTCTCCAGCCTGGTTTTCCCCAATCCAGTTCACTGCACAGCTATGTGAGCACCTGAGCTGACATTAGGCAGAAAAGGTATCAGACAGGAGAAGCTGAGAAAGATGGCTCCTTTCAGCTGCAATGGCAGCATGAACTGCACATAAAACCAAAATACAAGGGCTATGTGTAATAATTGTTGCTGAAATTTGATAGGTTGATAAGCAAATTTTAAGCTACCCATTGCTAGTCTCCAAAAAGTATTTCTTTACAAAGTTGAATAAACTCAGATAAACTCAGAATACCTACCTGGTGGCAAGAACACTAGCATCAACAAAAATTCTTTAAGAAATGCCAAATAATGTTATCAATAGAACTCAGGAAAATAATTATTGCTGGTTTTTTTGAGCAATTAAAAATACAGCTGAGGGGTTTCTTTTGCAAGTTTAGGCTTATTTAGAAAATACTGTGTGAAATTAAGACCTTGGTGAAATGAGAGGCATCAGCAAAAGAGCTGCAGTACACAAAAAATAATAATGCAGTGCAGCAAAAGCAGTTTATAAAAGGCAGAGAGAACTAAAATCATGTTTAAAATAAGGCAACACTCCCAGAAGAGCTTCATTTTAACTTTCATATTGTCAACAAACTGAGTTTGCCTTTTTTATTAGAATCACATTCTAATTCTAGGATAGAAAAGCTCAATTATAACTTAGTCTAATAAAGCAAGTGTAAGATTTAAAGTCTATTTGTTTGTCATTGTAACTGACATTTTGGCAAATCATTCAGGTAGAATGTGAAACAATTTCCACAGGTAGTGAATGGCCTTCTGGTCAAGAGAATCATTTCCCTTTTTTTAAGGTGAAATTCTGTACAAATTCAAGCATTATTAAGACACATGCCAATTCTGACCCAGAACTCTCCATTTCCTTTGGTATTAAATTATAGACCTGCTGTGTAAAGATGATTTTTGTTTTTTTTTCATAAAAGATTGCCTGTGAAGCTCAATTGTGATTGGGAAGACCGCCTACACAGCAGAGAGAGTGAGAAAACACACACTTGTAGAGCTGAAAAAACATCACTGTAGGCGTATGTAAGGAGGGAGAGAAGAAAGAACTTGGCTCTACTGAAAAAGGCTATTTTCTGACATCATTCTTGAACAAACCAAAACGTGTTAATTGAAGACAATTCAAGGGTTGTTTGCTATGTTCCAGCTATCAATATGCAGTACTACAAGCAAGAGGAGGAATCCTTGCACATTCATCCCTCTGATCTCAGAATCTGCCACCAACCCAAGGAATGCTTCACTTCCCCCACTTCTCTGCCACAACCTGCAAAAGCTGTTCTCATAAAACAGCAAGTCACCTGCAGAAACAGCAGCTCAAAGCTTTAAAAGTCTTACATAATTAATAACATTAGAAGTATTGAAATTGTAGACAAAGCTTGTTCAAAAACATAAGGAGAGAGAATGCTGTCTAAAAACACTAAGAGTAACTAGCATTTAATCTCAGCAGAATCTAACAGTATTTGAAACTGCTGAAAAAATAACCATAACAAGTTCAGATATCTTTCTCATACAGACTTATAAAAAAACTTTTCCTCCCTACCCTACATACCCTTCAGTCCCTTCATCTCCTAAGAGATGTAAGCAGGCCTTTCAGGATGTCCTATTAATGAACTTTGATTTTCAAAAGGAAGAAGGAACAAGCATCATTGGAAAATATCCCCCTCAGTTTACCTTTGGAAGGCACCACCTATGAGTATTATAATTCCTAAATAAAGAAGCCTCTATGAAGTGTTCTCATGCCATCATAAACATATGAAAATATTTTTATTAGCTCTTTCTCTTCAGAATAAAAACAAAAGGCTTTTGACATATAGGCTTTGGCTGATTATTACCACAATTACTACCAGGGGAATAAAGACAGCCAGGACGAGTTTCACCAGTGAACTTCAATAAACATGAGGTGATTCATTGCAGGGAAAAGATGCTGTGATGCTGCTTCTCCCATCACATTGGACATCAGCCTACAACCTATTTTGCAACCAGTCACAAGGAGACAGAACTTCAGCACCTAATTCCCCTGAGTGTTTGGGCTGGTGACTTCAAAGCCCAATGCCTAGCAGATGTCTGAATTCCTGCACCCACAGAACACTGCCACAGCAGAGAACAGCCCACAGAGCAGTACTCCTCAGAAGCCATCTGCAACCAAAGCTTTCGCAGGGTTCTAAGCTTCATCTCCAACCAAATATGCTGTCACTGAAGATGCTGAATTACACAAACTGATAAATAACATCACTACAATGCAAACTCAACTCTTCTACAACTTTTCAACTATATGATTGTTAAGGACTAATGCCTATTACACATACAGCTCAGAAACACAGGCAGGACAGGATTTTGAAAAGCATCAAGCCTGACCTGACCTAAACTATATGGCAAGCAAAAGCTGTACACTCAGAGTCACAACTAACTTGCTAAAATTACTTATAAAATGCTCCAGAGACTCAGGGAAGCACAAATTCTTCTGGGTCAGAAAGACAGATAGGGATGAAGTATCAATGGGAGCTATAAAACTCACCAGCAGGAGAACCTCCTGAAAAAGGAGAATCTGAACCAATGAATAGGAAATGGCAAAAAACAGAAACAAGAAAAAAAAAATAGGGTGATGTAGAAACAAGCACAAAAAATAATGGTCTATAAAAAGTTCTAAGAATTGAAATCCCTCATTCTAGAAAAGGTAGAGTTGTTTATTAAATAAAATGTGTAGATTACTACTAATCTATGAAATCATAGCCATCTTGACTTTCACCTTGGTGAACAGTGAAGTACTAATTGTGACATTAATAAAACCTCTCTCAATACTAATCAACATGTAATTCCAATAAACCAAAAATACATTAAAATATTACACAACAAATGAATCACACCCAGAATTTAAGAAAATGTATCCCTTCATGCTTGGCTTGTCAAGTTAAAGAACACTTGCTTTAAGAGTCATGGCCAGAATAATCAGATCTCTTGTATTCTCCATAAATTTCACTTTGAGGTAAAAAATGAAATTTTATTTCTTCTTAGTGAGAACAGAGCAGCTCAAGGTAGTTTGGAAAGCTGTCTTTTACCTTCAAGCTTTAAGACCTCCAGTCAGACTAAAGTTAGTAGGATAGAAAGAAAAGCTAGAAAACCACAGAGGGCTGTCAGAGGATACTCTGCTGCTGCTGACATCAAAATTCAGAGAAAACATTTACTTTTTGCTTTTCAGACACGAAGACATTCAGGAGTTTCTCAGAGATACGCTATTGACAAGAAAGTAGGCTGAACTAGTGAAACCTTAACTTGCTCACACTCTTTCATAAAATGGCTCAGGTTGGGGGAGCGTCTGGGTTTTCCCATTCTATGTATTTTTTTCTCTCAAGGGTAGACTAGAAGTCTGATGCAGATTTACAGCCTGATAAAAAGTTAAATACCTTTGACACCATAATTATACAGTATCAATCCAAATTAGTACCATAGCATTTAATTCATTAACTACTCTGCTGCCATGTCAACAACAGTCAATTTCTGGAATTCTTAACATTTTTTCTCAAAAGCAGTAGTGAAAATTTAATTTAAATTAATTTAACAGGAAAAGGCTCCTAATGTTCACAACATCGTTCTCCTGAATTAAGTAGTAACTTTTCCTGATTATTCACAACCACCATGGCTTACAGACTTCTATGCTGAGGGCAGTTTTTCTAGCCTCTAGTTTTTCTACAGTGTGACTGTAATAGCATACAAGTGGCTTAATGTTTACCTTTACTAACTGTACAGTCTACAAGTAAAATACCGACACAAAGAGGATGCTGCCAAATTGAAAGAGCTCCTTGTCTATGAACTAATGCTTACATCCACACTTGGACTAACTGAAGTGAAATGTTGAGTTTACAGAGCACAACCATGAAAATGTGAACTTTGGAGTTAGTCCTGACAACAGTAAGCACTTTAATGCAAGGAATGCAAATAGACAGTTCATAATGAAGAAAACCATTAAAAAATACACAGAGTTCACTTTTCCCCCTTACATTAGGTAATGACCCATCCTTCACACTAATATTACCTCTTCAAAAGTTAGGTTTTCTCTTCATAGAAATTATAGTAATAGTAATTCTTTTACTTTTCAGTCTAGCAGTCACAGCTAAGCTACAAAAGAAGGACAGGATTTTACAGCGTAGAATGAGTTACTGCTGCCAAAGACAGAACTAATAATCTGTCTACAGCAGAAAATACTGGAGAAACATTTAGAAAGGGCAAATTCAGCACAGAATTTGCACATCCACAGTTTGAAAACTCACTACTTTTCCATTCTGCTTTCCCATCCCTTCCCCCAGATAATTTTAATCCATCTATCTGCTGTTAAAAGAAAGACTGAGCTGGTGGTGTCTCAACTGACTTTGCCATTTTAAAGCTGTTTGTCAATAAAAACAGAGGAAGCCTCATAGAAAATATGCTGCTGTTAGGATGCTTTTACAGGCTGTAAGTGTTCAAAGTGCCTAGCAGATAAGGTAAATATCATTAAATAAAATGTAAAGAAGGAGAAATCAAGACAAGAGAAAGACAATGGGGGGTCAGAGAAGGACAATGGGGGGTCAGAGAAGGACAATGGGGCCAGGGTCATCCAGCAGCCAAGTGTACATCAAAAATATTGGTCTTCCATCTTCTACCACCCACAGCAAAGGCAAATGACCTCCCTTTATATGAAGGCTTTTCAGCAACATTTTGGTAATACACAAAATTTAAGCAAAAACATTAGCTTTACAAATTAGGTGTCCAAAACAAGAAAGCAAAGAGCTACCTAATGGTGAACAGAGTAAAAGCCGAAGTACCATCACTGAATATGTGTCACCAAACAACACGTGAAATCACATTTGCCCCATCTTTCACAACATACTGGAAGATTGCAGAAGCTCCATTACACTTGACCCTTTACCACCAAAAAGGCATTTAAGCTAGTAGTATCCAAATGTAGATTCTGGTTACGTGCATTTGTGCTGTAAGCTTCACTTGTGTAAGTCTCCAGCCCCCTTCACAGCACTTCAGCAACATCCACCTGCTACAGAAGGAAGCTTCCTAGTCAAAAGTTGTATAGATGTTTACTGCCTGTAAAAATTCACTAAAAGAGCTATTTACTACATAGTATAGTTTCAAAATATCCAAGACAATATGAAAAATTACACTGTTAAGGAGAATTTATTGTCTTCAAAAGCTGTGAAACTGTATCAAACTGAAAATCCTGGTAATCTCTAAGTTTCACACTCCATAAATCATATCTTCTATCCCTAACTGAAAATTCAACTATAATAACAAGACACAATTTTTTAGCTAGAAAGCTTTTTGCATATGTAACCAAACTTCTGCTCTGCTATGTTACAAGCCTCCATTCATGGGGGGAAAAATGTCCATCTACAGGGCCTTTGAGATAAAGCAGAACTCATTATTTCCATCCTACAGAAAAAGTCAAAAGTAAGATATTCCAGATATTCTCTCCTGCATTTCACAGAAACTGATCATCTGTCATTTTATAAGACAAGCACCATAAATCTCCATTCCCATTTGATTCACTTGGCAGACTCAGTCATTTCCATTAGAGTTGAGGTTTCTCTGCCCATTCAAGGACCTTCATGCTTTTTGCCAGATTAAGATAACATTTAAAAGGATTCTTTGTTTCCCCAGCAAACTTGCAAACTGTTTTGTCCTCTTCTCAGTAGACGGCTCATTTATTCACTCTTCAAGATATAAAATATTTCATAGTTGTCCTCTTGGTCACATAATGCTTCAGGAAACAAGAAAAAGTATTCTTCTGTCTGCTTAGATAGTATGAATATTATTACAGCTTGCATTAAAAAAGCTGTGTAAAGAATTTAGTGAAAACAGGCAGTCTACCAATTTGACCACATGTCTAGAGCTCTGCATAATTCAAACAAGCAATTTTACTTGTCTGCTTTGCAATTTTCCTATTAATGAAAATAATATTTACCTCATAGGGGGTCAGAACGATTAATTTCCATGAAGAGCTTGAATCTGAACCAGAGGATAATTTGATAGATCTCCAAGGAGAAAGGGTAAAGGAAAAACAAATTAGATTTTTATACTCAGTTTCAAATGAGAAAATATTTGAATTGCAGCAGAACCAGCTACTGAATATTAGTAAAATTGCACATAAAAAAAAGGAAAAAACTCAGTGCTAATATAATTGTTCTCAAACTACATGCCCAACCATGAACAGCAGCAGCCTCTTCAATGCCAGATTTTTATCTGAACAGACAAGTTTTGGAATCTGTCTTGATTCTTGTCCATTTCAGAGTTGCTGCCATTTCATTAATAAAAGGAGATGTTACATTCTAAGAACTTGGTGCTCATTTATCTCTGGGAAGAAAGAGAATTGCAGAACACTCTGAACATAATATTTTTAATAAACCCAAACCAAAAGCAAAATACAAAAAAGACCTTGTGAATCCAGAGACTATTATTACAGCTAACTATTATGGATCCATCAAAGTTCATTCTCAGCTTCAAATGCTCAACCCAAGGCCAGAAAAGTTACCCAATTGGTGTCAGTGGACACTGATCCCAACACTAGATCCATAACCTTTAAAAGTACCATGGTCTGAAGCCAAATGAATAATTACAAGACACAACACTGAACTCAAGTTAGAAGATGAAGATATAAGGAAGACAGGGGTCTTCTGCTATATTTTTTGACTGGGAGTAAAATAGCACATTTGTTTTATCAGCAAATGCTGTGGCCAAAACACTTTGTAACTAAAATCCTTGGAGAGAAACATTCACTGCTGAACAATTCATTATTTTATCATAAGAGGAATACTAGACACCCTTGTTTCTAATGAAACTGCAATTCTAGGAAACAAACTCAGAAAATTATTCATATGAGAAATTAGATTAGGAAGAAACAGAATAGTAAGGCTATAGATTCTTAATGAAGTACATTAAACAACCTGAGATTCTACACTTCAGTAATTGTTCATTCATGCTGGGGAAAAACAACCCAGAAGTACAAGAGCAGAAGAGTGACTGATACAATGACAACACAGGTTTGACTTAATAAAATGACAATGTAAGTTTTTTTTGTTTGTTTTTTTTTTTTAATTTAGATGTAGAAAACCGTTTATTTTTACTTTACAAAAAGATACTCTTTAAGAAAAGGTTCTCCAGTGTTACAAACTGCAGACCTCCAGCACCAGGCCAGTGTATTTGACCAAAAATTACACAAGTTGCAGAAGCTACTGTTAGATGTCCACCTAAAACTAAAAAGGGTGTGTGGAGAACACAACGCTGGCAATAAGGGAGTCTGTGTTTTTTTCCAAGCCACAGAACCACACAGGAGGAGGTGCAAACACCTCCACCAGCAGCTGCACTCCTCCAGAAGACCGTCATGTTGTTTTCAGCAGCTCAGCCACAGAAGAACCCGACTCACCCAGCCAGAAGCACCAACTATCCACATCCAGTTCTTTATCCAGTACACTCTGTATGTCAGAGATTCCCATTGAAGAGAAAACTCTAATCTTATACCAAGCTAAAAATTTCAAATGTAAAAGGAGAATTAGTAAGAGAAGCGTAAAACCTATATATACTGCAAATGAACATTTCTTTTTCAGTAATTTCACAATCCAAATAGTATATCTTCTGGTTTAGTCCATTTGAGTCATAATCCACCACAGTCAAGAATTCACACAACATATCAATTCTTCATCTGCTTCCCTATATCCTTTTGTGCAGAACATAAACACTCTTCTAAATAAATGCTTTGAAAATGCTGTCGGAATGGTTCATCCAAACAAGCGCGCCAGCTAAGGTTTACATTCCACCAGCTGAATGTGAAAATAAATAGTGGCTATAAATCTTGAGGGAAAATATTAACACATTTTCCCTTAGTTTTTCATAGAATTATTTGTCCATTCATATCCAACAACTGAAAAGTTGCACGACTCAGTCAGAGAGTTAGATATCAATGCTATTAGTTAGAAGTTATGGACCCCACATGACATTCTTCCAAATACGTAGATACAGGAATGTCTCCAGCAAAAAATGTTATTCTCTTACACTAAATAAGAAATCTGAAGTCAAGTAATCATTCTGAAATACTGTCCACATCGTTCTTATCTACAAAAAGCTTTACTGCATGCCTGAAGTAAAATCCAACAATCTTTAATTTTTTTCCATTGCAAGAGAACACACAAAGCTTCAAACAGTTTTACAAATAGGGAAAATGTAGAAAAAGACCATCTCAGATGCACTGTGGCCATTTAAATTACCTAACAGTATTTTTTTCCCTATACATTTGGAGGCCCACTATGAAAACCCATATGATGCCACTGACAGTGTCTACAAGGAGCCTATGCCAGGTCTTAAATTATTTTTATCCAGTCTTAACAATATGACAGCATCATTACTACAATTGCACAATGATTGGCTTCTGGTGGGCTTAAGAAAAGCACGGGAAAGAAAACATTAGTAATGCATTACATGGAATTGAAACAATTTAGAGCAAGAACTTGGGGCACAAGCACAGTTTTAACAAATCCTACTTATAAAAAAACCCCAGACATGTCGTAAGTGTCAGCCAATTTCAGAAACATCCTATTATGGCCATACAGGTCCAGTCAAACACTTTATAAAGCACGTACTTGCTGCTGACTGGGGAGGGGCAGAGGTCTCTTGCCCCATCTCTGCGAGTGTTGGCTGTTAGCAAGATTGATCCCTCAACTCAGCCCACCCTGCAGCTGCACACATCCGTAAGCACAGGAGGTAGAAAGGAGCAGCCAGGCTGCAGGAGGACAAAAGCACCATGTGCCCTTCCAGGGGCTATCTGGGCTTGTGCCATGATGGTGTAGCTGCCCCTGACACCTGGAATTCCCCAGGCAAAAAGTTCTCTGTTTTGCTAGAAAAACACAGATCCCATCCCACCCCATACTGCTCAAACAGCAATCACCAAGAGAGGGCTGAGCTCCAAGACAAACCAACGAAAAATCTCATCCTATTGGCTTTACTAGTTATTTCAGACTACTGTTCATTGCTTTGAGGGAAAAAACACCTGAACTTCACCTGAAACACCAATTTTGTCAGGCACAAGCATACTTGAAATCTTTTCATACTCTCCAACATTAGGCTTCGATGCACTTTTGACTCATTCCAAGTGATTCAGCACAAACATTTGAAAACAATACAGCAGGTTACTGAAGTAAAGGGAATTGAAGATGTGCTTCTGCAGCTCTAATGTCTCTTAGGTTGGAGACAAATCAAGCCCAGACTGGAGCACCCTTTTAATGGACCTTTTTCCATTAATGTGTATTGCAGATTCATAGAGTATCCTGAGTTGGAAAGGACATACAAGGATTGCTAGCCCTGCACAGAACACCCCAAGACTCACACTATGTGCCTATAAGCATTGTTCAAATGCTTCTTGAACTCTGTCAGAATGGGGCTTTGACCACTTCCCTATTCCAGTTCAACCTGTTCCAGTGTTCAACCACCCTTTCGGTGAAGATGAATATTAGGAGACAGTTCTTCAATCTCTCCTAACACAGCTTCATGCCATTCCCTTGGATCCTGCTACTGGGCATCAGAGAGAAGAGCTCAGTACCTCTCCTGAGAAGTCATAGACTGCAATGAGGTCTCTCCTCAGTCTTCTCCAGGCCTAACAAGCCAACTGACTCCAGCTGGTACTTATATGGCTTTCCTTGTAGACTCTTCATTTTGTAGCCCTCCACTCCGTTATAGCTTTGCATCTTTTTTATACTGTGGTGCCCAAAACAGCACACACCACTACAAGTGAGGCCACCCCAGGGCAGACATTGCAGGACAATCCTCTCCCTTGCCCTGCTTTGCCTGATTACTCCAGGACACAGTTGGCCCTCCTGGCTGCCAGGGCACTGCTGGCCCATACCCAAACTTGCCAACGACCAGGACCCCCAGGTCCCTTTCCACAATGCTGCTCTCCAGCCTCTTGTTACCCAGTCTGCCTGTACACCCAGGGTTGCCCCATCCTGGATGCAGAATCCAGCACTTGTCTTTGTTAAAACTTCATCCAATTGGTGATTTCACAGCCCAGTGATTTGCCCTGGTCTCTCTGCAGGACCTCTCTGTCTTCAAGGAATCGACAGCATCATCAGCCAGCTTACTGACTGGCTTCAAGTATCCCTTTGAGTCCTAGATCCAAGTCATTTTTTAAGATGTTGAAGAGAGCCAGGCCTAAAATGGAGCCCTGCAGAATCCTACTAGTGACCAACCACCAATTTGGTGTAATCCCATTTCCTATAACCCTTCTCTTTTTACAGACACCCACCAAACTGGCCAGCTTCAACTCCAGTTGAGCTTTGGCCACATGAATTTTCTCCCCACAGTGGCAATCCCCTTTGCATTCTTCCCATGACAGCAGACACTGCTTCCAGTGGACATACACTTTCTCTTTTTGCCTGAGCTCTAACAGAAGATCCCTGCTCAGCCAAGACAGCCTTCTGTATTGTCTGATCAATTTCTAGCATTAAAAAAAAAACTGAACTAATTTTTAAGAAAGATCAGAAATTATAATTTAGCAATTACATAGAAGAACAATTTCCAGCTCAGTTTCAAATACTTAGAGAACACAGCATTACTGACATGTTAAACCAAAAGATGTTTGGGCTGCAAAATAAGGAGATCCACCATCCCATATCTCACTTCAGTGTCTGGGTACAGAATAATTAGCAGTTCCAGTTTGGACTCAGTAAACAGAAATGCTATACTTGAGAAGGAAATGTCTACAAAACTAAAGATATGTATTTTTATTCTGTTTCAGAGGTTTGGTTAGGATGATGGCCTCAAAGAACTTCACCATCACCAGGGTCTCAAGCACCACAGCATGTGAAGTCAACGTGCTAAGGAAACACAACTCCACTGCACGGGGGGGACACCACACAACAAACCCATATGCAGCACAGGATTACAAGATGCACACATTGTTAACACATTTTTTAAGAATTTTACAAACATTCTCTGCAGACAGATTGGTTGCACGCTGAACATCCAAAATAGCTGCTACGATACCCGAGAACAGCTGTCAGTAATAACACAAAGCTTACTCTAAAGGACAAGAGACTTCTATCATGCTGCTCACTCACTTCTTTCCTTACAGAGCAATAGAGTCTCAATTTACAGTCTTAGGTTGCTTTCAACACCAACATATCTTGATCATAAGTATTCCTCACACTTCTCTAGCTTTTTGGATTGTTTGGGTTTCAACAAAGCCCAAGTAAGGGCCTTTCCTCCTATCTAGACTTTCCTATCACCAACCTCAAAACAAAACCCACCTGTTACCTGAGGGCACTTCTCCAGATAGGAATGTTTGCTTTCAGCCAAAAGAATGTTCCTTGTAATCCCTGCACCAGGCAGCAGACTGCACACAGTTTGGCAGAGGAGGAGACAGGAATATCAACACTGTACAAGGCTCCCAAGGAAAACTAACTTCAGCAAAGCGTGCCACCAGCATAGTGAATGCTCACAGATTGACTCTCCTCACTCAAGCACCTCACATTTTGCATTAAACAAGTTACAAAAATAAATCCCAATATGTTGCAAATCGAATCTTAACTAACTGTTCATTAAAAGAGGAAAACTATGAGAGCACATACAAAAGGATCATTTCAGGGGGAAAAAAAGCTGTAATCTATGGACATCAGATGTAAATCATGTCAATGTGACTAAAAGAAAATATGCCTTTATTTTTAAGGTAACCTACAACAACAAAAAAACCCTTCCGATTCATGATTTCACCACTCAACAGAAGCCCTGAAACCCTTCCTCCCTGTAGTAAGCAGAGAAAAGAAACCCCAGAGAAAACTGTGAGGGCCCTGGGAGGACCCTACCCTCTAAGCAAAACCAAGGCAAACTATTCCAAGTCAGCTCACACCAAGAAAAAACACACACTGTAATGGAAAACTAGTTTGGCTGTATGGTAATTACCACAAAATAACTCTGGCTATTGAGAAAATATACTATAGACACTCTCCTCTTGGAAATTGTCTACCAGAATGTGTGTGCACTGTGTTTATTTTTAATTTTCCATCAAGCCAAATTCTGGTTGACATTCACTAATTTGCTAAAAAGTGTGCATAGATCTGGAAGGAAAGAGGGGAAAAAAGAGAGAACAGCAAGATGCCAGACCATTACTTAATGAAATTATTGGCTAAAGCTTACTCACTTTTTACTGAATTTTTTGTGGACTTCAAGAAGTTTATAAATACATCCTTCTATGTGAGAAATACAGCCTAAGGATTTCCAACAATTACCTTTAACTACAGTTGTCAATATTTTTTTAAGCATACTTATATTGAAAGCACAAATACCACACTGGAAGACTCAGAAAGGAATTTTTTTTTTTTTGCAGCTGTATTTTTGTTAGGCTTATTTCACAAACCATTTGTTTCTCAGTAAAATGCATACATAATGGGATATCTGCCCTTAAACAAGCTCAAGTAAAAGGTTTTACCTTCCTCCTCTTTCCTTTCAAGCCTTAATTGGCAGATGGTCAAGAGGATGTTTATAGTAATAGAGGATGTTTATTAACCAGCTTTCATAGGTTAGAGAAGCTGGTGCCTTAATAAAAACATTTGACAATGCCTTTTAGCAACCAAAGTACTCAGAATGAAATACATTCAAATAATTCTATTTTAAAAATACTTCAGAAATACTGATCCTGAACTCACATGTGCAAAGCTGCTTTCTTATACTATAGCTCTGTGGGTCTAAATCCTCAAAATACAGCCTTCTTTCAATCTCTGTCATATTTAAACATTCCTTTACTTCACAGCAAGTTCCAACAACTCTTACCGAGTAAACAGTTTCCAGCAACTCACAGGTTTGAGAAGGATACAGTTAATTCCTGGTTGTCCTCAGACTACAATTTTGATGAAACATCCTCTTCTTTTCACCAAACTTTCACTATGTCTTTCACTTATTAACCAGGTCACAAGTCAGATTTGCACAAAATTTACCCAGCTAACCACAGAAACACAAAAGCTATGTTAGCCCACTGGATTTGCATTGATTACAGAAGACATTGTTCAACCTTACAGGCTAGGACTAATCCACACTCAGTATGCAACTTCCTTACTGGAGTCTTCAAACATTTCTCCTTATTACCTTTTTGTGAAACAAAAATGTCCCCACTTCAGAGACATAAATGAGGTAGGCAAACTGAAGGGCAGAGCTACTCACTGGGCATCTGTGGTGCCCCTAAGGGCCTCCCCAAGGCAGCCAACCCACAGCAAAGTACCACACTCCTCCTGGAAGAAGCAGGAGCTGCAGAGGGCAGGAGTCTTGGCTTTTTCCACTCTCTCAGCCCTTTCATGCTCTGTCATCAATTGGCAGCTGATGACCTGGTGAACCAGATCAGGAGAGCCAGCTCAACTGGAACCCAACACATCTTCTCTGGCAGGTTAGCTCTGACACAAAGAGCCATTCCCACTCAAGGCTGCTGAATGCCTCTCAGAATTCCGAGACTAACTTGGGAAACTGCAGGGATTACAAGACCTCTGTTTTCTGAGTAAATTCAGACTATTAAAATCAGCCAGGGAGCTACAATTTTAAATATCTACATTTCTGTATGTCTTTTTCCAAAGCATCTCATCCTCTTGAGCATCTTTACTGTCTTATGCCCAGTGCCACCTAAACCACCAAAGTGAATCTGGTTTTCAAACACACCATCACACCACCAGGGCCTAATTGAGCACATCCAACCAAATAAATAAAAATGCACCTCACACAGAACAAGAGGACTGTGATCCACATCACTCAGTAAATACAGACACTGCTAGTTCAGAATTCAGGAAGGGGGTGGTAGGACTGGTTATAAGGGTAAATGAGCAATTCTCAGATTTGAGACAGTGCAGTTGATTCCCTCCATCCCCCATACTTCTTCTTTTAGTCAATAGATCCAGGAACTGTAATACATGAACTATGACTTAGTATGCACAAACCTGACCATTCACAAAATGACTCACAAAACTGTCTGCTGAAGACTTTTGCCTTTAAAAGACATTTAACTGCGTTTTAGCTCCTAAAACTACCCAAATATTAACAAAATATTTTTGTACATTTTTATAATAACTATACTAATATATATCTAAAAGGAAGCCTCTAAATAACTCCTAAGCTTAGTATTACTTCTAAAATAAAAATAACATCTATAGAAAACTACCAAATAATGATACAGGAGATATGTTTGGCAACTCTCAAAAACTGGACTATAAGTATAGTTGTCACACATATACATCACACTAATTGCAAATACCTAACATTTTGCTCTAGGGAACAAATTCATGTTTTCAAAACTTGGGAAATCAAAAGCTTATTAAGGATTTTTAATTGTCTGTGACCTAGACAAGATAACTGGTATACTGCTCACTGGGTATCATTCTTTCTGATTGAAATACCAGTAATTTCCCTGTAGACCAAAGCAGATCTTATCAAATGACTACTATGCCCTGAAGAGGTCATAAATTAGTAACAGTATGCAGTGACTTGATACTGTATAGGGGGAGAAGGAAGGTGGAAAAAGAATACACATTATATCAATGAATTGCAACTCACTCCTGAACACTATGCCGTCACCAGTTCCACCACCTGGTGAAAGGACAGGTGAAACAGGCAAATGACTTGCAGGCTCCTCCAGGAAGACACACAGCCCTTCAAAGAAAGTTTCCATGCAAGTCACATCATGGCAACCCCCCAGCACATAGAAGACATGATTAGTTCTGAAGTTGGTGACAGCAAGTTACAGCTTTTAAGGACTAACTTGGTTTTACAAAGGGAACCAAATATCTGTACATTTTAAGCCTTGTAAAATAAAGAATTGAGAGCACAGCTAAAACATCTATACAGATACAGAAGACCATCTTGGCAGCACAGGTACTATATCAGAGATACAGAAATCTGAAATAAATTCCATGGATCAAAAGACATACTCCTGCATTATGTTACTCCCATGTTTGGTGTTCACAGCATCTTATTCCAGCATAACTGGCCAGGACAGAGGACTGGATTCCAGGAAACAGGCAGGGATTGTACATCATTCAGATAGAGTGGACACTTTGGGGCACACTAATACAAGAATGACTTGAAAAAAGAGAACTACTTCAAGAAACTCTAAGAAACAGGGCATTAAAAGACGTACAAAATGTCACCACTGGATAGAAGTAACAAATCCAGAGTAATCAAGAAAAAAAATTAGGTTTCTTTTAGGTGCAAAGGCTATAAGCACATACAAAACAAACTGATCCCCAAATTCTTGTGGTGTTCCTATTTCATTCCTTCTGCTTCTAACCTTTTCCCAAATGTTTCATATTTCATGTTTCTCAGCTGTGTTCTCAGTTCTTGCTGGAGGTGAAGCATTCAGTACAACTTCCAGGAAGAATGTTATCTAACTTCACTGTTCTGGAGCAGTGATGTTTACATTTGTAAACCTACATAAAAAAATATTTATACACAAGATGCTGACACCTCAGTCCAGAAATAGTGGATTATTTCCACTTCAGGTTCTGTAGACATATCATTCATAGCTCTCATTTGTGCCCATGGCCATTCCACACGGCCATTGCTGCACAAATCCATTTACACCAACCAAACTACAGGTTGGTCCACTACGAGGTCACCACTGAAAAAGCCAGGTTTCTTCCTACATTATTTTATTTCTGAGATGTAAAGAAATTATTTATAAATAAAAGGGATTTTCTCCAATTCCCCTCCCTTCCCCCATTTTTTTTTCATATAACCAAATTTTCATTACATTGATTTAAGTCCATGCTCAGATCAAGTTTTATCAGATTTCTTCAAACGTAAATAAAACACACAATCCATCTTCCTTTTTACCTACCAAATAAAATAAAAACATTCAGAAAGTAACTGATTTCTGAAGGGCATTGTAGGACACTGCTGCAGCTCATTTAGAGTTTCCTTTTGGGAAGGTGAAAGAAGGGAAATAATCATTTGAATTCTCATGCAATCCAACCAGTTTGACCCAAATATGTGCATTAATGCAGGCATTACTGTCAAAGTAGGGAGAAAGGCTAAATATCAGCAAAAAGTTAAATCCCACAAAATTAGTTTGTTATCAGCATGATTGTGTTATTTTCATATTTAATCAGAAATGTAGAAATCATATTAATTCAAAAGACATCCTTCTGCCATGCAGAAAACACCAATAATATTCCTAATCCCAAACTCCAAACAAAAAGGCATTAGAGGAGTTGGTGATCTTGGTCTCTCCTCCCACAAGCTAAGTAGAAAAATCCTAAAACTACAACAAAATGCTAAATCGTAATAGTAAACACTGGATTTAGTGGACTTTGCAAGCAACCATACCTTGATGTCAGATCTCTAAAGCCTACAGGAAATAAACGTAAAACATACTAATACATTAATGGCCATATGAGTTGAGTAAAGAAAGAAACAAAATTATTATTTCTAATTAAGCAGAGATAATTGGAGACTCTGGTAAACAGTGGTAGTTAAGAAGTAAACTTACAACCAACTTAACATGGAATTCTACTTATGTTAACTAATAAAAGTAAACTAGGCATGTTACCCTCCCTGGTTTTAGACATCTGTACGAAGGCAAGGTGTGAATTTACCAAAATTACTTGTAGTTGTATAAGATACCCACTGATATCCACCCCTCTGGAGCTTTCCACCTACCATGCTGATATTCCACTATGCACCAAGCCACTGAAGTGAATATTGCAATGTAAGCCAAGCAGGACTATCTTAAATATAAGAAAGAGAAAAGGAGGGCAAAAAACAATTCTGCAAACCAAGCTCAAGGAAGAAAATCTTATCCGATCTCAGGGGAGCTGCTGGAGTTTAAAGATCAAATATTTTGGTACACTGGAATGTTTCCATAAACACTTGTTTTCTTTGAAACAAGTGTCTGACCTTTCTTTGCCTCCAACTCATAACCTGCTACATGCTGTCACCTTAAGAGGTACTCTGAGCTCAGAGAGAGAAGAGAACAAGACTGGAAAAAGCAGGTTCAGCTGGAGCAAGCTGAGAAACAGTACACAGAGACAGCTACTTGCTATGTAATGCTAAAGGCAACAAAATCACAGCTAAGTTCTCCTGCTTATAAGAAAGTGCTCATAAAGGGCATACCCCAAGAAACAATGAAAAAAAGATCTTTATAAAAGGTAATATTTCCAGGTCTTGTGAGAAAAGGATTTGCACTATGAAAAGCTTTGTGCACTGAACCTCTGATAGAGGCAAAACAACAAGAGTTGCATACCAATCACATCTGAACATAAATTAAAGGTTCTTGTAGGGTTTTGGCTTTTGTGGCTGGAAGAACTGGTCACTCAGCTTATGCAAGTTTAAAATGAAATAAGAGCCTCAGGTACAGATAACCTCATAACCTCCCAGCTTGGCAACAAGGGAAGCCAATGCCACAAGAGGCTTGCCATTGTTCTTCACAGTCTCAATAATGTCTCAAAACCTGAACAGAACAAGGTGCTAACAGTTCTCAAGCTGGCTTCCTCCAACAGAACATATTCAGCTAAGTTTTTAATTCTGAAACTTGAGATAACAATGGCACTACTACTTTGAAACATAATACAATGAAAATTCAAAAAAGAGCCGCCCCTCCCCCTCCCCAAATGCTTGAGTAATTTTACTTACAGGAAAACTCTTGCTGAAGTTAACTGGACTGTGCACAGATTAAGAACCCTCATGATGCTGCAACTGGGAACTAACTATGCTCACAGCAGGTAACCCTTAGTGAAAAAAAGTACTTCCAGTAACTTCTTCATAATCTAAAAACAAGTCAATTGGGAAAAAGAAAAAAAAAACATCCAAAATGGAATGCATCCTTGCAGTATCCCATCTGCTCATCCATTAGTCTTGCAAAAGTTAACTCATTCATTATTAGCAAATTTTAAAAGATGACCACAAAATTATCTGGAGACTGGACATGTAAGTATGCACTGTGTAAAACACATCCCAACCCCTCACAGAAAATACCTGTAAATCAATAGACAACAGGCAACTATATATACTCAACTTGAGAAAACCCTCATCAAGTTTTATTTTGCAAACCTGGTCATGGATGTTGTCTGGAGCACACCTTTAACACATTCACTCATTCCTAATACACTGGGTTGTTCCTGGCTTGTAATTCTAGTTAAGCTTTGCTGCTGACTCTTTAGGTAAAATTAAAATTTCTGCTAAACTACAAACCTGTACATGTTTTTAAAACAGATTAATTCTCTTTCCTGTTTGGGCAAATGAAAGCATCTTTGCTTTTGGTCAGCCCTAAATAATTATAATATTATCAAATATTAGCAATTTGTGATGACTTCCAGGTATTCTACTGGAGAAATACTACTTGAGAAAAAGGCTGCCATTTCACAGCAAGAAATGAATCAAATAATTTAGCTATATGAGTTCTTCCTCTTTTCTCCACCTTTACTTCCATTGTACTAACACAATGATATTTAGTCACACAAAAAGAAGTGGCATCAGAGGCAATGCCAAAATCGTATTTGCAAGACAAAGAAAGTCACATTCACAAAACTATTTCAGGTAAAGAATGCATCAACAGGTGTGCAAGGAATAAAAGCAAGGCATTTAACTGCAATTGCACGGCAATGTTCTTTCTGCATTACCAGCAAGATGGAAAACAATCACCCATTCCCTCAGCACTAATGAGCTCTGTAAAATACATTTAAAAATATTCTCAGGATGTCCCAATTCCATAGGCAGGCAGAGATTGCACAAGTCATCTAGAGAAATCTATGTTCTGTAGTACAATTCAGAACCGTGGCTCTACTGGAAACATTATCTGTAGGAAGACACTTTGAGCATAAAACTTACCTTTTCAATTTTTTATGCTGTTTTGATAAAGCTAGAGCAAGAACACAGTCTCTTTTGACTTGAAGGTGTATTTTCAAAATAATCTGCTTTCAATTTTTTCAAATGAGAAATGCAATACACTTATTTCAGCATTGGTGGAAAACCCAATCCTAATTCAAAAAATCCCATATCTCAGGCACATTGTTTTGTTTTCCCCTTACAAGTATGAGATTTTGGCAAAAAAAAAAAAAATGCTACCGATTAAACAAATTGGAAATGAAAAATTTACATTGCAGTCCAGGAAAAACATCACCTCACCATGTCTAAAAACCTGCTTATGGTGGGTTTTTCATGAGAGGCTGAAACCTTCTAATTTGTTTTGCCAATAAAATAGAGCTCTTTATAACTGTTAACCAACAAACAAAGGAACATCCCTTTGCCATCCACATCTCTCCTGGCTGACCTCAGAAATCCACTAGTTATACCAGTCTCCAAATGAGCACTGATCTTTTTTGTGTGAAAACAACTTTTGCATACCTCTCAAATGAGAAGATGAAATTTATCAATAAACAGCCCATTTCCAGTGATGCCAAACTGCTCCTGATCCCAGGCATACGTTCAGAGCCAAGCAGCAGTCTGCTCGTGTGGCTGCCACAGTCTCTCCAGGACAGCTATTTGCTCTGGTCACGTATGCACAGCTGCACCTCTCCCTCTTCCCTCCTAGCTGGCAGCTACACCCAGCCCTGAATAAACAACATTCAGCTAAATGTCACCGTAGTTAATATTCTGAAGTTTGGGCTCGCTGTTTTGTTTTGGGATATTTTATCCTGGTAATTGATTCCAGACTTTCCATTTGTAGAAGATAACTACAGTTTCCTTTTCAGTCCTGTGATCAAGGCAGCTAAGAGTACAAACAGATGAGCTGGGAGATAATTCTTCTCTTCTTAGATAAACTAATGAAACACCACGAGTAGGAGTTAGAAACCCCAGATACTCCCTCAGCATACACCCTGGGTGTGTCCATCACATCAATCAGACACGGCACTCCCTGTGGTTGCAGTTCAAATTCATGAGCAGAACCGTTGCGGTTGGACAGAAATGAAGAAATAGAGACTGCAATATTCATTTTTCTCACATGACCCTTAGATTTTGTAGCAAGATGGAGGTGTAGGATATGGTGCATGAGTGCTCCTAATGATTGCACCAGAAGAAATTCCTTCCAGTATACTCCAGAAACGGAACATGCAAGACATGGATCTAATATTGGTCTTGTATTCTCAGATCTTGGTTTTCAAATAACCATTATTTCAGTGAACTCACACCCCATCCACTTAGCATGGAACCTATTAAGTACGTTTTAGAGTAAACAGCTGAGTCACTGAAATCATTACATTCCTTGAGATATTGTGCATTCCAAACTCCCTTCCTGTCCATGAGAAAAAAGCAAACAAGTCAAAAAGATGAATAAATATAACTTGGACCAAAAATAAACCCAGGCCTAAATATTAAGTGCCTATATTTCACTCTCCTTTCAAAAAAGAATATCTTTCAGAATAGAGATTTAAATACATATTAAAAGATAAATGCTGTGGTCCTTCTAACAGCCTTTACATCAAAATATTTAAAACACTATATATATAAGAATTCTAGTGATCAAACTACAAAATACAGGTAATGGAAATAAGCAAATAGATTTGAATCATGATACCCCAAAAAGCAGACAAGTTAATGCTAAACAGTTTGAAGCCTTCAACTTCATATTCTTCCCATGCAATCACACTGTGGATGCTTTTGGCTCCCACATCACTCACGTTTTGCCCCCAGTTCTCAGAAATCATGCTTTTCTTCACTTAGGAGTAACCTATGTGTGACCTTATTTTGCTCACAGCGACAACCCCATGACCATTCTCCTGTACCATTGTAGATTTCCTCCTCCTGTGGGCATTTCTGCATCCCTCTGAAGCGGCCTTACAGAGCATCAAGTAAACTTACTCCTGCCTGTGCTATTGCATTGTTTACCCCTGTGACAATTAGTAAGAGAGAACACACACCTGGAGAAAAAATGCACATGTAGACTGCAGAGGAAACAATAACATCATACACTGAAAAGAATGACAAAATGCTTAGAAATTACAGAACTCTTTTAGAAAGGATCTACAATCAGCTACTCTAAGGTATAAAGACAAACTGGGTTTGGAGATACTAAAGAAAAGGACAGAGTTTCTGTGGCTTGGTCTTGAAGACCTTAACACCATACAGCTTCAGTTGTTTGAACTGGATACTTCCCTAAACTGTCAGTAAACCACCAGGTAGCCCCCAGCACAGCTACAAATCTTTTAGCATTTAGCCCCCAAATAATTTGTTTGCAGACAAAACACACAGCCCATCGATAACAAAAACAAGCCAAAATATTTTGAAATGCAAGTGTACGAAGGCAAGTTTCCACGAGAGATGGGAATGCTGCAACGAGGGTATTACAGGGCAGCCCTTGACAAGGGACCCAACACTTTGATAGGCAATTGCTTTTATTGCACTTCAGAACAAGATTTCTGAATATCTCCTAGAAAGAAATTTTGTCAAAATGGGAAATCCAACACAACACCTTTATTTTAAGGTCCATCTTAAAGAACTTGAAGAAGAACTTCTTAAAGAAGAACTGACTGGAACCCTCCAGAACTAACACACATTTTCTTACTGAGAAGCAAAACTAAATTGCACATTTCTTTTTCCACAGTGTATCCAACACCAACACAAAGGCCTTCAAGAAGTCTTTACAGTAAGAAACTCATTCAAAAGAGGGAAGAATTGACAGTTTTGAGAACTGCCACATTAGGAAAATTACAAAACCTTTCTTACTGGGGGGGGGGGGGGGGGGGCATGGGGATAAAAACCAAACTGAGGACTATTTTAAATTTCAGACATCCTGTTTTTATGAAAAATAGATAGTATCAAACAGATAGTCTTACCTCTTACATGATCAATTAACAGGTAAAGATTTAATTACCAGAAAAACTTCTTTAAATTTACCGTCTACATCTCTGGCTTCCAAAAACACACAAATAGATGGAATGTGGGAATGCAGCGCCCAGTATTACAAGATTAACAAATCTAGAGGATGTGGACTATAAAAACTTTTGCAATACCAAATTAAAGAGGTTTGCCACAGTCGCTTTTAAGAGACCAGCTCTAAAATTGAGGTAAAGATATGATTAAAGCTTCTTGGTTATAGAAAGGTTCTTTCACCTTGTAATCAAGGCCTGAATCCAGGCTTGAACACCCACATCTGCTCACACAGGAGATCTGCCTTCTCTCATTACTTAAGTTTCAAAGTTTCAGAACCCCACATGTTTCCTGGACTACAATTTTCCCCCACAATATTATCTAATAACTCCCTAGAAGTAGTAACACTAAATTTACTGCCAAATTAAATATTGTTCCTCAGCTCAACAACTTCCTTTCTCTTGGAATATCTCTTGGCTGTTACCATTGACACAGTCACTCTTACACAGCTCTGCAACCTACACAGTCTTTACTATTCTCTGCTGCAAAGGATACAAAGTCTTTACCATTCTCCTCTGTTGCAAGGGCCCAGTTTACACACAAGAATAGCACCAAACATGAAGAATCAGATGTGACTTTTAGCACTAGGCTAAGGTTAAGAATGGCATTGTGCAGGGGCCATCTTCAACCTGAGCATTATTACAAAAATCAAAGAACTGGATGCATGTCCAACAGCAGAGTTGTTCTACAATTAACTGTGAGTCCTTTTCTTCTAACCAACAGACACCCCTGCTGGGTGGGAACATTCACCAGTCTAGTCATTCCTCAAGAAAGTAGAACCCAAGGAAAGAAGCCTGACCTACTAAAATTGGTCTCAAAAGAGCACTTTGCTGGGACACAAGAAGGAAGCCAATTACTGGGAGTTCACAGCTGGAATGCCATGGTTTTCCACATTCAGTCTCCAACAGTGTTCAATATGTTCTGACCACCAACCCAGAACACCAGAACACAAACTTCACAACTTAATATTGCTCAAGGGCCCCGTTTGTTTTGTAAAGAGAAGCATACTACCACTGAATCAAGACAAATAGATTTTTTTTCATTTCTTTACATAGTAGGCATTCCTGCCTTCCTGCAACTACTAAATTCATACTGAGAGCAACCATCCAAGGGGTAACATGGTATTAGGACAGTGACTCTTTCCAGATAAGTATGCTTAGATCAAAGTTGAGGAAACATTAAGTGAATAATTAAGCATATGTTTTTGATATAAGCAGTCTTACTTTGACTGGCTGCTCCATCTCTGTTCATTAGAAGAGAGACAAGCATCCATCCAGAAGAGTTTCTAGATGTGGTCAGACAGTTAAGTATCAAAGTAAAAGGGGAAGAGGACTAGTAAATTGGGCAACTGCAAATAAAACATAGCCTGCATTTTCATATACCATAAGATGTATTAAATATTTTCAGAACACATACATTTTGCTTTATCGAAAGAAAAGAGAATATGAGGTCACAAAGAATAAAATGAGTGTTTCAGGTCAAGTGGGAAGAGTGCTAGAGCACAAGTAATGTTTAACCTTGACAAGTCTTTCCAGAGGCTATCAAAAGTCAATTACTTAGTTCTCCATTGTGGATTTCCATCTGTGCACTGTTTTGTACATAAAAGGATCTGGTGTGACTTTCATTCTCAGCACTGAGTGAACCAATCAAATTTGACGTTCAGTCCCAGCTACCTTCTCCACAACTCCAACAGATCCAAAGTTCCTCCAAACCTTGCCCAACAAGCAATACCACAGGAAGTCCAGTGCTTTTCAATTCCCACAGACCCCAAGAACCCAAAAGTCTTCATTACTCATACAGAACAAAAATGCCAAAATGAATACAGGGCAACTTGTTTCCTGGACTGGACAGTAACATGGAACATACAACTACAAGCTGCCTAGAGAGTCCATAGAAACTTCACCCCGGGAAACAGTCAATACTTACCTGAAAAAAGTCCTGAACAACCCAGATTAACTTCATCATAGCACTTGACTACACAACTATTACAGGGCCTTTCAAATCATTATCCTTTTAACATCTTAACATCCTCAATTTCAAATGTCTACATGATAGAAATCTATTTTCAACAAGCCAAATCTTTCTTTATAGTAGCCAGACCATGAGTAAACACACATGTAATTACACTTAATAACCCACTTGATTTTCTTCTATCAACACTTGGAAAAATACAAATTAGATCAAAACTGTCTTAAGTTTATGGCTACTATCATTAGTTCTAAGTTTTACTACATCAATGGGTTTTCCTAGCTTAAAGTTACTGCATTTACTAACAGGTACTTTCTTCATTAGACAACACCAGTATACATCCAAAAAGCAATAGTAGATACAACTTAATTAATATAAAGTGTTGATCAAGATATGAACAAACAAAAAGAAAATCTAGACTTTTTACTTTCAGGCTCAAGTCATCTGATTTCTATCATAACTAATTAGAAAAGCAACCACTCCTAATTAATTATCTGCACATTTAATGCATGGTAATTCTTCATTACCAATGAAGCACACATTCTGTAACATACAAAACAGAACGAGACCAAAACAATTCTAGAAATATGACTGCTGCAGTAAAGCTTTATGTCAAATGGGTACCTTACTCCAGTGCCAAATCACAGTGCTATTTCAGGATGCAACTATGAATAAAACTCTTTGCCTTGATGTGTCACATTTATTATGACCATATACTTCAGCTCTACGCCATACAAAATTGCATTCAAACTGCATTATAGATAGATATAATAGAAGATAAGGATGTTTTGACAGTATTTGCACTTTCCCTTAGATCAGATCAATGTTGTTGCTCTCAAACCTGAAATAAGACTTGCAGCTGACCAGTTTTTTTCCCTTCTACTCCTAGTACCAGGAAGAAAGTGCCTATTCCAACTTGTCTAAGTTTTCTCCAAACAATTAAAATCTCAGTAAAACTTTAGCACTACTAAAAAGGACCATGCACTGTTACACAAAAACTGTATCATTATATTGGATTTTGCACTTAATATCAAGAACGGGGGGGTTGGAACTAAATGATCTTTACGGTTCCTTCCAACACAAACCATTCTATGATTCTGCTCATAAACCAAGACGGACTTCGCCTTTTAAACAACCACTGCATTAATAAAACCTGTACTAGCATAACTCATCTCCAGGTAGGCAGACACATACTTTATGGAAAGATCTCATTTAGGCTG
Organism: Molothrus ater; assembly: GCF_012460135.2. NCBI lineage: Eukaryota > Metazoa > Chordata > Aves > Passeriformes > Icteridae > Molothrus > Molothrus ater. The sequence goes on from NC_050483.2 coordinate 27,992,436, forward strand.
CCTTTTCTCTTACTTCTGAGATATAGATTTTGGTCTAATGTGTGTGTCATAATAAACTGCGTGTGTGTGTGTGTATATATACACATCCCAGAATAAAGAAAAAAACTAAATAATCCTTCCCTCTCCTGAATCAAGGTTTTACTCATTGGAACAGGAAACACAGGCAGAGACGGCTGTGCCACTAGGTAGAAGCATTTTGCCTACTAAACAGAAAGCAAAGCCATGTGAAATTTTGAAGAGTATCCATTCTGAGGATCCTAAGAGCACAACTATGGTGCTCTATATTTCTCCAAGCTGGAATAGAAGACCAGAAGAAAGACAGGACAGACATCAGATAGATTCAGAAATAATTACAATTTCAAGTGCAAAGGTACATGGAAGATTCTGAAAACAGTCTGAAAAGAAAATGTTCCCCCATCTGTGATTCCCAGGACATTTAGCTTAGCTTCATAGAGCTATCTGTTGTGAAAAGACACTGGAAATAAGAAACGTTCTACTAGGGGTCCTCCTATATATCCAGTGAATGGTACAGCCATCCTATACAAAACTCATAGTAAAGTGGATGCTTTTAGCCATCAGGAGCAGCACAGAATTTCCCCTTCTCTTTCACACTTCAATTACTACCTCTCTCCCTTTCTATGGCATAGTCATTTATGATCTGAACATTTGAAAGGTTCTTGTGCTGAAGGCTCATGAGAAAAATGTTTTATATTATGTCTTAAAGTTTCAAATCACCTCTTCAAGCACCAACACCACTGGTTCACCTTTTAAAAATATATACTGTTATTTTCAAATCTCAAGTTGAATTAGTAAAACCAAAGGCTCTCTTATTTCACAAAGTTAATTTTACTATATAAACCCTTGTTCCCATGGGTATAAGAGTGAAATACATTAAATGGCCATTCCACTTGGCATTTCTACCTTCACCTTGACCATTAAAGCACAGAACAGAAAGAGCAAGGATAGCATGTTACGTGAGAACAATCTTTTTATGAGGCTTTTGGTTCAATGAAGGATTTCCTTCATGCATTCTATTTCTAAAAATCCACAAAAGGGGGCTGAAGAGACAGTCAATTTTATTTCTTTCAGGTGTCAGCTGAAATGAGGGGCAAGATTTGCTTTCAGCTTTGCACAGCTTAGCTTGCAGGTCCAGCCCCAAGAGAGGCTTGGCTATTACTCAAATTCACCCATCAGCAATGACGTGCCCAACTACCCCTCAATGTGTCAATGAAATACAAGACATGCATTATGCAGTCACACTGGCAAACACCAGGAGAAGGACGTGTGTATGAATAAATACAGCACATCAAGATTCTCTCTTCTGGTGAGCTACAAATTCTCATGCAACAAATTACGCCACCTGACTGTCAAAATGCAGTCAGTCTTCAGCCAGTCAGGTGGTAAATTAATGCTTTGACACCACATACCATACAGATTTCTGCAAGGTGTACAAGGGTTATGTCTGAAGAGTCACAGAGCAATGTGAGGAATGTGAACACCATGCTCAGGAACAATAGCTTCCTGAAATACAGACTGTAGCGTAAAAGTATTCAGGGGTTTTTTTGTGAAACACAGTACTTAGATTTGTGGAATAAGAGTATCAAAACATTTCTCAAAGGACATGAAAATTCCCTATGATCGTGATTTTAAAGCACACACAGTAAGAATTAAATACTATAAATGCTCCTATTACCACAGTGCATAGCCAATTAAATAAAAATAGGACCTACTTCATACTAGGTGCCACAAATACAAAGCCAGTTCCTGAGATAATTACCTAAACTACTTGTTATACTGCAAGCATTAGGCAATTAATATTGAAACTGTGCTGTCACTGCCAGAAGGAAGGATGCCATATAGTTAAGGATGTACAAGTTCATCTTCTATCGTGCAATCCCTGTTTGGATTGCTTGTTTCTATCTGATCTGCACAAATTCTATAAAGTCATTTAATTATGCAGTACACAAATCTCCGTGTTTCAGTTGGTTTAACGTCTTGCAGTCAGAACCCAGGAATTCATCGTCTCCCTAGTAACACACACCTGATCCAGCAAAGACTCAGGCACAGCAACACAGGCAGGCAAAAGCAATTTCTGGAAGCAACTTTAAAAATACCTCACCTACTAGCAGAGGAAATCTGCTCCAAATGACTGAACTCACAGCCTCAGGCTTCTAAGCCCCCTCCAATCCAATCATGTACAGAAGTACTTTTTACCAACCTTGAGCCAAATACTGCAGGTATCCTTGCCTGGCAATGGTAAAAACCAACCTATGTAATGACACCAGGAGCAGTGTTAGCAAGGAAGTTACCCGGGCCAACTCAGGGTATCCCTGAGAGCTACCTCAGCACACTGACCTGGTGGGCCTCAAGCAGCAGTGCCCAAAAGGACCATGCTGCAGGACAGTGATATCCTCTGCCTTGGCTGTTAAGCATCACTGCAGCTCCAACTCACAGCCCCATTTCCATACCAGAAGCAGTCATTTACTTCGCTTCCCATCTGAGGATGACTCCCGGATACATGACAATAAATACTGCTGCTAACATTCAGACAGAACATTTGAGTCTTTAATGCCTCCAGACTTCATCTAACATTAACTGAGAACAGGGAGGGAGAGAGCCAACTCAGCCCAGGGCCACCATGAGCTCAAATGCCATACAACTCATTGTGCCACCTGAAGATGAATTCCTCCAAAGCTAATGCCCTCCAAGGAAAGATGCATCAAGACTGCAACACATCCAACAGCCCTCAGAAGATATGAGGTTTGAAAAAGAACAGGAACAAAAAATACAGAAAAAATTCAGATGATTTCTGCTTTGTTGTTGGGAAGTCGCGCACTGGAGTGGCACAGGCTCCTAGTAAACAAACTCCCTAGCAAAACAGATGTTGTTTAGGGTCTTTTTTAATATGCAAATATCTCACTTTTAATCAGTTACAACACATCTTCTAATCAAACCCTGTCCTAATACTCAAAAATTGAGCTTTTTTTTCAAGAAACAAGAGAGATTCTTTCATCATCCAGCCAATTAACAGAGCTGTGGTTTTTTCTTAGAAAGACAAAAAAAATTAATTTCCTTCCCAACAACTGGCATACAGTTTTTCAGCAAAACTCTCGCAATTCAAATCTATTATTCCAACTGAACCGCATGTGAATTTCCCCAAAAAGGGTCCAGCAGAGTCCCTGTGAAAGGCAAAATATTGATTATGACCACCATCTACAGTGTGAAAAATTAGCTGTCAGAAGAACACTTAATAAATTAGTTCTGCAAACACAAGAAACACACTATTTACAAATTCCAATACTCTGAGTATTTACAACCTCCTAAAATCATCCCAAGGGCCAAATTATTTTATAAGATTAATTAGTGAAAAATCCCAGTGAACCGATTTTTATATGTATGCAAGAGTTCTGAAACACATTTTCTTCCTTCTACTATAAGTAGCAGCTGACCTATTTATCTTTCAGACTTTTTACTACATACTGGGACTGTTTACACACCAACTCTGACAGAATGGAAAACTCATTTTTAAGATAGTTAAATAATTAAAAAATCAGAAAAGACTGTGTACTTTAACAGTTTAAGATAAGCATTAGAAAACAACATTTAAAAATAAAACTTCCATGTTTTGAGCTTATCCTCAAACACTGTTGGCTAATTCCATTTAATTAGAGAAAGAGAGGTTACAGTTTGGGAGAATAACAGATTACCCTACACTTAAAGAAAAGTCATCCTTTAAACTTGCAAATATTTATATTTCATCTCTACAAAGACTTCCCCCTACCTGTTGCCATCTCACACATAGGGCCCCTCTGTAAAGCACAACTGCCTGCAAGCAAGACACACAAAAATCACACCCATCTGTCAGGCCAAGTGATAAGCACTGATTTCTCCTGGTGAAAGAGTTTAATGGTTCTACTGCTGCACCTCAGTTAAGCAAAATACTCTGCTGGCCCCTGTACCATGAAGGTAGGTGGCATTTTCTTAAAGTTACTGCATAATTTTTAGATATATATTCATATATACTAGCAAGATCTAGCAATATTTAGACAGTTGTTAACCATAACAACTGAAAAAAATAAAGGTAACACCAGATCCCTGAGTTTTCAGGCACCTGTTGTGACAGAGCTGTAATTCCCTCCTCTCAATGCTTCAGCACTCCTTTCCACCACCCTTTCTTGGAGAAGACATTTAAAAAAACAAGCTGAATGAAATATCATCAGTTAAATACACACAGCTGCCCCCAAACAGATGAAGTCAGATTAATCATAGCCACCTTACCCAACAGTTTGCTATTGCCAAAAGCCATAACCTGACAGACAACTTATTTCCTCCCCACCCCATCTTTTTGGGTTATCTTCGCACCAGCCCCAGCTGACCTACACAGAGTGAAGTCAGACACAGACTAACATCATGAGAAAGATGAGATAGGGGAACAGTAGTCATGGCAGGGTTTCCTAACTCCCTCCTCATGGAGTTTGACACATATAGCAAATAGATTAATGCTGGCTTCCCAGGTATCACCTAACAAGTAAACCTGTCAGACTCCAAAAAGGCACATAACACACAGAGGAAAAAGGAACCAACATACGAAATGCTTACACATGCAGGGCTCAAAAAAAATTTACCAACAAGCAAGAAGCAATGGTTTGCAAAGCAAAAAGGTAAAACTGTACAAAACCCAACTTTCAGACTTGTTTTTTTTTAAAGTCATCCTTGAAAAGAGAAAATTTGAGTTATTTTCAGGGGTCATAAACGCAATGTTATCCGCACTCTAGGTCTCAGGCTTTTGTTCTGATAGGAGCTTCAGGTGACTAGCTTGGAGTTTAATAAAAAGAGACATGCAATTTAAAGAAGAATAAATAATGACTTTTCATTTCAAAACATGGCAAAAGATTACTAGAACAAGTAAAAAGAAGCAAAAATTTCCAAAAGGGCCCCAAGAAAGTTATTTTAACAGTGAAGAGGAAAACAGACACAATAAAATTATATCAATACTAACCATATTGCTCATGATAATCTAATCTTTCCCTTTTAACATGTAACAAATATTTCATTTTTTTTTTAAAGCCCATCTGGCAGATTTTGGTAGACATGAATTTTGGCCTATGAAACAACTCAAGTTTACAAGGAAGCACATCTCTCAGTATAAACAATTCCATTTAAAATCTGATGATTTCTCATCATTACACAAGAAGTGTTAAACCATCTGTTACATCTCATTGCTTTTGTTCCGTCGCCATACAGCATTGACCATGACTGCCCAAACTGCTGCTTATAGTCTTTTATCAAGCAGCTAAAACACAGTTCTTTTCTGCTACCCTTTCATCAAATATGTTGGTTATGTTGAACTTCATCAAAGGGAAAAAGTACAAATATTCCAAAACAGATTTTACTGTTGAGTTGCTAAGACTGTGAATAATTTTCATATGATATTGTATTTTCTGACCTTTGTCTTACTTCTGCCTAACCTGGACTTGCCCATCCAAAAATAACTGCAATTCATTTGTTTCCATTGTGATACACAATCCCTTTGGTATGCAAGCATCAGTCAGACTTAAGCAATCTTGAATACGTTGGTTGACAAAACTCAGCACTGTATCTCTGTTGGCTAACTAAACCAAGCTTATATGAATTTTTCCTTTGTTTTCTTCCCAGAACATGAAAAAAACCATGGAGTAAGAAAACCAAGAACTACAATGGAAACAAACAGGCTGCTAAAATATTTTAATTTCACATAATTTATTCCTGTTACAGTTTAAAAACTACCAAGTGTCAGGAAGAAGGCAAAAAGCTAATCCAATGAAACTAAGTGACAAAATTCCAATTGTTTCTTGGCCACCAGTCTCTGAATTCTGGCACTAACAAATGTGCAGCAACCGAAAATATAAGTCGGTAATTGCTGTTGGTCTCTGTATTAAACAACTCCAACATAATCAGCCAGATCTTTCATCATGAATTAATAGACCTTTTGTTTTCTGTAATTATTGTACATATTGTCCTGCCACTAAACAAGATTTTCTTACTATAGCAATTTCTTACTATAGCAAACTATACTTTCACAGCAAAGCCATCTCTGCATTTCAATTCCAGCAGGAATAGACTGTTCCCATCACAGATGAATGTAATGATCATTTCAAGAGAAACTAGTCCTATGTCCTACTGCAGCACAGAATAAATTTTAAATGGACCAAAAGGTGAATCTACTCTTGAATTTCACTACAATCTGAAAGAAATACACCCTCCTCACCCTTTACCCAGGCAGGCACTAACACAGAAGAAAAAGCAGGTCTTGGCATTCCATTACTAATGTAATGGACAGGTTTTAAGGAAGGTTTGAAGTTCATTAAAGAGAAAAATAACCCTGTTGTTGCTGTTGCCCTTTTGTCACAACCTGAAAGACAGACATTCCAAACAGAGCTTGCTTTACAACAGTCCAAGCCATACCTTTACAATCTCGTTTACCTCTGCTTTTCTCATACTCTCCTTTTTGTTGAAATTCCCATTTAATTTTTTGCAGTTATTTGAAAATTCTTGTTTCATCATTTTTTCCCCTTGGTAAGAGAAATGTTAGAAATGTTCACATTCTCTGTATTGTGCAAGTTCTATGTATTGCAACTTACATATTCCAAGTAAGCAGGAAGGTGTCTTTAATACTATAAATGCCTTCAAAAATATTTCCTTATACATAAAGTATGGAGTCTTTGGGGGAAAAAAAATCATAATGGTATCAGTTCAAGCTAAATGTTGTCTCTTTAATGCTTAATTCTTTTTTAACAACTTTAAGTGCTCTGAAGAAAGAGTAAAACAAATGCCAATGAAGCATTTTCATAGATATCAGGCTAACCCTCTACTTAGATTTTTCTTAACTAAATCACATCACCAAGATACAATCTGTAACTGCCTACTGGCCCCTACTTCACCTGCAATTCATTCTTAGATGACAGGATTTCAACTTTACCCAAACACCCTTTGAGAAAGTCTGTGAACATGTGCCACTGTGCAGCTGAACATTTTATAACCAAACCAAAATGCATTTCACTCAGACAACGCTAATGTGCTAAGGAAGAAGCTGAAGGGGTTGGTTTTGGGGGGCTTTCTTTTTTCCAACAGATTCATATACTTGTTGCTTCATTTCTTCAGTACATATTAGTATGTACTGATAATACCTCTGAGGAGTAAAGCCTTGCTTTTCTCACAAGTTTCCAACACAATTGTGTTCCCATAGAAGTGATGGTTCTCCATAAATATTTTGCATTATATTCCAGCATTAGTATTGACAAAAACTGCAAGCATCAGACTGCATGCTTTCTAGCCACCTACATTCAGCTGATAAACTACAAGTTTCTCTGACAACTTTTGCCAAGATAAGGACTCCATGGTCAGAACTTTGGCAGAGAAGTTTCTAACTTCTCCCACAGGCTTATGCTTCCAGCATGTTATCGGCACCTACTGGATTTCCCCCCCCCCCCCCCCTTTTTTTTTCTTTTTCTTTTTTTAATACAAACATTTAGAAACCAGAGTTCTGGAAGAATTTCACCTACTGCTCTTATTTGGGACAGCCCATTTAAATCAACTGCACTACCCTGTAGGAGGCCCTCCATGGTGGAGCAGCCATTTCCAGGACTGCTGCTTTCCTCTGGCCAGGTCCTGGAGCCCAGTGTCCTTGGTCCTCCTAAGCAAGTCTTTCCACCACACCTCCAACAAACTGCCATCCAAATTCCACATCTGTCATCCAAAGCTGGCAGAAACACCTCCTCAGATTAACCACTCAGAAATTACTTTTCTGTTGCAAAAAGAGCTGGGTGCATGTTAAATGCAAAAGCAATTAAAAGAACCTGCAGCCAAGAGGTTACTGGGATGATATGTAGGTCAGAAAAAAATGGGGGGAAGAAGGATATATAGATGTCTAAGGTTAAAAACACCTCAGTTTTAGACTTAGAAGGGCAGAGTACTGCTCTACAGTGTTATGAAGTTAAGTAACCAACACTGAAAAGCCTGCAATTTCACCACTTACTGGTGTCTTTAAAAAAAGGAAGGGAGGGAGGAGTAAAAAAGCAGTAATTTTTCATGGATTGAGATGACAGACACTGACTGCAAACTTGGTAAAACCAAAATACAGAGAAAGCAGGGGATTTTTTTACCAATATAACTAGCCCAAACTACCTACCTTAGACTTTTTCTTCCTCCTGTTTTAAAAAGAGACCTGTTTCTCTAATGTTTTGTTATTAATCTGGAAGAGGTAATGACTAAGGGGAAAACAGCAGAAGAAATTATATTTAAATGTAAAGACAGCATATGAAAAAGGTTGGCAATGTAGTTCTTGAAGCACTGTAAAAACTTAAGGCTGTGTTCTTTCTCCTCCTACCCTCTATTATTCTGTGTGATATAATCATGTTGCATACAGGTCTTAATCAAAAGCTTCTCAAAGCTTTTCACAAACATCTAGTTAGACCTTATAAAAGAAACAGTAATTCCCATCTTTCCAAACAAGACTTACAGACAGGGACCTGATCCAAGACAATGCCATGTCTCAACCAGAACCTGTGCATCTACACTGTCGTCACTTCTGTCCAGCCCAGCACCCACCTGGGTGTCCTTTTGGGTCTGCCTCTGACAGCTCTCAAAACACCTACTATATACATTTAAACACACACTTTAAAACTATTTACCAGACCAATCTAACTGCAGAAAGACTGTTGTTCAAATGAGCTGGAGGGTTTCCTTTGTATTACAACCAAAGCATATTACACAAAGCATATTACACAAAGCATTCTAATTACATCTAACAACAGTGCTGCTAAAACAAGCTCTTCACCCCAGGAACGAACATTAAGCTATGCAGAAACTAAACATGCCACAAAGCACAGGAGTTTCATTTGAAGAGAAAATTAAGATTTCAGCCCTTCCTTTCCTTAAAAGTACACACAGTGAAAATATACCTGTATAACAAATAAAAACCCAAACTCCATTTCAGCAATATTCTGACTAATATTTGAGACCTTTAAATGTCACTTCTGACCATTGCATGAACCATTCTAATCAATTAACACTATATAAAATTAGTTAACTAGGAATATCAAATCCATCTCCTGGCATGGGAAAACAGCAGGAGACAAAAGATATACTTTGAAAACAAGGCACTTTGCTTTCTTCCTTAGACATGCTGTTGTCAGACCTGCATATAACAAAGTGACCTTGGTTGCCACGTTGGGAGCTAAAGAGCAGGCGTTGGAAACAGAACCTGCTTAGGACTGAAAAGGAGAGAAAACAACTAACCAAACCTCACTGTGCAAATCCAAGTCCCAGACAAACTTCTTTGCACACAGTCAGTGTAGCTGGGCATACTAAGATCCCAAAGCACTTGCTTTCAGGCAAGGATTTGCCCTCAGTAAGCTCAGTCTCACTTGTAAGGGCAGGCTGGGACAAGAGCCAAGGCAGCCTCAGACAGCACTCACACAATCCCTTGCAGCTGATATGGGGAATATGGGAGGGGGAACTGTTGGGTGGCAGGATAAGCACAGGCCCTTTTTCAAATGTGCCTTTGGTCTGTCTCAATGTAATATTTTATGACAATTTGGGAAGTCATGCTGCCTTGGAATGAATCAACAGGTGTAGACATCTCTCTCACCTACACAAAGGTATAAAATGAAGAATTGCAGGGTAATGCTAATGAAAGTATCCAGCCAACACTTTGAACCACTTACCATCCTTCCACCTTAATAAAGCTTGCTGAAGACAGGCAGAAAGTAGTCTCTAATAAGGGTTTTTATAGACAAACTCCCCTTTTCACTGTTCTATCATGTTTTATAATTTAAAAAAAACCCACAAGCCCAAAAGTAATTTACCAGATATTAAACATAAAATTAAAAGGCAACACCTTTTTCTTTATGCTGAGCTGACAAAGAAGGTGAACAAACAAGTAAAATTTAAAAAAAACACAATAAAATTCAAACATGCATTACACTGTATTCCAAGCTATTACTAAATAGTAGCTGAAGACCCAAGGAATACCTTTTATAATAATCAAAATGCAGTTACAACAGAAGCCATAAGAAACTCAAGGAAATAGGAAATCTTCATGGACATCTCAGAGCAAGCCTAAGCATCCAATCCTTATGTCACTTCTCACTGCTCCTCATCTATTCAGGGCAGAGTCTCACAGTACCTGTAGAAAATGCAAACACTCAATTACGAGTTAGGTACCACACAAAGGCAAACCTCCTGCCTCTGACTCCAGAACAGGCAGTAACTTTGAGAGCAAGCAGTCTGTTATGAATAATTTGGGGGAGAAGCTACTGGCCTCCTTCCACACCAACCCAGAGGCCAGGTAATTCTGGAGATAGCCCCCTGTCCCAAACCACCCAAAAGTCACTTCAGAGTCTTTAGCCCCATGACAAAAGAAAGCCCTGGATCCTCCAAAACTCAGAGACAAAACTGAATTCCTAATGCAACACTGCATTCAACATCAATGACTGAGCACATTTCATTGCCTTTTTTTTAAAACTGGAGAAGAATACATCATTTTCAATAATCCAGTTCTAAGTATCTGCACCATCTTCACTCATGAAACACTCATGTCCATACTCTGGAAAATTGCCAGTTTTTTTTTGGTTTTTTTTTTTTTTTTTTGTAAAGATATTCATTTAGAAATCACAGTATTTCCATTTCAGTATTCAGTATCAACTGATCATCTAAGGAGCTGGACAAACAAACTTTAGCAATTTACTTCAGAAGAAGTAATTTTATGTTTTTTAAATGAATATGAGTACTAAGGGAGACTAAGTCAAGTTCCACTTCATAATTACTCATTTCTATGAACATGTGTTGACATTTTTCTGCATATGGCCATTTTTTCTAAAGCAGAATTTGAAGCTAAATTTCACATAAATGACTTAAACTGTTTCCCAGCACTCATGCTTTTTAGTCTTATCTCTACCAGACATAAGACTGCAAGATTTCCTGATATCCACCCACTTAGAATGAAGGGATAGAGAAACCAACACAAATTCAGAGATATTCTGCTGTTCTTACTTTCCAAATGAGGATACTTAGTTCCTAAAACATCTCTACTGAATAGGAAAATAACTTTTTTTAAAAAGCACAAACAGGAAAGGAGGAAGATACACATTCAATGTTATACCACAACATTGTTACACCTCCTAGTCCCAGTCACAAAGGGCCCCTACAAATTTGGGACTCTTTCCCTTCAGAATATGTAAAAGCTGTTTAATTCTCATTACACCTTAGTTCCCAGAGCTGACGCAGGCCCCGTTCTCAACAACCGTCCCACATGCACTTCAGAAATATGGCTAACTGCACTTGCTTCCAGGTTCAGTGCAGCTCTCATTTAAAACCATTTGTAATAAGGAACAGTCCAATAACTCACTATCATCAAACCTCTTCATCATAAGGTAAAGCATGAGACTATGAAACATAATACCACTCACAAAATTTATGAGAAAGGATGGCAATCCACAAGCATAAACAACCACAGGACATCCTTTCCCTACGAAAGCCAAGGGACAAACAAGTTACACAACACATTTTACAGAGAGCAACAAAGAGAAGGCACAATACAATAAATTCTTCATGGAGTATAGGAACCAAACAAAATAACAACCAGGAATATAAAGAAAATAATTAATTCAAGATGCAAAAAATGTTGTTTTGAAAGCAATTGCAATTTTGATACTATCTTATGTTACTTTTACTTGAATACATCCCTTCAAAAATACACTGTAATCAGCATAAAATAGGAGCGCTTTCATGCAGATATACTGTATCTATCACTATTTTAAAATTTAGAACTTTTTTTTTACTTCCATTTCATAGGCCTTGTCAGCCAATGGAGCACTACCTTAAAAATTTTTCTGTATCGGTATAAAAAAATTATACTAACTTTAAGTTCTCTGCTTTTTGGAAATAGTGACCAGATACAGAAAAAGTTGATGCAACAAAACTGCAAAAAATTGTTCCCACTGTTTCTATAAAGGAGAAAAAGTAAGAAAGGCAGGCAGGCAAAGAGCTATTCAAAATTGGGAAGCTTTTCTAAAAATATTTCATAACACAAAAACTAATTAGGCTAAATTCTTATATATCTAGATTATTATATTAAGATGATATGCAAGAGCAAGTTGCAACACCACCATTAACAGTGAAATACTGAAATACAAAAATTTCACTACTCTGTTGGAACCATCCAACACTGCACTGATTGACAGAAGATGCATTCACAGCCACACAACCTCAATCCTCCCTTGTGTTCACACCAACTTAAATAACTTGTGCTGCTCTGGCTGAGAAGCAAAAATAATCCAAAAAGTCAAAACCAAAAAATCTATGTAGTTCCATGAGCTTCTATAATTCACTGTCTATGCCCATCCATTAGTACTATCAAGAGAGGTAAGTAGAATGCTTCAGCAGAAAGAAATAATGTAGCAGCAGCGCAATTGTAGCCCTGGTTTACTTTAGGCTGAAACCAAAGCTACACAGGACACTCTCAAACTGTAGGCACCGTGGGAGTTGACTTTTGAACAAGATACACCTTTAAAGAACATCTGGAATAAGTCAATTCTGTAACTTAACACAAAGATTAACTCTCATTTTCAATCCAGGTTTTCAGCTTAATTTTAGGACGCTTCACCAAATTTTAACTGAATTGCTTTTTTGCTCATGGTTCCAGAGGAATGCATTTCCACGAGGGAAAACACAATACTCTTGAGTTGGAAGGGACCACAAGGATCATTAAGTCCAGCTCCTGGCCCCACACAGGACATCCCAAGAGTCACACCCTGTGCCTGAGAGCATTGCCCAAATGCTGGTTGAACTTCCCTGGGGAGCCTGTTCCAGTGCCCAACCACCCTCTGGGTGAAGAAGCTTTTCCTGACATCCAACCTAAACCCTCCCTGACGCAGCTTCAAGCCTTTCCTTCAGGTCCTGTCACTGGTGGTCACCACAGAGAACAGATCAGTGTCTGCCCCTCCTCTTCCCCTCACAAAGAGAATCTGTTGTTAGAAAACTGTAGTAGGAAACAGGGCATTTACTGAAAACATCATATTCTCAGACATCTCAAATCCCACTGCATTCACAAAAAAAAATTATTTTCCCTTCACTGTCTTTTCTGCTCACAAAATGTAACTACCTTATACAATTATCACAAAACTTCAGGACTGAGAAGGCAGTGACTTTAATATTATTCCCTCTTGAGATAGCAAGCCAAACTATGAATTGCAAAGCACCTAATACCTCTAAAATTCCTCTTAAATTCAGTAGCCAAAACTTGGCAAATTTCCTGCTTACTCAGCACACTACCAAAATGGTTAATCTTGTTCTCTTTTAGAAAGCAATCACCCACAAATTTCAAAACATTCTGGAAAAGGTATTAAGTGTCCAAATGTGAAGAAGCACCACAAAACTGTTGGTTTTTATTTTGCACCATTTCTATACTGAAAGACTAACTTATTGATTTTTTTTTTTAATAACAGACTCTGTTACAGGTTTTTCCTTCTACTTTCTGCGGCTTAATCCTGGCATCAAAAAAATTCATCCTAAGGATGGCGTTCAGGCTGCCAACAAACATACAGCTTTTGGCAGGCTACAGAGAAGTCAGTGCTTCTCACAGAGCAGCTCTGTGCTGTATAGAGGCTGATGCCAGTAAAACATTAGCCCAAACTGAAGTCTATTACATAAAATATACACAAGCATCAGCATCATACTCCGAAAATTCATTTCTCTTGATGAGTAACAAAGTCTTTAAAGGCCTTATAACTAAAAATAAACCAATGAAGTATAGAGTTGTCTCTACATTTCATTTTAAAGTGGAAAAAACCCACTAAATAATAGAGAAAATAGAAAAACACACATGGGAGAGCACAAGCAAAGACAGCCTAGGAGAGCACAAGCAAAGATAGCCTAAAGACTCCAATGCAAGATATCACTCTCAAATGCCTTTAAGTAATTACTGCTTTCTAAGCTCTTTGTCTGTCCTTTGATATTGGAAACAGATGAGAATTGTATCTCAAGCAGAAAAACTGCTTCATATGAAGGATAAAAAGAACAGCACTGAAGGTCTGTACATTAATTGTACATTCATAAATGCATAGTAAGCAATAGAAGTTTTTCAGTTCAGGTCATCTTCTGCACAGTAACACACTCAGTAGCAGGGTATGGAAACATTAAATGAAACATAGTAGGAGATGCACTGTCCTCTACTTCCCAATTCCTCAAAAGCTGATTCCCTGAAATCCAGTACTTTGACACAGCTGCAAGCTTAACTCACAGCTCAAGCTATTAGATGGACTTTGTTGCTCAGATTTCTGTGGACAGATATTTTCAGGAACTAATGGACTTGTTCAATCAAACAGATTCATTAACCAGCCATGAGAGTAAATAACCTTTATAGGAACTGTATGCAGCAACTCTTCTGGACTACAAGGACCACAGGCACCATGAAATATGCATATACACATATAAAATACATGGTTATGTACACTTACAATAATATACTTAATGTAGAAGCTGGTCTTAGTGGAATCATGTTAAACACATAAGCCGAGTTCTAATGTAATTTTGCATTACTTCTTGTTCCTATCATTTTTTTCCTAGAAAGTGGCAAAAAAAAAAAAGGGCACATTGTCTTTGTTAAATGAACTCTGATGCTTTAAATTCATACCAGATTTTTATGCACTTGCAAGCTGACCAAATCAGGATGAAATTATTCGGCTTCAAAAGATGATCTACCCCTGTTCTATCCTACAAAGTTAAAAAAAAAACATTACCATGCAAAACACAGGCCTGTGCTCCCCACAAAGAAAAGGCAAAGAGTTATAAGCTAGAGCAATAAATAAAAGCTCAAAGCATATGTTCATGGTCACCATAATCGTACTACAGCTAAAACCAGCCTTCTGCTCATTATCCATGTAGAACTCTTATCAAGTCAAAATTTTCTAGCATAAATATCTGTGTATTTCCATACAATATTTGCATGCAATTATTCTGGCACCAAGTAGACTTAAAAAGTCATAACACTTTATGAGGTCATCTTTATGGCTATGGGCTATCTCTTTCTAAAGAATAGTGAAAAGCCATTTTTTCACAGAAGGCAACAGTAACAGAACTCATTTTAGTTCATGTAATACCTCACAAGTCTTGTGTTTGGCATTTTGCAATACCAGAGCCCAACCAGAAATTTACTTTTATGTATTATCTAGAAATCTCAGAGAAATAATTCTAAAGGCAAGCAGACTAGAAATATTCTGACCATCTTCCCCCTACTATAACATGGTACCTTTCAAATAACCTTGAAATCTAGTGCAAATGATGATTTCACATTACTATACTGGCTCTCAAATCTTCCCTGCTAGATACCTCTTCACATAGTACATTTCTGACTGCTAGCCAGCCACTGGAATACTGACAGGTCTAAAATACACCTGTATTGCAGCATACCAATTTACCCAGCCAGCAAGGGGGCAAGGAAGAAAGCTGAGGGAAGGCAGCACCCTGGGAGACTTCCCCACTACCTAAATGCAGGCAACAGGCACAAAGAGCTGACCCAGGTCTCTCTCAGTACTATGTACATAGTAAAACTTAAGAGTCACACTTTTTATTCATCAGTTTAAAGTGTTCAAACAAAAGAACCCGTTAAGAAAAGCTGAGATTTACAGTTCTTGTTCCTTTCAAAAACATCATTAAATCAGCTTCTTATTACACAGCAACATTAAGGAACTGTTTACAAATCAAAAATGGACCTTTGTAAGCATAGCAAACAAGTCAGGGTGTGGCTGCCTTGAAACTGGCAGGCAACTTTTGCCCGTCAAATATTTCCAGTTCTACCGTGCAGCAGCTTGGGTTTAAGGCAACATAATGCAACAGGTTAAAACTCATTCAGAGCTCTCATGCCAGTGCCACAACTACAAGGTGTGCCTTTTGGCTCTTCAGGAGCTACTCTTCACTGTTCACCTCACTTTGCTTGCCTGTTCAAAGAAAAACATCCATCATTTCTTCTACAACATGGTACATAGTAAAGCACCCTGACTTCCACAAAGAGCAGTCCAAGCATTTAGGATTTGCTGAAGAGACAATAAGCACACAGAAAAGAGACAATAAGCACACTATTTAATGCAATACATCTGGAAAGTTCAGCAAGATACATGGGGGTTTAGTAGAATATTAAGATCTCTCGCTGAAGGGTCTTAAAGAAACCAAACCCTCATAGGATGAGGGCAACAAATTACCTACAGATTACTACTGCTCAACAAATATGAACGGGGAGAAAAGCAGCAGCAGTAAGCTTTTTTAAATGGTGACCCAATCACTGGAAAAGAAAGGAAGAGGATGATGCACTCAACCTTCCACAAGGATGCATACTTACACTTATAAATATGGATTAAACTGACAGCTATAGAAACTTTCACAAATGTTGTAAAGCTAAAAAGTTTGATATCCAGTCAGAACAATCTCGTCTCAAAGCCACTGTGGATAGCCACAGAAGGTTTGGACAATAACTGGCTGACTATGAAATAAAATGTTATATTAAATCCATTGCCCATAAATGTAAGAGAATGGAAAAACAACCTCAAGTGGTAACAACTGAAATAGTTTAAAAGAGAAAATAAAACAAAAGTATACAACCTACCATACATTGTTCAAAAAGATAGAGGGACCAGAGAAAAGGGACAAACAGACACAGCTTGTCTTCCATACAAAAATTACAGATAATTATGGCCTCGGAGGCATTAAAAAGAGCTAAAATCAGCAACATAAAGCAGGAAATAGTTATCCATTTTATACAAGGATTGGTAAAATATCAGTAAGACAACCAGACTTTAGGAATTCAAGAGCAATCTTCTTCCCTACAATATATAATTGTTACCACAGGACAACATCAAAATCAGAATTACAGTTTGATTGTGAATCCACAGAAGATCAGGCACTTTTTAACATAACACCCTAAATTTGTCACCTCCAATGCTGGCAGGTGTTAAGCCAGTATAACGCTGTAAAAAGTGCTTGTAGCATCTTATATATGGCTTGTAATAACCTCTTAAAATTTTCCTTTTAATATTATTTGAAAAAAATTGCAAGGGGGGGGTGTGCTACATACACCCTGCAGTGTTTAAGGTTTAGATTTACATCCTCAAAACTGATACATGTAAAACAGCATTCGTTAATATATATCTAAGTCACTCTCAAAAGATGAAAAGAACTGTTGCTCTCTCCTTTTTCAGTAGGAAAATGCAGCATTTCCTGAATATCATGTCAACCTAAAGTTTTCTAGACACCATTTGGAACAGAGGGGAAGGGAGAATGTCACAAGGGTCACGAATGAGTCATCTGAAACTACAGACCAGCAAAGTTAAACAAACTGCTTCATTAAGGAGCCCTAAAAAGCCTGAAATAAATCCCACACATTCCTGAATCATCAGAAGATTCATACTAGGTGGAAATATGCACATAATTGGGGAAAAAAAAAAAAAGAAGCTTTTAAAATAAAGCCTGTGATAACAAAAAGTTACAAGGCTTTTTTAATGCACTTCAAAGCTCCTATTCAATCTTTGAAAACATCTCTTATTTGTAAGCACATAATGTAAGATTACGCAATTGCATTATGGTAGTCCCGAAATATTATGTGCTGAAAACACCAAAGCATTTACAGGCAATGCTTGCCAAACAGTCATTCCATCAAAACCACGACTCAACCACTACTTGAGCTAAACTTGTTTGAACCAAATCGAAATATAGATGCAAAGTAAGTTCATACTAAATTGCAACACAAATTCCAGGAAAACAAAAATAACACACCTGTTGGAATACATGCACAGAAGCAATCTGCCATGCAGAGACCTGCCAGACACATATTTGAAAGAAGAGATGGGGACCAAAAAAAAAAAAAAAAAAAAAAAACAGTTTACAAACTATGTTTCATAACAGGAACATACAGAAAATCCATAAATTCCTCAGATCACTGACAAGGTATAGGTGGGAACTGCACTGAGAAATGAAAGGAGTGACCTAATACCAACAGAAGAAAAAAAAAACCCCAGAAAACAAGGAAACCAAGGGTCTGTCACCTATAGATTTCAAGTACAGTTCAAAACATAACTAGATTATTCTCATCCAACAGCTGTGTAATGTGTTGTGAAAGAGACTTTGTCTCATCCCAGTTTCTAGTGTCCAAAACAACCAACAACAGTCTCGATTAACATCTCATTGCAGAAGGATATAAAATCAAAAGAAATACAGAAGAATTGTTGTGGCTGTGAATTCTCTCAGAATGAGACAACAGCTGTACTCTACTCACAAAGTTGCATTTGTTACAAGCTGTGTTGTTCTTCTTCTCTTACAGATAAAAGTTATACCAGCTCTTTAAAATGTATTTCCTAGCTTTGCTGGCCTTCAGAGAAGGCAATGTACAAGCACCCAGAAACACCAGAAGTTACAATATTAACTTTTAGGATGAGACTTCATGAGCAAATTTTTGGAGCTAATTGTCCCTCTCATGTCTTCTCAATTTTAGGTATGAGGTGGAGGAGGACTGAGACAGCAACATGACCCCATGCCCTGTGCAGCACTGACATTACATGGGAGGGGGGCCCAGAAGCAAAATCTAGCAGTAAGAGAGGCCAGTCATAATGCAGCTCCAGGTGCAAGTCTGACACATAAGGCACCCTAGTTCTTCATTAAGTATATTAGGTTGTACTGCAGGTTCCTTTCCTGGGCTGTCAAACAAAATTTTTAGAGACATCTCTCAATATCAGAACTTCAAAGGAGATTTAAGAAATCCTGCACACACCCCTCCTCCACCACCTGCACTTAAGCACATTTCAGCTTTTGGTGCTTTTATAACTAAGTTTTCAAATTAAAAATTAAAAAAAAAAAGAAAAAACCAAACCACCAAAACCAGTGAAACCAAAGTTCCCCATTCTACTCTGTCTCAACCACACAGGTCTCCTGTGGGCATGTAAGAATGGCTCACTAACATTCAGGAAAGAGGGTCACTTGCCACACCATAGGTTAACAAGTGCTCTCTCTGCATAATTTAGCTTAGGTAGCAATCATGCAAGAAACTTTGAAAATTCACAAAATACCCTTCAATCACAAACAGTCAAAGACAGAGTCTAAACCATTTTCGGGAAAAATAACTGAACTCATTACACTGAAGAGCCTTCCTAAGCACTCCTCAAAAGATAACACTAACAACAAAGGTTATTAACAACAAAGGTTATTAACATCTTCAATAATTTTCTAACCTGCAAGGAAAAAACAGGACCTCAACTACTGTTAGCTTATCTGTAACACTACAGTATGTTTAAACCACCTTTGCTCTTTCCTCATCTGCCTTTAGGAAATATGAAAAAAAAAAATCTACCTGCACACAGGTAAATTCCCCTTGTTCCACTCATCTCAAGCTCAGACACTCTTCACATTTAAAAAGAAAACTTGAGCCAAATCCACGTTAGCATTGCACTGCAGAAATCACATTTTCTTTGGTAGAAACACTAGAGCTTCAAAGTATAAAGCCGCTGTACTAAGTCATGTTTGCCACAGGATGATTCTTTCTGTCCATCAAAATTTCTTTAAATTCCTACAATTTTTTTAAAAAAATCATTCTATTTCCATTAACAATTAGAATAAAAGGTCATAAAATGTTACAATTAATAGCCTAGCTCTGCAGCTAAGGAATTTATCTGGATCTTCCTGTGTAATTTCTCTTACAGTTTAACTACACACTGTGAAACAGACCTTCAAAAGAAACCAAAGGTTTCTTTCTCAGCCCACTTCCATTCCATCTTCTGAACAATGTGAGCTTTCTACTGCATGTCAAAAAATTATCAGGCAAAACTTGAATATCTGACAAGAAAAAAGTTATTTAAATTCAAATAAAATACATTTTAAAATATTTCAAACCTAAAGCAACTCCCTGAAGTTATTCCTGAGTAACAGTCATGACCTCAATATATTAAACCTCATTTAAAAACTGCTTCCTCCAAGCTCCACTGTCAACATGGCTCTTCAATTCTTTTGTTACATTTCAGAATAAACAGGTGTCAAAACTTCACTTCCTTTCCCCTCAGTGTTCTGCCACCATATCTTGGTATTGTGGAAATCACTTCATGTATGTAATTTTCCAGGTTTAACTACTCCAAATGATGGTATTTTGCCTTATAATGAAACAGAGACAGACTGAATTTGACTGCTGTCTTTATCCTTCATAATTTCCTGGGTTTTCCACTTATGTAGCAAGAAATGGCACATTCTGCATTACAGTAGCCAGATACCCACAAGAGTTTTATGCAAGATAAGGGAATTCTTACCCTGCTCATCAATTCCTTTAGATAGCTGTTCTAAAAAAGGTTTACAAAAATCTTCAGATTTTTATTCCTATCGGAACCAACATCTGTTAAGTCCAAAGAATAGTCTTCATCAAAATATATCAAAAGTAGATCTGATTTAATGACAACAGCATCATGACAGACATACACATACCAAAAAATCCCTTTTCCCCCAAAATAAACATTCTAATTTCATTCTCTTCTTTTGTAAAAACCTTACCAAGCAAAGTTTTAGTAACAGTTGCAGCCATATAAGCAATTCACAGAGCAAACTGATAAACTGAGCAGGACTACATGGCAAGTTCAATTATGGATGCACCATATGCCTCCATCATCCTTTAGGTACACGAAAGAATCAATTTGTGCAATTTGTTAAAAACACAAAAAGCCCTTTTGGCAAGATCACCCTTCAGCTGAACCAACAGTCTGAACACTTGCCTGCTGTGAACATCACTCACTCCACACAGAAGCAACAGCACCATAAACAAGCACAGGAGTTACACGGCTCCGCTACAGACAGAGCCATGAACATGGTAGGGCAATTCGCCAGATCCCTATGTTTATTAGAAGAAATAACCAGTGGGTTTCTTTTGGTGGTGATATTTTTTCCTAATTAACCTTCCTCTGATACTTAAGGTGACCTTTACCAACATCTTTCAGCAGGGTATAGCAGCAGGCCTGGATGTACAGAGTTTCTAACTCAGTTCTCAATTTACCTCTTACTTTACACACAGTCAGAGCTGCAAATCACTCTAAAAATGAAATGCTTATGGTCCCAGCAAACACATACATTACAAAAGTTCTTACCTACACCTTCACTGAAAGCCATTATCACAATAAGGAACAAAAACCAAAAACACCAGTAACATTTGTTATTAGCTTCAATATAAAAATACATAAATCTGAGTATACCTTGAACACATATTCCAGTATCAATTCATACTACTTTTTGTAGGCTGCAGTTAAGGGTTATCTTTCAGGAGACATGGTGATCAGTAGAGTCACACTAAAAAGCAGTATGCCAAGTAACCACCATTTTTTCCTAGTAAAGACTCTCAACCAGATTATAATCTGGTAGAGGTTCAACAACACTGCATCTCTCCTGCCCATTTTCTCTCCTCTTCCAGTGGTCATTAGCCAGTTGTTCAGCTAATTGCTGTTTGATCTACTACTCAGTGTTGCTGCAATTAGGCAAAGTGGAGCTTAGCTTTTAAGAACAATCTCCATTTTATCTACTAAAACACATGAAAACAAAGACTAATCAAGTAAGTACTTTATCATATATTATCCCACCAGTGAAAAGGAAAGGCTTCTCAAAAAGATGAAGCTCATTAATTGAAGCAACTTTTACACAAATTTTACTTTTCAAAAGCATCAGCTGGGGAGAAAAATAATAAAAAAAAATTAAAAATCAGCAATGCTGACTACCTGCCCATTGAGCATTCAGTTGCCTTTGCAGAAAAGTTTTAATGCCCCACCAGTGCCTCCCACTCCTCAATGCTACACAAATTCTTTTATTCCTGCCAGCTTTTTGGGAAAGAGTGGTGTCTTAAGAGGCATGGAAACCAAAAACTAGAACATATTTATAGGTACTAGGTTATTTCTTTGATTTCACCAGTTGGTAAGAGAGGAACTAATAAAAAAAAAAAAAAAAAAACAGGACTGCATTCACCTTGGCCACAGCTGCTTTAAAGCAGCTTCACCTTCCATAATTAAACTCACATTTGGTATATACTGAAAGCTAAGTACAACCAGCAAGGTCTTCAGAGTATATCTTCTCAGCAAAAGCAAAAATGAGGCACTAATTCTTAAATTTCAGTCAAGACATATTCTAAATGTTTATCTGGTGTAGATCACTGTCCTAGAAGAAAACTATGACAGAAAGCAGCTTTAGATAATTCCCCCACACAGGCAAACCTCCATCTCCAACTAAAGACTGCCTTAGGCTACAAATCAAGATTTCCAGCTGTATTTCTGCCATTGAAAAAATATTTTTTAAGGGAGGGGAAAAAGCTTAATAATGCACTCTATGGGAAAGAAAGAAAAAATAATTCAAGTTTACTATACCCCAATTTTTTTCAGCTTATCCATTCCACAAGTAATTTCACATACAGAACAGTTCAAACATAAAGGCAACTTCAAGTCTGAAGTAACAGTAATTTTATTTCCTTCCTTTTATTTTCATTCCAAATTTCTCAGCATTTCTATTTCAAGATTTGTATTTCCAGGACACCAGACAGACTTTCACCCAGCAACAATAACATCTATGGCTGCCCTACAGTAATTCCCCTGCAAGCCACCTCTATTTCACTCAAGGCAGAGATTCCCCACCCTAAAATACAGCCTTGCTTTCTCCTAAACTATTTGTGAATTACATATATACACCAAAAGTTAAGCTCCTACAAGTCTAGAAAGGTTTAGCTGACCTACATGTACTATAAATAATATTTCAACAGTAAGGTTGAAGAAGTTGATAACCATGAACACTGGATTTTTTTACAAGTTGTTCTACAAAGAACAAGCTGCAGTTTAGAAAACCCACGCCTGTGACTACAGAAAGTGAGCTGCAGGTACATTATGAAATAAGTTCATCCTGTACAAGTGACTAAAAATATTAAACTTACCTCATGAAAATAAAACCCTTAAACTTAGAAAACTTGAGTTAGCTGAATCTCCATGCAACAACCCACACAATTTCATGGCAGATTAAATGAATCATTTAAATAATCCAAGAAGCACAAAGCCATTCAAATATGCACTGTTTACATTTTTATCTCATCTGTGTCCACTGATCAAATTAACAGAAAAAAGTAACACTGGCAAGATAACAAGAGTGTCTCAATTAGATTAATTATGCCTGATAAATCTTTTCCCATGAGGTGTAAGGCAAGACAGCTGTGACAAGCACAGGCTGCAAACTGATTTGTCCTTATGTCTTGAAACACTATGTGCTATCTTATAAATGAAGCAAGTGATCCTATCTGCTGAGAGCCCATGGCACAAGAGCTGTATTTGCCAGAAAATAAATGTTGTGCAGGTCCCAGCAAGTCTTAGTTAGTCTTCAGCAAAAATCAAAGTTATATGACTAAAAGTATTACCACAGGAGAGGTGTGAACCTAAACCAAGAATCCAGTCTCGGGATGATCTGGACTCTGCACCAAAAGAGCTCTATGGCAGCTTGCTTCTGCTCTGGCATTATCATGCAGCCTGCTAGACATCAACGCACTATGATGAAAGATACAAGTAGCAAGGGCAAAACAGCTTTTTTCACTGGTCCATGTAAAAGACTGATTTGCATTTGGACAAAAATATCGTTACTGTCTGTTCTCTGTTCCCTGCCACTACTTCATTTCCCTACTCAGTGTTACTGAGAATGCCCACTTTCATATTTCTCCCATAAGCATTTATTCTGGCATGACTATTACTGACTTAGACACATTAAAATATAGTACAAAGTGCATCCCTGCATGCAGATCAAGCAAACAGTAATTTATAAACTGGAAGCTGACACCAAAAATAAAAAAGGCAGAAAACTACTTTTTCACTCAAAGTCAGACAACCACCACAGTTTGCTTGATGCCTAGCTTTAAGAAACAGAATATAACATGCCACACAAGACAAAATGCATCAGAAGGGTAACTAAAATGATGTGCAACTTCTACCAGTTCAATTTAGACAGAAAAAAGCTTCAAAGAGCAGAGAACTACATTTAATAGATCTGCAGCTGCATGAAAGAAGCTGGCTATAAGTTAGTTTACTTCGAACTAAACAATGTTAAAAACCCTTTCTGAAAACAGTAATATAGTAAAACATTATTCAAGCTAAGACTCCTCATCCACCTAGGAGTAAAAATAGACATTTCTGAAAATGTACAATCTCAAGCTGTAGATAAGAGCAAGTTAAAAATATCTGCCCTGAAGTGCTTGATGGTGTCCTGTCTAAACCCAGAAGTGACAGTGACTTTTACTCAGCACTAGTGAGATCCCAGCTAAATGAACATGCCCAGTTTTAGCCTGCTCAGTGTAACAAAGATGGACTAAAAGTTCAGCAGAGACCACCAAGCCATTTGGGGACTGAAGTGCACAAGGAACGAGGACAGGCTGCGATACCTGCACTTGCTACTCTGGAGAAGGCTTGAGGGAACATCTTGCTTTCTGCACCTACATAAGGGGAGTTTACAGAAAAGACTAAGCTAAAGTCACTACCACTGTAAGTTGCTGAAATTCAATAATCAAGGCCAGGAAAGACTCCTCCATTGCAGAATGTTTAAGAAAACAATTTTGTGGCACATGAAACACTAAAAGAAATATCCCTTCCTCAACATTGTTGATAAACACCAGTATTGGGGAGGAAAAAAATTTAAAAAATAGAAACATTTAAATGGAATCTCTATTAAAATAATAAGAAAATTTTAAAACCTGCCATAGTTCAAAATAAAAATAAATCACTTTAGGCCTTGCCCTTAACAAATATTTTGCCAAAAACCACCCAAACATTTTCACAGTTGAATCTCTTCACCCTGCACTTCTGGACACCATAGATTCAGACATATTCCATAGCACCCAAGACACTATTTATGAACCTCAGCATCTCCTATTCTGTAGAAATCTGACCCCAGAGCCTATGCTAATTTTTTTTAGTTTTAAAAAAATATACTTAGCCACAAGGCTAGAAGAGTATGCTTTCCCCTTTTGGAAAAGAAAGGTCAAAAGATTTAAGAAGAGCCCAATTCATGTCTTGAAACAAAAATAGCAGCTCATAATAAAATCAGGTCAAATACTGAGAACTTGGAACATGTAAATGTCTTCAGAAGGAGATTCAATTTCCAGACAATGTCTAATAAGACAGATCCAAACAGAACATTTAGGATCCCATTAAAATCTTTTCCTCTAAAGGCCCCTTCTTTTCTTTAGCATTCTCCAGATAAAAAGATTTACAGTCTCATATCTATCAAAAAGATTAAAGAGAATTCAAGAAAAAATCTGCTTCACTAAGACTGAATTATTTTTTCTCTTTTACAAAATTAGAAATAGGCTTTGGGTTTGGCATAACTCTAAGAATGGATGTTGACTGAAAAGATAAATACAATGAAGATCAGTTTACCATGTCTGAAAGCATCCATTCATAACTTCAGACAACAGTGGTTGCACAATGCATGCAAAGACCAACCCTTCTATAACCATTCAAACACTGCATAAAACTGGTTACTTGCTAGGCACAAAAAAAGTTGAAAAGTACTCTTTCTCAAATATTTGTAGAGATAAAGTTGTCAGGAAGTTACAGGAGATGAAATACTGGTTTCACAAGCATTTACAGCAAACCTCTGCACTATCACATCATCAAACATTATAAATTTGATCCAAATGAGATTCAGGCACATGCTCAAATTTTATCAGGCGTGGCAGAACACGACACCAAACTGGTATCAATGGTAGAGAAGAGCACTAGATCTAATTCAGTATAAAATCATAGTGGTCTAAATAATGAATATGTAATACAAATAAGTCAAGCTGCTACCAGGTAAGTGTTTTGATTTTATTAAAGAAAACAGAATGATTTAAGAGATTGATACTTTACATATGACCACTGTACTTTTGACCCAGTACTGGGAGTCCTAAAGTCCTGCTTGTGGCATCACCAAACCAGTGTTCTAACTTAATAACCTGAAGTTTGGATGTACATTATTACATACTCTTCACATCAACTTCCATGGCTTTGTACGCTAGTGTTCTTTCCTTCTTTTACTAAGAAGGAACTTAAATGCATTTTGTGTTGCAGCACTTCTTCAGCCTAGTGTTGATTGATGCTGAATGCCTGAACAAGGGTCAGACTGACAGATACCATCCTCTAAACTGAAAAATCATTACAGCAGCCCCAAAAAGAAGTAATCCTAGAAGATCTGTGAATCACTATCATCTAGTGTTAGGCCATGCAAATAGTCAGAGCAGGTGAAGAAACTAAGTATTCTCCTCAACTCTAGAAGGAAAGAGGGATCAAAGAGCTCTAATCTCAGGAATAATGGAATGGAAGCAAGAGCTCACTGAGCCCAGCCTGCACATTGCACAGCAGCTGTTGAGATCCCAGAGGCAGAAAGAGGAGTCTGGCCCTGTTACTGCTCCCCACAGTGCCACTGCCACAGACAACCAAGTCAACATGCAGCTTATTCAAAGATTTCCCCTTCTGAGATGGATATAAACAGTCAGTTGTGCATCTCTACAACAGGAGAAATCTCAAATTGCAACCTATCTTCTAGTCAATCTTGAGTGCAAAAATAAGTCATGATAAAATTCTGCTTTACCTGCAGCCTTACTGTCCAACAATCAACAGCATTAAAACTGCATAAGATTCTAACTTTGTA